>NC_080743.1:46132500-47382500 GCF_020826845.1 Diceros bicornis minor
AATTATATACTTCTCTATACTATTTCTAGTATTTAGCACAGGGCCTGACACATAGTAGGTATTCAAATATTTGAATAAATAAATGGAGGCAGTATACTTATCTGAACTCTTTGATCAGATATGGAGCCATTATACTTGTAGTTCACAAGCTATGCCCTCTATTACTATAAACTGAGACTTTTTGGTGAAAATGGCTGAGTAATATTATTCAAAGTAATGTATGGCATTTTGGATTTGTGACTTTTTTTAGAATATGCAGAGAGGCGTTTGGGGACATAATTACCATAGCATAGCTATATAATTTGGTATAACTCATGATGCATGATGTATGACTAGAAAGTGAATTGCTCTGATTTGAATAGAGCGTTATTAAAGTAAATCATCTCATGTTTCTTGAATAGTTCCCAAATTGTATTCACATAAGACCAGTTATCTGGTTAATTGTTCTAATACAAACATTGCCACATTTAAATCTTTGATTTCATCACTACTCCATTGAACTGACTTATTAAATTCTTGTTCCAAAGGAATTTTCCTATTGGAATAGACTATCCTAATGTAACTTCTACACACTTCTTTTAAACTAGGAAATGTTTAAAAACTCGATATGGCTATAGTATTAGGTTCAGCAGTCAAGTAAACCTTCATTGGGTTTCAGGTTGAACAGTCATTTCAGAAAGAAAGCATTTATTGGATTTCTTTTTCTGACAATATGACTGTCTACATCTTTCAGTTATAAAACATGCTTGATTAAAAAAAAAAAAAAAATCCGGCCGGCCCAGTGGCATAGTGGTTAAGTGTGTGTGCTCCGCTGCTGGCGGCCCAGGTTTGGATCCGGGCACGCACTGACGCACGGCTTGTCGGGCCATGCTGTGGTGGTGTCCCACATTAAGTGGAGGAAGATCAGCACAGATGTTAGCTCAGGGCCAGTCTTCCTCAGCAAAAAGAGGAGGATTGGCGTGGATGTTAGCTCAGGGCTGATCTTCCTTACACAAAAAAACAAAAAAACATGACAACAGAAAATCATTTTAAATAAATGGATGAGTTTGCAAAAAAGGAACAAGCAGGATATCAGGGCAGTGAGATGGCTTTGAAGCCGCTAGATACCCTGGGGACATATAAGACCTAGATGACTTGTAACTTTAAAACACAGAGAGGCTGGGGACTAAGATGGGCTTCCACAGGTTTGGAAGCCAGATTGGAGACTAGTTTAGGGAAAGGACAAACAATTGTAAAGGGGAAAAAGTACTTACCCTGCAGAAGTAGACAAAGAAAATGTTCTCTCTGGCCTTGGCTCAGAATAGAGGTTAAAAGCAAAAAAAGTCGCCCCTGAGAATTTGTGGCCACTCGCTTGCACTCTTGTGTGCATTTGGGGTTTAAATTAATACCGTTGGGCTGATCTGAAAAAGCCTAAACCAAGAATTATAATTTAACATGGACCTGGGTCTTTAATGCTCCAGGTGCTTGGCAGAACCATACTCAAATTCTACCCATACTCAAATTCAGCCAAGCTGCAGAGAATTACCACAGAGTTACATAAAATAGGAGCATGAATCAGAAACTACTGTCATAACAAGCCACCATGAATGAGAGTCAGTGGGAAGAGCATACCAAAGACCCAAACCCAATAGACTTCAGTTATTGGAATATAAATGCAGTTTCTGAAAGGAGTATTTTAATATCATTAAAGGAATAAAAGGAGAAATTGTAAACATGAGTTAAGGAGCAAATGACTACTATTGACCAGGCAGTTTTGAAAATAACTAAATAAAAATTGTAGAAATGCAAAATAAAAAACAAATTTAAAAAAAATCAATAGTAAGGTTAAATAGGAGATTAGACACAGCAGAAGAGAAAAATTACCAGAAGGTAGGTCTGAAGCTAGTACAGAGAAGGCAGTACAGAGGCAGAGGGGTGGATATTATGATAAAAAGGATAAGAGATATAGGGAATAAATTTCAGAAGATGATAGAGGGAGAATGAGAGAGAGACAATGTTTGAAGTGATTAATGGCTGAAAATTTTCTGGAAAAACGATGGTAATCTGCACATTTTGGAAACCCAAGAAATACAAAGAAATCCATACCTGGGCACATGGACTCATTGTAGTAAAATACAGAACAAGACAGACAAGGACAAAGATCTTAAAACAGAAACCTGACACAGTGGAATAATCAAAGTACGGAAAGAAAATAAGGGCAAATCTAGAATTGTATTTCTAGTGAAACAGTCTTTCAAACATGAAGGTAAAAATATTTTCAGATAAATAAAAACAGGAAGTTTGCCTAAGATACCCCTCCCCCGAATAACGGAATGATTTACTTCTGATCTTAGAAGGAAGGTTTGAGATATAAGAAGGAGCATAAAGAAGTAAAATGGTAGATATGGGAATAAATCTAAACATACATTAATGATGTAAAACAAAAACTTCTAATTTCTGGAGTTTAAAAGACCTTGATAATATCGGGGTAGTCATAGAATACTGTACTACAATTTGATGTGAGTGGGAAGAAGATAACTAGATTTAAAACCTCTTAAGGCCCTGGTATTATTTAAGAAGAAGCTGAAGAATAGTGTAAATGTGTAATAGTGTAATAGTGTAAATGTGAAAGTTAAAAATTAAAGCTTAACATTCAAAAGAATGAAAACGGGATATCTTCTAAATGAGGAAAGGAAAATATGAAATGAGGAAAAAAACTAATCAATTTAACAAAAGACAAGGAAGAGAAAAAAGAAACAGAAAATGTGGGAAAAATAGCACAAAATAAAATGGTAGAAATAAATCCAAATGTCAATAATCAAATTAAGTATTAATGGACTCTATTCTTAAGTTAAAAGACAGCCGTCAAACTGAAAAGGAAAACAAATTCTAGCTATATGCTGTTTATAAGAGAACACCTAAAGGATAAGGACAGATAAAGGTTGAAAGTAAACAATGGAAAAAATAGGCAAATACTAACCAAAATACTTCTTGTGTATTGTCAGACCAAATACATTTTATGGCAAGATATTATTAGTATCTGAGAAGGGCACTATATAATGATAAAATGTTGATTTTACTAGGAAGCTATTTCTAAGTTTATATGAACCTGATAGCCTATCTCCAAACTATAAAGGAAAAAGTTGATTGAACTATAAGAAAAGTTTGACAAATCCATCATTATAGGGGGAAATTTTCACATACCTCTCCCAGTAAATCTTAGATTCAGCTGACAAAAATAAGTAAAGTTATAGAAGATGGAACATTATTAACAAATTTGATTTGGTAAATATATATAGACTCCTGTTCCCAACATTTGGAAAATATACCCTTTTTTCCCCAAGCACATATTGAACATTGGTAAAAATTGACCATGCTTTAGGCTGGGGGTTTGTAAACTTTTGGTAAATAGCCAAATAATAATTATTTTCCATTTTGTGGATCATTTGGCCTTTCTTACAGCTATTCAACTGTGCTGTTGTATAGTGAAAGCAGCCATAGACAATATGGAAACACAGGGGTGTGGCAATATTCCAGTAAAATTTTATTTACACATACAGGTGACTGGCTGGATTTTGCCTATAGGTCTTAGTTTGCCAGCTCCTGCTTAAGGCCATAAAAGTCTCAACAAATTTTCATGTTGTACAGACTACATTTTCTGAATGAAGTACAGTGAAGTTAGATATTAGTACCCTTCTCTCCATAGCAACATATATACATATAGGGGGAAAAAATCTTCTTAACTCATTGATCAAGGAAGAAATCATAATGGAAATTTAAAAAGTACTTAGTGCTGAATAATAATGAAACTACTATAAATCAAAGCTTGTAGAGTTCAGCTAAAGCAGTGTTCACAGGAAAATTTATATCCTTAAAGGCATATAAGAAAAAAGGCTGAAAATTAATGTGCTAAGCATGTGACATAAGAAGTTAAAAAAAGAAAGAAAATTAGAGTAAGTTCAAACAAGATAGAAAGAAAGAAATAGTAAAGACAAGGGGCCGGCCCTGTGGCATAGTGGTTAAGTTCAAGCACTCTACTTTGGCAGCCTGGGGTTCACAGGTTTGGATCCTGGGTGTGGACTGACGCACTACTTATCAAGCCATGCTGTGGCGGTGCCCCATGTAAAGTAGAGGAAGGTGGGCACGGACGTTAGCCCAAGGCCAATCTTCCTCAGCAAAAAGAGGGGGATTGGCATTGGATGTTAGCTCAGGGCTAATCTTCCTCACATACAAAAAAAATAAGAAACAGTAAAGACAAGAGCAGAAGTTAATGAGATAAAACCCAGCAAACCAAAGTTGTTTTTTTCTTTTTAAGGAAGGCACTAATAAAACAATATTAGGAATGAAAAATGGGATATAATAATGATGCTACAGATATTAAAGAGATAAGATAATTCTGTGAACATCTTTATACTGAAAAATTTGAAAATTTAGATGAAATGAACAAGTTCTTAGAAAAATGTAGCTTATCAAAATTGACTGAAGAAGAAATTAAAAAAACAAAAGTTTGAGTAAAGAAATGAAGTAAGCAATCTGAGATCATCGTAAAACAAAACAGGCTCAGATAGTCTTCCAAACGTTAAAGGAATGATAATTCCAGTGGTGTACAAACTCAGGGAGTTGTAACAAAGACAAAAACCAATTCTATGAAATTAGTATATCCTGAATACTAATATCAAATCAGGACAGTAAGAGAGAGGAAAATTACTGGTCCATTTCACCTATGAATGTAGATTCAGAATTCTCAAACAAAATATTAAGAATCGTGTATAAGAAAGATAAATCCAGCTTCGTCGTGATGTATTTTCACGACAAGCCACGAATGCAAAGGTACATATTGTAACATCTCAATGGATGTAGAAAAAGCATTTGATAAAATTCTCCAGTGTCCATTCATGGTAAAAATTCTTAAACTTGGAATAGAAGGAAACATTCTTAACCTATTGAAACCACTAAAAACCTACAGCAAGACACTCAATGATGAAATAGTAGTAGTATTCTTTTTTTTAAAAAAATCAGAGGACATAAAAATGCTCACCATCACTGCTTCTACTTTGTATTGGAAATTATAAATTATTTATAAATTATAAATATATAAATTAGTTATAAGTTATTGAAAATGTATTTTCAGTTGGAAATTCTAGCCAACTTAACAAGACAAGGCAAAGAAAGGAAAGGTATAAGAATTGGAAAGGAGGAAACAAAATAGTCATTATTTATAGATGATAACAGTCTTCATAGAAAACTCCAAGGAGTCTGCAGAAAAATTATTAGTTTAGTTGCTGGGCGTAAAGTAATGACTAAAAATGAATAACACTTAAACCAGAAACCAAAAGATATGTTTGAAAAAGATAACAGTTATAATTTCACAAAAAGATATGTAGATATAAGTTAAATGGAAATGTATAAGACCTTTACAGAGAATATAATAAGACTTTATTGAATGAAAAGAAGAAGTCATAAATGGAGAGAAAGATTATGTTTATGGATAGGGAGACTGGATAGCAATTAAATCAGTTCCTCAAAAATTGATTTGTAAATTCATGCAGTTGCATCCAAAATTCCAATAGTTTTTTTAAAGTGAAATTGGTAAACTTATTTTAAAAACTGCAAAGGGCAAGTTATCCTAAAAGCTTGAAAAAGAACAAGTTGGGGGTGGGGGCTTAGCCTACACTGTGCAGTATAATAATTACTGTCAATAATTTGCAATTTGACAGTATGGTAGCGGCACAGAGATAGATAAATAGACCAATGAAGCAGAATAGAGGCACAGAAATATACCTTTATAAAAATGTTTAATATATGCCAGAGTGACACTGCACATTAGTGGGGAAAGGATAAACTATTCACTAGATATTGCTGGAATAATTGGTTATCTATATGTGAAAAATGAAATGGGATCTCTACCTCAAACCATATGCACAATCAAGTTCAGGCAGGTTAAAGGCTTAATAAAAACAGCTACCACTTACATAGAGCTTATTATATACTTGGCCTTGTTGTAGCACTGTACATACATTTAGTCCTTTAATCATTACATTTATCTTTAATGGTAGGTGCTATCGTTGGCTCCAGTTTTTGTGTAAGGAAACTGAGGCAAGCACAGAGAAATCAAGTAATTTGCCCAAGGCAGAGCCATATTTGAACCCAGGTAGTCTGGCTCCAGTGTCTGTGCTCTTAACTGCTATGCTGTATGCCCCTTTCCCTTAAATGTACAGGACAGAATTCTAAGTTTTTCAATATAGAGGCATGTCTTTATCACCTCAGGATAAAGAAGGATTTTTTTAGAAAGGATTTTATGTTTATTGTAAAGGAACAAAAATCAATAAATTTGACAACGTTCAAATTAAAAACTTCTATTTGTTGAGTGATACCATAAAGAAAGTGAAAAGGCAAATGAGAAATTGGGAGAAGATATTTGTAATACTTATAATAAGAAAAGATGGTAACCATAAATATAAAGAATTCCTACCATACTAATAACGTATAAGAGTTTTGTTGCTCCACATCTTCTTCCACGATTGGAAATCTCTTCTGATCCTAGTCGCCTTAAAATAGTATATTTATGGTTTTAATTTGCAATCCTTGATTTTTAGTGAGGATAAGCATCACTTCCCATATTAATGTCCATTTGTGTTTTTTCTTAAATGAAGAGCCTGTAGGAGACAGAACATGAGGCTGACCACTTGGCACTTTGGGGAATAGGTTGTGGTTCTACCTCCAGGTACTCCTGGGTCTATAGATTTTATCAGAGAAGCAACTATGATCAGATCTACTTCTCTGGCTGATTTTTGATTTCTAGGATATTTTTTGTTTATCTTCATTTAGGAGTGTACTCTTAAATCATTTAATAGAATACTGAATTTGCTGATACAGTTCATAACATTTGAAAGGATTAACATTTGATTTATTGAAAATCCACAGCTACTAGGAAATAACCTAAAACTTCAGGATTTATTTTGCAGAAATGATTTTCTTCTAATGTATGCTCTTTCAAAGGAATTCAGAATCCTGTTACATAAGAGGCAATACAGCTTTAATCCCATGCATTGAGATTTAGTAACCAGTTATATTTCAAGAAAAAGTTTAAAATTTCCCTAATTTTCAAAGTAATACATACTCATGTAAGAAAATTTGGAAAATACAAATGTATAAGTGATTAACTATTTAGAGAACTGTGACTTAACACTTGTGGTATATTCCTTTGTGGTCTTTTGTTTTTATATCTTTATGTACGTAGTTGAGAATAACGGTCCCACTTTAAAAGAAGAGCTTTAACTTCTTATTATGCAAAAAAGTAATCATAATTATTTAGAAATTTAACCACATAGAAGTTGAGTGAAAATCTGTGGTCCAATTTTAGGAACTGTGTATGTTCCCATTCTATTCTTTGGTTTTTCTGGGCATGATTTTTTTTTCTTTAAAGTTGTGACCACTTTAAATCCTTTTGAGAAATGAACTGGGAGCATGTGCCAGTTATCAGTTTATTTCCTCTCAACTCCAAATCCACCTTCATTACACTGGTTTGTAATCCTGGAGCTGTACCCTGGAACATTTCTCCTTTGCCAGCTGGTATAATGTTAAGTGTTGTCAGTAGAGGATGCTGGAGGGAACACTGCGGGATGAAGGGACTTTTCTTCGTGGTTCTGGCATGCTTTCCTCCTCCTTGCTCTTTGGCACTCAGCCTGCATATGAGGGGTGGGCAGTGAAGCTCATCTCCTATTGAGTTTCAGCATCATCCCATAGATGGCCTTGCAGCAAGATCCTCTGGTACCCTCAGGGGCAGTTTCCTAGTGAGTGTTTTGGTACCCGAGTGGGTGATTTCCTGCTTGCCAGTCAAAATCTATGGCACTTCTGCCATCCAGAGGCCCAAAGCTACACCATCTTCAAAGAGGTTTGAATTTCAGCTGGGAGGTGGGGAGTGCCCTGTGCCTTATAGAATATTTAGCATTATGCTGGCCTCTCCCTACTAGATGTTGGTAGCACACCCTACTTCCCCCAGTCTTGACTATCAAAAATGTCTCCAGGTTTTGCCAAATGTCCCTCAAGGGGATAAAATCATCCCTGGTTGAGAACCCCAGGTATAGTAGAACACTATTTCTTCTGTGATAGTGTTTTCTTCTCTTGGTTTCAGGGGTATCTCTTCCTGTGGTTCTCTTCCTTTATACTTACTGCTCCTTTTCACTCTGCTTTGCTAGTTCCTCTCTCCCTGGCTTCTTAATGTCTACACCTCTCTCCTGACCTCCACACTCATCTATCTAAATGATTATTAAACATCTTCACTTAGATCTCTAATAGACACCTCAAACTGAAAATGTCCATAAATGAACTCCTGATCTCTGCCTTTCCCCAGCAGTCTCCATTTGCAGTCACCATCATCTCTTGCTCATTTTACTGCAGGAGCCTCCTAAATTGTCTCCTAGCTTCTGCCCTTGTGTCTTTCATCTTCTGATCATAGCACCCTGAGTGACCTTTTAAAATGTTTAATCAAATCATGTCATTCTTCTCTTCAGAGCTCTAGTGGCTCCTGCCTTTCACTCAGAATAAAAGCTGAAGTACCTGGCACATAGTAGGTGCTCACAAAATAGTTGTTGAATGAATGAAATGCTAAATCAGATCCATTCAAATGCCCTTTTTCTCCTCCATCTTGCTGATACTTTATACTTTTGACTGCTACTCCCTCTTTGTTGAACTCTCCCCTCCTTCAGCTATAGTTATCTCCTCTTATTTCTCTGGTTGGTTGTCTGTCTTCTTTATGGCTCCACTTCCTGTATATGCAGTCATATAAGTCTCTGTTAAAATCCTTGGCCCTCTTTCTTCTTTCTGTACTCTTCATCCTTTCTTGATGATTTCAGTCACACCAGTGGCTAAACTGGCAATTCTATGTTGATTCTTTTGAATTGCATAATAATATATCTAAGAAGCCTCCTCCTTTAAAATTATCATCCTCACTGAATGTAAACTCCATGAAAGCAGGGACTGGGTCTTTCTGGTTGGCTACTATGTTTCCAGGGCTAAATATGGTTCCTGGTACATTGCAGTCTTTTAGTAAACATTTGTTGAATGAATGAATCTTGAGTCTGTTTTTTGTGTGTGTGTGTGTGTGAGGAAGATTAGCATTGAGCTGACATCCAATGCCCATCTCCTCTTTTTGCTGAGGAAGATTGGCCCTGGGCTAATGTCCATGCCCATCTTCCTCTACTTTTTGTGGAATGCCGCCACAGCATGTCTTGACAAGTGGTGCCTCAGTTTGCGCCGGTGATCCGAACCTGCAAACCCCGGGCCGCTGAAACGGAGCGCGCCAACTTAACTGCTGCGCCACTGGGCCGGCCCCTTGAATCTGTTTTTCACACTGCTTTTTGGACATCTTCAACTGGCTGCCTTTAATATCAATACGTAATATTTAGTATGCCCAAAACTAAATTCATTGTTTTTCCCAATAAACCTACTCCCTCTCCTTTCTGCCTTGCCTTTTCAGTAAAGGGTACTCCCATCCACACCTGTTGTTAAAGCCAAAAATCTAGGGTTTTTTTTTCAGATTTCTTCCACTTGCTTTTTCACCACAGTTAATCAGTTATCAAGTATTGCTGATTATTTTTTTAAAACAGCTTTATTGAGGTATGATTTACATACCATAAAATTCACCTGTTTTGAGGGTACAATTCAGTAAATTTTAGTATATTTGTAGAATTGTGCAACCATCAACCATCACAATCTAATTTTATAATATTTCCATCACCTTGAAAAGAAACCTCATACTCATTTATAGTCATTCCCTATTCCCATCTCCAGTCCTAGGCATCCATTAATCTACTTTTTGTCTCTATATTTGCCTTTTTTTTTTTTTTTTAGCATTTCAAATAAATGGAATCCTGCAATATGTGTTTTGTTCTCTCTGGCTACTTTCTTTTTTTTTTTAAAGATTTTTTTTATTTATTTATTTTTCCCCCAAAGCCCCAGTAGATAGTTGTCTGTCATAGCTACACATCCTTGTAGTTGCTGTATGTGGGACATGGCCTCAGCATGGCCGGAGAAGCGGTGCGTCGGTGCGCGCCCGGGATCTGAACCCCGGGCCGCCAGCAGCGGAGTGCGCGCACTTAACCGCTAAGCCACGGGGCCGGCCCACTCTCTGGCTACTTTCACTCAGCATTTGTTTTTGAGGTTCATTCATGTTGTAGATCATATCAGTACTTTGTTCCTTTTTATTGCTGAGTAGCGTTCCGTTATGTGGATATGTCAGATTTTTCTAATCCAGTCACGGGTTGATGTGCATTGGGGATGTTTCTAGTTTTGGCTGTTATGAGTAACACTGCTGCAAACACTTGTATATGAGTCTTTGTGTGAATATATGTTTTCATTTCTCTTGGATTGATACCTAAGAGTAGAATTGTTGGGTCAATGGTAAATCTATGTTTAACTTTTTAAAGAAAGTGCCAAACTGATTTCCCAGGTGGCCGCATCATTTTATTTATTTATTTATTTATTTTTGTGAAGAAGATCAGCCCTAAGCTAACATCCATGCCAATCCTTCTCTTTTTGCTGAGGAAGACCGGCCCTGAGCTAACATCTATTGCCAATCCTTCTCCTTTTTTCCCCTTCTTCTCCCCAAAGCCCCAGTAGATAATTGTATGTCATAGTTGCACATCCTTCTAGTTGCTGTATGTGGGACGCGGCCTCAGCATGGCCAGACAAGTGGTGCATCCGTGCGCGCCCGGGATCCGAACCCCGGGCTGCCAGTAGCGGAGTGCACGCACTTAACTGCTAAGCCACGGGGCTGGCCCTACATCATTTTATATTCCCACAGCAATGTACAAAGGTTCCAATTTCTCTACAGTCTCACTTGATATTATCTTTTTGATTATAGCCACTCTTGTGGGTGAGAAATGGTATTTCATTTGGTTTTGATTTGTATTTCCTTAATGACTAATGATGTTGAGCATCTTTTCATGTGCTTTTTAGCCATTTGCGTGTCTTCCTTTGCCCATTTTAAAATTGTTATTTGTCTTTTTATTGTTGAGCTGTAAGAGTTATCTGTATATTCTAGATACAAGTCTCTTATCAGGTATATGATTTGCAAATATTTTCTCTCAGTCTTTGGGTTGTTTTTTCACTTTCTTCTTTTCTTTAAAACTTGAGATATAACTCACATGCCATGATATTCACCCCTTTAAAGTGCACAATTCTGTGGTTTTTAGTATGTTCACAAGATTATTCAATCATCACCACTGTGTAATTCCAGAATATTTTTATCACCCCAAAAACAAACCCAATATTCATTAGTAGTCACTCCCTGTTCCTCACTTTCTAACATCTGTTGCCCATCTTCTTCTATTTTGTATGTGGGTCACCGCCCCAGCATGGCCACAAGTGGTGTAGGTCTGTGTTGGGGAACTGAAGCTGGGCCACTGAAGTGGAAGGCGTTGAACTTAACCACTACACCACCGGGGCTGGCTCTCACTTTCGTAGATGGTGTCTCTTGAAGCACAAAAGTTTTTAATTTTGATTAAGTTCAATTTATCTATTTTTTCTTTTATCTTGTGCTTTTGATGTCATATTTAAGAAATCATTGCCTAACTCAAGATCACAAAGATTTATTCCTTTGTTTTCTTCCAAGAGTTTTATAATTTAGTTCTTACATTTAGGTCTGTGGTCCATTTTGAGTTAATTTTTGTGTATGGTATGAAATAGACATCCAAATTAATCTTTTTGCATATAGATGTCCAATTGCCCCGGCACCATTTATTAGACAGAATGTTTGTTTGAATCTAAAGTGTGTCATTTGCAGACAACATATAGTTAGATCTTGAATTTTTATCTGGTCTGACAATCTCTGCCTAAAATCTTTTGATTCTACCTTGGATACCTTTGACTTTATTCCTTGTTTTCTGTTCAGGCTTCCACTGCCTTTGTCCTTGCCTAGATTGTCAGTGGCCTCCCAGGTATATCCTTGCCTCCTGGTGTGGATTTTCTTTCACTGTTTCTAAGTCTGTTCTCTATACTGATTACTTCACTCAATTAATTTACTTGCCTGGCCCTTGTGGACCTTTGAGTTTGCAAACCCTGGCATAACGTGTCATGTTCTGACTCCTATAATTCTTTCCATTCATTATTTTATTCGCTAAGTATTTAGCGAGTGTCTACTAAGTGGCACTGTTCTGAGTACCAAAGAGTAGCGTATCTGTAAGCCTTTGATGATTAACTCACCACTCTAAAGTGTAGTGGAAAAACAACCACCATTTATTTAGCTCATGGTTCTGTGGGTTGACAATTTTGTACTGGGTTCAGTGTATAGTTCTTTTGGTCTTGGCTGGGTTTAGTTATACATTTGCTGTCTGCTAGACAGTTCTGCTTCTCGGGGTTGGTTGGCTATCATCTAAGGCAGGGGTCAGAAATCTATGGCCCTTGTTTTTGTATGGTCCCCAAGCTAAGAATGGTGTTCATATTTTTGAAGAGTTGTAAAATAAAGAGTATCAGAGATCTATATGGCACTCTAAGCCTAAAGTTTTTGCTATCTGTCCCTTTACAGAAAGTTTGCTGATCTCTGGTCTAGGGAAATAGGAGTTGACAGGGCTGTGTGTCTCATCATCCAACAGGCTAGACTGGGCTTTTCACGTGGCAGCAACGGGGTTCTGAGAGAGAGTGGAAGCATACAAGACTTTAGAGGCTTACATTTGAAACTAGCACAGTGTTGCTTCTGGTATATTCTTTTGGCAAAAGCAAGTCACAAGACCGGCTGAAATTCAACAGATGGAATAAAGGGCTCCATTTTTTAATGGGAGGAGCTGTAAAATCTCATTTCAAGAGGCGTGGATAAAAGGAAACAACAAACTATGGCTATTTTTGCCATCTGCCACAAGTAGTAGGAAAAAAACAAAAAGCCCCCTGCCATTATGGAGTGCACATTCTATTGACAGCAATAAATTCTCTTGTTTCCTTACACCCCCAAAATATGCCCTTTAATTCAGCTGTACTGTCTTAGTTGCATGTCCCTGAATACTCCTCAGATTTCCCACTTCTCTGTATTTCAGTGATGCTTTATAAATGTTTATGGAATGAAAGAATAGTATGACTTTCTTCCCTCATTTGTTTGGTTAACTCCACTGTCCTTCCAGTCTGTTCACCTCTTGAAGGCATTTCCTGACAGTAAGCTCTGTACTCTCTGTTTCTCTGTGTTCTCTAACATACTCTGTTATAGCACTGGTTAATGTTTAATTGTGATTAGTAATTTTGTATCTCCTTAGTAAAGTGTTTGAAGACAAGGATGTATGTCTTATTGATATATTTCCATTTCCATTCAACAAATATTTATTGTATACCTACTGTGTGTCAGGCACTGTGCTAAGTACTAGAAGTAAACAAAACAGACAAGGAAAGTTCTTGCATTCATGGAACTACATGAGTATTTTTAATAATACTGCTTTTTAGCAAGATTAGTATATTAGGTTTTGCTTTTTCATTATGGCTCCAAACCATTTTTCATCCATAGGTCTTCTCTTATATGTTTTATTCCTGTGAAATTTTATCTTTAAGGCATTTACTACATCATTTTTGATTTTTATAGTTGCATCTTTAGTTGTTATGCAATATGTGTGTTTTGAAAACAAGGTATACTAAATCTTCATGTTCAAATTCATATACTATTTTGATTAGTAGTTCGATCTCTTCTTGGTTATTCACTTTTTTTACTCTTGGTACTCAGTTTCCAAGGACAGTTTGTCTTAAACATTTTAGAATACAAGTTTGAGATTCTAAATTCTTTTTCCTCAAGGAAAATTAGATTTTACTGTTTAGTATAGTGCCAAATAAATAATGAGGACTTAATAAGCATTTGTTCATGGCAATAGCCTCTTTGGTTTTCTGTTTCATTGAATTTCACCCAAGATTATTCTTGACTGGCTTTTAAATTGCGAAATAAATTCTTGACCTTCAGTATAATAATTATAATAAATTTTCTCATTGTGAATCACAAGGATACCTGCTTTCTCTCTTCTGTCCCTATTTGACTCTTAAAAAATATTAATGTGTAAATTTGGAAGCATCTTTATTTTGCAATTGCTAACCTATTTGAAGTGTTTCGAAAATGTACATATGAATTTTATAAATTGATGCCTGCAGAAATGAAATTAAGGGCAATTTAGAGAAGTGATTTATTACCTTAAAAGAATTAATAGTATGATTCTTCTTAACATGTTATTAGATAGTCATATCATTTATTTATTTATTCTCTCATTCTTGGTTCAGTCATTCATCCATTTAATAAACATTTTTTGAGTACTTACTATATATCAGTCACTGTGCAAGGTGCTGGTGTTATAATGAGGAATTAAACATAGTTGACATGTAGAGGGAGGTCTTTATCTTTAAATCTCTATTTAAGATTTGAAATATTACAGAAGGCTAGAATATAAACATTCATCAGGTGGAAAAGGGGAGAGTAAAGAAGAACTTCATGGGATTTAAACCTTTTCTAGCATCCCACTTGACTATTCTGGGATGATAGAATATGATAGAACTATCTGATATGATATCAGATATCATATCCCAAATGATATTCTGATATTTTGGATTCAAAGTGTAAGGCTATAGATCTTTCATAAATGAAAGATTTTTGGAAATGCTCATAGCATCTGGTTATTACTCTAAATCTTTAAGTGTCTTGTATTTGTTGCAGTGAGTTTGTGAGGATTGAATTAAATGTTTGGAAATAATGATTGTTGCAAAATATGCATATAAATGTGCGTCTTATGAAAGCCGATGTCAGATGAATTATTTAATAATATCTGAGCAGTTCAAAGTGCTGAATAATTATTAGAATTCTTGTAGAATAATATAAACTATTTTGATTGCAAATTTAGAGAAGTTATAGTTTGATCAGAGAGGGGCTGAGAAACAATCATTTTCCTATCATTAACCTTTACAATTCCAGTGTGTTGTGTAGAACATATACTTTTATATAAGTGAAATCGTGTAATTACCTTCTATATTATATTTTATCATGCATAGAAGACCAAATTAAGACATGAAAACATTAGTGAGATAAAAACAGAAGATTTCTCTAATGGCCACTTGGTTTATAAGAATAGTGAAGAGGCTACACAACAGCTCATATATTTACGCACCTAAGTGATTTTTATTCTGTGCTTTTATTTAAACATGACTAATAAATTAATGCATAGATCAGCAAGGAGGTTTAAAGGATTCAAAAATTGAAAACTAGGCCATTTGCGGGGCAGGGTGGTGGTGGTAATGTTTTCATTTTCTTAAAATGGAAAGGATATTATTTAACCATTGATCTGGGTAATGTTGATAGTTCATAGGGGATGTGAGATGGTACTTTTCCCCCTTTTGGCGCTCTTTTACTTTAATAAACAAACATCATTTTTTTTTAATTGTTGAAATACATTGGGGATGGAATTGTAGCTGTACAAGTTATATTAAAGCAAAATCACTCTTAAAATTCTGATATTCTGGAAAATTTTATTTAAAAAGCAATCTAAACAAAGTCATTTAACAGTCCATTTCCATTTTGCACTGCAGGAGTTCCTAGACTCAAAACTATTCCTTGGAAAGGCAATGATTATGTGTTATTCTGTTTGACTAGATGAATTAGATACTAGGTTTTATTCAGTCTCTACTCCCAGAGTTAAATGCCACCTGTATATATGCATGTCTGTCTGTATTATATATGTAAAGTGTCTAAGTCCTCTTTTTCCCCCAATGCGTTTCAACTTTTATGAAGATGTATAATCTATAGATTTATTTGAACATGACCATTAATAGAGAAGATGTCAAATAAGAATAAAATCAATAGTGTACCAGATATTTTAAGGCTGTTTTAAAATGATATAATTAAAAGTAACATTATTTCTTTGATTTTCCTCTCTACCCTCATGCTCAGCCTAGTTTTTACGTAACTATTGTTTGAGTAATATTGCTTAAATTTTAATATTCCTTTTTTAGTCTTTTCCTTACCTCCTTCCCTCAAAATTCCCCCTTGGAATTAAACTCGTCCTTATCTATTAATGTTTAATAAGAATAGTAAAGTTGGAATTAGAGCAAGCACTGTTATCTTTTAAATTGATTACTACTTCCATCATTCATAAGTAATTAAATATCTTGATTTTCCTAGACCCTTGCTTTCCTCTTATCTTTTTTCTTTTTTGTCCATCTCATTGTCTTGTGATCAATTTGTGGTTTTTGGTTTTTTCCCCCCAAGATAATAAAAAGGGAAAGAAAGTAGAACTTAATCTGTTATTTAACTATGTTTGCCACTGGCTGGAATATTTCTCTACTACCTTTGTATGTATTGAATAATACATTAAACTACACATATCCGGTTACTCTTTCAGTCCCAAATGTATGGAATTAATCTTTTTTTCTACTGGTATTTGGAGCACTGTAGTTAACAGTTCAGAAGCTCAGAGGCTGGTCTCCTTATTTTTTCTATTTGAATGCTGTTTTTTTTTTTTTTTAACAATTCTTCTCCAATATCCCACCTTGACCCCCACTGGCAATCATCCTTTGTTATATAAGGACTTTTATCATCTGTTCCTTGTCTAACTCTCCAGCCCCCTCTCTTGTCATTCCTCATTACTAGCCCCAACTGTACTGAATTACTTGTAGTTCTTGAAATATATCTTATTTCTCTTCCCTCCGTGCCTTTGCACATACTGTTCCCTCTACTTGGAGCATTCTTCTGCTGTTGCCCCCTCCCTTTCTTATCACTTGGCCAGCTCCTTTAAGCCTATTCAGAGGTCATTTCATGACACCTCCTCCTCTTCCGTGCTTCCACAGCATTCTATGTATGTCTCTACGATTACTATACGTATTGTATTTTCTGTGTTGTTTGTCCTCTCACTTGACTATGAGCTCCATGAGAATACAAATGGACTCTTTCATCTCTCTCCATGTTTTGCACAGAACACTCAAATGTTAGAATGGAAAGGGGAAAGGAAACCAAGGTTTAAATGTCTTTTATGCACTAGGGAATGTGCTTAGTTGTTTTAGACATAGTCGAATGAATTCAACTGCCACAGTAATTTTGCAAGAACATGTTATTTTCTTCATTTTATAGTTCAGAAGACTGAAGTTAATTTGCCCAGTGATACACAGTTATTAAGTGGTGGAGCCAGGATTTGAACCTAGGCCTGGTTTGACTCCAAAGTTTCTGGTTGTTTCATTTTACCCTACTGCTTCCTCGTGGGAGACAGTATAATGTAGTGTAAAGAACCTGGACTTAGACATCACACAGATCTGGGTTTGAATTATAGTTTGCCATTTAACCAACTATTGGCAAATTTCATAATCTCTCTAAATCTCTGTTTTCCCTTTTTAGAAATAGAAGTGGGCTAATAGCGTTACCTACTTCAGAGGATTGCTGTGTGAATTAAATGAAATAATATATGATGGGCGTTTTGTGCACTGTGGGGCATATGATATACTTTATAGATGGTAGGTGTATCAGGTAAGAATATATATAGCTATAAGCAAAAGAAAGACTGCCTAACAAAGGCTTCAGCAAAAAAAGATTTAAAATGGCTTCATATAGTAAAAAGCCTGGAGATGGATAGTCTTTAATGATTTAGGTTTCTTCTCTTTCTCTTTCTCATAATCACAGCATATCTGTGAGTCTCAGGTATCATGTCAAAAACTGGAGAAAGTGAGAAGGCATGGACTACAGGATAGCTTAACTACTCTCCTAACTACAGTCTTGCCATTGTCCAAGCTATGAGCGAGACTGGGAAAGTGGAGGATGGGGTAGTTGTGATTAGACCAGCAATTTTTCCTCGTCTAGAGATGAGCATATTACTCCCTCATATAAAATTAGAGAAGTATCTTCCATAGTAGTTGGGGTGGTGGTGATGCTGCTGCTATGTAATGACATAGCACTGAAAACTGTCCCAAGATATGCTTATCAATTCCTTAGTCTGAAGCAGTTAACAAGTAAGCATTGTGCATTTTACTCCATATCAAGTAAAGCCTAAGAGTAGATCAGTTATGTCCTTTCTATATCATTTAGGAGCTAACATTTTGCAAAACTGGCTTTTCAGTCATTTTTCCTATCTCATTGTCTTAAGAATGCTTACAAAAAATTGCTACCGATTCTGACTGCACCGCCCCTACCCCCACCCCAGCCAACACACCAAACAACAAAAACCATATGGACAACAGCAGAACCTTGTAACATTGTTGGAGTCCCTCTGTTAGTTTGATGGCTGCTGCTTGTTTTGAGAGAGACCTAAAGCTTCAGCTTCACCACCCTAAATTGGTGGTATTCGTAAAGCCACTACTTCTCCCCCAGTATCTCATGTTTAGGACTTTCCTTGCCACCCTCATCAGACTCAGTGAGAACAATGGGATCTTCTGTAGTTCTGTCTCCTACCACCCAGCTTCCTGTTGTTGGACTCTTTCACAGTTATTAGGTCTCCTTCCAACTGCTCACCCTGTTGATTTTTGGTTGATGGGGAGAGAAGAGGGAAACTGAACTGTGGAGGTCTTGCTGCTTTGCCAGTGGTTGCAAGGATATGTTACTCAAATGTTCATTTGGATTCTGGAATGAATTTTTCTATAGAAACAGTGATATGAAGGATGTTTGGATTGTATACTATTGTTAGTTCTCTAGTTCAGTTACATTTTGGGTTTGAGTACTGACCTGAGATCTAACTACTATTATACATTATTCCTGTAGGGAAATATTTTATGACTTCCAACCAATTTGAAAGCAAACATTTGGAATAGAATAAATCAGGAGTTGAATGGCCTATGTTTGGGTTACATCTTTCTGTACCTTGGTAGGATGCTGGACTAATACTCATCCAGAATGAAAATGCAGGAGAAGCTAAGGACATGGATAATTCATAGGCTGGTTAATTAGTCCCTTTGTAGTAAAAAGTAAAGTATGCAGAAAATCCAATTCTTGGCTGCAGACTAGAGTATTTCTTTCCTGTGGGTACTTCATACATTTTTTTCCTTTTAATATTTATATTTCGAAGCTTCAGTTATTTTTCCATTAGGTCTTCACTCAGAGAGCTTAGAGATATATATGTAAAGAGTGATATCTGATTAGTGCATGCCTCTTATTGAGTTTCATTCTTTGGCTCAACATATTGTTTTACAAATTGATGTTAATGCCAGATTTTCTAGAACTTAGATTCGCTAGATGGCTTTTAGTCATTCAGAAGCCACTGATAATTTAGTACAATAATAATAAACATAATAATGATTATCAAGTTCAGCTTCCAAATATTGAGAGGGAGCATATATGCTTTACTGTGACAACTTTTAGAAACTGTTTTGAGGTAGATGAAGAAAAGGCAGAAGATATGTTGAGAAGCAGATGTTGTATGACTAAAGTACCCAGCTGTGTACTAACAAAATGAATCTCATGCCGATTAGTTAACAATTTTCTGGCAGTCAGAGACATATGTAAAGCAGTAAACACAGCATGGGGAAATAAAAAAAAATTAAAAACATTTTCTAAGCTTAAAACATTGGCAGTGTCTAGTCTACCATCTGTGTTACTGAAAAGTTGATTTTGTTGTGGGTAAGTCATACCAAGGTCACTTCCAAAAAAATCATTGGTTAACTTATTAAGGTCTTCGTTCTCAAATATTAGCATTATATGTCTTGGCACTTTGATTTAGGGAAAAATGTTATTTCAGTAAAATAAATTCCACTTGGGGTATATAAATCTAAATAATTTTATATTAGCACTTTTGTTTGTCATGAAATAGATTTTTTTTGTTTCTGTTTTGTTCAATCCTTCTTTGAATTCTTTCAGGTCAAATCTATTAATTATTTTTAAGTTTTCTCCTCAAATCCTTCTTTGCCCAATTTAGATGTGTGACCATTTAACTACAAAGTATAGTGCTATTGACCCTTACTGTCATGGTTTTCTGTAAGAACGGGCAGGACTTTCTCGTCTTAAAAGTCTCCCCTTTGATTAAGTAGATGGTAAAGTCTTTAGGATGGCCTACTTAGGCTAAAGTTTACTTTTCACTACTTAAAATAATCTTCCATTCTATTTTCCCTTGTAGGACCAAAAATTGAAAATTTTATACCCATAAATTGTTTCTATATGCTGCATTAGCTCTTTGCAATTAGTTTCTTTTGGTTCAGCAATTTTCTTCCTCAGTATTTAGAGATATTACAAACCACAACATGGGATTTTCTTAGAGATATAATGGAATACCTTCAAACTTGATAAAAATCAAGGCCAATATAATTTGTCCAAAAATGAAAAAGAAAAGTATAATTAAGCATTGTTAATGTGTGGGTGTGATTAAATTAGGCTGCAAAAAAATTGATGAGCTTTGGTATTCATTATTCTTGTATTAATAGTCTGCAATAAATTGAAAACACTTACTTTGATTCAAGAACTAAATAAAGATAGAAGTTCTTATAATACTATGGATCAGGAAAGACATTCTTTCATTAGAGTATTCAAGTTTCTTTATATATAACTTATTTTTTAACTAAAACCTAGGATTCTGAGGGCCTTGGCATCCCACATAATTTATAATATTGTTCTGGTTATGATGTCTACAAAAATTTCGACTCGTTGGCTGGTCTTATTTTTGCCTTTTTACCTTTGCTTTTGATTAGAGTTGAAAATGTTTTAGGCCCAGAGTGTAGTAATGTCTGCCTTGTTGAGTATGGAGAGAGAAGCTTTGTTTTGGTTAAGCACCAATCTGGCAGTACCTTATGAAGCTTAGGTAGGAAGTGGACAGAGAGAGAGGGCTGCATGCAGTGAAAGGAGTGAATTATAAAAGGAAAAAGAAAGAGTGAGAGGAAAAGTAGTAGTCATTATTGGCATTTAGAAACTTACTACAGGGGCTTCTAGATATTCCATTAATTCATACAATATTATTGTGAACTGAGATCTTACAGAGAATTATAGAAAGGAAGCATCTTATAACTGCTATTGTCCCTGTAATTATATTCATTTCTCAGAATGAAGAAAACAAATGTTAATTGAACTTCTGTAATAACATATTTTAGGAAAGATATTTACTTGATTAAAAACATAATTTTAAAATTATCATTAAAGACAAATTTTCATATATAGAATGTATCATATCATCAGTAAAAAAGGCAGCCCTAGCACATGGAAGGCATTTGAGTTTTCATAAAATTCTGTAGTTGTTTGTTTTTTAAGGAAGGGTTTTAATATTTGTTGAAAACCTTTATTATAACCGGCACCGCTAGATTATATTAAATCTTTGCAATTTTTATCCCAGTAATTTTAAATTTGCCATTATCTTGAGGACGGGGGTCGAAGAAAGTTTTTTTTTTTTTTTTTTGTGAGGAAGATCAGCCCTGAGCTAACATCGGATGCCAATCCTCCTCTTTTTTGCTGAGGAAGATTGGCCCTGGGCTAACATCCCTGCCCATCTTCCTCTACTTTTCTTATATGTGGGACGCCTGCCACAGCAGGGCTTGACAAGTGGTGCATAGGTGCGCCCTTGGGATCCGAACCTGCGAACCCCGGGCCACCGAAGGGGAGCGCACGCACTTAACCGCTGCGCCACCAGGCTGGCCCCAGAAAAAAGTTTTATATAAAGACTCAGAGTTTTGTTAAGCAAATGAAGAGTATGAGTATTAATAAGCTACTACTGTGTATATCAATGGGTAGTGTGACTTTTGAGAGATTTCTTCATTCTGTTGGTCTTAGTTTCCTCATCTAGAGAGTAAAGAACATGATATAATAGATGAGTTCTAAATTCTGTATTTAGGAGAGAGTAGATTTATTTCAGTCCAAATCCTATAGCATGGTATTTAAGGCCTTTCATAGCTAGAAACCCTTAGAGTTATGTTTTATTTAATTTACTTTCACAAATCCTATTGTACTATTCATCCTTCTTTAGACTTGCAAATTCTGTGTGTAGGCCCCAAGCTGAAGTAGTTAGCTAAGCTCCACCTTTATCCCCATTTACATTTCTTCCTGTATTTCCTCTCATTGTCAGTTGGATGACTGTTGACCTTGGCATCCTATGTGACAGGCACTGTGCTAAGTGCTTTACATGCATTCTTTTCTAATTTAGTCCTTTTGACAACCCTATGATATGTTGGCACTATTATTATCTGTGTTTTACAGAGGAAATGGAAACCTATGGAGATGAAGTCATTGTCCAACATACACAGCTGGAATGAGTCAGAGCCAAACATCTAACCCAGGAGTGTGTTTTAAAAGCCTTTGCAAGTGTTAACCTCTAGGTGATATTGCTTTCTCTATCATCCTACTCCTGTTGATTCTACCTCCTAAATAAGACTCAAGAGTCTTTTCTCATCTCTCCTTCCCCTGCCATTATCTTAGTCTAGATTCTTCATCATCTTTATCTAGACTGTGGTGTTAGTCTCCCAACTGGTCTCCCTGTGCCTAGTTTTGTCATTTAATGGTTTCCTCATTACCTATAAAGGGTATGATCCTCAGCATTTATAATCTGTCCCCAGTTTATATTACCTGCTCACTTCCACCTTGTATTATATTGTAAATTCCTTGAGTATGGGGACTGATATCTTTGTATTCCTCACAGTGTTGTGGGCATATCTGCTTAGTGAATAGTTGTTGACTTAATGAGGTAGACCTAGGCAGGCTCTTGGCTTGGTAATTCAGTATAGTCTGCTAGAATTAAAATGAATTACTCTGTGTAGTAGGAATAATGGGATTATTTTAGTGTATTAATAATTCACACATTGTTATTTTAATGTAATAATAATTCATACAGTCCTCCAGTAATATTAATTTGAATTAACAAGATGTTAAGCTATTATATGCAGTTGTTCTCAGTTTCTTTAGAATTGTCTTTTTTCCAGAAGGGAATTAATAGAATTAGGACATAGCAAGAATATAAACACTAGATTTTGGACACTTATTGTGGTACAGAGTAAAAATTAGCTAGCAGTCATTGATTCCTTGTTAGAAATTTGAGTGAGTCAAAAATTTATAATATTTACCTTATATAAATAAGTCTGTATTCAGGATCATTTATAATATTCAAAATGTACCAATGATTCATGAACCACCCTAAGGGAATAGTGTGAGTAACTGGTATAATCTTTTACTCGGTTTTGTTTTAATTTGCAACTTCTTAAAGTCTTTTTAAATCTAAAATTTTGATGGATACATTGAAACGTCGTAGAAGTTATTTGTTACCAGTTGACATTATTTTTTATAAAAATGTTTACATCATAAAAACAAGTTTCTTAATAGACCTATAGATGGGTAAGATTTCATGGTAGATGAAATATTTAAAACAGGCTTAATTTAATATCTGAGTAAGTTTCACTAACTGCACTTTTTGTGTGTTCATTTATTCTTTTTTAAAATTGAAATATAAATCACATACAGTAAAATTTACCCTTTTATAGTTAGTGAACAGTTCATTGGCTTTTAGTATAGTCACAAAGTTGTGCAACTACCACCAATCTATAATTCCAGAACATTTTTATCACCTCCAAAAGAAACCCATGCCCATTAGCAGTCACTTCCCTTTCTTCGCTCTGCCCAGCCCCTGGCAACCACTAAACTACTTTGTGTTTCTTGTGGACTTCCCTATTCTGGGCATTTCATATGAATTTATATAATATGTGGCCTTTTGTGTCTGGGCTTCTTTTGCTTAGCATATTTTCAAGGTTCATCCATGTGGTAGCATGTGTCAGTTCTTCATTCCTTTTTATAGCAGAATAATACTCCATTGTATGGACATTGTATGGTAACATTGTGTTCATCCATTCATCAGTTGATGGACATTGGGGTTGTTTCCGCTTTTTGACTGTTATGAATAATGCTGTTGTGAACATTTATATACAAGTTTTTATGTGACTATATGTCTTCTGTTCTCTTGAGTATATACCTAGCAGCAGAATTGCTGGGTAATATGGTAACTCTATGTTTAACCGTTTGAGAAACTGCCAGACTGTTTTCCACAGTGGCTGCAACATCTTGCATTCTCATCAGCAGTGTATGAGGAGTCCAATTTCTCTGCATCCTCATCAACACTTGTTATTATCTATCTTTTTGATTATAGCCATTCTAGTGGGTGAGAAATGATCTCTAAGATAAGTGAGTTTCCTTGTAACATAATATTAAATTAGATGAAGGTAATAATTATTTTCCAGTTTGCAGAAAAGTAACTAAACTTTAATTTTTCTTCTATAACTGTTATTAAATAATTGAAACCTACTGTTAATTACTTAGTACCTCCAGATACACCAAATTATATGTTTAGTTCTTTTAAAAAAATTACACATATAAATGTTTCATAAATGTTTCCAGTACACCATCACCTAAATAAATTTGAGAACTATTATTTTTATATATTTAAGGCATAAGTACTTATGCTCATAAAACGTTGCTTTTTCTTTTATTGTTCATGTTGATTATGAAAGAACAGTTCTCTAGTCAGTATATTCACGTTAATTCTAGTAGGTTTAGAAGTGTAATTTAGCATTTTAAGCCTTTTATTTTAAGAATGTTCAAATATTGCATTTTAGTAGGATCACATAAATGGATAGTAGAAGTTTAAGTGACTAAAAATGAAAACAAGCTATAATAGGAATATGTCTTATGCTAACTTTGGTACTGTTCACTATATTTTAAGTAGATAGATATTGTAAAGAATGAGCAAGTAATGCTTTTAATCATTTTCTTCAATTGGGCTTAGTTAGAGCCAGGAAGCTTCTTTCAAGGCAGTAGTGCATGGAGAAGGCTAAGAGAGTTCCTGAAAGGTTCTCTATGCTGAAAGTCATACCTGAGTTTTTTGTTCACTTTTTTATGCGAGCATATACACTTGGTTAATTTTCTCAAATATTTCTTGAGGATGTATGTAAGAATAAGGATTAAGTTTTAATATTAGAGCAGGCCTTCCCTTGTGAGTAGGGTAACGTGATTACACTAGTAAAGATCCTTTTTTACCCACGCTACTGTTTGGGAGTTGAAGTAACTGGGAGATCTCAACCTATTCTCATTTAACCTTACTTACCCCCAGTGTTCCTGAGGCTATGAGAGCAGAATTGTCAGATAGTCTTTTATATAATGGGTAGGAAAAGTTTTTTTTGTTTTTTTTTTTTTTGTGAGGAAGGTCAGCCCTGAGCTAACATCCATGCTAATTGCCCTCTTTTTGCTGAGGAAGACCGGCTCTGAGCTAACATCTATTGCCAATCCTCCTCCTTTTTTTCCCCAAAGCCCCAGTAGATAGTTGTATGTCATAGCTGCACATCCTTCTAGTTGCTGTATGTGGGACGTGGCCTCAGCATGGCCGGAGAAGCGGTGCATGGGTGTGCGCCTGGGATCCGAACCTGGGCGCCAGTAGTGGAGTGCGTGCACTTAACCGCTAAGCCACGGGGCCGGCCCGGAAAAGTTGTTTTAATTGATAAATAATCTGTGTATGGTAGTACGTCTGTATTCTGTCCTCATCTGCAAACTAATATCATAGCCCTTTGGTTGCTGTGGCATACTTGCTCAGAATAATAGTGATGTTTCTTCATATAGGTAACCCTAATTTCTTTTAAAGTAATGATTTATGGTATTATGATCCAAACACATTTTTTAATATGTCGCTTAAAAGAAAAAGAATATTTTGCAATATCAGGTGGCAATAATGGTGAAATACTGGATGGTAAAGGATCAGTGCTGACATAGCTGCCTAGGCCAAACAAAATGGATAAGAAGGGGCTGATCATGGTTGATGAAGTGAATGACATCACAGTGGCACTGCAGGTACGGCGTGAGTTGTGAATTCCCTTGTTCACTTTTATGTTGGGGCAGGAAATAACTCCTTTGTAAGTGCTGTATTACATTTGGGGGGTGTGTATGTGTGTGTGTAGGTTTCAATCCTTAAGTCATACAATGTTAAGAAAAAGCAAGATAATTTATCTAGAAGATTTTGGGGCTGGATCTGTTTTTTCATCATTGTAACATTTTGGCGTTATAGTTTCTAAACAATTGGAAAGAACATCCATCCAGAATAACCTGGAAGTTCTTGGTAAATTACCTGCAAATATATTATTTTTTTCAATTAATTCAGTTAATATCTACATTCAATTTGTTTATTTTTTTTTAAAGGAAAATTAAATGTATCTGCATAAGTGAAAATGGTCTAGCATTTGCATTAGGGGAGGCTATTCTTTTTTGGTAAGGAAGTTTGGCCCTGAGGTAACATCTGTGGCAGTCTTCCTCTATTTTATGTGTGGGATGCTGCATAGCGTGGGTTGGTGATGAGCAGTGTGTAGGTCTGCCCCAGGGATCCAAACCCGTGAACCCCAGGCCGCCAAAGTGGAGCGCTTGAACTTAACCACTAGGCTGCCAGGCCAGCCCCAGGGGAGGCTATTCTTATTAAGTTTTGTTATCAGGATTATGTCAGTCTATAGAATGAGCTGATAAACTTTCTGTAAGGATTATATGTTATTTTAGGCTTTAACCTCCAAAAATGATCTCATCCTAAATGACTTTGAGGGTATATAGATAATTGCCTATTTTTTCTGATCTCTGGATTTGGGTTTCTTCAGATATTCTTCATCTTATTGAATTATTTTTGGTGATTTATAGTTCTCTAGAAAATAGTCAAATTTCTCTAGATTTTTAAATCTTTAAAATAAAATTGTACACAATATTATATATTTAAAAAAATTTCCACATATGCAACGATATCACTCTTTCATTTATGATGCTCTATAAGGCTCACCTTTTGATAACAAGTGTTCCAGAAAGTGTCATAATGAAGATCACTACAGGGACGTTGTACTTGAAATTTTTGTTCCTCATGAAGAAATTACTTAAGACATCATTTAAGGAAGTTTTTTCAAGGTGAAGATGGGCAGTACAGTCAGGCAGGTATATTCCCCTAGGGAATATAGCATAACAGGAAAAAATAATCCCAAATATTAATAGTTTCCCCTGTATGATGGGACTGTGAGTGGTTTTTATTCTCTAGCATTTTCTTGTCTGTTTTTGTACATTTTCTACAGAGAAAATAAATGTATACTAGAAATAAACCTGACTCTAATTGCCATGGCAGTGTGTCTGTACACATTAGTTTTTTCTCTCTGCCCACCCACCTCCCATCACCAATCCCCTAGCTGGTTAGGCAAAAATGAGGGTGGATGGATAATAAATGTTTCTCCATGATTACTTCCTTAGCTGTCAACAGGGATTCTGAAGTATTCAATTTCATAAGTATAGCCAATGACAGACATACGGAAATGACCACTTTTGCTCTGGAGGGATGGTCTTTGTTTACAAAGAGGAGAGAGAGATCGTAGTGTCTTTCTTTCCTGAGCAGAGGTGTAAAGTGTGGATTCCTCTTTTTCCTGCAAAGAGAGGACCTTGCTTACTTCTCCCAACTTCCCCTTTCAAGAAGGGGAAGGAATGAGAGAGAGAGAAGGGTGAATGGGGCATAGTTAGCATTGACTACAGTACTGTCCATTCTGGAGAGCTAGTGTAATTTTTAGGAGGTCCAGGTATGTAGTCATAGAGCATTCTATTTGGGAATTAAGGTGCAGTGAAGTCATTTGGCATTAATTCATTTTTTGGAGTTTTGAGAGAATTGCCTCATTGCAAAATTTTAATCTGAAATCTGTTCTGAAGGTTGATGACATCTCTAAAAGGTCTCTCTATAACTGTTTCATTAGGACATCAGGTTTAGCCAAGTATTGAAGTGTTAATTCTATTGGATTAGTTTCTGCACATACACATAAACACACAGTGAAATCTCATTGTTCCCTGAAAATTTTTTTTTAATTATTTGACTTCTTTTTTATATACTGTTAAGGAAAGTTATGATGGAAATGCAATACTGTGAGTTTGCACTGACAATAAAGATGTTCTCTTTTTTCTTTAATCTTTAAGAGTACACCAAAGCCTTTTGCAGTGACTTATGATTCAGGACAGTCTCTTAGAAGCAACTGCTTTAATATTCTATAGTGACAAAAGGAGAGTCACAAACACAGTAGTTGTATTTTTTTTCCTCTGTTGATTTGAGTAGGATTAAACAACATCTAGGGTGACGTGCCTATTCAGCAAAATGGCACAGACCAAAAAGTAAGATGAGGAAGAAACAAGGAAAATAGGAGAAAAGAAAAAACAAGATTAGAAATATTTAGTGAAGAAATTTTACTTAAGGATGCAAAGAGGTTTTCTTCTTCAATACCCCTTTTTTTCTTTAACACCCCAAAGTAATACGGCAGGAATTCTTACTTTGATTATTCATTATTCAGCAAATGATAGTAGAATCAATAGATAGTTGGCAAATTGATACTTTCTGCCTTGTACACACACTCAGGGCTTTAAAAGTAGCAATTGTGTGTTATAAATTATAAATATATAAGCATAAATATAGGTATAAGTTATAGATTTCTTATGGGAAGGCAAACCAGCCTAGGCTTGCCTGAATATTACTTGGTGCTCTCCTCTATGTATAGGGTATGAGTGGAGCCAGCAGTTGATTGATTAATTGAAAATGCTAGTTAAGGTAGAGAATTACAAAAATTAATATATACATTCTATAAACATTTTGTTTTTAATTTAAAGTGTGTATTATATGTTAATTTAAAGTCTTTTGATGTAAAATCCAGCCCTTTTCATTGAGAATGGGTCCACTGACTGGAGACTGCTGTCATCTTTCTTGCATAAATAACTTATCATACTTGTCTACTGCTTCCAATTTCAATTTCCATAAAGTAGAACAAGAACTTAAACATTTGCAAAGCAAACTGAGTATGGAATCCTACTTGATTTTTACATTTTTACTACAATTTCTCTTTCCTAATTTTTAGAAATTTACCTTTTCAAAGATTTCAGTGTTTTCCCAAAACATTTACTTAGTTTTCATAGAAACACCCTTTTTTGTACTCACATTTCACAATATTTAATAAATATTAAATTATGTAGTCACAATCTGGCATAAAAGGGGTGAGAATGAACACAGGCATATATTTCAACTGGGGAAAACGGAATGTGACGGCATACTGCTAATGGAGTAGTCTGACTCAAGCATTTAGCCTGCCATGGGCGACTGTATGTTTTGAAGAGGAAATGTAGAGCTACCCCATGAGTACAGTGGAGACCAGCCCACTTGGGGAGTTTCTTCTTTGTTTGGTTTGGCTGATACTTGTGTTCTTCTTTAGGGAGAATTAGCTATGGTAGGCCCTTATTGTAAGACCTTTAACAGTAATCTTTGGTGAGGCAAGTTGTTAAGGAGCTAAATATACACATGTTAGTATGAGAGGAGAGCAATAGGCAGTCTGATTTCAGAGCTTGTATACTTAACCGCTATGTTACTCTCTACAGCTTCCCCCTCTGGGAAGTATTATCATACTGCTCTATGTCCCTGATATAACAAGTAGATAAGAAAGAAATGATGCATAGAAAATAATAATTTTGAGGGCTGGCCCTGTAGTGTAGCGGTTAAGTGCGCGCGCTCCGCTGCTGGCAGCCCAGGTTCAGATCCTGGCCGCTCACCGACGCACTGCTTGTCCAGCCATGCTGTGGCGGCGTCCCACATAAAATGGAAGAAGATCGGCCCGGATGTTAGCTCAGGGCCAGTCTTCCTCAGCAAAAAGAGGAGGATTGGCGTGGATGTTAGCTCAGGGCTGATCTTCCTCACACACAAAAAATAATAATTTTGACTTATTCTGTATATTAAACATTGTACTCAAAAAACAGAGCATACTTTCCTTCCACCTATTTTTGGAAGAATTACCAAAATTGATCTTCTGTTAGGATAGCAGTATGTCAGTAAATTAGTAAGGACAGAAATTATGCAAACCATTTATGCAAACAAAATCCAAATAGAATTATGAATTAATAACAGTATTTTTAAAAAAAAACCCATTTGGTTGATCATTGTTGTTGGGGAGAAATATTTTGCTTGTATTAGATTAGGTGTCAGAGTCTTCTTCCTTGGGGGTAGCTCAGACTAGCCTTTAGTCTGATTCAGTTCCTGAAGAGAAAGAACGGTAACTGCCTTTTACCCAGAGGCAACACAGCTTAGGCTCTGGAGTCAGACTAACAAATATGTCCAGCCCACACATTTTTATTTCGCTTAGTAGCTGTGTGACTGTGGGCAAGTTGTCTAACCTTTCTTGTCTCAGTTACCTCATTACAAAATAGGGCTTAGGATCTAAACACAGAATTTCTATGAGGATTAAATAAATAAATTCATGTACAGTTCTTAGAATAGTGCCTGGTATATAGCAAGTGTTCAGTAAAGGATATCCACCATCATCCTTATCATTGCTGAAAGAAAATAATGAGGTTGTTGAAAATGTGCCCTGACAGATGACTCTGAGATATGCAATGTTGGCAAGTAGGTACAGAAATAAACAAGAAGTAGGAGAATCGAAGAATTAATGTGTGATCTAGAATAGTTGCCATAGTTCTTCCTGGGCTCTACATCTTGTTCATTAAAAGATAAATACTGAGTCAAAGAAGAAATAAAAAATAAGGTGAAAAAAGGGAAATATTAAAAATGATACGGCAGTTGATAAGTTCGAGAATAGAAATATAGTGGGATAAATATGAGAATGGACATTAAACATTTTTCCCGGCTTTATTGAGGTATAATTGACTAATAAAAATTGTATATACTTTAAAATGTACAGTGTGATGGGTTTTTTTTTTTTTGTGTGTGAGGAAGATTAGCCTTGAACTAACATCCGATGCCAATCCTCTTCTTTTTTTGCTGAGGAAAATTGGCCCTGGGCTAACATCCGTGCCATCTTCCTCTACTTTATGTGGGATGCCGGCCACAGCATGGCTTGTCAAGCCGTACATCGGCGCGCAACTGGGATCCAAACCCGTGAACCCCAGGCTGCCGAAGCGGAGCGCACGCACTTAACCGCTACGCAACTGGGCCGGCCCCTACAATGTGATGTTTTGATATATGTATGCATAGTGAAATGATTACCACAATCAAGCTAATTAACATATCCATCATCTCACATGGTTATCATTTTGTGTGTGTGTGGTGAGAACAGTTAATATTTACTCTCTTGGCAAATTTCAAGTATACAGTATAGTGTTATTAACTGTGGTCACCATGCTGTACATTAGATGTATAGAACTTATTCATCCTGCATAACTGCAACTTTGTACCCTTTGACCCACATCTCCCTATTTCCCCCATCCCCCAGCCCCTAGCCAGAATGGACTTTTTGAAAAATCCCAATAAAATACAGGATCCTGTAGTAAATCTAATCGAGAAAAGAAGAAAGAAGGAAATGGTTTTAAAAACTAAAAGGAATATTATAAATTGAGACGAGATCTTAAAAATTATAAGAAACTGCTATGCAAAGTTTTGTGGTAATATATTTGGAAATCTTGATGAAATGTAAAATTTCCTAGCAAATATAAATTATAAAAATCGACTAGAGAAGTAGAAGAACCTGATTATGTCACTCCTCTGAAATTGCCTTAAATAGCTCCCCCTCGTTCTCAAGATAAAGATAAAAGCATTCAACTTGCCTTCAGATCCTGTGTGATCTGACCTCTGCCTGCTTCTCCAGCCCTGTGCCGTTCCTGCTTTGGTTCCTGCACTCTAGCCATACTGATCTTTCCATTCATCTAATAAACATTGTCCTCTTTCATGCCAGGACCTTTGCACATCCTGTTTGTTTTGCCTGGAATACTGTTACCCTTGTTTCAAACAGTTAATTTCTATTTATCTTAGGTTTCAACTCAAAATTTCACTTCTGTGGGGGAAAGTGTCCCTTAGTCTTTACAGACTAGGTTTGGGTGCCTATGCCCTGTGTTCTCTTAGTTCCCTTTACTTTTTCTTCATACTTACCACTGTTAACAGTGATTTCTGATTATTTGTGTCTCTTTTCCATCAACTAGACTGTACTCTCTTTGAGGATAGCATTGATGGCTGTTTTGCATACCATTAGAACTCCAGTGCCTAGTGCATAGATGAGTACTCAATAAATACTTGCTGAATGAATAAATACCTGCATAGTCAAATAACTTTTTTCATTTTTTCTTTAATTATGAGAATTACAAACCCATTCTCTCAAAACAAAACGAAACAAAACCTAAATGGTTTTATGGACACATTCTTCCAAGCTTTCTAGGAAATAAATTTCTATATTAAACTGTTTCATAGTATACCTATATACATATGGAAAGCTATCCAGTTCGTTTTGTCCAATATCAAATTTGACAAAGTACCTAAAAGTAGTATTATAGACCTAGTTCACTCATGGGAAAAGCCAATATAAAATTCTAGCAAATCAGATTCAACAGGATATTGAAAGAACAATATGTCATAATCAGAATTTATCTGTTGAATAAAATAATGTGAGTGGATATGAGGTCAAATATGAAAAACTACATGGTTATCTTAACTGATGCCAGAAAAGAGTTTGATAAAACTCAATGTTCATTTTTTATTAAGTCTTTAATAGGATGCAGACTACTTTAGTTAAAAAAAATTATCATGCTATATGATGAAATGCTAGAGACATTTCTTTGAAAATAGAATAAAACAAAGGCTCAGTAATACCACCATCAGTTAACCTTTTTTTTTTTGCCAAGTTCTAGGGAATGCGATGAAACGGAGCAGAAGTTAGAAGCAGGACTTATGGAAATAAGATACAGTTCCGGTTATTTGCAGGAAGGATGGGTATACCTAGAAACAAAGAGAAAATGAAAAACTATTAGGATTAATAAGAATAGATATAAATTAATATGAAAGTTGAAGTTGGATAAAAGATAAAGTCAGTGACTTTTGTATAACATAATAAGTTAGATAATGTAGAGGAAAATGCTCCGTTTATTATAACAAGGAACATCTTAATGAAAACAAATAAGGCAAATAAATGGAGAAAACTGTAAAATTCTACTGAAAGATATAAAAGAAAATTTAAATGGAAAGTCATATCATGATCCTGAATGAGATGACAGAATAAAGATGTGAGTGCTTCCAAAATTGGTTAATAGTAACTGTGCCAAAATCTCAAAATATTTCCTTTGAAATTTGACCAGAAAATTTAAGTTTATTTGGAAGAAAAAATGAGTGATGAAAACAAAGACAAAATTTTCAGTGAATAGTAAGTAGGAGGAAATAGCATTACCAAATACCATGTTTTGTAACACGATAATTTAAACAGTATAATACTAAAGAATAGACAAACACATCTGAGTAAGCCCGGAAACAGATTTCATTGTATGTAAGAGATTAATACATGATTTTAAAAAGAAACTTAAAAATCAGGCCATTAGCTTCAAAAACAAAAGATATATGAATGACCAGTAAGCACATGAAATGATGATCTGTATCATTAATCATCATGCAAATGCAAATTAAAACCACAATGAGATACTACCTCCACACACCTATTAGAATAGCTAATTTAAAAAGCCTGACAATACCAAGTATTGACCAGGTTGTAGAACTCTTCATAAACTCTGGCAGAAATATAAAATGTTACAACTGCTTTGGAAAACTGTTCAGTAGTTTCTTTTAAAAAGTTAAACATACACCTAGCAATACAATCCAACCATTCCATTCCTAGGTATTTACCCAAGAGAAATGAAAACATGTGTTAACTCAAAGACTGGTCCGCAAATGTTCATATCAGCTTTATCCACATTAGCCCCTACTACTAAGATCTGTTTTTTGCTCACAACACTTCTGACACCAAATGTGCGTTTTTCCACATCGAGCAATTCTTTGATTCTTTGCTATATACTGTAAGATTCCATTTATAAAACTAGTTTGCAGTTTTTAAATTAATCTATAGTGACAGACAGCAGCCGATTAGTGCTTGCCTGGGAACTGAAAAGAAGTGTGAGAAGTTTTGGGGGTGCAAAGGAAGTGATCTGTATCTTGTTTGTGAGAGTAGTTTCGTAGGTATATACGTCTGTCAAAACTCTTTGAATTGTACATGTTAAATGGATGCGGTTTATTATGTATGTATGTATTGTATATATGTATGTATGGTTGTATGTATATTTCTCTCATCTAGTACATCCAGTTTGTCAGCACATCCTGTTGGCTGTACTTTCATAAAGTATCCAGAATTCAATGACTTATTATTTCCAGAACCACCCCGCTAGTCTAAGCCACCATGATCTTTTGTTTGGATAATTGTTCTAGACTTTTAACCGATCTTGAGATGCTACACCGCCTTCAGTTTATCAGTAGCTAGAGTCATCATGTTAGAATATAGGTCAGATCACATCACCCCCTTGCTCAATACCTTGCATAATCTCCTTCTTACTTAGAGTGAGTCCATCTTACCGGAGTCCTTACAGTGGCCTACAGGAATTTACAAGATCTGGCTTCCTAATGCCTCTCTGACTGCTCTCCTACTGCTCTCTGCCTCATGCATTCCATGTGCATTACCTTCCTTGCCTTTCCTTACGTTCCAGGCATACCGTACTTCAGGGCCTTTGACCTTGCTATTGCCTTCCCTGTACTATTTTTCCTCCAGACGTCTACATGGCTTATTCCTTTACTGCCTTCACATCTTTACTTACATGTTACCTTCTCAGGGAGTTCCCTGACTACTGTATTTAAGTCGCTGCCAGCCCCTATCCTACTCCATATCTCCCTTTCCTGCCTTATTTTTCTTCATAGCACTTACTACCAGCTAACATACTGTGTTTTACTTAATGCTTATTTTTTTTGTTTATCGTCTCTCTCTCTCCCCACTCTAGTGTGTAAGCTTAATGAACACAGAGAAGTTTGTTTCTCCTCCCACTCCCGCTATTTTCACAGAGTAGGTGCTCAACGTACATTTGTGGAATGAATGAAGTGCTTTCACCTGTACTGCATGTAAATCAAGCTCAGAATCTTGCTTACTGAATAGATGAAGAATGGGGTAAGCTTCTGAAACAAGATATTGTAAAATTTCTGTTCTTTGCATTGTCTAGTAGATATTCTTCATCTAAAATATGGAATTTTAAGGAATTGATAAATTAGAGAATTAATTTGATGTGTAGTACTTTCTATTTTCTTGTTGGAAAAGGAGGTAGGTAGAACTAATGATCCTTTAAGTTCCTTTTTGTTTTCCAAGTCTGTGACCTTTTTAACCTAACCCTTGTGGTTTGGGGGTGCTGAGAAACTCTCCTTTTGTTTTTCTCTATAGATAGAGATATTAGTGCCTTTATTTCCTTCAGTGCTTAGTCCCTTTTAAAAATCCCTATAGCTTGGAACCCAGAGTTTGGCAAGGAAGAGGTTAATACTAGGAAAAGGGTGGCAATTCAGGGGACCAGAGTTCATCCCAGCAGCTGGTTTGGGAGGGAAAAAGCAGATTCAAATGACTAAGAATGGCCAGAATGTAATCTGAGTGGGAATCTGGACATACTTTTCTTTTGTCCACTAATTGAGGAATTTAATGGAGGGTATGCCCCAGAAATTGGTTTCAAATTATGAATGTAAGTCAGGAGGGGAGGTAGAATTTGATATACTACATTTTATAGATAGCGATGGCTTTGTCCTGTGTATAGATGGATTTAAAATTTTTTAAAGGCATAAAAGAAAAAAAGATGCAGAAGACACAGCTCTTATTCCTTTGAGCTATCTTAAAAAGAAAAGTTTGCTTAAAAGAAAATATGCTTTTACTGAAAAGTGTGGAGTGAAACAAAAGATATAGTAAATTGTTTTCGTTATCTAAAATGCAGTTCTTTTTATGGTTTTAAATTTCAAGGTAGTATTGATAGTTGGATTACAGATGTTATAAGTTTTACCTGTGCTTGCTTTTAAGGATGTAACTAGTTTTATCTGCTTATACTCATATCAGTTCTTGTTTCACTAATTTTGGGAAACTTAAAATGCTAGTGTCATTGATGGGTTTTGATTAATGTATTTCTTTTTATGAATATGCTTCATAAGATTATTGTTTTACATTGCTTTTTCATCAAGCCTTCAAAAGAAGAGATGTCTTGAATGTTTTTAGTACACTAATATAGTTTTGTTGAAATACCTAGATATTTGTAACAGCTATTATGTTGAAAATTAAAATGATGATGATAATGATATCACTTATTCACAGTCAGTAGAGCACATGCTCCAAGTGGTTTTTCTGGTAGTGCAGATGTTTTTGAGCTGATTTTTCTAAAGGCTTTCCAAGCCCCCTTGTACTTACTGGGTTGTATTTGCTGAAAGTTGGCTTGGTAATGTGCAGTTATAAGTTAGAGGAGGAGAAAGAGCCTGCCTAGCCCCTACATTATTCTGAGCCATATTTCTTCTTTTCAGTGGAACTAAACCAACATGAATGTTGAGAGAGATCAGTATTTGGCAGCTTTTCATTTACTTTGTATTTGTACACAGGCTTTCCTTTAGGGAAAGGAATTTGGAGGAGGGCAGAGATGTCATTCTCTCTCTCTCTTTTTTTTTACACATCTGCAGTTTCCTATTGGACTCATACAGATTAAACATTAATACTGATAGTCTATTTGAGTTTGAGACTATGTGACATTAATGGATTGATATACAGACATTTCTGTTCCTTACTCAGTAAGGAATACAGAGTAAGTGTGGAAGTAGAGGTCATGTGCTGACCCATACACTTCTCACCTTGTCCCCAGCAAGGAGTATATGGTAACTTGCATGGATTCCCTTTTGTTGATTAAATGGCCAATATTTTTTGAGTACCTATTAAGTGTTAGGCCCTGTTCTTGGTGGTAGGAATGTAGTGGTGAAGAAGATAGTTTCTACCCTTAACAAGATTGCAAGGGGGCGGGTAGATAGATAATAAACATGTGCATCAATAAGATAATTCTAATTATCAATAAGATAATATTGATAAATATGGAGAAGATAAAATAGATATTGGTTGATTGTGAAGGCATGGGGTACAGCAAGAGCTGTTTAACTAGAGTCAGAGAAGCCTTCACTGAAAAGGTGACATTTGGTTTGAGACCTGAAGGATGAAGAGGAGGAAACCATGAGAGGAACTGCTCTATGAGCAGTCCCAGCAGAAAGAACTACAAGGTGACGATAGACTTGGTATGTTGAAGGACAGAAAGGACGCCAGTGTGGCTGAAGAACAGTGAGCCAAGAGGAAAGAGTAGTTAGAGATAAGATTGGAGAAGTAGCCTTAGGAAGGAGTTTGGATTTTTAAAAATGTGATGGAAAACCTTTAGAGGGTTTTTCCAAGTGAGATGTTTATAATCTATGTGGAAGAAAGACAGGAGGAAAGCAAAATGGAAGCAGGAAGTCCGGGTAGGACACTGTTGCTGAAGTGATGGGGGAAGATGGTGGTGGCTTAGATCAAGGTGTTGGCCATGGAGATTCAGGATATATTTTGGTGGTAAAGCCAGTAGAACTTGACAGATAGATTGGAATAGTATGAAAGAAAAGAGTCAAGGATGACCCTAATTTTTTGGTCTCAGTAATTAAGTGCATAGTGATGCTAGTTGCTGAATTGGGCAAGTCTTGAGGTTGGATGTGGAGGTGTGGGTTGAGAACACTTGTCTGTTTGGGCCATATTAACCCTCAGTATATCAAGGAAAATAGTCATCATAATTTACCATTTTAATTCATTGCACCCTTTTTACTTTCAATTTTTATATTTTTCAGTTTTTTACAAATAATTTATAGAAGTAAGTATATAGGGATAATGAAAAAAAACTTTATTAGGAATTTTAATAAGAATTTAAATATAGCAAACTCAATTTTTAAAAAATACTTTATTTTTTTAGAGCAGTTTTAGGTTCATAGCAAAATTGAGAAGGTACAGAGCTAACACACATACCCCCTGCCCCCACACATGCATAGCCTGCCCCATTTTAAACATTCCCTGCCAGACTGGTACGTTTGTTACAATTGATGAACCTACATTGACATATCATTATCACCCAAAGGCCATAGTTTACATTAGGGTTCACTCTTGGTATTGTGCATTCTGTGAATTTGGACAAATGTATAATGACATGTGTCCACCATTATAGTATCATACAGAGTATTTTCACTGCCCTAAAAATATTCTGTGCTTTGCCTATTCATCCCTCCCTCTCCTATAACCTCTGGCAACCATTGGTCTTTTTACTGTCTCCATAGTTTTGCCTTTTCCAGAATGTCATATAGTTGGAATCATACAGTATGTAGCCTTTTCAGATTGACTTCTTATCACTTAGTAATACACGTTTAAGTTTCTTTCATGTCTTTTCATGGCTTGATAGCTTCTTTCTTTTTAGTGCTGAATAATATTTTGTTGCCTGGATGCACCACAGTTTATCCATTCACCTACTGAAGGACATCTTGGTTGCTTCCAAGTTTTGGCAATTGTAAATAAATCTACTCTAAATATCTATGTGCAAGTTTTTGTGTGGGCATAGTTTTCAACTCCTTTGGGTAAATAGCAAGGAGTGTAGTTGCTGGATTCTATGGTAAGAGTATATTTACTTTCGTAAAAAACCTCCAAACTGTCTCCCAAAGTGGCTGTACTGGTGTTGCATTCCCATTAGCAATAAATGAGAGTTCCTGTTTATCCACATTCTTGTCAGCATTTGGTGTTGTCAGTGTTCTGGATTTTGGCCATTCTAATAGGTGTGTAGTGGTATCTCATTGTTTTAATTTGCCTTTCTCCCATGACATATGATGTTGAGTATCTTTTTTTTTTTGATGAGGAAGATTTGCCCTGAGCTAACATCTATGCCTGTCTTCCTCTATTTTGTATGTGGGTCGCCACCACAGCATGGCTGATAAGTGGTGTAGGTCCATGCCTGAGATCCGAGCCCATGGACCCGGGCTGCCGAAGTGTAGCACGCCGAACTTAACCACTATGCCACGGGGCCAGCCCTTGAGCATCTTTTCCTATGCTTATTTGCCATCTGTATGTCTTCTTTGGTGAGGTGTCTTTTAAGGTCTTTGGCCCATTTTATAATTGAGTTGTTTGTTTTCTTATTGTTGAGTTTTAAAAGTTCTTTGTATCTTTTGGATAACAGTCCTTATCAGCTATGTCTTTTGCAAATATCTTCTGGCCTGTGGCTCGTCTTTTCATCATCTTGACAGTGTCTTTCACATAGCAGAAATTTTAAATTTTAATTAAATTAAGTTTTTTCTTCAATTTAATCAATTCTTTCATGGGTTGGGCCTTTGGTGTCATAGTCTAAAAAGTCATCATCAAACCCAAGGTCATCTAGGTTTTCTCCTACGTTATCTTCTAGGAATTTTATAGTTTTGCATTTTGCATTTAGGTTTGTGATTCATTTTAATTTAATTTTTGTGAAGGGTATAAGATCTATGTCTAGATTCATTTTTTTCCTGTGGACATCCAGTTATTCCAGCACCATTTGTTAAAAAGACTATCTTTTCTCCATTGTATTGCTTTTGCTCCTTTGTCAGGGCCAGTTGACTATATTTACGTGGGTCTATTTCTGGGCTCTCTATTCTGTTCCGTTGATCTATTTGTCTGTACTTGTGCCAATAACACACTGACTTGATTACTGTAGCTTTAAAGTAAGTCTTGATGTCAGGTAGTGTCAGGCCTTGAACTTTGTTCTTGTTCTTCAATATTTTCTTGACTATTCTGGATCTTTTGCCTTTCCATATAAACTTTAGAATCAATTTGTCGATATCCATAAAATATCTTGCTGGGATTCAAGGTCAGATTTTTATTGTATGTTTTGCTGGTTGTAAAGACATATACATATTGAAAATGAGAAAAGTCCTTGAATGCAATTAACTGCTTCTCAACTGCTATTCATAAACCTGACACATATACATCAAATAAATACTGATTTCAGATTTCAAATACATCTCTAATAGGCTCTCACTTATCCTTACTTCTGGTTCTTCCATTTTCATTGTCAAAAGGCAATACTTTTGAAAATTTTGGCTGATGATTTTGTTGAAGATAGGATGACCATTTTCAATTGAAAAGAATTTTCATTTTTTGGATTTATAAACTAATTAGAGCGATCAATCCAATGAATTTCTTCATTTCTACATCATCTGCTTCCTTCTATACACCTTTGTATAAATACCTGCCTTCAGCATTTATCCACATATGAATAAGTAAGCTTTGATGCACAAACACCATAAAAGCTGAAAGAATACTGTCACACATCCTTTTAGGTAAATGGGATAGTCTAGGTTCCTGTTGTAACATATTGCATGAGGAAGTCTTTCTTGTTTAATTGGCTATGAATCCCATATATTTTATTTTATTTTTTGTCCTTAAAAAATATATTGTGCACTCCTTGCTTCTTAGATTTGAGAAAATTCAAGTAGGATAGTGTCGTCTGAAGATTCATAATCTGAAATTTTACTACTACCTGCCTCTTCACATTCACCATCTAATAATTGAGAAATATCTGTCTCTGTCAGTTTTCTTCTTTTTGCCATTATGAGTGGAAAATGAAATATTCTGAATTCTCAACTTTAATAGCTTAAAAGTTTTTTAGAATCTGTGCAATGAAGTGTTGGCAGTCTTATTTTCTCTAGGAAATTTCCTATGGATGTCATAACTGTTGTATATTGAACAGATATTTATACTTATGTAGTTGTGTAACATTGAAACAAAAATTTAGCATGAAAAGAAAAAAAAACCCAAGAAGAATACAAAGACGGTATATCCAGACTTCTTTTTGAAAGATGAGGCAATACTTTGGGTAATACAATAAGAAAGTTGAAGGATGGGACAGTAGCGCATCATCTTTCTAGGCAATTCCATTATTCTTCCATTCTCTGATTATTTTTTTAATATAGTTGGAAATAATTGATAAGTAATGATGAAATAATTTCCAGGATGATGAACCAGCAAAAGATTTCAAGATAAAGGAAGAACAAAGTCACTGAGGCCCCATAATATATCTTAGATTTATAAAAGGGTCCAATGGTCCCATACGGTAATTGCAAGATAAAATGAGTTTTATTCTATTTTTTTTTAAAGTAAATTTTCTCTTTGTTCTTTGGAAGACCTCTAAAAAAAAAAAAAAACATAAAAATCATGAAATATCAGTCCTTACAAATAGAACTGTTCAAAAAAGAAATTAAAAAGCAAAACTTGGATCTAGTAGACCCTGATGGTATTACCAGGGATTAAGTTTGAAATGCGTATTAGTCATCCTAGTGGAGATGTGGAGTGGTGGTTGTCTCTATGAGTCTGGAGCTCTGGGGAGAGGTCCAGGCTAGAGATTTCAGTCTGAGAGTCATCAACACATATATGGTATTTGAAGCCTTGAGTCTAGTTGGGATCACCTGGGAAGGGACTGTAAATTGAAAAGAGGAAAGAGCCAAGAATAGACACCTGTGATACACTGGGCTTTAGAAGTCTAGTGAAGAAAAAAATACTGAGGGGGTGTAACCAGTGAGGTAGGAACCTGTGATATCATTTAGAGACGAGTGTTTTTTAAGTAATGACTTGGGTCAAAGGATGCTCAGAGGTAATTTAAAAAAAAAATGAGGTCAGAGAAGTTTGACCATTGGCTTTTTAAAAATAGGGATCATTGATGACCTTGAGAAGAGCTGTTTCATTGAAGTGGTGGGGCCAAAAGCCTATTTGTAATGGACTGAAGTGAGGAAGTAGAGATAAAAAGTAGAGGCAACTTTTCCAGTAGATTTTGTTGTGAAGAGAAAGCAGAGAAATGGTGGTTGGTGGAGATTTCTTTTAATCCATTTTAGAGGATTGAGCAGAATTGGTAGAGTACCTAGATTTGAGGGTGTGAGCCAGGGAGATATTGGTACCTTAAATTAACATATTAAGGCTCTGTATTAATATTCTCATATTAATAGTCTCTCAGAAGGAGCAGAGCAGCCCCTGCTCAATTTCTCCCTTTCTTCCTCTTTTTTTTTTTTGATGTTAAAAAAATTCTGCTACTATTTCTTCTTGCCTTTTGCCTATTAGAGACAGAAACACTGAATACTGGCCTATCTGTCTGATTTCATGATGCAGATCAAGAGGGAAAAAGTAAAATCTTTGTTAGTCAAATTCCAGTTTTCTAGGATGCATTTAATACTTTAAGTGCAATGTACCTGCTAGCTAGATTTCCTTATCTTTTGTGGCTTGTATGAACTGTAATAATTGCTATCTAAATGATAATATGAATTGAAATAGCATTTAATTTAGAATAGTCTAAAATTTGAATTTAGCTATTGTTTTCTTATATGAATATTGCTTAGGATTATGAACAAAGGTTCTGAAGGATATTTTATGTTTTGAGTTATAAATAATTAAAATGGAGGAAAAGTCTTAAAAACCTTTACTGTCAAAACTGATTTACTAAATATCTATTGAATGGGCCAGTTTGGAGCCATCAGAACTTGTACTTAAAATATTATTTTGGATACTATTTTGTTTCCTTAAAAAGGAATGTTTCTCCAGAGAGTGTAAGGGTTTTTATATCCAGTGAAGTTGACTTTGATCACTTCAGAAGTTTGCTTATCTGCTTTAGATTTGGAATATGATTTTAAAAAATATTTAATTGTTTGGAATATGTAGTTGTGCCAACTTCATTATTTTATGATTTAGGGTAATCAAAATATCTTCTTTATAACTTTTTATCTTTATTCTGTATTTTACTTGTTTCATGTTAAAATCTTAATCCTCTGTATTATATGTGATAGCCCGGTATTGTAAGCCTGCTAAGACAATAGGACTTTCTGGAACAATTCTAAGTGATATTCCGGGAACTTAATGGCAGTTAAACAATACAGATGTCTTTTGGCTCTTGAAATTTTCATGGTTGGCTTCCACTAAATGAGATTGTTGGATGCAGAAATTATTTAGCATTGTTGTCAAAAGTCCCTTCAGACTAATTTCCAAATCTAGTTTCTAAAACTCTCCAAAGAATTAAGATCTCAAAATTTCTTAAAGTTGACTATTTAAAAGTTCTTGGTGTTAATGATGAAGTAGTGGTCACTTAAACTTATTTGAGATAATGTTTGCTAAACTATTATTTTACATGTTTATGCTCGTAAATTTTGTAATTTAACATTTATTTAGCCTCTTGGACTGAAGATGTAGCTTCTTTGATTCTCCTCTTCTTCCTCTCATTTCAACACTAACTTCTTTCTTCCTTAATTTTACCACAAGTTTAGGGAGAAAGGTTTCCTCCAACAAATTTCTAGTATCCAGCAGTGTTACATCATGGCCTGTAAAACACTTCAAGATTTGGCCTACCCAAATCTACCAAGACCTGGCCAGTTTCATGTCTTCCGTAATCTTGAGCTGTTTATTGTTTTCCTAATAAACAAGCCCTCTGAAACTCCTGAGCCTTTTCTCATGGTTTTGTTCCTTTTACTTGTAATACTGTCTCCCAACTTGTCTGTCTAGCAAATTCTTACTTATTTACATTTCTGCTGACAGTTCAACTCCACTGTAATGTGTTTCCCTTGGGCAGACTTTGGTGCTACCTCTTAAATGTTTCTGCTGTACTTGGCAGATACTTCTACTACAGAAATGATCGAAATGTAGTTGTTGCACATTTGTCTTCTCTCTAGACCTGCAGTGTCCAATACACAAGCTACTAGCCATAAGTGGCTATTGAATGCTTAAAATGTGGCTACTGCAACTGAGGAACTAAATTTTTAATTTTGTTTAATATAAATTAAGTCTAAATAGCCATATGTGGCTGGTAGCTACTCTGTTGGGCAGCACAGTTCACAGCTTTTGCAGTGTGTCCATAGGAAGAATAAGGGCAGACATGGGTCAAGATCAGTGTTTCCAGTAAAAGGTTAGCAGCTGAATTGGGATGTGCGGTAACTGTAAAATACACTCTGAATTTTGGAGACATAGTACCAAAAAAAAGAATGGAAATTTATCATTAATAATTTTTAACGTTGGATTTCACCTGTTTCCTTTTACTTTTTTTAAGTAGCCACGAGAAAGTTTCAAGTTCTACATTTGGCTTACATTTGTGACTCACCTTATTTTTCTGTTGGACAGTGCTGCTCTGATAATAAGCTCCTTGTAGGCAAGAACCTTATCTTTTCATTTTTATCACAACTATTACGACACTTTCCATTTGTAGGTGCTTAATAACCAGTTGTTGAATGAATGAAATATAGTCTCTAGGAATTGTAACCACAAGACTTTTGAAGAATTGAAACTTTAGATTAAGTTAAAGCAAGTGACTTTGCAGGTCTTTAGGTGTTTGTCTGTTTCATAGTGTATATATATATATAATATATATATATATATTTTTTGAGGAGATCAGCCCTGTGCTAACATCTGCCAATCCTCCTCTCTTTTTGCTGAGGAAGACTGGCCCTTGGCTAACATCTGTGCCCATCTTCCTCCATTTTATATGGGACACCGCCACAGCATGGCTTGCCAAGCAGTGCGTCAGTGCGTGCCAAGACCCGAACTGGCGAACCCCAGGCCGCTGCAGCGGAGCGCGCACGCTTAACCGCTTGCGCCAGCGGGCCGGCCCCTCATAGTATATTTTGATATGTGGTTGATACATACATAAACACACACACCTGCACATAGAAGGAAAAAACTTCAGAGAGCTAGGAAGACAACAGTAATGGCACTTGTTCTGAATACTTTCTATAATTCAATCAGTGTCTTCATAACAGCATCTATGAGCCAGGGTCTATTAATAATCCCCATTTATGGGAAACTGAGGCAGAGAAATTAAGTAACTTGCTCTAAGACACAAAAATATTAACTGGTGAACCCATGCATGACTTGAATTCAGGTGGTCTGGCTTCATAGTTTGTACTTTTCACCACTATCCTAAAGATATATAAAGTAAGATAATTTTGGTCCCTCGTGATTATTTAATTACTCTCAAGTTATGAAAAGGTTTGGGTGAATGAATCCTGGGCAGCATTGGACTTGGGGGACTTTATGGTATTTAGACTCCTTTGCTTCGCTGAAATGAAGAACATTTACTTAGGACTTGCAGTCTGCTTATAATTACTTTAAGATTTATTAAAATTCAGCAAAGTCTTTGTTTTTGTTCATTCAATATGAGCTCTTATATTTGTGCTTTTAGTGACACTTTTTTCAGCTCAAAGAAAAGTATAAAGCAAGTATTGTCACTGGTAGGGTATAAGTGAAAATTGTCCTTTGGCTTCTGGGAAAACAGGAAAACGAAATGGTCGCTTATATATTGGTCCCAGGAATTAACTTCCCTCTTCTGTTAATAGGGGAAATTTCTGCTCCGTGACAGACCTATATTACTTTACTTTTACGGGGGAAGTGAAAAGGCAAGAATAGAAGTTTATTTCCCCTCAGCTTTCTGTTAACATCTCCCAATGAAAGTTTTATTTCATATCTAATTGAAAGTCCAGTATACTATTATTCTGAATAAATCTTATCAAATGAATAGTCATGAAGCAGCAGGGTATAATGTTCAAGGGAAAAGATACATTCTCTTTCATTTTTAATGTGCTGCCACAAATTCCCATATATACTGGGGTTTTTTTTTTTTTTTTTCCTGTTCACATGATTCTTTTCAGTAGTAACATACCTTTTGAGAATTCATGCATTTGTAAGGTTATTCTGGAAAACTTAGCTTGAAAAATATGCTGTCAAAAAATTCAGATGGATTCTTGGTAGTGAAATGAATTTACTTGTAGGCATTATCATTTTGCATGCAGAAAATAGGTTTATTTCTTTTGCTTACAGGCAGTTCTGAGAGTTGGGCAGCTCTGTTCCATATTCCCATCCAGGGACCAAGGTCTTTTTATCTTGTTCCTCCATCCCCTAAGGTGCTGCTCTTGTCTGCAAAGATGAATCTGAATCACCACCACTACATTCACGTTCTAGTCTGTGGGACAAGGGAAAAAGAAGCAGAAGGCAAGCAGCTTTTTAAAAAATATGTGACCAAGCCAGCCCTGATGGCCTAGCGGTTAAAGTTGGGCGCGCTCTGCTTCAGAGGCCCAGGTTTGGTACCCGGGCATGGAACCACACCGCTTGTCTGTCAGTAACCATGCTGTGGTGGCAGCTCACATAGAAGAACCAGAAGAATTTATAGTTATACACAACTATGTACTGGGGCTTTGGGGGGGAAAGGGAAGAAAAAAGGAGGAAGACTGGCAACAGATATTAGCTTAGGACAAATCTTCCCCTGCAAAAAAAAAAAAAAATGACCTGCACGTTACATACACATTTCATGCTCACATTCCATTGGCCAGAACTTAGTCACATGGACACATTTATCTCCATGTGAAGCCAGGAAATGTAGGTGTTATATTTTTAAAAGAAAGAGAAGAATGAGTTTTGGAAGATTATCAGTCTCTGCTGTGTGAATAATTCCCATTTATTCAGCACCTACTGTATGTTAGACATTGTGCTGGGTGCTTTATCTATGTTATCTCATTCACTCCTTAGGACTGAGATGCAGAGAGGTTAAATGTCTCCAGTTAGGTCATTCAGAAGGTAAGTAGAAGAGCTGGAATTTGAACTCAAGGTCTGTCAGACTCCCAAAGATCATATTGTTTCCATCACACATGCCTAGGAGATTAATTAGATTAATTAGAAGAAGGGATCAAGATTTTTGACCCAGACAACTAGAAAGATGATGCTGTCATTAACAAAGAAAAGAAAATTGAGCAATTTTGAGTGGGATGATCAGGAATTTACCTTAGGATATTTTAAATACCTAAAGATACCTGTTTATATCCAAGTGAAGGTGTAGAGTAGGCAGTCTTATATGTGAGCCTTGAGTTCAGGTTAAATGGTTTGGCTGAGGACATTACTTTGGTAGCTGCCAATTTATAGATGGCATTTAAAACAATTCAGGGAGTGAATGTAGATAAAGAGAATAGGTTCAAAGACTTTGCCCTGGGGCATTCCGTCCTTGAAAGATCTGGGAGATGAAGAGGAATTAGAAAAGATTGCTTTCCTAGATGAATTTTTATTCCTCTCATCAACTTTCTCTATCTCTGTCTTTTGTACATAGAAGCAGAATGACCCACTCTCTACTGCCTAGTGTAACTTTTGAACCAGTAGCAAACCTTTTATCATCCTAAGAATCACAGATATGTTTAGCCATTGTCTTTGAAGTTGGAAGTATAGCCAGAAATAACCTGGCCAAAGAAAGTGAGGAAGAAGGGACTTGATTCTTAAGATGTTACTATTTAATAAAATTGGAATCTGAAAGGCTCTTAACTTACTGATACCTGGTTTGATATCATCAGTACCCCCATATTGTTTAAGTAATACTGCACATCTCTCTTTTTTACTTTTCTGGCAGTTTTCTTTCTAATTGCTCACTTATTTTTGTTTTTAATTTTCCTAGTTTCCTTCAACAATTTTCTACTTAGTAATGCATAGTACTTTTCTAGAAGTGTGCAACTCAGCAAAGAATACACAAGGATTCAGAGATACGTTTTAGAAGATCTCTGCTTTATCTTCAAAAGCTTATAAGCCTAGTTAGGTCTGCCTTTGTAGTTCGTCATCTAAGTGTATTTCTGTATATCTTAATTGTTCAAGTAGAGGTGTTATTCTAAAATAATGAATACCATACATTGGAAGAAACAAATGGATGAGTTTCACAAGAGTTAGATTCAATTACGTTAGCAATTAAAATCACTTTATAAGACTGCTGGCCTTAAAAATTAAACAGCCAAGTTATTTTACCAGCAAGATGGGTTTATTCAAGAATAGCAGAGATATGCAATTCAGGACAAGCAAGCTATAGTAAAAGCTGTAAGCAAGTCCAGCAAACAAAGGAGAGGAACATTATTTTGTAGAGAAAAAGGAGGAAGTTGGGAGGGGTTATTTTGAATGAAAGTCCATTGGTGGAAAAAGAGTGATGGTTTCTCATTGGCTGAGTTGCTGGGGTAGTCGATTTCTTGTAGGAGATGCAATGTACATTTTTTCCTGCTGAGACCTGTAATTGATGATTCTTTTCCATGAGGATTTTTCTCTTGGGGTCTGTAATTGACAATTCTTCCTGTAATTGACATCGAGTGGTACTGGTGTGAGAGCTCCCCCTTCTGGTCTTCTGCTTCCTTTTTATTGAGCTTTTCCTTTATTAATTTTCACATTTTTCCCTTTTGATCAAGATCTTTCTCTGAAAGCATTGCTGATCAAGCATCAGGTTTTTTTTTTAATTCAGTGGCTTTTTGTCCCTTGGTGCCAGGAAGGACCTTTCCTGGGTGTCATGTCACCTGTTGGAGGGAAATTGTACAGATTGGAAACTTACTGAGGTCACATTCGAGTAACAAGAAGGAGTAGGAGGGAGAACTCTCAGGCACTTCCCATCTGTAGTCAAGATTATAAGCACTAGAGATCATTGCTTTATTGGGTATATCGTTTTTACAAAGGTTTGATAAGCAACAAGTACAGAATCAAAAGTAACGTGACAATTCCAAATTGTATGATGGTTCTAAACCCAGAGCCCTAGGTCTGAAGGTAGCCAACTGAACAAATATTTATTGGCGCTTATTCTGACTTAGGGGAGAAAAGTTCTCCCTACAGAGGCAAAACTGGAATCATGTATGCCTGCTGGAAGTCCCTGCTTAAAGTGGCTATGAAAGCAGAGTAGTGAATACTGCGAGAGCATGCTGAAAGAATTAACTGAGTGCATTTGGGAAGATACAGTGCAGGTATAAACATGAAGTAATAGCTGATGAACTTGTTGAATAACAGCAAAACTTCAAAGACATTTTAAAACAGTATTGTTGTCTCAAAAGAACTTGGTTTGGAACCAAATGTGTTTCAGTAATACAGCCTGTAAGGTTGCAAATTCAGAGACGATGAATTTGGATAAGAATTCAGTGTCAGTAAATAGTCCAGATGAAAAGGACAATTTCTATGAATTCTGAACCTTCTAACCTGTCAGAAAAAGCAAGTGAAAAAATTAATTTGTTACGGGATCATGGTGAGGCTGTTTCTGAAAGGCCATAATCAAAAGAAGAGGTTTCCTCCTTTCTCAAGGGATTGGGAAATGCAGACACGAGTATTGTCTGTCCAAGAAAGAGAGGGAGAAAATAAGGTAAGAAGCAACAGTGAGTGAAAGGATATACAGGCCAAATCCAGTCATCTTGGGAAAGTTGTCTGCCTCAGATGTCGGCTGCTTCTCTTCCTAGTCAGTTTGATTTGGAGGTCTTCACTGTTTGTACAGGACCAGCTGTCGGTTGGAGCCTTGTTTAGCTCTGAGATGTGTACCCAAGATTCAAGTCCCTGAAGTTTGTCTGCCATCTGGGTAGTGAGGAGGATGTGGTATAGTCCCTTTCAAGAAGATTCAACGGCAGTAAGAAAATTGGAAGTGTTAGTTTGGAGAGTTGTAGCCAGACATTTAAGGAAACTAGAAGAATTTAGTATCCAGTCCAGTTTATAGGTGTATAACAAAATCTTAACGACAATTAACAGGACTAAAATTTAATATCTACAAAGGTGCAAACATTTTTTTCTCTTTCTCCATGACTACCCCGATTTTTATCAAAGATAATCATAGTAAATATCTGAGTCTGTTTATATCTCTCTCAAATATGACATTCTACCCAAGCCCTTGGTAATATAGCCAATATTTCCAGTTGTGTCCTGTTATAAGGAGAATAGATTCTCATCAAATTTATGCAAATACATATATTGTCATGAAAAGAATACTTAAGAGTTTCTGAATTCTGGAGGGAAGTGGTAGGGAGAAAAAGATAAATGTTTTAACCTTTGTTGTAAAAAGGCAATTTTTCAAAGGAGAGGAGAAAAGGAGTCCTTTAAATTTAGTTCAGTGTGATGGTCTTAAACTTATCAAACACCTGCATTCTAGGGTATTTGTCAGGATCTTTTCTCTGAACTTCTCTAAAAATAAAACACATTTGTAAAAGCAGCAGGGTAAAACAATAACTGTCTATAGAAGACTTAAACATAGCAATGGTTAAAGATCTGATGAAGATTCATTATAACGTAATTGACAAGTAAATATGGCCATTTCTGTGACATTATGTATACCAGGATGTATCAGAATTTTAGAAATTTTCAATCTCTAAAACACTTATTTTAATAACATTCACCTGTATAATTAACCTAAGAAGGTTTATCATCATTTATTTGGTAATACTTCCCATATAATTTGACATATCAAATAAGCCTAATTAGTTTAACATATCTTTTTTTTTTTTTAAAGAGAACAAATCCTTTGAGAAGAACCAGGGGCCCTCTGGAAATTCCTAAAGTTACTTTTGGGTCAAAAAAACTTTATTTAGAACTCTTAACCCTTAGAATCCTTGATCCCTAGTACAAACTAAGAAGTAAGCAATTGTGGACTAGCAAGTTTATAAATACATTTCATAGTTTCTAGAAGCATATGCACTTTTAAATAGTGCAGTCTTTCAATGTGGCACAAGACGTGGTTACTAACAGACCCAAATTTATCTTTAGTTTCTCTACAATAGGCAGTCAAAAGTAGATACACCTATGTTCGCTAATGTTTTAGTGTTTTATTTTATTTGGAGATGATCTAGATATCCAGTGAATTTGACTTAATTTACCATTTAACTCACCTTAGCTAAGCTTTAAGGTTTTGAGTATATATATATATATATATATATATATATATATTTTGCTGACAGATTTTGTAACAGATAATTTGAGCTTGTTTGATTTTCAGTAAACCTAGGTAGAATAAAAGTATTGTACTTAATGTTGATAACTCTAAAGACATGTCTGTATTAATTACACCAACAAACTTAAACTGGCTTTAATTCTGAATATTTTCCCAGATCATGTAAACCTGAAAAGCATTTGAGTTAGTTTAGTTTCTGTTATATTTCTGAGAATTGAATTTATATAAGCACTTAGTTTTCTATAGGTCAATTATATAGTTCTCTTTTTATAAATTAATTTTGGCAATACCATTCAGAGGTAGAAAAATATCACTCACATACATGGACATACATAACATACAGATAGACACAGAGCTCTTATAGCCTTGTACAAAACTCAAAAAAAATTGTTAGATGTAAATTGTATTTCTGGCAGATTGACTAAGTTAAGGTTATCTGCTCAGATGACCAAAGTTTTTAAAAAATTTGTTTTTTAACTATGCTGTAAGGATCCTTTTAGCTGTCTTTTTGGAGTTATTTTGTCTTTTAGAAACTTCTGTAGACCAATCAAAGAATGCATTCTGTTGTTTCTGAGAGGTTTGAGGTCCTCTCTTTTAAAGATGCCCATTAAGGTAGATTTATTTAAGTCAAAGTTTCTCCAGGATGGCCATTGGTATTCTAAAGTACTTTTGGTTAAGTTGGTCCATTTAGTTAAGAATGCACATGAGGAGGGACCATAGTTTTTAAACATAAAACCAGCCTGGGTTCCTGAAGTGGGGGCACCCTTAAAGCATTTAGATGACTGGAACCCCATTTCTTACAGGTTTTTCTCTAGAGCAAAAGAAAAATTCCTGAACAGCCTGCAGGCCTAATACCAGCACAGTTCTGATGGGAACAGCTCCAATAGGAAAGCCTGGTTCCAAAGGGAATTGGGCCAAAGGCCAAATGAGTACTCTGAAAGGACAAAACCTTTATACAGAAAGGACGAAGCGTTTAGGAAACAGATCCTGAATAAAGCCTGGAGAGCTCAAAATGCAAAGAGAATGGAGCTCAAAATCCAGGAGAGGCTTACTCTCAAACTCCAGGGTCAGTGAAAAAGCAGTGAGCTCAGTGGGCTCTGTGAGTACCAAGACTTGTTTGCTCAACAGCCTCGGAGTTTTTGGAGGTCTTCTCTGGATCCCGCTTCTGACACTAAATAATGGCAACCTTAAAAGTAGCCAGTTCTTTTACCAGCAAGATGAGTTTTTCAGGAATAGCAGAGGAATTGCAACTTGGGACAAGGAAGCTGTAGCAAAAGCCATAGGCAAGTCCAGCAAGCAAAGGAGAGGAACATTATTTTACAGAGAACATGGAAGAAGTTGGGAGGGGTAGTTCTGACTGAAAGTCCACTGGTGGAAAGTGAGAATGACAGTTTCTCATTGGCTGAGTTGCTAGGCTACAATTTCTTGTAGGAGGTGCAGTGTACATTTTTTCCTGTTGGGTCCTGTAATTGATGATTCTTTCCCATTGACATTCTTCTCTTGTGGTCTGTAATTGACATAGAGTGGTACTGCCTGAGAGCTCCCCCTTCTGGTCTCCTGCCTCCATTTAGTGAGGTTTCCCATTATTAATTTTCAAAACTTACAGCTTTGAACTAATGAGGGCTGTATATTTTAGCTTTAGGTTTTTGAAAAAGAGAAGCAAGCTTCTATCTTGATCTTTAATTCTTTAATTTAATGCAACTGAAGCTGGTGGCATACATTTTGTTATTGTTATTGGCAAATTCCTCAGTCTTGTAGATAAACCCAAATCTCTCATTCATGTTTTTTTTTTTTCCAGATTAAACCCAGTGTTTTCCATAGAATCTCATTAATCACCTGTACAGTAAACCTAATTCTATATTCCAGTTTTCAGTTGCTACTGTAATGAATTACTACAAATTTAGTGGCTTAACACAAATGTATTATCTTTTGGTATTGTAGTTCAGAAGTCCAACATGTGTCTCACTGGAGTAAACTCAAGGTGTCATTGGGCTGCCTTCCTTTCTGGAGACTCTAGGAGAAAACTCATTTCCTTGCTTATTCAGATGTTGGCAGAATTCAGTTCCTTGAGGATGTGGGACTGAGATCCCGTTTTCTTGCTGGTGTCAGCTGAGCGCTATTCTAGCTTCTAGAGGGCCACCCACATTCCTTGGCTTGTGGCTCTCTTCTTTCATTTTCAAAGCCAGCAACAGTAGGTTCAGGCTTTGAAATTCTCCTCCTCCTTCTTCAGTCTCATTTTTCTCCGACCTAGCAAGGTCAAGTTCCCTGCTTTTAGGGACTCACGTGATTAGATTGGGCCCATTGGGATAATCCAGGATAATCTCAACATCTCAGGGTTTATACTCTTATACATCTTCAAAACCCCTTTTGTCATGTAAAGTAGCATATTCCCAGGTTGTTGGAGGCGGTTAGGATATGGGCATCTTTGAGGGGAGCATTATTCTGCCTATTACAGCATTTCTAGTATTTTTATATTTCTAAATAGAAAAGAAAATATACTTTGGCTTCCAGCAATAACTAATAATTTAGACAAACTCTTTCTCATTTCTCTTTTTTTTTCCCCCTCATCCTTTTAATATCATTCCAATCACATGAAATTTAGTTTAGAGTTTGGGAAGAGATAAAATTAATCTATGGGACAGTGACTACACCTCAATATAACTAATTTTATTGAAGTCACAATATTCCAATTTTCTAGTTTTTAATTATGATGCTCAGGAGATAGGAGAGAAAGGCTTTAATATTGATGGTGACAGTGATGGTGATTATGATGTTGAACATTTGAGGGTCTCAGTTTCCTTTTCATACTTATGAAACCTCTCTTGTCTTTTGAAAATTATCTTAATTGTTAAGATGCTTGAGAGTTTCACATTTGGTTCAGATTATTCAACCCATTTTTTAACCATAACTGAGGATCTTATTCTCTGACTGAATCTTGTAATTTATATAGGAAAGAAAATGTTTTTGTGAATTGACAGCATGGTTATAAAAGTGAAACCTTTTCTGAATTGCTTTGTCAATATCAGAAACAAGAATTTCTAGGATCCTTTTCTTATACCTTCCCTACTTTTTAAAAGATTATTGGAAAATTTAAATGTGCCTCATATTTTAACATATATGACTGCCATTTTGATATGAAAGTAAGCTGGTACTGATATTCACATATGAGATCTAACCCTAGTAACTGACTTCTGATGCTATTTTTTCTTAGGGATGTTTAGGTAAATTCTATTGTGCTAATAAATAAAAGTAAGTACCAGTGCCTCAAAGCTCTGTTATTCGAAGGATATCTGAAAGATCTAAAGGCATGAAATGAATATTGTTGAGGGGATGGGATTTGAATATATTTATTTATTTTTCCCCAACTTTTTATTTTGAAAAATATCAAACCTCAGCATAGTTGCAAGAATAGTACAACAAACACCTGTATAGCCTTCACTTATATTCACTGATGATTAATATTTTGCTACATTTGTGCATATGCTCTCTTTTTCTCTAATGTATGTAAGTGGGTATATACGTGTGTGTCTCTCTCTCTCTATATCTGTATAGATGTAGATACAAATTCTTTTTCTCCCTGAATCGTTTGAGTGTTGGTTGCAAACATTTTACTTCCAGATGTTTCAGCATGTATCCCACTCTGGAAATTTGATGTTGGTACAATACTATTATGTATTATATAATTTGTTTTCAAATGTCCTCAGTTTTCAGATTCTGAAATAGCAAATGATTTTAAAGGGGCATTTATTACTTTGAAAATTTGAAAATCACTTTGAAAAATCTGGAGTTTTAAAGATTTATCATGTGGAAACCATGGCAAGTTTTAAATGAATGCTCTGGAGTACGGTCTAAGCTAGAGAGAATTCAAGCTGTGAATTTTCAATATAGTTTTGGGCATCAAAACTATCTGTAAATGATGTGCAGTTGTAAACTGTTTTCCTGTAATTTACATACTTTCTTGTTAAGATAAAAACCACGGGGTCTCCAAAGTCTTGAGATGTGGACTTAGGGGAAGATTTCTTGTCAAGTTCTCTTCTAACTCTAAAATTCTTTGGCTTTCAATAATTTAGCAGATATTAACTATCTATTAAATATGTGACATTGTTCTGAGTCCTCTAGGAAATGTGAAGATAATCCTTGATCTCTAAGAATTCAAGCGAGGTAAGAAGTTGTACACAAAGAAATGAATGAAGGTAAACTGTATATGAAGAACAGTAAGATATACTATAATAACAAAATGCAATGAAAATTTAGAAATTGAAGAAACTGGGCTGGGTGGTAAGAAGAGAACAGATAGGCTTCATTGCGTTGTAAATATATATTAACAGAAATCCGGGATTTCTGCTGTAATTTTCCTGTTTATATAAAAATTTTAGCTGAAATTAACTGCATTAATAAACACAAGGATGTGTAACTCAATTAGATTAACTGAACAAAAATAAGGGGAAATTCATCTAAGTGGTATGTTGCAAATAAAAATAACCATTACAATTTTTAATGAAAAGAATATATTATAATAAATTTGTGTAGAAAAATAGAAATTAAAAAGAAAATTATCTTTTATAGCCACCTTATTTAAAGATAATACCCATTGACATTTCAGCCTATTTTCTTTCCATTATTTTTTCTGTATTGTCTGTATATTTATATTTGATCTTGCCAAATATAAATTGTTGTATTTTGCTTCAAATTATAAAATACTCAATTTGTTTTCATTTTAGTATCACATTTTTGTAAACATCATTTTTAAAGGCTACAAAATATTGCATTGAGTGGTTGTGGCATGATTTGCTAAAGCATTCCCCTATTGGACACAAGAATGCATTCTTTCTAAGAGTAGACAAGTGCAGAAATGGTAAAGTTATGATAAACAGAGAACAAACTTTTTTTCCTTGAGAAGATATACGTTAATTTTTTATCCTGATAATTCATCACAGCAAATGTTTTATTACTTATTTCTCTTGCCTAATTTGTGGCTAACATTTTAACTGACCATATTAAATTATTTAAGCTTTTCATTAGATCTAGTCTAGAAAATTCAATGCTTCGTTGAATATTGGGAAGGATTGTTCTGTATATAATTTCACTTCTATAAAATACTTATTAAAATGGAGAAAGGCATACAAAGCAAATGAGAAAGAAAAGTGCTTGGCACACTGGGAAAATTAGAAGAATTTTATTACAACTAGTAAAAATCTAGAAAGATTAAAATTTTTGTTTTGTATTTAATTGATAATTCATACATATCGTACTAAATTCAAAAAATGCTGAAGGAGATACAGGAAAAAGTTTTTCTTTTACCCCCATCACTTCCTAGTTCCTGTTCTAGTAGGCAACTACTGTTTCTGGGTTCTTGTGTTTCTTTACACAATGTTTGGTGCATATACAAGCACATGTTCACACATATTCACATATGAACACATTATCAAAATTAATATGGTAGCCACCTCACACCTATTAGGATGGCTATTATTAAAAAAAAAAAACACCCAAATAACAAGTGTTGGGGAGGATGTGGAGAAATTGGATCCCTTGTGCACTGTTGGTGGGAAAGTCAAATGGCGCAGCCACTAAGGAAAACAGTTATGGTGGTTTCTTAAAAAATTAAACATAGAAATACCGTATAATACAGCAATCCCATTTCTGGTGTATATCCAAAAGAATTGTAAGCAAGACCTCAAAGACACCCATATTTACAGCAGTATTAGTCACAATAGCCAAGAGGTGGAAGCAACACAAATGTCCATCAGCAGATGAATGGATTAACAAAGTGTGGTGTATACATACAATGGAATATTATTCAGCCTTAAAGGAAGGAAATTATGACACATGCTATAACATGGATGAACCTTGAGGACATTATGCTAAGTAAAATAAGCCAATCACAAAAAAAAATGCTTTATGATTCCACTTACATGAGTTGTCTAAAGTAGTCAAATTCATAGAAACAGAAAGAAATAGAATGGTTGTTGCAAGGACTAGGGGGAAGGGGAAATGGGGAGTTGTTTAATGGGTATAGAGTTTTACTTTTGCAAGATGAAAATGTTCTGGAGTTGTGTTTCACAACACCATAAATATACTTAACATTACTGAAGTGTACACTTAAAGATGGATAAGATGGTAAATTTTATGTTATGTGTTTTTTACCATAATTAAAAAAGTTGTAAAAAAAAATGATAATACCTCGGAGCTCCTTTTGTGATTCCCAAATTTATATCTCCAGGTTCAACTCTTCTTAAACTCCCTACTTGCCCTCTCTAACTGGTTGTTTTATAGGCATCTCAACTATCACATGTCTAAAACAGGACTCTTGATCCATCTTTCTACCCAACCTGTTGCTTTCCAGTATTTCCCCTCTGTTGTAAATGGCAGCTCCATTTGCTGAGTTATTCAGGCCAAAACTCTGGGAGTTGTCTTTGACTCCTCTCTTTCTCTCACACTCCACATCTAATCTATTGGCAAATTCTGTGGGTGCTAACTTCAGAATATCTCATGTCTGCCAAACTTTTCACCATCTCGCCTACCCTAGTCAAAACTAACTCACCTTTCTCCTTGAATTAGACTTATGATGGCCCATTGCGATGGCCTCCTGGTGATTTCACCTGTGTCCACCCTTGCCGTTTTAAAGTCTCTTTCTTTTTAAAACGTTAACTGATTGTCTCACTTCCCTGCTTAGAACTCTCCAGTGACTATTCATAACACTTTGGATAAAATACACAGTTCCTACCATGGTTTACAAATCCCTGCATGGTCTGGCCTAGCTTCCTCTCTGACCACAGCTTTCCATGCTTTCTGAGTTTCAGCCTTAATTTCCTTGAATATACCAAGAGCACTCTAGCCGTAGGGCTTCTCCTCTTACTTTCCCCCTGCCTGAAACACCCTCCAGATATCCACATAACTGTCCGTATAATTCCTCCGTTACTTCGTTCAGATACCAACTCAAATGTCATCTCTTCCAATCTTACTTGGCTACTTTGTCTACTTAGTACCCCCATTGTCTCCCATCGTGCTTATCCCCTTACCTTGCTTTGTTTTAATTCATAGCGCTTATCTCCCTGATGTCATGATTTACATTAATTTATTTGTTTTTAGTCTGTTTCCCCTAAGTAGGCTTTGTGTCTGTTCACTACCTGGAGCAATGTCTGGCATGTGAGAAGTAGTGTAGTATAGTAATAAAAAAACAGATTCTAGTGGAAGATTGCTTGGGTTCAAATGCTGGCTCCACTACTGTGATCTTGAGCAGGTTGTCTGCCTTTCTCTTCTGTAAAATGATGATAACACAGTATCTGCCTCTTTGGATTGTTATAGATAAATTGAATTAATCAAACTAAAGTGCTAGTTCCTGTCACATAGTAAATGTATTAGTTATCTATTGCTGCATAATATAGTATCCCAAAATATTAAAAGAACAATAAACATTTTTATCTCACACTTTCTATAGGTCAGGAATTTAGGAGTGGCTTGCTGGCTCAGGGTCTCTTATGAGGTTGCAGTCAACATGCCGGCCAGGGGTGCAGTCATCTGAAGGCTTTGTTGGAGTTGAGGGATCTGCATTCAAGATGACTCACTTATTCTCATCGCTGGCAAATTGATGCCATCTGTTGGCAGGAGGCCTCAGTTTTTCACCATGTGGTTTTTTCCATAGGGTTGCTGAGTGTCCATCTGGCTCTCCCCAGAGCAAGTGATGCCAGAAAGAACAAAGTGGAAGCCACAGTGTCTGTTATGATTTAGCTTTAGAGATCATTTTCACAATATTCTAATTGTCACACAGTTCAGCCCTATATAATATAGGTTTGGGGGACACTTTACAAGGTGACTACTGGGAGGCAAGAATCATGGGGGGCCATCTTGGAGTCTGGTGACCTTAATAAGGGATATATAAATTTTACTATTATTATAGTAGATACTCAGAAAATATTTGATTGAATGTACAGAGGCATAAAGGTTCAATTCATTTCATTGATTTTGTTGTTGATGTTTGCATGGCATGTCTTTCATCCTTTAATTTTCAGCTTCTCTGTAGCCTTATATTTAAGATGGTCTTTTGTAAGTGGCATTTACTTTTGTTTTTGATTCAGTAAGATAGTCTTTCTTTTAATTGAGTATTTAGTCCATTTGCATGTAGTATAATAACATATTTCAGTTTAAATCTTTTTATTATTTGTTTTTTATTTGTTCCACCTGATCTATGCCATTTTCTCTCCTTTTTTGCCTTCTTTTGGATTATTTTTTATTATTCCATTTTATGCTATTAAGTTGTCAGTTATATATTCTTTTAGTATTCTTTTAGTAATTTCCTAGAGGTTACAACATGCATTTTTGAGTTATACAGTCTAATATAAATGACTGCTTTTATCACTTCCTGGACAATGCAAAGACCTTGGAACACTTTAACTCCGTTTATTTCCCTTCTGCCTTGGTGCTATTCTTGTAGTGAATTTAAATTCTCTGCATATTTTGAATTCTACAAGGCATGATTTTTATTGTTTGTATAATCATTGAAATTTACCCACATTTTCACCCTTTGCGTTTATCTACATTCTTATTGTATTTCCTTGTGTCTCTCTGGGATTATTTTTTTTCTCCTTTTAGTATTTCCTTTAGTACAATTCTGCTGATGATAAATTCCCTTGATTTTTATTTGTTCAGAAATGTCTTTATTTCACCTCCATTTTTGAAGAGTATTTTTACTGGATATAAAATTTAGGTAGCCAATATTATATTTAGGCATTATTTTCTTTCAACTCTTTAAAGATTTTATTCAGTTGTCTTCTTTTTGTGTGTGTGTGAGGAAGATTAGCCCTGAACTAATATCCGATGCCGGTCCTCCTCTTTTTGCTGAGGAAGACTGGCCCTGGGCTAACATCCCTGACCATCTTCCTCTACTTTATATGGGATGCCGCCACAGCATGACTTGACAAGCAGTGCATGGGTGCACGCCTCGGATCCGAACCCATGAACCCCGGGCCGCTGGAGCAGAGCACAGGCACTTAACCGCTATGCCACTGCGCTGGCCCCGTTTTTTTTTTTTTTTTTTTTTTTGGTGAGGAAGATTAGCCCTGGGTTAACATCTGTTGCCAATCCTCCTCTTTTTGCTGAGGAAGATTGGCCCTGGGCTAACATCCGTGTCCATCTTCCTCTATTTTATATGTGTGACACCTGCCGCAGCATGGCTTGATAAGTGGTGCTTAGGTCCACGCTGAGATCTGAACCTGCAAACCCCGGGCCCCCGAAGCAGAGCAGGCGAACTTAACCACTACACTACCGGGCCAGCCCCTATTCAGTTGTCTTCTGTCTTCCACTTTCTGTTGAGAAGTGGAAGCTGAGTTGCTCTTTTCAAGGTAATACTCTGCTGCTTTCAAGAGTTTCTCTTCCTCCTTTTTAGCAGTTTTGACTATGATGTACCTAAGAGTGGTTTTCTTTGTATTGTTCATCTTTCTTGGTGTCCATATTGCTTCTTGGATCTATGGCTTTTTGGGGAAGTTTTGGGAAATTCTCAGCTATTGTGTCTTCATATATTATTCTGCTACAATCTCTTTCTCCTCTTCCCTGGGACTACAGTTACATCTATTAGACCTTTTCACCGTGTCTCATATGCTCCTACACTCTTTGCCATACTTTCGGACCTTTTTTCTCTCTGTGCTTGAGTCTGGATAATGTTTTCTGACTCATCTTCCAGTTCACTAATTTTTTCCCTTCTTCTGTCGAACCTGCTTGTGAACCCAATCCATTAAGTTCTTAATTTTAGTTATTGTCTTTTTCAGTTCTATAATTTTCATTTGATTATTTTCCCTCCAACTTTTTATTGTGAAAAATTTTCAAAATTTGAAAATTTCAAATTTTAAAGAACAATCAATACTCATATGCTCTCTATCTAAATTTATCAGTTGAATACATTTTACCTCATTTGCTTTATCTCTGTATATAAATCTTTTCCCCCCTGACCATTTGAGAATAAATTGCAGACATCAGGACTCTTCTTCCCTAAATATTTCATGACTTTTCCCCCTAAATACTTTAGCATGTATTTCCCAAGAACAAATAGTTCTACTACATAAACATTATATAATTATCACACTCGAGAATTTAATATGGATATGACACTTTATATAACATGACACTTTTTGTAATATAGTGTCCATATTTAAATTTTCCCAAATGTCCCAATAAAATCCTTTATAGCTGACCTAACCCTGTTCAAGGATCACACATTGCATTTAGTTGTTATGTCTCTTTGGTGTCCTTGAAATTAGAATAGTTTCCCAGCCTTTTTTGGGGGTGGGGAAAGAAGGTTTTCCTTGGTATTGACATCTTTAGGTTCTAGGCCCGTTTTGCAGAATGTTCTTCGATTTGGATTCGTCTAATTATTTCCTCATGATTAGTTTTGGATTAAACATTTTTGGCAAGAATACATCAGAAAGTCATGAGGTCACTTTGTCTCATTATTGGTGATGTTAAGTTTGATCATTTGATTAAAGTGAAAATGCTTATAAAAATCACAGTCTCTAAACTGGTCATAGTTCATACATGTTAAATGATGTATCAAAGGATCTCATTCTCTAAAATATAAAACTTGGCAGAAACTCAAATAATTTTCCAGTACTAGAGTATTTCAAGGGGGAAAGATTCGTAAGTACTGTTCACATTTTATGCTTGAGTCACTGCCAACTCAATTAACATGTCCACAAACAACTCTATTTTATTAGAGGTCTTTTCCCTTTTGAATTTTGATTACTCAGCCAAAGGCTCTTTAGTGAGAGCGCTTGTGAGTACTTTATTTACTTAACACAAATTAATGCATTTTGTTAATAATGGTTTAAACTAGCTAGATTTTGTTTACTTGTTTTTGTTGTTTTTAAGAATGGCTGATTACAGATCTGCTATGCTAGCTTAAATATATCCTCAAAATAAAGCCATACATTAAAACAAAAACAAAAAATAAAAACAGACGTGTATGTTAGAAAGAATCTTCATAGTTTTTTGTTAGTACTTTAATTTTTCTAGGTTTTCATAGGAATTACTTCTTATGAAGTACCTCTTAGACTATGTTGTCTGCAGGCAGATGCTCCATTTACTTCAAGAGACGCAAAACAATTGGAGCCAGTACAACTAACTGCTAAGTGATGAGAAACAATGCTAAATACATGGACTAAGAAAATCATAAAGGATCTGAATTTTTTAAAAAATCCATTTGCCAGGTTCTCATATAAATGTAACACTTAAAAGAGCAAGCTCCACATGCTTTTTTAGAATTCAAAAAGATATTTAGCTTGTAGACTTCCAAAGAATGTTTTGTTTTGGTTTAGTTTTTGAAGATACTGTACCTTTCCTTTAATAGCTTATAAGGCATATTTGAACTCGTTAACTTCATAAGTCTATGAAGATAAGATATATATAGTAGGAACTAAACCTGATTAAGATCATCCTATTTATGCAACATCATTAATTGAACAAACAAACAAACTGAATAATCATTTAGGGCTAAAGTTTGTGTTTGTTATTAGGAATATAAAGTCTGTTATCTCTAGGAGCTTACAGACTAACAGAAGAGATAGAGGAGTAGACAAATACTTGTAATAAAGTATCTATAATAGAGCATGTAGAGTCTTAGCAACATATTTTCAAGCACCATGTCTGACCGGGCAAGAGAAACAATAGTAAAAATAAACAAATGGGACTACATCAAACTAAAAAACTTCTGCACAGGAAAGGAAACCATCAACGAAACGAAAAGACAACCTAACAATTGGGAGAAGATATTTGCAAACCATACATCTGATAAGGGCTTAATCTCCAAAATATATAAAGAACTCATGCATCTCAACAACAAAAAAACTAAAAACCCAATTAAAAAATGGGCAAAAGACCTGAACAGACATTTCTCCAAAGAAGATATACAGATGGCCAACAGACACATGAAAAGATGTTCAAAATCATTAACTATCAGGGAAATGCAAATCAAAGCTACAATGAGATATCACCTCACGCCAGTCAAAATGGCTATAATTAACAAGACAGGAAACAACAAGTGTTGGAGAGGATGTGGAGAGAAGGGAACTCTCATACACTGCTGGTGGGAGTGCAAACTGGTGCATCCACTATGGAAAACAGTGTAGAGATTCCTCAAAAAATCAAGGATAGAACTACCATATGATCCAGCTATTCCACTGCTGGGTATTTATCCAAAGAACTTGAAAACACCAATGCATAAAGATACACGCACCCCTGTGTTCATTGCAGCGTTATTCACAATAGCCAAGACTTGGAAGCAACCTAAGTGCCCATCAAGGGACGAATGGATAAAGAAGCTGTGGTATATATACACAATGGAATACTACTCAGCCATAAGAAACGATGAAATCCAGCCATTTGTGACAACATGGATAGACATTGAAGGTATTATGCAAAGTGAAATAAGTCAGAGGGAGAAGGTCAAACACCGTATGATTTCCCTCATTAAGTAGTAGATAATAACAACAATAAACAAACACATAGAGACAGAGATTGGATTGGTGGTTACCAGAGGGGAAGGGGGGAGGGGGGAGGGTGAAAGGGATAATTCGGCACATGTGTGTGGTGATGGGTTGTAATTAGTATTTGGGTGGTAAACATGATGTAATCTATGCAGAAATAGAAGTATAATGATGTACACCTGAAATTTATACAATGTTATAAACCAATGTTACTGCAATAAACAAAAAATTAAAAAAAAATAAAAAATAAAAATAGAGCATGTAGAAAAGATAGAAACACAACAGAGAGCTCACTACCTCTGCAATATTAAAACGCAGCTGTGTTATGACCACATAAATCAAAACAGCCGACATCATTAGAACTGCTGTGGTTCATAGAGGTTTTTGTCTTTGGCAAATAGCTGTAGTATACTGTAAGACGTTCGTAGGTTTTCTTTAAGATGCTAGATAAACCTGACTAATGGTTTTGAAGCTTTTAAGTGGTTAAAATCTTTTTGTCAACTTTTTATTTTATTTATTTACCTTTACCTGATACTTATATTAGCCTCACAGTCTGATATGGGAATTGTGCTTTAATTTGCTACTTTTTAACCTGTTGTTAATGCTTTTTATGATTTTCAAATATTTCAACTTTAACATTGAACAATAGACATATGTTCAGGTAGATATACTTTAATTGATTACTACTTCAATTTAAAATTTGCTGAAATTTGTCTTAGCCAAAGGTAAGGTGTCTGGTCAATGTAAATAAAATTATCCTGTGTCTTTGTCCTGGGAAAAGGACAAAAAATTGAAAACACGCATTTTCTTTGCCCTAGTAATTCCACTTCAGGGAATCTATCCCTAAGAAATAAAAGCACTGATGTGTACAAGGATGTTTATTTCAGCATTCTTTATAATATCAAAAATTACAAACTAAATAATTCCTATTAATAGAGGAATGGGTAAATAAATTACAGTATATCACAGCATAGAATAATGTATTGCCATCAAAAACAACATTATATGAGCTAACTTAGAGGGATTTTTTGTGAGGTTTTGTTGAATGAGGAAAGAGATATGTACAGAAGTATGTATTAATATATCCTATTCTTTTGTAGAACAATGACCAAAAAACTTGTGTGTGGGTTTATATGTGAGTAGATGTGCCTACACATTTATATATTCATACGATAGTATTAGCGTGTAACAACACAGAAGAATGCATACTAGAGGGTTAACATGTTTTGGGGGAGTGGTAATAAGGCAGCAGGAGGTGGAAGAAGAAAGAGGGCGGTGCATTACAGGCAATAGATGTGAGAATGGAACTCAAGGAGGAAGTCAAGATTCAAGATCTAAATTAGAGAGTCCACTGTAGAAGTAATATTAGATGCCAACAAAAACCATGGCTAACTTCTTAGCGTTCATTTATATTTTTTGCCATATATTTTATCAGTATCTGCTTCATCTTAGCAAGAGCTCAGCAATAGATTTTATATTTTCTGCTTCAGCCAGCTTATATAAAAACATATTAATCGATGCTTATAAGAAGCTTTTATTTATTCAACAAGTGTTTATTGAGCACCTGCTCCATGTCAGGCATTGTTTTAGGCCCTACAACGATAAATAAGATATACAAGGTCCCTGTCATAATAAATACATATATGTCAGATCACACAAATACTATGAAGAAAATAAAGCGTTTTAAGGGGATAAAAAGAGACAGGGCAGGGAAGGTGAGGGCAGGGGAGGTGACTGTATTAGATAGGGTAGTCAAGAAAGATTTTTCTTCAAGGAGGTGAATTTGACAAAAGATCTGAGTGAAATGAAGAATCTAGCCAAGTGGATTTATGGGAGAAGAGCATTTCCATCAGAGAGAAGTGAGGAGGCCCTGAGGTTGGAATTGGCTTGGTGTGTTCTAAAACCCGGAAGACCAGAGTGACTGGAGCTTAGAGAGTGAGAGGGAGAGTGTGAATAGATGAGTTTGTATGCAGTTACTCGGGTATAGAGATTGGATTTTAATCTGGTTGTGATGGGAAGTGAATGGGGGCGGTTGTGAGCGTTGGAGGTGCTCATTTGGGTTTAGGGGAGCTCACTTTGTTGGCTGTGTGGAAAATTGACTCTACGGGCTAAGAGGAAAAGCAATGAAGATTATTGCACTAGTGTGGTCAAGACATGATAATGTCTCTATTAGTGAGATATGTAATGGAGGTAGTGAGAAGGGTCAAATTTCAGATAGATTTTGAAGGTAGAGGGAATGGAACTTGAAAATCATGAAAGGCCGTGAAAGGCCTCATTTTAATTGAGTCCACTTTGGAATCACATAAAACAAATATTTTAGAATTTGAATATGCTTTAGTACTCTCAGCCGTAACAAAGGAAAACCCTTTAGTTTAGGTATTAAAAAACAAAGCAGATAAATTAAAAGGGGGGCGGGTAGCGATTGAAACTTTTCTTTCCCATAAATCTCAAGCAATCACATGTCGCCTCCGGACTTCACAGTCCTTCTTTGATAAAGGTTGTGGATCACTCTCCAGTGTTTTTTGCCTTTCATATTCTTTTAGAACTTGTTTGGCTCTCAGTATTGCTGTTTTGTTGTAATGGTAATAAGAATTGAGGTAACAAAGACCATTTATTATTTTCCATGTGCAAGGTACTGATTTAAGAGCTTTTCACATATTAAATCCTTTCATTTTCAAACAACTCTATGAGGTCGCTACTATTATCGTTCCTATTTTACATGTGAAGAAACAGCTAGCATATGTGTACTTTAAGTAAACTCAACACCTAATCCTTCTTGTCACGGCATATTATATTTTATGGTATCCCCAACCCTACTTGTGAGGGAATAGCATTTATATTTTCTTATTTCACTAATATTTTTTATTCATATATTTTACATGGTGTTGAAAAACTGTAAATAGAAGGTTTGAAGGGCTAGGTGATACCTTATAATTATGGCAACTGTAAATTTTGCTTTTTTCTATTCTACTTTCAACTTTAAATATACTGTTGATTTTTTTTTTCTCAAACTACCCAAATGTCTTCGAAGTTAGTTTTGGAATCTAAACACGTGTCTCTTAGATGACATCTCACATCCGGAAGTTACACAAAAATCTCTCAACAGATAGTGTCTTGATTTTTGATTCACAAAATATAGTCACCATACTGCTGTTTTTATATCCTCAGTGCCCGGCACAACACTTAGTACCCAGCAGATGTTTAGTAAGTGTTAACTGAGTAACTGAATGGAGAGGCCAGTTTCTCCTTGTAATGTGGTATCATTTTGATCTATTGAAAAAAGACACTTGTGTTCTATGAGACGGGTATATATGACTACTGACTGCCCCAGTTTAGCTATTCCAGTGGCAAGAGAGAGGTCCTATCTCCCAATATTTGCCTGCCAGCTTTATTAAAGAACCCTGGCCCTTTTGGACCAATCAGTACTGCCAAAAGATGAGACATTATGACTGGCCAAGCCTAGGTCATGTTTTCCTTCTAATGGCCATGAGGCAGATTTCCATTACTAGAAGGAAAGGTGTAGGGAGCTTGAGCAAATTAAAATGGTAACTATCGTTGTCCACCACAAAGATTAATTATAATTAAATTTCTAAACAAGACTGCTTTCTTTTAACCCCTGCTAATTTATGAAAAAGTGCAAATTTAAAAAAAGATAAGTAAATATGGGAAATGTACATCTTAGTATTTTTGTTAAGGGGAAAAAGACAGAGATCAACTCTGTGAAGTGATTGAAATTAAGGATGAGCACTTCTCTTTTTGAGTTTCCACATGGGGGTCTTAATCTCTGCGGTCAGATGGCTGGAATCCAGGCTTTTTTTTTTTTTTTGCAGGCCTGGCTCATTTTTCCACTGTTTTCCTCATAGACTCAAAGGTCCATTTAAGTGGTAAATAAATGGTAAATAAACTTTGAAGCTGTCACAACTCACGTTGTTTAACTGAACTTGCTTAGGGGCAGTTATCACAGTTACCAGTCAGTCAAGCCAGTTTCTGATAACTATGGAGGAGGTGTGAGAAAGACAGAAAAACAGTGGATAGAGAGCCATTTGGGTGATGGGAGAGAGTGAGAGCTGATACGCTTTCCCTCCCTTCATCACTGGTAAACATCTGAGTGCTACTCCTTGTTCCTTTAAATGAACCTTTATCACATTTTGCTGTATGCATAAAGTATTCCCTAATGGAAGAGTGGAGTGAGAGCAAGAGGGAGCATCTAAGCTGTATTTATCTGTGCTTATCCTACATCACTCCTCCCCACTGTGAAAATGATTGATGTTAGAAACAAACCTTCAGGAGCCATTGTTGGACGTTGCCATTGCTGTTTCAAAACAGGAAAACAATTATGCATAAATTACGTAGAGAAAATATTTTTCTTTATTTTTTTTCTCCTAGAAATGAGTGGGAGGAAATTACACAAAGTGAGTAAATTGTGGTGTTATTTAGAAACAGTTCCATTTTCACTTAGGCAGCTCTGACATTAAGCAAGAGGGTCTTTTTGAGGGCTTTGCTGTTATTTTTGCATATTTACCAAAACTCTTTGAAATAAGTGTTTGTTTGTTCTTAAATTACCCTTTTGAGATCTAGAAATATTTTCCCAACCCCAAACAATAAAACCATATATACACAGGCAAAAAAAAAATACCCACCCCTGTTATTAAAAAAAAAAACCCACTAATTCTCAACCCTAAAATGAGCAACTCTAAGGTTATTTTTGCCTTCTTATTATGAATTCTGTCAGCTGAAATTAGGATAAAGTTTCAACTTAAGTTATCACTAATGAATACTACTCAATTATCTTTTCATATTAATTGTCTTTTTTTTTTTTCTGTGAGGAAGATTGGCTTCAGCTAGCATCTGTTGCCAAACTTCCTCTTTTTGCTGAGGAAGACTGGTTCTGAGCTAACATCTGTTGCCAATCTTCCTCTTTTTGCTGAGAAATACTGGTTCTGAGCGAACATCTGTGCCCATCTTCCTCTATTTTTTGTATGTGGGATGCCACCTCAGCATGGCTTGATGAGTGGTGCGTTGCTCCACGCATGGAATTCGAACCTGCAAACCCCAGGCTGCTGAAGTGGAGCACGTGAACTTAACCACTATGCCACTGGGCTGTCCCTAAAGTATGTCATTTTTGTACACTGTAGATCTGTGGCATGAGAATGATCATGCCACCATAAAAATATTTCCTAAAGGTTGCCTATGAATAGTATTTTCTATATCATTGTTTATCAGAGTTATGGTTCCTATTTTTTCTCATAGATTAAAAAAATGCAATTATTATTATTTTTTTTTTACCAAACATCTGTAAACCATAATCTCCTTCAAATTGTTGATGTTGTAACTTCTGCTTAGGTAACAGAAACTTAATATGTATTTGCATATCAAGTTAATATGCATCTTATCAAAAACTTAACTAAGTATTTGATAAGATGCTTCTACACATTACACAGAAGAACAAGAAGCTTCTAAGATAAATAGAGATGTAAAATAAACTTAATCCTAGGCCTTGGCTGACTTGTTTTCTTTTACATTTGGAATAATATTATCTACCCCATGATATTTCAAATGTGTACATGTGCCGTGATTCACATCACCAAATGTCGGTTTGGTCTTTTCAGTATTGCTTTTGAATCTATCCCTTTTGCTAATAACTTTGTCTTTCACCAAGACTAAAAATAAACTTTTAATTGGGATCTCTCCCTGAGGTTTTTCCACACTTTGTTTCTCTTTCACACTGTTGCCAGATTATCTTTCTAAAAGCAGTCTTGCTTATGTCATACCCTGCTTCAATATCTCCAACATCTTGAATTATGTAGAAGAGAAATTCTGAGCTCCAGGCATTCAAGTCCCTCAACATTCTGGCCTCAGCCTAATTTACTAGTTTCATAGTCTGCCCTGTGAACCTCACACTACTGTATGAAGCCGTAATGAACCGCTTGCTGTTTCCAAACTTGCCTTCAGGATTCCCTCTTCACAGGCACTGTTTGTCCTGAGTGTCATTCTCTTATTTTGCTGCTCACTTGTCGTTTGATTTCTCTAGGACTCTGCATCCTTATAACATGTGTCTGGATCTCTGACATTAATACATTATGATTGTTTATGTCTTTCCCGTTAGATTAGGGACTCTTTAAATGTGTAGACTTGTCATTATTTTTGTAAATCCTCCCTCTTGTGCCCAGCATGGTGCCTGACATGTAGTAGGTGTTCCACGTGCCTTTGGATGTTGAATTGGGTACAGATATAGGGTTTAAACACTTTTTCCTCTTGAAAGAATTTGTTTGAGCTGTTAAAATGTCTAGGGAATATAGTATCCTCTTTCCATCTCATTCTTCCAAAGTAGGACTTGTTCAGGATGTTCTGGTAATTCTAGTTGTAGGTAGGGGGAGGTATCCTTAAGGTATGATCTATAAAACCTAGTTAAAATTTACCTGGCAATAAATATTTAAAGCTGAGTTAAGTAAATATTCCAGGAGAGTGATCATATACTAACAGAAATTGGGAAAGAATGAAGGAATAGTCATTTTTTAATCATGCTAACTCTTAAATTATATCAAAATTTGTGCTAGTCTGAGTTATTTGTGTGTTTTAATTTTGCTTGAATGGAAAATAGTGGTCAGTTCAGAGTGCCAAATGTTGATTACTTGGAAGCTTGTCAGTTGAAGCAGCTGGATTGACTGGGTCCATGCTTAGAGAGAAAAAAAATCAATTTTGCTTTATATCTTCTGGTTTGTTGTTTCCCTTCTTTCACTCAGCAACAAATCCATTTCAAATTTAAACATAAGTATGACTGAACTTCCGTATTTGCTATGCAAATATTATAGGCGGGTACTTTTCATTTTTATGTCTCTAGGTGATTAGTTTAGAAGATTTTGCTTCATGAAATGGCAGATGTCTTCTCTGCCTCCACAAGGTAATTACAGGTTTATTACATTTTATATTCTACTATCCACATAAAAATTTGCCTATCACTGCATAAAATTTTGGCATATCACTACATTGAATAATTGCATTCATCAGGCAAATATTTATACTAATATTTACCCCCCACCCACAGAAAAAGAACAAAACATCTTTACTTTACTTAAGTAAAATCAAGTTAAATTGAATATCACAAATAGTATTGAAGGAAAAAAGGAAGCCACTCCAGCATATAGCCTGAAGGGTATATGTTGAGGAGGTTGAGGGATAGCTTTGCCCTTTTGCATGAACATGAAAACTAGTCTACAGCACCTATCACAGGGCCTGGCACAGACTGGGCACTCAATATGTGTTTAAGTGAATGGATGGCTGAGAGTTTACATTATTTTAATAGCAAAAGTGGTACTACCATCTTCCTAGGTTTTTGTTTTGTTTTTTTGGCAAGGAAGATTGGCCCTGAGCTAACATCTGTTGGCAATCCTCCTCTTTTTGCTTGAAGAAGACTGTCCCCGAGCTAACATCTGTGCCAGTCTTCCCCCACCTTGTATGTGGGAAGCCACCACAGCATGGCTTGACGAGGGGTGTGTAGGTCTGCGCTCAGGATCTGAACTTGCGAACCCTGGGCTGCTGAAGCGGAATGTGTGAACTTAATCACTATGCCACCTGGCCGGCCCCCGTCTCCCTAGTTTTTGCTAAACTATAGGGGTGTTCTTGTATCTAAAGTCAAGTTAGGATCGTTTTATTTGTTTTGTTGTTGTTGTTTTACTCTAAATATTTTCTTTTAGTTTTAGGTCTCTAAAACCCAGTATTAGAATTTATAATTGTATTTGGTAGTAACAGGAAGTGGAGTGAAAATAATTCTGTAAGAAAGTCATGTGTTAACTTTCTGGGCAACCTTGGGCAGGTCCTTCCTCTTCTCTGTGCCTCAGTTTCGTTGTACAATTAAAGGATAGAGTCAGAAATCTGAAAATTTTCTTATTGGGTAGTTATAAGTGGCTAGATAGGAGTTTTATGAAAATTAAGAAGAAAGGATATTTAATGAAGCTGATATTGGGCTAAAATTTAAATGGTTTGATCCAATGGAAGTTGAATTAATTGAGGAAAAAGTCACCTTTCAGGAGCATTGCTCTCAGGGGGAAGCAAATTGGAGCTGTAAAAGAAGCACGATTATAGTGAAGTATAAACTGCTTTCTTACATGTTAGTTAAAATTAATCAATTATGTGTATGGAAGAGGATTTAATTATTTGAAATGTGTTGGGGGAGTTGAGGTGAATGGGGAAAACATGACTTTTAAAATTATAATAGCATGTCTGCATCACACCCTCACCTAAACTCCCTCACATATGTAGGAGAGGCTGAAATTCCTGGCTCAAATTTCCTGGCCTTGTTTTGTATGGGTGATAAATTTAAAAAATTTAAAAAGTTTCCCTTGTAGTCTTCTTTATTTCTCTTTAAGTTTGGAGGTCATTTAGTACTTTAAGGGGGGAAAAGACAGTAACTTTAATTTGAAAATACTTAAATGGCAAAAGAAAAAAAAAATCTCACATTTAAAGTCAATAAAATAATTCTTAGGGTAAGACAGAATGGGTAAAAATGATTTGTATGTATTTGTGGGACTAAGGGAATCATCATAAAGAAAAAAACATTTTCTTATATGTCGTGTTAGATTTTTAAATCAGTCATATTTTGTCTGCAGATGTTTAAGCACGTTAATCTTGTATTCTGAAAACTAACTAAAAGACTTAAAAATGAAATGTGAAGATCTCTTTTTATTTGACTTTAATTGTAATTGCAGGCCTTGAAGAGGGCATAATTAACTCTATTACTGCAGCAAACACTTAAAGATCTAAATATTTTTGAGTGTTCTATTTGAAAATTAGAGAGAGAACATCCATAGCTCTCTGTGTTCTTTTTATTCTGTCTCCTCAGAAAATTGTTACATTTATAAAGAAGAGGAATAAAAATATGCTTTTGGGGGCATAATATGTTTAAGATTTTTAACGCTGGTTCTTTTCATTCTCTCTTCTTCAGAGTGGTATGCCTAATGATGATGCCAAGCATTTGTCGTCTTGTAGCTCTCTTAAGTCACAGATCCAAATTCCAAACATAGAATTTACCTCCAGGATATGAAAGATGGCAAAGGATAATGCTAAAATGTAAAATTAAAGGAAGAAGTAAGAGAGAAATTTTTATACTGTAATAAATTCTGACATGTAGTAGTTCTGGGTCAGTGCCCTAATTGCCAACCTTTGCCTGATATTTTTAAGCATATATTATGCATCTTTATAAGTAAATCTAACATGGACACAATAGAGCTTTTCAGATAGATGTTGAATTTGGTTTCTGAATGAAAATTTCTCTTCTGTAGAACTTCACAGTGGCAAAATCAAAGTATGGGAAGGAGAAAACCATTTCTTCAGTAAAAATGGCCAAAAAAATGGTGATCTCATTGTAACAAACTCCCAAAGGCCACTAATGTTTATAATTTTGTTGTGATATGTGACTGAAATGAGTAATGTTTGGGACTCTTCAGTGTTTGTGACATGAGATTTGTTGTAATGGAATCTAACCTGTAAATTAGTAGTAGCATGGCGTGATGTAGAGTTTTGACAAAAAAGAATGAGAGAATGAAGACTAGGAAATAAATTTTACTGTCTCTTCTTACTTTTCTGTTCTTCTTTATTCAAATGTTTGTCTAAAATTAGTCAAGAACTTCATTACATAAAAAGCAGTTAAATTTCACAACTTAACTGAAGTTGTTTTTTATTTATCTATGACCTCCAAAAGTGATCTGACATTTTTTGAATGCATCCTCTGTGCCAGTCAGTGTGCCAGACCTTTTACATTATTATCTCACTATCTCGTTTAATCCTTAAAACAACCCTATAGAATAGGATTTATCTTCATTTATAGATAAAGAAAGTGAGGGACCAGGGATAAGTAAATTGCCCCAGGCCACTTAGCCAGCTGGTAAATAAATGACAGAGGCAGGACTCAAAATCAGGTTTTGTCTGATTCCTCCCAGTGTCTTTTGTCAGTGGTGGATCTGAAATGGAAATTTGATCTTTCTAATGCCCTTTCTCATAATCCTTTAACAGTTCCTCATTGCTGCAAGGAAGATTTTCTTCTACTCTCATATCCTTCAGTACCTCTAAAATTCACCCCTTTTTCTTTTGCGTCCCCAAATTTATCTTACTGGCTTCTGTAATAACACCAATAACATACCACTGACATTGCTCCTAGAGTGTCAAGACCATGTCTTTCTGTCCCCAGTGATGGTTTATTCATGTTGACTGAATAAGTAAATAAATGAAGTTTTAGATTTATGGCTATAGTTTTTATTCACTGTGGTCAATTTGACTGGTTTCCTGTGTTTTGATATTTCTTAGAGTATGGCTTTATAAACACAATAGTAGTAACCAGATATTTTTTATTTATATAAGCAATAGCTTTCCATTGAACATTATGATTGGTCTCATACTTAATTCCTGTTTAGTAGTTGGGAAAAGAAGAGTAGTTAAAATCATATCAGAAAGAAACCTTGCTGTGTTTTTTCTTACATGTCTACATATAGTACAATAAAAGCATAATTATTTATATCTTAAACTTGGCAGTTTAATTAGGTATTGAAGCATTTCACTCATAATCAGAATAGCAAATCTCTTATCCCCATCCCCATTCCCACTTATTAGTTGCCTCCATTCACAGGGTAGTTTAAAATTTTGACAAAGCACCTAATCTTTCTGTAGCTAGCAGAATTATTTCAATGCAAAATTGCTGTGAAACTTGTTAGGTCAAATACATTTTCCTGTGATAGATAAAAATGAGTATTGTGTATTGTCTCTAAAGGGATCTTAAATCTAACCATTTTCATTTGAAAAGTAATTATATTTAGAATGTTTCTTAATCTTTTGTATAAAATATGCTTATTCTAAGAGAATGAATGTTTAAGAGTTCTTGTCAGTGCTTATTTATAAATGGAAATATATAATGCAGGAAACAGCTAAATAATTTTTTAATATATACTGCCTCCAAATTTTATTTCTTTGGAAGAATGAATAACAGTTTGTTTCCCCCATGACTGTGAGCGGCACATCATTTTAGGAGAAAAAAAAAATGGGAGCATTGATGCTTTCTGACCTCACCCTGCTCCTGTCTATGCAAACAGAAACAAAAGCCTCAGGAATTTTTCTTTTAAAATGTGACAACATGGATGGACATTGAGGGTGTTATGCGAAGTGAAATAGGTCAGAGGGAGAAGGTCAAAAACCATATGATTTCCTTCATTAAGTAGTAGATACCAACAACAATAAACAAACACATAGAGACAGAGATTGGATTGGTGGTTACCAGAGGGGATGGGGGGGTGGGGAGGGAGGAGGGCGAAAGGGATAATTCGGCACAGGTGTGTGGTAATGGGTTGTAATTAGTATTTGGTTGGTGAACATGATGTAATCTATGCAGAAATAGAAGTATAATGATGTACACCTGAAATTTATACAATGTTATAAACCAATGTTACTGCAATAAACAAAAAATTAAAAAAAAAATAAATAAAAAAATGAAAGGAAAAAAATGTAATCTTTGAGCTTCAGAAACCTATTGTAGAGGTATGTCTATTGGGGTTTCTGTGAACTTTTTGAGAGTGGGGTGGGGTGGGATGGAAATGAGATTTCTTAAGAATAATTCCATTACTTTGGAGGCTTGAGACCTGGTTCATAGCTTAAAGTATGATTGAATTTCTCATAATTAATTATCTTTGTGCTTCCGTATCCCATGAGGGAAGCCTATATTAACCATTGGATAGAAGTAATTATTGTAATACACAGTCCAAAGTAAAAATCTTAGTGGCTTCTATTAAATTTCTTTTTGTTATGACTTTTTATGGAAATGTGTTAAATGTTTGATAATGTTCGTTATCCCAAAATAATGGGCCTACTATCTGATACAGCATGCCTGTGTCAGGGGTCTCCAAGACCACCTGCAGGTTCAGTGGTTTGTTAGGAGGACTTGCAAGAGTCAGCTTATAGTTGTACCCATAGCTCTGATTTATTACTGCGAAAGGAAAAGGCACATGGCGCAAAGTCTGAGGAAACCAGGCTAAGGCTCCTGGTGGAGTCAAACAGAATGCCCTTAATTCCTCCAGCATTGAGTTGTGACAACATGTGTGAAATACTGTATATCAGGGAAGCTCATTAGAGACTCAGTGCCCAGTTTTTATGGGGGCTGGTCACATAGGCATCCTCTGCTTAGCACCTACCAGAGTTCCAGACTCCCAGAGGGAAAGCAGATATTCAGCATGAACCACGTTGTTTTCACAGACAGTTTAGGCACAGTGAGACCTTCTTATCAGGCAGTGGTGGGAACCCTCCTGAAATCTAAGTTCCCAGACTCGAGCCAAGGGCCAGTCTTGCACCTAGGCCTTTCTAAGGAGATAGCCATCTCAGGTCTGCTGTGTTAACTCTTTCCTGCGCACATGCAATATAACTTGAATGATTATGGTTAAAGTTTGTCTATCATAATTATTATCTCTTTGGAAGATGATAGTAAATTTGTGCCTGTTTTATGATAGTTAATATCTATGGTTTGAAATAAATATAAACATGGTCAGTTCAGACTTTAGTACTTCAATCATATTAACTTTTGGATCTGATGTTATTTTTTTAATAGAAATTAAAAAATTACATGTTACAAAATGATCATAATATGAATGAATATATTGAGACTTTATTTTTCTCAATTCTTCATGCATAAGTTCCATAAATATGTATCAGTTCAGCAAACATTTGAGTGCCTACTGTGTACCTATTTCTGTTTTAGATACTAGGGGTATAGAAATGAACCAGGCCTGGTTTCTGCCCTGAAGAAGCCAGTATTCTAGCAAAGGTGATAGAAATGTAAACAAATAAATGTTTATGAATTAACATAGGAAACTTTTTTTTTATCAAATTGTATTTCATAAGAGGTTTTAAAATAATTTCCTTAGGCTACTATTTATGTGTCTGTGTATGTTCTGTGGACACTACTGTGTAATCTTGAGGCTTTTATTTTTTTGAATTTGTTTAGTGTCCTGTTCAGATTTCTGGATTTTTGTGCTGGAGAAGCAGAGGATGTGCTTAACTATATAGTTCCTGGCCATGATAAACCACTATATTGGAACCTATTTATGCTTTGCCTGCTTACAACCACCACAAACCTTACAGTAACGGGCGTTAAGAAAAAATTTACGTTTCATGCTAATCTTAATATCTAGTACTAGTAGTAATGATATTTTGATTTTATGCAAAATTTTTATATGAAAAGAAATCAATTGTTGTCTCCTGTTTCAGCCATTCAATTTGCCTTTTTACTTCCAGCTCTGCTCTTGAATTACCAAGTTATTAATCAATTTTCCTTTCTGTCATGTCTTCATTTCCCTTTTCAATTTGACCACCTTAACACAATAGCTTGGAATTTGTCTTGTAGTCTGTGTTCTTCTAAGATGGTTGTTCAGTCTGTCTTCTAACCTGATACCAGATTCTTCTGTCATGTCTGCGGCTCCACAAAAGAACACAAGGTGGGAAACCAGGACGGATGGGCTCTGGATCTGGGACTTGGCTAACTCTTCTTCCGCTTCACTGTAAATTCCTGAAGAGCCATATGTGCATCTCTTGGTTTATTGTACGTTCTTGATAGTTACTTGTGTGCTTATCTTCACTTTCTGTCCTCTTAGAGCCTGTGTGTGTGGTTTTTTTTTTTTTAAATATCTCAATGATGCAACTAGTTGTATGATTTTGGGTAAGTTACTTAACCTCTCAATACCTCAGGCTACTCATCTATAAAATGGAGATAATAGTATTAAGTACTATAGTAAGACTCATAGGGGTCTTGTGAGGATTAAGTGAGTTAATACATGTAAGTATCTTAGAATGGTGTTCAGCCCATGTAAATCACTCAATAAATGTTAGCTATGTCTCTCCACCTTTTTTAAGTTCAAACCTACAAAAATGGGAGAAGAAGAGTCAATGAGAATCCACATACCCTTTGCTTAGACTAATTTTTAACTTATGCCGCATTTGCTTTATCTCTCTCTCGTTTGTGTATGTGTGTGTGTAATTTTTTTGAGTAAACTACTTGAAGGTAAGTTGCACACATGATACTCATGATACTTCATCATGTGTCTCCTAAGAATAAGGACATTTTCCTAGATAACCAGAATACCATATTCACACTCAAGAAATGTAAGAGTATTTAATATACAATAATGCAACAAAAGTACTTAATATACAGGCTATGTTCAGATTTCCCCATTTGTTCCAAAAATATCCTTTATAGCTTTTGTTTTGTTTTTTGTTTTCTGTCTCTTTTTCTAAAAATCTAGGATCCAAACAAGAATCACATTTGCTTTACTTGTCCTGATTCTTCAGTCTGTTGAGTTAAACCAGTCTTCTTGCCTTTTTGTTCTTTTCTTTTCTTTTTGTCTTTTCATGACCATTGACACTTTTGAAGATTCTAGGGCAATTGCTTTTAAAATGTTCTTTTGAAAACTGCATATAGAGATTAAAAGCAGACTTTGTTAAACTGTATTTTCTCTCTGTAGTCTTCACTTAACTATTACAGTTCAAAATTTTGAGAAGATAAGTGGATAATGGAGATAATTTGAGTGATGTGGTAGGTGATTAAAAATAAAATAAATGTTTTGAGTAGACTATTCCAGAAGGTAAGATTTATTAGATTTATAAAGAAAAAAATATGATTAGACCAAGAAGGTTGTTTTATTTGACAAAGGCTTTAACTTGCTTTGTTGTGTTTTATTAATTCTTTAATATTTGTTGCGCTCTTGCTACCTTGTCCCTGTTCTCCTAATGCTTGCAATCCAGGGAGTGAAACAGACAAGTAATTAAGCAGTTATAGTACAGTGTGATAAGGCATGTGGATATGTATATTTGATAAGGGGATTATAAGGTCCTAGGAAATCAAATAAGAGAGACAGCTGATTCAGAGTTGAGAGATTGGGAGGCTTCTTCAAAGAAACAACATCCGTGTACAGACATGAATGTAGATGTAAAGGGTATGTAAGAAATAGCCAGACCAGGGGTTGGAGAAAGAGTATTCTAGAGAGAAAGAGCATCACATACAAAGCCCTAGGAGAAAAATTAACATTTGAGGAATCTAAGAATTATAGTGGGCATGGAGTATAGGGAGGGAACTACAGGGGAGTTGAGCCTGGAGATGAGGCTGAAGAGGAAAGCTAGAGGCCTTATAAACCATATTAAGAGATTTGAATGCTATTCTTGGTTCAGTTGGAATCCATTGGAAGGTTATGTACGAAAGCAGAGGTGTGATGTAATCAGATTTGATTTTTTCGGGTTTTTTTTTTGGTGAGGAAGACTGGCCCTGAGCTAACATCTGTTGCCAATCTTCCTCTTTTTGCTGAGGAAGATTGGCCCTGAGCTAAGATCTGTGCCCATCTTTCTTTATTTTGTATGTGGGATGCTGCCACAGCATGGCTTGATAAGCAGTGCATCAGTCTGCCCGGGATTCAAACCTGCGAACCCCTGGCCGCCGAAGTGGAGCATGTGAACTTAACCACCGTGCCACTGGGGCCACCCCTGTAATCAGATTTGTACTTTAGGAAAATCACTCTGGCTATACGCCGGAGAACAAGGCAGTTGGCGGGGAGTTCAGTTAGGAAGCTATTGGCTTAAGCAGGCAAAAAATGATGGTGACCTGGATTAGGGTAGTGGTTGTTAAAATGGTGAGAACTGAATGACTTTGAGAAATAGAAGATGAAATTGATACCAGACCTCTTAATCTCAAGTTCATGTGCCCGATGCGATGCGCAGTAAGCCAAACACTGAGACATCAGTGCTTGGAGAAAGACAAAGGCCCCATTTGCGTTGGCCAAGATGAGAAAGTGGGAGCATGGGTTCACTCAAATCCTCCTTAAAAGAGGAGAAAGCAGGGAAGCAGGGGGGTTTTATAGAGCTAAGGGGCTTGGCAGGAGGAGCTTCAGAGAAACAAAGGGGTCATTCCCTATAAGCCCCTAGGCATCAACCACAGCTGTGGGGGGGGGGGGGCATCCCATGATCACAACCTCCCTGAAGGCATTCTCTTTCTTCTGCAAAACAAGCTCACAAATTCTTGAGACCTCTTTGTCATTGTCACACTATTAGCAATACTATTTTATCTTTCCTGAGTAATAATATACTTTTCCCCTTTGAAATTAGCAAGTAATCTATGAGGTAATAATTTCATACCAAATGGCTTAGCGTCTATTGTTAATTCTTGCTTGAATCAATTATTTCATTGGGGGTTGCTAATTCTATCATTTCTTCTGCATCTGTTAGCTGGCATTCTTAGGTAAAGAACTTTTCCTCTTCCGCTGGAGATAAACAATTGTTCTTTCCCCAGAAGGCAGAATCAATGCTTAATTCTTTACTTTTAATGAGAAGTTTTGAGAAGAGGGAGTTTGGTGTTATAGTTCCCTCCACTGGCAACAGATGAGCTCCTTTTTTTCTCTTTTTAAAGTATTGTTATGGACTCATGGATTTTTATTTATTCAATTTGTTATAATCAGTTATAACCATTACTCTTTTTGATGCTCAGATTCTCTCAAATGGCTGGTGAGAGCCTCTCAAAGCTGACTTTTGTGTTTTTTTGACAGCCCTTCATTATTTTTTCCTTACTTTCTAGAAAAACGTAATGACCTAGGCTCATTTACACTTTCTCTGCCCCAGATCTGGAACCAGTAATTTCTCCTTGGAGCCCTGGTTCTCCAAGGAGCCCTGGTTCATTTTAATGGAGAAGGGTAATTAGAAAGCAAGATCTGAGCATTAGAGATACTCATTGCTACTGGGATGTCATTACCTCTAGTGGATATAATTATGATGCAAATATATATATATATATTTTTCCAATTGTGTTTATATATGCACATATATATATATTTTGTGTGTGTATATGTTTGTGTGAGGAAGATTAGCCCCGAGCTAACATGTTGCCAATCCTTCTCTTTTTGCTGAGGAAGATTGGCCCTGGGCTAATAACATCCGTGCCCATCTTCCTCTACTTTATATGTGGGACGCCTGCCACAGCATGGCTTGATAAGCCGTGTATAGGTCCGCACCCGGGATCCGAACCTGCAAACCCCGGGCCGCTGAAGTGGAGCCGGCGAACTTAACTACTATGCCACCAGGCTGGCCCCTGCATGTATATTTTTTAAGTCATGGCTTCACGTTGATACCTATGCAAATTTAACACTACAATTCTAATATTGTGTCTTTTGTCTTCCACTGAACATCTTGGTTCCTAATAATATTTGCATAATTACTTATTCTTTATACTTATATACTTATACTATATATATTTTTATTTGCATTGTATAATGCAAATAAAATAGGTTCAGAATTACAAAAACTAATGTTAATATTGTAACCATTATGTGAAACTTAAGATTTATTTACAATTCTTATTATCTTTAGAATATATCCCAGTGAGGATGTAAGTCAGAGTACTGTGGTCAAAAGTGACTTGAAATACTTTTTTGTCTTCGTGTGGTTATATCACCAATTTGATATGCAATTAAGTTCATTTATTTCCATTTGTTTTCAGTGTTAAGATGTGCTTATTTAGATTTTTAGTTTTATTCTCTTGAATGTATAAAACATTTGTGTGGTTCAAAAGTCAAACTATATTAAAAAGTATACTTAGAATTTTGCTTTTCTTTTCTTTCTACTCCCTACCTCAGTCCTTTTCCCATCTCCACTGTAGGTAACCATTTTTATTAATTTTTGGTTTAGCCTCCCAGTGTTTCTGTTTGTTATTACATAACTATAACTCTAACAGTCCCCATTTTTTCTTTCACACTGATTGTATCATTTTACACAGTTTGTAAAATGGTTTTTATCACAGTGGCATACCTAATGTATTTGAAGTCTGGAGCAGGTAGTTTTTTAATACATCCCTCTTCCATATGATAAAATTACTTTTGGTAATAACATTGGAATAAAATGAAAGATAATAATGATAGAAACAAAATATAAACATTATATATTTTCTTTTATTGAACACTTGAATATATAATCATGCTAGTAAAAATAAATTAAAAAGGAAAATAAATAGTACAGTATAGAAAATGTTTACTAAAATATCTCCAACAGAAAGTTCATCTTAAATTTCCATTATATTTCATTAAAAAAAACAAAACTGAAGTTTTTCATCTTCTGCAAGATCGAGAGAAAATGTCTGAATGATAGCAAACATTGACACTATTTGATTCACTAGTTTGTAACCAGGCATTCAAATAAACATTGCTCTTTTGGTTTCTTCTAGTAATGTAAGAGCAGCATCTTTTGTTGTCTCTCCTGGCATTCTTCAAAATTTGATTCTTTTTTCTATGTAAATGTCTATTTTCTTACATTTTATTGTTGTCTAGTTAATGAACTTAACCACAGTTTCCATGCACTGTTCTTTAAATAACTGTTTTTAAAGCTTTGTGTTTTACTATTCATTGTTCAAGGCTGATTCCGGCTGTCTGCAAATATTTCTGTGTCTGAATAACTTCCTACCAGAAAAAAAAAGATAACCTAGAAAAGAGAAATAGCATTCAGCTGTATTGTTTGTTTGGAATCTATTGTTTAAAGGCAGGAATATGTAGTGTAACACAGGAGATAGACACAGACTGTGCTCAAACGGAGCTTGAACCATTTTAAAACACGGCAAACGTAACTTCTGAAATGAATATGTGGGCCTGAGTCCATGTATATCAGAGGCCAAACTGTATATCAGAGTTCTCCGAATTAACTTCCGTATATAATTCAATGTTTAAGAACTAAGTAATAAAAATGTCTAATTTGAAGCTTACATACAAAACTTTTATAATTAAAACTCAACAGCAACTGCAACAATTATTTAGAATTTGGAACAACAAAGATTTTTTTCAGGGAATATTTTACCACTGACATTTTTTTAGATTGGTGGCACATGATGATAAGAATCAGAAGAACTTTCAGTTTGGGTTAGTAAATTCTCTATGGACAATGCACCCCCTTATTGTGGGCACCTGACATGGTCTCTTTCCACCACCCCACGCTTGGTATGCTACTGCACCCACCAACAATGTATAAAAATGCCTGTTTCTTCACAACCTCACCAACAGTGTTGAATGTTTAATCAGTCTGATGGATGAGAAATAGTATCTCAGTGTTTTAATTAGAATTTATCTTATTATGAGTGAAGTTGAATATCTTTTTATAAGTTTAAAGGTCATTACATTTCTTTTTTTACAAACTGTCTAGTTCTTTATTTTGCCATTTTTTTTCCCTAATGGCTGTCTCCCCTCTCTTTTCAATTTATGAAAGAAGAGTTCTGTATAAAACAGAAGTTGTATTTGAAAAAAAAAAGCAAGGTACCATCTTTGACTAAATCTACCATGCTTATGGGAAGCCTTAATACATAACACAATATTAACAGAAATTCCCTTCTCTTCCTTTAAGGTGGCTGATGCATATTGCATCCATACTGAGGAACTAAAACAACCTCATATGTGTTAGCCTGGTATATCCAGGACTGGGGAATGCTTTTCAAATTGGACTCTGCTGTCTTATCTATTTTTGTACATTGGAATTCCTCATAAAATTTCTTTGAAGATAGAATTCTTTTCTTAGAATTTTTTTTAAACCACGGCTATAAAGTAGGAGTTATTATTTTAAATTTTATAATATAGCATTGTTCAATGACAGGTACATAATTAAGACTAAGACAATTAGAAATCATTAATTTAACAAAATCAGTTAAATTGGTTTCTTCACTGAATTGACTAGGTAGTTTAATTAAAATAGTTATCACATAAATGTAGCCTTACTGCTTTAAGATGATTTATACTTTGATAGGAAAAATGGTATATTTCATTTTTATACTATGAATCTTTTTGTATCTGAGTTTTTCCATTAAATTTTTATATTATTATATAGCTTTCCAGAAACAGAACTGAACATTAAACTTTATTTTCATGTCTGCAAATTCCCTTTCAGTCAGTATTAATGTATATATTTTTGTCTTTATAGTTGTAACAAAGTATACATGTTTGTATTTGGGCTTTTTTAGTTTAGTTTAGTTTTTAATTGTAAAAATAGTAACAACATTTAAGACAAAAACTTAAAGCACAGTCATCCATAATCTTATCACTAGTAACTATTTACTTTTTTCCCAATTTGTCTTATTTTTTAAAATCTCGTCTAAAATAATCACATCTAACTCTTTATAAAAGCCCTTGATAACTAAGACTAATTTTCTTTTCAATGGTGGTTTTGTCACCTGCTAGTCCTTCTTTTAAATAGGATAGATAGTATTCTTCAAGAGCACCAAAAGTGGACTTGGCTTTAATTTTAGATTTAAAATTTAACAAAGTTTGTAAAGTTTACTGAGATTAAGGCACAAATGAATCATGTTATTTCTTGGAGAGTTTAGAAACATTAATTCCAACTATGTGTATTATAAAAGTGCCTCATAATGTCAGTAACAAGGTGGTATAATCATATAATATATGAAGGCATATGTTTTTGAGGAGCTACAAAGAAGAATTGATGTTAGTCTTGAACTTACCCCAGACTTTTCCAAGCTAATTGTGATCAATTTGTATTTCTCTATAAAGCAGTAATTTTTGACTTTCCACCATGAAAAATAAGATAGTTGGTGGGCTATGCCTGCTTCCTGTATCTGGTGGTCTTCTTACCATGCCTCTTGTTTCTTTCTCATGTGTCACCTCTTTCTTTTTTCATCACAGTAACAATATAATAGAGTATTTGCCTATAGCAGCTCTGAGTTATAAGGTTTTCTTTTAGCTTCAGTGATAGAGTTCTGGATTACTCCTTTCATTGTTCCCTGAAAAAAGGTAGTTAGATGAAAAAAATTTTTTTTTAAACCACGACTACCACCGCAACTCTGAACAACTTTTTGTTGCCACGCAAATGGAGCACAGGTATCACATCATATCTTTGACCATGGAGTTGTCATCTTAATCTCTCTTGATTTTGACTCTTTAAATAATATCTAATTTTTCTTTGGGGAAGTATAGAGGCCCCCTCTCCCCCACTAAAAAAAAAACACTGAAGAATTTAATGTGTTTTTGATGCTGCTGTTGTTTTCCTTTTTCTTGAGACATGGTGAACCTTTCAATTTCCAATCTCATTTTTTTTTTTACTTTTCAAAGTTTTCTTCAACTACACTGCTTGTTTATTGTTTAGTTCATTCTCTTTTCTCCTTCAGAGACTCCTAATGTTTGAAGTTTGAATTACAGCACTCTCCAAATCTGTGAGCATTCACTTCATGTCTCGGTTCATTTCACTGTGTGTTTCTTGAGTCTGCCACCAATTCCACCAATCCAGTGTCCTGCTGCGTTGATTCTTCTTTTACTGCTTCTCCTGCCAGTATTAATTTGTTTGTGGCTCAATTTATTCTGTGCTGGTCTTAGTGTCTTCCAACTGTTCTTCTTATCTTCACGGTCCACATTGCTGCCAGAATGATCCATCTAAAACACAAGTCTGACTATGTCATTCCCCTGGTTTTTTAGTGATTTCTTCACTACAGAGTAATGTTCTAACCCTTTAGTGTCATAGGTAAAGCCTTCTGTTACGTGAGCTTCCTGCCTGTCTCTCTAGTTGTATAATCTGCTGCTCCTCTACTTTTTTACCCCCATGACATGTGCATGCTCTTCCCCTGCCTAGAATGCCCGTTGTGCTCCCTGTCCCATTCTCCCTTCCATACTCCCAGCCTAGATTACCTGGCTTTCCGCACCAAACACAATTATTTATTTTGTCTTTCCACATACTCTTGTTACCATGTACATGCTTTTTAACTGGGTTTCATAGTTATTTGTTTATCCTCATCTATGACACTATAACACCAGAGCAGGTACTACATTATGATTTTTATAGTCTCAGCACTAGCACAGTGCATGGTGTTTTGTTTTATTACCCTCCTGTCTTTTTGGTTTTATTTACTTTAAGGGAGAGGCTGACCTCTATCATATGGTCTTTCTATTTTTTTCTGTTTTATGGGAAATATTTTTATTGCAGTCAGGCTATTCAGTTGTTTTTCTCCAGTCTCTGTTTTCTTCTATGTCTTAGAGTAACTTGTCCTAAATCACTGTATGGTACTCAATCTCTGGGTCAAGGTTCAGGAACCAGTTCTGTGAGTGACCTGTTAAACACTCAGTCACTATTCATTTCAGTAATCAAATTACAGGCTTAGGTCACCAGGAGTGACTTCTCTAGCCTGATTGTTTGGTCTCAAGCCCGGGGTGGTGCTCCAGTTTTGACAGTGTGTTTCCAGTTATGCAGCCCTGAAATTTGAAAGCCAGCTATACTCAGCCAGGGTGGTCGTCTTCTCCTGTTTTTATTGTTTACCTTCAAGATTATATTGTGCTCTGATGCTTAAACACTTCAGAGGGGGGGGAAAACATGCTTTAGAGATTTCTAAAAAATGGTGTGCTTTTGTCATTTTTTTTTTGAACCTCTCAGTGTAGAAAATTACAAAGATGAGGGTAAAAATCCTTCAACATCTTGCCATTCAGAGATAATCACATTTTAGAATATATTTTTGTAGACATACACATAAGAAACATATACCTATTTAAATATTTTGGACTAAATGCTGTTCTTTAGCTCCCTCTTTTTTACTCAATAATATGTTAAGACTCGATTATGCATCAGTAATTAAAGATGTGTTTCATCATTTATAATTTATTCACCAGTTACCTATAGTTGGACATTTAAATTCCTTATAAATAATACTGTGATGGACACTCATCTTTTATATTTTTTACATTTATGTGTGACTATAACTTTAGTAGAGCTTGTCTTATCAGAAGATATGCAAATATATGTTAATTGATATTGTCATAATGCCTTTGAGAAAGGTTGTACCAACTTACATCCCCATCAGTAGTGCATGAAAATACTTCTAGCTCTGTTTCTCTACCAAGGCTGGATTTTTGTCATTTACTCCCTGTAAGCTCAAGACAGCTCTAATTACAGCCGCCAATTACAGCTCTAAGTTGAGATCTCTTGATATTTTCACATGGTTGTCTGTCTCACTAGCATCTCAAGTAACATGTCCCAAATCATAACCTGATATGCTGCCTCAATTCCCAAACCTGTTCCTTCCCTTTTTGTGTATTTTCTTTAAATGGAACTTAAATTCACTTGGTTATTCAAGTTAGAAACCTGAAGTGACCTTTTTTATTGTCTCTTTTTCCCTGAATCTTCCTAGCAAATATATCATCAAGGCTTATAGATTCTACTCATAATATCATGTTTATTCAAATATGAGGGGACCCTGTAGTTAAGCCATCCCACAATTTTCTTTTTTGTGTGTGTGTGTGTGAGGAAGATCAGCCCTGAGCTAACATCCGTGCTAATCCTCCTCTTTTTGCTGAGGAAGACCGGCTCTGAGCTAACATCTATTGCCAATCCACCTCCTTTTTTTTTTTCCCCAAAGCCCCAGTAGATAGTTGTATGTCATAGTTACACATCCTTCTAGTTACTGTATGTGGGACGCGGCCTCAGCATGACCAGAGAAGCGGTGTGTCGGTGCGTGCCCGGGATCCGAACCCAGGCTGCCAGTAGCGGAGTGTGCGCACTTAACTGCTAAGCCACAGGGCCGTCCTCCATCCCACAATTTTCTAAAAGACACTTTAAAAAAATCCTTTGATTAGGCAGTATGAATCTAAACTTTTAGGAATATAATCAAATTTCTACTTCTAATATTTAATCACATATATATTTAAAATGAAATTTAAAAATACTGCTTTTTCCACTATTTTATGTAAAAATTTTGTGCAAACTCTTCATCATACATCTTCGGTATTTTGTCAACACTTGAGCGAGTCATCTAGCACAGTTTTCCAGATCACCTCCTCCTCCCTTCCATTAAGTTGTTTGAGATATTGCATTTTTAAAATCTGTGTATAATGATGTCCCGGCCACAAGTACAATAAGGCAAGAATTTTTCCCCTGCTTTTTCGGGTGGCATATATTCATGATCTCATAACCTCAGCATGGACGGAATCACAGTTTTCAAGTGATATTGAGATTGCTTGACAGTGACATCTACCACATGCAATTGTGAAGTAATACCCCAAGGAATAATTACTAAATCTTCTCATTTTATTTGCTTTTGTTTTTCACCCCTCTCTCTTAGCAATCTCTTGTGTCAGATTCTCTCTTGAAACAGTTGTGTTAGTTCAGGCTAACATGTCTTCTCCAGACAGTACTTTTTGTTTTTTCAAAATAAAATATTTTATAGATCGTTCGGTAATCTGAGAATTTGTAAGGTTCAAATATAAGACAATTTCCTTTTCAAAGGTAGTGTTTGGTATGGAAAAACTCTTCACATATATAGGTATATACAGTAATCTCAAATCCATCTACTTTTCTTCTCCACAACCACTACTGATCTAAATCGTCTCTCACCTGGACAATGGCCCTCGCCTTTTAACTGCATACCCCATAGCTCTTCTTGGCCTCCTCCCCTCTGTATTCGCCACACAAAGTTATCTTTTCAATATTCTAGTCTAATCTTGTTACTTTTTTGCTTAAAGCCCATCATTGCTATTTCTTGACTACCTTTCCTATTTTCCTGGGTACCACTTGGCTCTCACCATTACACATGAACTCTTCAGCTTGATGTAGAAGCATATATCTTAGAACTATTCAGATATCCGAGGAGGCAGAGGGTAAAGAGGGAGCTAGAGCCAAGGGCAGCTACATTTTGGGAGCTTTGTCACTGTTTCTCTTTGGCTTTCTTTTTTCTTTTTGAGGAAGATTAGCCCTGAGCTAACATCTGTTGCCAATCCTCCTCTTCTTGCTGAGGAAGATTGACCCTGGGCTAACATAAATGCCCCCCTTCCTCTACTTTGCATGTGGGATGCCTGCCACCGCATGGCCTGATAAGCTGCGCGCAGGTCTGTGCCTGGGATCCGAACCCGCGAACCCTGGGCCGCCGAAGCAGAGTACGCGAACTTAGCCGCTATGCCTCCGGGCTGGTCCCACTCTCTCTGGCTTTTCCTGTCTCCTGCTTCTAGGAGTTGGGAGCAGCAGCTCATATACTTTTTGTTTTGTAGATCAACATATGTCATTCCACTCTCAAAGTCACTCTGGTATGCAGCTTTGAAAGAGGTTTGCCTACTAACATTACACCTCCCAGTTAAGAACCATGGACAGGAGAAAAATGGCAGTGTTTGGCCAATGAGTTCTTCCTTCAGTCCAATCATGCCCTCCCAAAGCCCACGTAAGCTGGGAATGTCAGTGAGGCCCTTCTAAATATTTTGTACTCAGAGTCTGCAGAATGTGCTGTGCTTATGAGCTAGAGCATTGTATGTCAGCTTCTGGCATTTTCTCATTGTGGTCCAAATTGTTTTATATTCTTTGGAGTTGATATTTGAATGGCAGAGATTAACTTTTTTCCTTCTATTTTTGATTATTTCTCCTCATTTTGTTCTGTACTGGAGAGAGAGCTTTTTGTAAAAGTGACTTTTGTTGCCATGTTGCCCAGAAGACTCTCTTCCAGTTCTTGAACCTAAATTCACGGCTGTCAGACTGGATAAGGCCATTTAGTACACATGACTGTGGTTCTTACAGTGCAGTTTCTTAGTTCTGACTAATTGATATCGGAATTTATAGAAATTCCCATTATCTTTTGGAATAGATTCATTTCTTGTCATTGATTCAGTTTAGGGCTACAGATTCCTTCCTTCCTTCCTTTCTTCCTTCCTTCGTTTTCTGGAAGGTCCTGATTCACTCAGCCTTATGATTAGGGTGAGTATGGGGAAAGGATTTTAAGTGGAGGAATCTGAATGTGGGGATATGCACAGTAGTGGCCATTTATCCCCTCAAATGTTTCTTTGGGATTTTGACATTTTTCATAACCATATTTTGTAAGGATAATTTAAAAATATTTTAAAATATGTTACTGATTAAACATAGAGATTAGAAATGAGAATGAGAAATACTTAAATTATTTGTGTAGTAAATGTTGTCTCTCCCTGGCGTCAGATCACTTTTGATATGTAATATAGTTTGTAGGACCCTTAACCATCTACTTTAGAAAATTTCTAAGGATTAGTATAAATTCCTTTTTTAAAGGCTGTCAGAGAAAAAGAGACTATTAAACTGCTTCTTTAATAGTGACTAATTATATCAGTCTACTGCCTGAACCCAGAGATTGAGATTGTTTACATAACGATGCAGCTTAAAAATTCAATCTGAATTCTCTAATAGTCATTTTTTTCTGGTTAGCCTTCTAATCCAGTTCATCTGTATTCCTTTTCAGCTATATCTTTATCAGCTGTTTAATGAAACATCCAAGTACCAGAACTCCCACTCAAGTCTTGGGCATTCTATTGAAGCACATAACTTTGATTTGCAAAGACTACTGAACTCAGTTATTCTGTTTTCAGGGAAAATGACAGGGCACAGTAGATGGCTTTGTACCCTCTTGTCAAAAGGATGAAGCATTAATACTATGATTCCGATATTGGTATGCCAACCAGGCACTGGTTGTCTGGCATTATGACAGGTTTGCTAATGATTCCTGACGTGAGTGTCACAAAGAAAAAATTGTAAATAGCCACGGGGTGGCACTTTAAAAATACTGTTTTTCTTTAAGTATTAAATCTACATGATCCCATCAAATAAAAGCTTAGAAAAGAGAAAGACTGACTTTTGATGATTTATTCCTTATTTTTTTCCACTCTGTTCTGTTAGGAAGGTTCATCTTACTCTGGTCTTCCTGATATATGACTTTTTTTTAAGGGAAAATTGTGGTGATTTTGTTGTGTCTTTTCTAGAATGATGGTTTTCTTCTTATTTTTCGAATGTAGATTTTAGTTCTATAGCTTGTTTACCAATTGAGAGTTTCAGTTAAAAGCAAAATGGTTGCATAAATACCCAGCAGTGGAATAGCTGGATCATATGGTAGTTCTATCCTTGATTTTTTGAGGAATCTCCATACTGTTTTCCATAGAGGCTGGACCAGTTTGCACTCCCACCAGCAGTGTATGAGAGTTCCCTTCTCTCCACATCCTCTCCAACACATGCTGTTTCCTGTCTTGTTAATTATAGCCATTCTGACGGGCGTGAGGTGATATCTCATTGTAGTTTTGATTTGCATTTCCCTGATAGTGATTTTGAACATCTTTTCATGTGTCTGTTGGCCATCTGTATATCTTCTTTGGAAAAATGTCTGTTCAGATCTTTTGCCCATTTTTTAATTGGGTTGTTAGTTTTTTTGTTGTTGAGATGCATGAGTTCTTTATATATTTTGGAGATTAAGCCCTTATCAGATGTATGGTTTGCAAATATCTTCTCCCAATTGTTAGGTTGTCTTTTCATTTTGTTGATCGTTTCCTTTGCTGTGCAGAAGCTTTTTAGTTTGATGTAGTCCCATTTGTTTATTTTTTCTATTGTTTCTCTTGCCCGGTCAGATGTGGTGTTTGAAAAGATGTTGCTAAGACCGATGTCGAAGAGCGTACTGCCTATGTTTTCTTCTAGAAGTTTCACAGTTTCAGGTCTTACATTCAAGTCTCTAATCCATTTGGAGTTAATTTTTGTGTATGGTGTAAGGTAAGGGTCTACTTTCATTTTTTTGCATGTGGCTATCCAGTTTTCCCAACACCATTTGTTGAAGAGACTTTCTTTTCCCCTTTGGATGTTCTTGGCTCTTTTGTCAAAGATTAGCTGTCCATAGACGTGTGGGTTTATTTCTGGGCTTTCGATTCTATTCCATTGATCTGTGTGTCTGTTTTTGTGCCAGTACCATGCTGTTTTGGTTACTATAGCTTTGTAGTATATTTTGAAATCAGGGAGTGTGATACCTTCAGCTTTGTTCTTTTTTCTCAGGATTCCTTTAGCTATTCGGGGTCTTTTGTTGTTCCACTGCTGGGTATTTATCCAAAGAACTTGAAAACACCAATTTGCAAAGGTACATGCACCCCTGTGTTCATTGCAGCGTTATTCACAATAGCCAAGACTTGGAAGCAACCTAAGTGCCCATCAAGGGACGAATGGATAAAGAAGCTGTGGTATATATACACAATGGAATACTACTCAGCCATAAGAAACGATGAAATCCAGCCATTTGTGACAACATGGATGGACATTGAGGGCATAATGCAAAGTGAAATAAGTCAGAGGGAGAAGGTCAAATACCGTATGATTTCCTTCATTAAGTAGTAGATAATAACAACAATAAACAAACACATAGGGACAGAGATTGGATTGGTGGTTACCAGAGGGGAAGGGGGGAGGGAGGAGAGTGAAAGGGATAATTTGGTACATGTGTGTGGTGATGGGTTGTAATTAGTATTTTGGTGGTGAACATGATGTAATCTATGCAGAAATAGAAGTACAATGATGTATACCTGAAATTTTTACAATGTTATAAACCAATGTTACTGCAATAAACAAAAAATTAAAAAAAAAAAAAATTCCCCCCAAAAAAAAAAAAAAAGCAAAATGGTTGCAATTTAACCTAGGTATGATGAAAATAATACTAGAAACAAATGATTAAAGGAAAATCGATACAAATAGTCTCAGCTTTCACACAGAACTTTTGCAAGTTTTTTGTCATAATTGTCCACTAGGTAAGGCTTCCTTTTCTGCTAATGCCTTTGAAAGACACAGTTGTTTTTTTTTGTTGTTGTTGTTGTTTTTTGCTGAGGAAGGTTGGCTCTGAGCTAACATCTGTGCCCATCTTTCTCTATTTTGTATGTGAGACTCTGCCACAGCATGGCTTGATGAGTGGTGTGTAGGTCCACGCCTAGGATCTGAACCTGTGAACCCTGGGCCGCTGAAGCGGAGCGCATGAACTTAACCAGTACACCACCGGGCTGGCCCCTGAAGGGCACAGTTTTTGAAAATATGGTTTCCAGTTTTTAAAAGTTTTTTCTCATTATAGTTTTAGATTTTCACTGTAGAAAATCTGACAATACAAAAATTGTGAAGAAAAAAGTTTTTAAAGGAAAAGTTTTTTAAAATCGCTCAATAATTATATACTGAAGTGCTTCTTTAAGTATTATTAAGTCTTTAAGTATGAGTTTGTTTTATGTATGTACCTTACTTTTTTTATTTGTATATCCTCAGATATGTTTCAATTTGAGGTCACGCTGAATATTCTGTTTTGTAACCTGCTTTTTTCATTTAAAATATATTATGAGCATTTGACTACATTGTTGTAATCAAAACATTACTTTTAATGGTGCTGCTTAATGAAAGGATTTCTGTGTCTTTGAGGATTACAGTAAAAGTATTTTTCTGAGATGAATTCCATTTAAAACTCTATGAGTATGGCAATCACATTAGTCAAAGTGTCATTTTGGTGTGTTTAAGAGAAGTATTTATTCAGCACTATGCTAGGTACTTTGGAGGATACAGAGATGAACAAACATAGTTCCTGACTTCACACAGGCTTAAGATCCAGTGAGGGAGGCAGCAGTACCCTACTGTTCCATGGCGAGAAGCAGCGGGGAAGAGAGATGAAAACAGGAGCTTCTTAACGTGGACTTCAGAGTTCTCCCTGGGTCTTGGCTTCAAAGAGCAGGTGGACAGGTGGCCAATGTACAGGCCTTGTGCTCTAACAGTCTATATGTACACAACAGTGTGGGGCACCAGGTAGAGTAGATACAAAACTGAAACCAGTAGGAGAAATAGTTGGATGTGGAGGTTAGAAGGGTAGGCGAGGGTGTTAACAGGACTGGTGTAGTTGCTTCCAAAGTAAGAAGGTATATAGGTGGAACAGCATTTTCCTCTGGGGCACCAACTCTTTTTTTTAATACTTCAGATCCCTGGCCATGCAGCAGAGTTTTTTAGAGAAATGTTTGTTATTTGCAGATACATCCTACATGAAAATACTTGCTTTATTTAAGCAAAATGAAACCATAAGAAATTTTCATAAAAAGTATACAGCATGAAAGTGGGTTTTATTTATACACAATTTGAATGTAATGAAGCAATTTCATTACTGCATTAATATTGAATTCTACATGTAATAAACAGTGTTAGGGGGCCGGCCCCATGGCTTAGCGGTTAAGTGCACGCGCTCCGCTGCTGGCGGCCTGGGTTTGAATCCCGGGCGCGCACTGATGCACCGCTTCTCCAGCCATGCTGAGGCCGTGTCCCACATACAGCAACCAGAAGGCTGTGCAACTATGACATACAACAATCTACTGGGGCCTTGGGGGAAAAAAATAAATAAATTAATTAAAAAAAAAAAAAAACAGTGTTAGGCTTTTAGGAGTGGAAGTATTTAGTTTGGTACAGTTTAGGGATTTTTCAGATGTATAGGCTACCCAAATTAGTGTTTTTTCTTTAGCTGTGCTCCCAGTTCTTCTGTAAATGCATTAAAAATAATAATAAGGAAGGGAGAGAAGGAGGCAGGGAAGGGAAAAAGGAAGGAAAGAAAGGGAGGGAGAAAAGAAAACCTTCCTTGGGTATGCAGGGTGAGAACCAAGTGTGCAGAGCAGACTTGACCTTAAACTGCCAGCCGTGTAGGATGTGGTAGATGAAATCTGACCAATGTGTTTATGATGGCTGCTTCCAAGAATCAGTGGAGAGTGGATACTCCCATTTTAACATTTACTGTTGCCGTAATTTGTAATATAGACAAAGAATGTGACATCTGACAGAGAAAGACAAATACTGTATATTCTCACTTACATGTGTAGTCTAAAAAAGCTGAACTCATAGAAATAGAGAGTAGAATGGTGGTTGCCAGGGGCTGGGCGTTGGGGGTAATGGAGAGATGTTGGTCAAAGGGTACAAACTTGTAGATATAAGATGAATAAGTTCTGGGGATCTGATGTACAGCATAGTGACTATAACTAACAATACTGTATTATATACTTGAAAGTTAAGAGAGCAGATCTTAAAATCTTATCACCACACACACACACAAAAAACGGTAATTATGTGAGGGGATAGAGGTGCTAACTAACCTTATTGTGGTAATATTTTGTGGTATATACGTGTATCAAATCATTGTGTTATACACCTTAAACTTAGATATGTTATATGTCAATAATATCTCAATAAAGCTGGGAAAAAAATAAAAGCCGAATGTGACTTCCGTTAGCAGGAGACTTTCTCCTGACTGGTGAGGTGGTGGCAGTATTTTGCAGAAAATGGCAACATTGCTTAATCGCTTCAGTCTCTGTTTCTTCAAAGTGTAACTCAAAGAGTACTGAAAACTGACCAGTTTCAATAACTGAAATGGCTCAAGAGATTGCAGAGCATTTAGTGCTTTTCAAATTTGGGACTGAACAAGAATTTAATTATATAAATTATTTTTAAAATTAATTAAGTTCCATGGGGCCGGCCTGGTGGCGTAGTGGTTAGGTTTGCTCACTCTGCTTAGGCAGCCCGGGGTTCGCAGGTTTGGATCCCCGGCACAGAGCTGCGCACCACTCATCAAGCCATGCTGTGGCAGGCGTCCCACATGTAAAGTAGAGGAGGATGGGTGCAGATGTTAGCCTAGGGCCAATCTTCCTCAGCAAAAAGGGGAGGATTGGCAACGGATGTTAGCTCAGGGCTGATCTTCCTCACCTAAAAAAAAAAAAATCATAAAGTTCCTATTTTCCTGTAATGAGAGTGGCATAAGAATTATGTAGATATGAGTCTTCCAAGTTTATAACCTTGAATATACTCTTATAGGTAGAAGAAAGAATAGAAATAATAAAGATGGCGTTTGAATACAAATATGGAATATGGAGGTGGCCAGTAAGAATATATCCATGGTTAGCTTTTGGAAATTTTGAAGGGCCTTGGTGTCAGACCTGAGTTAGTTGATGTTCTTTTAAATTATTGTTACAAGGTTCTACTCAACCCACTGGTCCCTGGAACTCTTGTCTCAGCTTGTATGAACTCTTCCTCACTTTCTAAGAACCAGCTATACTGGATTTCTCTCAGTTCCTATGAGCACTGTGTTCTTTCCCACCTCAAGTCAGTGCCTTTGCTCAAGTCAGTCCCTGAACTGCCGCCCCCACCTCCGTTGTGGTTTGTTTTTTTTTTTTGCTTAGCTGGCTCCTATTTTATCCTTCAGGTTTCAGCTCCAATGTAACTTACTCGGTGAAGTCTTCCCAGACTCCCCAGACTTAGGATCTAGATTGTAGATTCCTCTATACTTCTCTTTCATAATGCTCTCATGTTTGAAATTTCTTCTTCAATGTTTATCTTCCTTGCAAGACTTTAAGTTCCATTTGGGTGCACTCTTGCTCACTGCTTTATCCCCAAGTGCCTACAACCCAGGACTCAGTAAATATTTGGTTACACAATAGGTGGGACTGTTTCATGGAAGGATAGGCTCTTATGAAAGAGCTCTTATAAGCTTGTACTCTTATAAGCTTTTGCAGGAGAAGAAATTCATCAAAAGATAAGGAAGGAAGGAGGGAGGGAGGGAGGGAGGGGTGGATGGAGGGATGGATGGATGGATGGAGGGATGGATAGATAGATACGGGGGGTAGGGGAGAGGCGTTCTAGCACAGTGCTCACAGTGCAGGTTCTGGAGCCAGACTGGGTTCAGATCCCAGGTCTGCTACTTTTAGTGACAGTAACCGTGACCAAGTTACTTAACCTCTCTATACCTCAGCTCCTTATCTGTAAAATGGGAATAATAATAACACCTACTTCAAAGGTTTTCATGCGGAGTGAAAACATATAACATATAATATAGTATGTATAATTCTAAAATAATAGTCCTAGTCACCAGTGTTCTCTTTCTATTTCCCATTCTCTTCTCATTCCTACATCTTCTCCTCAGAAAAAGCAGAAGGGTTTTTGGCTTTTTTTTCTGCTCTAGACTTGTTATCCCCTGTGGTGCCAGAAGACAATAGATTTGAATGGTTAATTTAGCCTTATTTTCAGCATAGCCAGATATCATTATGTGAATACATTTAAAAATATTAATAAATAACAGAATTTAAGGAATTGGCATATAAACTATAATTACAACCTACCATGCTGCTTCAATGATGAATTTATTTTAGCATTTTGACAGAGTCAAAATAAAATCAATTTCATTGTTTAAGGAACACAGTTTAAGGTGAATATAGACTATTAAAGAGTGCTGTATCAGTTAAGTGTTTTCTCTTCTAAAATTTCATGTATTCCACGATGGAGAGGGTCAAATGAACAATTAAAAATACAAAAGTAAGCTGATTCACTCATTCTGTGTGCTAGATACTGGGACTAAATCTGTAAACACAAATCACAGCCTTAGCCCTCAGATAGCTGAGAAATTTTTATGTTTAACAACCGTATAACATATTTTTAAATAACTTTTGTGCCATAGAAAACATTTTACTATGAAATGTGTAGATACTGATTGTCTAGAAAAGTCTTGTTCAAATACCATTTATAGTTTCACAAACAAGTGGACTACAGTTTGATTTATTTTGTTTTAGGGACACCTTGCCTTGAACCAAGGAGCCAGTTTGAAGTTAAAATTACGTGTATCTTTTTCACCACTTTTATGGAGCTTTCTCTTACTGCAATGGAGCTCAGGAAGTGGAGGAAGCAAAAATACACTGCTGTTCTGAGTCGAAGTCTGATGGGAAAGGACTAGTTAGTAATATCAGTTGTGTTGAGCTAGTTAGATTGAACAGTTTGTTGGGGAAAGTCACCAGGCTGTCTTATAGTCATCACAGTAAAGAAGAGAACTGGCACATGGTTATGCCCATACTTTGCTTTTGAGGAAAACAGATTTTTTTTAATTGATGTTTTAATGGTTTCTAACGTTGTGAAATTTTGGGTTGTACACTTTTGTTTGTCCATCACCATATATATGACTCCCTTCACCCCTTGTGCCCACTCCCTACCCCCACTGCCCCTGGTACCCACAGTCCAGTTTTCTCTGTCCATGTGTTGGTTTATATTCCACATATGAGTGAGATGATACAGTGTTTGTCTTTCTCTTTCTGGCTTATTTCACTTAACATAATACGCTCCAGGCCCATCCATGTTGTTGCAAATGGGACGAATTTGTCTTTTTTCATGGCTGAGTAGTATTCCATTGTATATATATACCACATTTTCTTAATCCAATCGTCAGTCGAGGGACACTTAGGTTGCTTCCACTTCTTGGCTATGGTGAATAATGCTGCAGTGAACATAGGGGTGCATAAGCCTCTTTGGATTGTTGGTTTCAGGTTCGTTGGATAGATTCCCAGTAGTGGGATGGCTGGATCATAGGGCATCTCTATTTTTAATTCTTTGAGGAATCTCCATACCGTTTTCCATAGAGGCTGCACCAATTTGCATTCCCACCAGCTGTGTATGAGAGTGAGGAAAACAGATTTTTAAAAGTTTATAGCATCTGTAGGTGTGGTTCCAAGACTAGAGATTTCTGAAAGAAAAGTTATGTAAAGAAATTCTTATGGGTGCACAGAATGCCCTGAGCAGCTCAGATCTTTGAAAAGATGTGTGTGATTGATAGATGGAAGGAGCACGTAATCACATTTATACAGAGCTAAGTAGGCTGTAAGACATAAATATTTAAGAATTTTCTTTTCTACAGGCCAGAGCTCAAAAGGAGCTAAGATACTTCACAGAGCACAAAGAGCTTTTAAGTTTGTGTTTGGAGCAAGAGCAACAAGAAGGAAGAGGGTAGGCTTACTATCGGAAGATGTTGTTAATGTCAGCTGTTACAGGCAGAAATCAGACATATACCATTCTTACTTTGCTTCTGTAATCTTGAACTAGCAGAATTACTTTTCCAACAGTAAAAGGTAAAACAAACAACCAGGAACGGGAGTAATTAAATTAAAAAAAAACGATGAGAGGATAGTAAGAGTATCATCCACTTTAAATGAATTTACATTTTCAGGACCCAACTGAAGTGCTCCCAGGAGTTGAAGACACTCGCAGATATGATCTCAGGGTTGTCAAGATTCTCTGTGGAATCATGGAGAATGTGGGAAGTACCGAGAGACTGAAGAGAGACAAATGTCCTAGTTTCCTAAAAGGCGTAAAGTAGGTTGTGAAAACTTAAGTCTGCTTCCCTAACTTTAAACTATTGCAAAATTTAAAAAGATTGTTAAAAAAATAAAATAAAATATTAGAAGTGTCTAGAAAAGAATGGAATGATCACCAAGAATCAATGTGAATTTATAAGAACAAGATATGCCAAACTGAAATTTTTTTTATTTTATAATTACTACTGTACTAGAGAATAGTAAAGACATGTTGTATCTTGACTTTAGCAAGTGGTTGACAAAGTCTCTTAGACCATCCCTATGGAAAAGACAATGAAGTGTTGGCAGTTAGATTGATTTACAGCTGTCTGCATGGCCACATCTATGCTGGCATACGACAGGGTTTCTCTAAATAATAACTAGTACCTCTACACACTGATTCCTCAAAGAGAACTGGTAGTGAATATTAACTTGCATATATTCAGAAAGTATGGATTTGTAGTTTTGAGTTCTTTTGTCTACGGATTTGTGTATTGAAACTTGAGTGCCTGGATTTATTCATATGATTGAGATTTCAGTTATAGACTTTTCCCCACCTGAGCTGTATTTGTAAGGTATATAGATCTATTTTTAGGTTTCGTAAAGCAACTTGACTTATAAATCACTTAGAAGTGAAGGAATAATCTTAACACTTAAAGCAAAGTCTGGCTGGATGAGAATGCTAAATTATGAAGAATTTTTTCTATTTGTTTAACAACTGCATTAACCCCAAGTAAATATTCTTCATACCCTTGAAATGTTGAGTTTCTGTGAAACTCGCCCTAAACAAAAGGCTGAAGTTCATATACAATTTGATAATATAGATATATTCAGCATGGTCTTTGTGAGTTAATGTTTCTGTTGGCATTATAGTAATTGCACAGTCATCTGCCTATTCAGCATATTTCAACTTTTGTGTTTTTTTTTGGTGAGGAAGATTGTCCCTGAGCTAACATCTGTTGCCAATCTTCCTCTTTTTGCTTGAGGAAGATTGTCCCTGAGCTAACATCTGTGCCAGTCTTCCTCTATTTTGTATGTGGGACACTGCCACAGCATGGCTTGATGAGCAGTATGTAGGTCTGCGCCCGGGATCCGAACCCACGAACCCCAGGCCACCGAAGCGGAGTGTGCAAACTTAACTACTATGCCACCAGGCTGGCCCCTTGTACTTTTTTTTTTTTTTTTTTTAAACAAATTCCCTGGAATTTTATCAAAGAGAGAACCATAGTATTCTGTCACCTTACAAAAGTTCTTTTGATTTCTTGAGGTAAGGAGGTCCATGATAACTGCTGTATCCAATATATTTTATTATTAATTATTAATCTTAAAGAATGCCAACTCATGTAATTTGTTAATCTTTTGTAATTGATATTTCATTGGTATTTGTACTCTTTGGTCTCCAACCTCAGGAATGCATGATGATGTTCTTAAATAGTTGCACATTTTAAATAAAATATCACATTTATGAAATTGTCCCTCACCCTTTTCTTTGCAGCTGTTCATCTCAGCATTGCATCCAGAATCCCAGTAGTAGTTGAGGGTGAAAATTGAGAGTGCAATTCCAGCCCTGATAATTCTAGGTGTTATTTTTTTAAATCTAGCTCTTTCTGCTTTAACCAGCCTCTTAGTCTTAAGATCGTGTAGGTTCTTGAAATAGGAATTGAGTTGTTTTAACTTCATTTCCCCTTTAGAGACCCCTTCATGCTGTAATTTGTGTTCTGTGATTTTTATTATGGCTTTGTCTTTAATTATATCTAATTTAGTGGCTGTTTTTTTATTTTTTTTGGTGAGGAAGATTGGCCATGAGCTAACATCTGTTGCCAATCTTTCTCTTTTTGCTTGAGGAAGATTGGCCTCGAGCTAACGTCTGTGATTGGCTGTTATTTTTATAGATTAAAATCTAATCTGGGTTCTTAGCATTTTATAGTTACCTCTGTGAATTATATCATACCTTATAGTAAAGTTTCAAATTAAAAAACAAAAAAGAAAATCTTGAGTTAAAAAAAAGTGTTGATTCAAATTGTTTTCTTTAATTATACAGGCATTATCTTTTACCCACATTAAATCTATTCCTGAAAATATTTTGGATAGCAGATTTTTAGATATTGGAGCCTATATTATATTATTTTAAATGGGAAAAAACGATGATGCATTCTCTGTCTATTCAAAAACCCTAACTAAACTTCCGCAAATATCACTAAAGCAGTTTTTTAAAAAAATTATTTTATTGAGGTCATATTGGCTTATAACTTTGTGTAATTTCAGGTGTATGTTATTATATATCAGTTTCTGTATAAACTGTATCGTGTTCACCACCAATAGTCTAGTTTTTATCCATCATCATACATGTGTGCCTGTTTATCCCTTTTGCCCCTCCCCCACCCTTCCCCTCTGGTAACCACTAATCTGTTCTCTTTATCCATGTGTTTGTTTATCTTCCACATATGAGTGAAATCATATAGTGTTTGTCTTTGTCTGGCTCATTTCGCTTAGCATAACACCCTCAAGGTCCATCCATGTTGTTACAAATGGTATGATTTTGTCTTTTTTAATGGCTGAGTAGTATTCCATTGTATACATATACCATATCTTCTTTATCCATTCATCTGTAGATGGGCACTTGAGTTGCTTCCACATCTTGGCTATTGTGAATAATGCTATGATGAACATAGGAATGCTTAAATCTCTTTGAATTGTTGATTTCATGTTCTTCAGATAAATAGCCAGTAGTGGGATAGCTGGATCCTATGGTATTTCTATTTTTAATTTTTTGAGAAATCTCCATACTCTTTTCCATAGTGGCTGCACCAGTTTGCATTCCCACCAGCAGTGTCTGAGGGTTCCCTTTCCTCCACATCCTCTCCAACATTTATTTCTTATCTTGTTAATTACAGCTATTCTGATGAGTGTAAGATGATATCTCATTGTAGTTTTGATTTGCATTTCCCTAATACTTAGTGATGTTGAACGTCTTTCCATGTGCCTGTTGGCCATCTGTATATCTTCTTTGGAAAAATGTCTGTTCATATCCTCTGCACATTTTTTGATCAGGTTGTTTGTTTTTTTGTTGTTGAGTTGTAGAGTCCTTTATGTGTTTTGGAAATTAACCCCTTGTTAGATATATGATTTGCAAATATTTTCTCCCAGTTGGTGTCTTTTCGTTTTGTTCATGGTTTCCTTTGCCTTGCAGAAGGTTTTTAGTCTGATGTAGTACCATTTGTTTATTTTATCTTTTGTTCCCCTTGCCTGAGTAGACATTCACAAAGATACTGCCAAGACTGATGTTAAGAGTGTACTGCCTATATTTTCTTCTAAGAATTGTGTGGTTTCAAGTGTTACATTCAAGTCTTTAATTCATTTTGAGTTAATTTTTGTGTACGGTGTACTAAAACATTTTTAAACACCTGTATAACAATCCAGCAACGCTTTGTATAATATTTATTGCAAGCATTTGAAACACCCTTACCTAATTTTTATAATACTTAATGAACTCATTATTGGGTATATTTTGTTTAATAACAATGAAACTGTACAGTATTGATTATGAATTAGATTTTTCTTCTACCCAGCAATGAACAAATACTGTAATATAAGTAAAAAATAATATGATTCTGTCTAAATTGGCCTCAGGTTGGTGGGGCTCCTAAAATGCCTAGCAGAAGCAATTTCTGGGACTAGAGATTCTTCTGTGTTATCCCTGTAAATATCTTTCAGGTTTTGTTCTGTGATCACAAAGCTTACCCCTTTCCTCAGCATTTATTTTTGGCAAGGCAAAACAGGGACTTTTTGGTTTGTGTTTATTAGTTTAGGATCTGAATGTTATCTCCAAACTTTAGAAGCACTCTGATTTCCTGCTTATATTAACACCCTCTCATATAGGTTATGTTTATTTATACATGTGAGAAAACACCAACAGAGGGGATTAGAAATGTTACATTATGGAATAATAGTTAAAAGAATGAATTGATTTGTAGTAACCTTTTGATTTATCTAACCTTGTCATAACTATGCTGTCCCAATTAAAACAGAGTATATTTTAATCAACTAGTCATTTTTTCTTCAATAAGATACTCTATTTTGTCTTAGCGTTGCTCTTTTCTAATTATCTGAAGTCTTGTCTAATGAACAATGTTTGGATTGCTTGGATTTTCATTTTAAGTTCAACTCTTACTACAAATTCATTGCTATCAGATACCTATAGTCGCATATTTTTCTCCTTAATATTTCTGAGATCTTTAATATTCCTCGGTTTATCTCCCATTTCTCCCACAAATAAGGAAAAAAATCTTTCACTCTCTTATTTATTCACAGTGTATCTAGGAGTCAAGCAAATGGACAGAAAATACCTGTTCAATCTAGTGATAGGCAGAAGGCTCTGAGGTAGGGTCCGTGTGGCCTTTTCGATGCCAATGTGGGTGGAGCATAGTTTGAGAGGGGGAAGTGTGAGTGAATTTGGGTCGGAGATGGCCAGAGCTAGGCCCTGTTTAGAAGTTTGGATTTTATTCCAAGTGCAATAAGAAGTCATTGGGTGGCTCTCAACAGAGTAGTGATTGTCTGATTTATGCTTTAAATCTCACTCTGGTTTCTGTGTGAATCGTGGGAGCAGAAAGGAGGCAAGAATGGATGCAGGGAGACCGAATAGAAGGCTGTTACATAATTCCAGATGGGAGATGATGGTAGGTTAGATTAGGGTGTCAACGGAAATGGAGAGAAGTGGACAGTATGGGATATGTTTTGGAGGTGTAACTGACAAAAGTTGCTAATGGATTGGATGTGGGGGATAGAAGTGAAAAGGACACGTAAAGGATGACTTCTAGCTTTTGGGTTTGTTCTGCTGGGTTGGTGGTGCTGTGATTTTCTAAGACAGGGACAACTAGAGGAGAGGAAAACATTGGGGGAGAATGGAATTAAGACTTCTGTTTTGGCTTTCTGAAATCTGAGGTGCTTATTTGACTTCCAGATGTATCTGCAATGTATATGAATGAAGTTAATGAGTTTGGAGCTTGGTCGAGTTAGGTCGGGGATAGAGACATGATAAGAATTTGAAAGTCATCAGTATATAGATGGTATTTAAAGCCATGGGACTGAATGAAATTACCTTGTTATATTCTCTTACCTATACCTTATCCCTCCCCTACCGTGTAAAATTATGCCCACATTATATATTTCAGGTATATATTTTAATTGTAGTAGCTACAATAGTTTGGTGTTAGTTATCTTGTTTTTAGTAAAATATTCTGATTTCTTTTGCCTGTTTATGGCTAAGTGGTTTAAGGGTATTCAATCACTATCATCTATATTTAACTGGAGATCTAACAGTTACATGTGTTTTTTTTGTAGGCAAAGTCATTAATAAAGATTTGAGACATTACCTGAGTCTTCAGTTTCAGAAAGGATCAATTGACCACAAACTGCAGCAAGTGATCAGAGATAATCTCTACTTGAGAACCATTCCATGTAAGTATGAGATGGAATAAAAGAAATGAGGCCAAAATATCCCTATTTAACTAATCAAATGCTAGAAACAATTCAATAGAGTATCTCCTATGAAACTGTGAAGATGAAGCTGGGGCACTAGAATGAAACAAGAATTGGCTAAGGAGAAAAATTTTCAGAGGACTTGTGAGGGTTTTGTTTTTAGAAGTAGAAAAACAAGAAGAGTCTATATTGTGAATTTTTAAAGTCATTAGACTTTTAAGAATTTAAGACTATGTATGTGCATGTTGCAAACTAGATTTTATTCCTATAAATTGATTTCTAAAGCCTATGCAGTAAGAAGACTTTTTTGCTCTCAATGCCTTGTACGCTGAGAACAAATGTTTTTGTATTGATTATTAAGACATTATTAATTTTAAAATCTGCTCCTTCCCCAAAGGAAAAAAGAAAGAAGCATGCAATGCCTTCTTTGTGGTAATCCATTTTGAATTTTTATCTAGATGTTGGTATATCTATTCCAGCCTTAATAGCTTTCGTAGGAAATGTAACGGTGTTTTGAGTTTCTTTTTTTTTTTAACACGTAACAAGAATTCATGTATGGTTAAGTTTTGGTTTTAGTTAGTGCAGGTCTGGGGAAGAATAAAAAGTGGTAAACAATAAAAGAGCATAAAAGGACATTCTGGTTTGTTTTTCCTTTCAATATATTTGTAAGTGCTTGTGGATACCAGCTTTTATAATTGTCCTGGAATTCTTGATGTCTTTTTCTTGTTATTTACTCTTACACCATGTCCAGTCCATCAGCAAGCCTTCCTAATGATGCTTCTTAAATATCTATCCCTCTTCACTGCCTTAGACCTTCACCCTTTCTTGCTTGGACTATATATTTTTTAAACAATAAGTAGCATTATGTAGTGGCAAAGAGCTAGTTAAACTGACTTCAGAATCTTGATTCTAGCATCTTACTGGTTGCTTCACTTTGGGCAAGTTACTTAATCTTCCTGAGCCTCAGACTCTCCATATATAAAATGTGAATAACAAGACTCACCTCATATAGTTGTTATTAGAGTTAAAATGAGACTGTGAATATAAACCACTTGGCCTAGAGTAGGCGCTCAAGCAGTGTTTGCCCCTTCCCTTGCCACTGCATCCCCTGCCTCCTGTGTCTCCTCAGTCTGCTCTGTCTTTAAAGTGCACGTCTGATTCTTGTCCATCTATAGTTTATCCTTCAAAGACTCCCAGTGACTACCGGTCTAGACTTGTTAACATGGTATAAAATATTTTGTTTTTTTGTTTTAAAGTGTGACTTCTTATATATGATTTCCTCCCGTAAATCTACCTTGCTAGATTTCAGAATTGCAACTCCCGCCTTCTTTTCTTTGCATTTGCCTTATATCTTTGTCCATCTTTTTATTCTTTTATCTTTCAAAATTTCTTTGTTTTATTAATAGTCTTGGACTTTGTAGCCAATGTGAAACTTTCTTCATATTTATTGATGTGATCAATATCTTTAGTCTCAGTTTTGTCATGTTTTTCTATTTTACCCATATACAAGTCTTTTATATAAAAAGTCTTTTACTATGTATCTGTTTTATTTGATCTCTCTCTTTCTGGGAAGGTTTATGTCCTTATTCTAATGGCTACCTTTTATACCTTTATATAATACTCTTTGTTCCTCCTCCCTCCCTTTTTTATTTTTGCTCCAAATATGAGCAATATTAAAATTACCTAGTCATCTCTTCTTTCCCCTTCCCTTTCTCTCTCCCATCGTCTGACTTGAAGTAATATCTTTTCTTTTTTTTTTTTTGGTGAGGAAGATTGTCCCTGAGCTAACATATGTTGCCAATCTTCCCCTTTTTGCTTGAGGAAGATTGTCCCTTAGCTAACATCTGTGCCAGTCTTCCTCTATTTTGTATGGGGGATGCCACCACAGCATGGCTTGATGAGCTGTGTGTAGGTCCACGCCTGGGATCTGAACCCATGAACCGTGGGCTGCCGAAGCAGAGCATGCGAGCCTAACCACTATGCCACCAGGCTGGCCCCAGAAGTAATATCTTTTTACTACCAACAAATGTAATCAGTGAGCTTATTCTACTTTGCGTATGCTTTCCTCATTCTCACTGTTTTTTGATACTTGAGCTGTATCTATATTGGCAAAACAAAGAGCCATTACATACTGCACTCTTCCCTTTATAACCGTCCTTTATTCTTTATTCTGTGGGTTAATACATACGTAATCTAACTACCAGTCATTATGTTGTTGTTTCTTCAATAATGGTCATTGTCTAGAGCTTGTTTTCTACTAGATTTCCCAGGAAGGGTTCACAGACTCATCATAGCAGTTTGCCTGTGGCTTTTATACTTTAAAGTTTGTTTGGATGGATATTAACTGTTTGGCTCATATTTTCTTTTCTTGACTATCTGAATTATATTAGTCAATTATCTAATTGTCATCTGGCATCAAGTATTGCTCTTAAAAAGTCTGAAAACAATCTTATTTTCATTCCTTTATAAGTAACTTGGTATTTTGCCTGCATGAGGTGTCTCAGGGCAGCATTTTTATTTCTTAACTCTAGAGCTCCCTCTTTCCTTGTTAAAACAAGTTAATAAAAATATGTACTTGTGCTTTGTGCTGCCCTTTTCCACTTTTACTTGGATCTTCTTTTAAATTTACTTCTACTGTCCTAGTTTTGCAGTTTCTCCTCATTGTGAGGTTTTGTTCTAGAAAGGAGCTACAGCTTATTTCATTTTAATTATAGGGTCCAAACAGCTGCAGCCTTTTCAGATCCTAACAGGATCTTTTAACTTACAAATTTAAGTGTCTACAACCCCTCCAAGAACCTAGATGCAATGATGTATCAGTAGCAGCTAGCACACCAAATGGTCACATCTGGTCTCTAATTATCATTCTTTACCAAAAGTTACCAGATCTTCTTGGAAAAAAAATCTGATTTTTTTGGGGGGCAAGGAAAGTACAAGATGAGCTTGGAACATCTAATTGTACCAGAAAATATGTAAATGCTTAAAAAGTTATGAGGAGATATCAGAAGGACATAGGGAAAAAAAGCCACCTAGAAGGGGTGCCACTGACAAAATTTGAGACAATTTGAGCAACAAAATTAATGAGAGAGAGAGAGAGAGGGAGAAACACTTCTGCCATTGTCAGACATTGCACTATAGGTAGAACAAGACTGTGATCCCTAAGAGAAAAGGAAAGGAGACTACACACAAAGGAGACCTATGATTTTCTCCACTTTCTGCCTGGAGGCACTTTCTGGGCCATAGTACAGGGATGGAGAGCCCAGGCAGAGTACAGAAGACTCTGAGTTGAGGGAACAGAAATCTAAGTTCAAGAAGTCTGAAGGGTCTGGAATTTGCAGGACAGGATGTCAGAGAGAGCTATGAAGAAAAGGAGCTCAAGCAGTCTGTGCAAGTGCCCCCTTGAGTCAATTGCTGAATACTAAGCTGAGAATGTATAGGATGAGACTTCATGTGGCCAGGCAAAGAATTCTTGGGGAGCTGTAAGGTTAGCAATTCCAAGAACCTACACAGGACTGGGAGAAATTTGAGTTCCAACCAGCCTGAGTGGAGAGACCCCAGAAGGGTCATGGCTTACTAGTAGGGCTAAAATAGCCAGCCATAGATTAAGCAACTTGAGACCCGCTTTAACAAAGCTTAGTTAAGACAGCCCCAAAAGGATCAGGTAAATATTTACGTAACTTAACTGTTAGGAAAAAGAAAGAAAGAATGGAAAGAAGACAGGGAAGGAGAAAAAAAATGAACATTCTTAAATGAAGACAACCAAATCTAGACACTGAATAACATAATATTCACAATGTCCAGCATCTAATAAAAAATTGCTATACATGCAAAAAAGCAAGAAAATGTGACCCATAATCAAAAGAAAAGTCAGCTGATTAAAAAAAAAAAAAAACCCAGAAATGACACAGATAATGATGTGACCATACCAAGAATTTTAGTTACTATAAATAGGCTCAAGGTTCTAAAGGACAATATGAATAGAATGAAGAGAAAATGGAATATATTTTTAAAAAAGAACTAAATGGAGCTTCAAAAATTCACTGGATGGGCTTCACAGCAGATTAGAAACTGCAGAAGAAAAGATCAGTGAACTTGAAGACATAGCAATATAACTAATCAAACTGAAAGACAGAGACGAAAAAGACTGAAAATGTAAACTTTTTTTTTAAACAACCAAAGAGAGAGACTTCTACTTCTGCCATGAAGAGCTGACTTGTACTGGATTTACCCTCTTGTCATAAACAACTACAAATTGGGCAAGATATATGTAACAGCTGTTTTCAGACATTGGATTATAGATGGAACAGAACTGTGATCTATTGCATTTTGCCCTGTGGCACACTATCAAGACAAAGTGGAGGAAGCAGAAAGAATATTAGAAGAAATAGGCTGAAATTTTTCCAAATTTTATGAAAACTATAAATCTACAGATCTAAGAAGCTTAAAAAAACCCCAAGCAGAAGAAACCTAGAAAAACCACATCAAGGTATGTCATAATCTAATTGCTGAAAACCAGTGAAAAGGAGAAAATGTGAAAGACAGACAGGAAAAAAAAAGATACATTACATACAAGAAAACAAACAATGACTGCAGACTTATCAACTGAAACAGTACAAGCCAGAAGTCATCAAATGTCATCTTTCACATGCGGAAAGGAAAAAATGCCAACCTGGATTTCTATATACAACAGAAATATCTAAAAATAAAGAATTTTTCAGACAAAAAAAGTTGAGGAAATTTTTCATGAGTAGACTTGCACTATAAGAAATATTAAAGGAAATTTTTCAGGTGGAATGAAAATGATAAAAAAGTGATAGAACTGAAAGGAAAATAGACAATTTCGTAATTATAGTTCAAGATTTCAACACCCATTTTAGGAAAAGTATGCAAAAAGTCAATAAGGTTATAACATGAGTAACAATTTCAACCAGCTTGACCTAATTGCTATTTATTAGAATATGCCATCCAACAACAGAAGAATATGCATTCTTTTCTAGTGCATATGGAACATTTACAAATATAGATCATATTCTGGACCATAAAACATCAGTCAATAAATTTAAGAGGATTTAAATCATGCAAAATATGTTTTCTGATCATAATGGAATTAAATTAGAAATCATTAGCAAAAAGATATCTGGAAAATCTCCAAATATTTGGAAATTAAGTAGCACACTTCTAACTAACCTGTGAGTTACAGAATGAGACAAAAGAAAACTAGAAAATATCACACATATCAACATATCAAACACAACATATCAATTTGTGGGATGGTGCTACAGCAGTGTTGAGAGGGAAATTTATAATATTAAATGCTTATATTAGAAAATAATAAAGTTCTCAATGGTCTAAACTTCTTCCTTAAGAATCCAGAAAAGAAGAGCAAAGTAAACCTAAAGGAAGGAAATAATGAGGATAAGAGCAGAAATCAATGACCTAGAACACAGAAAAACAATAGAGAAAAATCAATGAAACCTGAAGCTCGTTCTTTCAGATCAATAAAACTGATAAAATTCTAGCTATACTGCTCAGGAGAAAAGGGAGAAAACACTAATTAATCAGGAATGAGAGAGATGGCATCACTAAAAATCCTACAGACGTTAAGTGGATGACAACTTTAAGCCAATAAATCCAACTATTCAGATGAAATGGACAAATTATTTGGAAGACAAACTACCAATGCTCACTCAAGAAGAAATAGAGGAACTGAACAGCTCTCTTATCTATTAAAGAAATTGAATTTGTAGTTTCTAAGTTTCCCATAAAGAAAACTTCAGGCCTGGATGGTACTGGTGAATTGTTCCAAGCATTTAAGAAAGTAATAATGCCAATTCTACACAAACACTTCTAGAAAATAGAGGAGGAGGGAACACTTCCCAGTTCATCTTCTGTGATCTGATCATTATCCTGATTCTAAAACCAGACAATAACATTAAAAGAAACAAATATTCAACCCAAATTTTTCATAAACATAGACTTAAAAATCCTTAAACTATTTTAGCAAATCAATATATAGCAATATATAAAAAGGATAATACATTATGACCAAGTGGGATTTGTCCCAGGGATGCAAGGTTGGCATAACATTTGAAAATTAATACAGTAACAGACGAGAAAAGAAAAACTATGTAATCTTCTCAATAGATGCAGGAAAAACATTTGACAAAATTCAACTCTCATTCGTGATAGAATCTCTCAGAAAACTAGTCTGCCAGTTATTACTTACTATCTGTTGGCTTTAAATTTACTCTTTTTGCCTGCTTATGATACTGTAACATTTCTCCCTTGCCAACTGGCACAATGTTAAGCTTTGTCAGTAGAGAGTGCAGGAAGGATACTGGAGAAAGAAGAGGCTTCTTTTCCTCGTTCCAGTGTGTTTTTTTTTTTTGTCCTACCTGCAAAAAGACCCTCAGTAAGTTTCAGCAGTATTCTAGCAATCAGCGTCCCAGCGGCAAATTCAGTGGCACACCTGCTGGGGGGCTTCCCAGCAGCAAATTCAGCAACACCCTAATAGGTGGCTTCATGCACCAGCTAACTTCCTTGCAGTTTTCCGATGAGTTCTGTGGGCACCCTAGCTGGCTCCCCAGATTTCAGCAGTGTCCCCTGCAAGTAGTTTTCCAGTGGGTTTCTGGCAAGTCCAGCCAGTGTCTAGTAAGTTCAAAACACGCTCCCTACCACCACCACAGGTAGCTTGCTGGCAAATTTCATTCATACTCCAGCAGACAGTTCCCTGCCTGCCAGCCTTGACCCACTGACTGTGAACCAGCTCTGTCCCCAGGTTACTAACACACCCTTTCCAATGAGGTCTGAATTTCAGACTTCTGGAGCGTCCTTTCCTTCCAAGTTTGTTCCTTACTTGGGTATTCCCCCTCAGTTGTAGGGTGGTATTTTTTAGAGTTCTCTTTTATTTCCTGTTAGTTAATTCCTTGTAAGTAGTTAATAATTCTTTATATTAAGCTGTCCTTGTTCAAGTTACTGTGTAGTTTCTCCCTGCTGTTTGGACCCTGGCTGATACAGAACTGGTAGTGGTCCCAGGGGACAGACCCTCTAAGAAGCAATTTTAGAATTGGGTTTGGTTGTGTTCTTGGGCTTGAGTGCAGTGCCAAGTTCCTTCCAGTGGCAAGTAGGATACTCATAATTTATGACAAGAAGTGGTATCACAATTGAATCACAGTATAACCTGTGATTGATTGTGGTGAAGTGCCAGCTGAACCACATACCTTGGGAATCCAAATAACTGCTGCACTTGCCCATTGTGGCAGTAATGATGGCTGCAAACCCTGTGGTGGGGGTTAGATTCTCCTGAGTGCACCAAGCACTTCAAGAGAGAAAATGACAATATAAAGTCAACTAGTTCATTGTTATTATGAACTAATATAACAAGATTATAATAACACTTTTAAATTATCTCTACCTGATACAGACATTTGTTAATAGAAAACCTTAAAAGAAGGGAACATTAACACAAAATAAATACCAATAAAAATCATTTAAAATTTGAAAGATAATACCACACATATTTAATATTTGAATTTTTCACTACTAAAGTGAAATTTTAAAGCACACAATTATCAGTTGCATTATCTGATGGTCTTGATCTTTGGTAACAAATATTCCAGACATAGAAAAAATTTTTCATTTTGCATTGATATTCATCAAATTGTTAAGTGTGTGTCCAAAAGCATCATCAAATTGGGCATTAGTCATTAGTCATTCATATAGGCTTGTTTTCTTTTTTAATGATGAAAATATTTTGTCTCCTTGCCCTGATTTTGGTTTTGCCATTGAAATTCTATATTGCTTTTACTTCAGCTTTTAGACTGAAGTAAACTTCAGTTTCTGATTTCAGGTTGGAGTGTTCCACAACAATATTCACATCTTTGCATTTCTTCTATTACAGTATTTACGAACCACTGAAACGTGTAGCAAATACTCAAACAGTGGAAAGTGCCAGAGAACATTGCTGGATAATATTCAGATAATAGTTAAATCTCCCAACAATCATTACACAGAATCACATGTAAAAAGTGCCAATTTAATGACGTATTTAGCCTCTAAAACTTGTAATTTTTTTGCAATACTACTCATAGGATTTATGTAAAATATGAATGCATATAATCTTATTAATATTGTTTTTTCAGGAAAGACCCACTGTTAGCAGACAGGGCCTCGACTGCACACATACAGCATGGGAACAGCTGCGTTAGGACTGACTGAGAAGACTGTGATGCTGCTCTCCCATATGCTTGTGTCCTGGTCCCTGGAAATGTCAACTTTAACATTTGACCCTACTTTTCAGTGTTTCCTGCTCTTGCTTTAAATTGATATCATTAGATTCCTTCAAACTAGTAACATCTCTGTGTCAAGTTATTAAGCTTTAATTCTTGCTGGAGAATTATAATACTTTTTTTCTTATTTTCCCTATCAACTGATTTTTCTTGGGATTTAGAAAAAGTTAATTTGCCAAGAAACTCCAAGAAGGAATTCCTACATGGAAACACTAATGTAAGTAAGCTGCAGCTCTCATCTGGGACATTTTCTTATTAAAGTTAAACATACACTTTTATGACCCAGCAATTCCACTCCTAGGTGTTAACCCAACACAGATTTAAATATATATCTACCCAAAGACTTGTAAGGTTATAGCAGCTTTATTTATAATATCCAGAATCTGGAAACAACCCAAATGTCCCTCAGTGGTGAATACTTAATCAAATTTTGGTGTATCTGTACAATGGAATACCACTCAGCAATAAAAGGATATTGAACTACAACATGAATAAATCTCAAAAGCGTCATGCTAAGTGAAAGAAGCCAGACAAACCACTACTGGAATCAAATTAATGTCTGATTCCATTTATATAAGATTCTATTAAAGGCAAAACTATGGTGACAGCACATCAGCAGCCGCCACAGCATGGGAGACTGCAAAGGAGCACAAGGAAACTTTTGGAGGTGAGGGTTCCCAAAACTCATAGAGTTGTACAGTTAGAATTAGTGAATTTTATTGTAGATAAATTATATCCAAATAAAGTGACCAAACTCCCATAATTGTATTCTTTTATATCATCAATAATTAGAAAATGAAAGTTTACAAAAAGATACCATTTATAATAGCATAAAAATATTTGAAATACCTAGAAATTAATCTCTAAAGAAGTATAAAGACCTCTGTAAGGTAAAATTAAGGGACATTAAAGAAGATCCAAATATATTGACAGAGTTTTCTTGTTCATAGATTAAAGACTCAATATGTTGAAGATATCAGTTCTCCTCAAATTGATTAATAGATTCAATCTAAACCCATAAAAATTCCAGCATTTTTAGCCTGCTTCTCTGATTCCAGGATTTATATGGAAAGGCTATGAATAGAAAAAATAAAAAAGGCATACTTGCTCTACTATATCACAAGATTTATCATGAAAATATAATAATTATGACATTGTGATAATGGGGCAGAAATGGTCAGTAGATAAATGGAAGTAATAGAATGCCCAGTAACAGACACCCAGTTTTATATAGACATTTCTATATAAGATTTTTATGATAGAAGTGCCATGGCTGATCAGAGGGGAAAATAATTGACTTTTCAATAAATTGTGTTGCGTAGCCATTTGGGAAAAAAAGGAAATTGGACTACTACCTCCTATCAATCCAAAAAAAAAAGAAATCTATTTTAGTGCATTAAACTACTAAGTGTGAAAGGCAAAGCTATAATACAATGTAAAGAATATAGAATATCTCCATGGCCTTGGGAAGGATTTCTTCTAGGCACAAAAAGCATTAGCTATAAAGGAAAGTATTGATAAATTTGACTACACTAAAATGAAAAACTTCTGTCATCAAAACAGCATTAAAAAATGATGAAAAGAAAATCACAGAGTGGGAGAAGATACTGTCTGTTCTGCTACAGCGTTTGTTTCTATAATGCAAATAGGTTTATACGTGATTGGTAAATAAGTAGGAGAATGATGTCAGTTTAACTGAGGTGATTGATATTGGTTCTTATTCTTTTCCCCAGCAAGCTAATGTTGTGTATCATCAGGTAGCAGTAAGTAAACATAGACTAGACAAACATAGCTGAATGTTGCATGTATTATACGTGATTCACCTCACTTTGGCCTATTTTCTCATTTTGACCATGTGCTTCATGTTACAATTGTTTATTGCACATTTTGCCTTATCTTCATTATTCAGTCAGCTCAACCGTCCTTGTACCTCCGTCTGTTGAGCTACTTTTTTCATTTTTTTAATCAGTTTTTAAAGGCAAAGTTATTTTATTTACTCTAATATTTTTTATTAGGAATTTAACACTTTTAAACTGTATTACTATTTTAATTAGGGTTGTTACTGATTTTGCTAGTGCTCTAGTTACAAAGTTACAATAGATTTTGAGAGATCAACCCTGACCCTATATTCTCCAAAATCTCTATTATTTTTGATGCATGATTTTGCAGAAAGCACTGTTTCCAGAAAGCATATTTCATTTTAGCAGAAACATTCCTTTTGCAACACATGTACCTGACAAAGGACTGCAGTGCTTCATCAATACTAAGATACAGCTATTTCACATTTTAACCTTTCTACAATTGGAATGCATCTTACAATAGATGGAATCTTTCAATTATAATTGCCAGGTTTTTTTCTTTTTTAGGGATAAAATAATGGTGCATTTTAGAAGCTATTGATTGCTTAGATTTGATGAAGCACTGTAGTATCCAGAATGTAAAGAACTACAAATCAGTTTTAAAAAGACAGGCAGCCCAACAGAGAAGTGGCAAAAGACTTGAACAGCCACTTCACAACAGAAGACAGCTCTGTGGCTGGTAAATATAGGAAAAGAATGTTTAATCTCATGAGGCAGTTGCACATTAAATACACAGTGAGATGCCTTAACATTCTTAGCATGTTGGCAGAAGTTTAAAAACCTGATAACAAGTATTGATTTGGACACAGAAGGATGCATATGGTATGATTCCATTCATATGAAGTTACAAAACAGGCAAAACTAAGCAGTGTTGCTTAGAAATGCATTACTAAGTTGGTAAAGACATTTAAAAAAAGAAATCATCACCACAATGTCAAGATGGTGATTACCTTTGGGGGTGGAGGGAGGGAGAGATTTATGATTGGCGGTTTTGACGTCCTGGTAATGTTCTATTTCTTCACTTGGATGGATTTGCTTTATTATTGTTAAACTTTACATATATGTTATATGTACTTTCCTATGTATTTCAGAATAAAATAAAAAGGGGAGAATGATCAGTTATGTCAAATGTTGATAGGTCAGGTAATATGAGGACTGCGACTTGACCATTGGGTTAAGCAAAATGGAGACTATGGATTAAAATAGAAGTTGTCTCAGTGGAGTGGTTGGGGCAATGATCTGATTGGAATGGACTCAGGAGAGAATGAGAGGAGAGGAATTAGAGACTGTGAGTAAACAGAACTCGTTGGAGAAATTTTTATGCAAAAAGGAGAAACGTAGTGGTGACTGGAGGGGATGTAGAAAGCTTTATATTAAGTTTACAGAGTATCAGGAAAATATAAAGATGAATTTTTTGGAATGCTGAAGGCAGTGGGGTAGGACAGGGTAAGGGAGAGGACTTTTTGTGTGTATGGGATTACATGTTTTTTTGGGGAGGAATTGAAAATTTATAATACTTATAAAGAGAATTAACATGAAAGCTACTTTGTAAGTCTTGGAAGTATATATATCGGAATCACACATAACATTTCATATCTATTAATGGAAAGAATCATGAACACCATCTTGCTCAACACCACTTTGCAGAAAGAGAATGCAACCCAGAAGGGTTAAGTGCTTGCTTAAAATTGTACCATTAATAATAATCCCAGACTAAAACACAGAGTTGCTCCTGTCCCTTGGGTCAGTGCTCTTTTTATAGTATCATTTATAATAAGGTTTGCTCTTAAATCGGGTTTTACATAGTCATTATATTTTGTAGTAGAGCTTTTGGATAATATTTCAATTAGCCTTTGCTGGATAACAGACTACCCTAGAACTTAATGGCTTAAAATAACCATCATGTATTATTTCTCATGATTCCATGAGATGGTGAGCTCAATTAGGACCACTCATGTGGCTGCAGTCACTGGCAGTTCAACTGGGGTTGGAGGGACTAAGATGGCTTTACTCACATGTCTGGGGTCTTGGTGCTGTTTGTTGACTGGGGCTCTCTCATCATGCAGTAGTCTAGCCTGGACTTCCATACATGGTGGTGGGACCATTCCAAGAAGGTGAAGATGGGAGTCTGGACTCCTGAACTTGCACATTATGTCCACATTAAATTATGCAAAGCAAGTCATAAATCCAGTCCAGGGTCAAGAGGTGAGGCAATGGGCCCCATCTCTTGATGGGAAGAGGTGCAAGATATTGTGGCCGTGTTTTTCCATCTACCACAAATTATTATAAATTTTAAATTTAATCATTGAATTCATTTTCTAATGTTAATTTTTACTTAATATGGAGCTAAAAGCTGTTGATTTGGGGAATCTAACAATATAGTTTTAGTCAAATATGAGAAACAAAAATTTCACAGTGAAAAAATGTCTTAGGAAATAAAAGAGAGGCTGGCCCGGTGGCACAAGTGGTTAAGTGCACGCGCTACACTGTGGTGGCCTGGGGTTCGCTGGTCCAGATCCCGGGCGTGCACCAATGCACCGCTTGTCAGGCCATGCTGTGGCGGCGTCCCATATAAAGTGGAGGAAGATGGGCATGGATGTTAGCCCAGCGCCAGTCTTCCTCAGCAAAAAGAGGAAGATTGGCAGATGTTAGCTCAGGGCCAATCTTCCTCACACAAAAAAAAAAAAGTTATGTTTTCCAAATTTTGTATCCTCTGTGATGTAAAACAGATAAGGAGATGCTCGTTTTTATAAACAGTTGGGTAAAAATAAGGGGGGAAATTCATTGAATACAGTTTTTGTTGCTTAGAATGTCGACTTAAGCATTATTTTATGAGATCATTACTATTAATGTTTTTATCATCTTTATGGGTTTTTTTCACATATTACAGAATATAATAGAATGTAATATAACTAAAACATAAGAGCAATTAATAGTTTCCCATGAATTAATTTATAATAATAATAATGTATTGCCAAGCACTGTGCTAATTACATTTGTGTAAAATTTCACTTTATTTATTTAACAACTATCTATATTGAGTATCTACTATGATTCTTACACTGTGCCAAGACTTGGACCTATTACTCTGAACAAGTAGATGTGGTCTCTACATATTGCCATACCCTAGATGAGAATCAAGAAAGGTTCTATAAAGAAACTTTCTAAGCCTGGATTTGAAGAACGCGTAGGAGTTAGCTGAGGTAAGAGTGGGAAAGGGAGTAGGAAGTCTTCCAGGGAAAGGAATGGCTTGGACAAAAGGCCTTGGAGGTAAGTGAGTACAAGGAACATTAAAAGAATTGAAAAAAATTTATTATGGCTAAAGCCTATAAGGTGAAAAGGGTGAGGCAAGAAAGAAGCTGGAGAGGGAGAGTCTGGATTTTATGCCAGGAATCATGGGAAACCATTGATGGGTTTAGAGATTTTTTTCCTTAGATTATTGTTTTAGAAAAGCCACTGGCTGCAGTTCGGGCAGGGGGTGTGGGATTGACCCCAGGGAGAAGGGTTGACCCCAGGAGACCAACAATACAGGCCTTGGATAATGATATGAATTAGATGAGTGTGAGAATGAATAAAAGTATATAAATCCTAGAAGTATTTAGGAGATGGAATCAGCCAGATTTGGTGATGATGTGGAGTAGAGGAAGGAACTCAAGATGACTGACTCTTAGGTTGCTGGCTTGGAGTGCTGTGGATGAATAGGGAGCATGGGGGGAGGAACAGGTGGGGAAAGTTATCCTTGCACAGGACTTGCTACTATATCCCAACTGTATTTCCAGGCTGAATACCTGGATCTCATTTTTGTATTCTCTAGTATTTTCAATGACATTTCTAATATCAGTTCATAAAAGTATTGACTCTTGTTCAGTAAAATTCATTCAAATGTAGCAATGCTGCCGTAACCTGAATTTATACCTTGCATCTGAAAGAAAGATTTTTAGCATGCATTCCTTAATAGATACAAACTTAGTGCTGTGTTTCTGTAGTGAATTTCATTAAAGCAGTTTACTTACTGCTTAATTTTTTGAAATTACTTAAAGAGAGTAATGTCTAAGATGCAATATGTGAATACCTGTCCTAAGCCTTAAGCCTTTGATTCATTAATCTAAAATAATTTCATAATTAATATTTGTCCAAGTTTTTAAAATAGAGTTCATTAAAAGAACTTTAAAAAATTGTTTCTGTGTTTTTATTGTCCTTCGTGACTCTAGTAGGTAGAATATTAGTTTACATTTGTGCTAGGGAAGAAAAAAATATTTAAGATAGCTCTGTAAAAATGTAGTCTATCATTGGTGGATTTGTCTCTCCTTCAAATGTTAAGTAATGATAATTGAGGTTTAAAAGAAGAAATAACTGTTGTATCTTGGAAAGTTAAGCTTTCTTTGACACTAAAATTTTTGTAGTCTTTGTAGTTTTGAATTTCATAGCTATCCATAGATTTTATTAAAGTAGATTTCCTCATCCTACATTATTTATTGTCCTACTTTCACCTAGGAATGTTAACTTGCCTAAAATTTTCTGATCCTCGTTCTAGAAGGTACAATACATTCAATAGTCTGTTTCTCCCGTATGTTCTTTATAGACTGAATTTTCTATTATTCTCAATATTTTGTAAGTTTAAAAACACTTTACAACCTATTTTTTTTCTTGTTTTTTTTTTTTTTTTTCTTAGGCACTACAAGGGCCCCCAGGGATGGGGAAGTACCAGGGGTGGACTATAATTTCATTTCTGTTGAACAGTTCAAAGCACTGGAAGAGAGTGGAGCATTATTAGAAAGTGGAACGTATGATGGTATGTCCCCAAATGTTGACAACAACAGCACTCAGAAAACTATCTGAATGACTGGCATTATTCCAGAGGGAATTTGATTAGTAAAATACCATTTTTTAAAAAAGCTTTTTCTGTCGGTCTTTGGGAAAATTTTGTTTTTATTAGGAAATTTTAATTAATTGAAATGGGATTAAACAATAAGCAAAAGCATTCCGTCATATTATAAAGTTGATTGTGAACAATATAGTAAAATCATTCAAACTGCTAGTTTGCATATTTCATAGTAATTCGCATTCATCATATGAACTCAACAGGTATTTTTTGATTGCTTTCTGTTTGTGGTTGGGAATCCAAATATTGTACACTTTAAAAAATCTATTTACAGCTTGACTATCTTGGAGAAGAGATAATACAGACTGGGGAGGGGGAAACAACAAAAACAGAATGATTGGTTTTCATATCTCTTTCCTCTACCCACTTGGTTCTAGGAAGTACAGATTTAAGATCAATTTCAATTTTTAAATGATTCTATTTTAGATCCTTTTTTCCCCTTTATCTAACATTCTTCACTGGCAAGCTTATCCACTCCCATGGCACCCTATACTTTTGCATTGTTGCTTTATCATGCTATTATAATTGACTTTTCCACAAGCTCCGTGAAGGCAGACATCATGTCTTTCTTATTCAATATTATCTTCAGTGCCTAGAGATGGTTTCAGTAAATATCTAACCTTGAATTCAGCATATCCAAATATGCATTTGTGTTCTATCCAAAAGAGTAATTCTTCATAATTTCTCTCTTTGGCTGCACTATGAGCTCAAAACAGTGGAGTCATCATTTATTTCCTTCTTTTTCCCACAGTTCCCATCCAATCTGTTACCAAATCTAGTCATTTCTTCCTTTGTAGCAGCTTTCACAATGCCTTTCTTTTCACTTTCATCACCTCATTGTAGGCCCACTGGACTAGCTCGTGTCTAGGCTGTTGTAGGTGATCTCATTTGTTCCAGCTTCTTCCCTCTGTCAAGTCCACCCTGCCCATTACTACCATGCTAGTCTTCCTCAAGCGCAGCTCTGGTCATGTCTCTCTCCTCCTGAGAATCTTCAGTGATTTCCTTTTGCCTGCTAACTTTGACCCAACTACCCTTGCTGGGCTCAGCTCCCATGACTCATTCATTCATTCATTTATTTGATCCTTCTTTATTCATCCAACAATGCATTTATTAAGTACCTACTATGTGCCAAGCACTATAAGAGGGACTAGTGATACTGTGATGAACAATGTTGAAATGATACTGCCTTAATAAATCCCATATCTTAGTGGGGAAGGCAGTCAAAAAACAAACAAACAAAATAACTATAAATTGAGATATTATGAAGGAAACAAAAACAGGGATTTAAAGAAAACAATAGGAATGTCTTATTTAGATAAGGTGGCCAGTGAAGACTTCTCAGAGGAAATGACAGCTACTTATTTTTTATTTTTATGGAAATAGCCTACTCTCATTCACTTCCCTCTTATAGGCAACCATTCTGATATGTTTAATATGTATGTTTTTGTTTGTATGTGTTCTTGCAAAATGTGTATTGTGTCTTGTGTGCATGCATTTATTATTTACATCTGGACTGTGTTATGTATTTCATTCAGTTTTTAACTATTTTCACTTATTACTATATTTTTTTGGATTCATCCGTGTTGCTATACTGTATTTGCCTGTAATTCATTGCTTTTTAACTGTTGCATAGTACTCCATGTTGTGAATCCACTGCATTTTACTTAACGGTTCTGCTAGTGATGGACTTCCAGATGGCCTCCAACTCGCCATCACCACAGATAAAGCTGCAACAAACGTTCTAACACACGTCTTCTTATGGACCTGTGTGAGAATGTTTGTGCAATATATATACCCAGGAACAGAACTGTTGGGTTATAAGGTATACATATACTTAATCTGATGAAGTAGTTTTGGATAGCCTTGCAGTCTACATTCCTACCAGCAGTGCATGAGGATTTGGTTCTGGAGCTATAGTAATGACTCCACATCCTCATCAACACTTGGCATTATCCAGCTTTGTAATTTTGCCATTCTGGTGGTTGTAGAAATAGTATCTCGTTTTAATTTTAGTTTCTCTTGTAGTCAGAGAGTTTGAGCATCTTTTCATATGCTTGTTAGTTTTTTGGACTCCTGCAAATTGTCTGTTCATTTGCTTTGTCCATTTTTTAACAAGTGGGATCTCAATCTCGTTCCAGTTTGTAGACATTCCTTAGATATTTAAATAGTTATTTAGATATTAATCCCTTATTGGATATAGATATTTTCTCCCGTTCTGTCACCTAAAACCTTGTCCTGTGTTTCTTCATTAAACAGAAATCCTTAATTTTTGTCTAACAGATTTATCACTGTTTTCCCTATGATTTGTGCTTTTGAAGTTTTGTTTAAGAAATCCTTCTCTGCCCTTAGATCACAAAGATATTCTCCTACATTTTCTTTTGTTAAGAACATGGTATATGACAAAGTGGCATATTATATATTATTAATTACTGTTGCTCAATTCAAAGGAAATGCAAATTTAAGTACCAGTCATATAACATTTCACACCCATCAGATTGCAAAAATTTTGAAGTCTGATAATTGTGGGAAATGGAAACTCCCATACACAGCTGGCAAGAGTATAAAATGATACAATCGCTTTGGAGAGCTTCTTGGTGGTAACTAGTAAATTCGAAGGTGCACAGAACTCTGACCCAGCAGTTCCCTCTCTATATGCCTACTCTAGAGAAGCCCTAGTCTATGTGCATATGTAGACATGTACCAGAATAGTCGTTATAGCACTATTTAAAACAGTGAGAGAATGCAAACAATTCTCTTTTAGTAGGAGAATGAGTAAAATACATTTTACTTTGTTCATAAAAATGGATTATACAGCAATTAAATGAACTAGAATCTACAATGTATCAACAGGAATAAGTCTTAGAAATATAATTGTATGGAAAAAAGTTGCAAAAGGGTATGTACAGTATACTGTTTAGAAAAAAGATATAAAATGTTATAAAAACACTTTATGAAAACAACACTATTTATATGTTGTGTATGTGTATACATATGTCTTAGATGTACACGTATGCAGAGAAATGACACATCTCAACTTCAGGATAACTCAGGGAGAGAGGGGGAATGACGGAGACAAAAAGTTAAGGCTCTAACTGTATATGTGACCATATATGTATGTCCTTAAAGAGAAAAAGAAAGGAGACCTGAAAGGAATCTGGTGAAAGTTAATATTTGGAGGGTGTATGTATAAATAAATAAATAAGTAAATAAATAAATAAGGATGTTTCTAATACTATTGTCTGTGATTTTATATATGTTTAAAATATTTAATAGTTGATAGTTCTGTTGTAAAAATGAAAAAGCCTTCAGAAAAGAAAAAGAAGAAGAAAAAGCTCAAAAACAGCTTCCAAAAGATGAAAAACTTTCTCTGTTAATAACTATAGTCAGGGTTCACAAACCTTATAGTTTTATACCTTGCTGTATCTGACATCTTGATATTTACCAACAACTCAAGAAAAATAGATCCAATTTACCTGTAACCAATGCTAGTTTCCTTTTCTAATCTAAGCCCAATAATTTTTTTTAAATAAGGAAACTGCCGGAATTTATTATGAGGTCCTAAAATCTTAGTAGTGATTATGGATAGCAATCATAATATCCTGGATTTTTCTAATTTTCACCCTAGAAAAAGTTAAACTTCCTTGAGTTGGATAATAATTACTAAAAATACACAGTAAAATGTGTTTCTAGTAAAACTACCATCTTTAGAAAAAGTAGACTTTTTACTTTTGTCATGGTATATCCAAATTCCTTGGTAGTGTGATTATTGGACATAGTATAGAAAAAATAGAGATCCTAGAGCGTCCCATTCCCCAGCGAAACCTCTATTTAGAGCATTCCTGTGCCCTCTGCCCCAGAGAAGTGTGAACTGGCTTTTTCACTGATTCTTTGCTTTACTTATGGGCCAGAAAGTTTGCAGACATCCTCTTAGTCTGTTTTAATAGGAATCTTTGCAGAATCCATCTGCCTGACAGGAGTAACTCCGTTTCAAACATGGATTTGGAAGCAAGGGAGTAGTTGAGTGGCGAGAGGCAAGATGTACTTGAAAAGTTTTTTAGTTTGATTTCATTGTTTTGTCTTGAGTACTTTAATGACCATTACTGCCCCAAATCAAATTTTCGAAGCATTCACCTTAATGCTTTCCCCCTCAAAGCACACATGACTTAAGGTAAACTATGGTATTTGTAGATGTGCCTCAGTGTCATGGTGAACAACCTATGCCTTTTTTCATCTAGGAAAAATAATCCAGTAAATACCACATCAATTTACCTTATGTGAGTGAGCATCTTAATTACCTCCTTAGGAGCCAAGAAATTTGATTAGAATATGTGACTTAAAAAAAAAAAAAAGAGAAGAAGAAGATCATGAGTATTTTACTCCTTAACCATATTTATCTTTCTATGATGTTAGCATAGTGATGGGTATAAGATCAAAACCGGCAGGAGCCACAAACTGTTAATGTAGCTGGACCTGCTGAGTGCTTTCCCGTTGCATTTGGCTGCCTCATGGGAACTGCATGACAAATTGAGAAGATATTCAGTTGTTTTCATTCTGTTCTGGAACGTTTATTTTTACCGTAAAAGCTACTGATCTTCAAGACTTAACATATTAAAGTATTTCATGCTTTCCTAAGAGTAAGCCAATATCGAATTATGCTAATAATGTCTCTGTTCAATAAATTGTCACATAAAATAATATAATTAGAATGCTCAGAAAAACTTTTAAAAATTACTTTTATATAAACAGCCTACATTTCCACACAGACTGGTTAATCCTTAGCTTTATCCTTTGCCCACATATTTCCTCATTTTACCAAAATAGTTCATTGTGTTACATATCAGAACAAAATTATTTGAGTTAGTTTTCTCCTCCTTAATTCCCGCTTTTTTTGCCAATTAGTCTTACATGAGAGCATTGATGCATTTAAATTCACAAATTAGGCCCTAATTTAGAACCCATGCAAAGCAAGCCCTGTAAGAAGAAATCATCTACATGCATAAAGTCAACTTCCTGGCTTTGGTACAAATAGTATTAGAATGTTAGATAATGTTAGATAATACATGGTGAAGGGCATTTGAGAAGTTAGTTCTTTCTGTTCTTTCTACCTCCTCCTGTCCCAAGAAGTGTTTTGGCCTCCTTATGGCCAATGGTAGGTATTCAAAAACTTCAGTATAAGATAACAGGGCCGAGACACACTAGGTCATATTGTTCTGACTCTCGATTCACTGTTAGTACTTTCAGCTGCTGTTATTTTCTTCACTTCAGGAAACTTCTATGGAACCCCCAAGCCTCCAGCAGAACCCAGCCCTTTCCAGCCAGATCCGGTTGATCAGGTCCTCTTTGATAATGAGTTTGACACAGAATCCCAAAGAAAACGAACTACATCTGTCAGCAAGATGGAAAGAATGGACAGTTCTCTTCCTGAAGAGGAAGAAGATGAGGACAAGGAAGCTATTAATGGTAGTGGAAATGCAGGTTTGTAAATAGGTGAACGATTTCTAACTGATCTTCCAGATTGCCTTTAACATGACACTGAATTGGAATTAGTACAAGTTTTTACAAAAACTATGTGAAAGATAATTCCATATTCATATGCAAAAGCAAGTCATGGGATTCTAATTTTTTTAAAGGTTTTGTGTGGAACAAAGTGTATCTCTGTCGATCACCTTATAAGCTGGAGTTGCCCCAAGTGGCAATTTTGATAAATCAATAATAAGCTATCATTAGTAGTAATATAATATACCATTACCTTGCTGCTTAAAAGACTTGAGATTCATTTCTGATGCTGGAATGTAGGAATCTTGTTGGCCTAAGTCCTACTTTACAGGCTATGAACGAAATGTAGATGTTTTAAGATACAGTCATGTGCTGCATAACAATGTTTTGATCAATGATGGACCGCATATACGACAGTGGTCCCGTAAGATTAATACCATAGAGCCTAGGTGTGTAGGAGGCTGTACCATCTAGGTTTGTGTAAGTACACTCTATGATATTTGCACAGTGACAAAAAATGACACATTTCTCAGAATGTATCCCTGTCATTAAGTGACTCATGACTATATAGCCTTCAACCAAACCAAAGTACAGAAGTTTGGAAATATGCTAGTAAAAATTATCTGAAAAGTTTGTTAGCAATATTTTGGGTTTAAATTCTGAATCTCTCAAAGAAAACTTCCAAGTTCGACTCTCATATTTTTCATTAAATGCAAAACCAACAGAATTTAGTGGTGGAGAGAGAACTTTCTCCTTTTGAGTACCCCTAAATAATGTGGTGATTGCTTAGGAGAGTCTTACACTTCAAATTGAGAGTATAAGTAGGAAACCACAGAATCACAGCAGAACTAATTTCAGCGCTATGTATTATAATAATTCCATTCAAAACACTAGAATATAAGCTTCATAAGGGCTGGAAGTTTTGCTCATTTTGTTCATTGTATCTCTTGCACCGTAAACAGTGGCACATAGTAGAAACTAAAAAAAAAATTTATTGGTACTCAATAAATGAATGAATTTGATCATATCCCCAGATTTGCAGAACCCATTACCATATCATTTTCTTAAAGCATCCTGACATTTTCCTTTATCAGTTATTAAAATTTGCTATATATATTGTATTCATTGTTTTAATACATTCATCGTTTGTGGCCCCCTCCAGAGTCCTGTTTTGTAGTCCTAACACATCACATAGTTATGCCACATAATATGTTTAATGTTTAATGAATTGCCCCAATATATTTAGGTGAGAACACGTCTAAAAAGGTTTAGGTGAATTCACATCTAGTTCTTTAGAAGTTGTTAAGGGAGATCATAATATCGTAGAGCCTTTTGATGTTGATGTCAGCTTTGCTCTCCCACAAAATTAAGTCTGTTAACATTTTAAAACGCTTAAGACTGGGATTAGAAACCATGAATCTGTCCCAATGTGGGAATTTATATGTTCTCAATTTGGGGGAAAAGAAAATGTTCTTTTTTCACTTCCTAATGCAGAGCCTTTCAGTAACCATTGCAGCTCCCTGAGAGGTAAACCTATCTGTAATCTCCATAGTTTATGCTTGTCGTGTAAGCCAGTGGTTAAACCAGATGTTACATACTCTTTGATGTTAATATTTAAAGGGCATGTACCCAAGAGTGTGTGGGAGGCAGTCTGTATGCTACCTCTTGTGCATAGACCATAGGACACTTCCACTGGATTATATATTTCTTTGTAAGAAAAAATATTCTGAATATTTTAATGAAAAAATAATAAAAGACATGAATAAAAACCCTTGGTCTTTTCTGAATAACTGTTAACCATAGTTGTTAAGTTATTCAAAGTTGGGGAAATGTGCTTTGTGTGTTGCTTTTGAGGACTAGAATGGCTGCCTTGAAAAATCAGAAAATTGTTGGGGATGGAATTGGGGAGAGGATAGGTAGAGGTTTCTTTGTACATACCAATGTGTATATTATTTTATATCTTGCTGAAGAATTAATGTAAAAATGCTGATATGCCCACATAGGATGACATATGTTATGTAATGATGCTAAAATTTTTCCAAGAGGTGGTGTTACATAAAAAATATTTTGAAGTCATTGACTATTAAGCAGACTCCTTTACGCAGTCATTTGGAATTATATTCAGGAAAGTATTATAGCTCATATAGTTGCTTTTGCTTTTCTGCAACGTACTTATATGTAACTCCTTTCCTGATTGATTTATACATTGGGTGCCTTTGAATTTCTATCACTTTTTCTGCCTAGAGAATAAATTGTGTGTTTCATTCAAATTGTTCATTCAACAAATATTTATTGAGCACCTGCTAGGCTACTCAGTGCAAGGTATTGTTCCAAAAGCTGGGAATAAAGCAGTGAACGAAACAGACAAAAAACCCTGTCTAATGAACCTTACCTTCTGGTGGGAGAGAAGAATTACCCAAAATAAATGAATAAAATAAATTTTGTTAGATGGTGCTAAAGAGAAAAACAAAGCAGAGGAAGAGAGAATAAAAAGTAATTGTGGTCAAAGTTTGCAATTTTAGATAGAGAGACAAAGAAGACCTCACTAAGATGGGGACTTTGAAAGAAGTGAGGGAGTCAGCTCTAAATATCTGGGGGAAGAAAATTCCAGCCAGAAGGTATTATAAATACAAAAGCCCTGAGGTAGGAGGTGTCTGGATATTCAGACACCAGCAAGGAAACCAATGTAGTTGGATACAATGTGGACAATATATATATATTATATATATTTTATGTGGTTGGAGCAGAGAGATGGAAGGGAATAGAATAGAATGGAATAGTAACCAATGAGGTCCATCAGATAATGATTGGGGGGGTGGTGGTGGTGGAAATGCATATTATATGGGATCTTATAGGTTATTGGAAGAAGTTTGCTTTTTATTCTGAGTTGAGAAACCATTATAGGGTTTTGAGTAGAAGAGAAACGTAATAAAACAGATTTTAACAGGCTCATTCTGGCTACTATATTGAGAATAGGCAGTCAGAGGGCATGGGCATAAACAGAGATACTAGTTAGGAGGTTATTGCAGTAATTTAAGTGAGAAATGGTGGTTTGGTCCTGATGAAAGTATGAGAGGTAAGAAGTGGCCTGAGCCAATAACATTTGCTAGCAGATTAGATATAGGGTATGAGAGCAGAGTCAAAGATTTTGACTTGATATCTGGAAGAATGGAGTTGCGTTTATTGAGATAAGAAAGATTTTAAAAGGAGTCAGTTTGGGTTGGGAAAGGGTGGTATCATGTTGGGATATTTAAGTTTGAGATGTCCATTTGACATCCAACTGGAAATATCATGTTTAAAGTTGGATTTAAAAGTCTACGTTCTGGTCTGAAGATAAATATTTGGACATCATCAGCATATAGCTTGTATAGCAATGACACTGAATGAGGTCACCAAGAGAGTGAGTCTAGAAAGAGAAGAAAAAAGGTCCAAGGACTGAACCCTGAGATGGCACTCCAATATATGGAGATCAGGGAGACTGAGAAGAGCCAGTGAGGTAGAAGGAATACCAGGAGAGTACAGAGTCCTAGAAGCCTGGGGAAGAGAATGTTTCAAGGAAGAAAGTTATCAGCTATGTCAGATGCTACTGATAGCTCAAGTAAGATCGGCACTGAGAATCGATTGTTGGATTTAGCTATGTGGAGGTGATTGCTGACCTTGATAAGAGTTTTATTGTTGAGAAATCAAAAGCCTTCTTGGAGTGAGTTCCAGAGATAAATGAAAGAGTGGAAGTGGAGGTAGCAAGTATAAACTCTTTCAGGGAGGTTTGGTGTAAAGAGGAGAGAAATGGGGTGGTTGCTACGGGAGAAAAAGAATTGTTTAATTTCTTTTTAAAGAATGGAGAAATAACTTGTTTTTATGTGGATGGATATGATGTACTAGATAGGGAAGATTGGTGATACAAGAGAGCCAGAGAATTGCTCTAGGTAAGAGTGGATGGGATATAATTTATAGTTGGAGAGTGAGCCTCATCTAGAAGCACAGACAGTTTTCCATAATAACAGAAGGTGGAGTACATGGGCACAGTTGCTGTGTAGATGTGATGGTGGGAGTCTGTGGAAGTTCTCTTCTGCTTACTTCTATTTGCTCAGTGTAATAGAAAACAAGGTCATCAAATGAGATTAGAGATAAAAGAGAAGTAGTAGTAGATTTAAGGAGAAGAAAGGTATGAAATGGTTATCCAGGAGGGTGTCAGAGTGAATGGACTAAAGACATGTCCTATGATTGTCATACATCATTAAATGCCGTCTTGAGGTTAGTGATCATGAATTAAAAGTGAACTAGTCAGCGTTGTCTGTGTTCAACTACATGTGAACACTGGTGTAGAGTAGGTGGAGAGTGAGATTTAAGCAGAATTATGGATCAGCCAGGCAAGTATGATGAAGTAAGGTTGGGGCAAAGGAATCAGGAATGATTATAATCATAAGGGAGTGATTATAGTGGTTGGTCATGGAATTTAAGTTGGGTCAGTAGGGCACTGAGGACATGGCTAGGGCATGGAGGGAGGTGAGGAACAGTGATAGGTAGTAAGTAGTAGGATTAATGGATTATTGAACTTAGTTGGATAAAGGATGGTTGGAGTGGAAGTACTATAAGGAATGATATGTAATGATATCTAAGGCCTCTTCTAAGATTCTCTGATTCTCAGGCCTTGCCTGCAAGTTGGAATTGTTACAGTTATATTTTAAGTTCCAGAAACAAGTTTTAATTGCATGAATTGTAAACTCCCTAGACAGTAACCAGATTTTAGTATTCTTACCTATATTATGGGCTTTGAGACTCTAAAAGGATTTTAATATCACCAACAGAGAATTATATTTAACAACAAGAAGTCTATTGAATATAATTTTTAAAAATTGGTATTATTTTAAAGGCCTATGTTAAATGTGTACTAGGCAGCTTGGTATAGCAGTTAAGAGCCTGGACCACTTAGATTCAAATCCTGGGTCTGTTGTTTATTAGCTGTATAACCTTGACTAAATTACCTTAATCTCATTGTGCCTTAGTTTTCTCATCTGTAAAATGGGAATAGTAATAATATATATTCACAGGGTTGCTGTGAGGATTATGAGTTAATATATGTAAAGTGCTTAAAATAGAGCATGGCAAATAAAAGGACTGTGTAAGTGCTGCTGTGGCTGTTGTTAATAGTATTATATTGAGTGATATATATTCAGTATATACTGAATTGATTCTAGTGTTGTTTTTTGCTGCTTTCCCAGACTAGCATCAGAGGTGCTGTACAGGGTTAATGTCACTTGGCAAATGAAAAATGTCAGTTTATTTGTTTTTTCAAAAATTGTAGCAGAATGTGGACATAATAGACAAGTAAATTCGCACTAAATATTTGGCATTTTGTTAGAAACGAAGCAGGCAGTTTGAATAGGGTGCAACTTTACCTACTTTTCATGCTGTTCTCTTTTGAATAGGAGAAAACAGAGAGAGGCATTCTGAGTCATCTGATTGGATGAAGACCATCCCGAGTTACAACCAAACAAATAGCTCCATGGACTTTAGAAATTATATGATGAGAGATGAGAATCTGGAACCACTGCCCAAAAACTGGGAAATGGCCTACACTGACACAGGGATGATCTACTTCATTGAGTAAGCAAATGTCTGTATCTTTTCTAACGTGCCCTGTGACTGTGAGGCTTGTCTTAAAATTTTTTTAACCTCATTTCACCAGACTTCCATTTCTTTTTTCTTTCTTTAAAAATATTTTTCATACAAGTTACAGTTGATTCTTAATCTGTTTCCCTGGATGATATTTATTTTTATTTGAGTTGGATTTTTATTTTATTTGACCTTTGCTTTTAAAAAAACAGGAGCATGAAAAACAGGTTTATCACAAATAATGAAAAATGTAAGGAATAAAGGGTATTTTGCTTTTTTTTTAACTTTTGGGTAGATTTTCCAACTTAATGAGCATTTCAAGAATTACCATCATTTATGGGGGAGCATATTTATTATCTGAGCTAAATAGTTTTAGTCCTAGGGTTTAGATTTGATGTATTCAGGCAATACAGTTAGATAATATAGGAGGAGAATATCACTGATCCTCAGAGTAATTGGTACAATATAAATTCAGAAAAAACAAAACTATTTTATGGGAAAGCACTATTAATATAAATATAGATGTATTTATAGAGATATAGAATACCATATGTATTCAATTAACCTAAAATTTTATATTGTTTGCACCTGAGAACAAATGTTATACAAGTATATCAAACAAATAATTTATTGGAAGTTTCATTATGAAGTATTTTTATATTCTCATGCAGCTGTAATTCTCATCTTTAAAATAATTTGCCCATGGGGTGAATATGAATGGAGTAAAGTTACAGAATATAGCAATTCAATAACAGTTAAAATATTGAAGACTAGACACTAAACTCAAAGAACGTGTACTCAGAAATGAATTAGGTGTGGAAGACTTGAATCTTTTTCCTCAATTGGTCCCAAAGTCCACATCCTTCCCAGAGAGTGAACATCTTGCTGTACCAAGTGGGATTCTAGTGTTTAAAATAGATTTTGTGTGCATGGTGTTCTTTTTACCATTGTTATACAATGGTACATTGTTAATTATGTTATACATTTATATAAACGTTAATGACCAGGATTATACAAAACAGACAAAATCAGGTATATTCTTCTCTGTGGACGATTTTAGGGCTTTTTCAAGGGTGATTTAGACTATTGACTTTCATGGTGACTTTAGAGGTAAACCTCCAAGAGTAAGATGGAGAGTCACTACAAGTGGCTAATACCTTTAGAAGCAGATTTTGAGACATTGAATCTGACAGTACTTCACCCTGAAAACAGGGATAAGTTAGTCAATTATAGGACTGGAAGAAGAATTTATAAAAGAAATGTCTTTGTAGGGGAACATTATTAAAATGGATTAAAGGCCTAAATGTAAGATCTGAAATTATAAAACTCCTAGAAGAAAACATAGGGGAAAAGCTTCCTGACATTGAATTTGGCAAGGACTTCTTGGATGTGACACCAAAAGCATAGGCAACACAAGCAAAAATAGACAAATGGGACTACATCAAACTTAAAAAACTTTTGTGCAGCAAAGGGAAACAATCAACAGAGTGAAAAAGCAACCTATGGAATAGGAGAAAATATTTGCAAACCATATATCTGATAAGGGGTTAATATCTAGAATATAGTTGAATGTTTTTGCTGCTAGATAAAGCTCTCTTGTTTGCTATAGCTAATGTGTTTGGTCTGAGTTACTGCTGCTGTTAAATCATGCATCTGTAAGAAAAGAATATTAATAGAGGTCTATAGTGTTTAGCTGTTATGTTTTGGGTATAGCCCCTATAGGCATTTCTTTACCTTGGGAAATATCGGGTAATATCCTAGCAGATTGCCTACATCTGCTAATTTGGCAGTAAAAATTTTGAATCATTAACCAAAGTTAAGATTTTCTTACCTAGCAATTTTGAAGTTTGTTTAGCAAGATATGCTAAGATTTTTTTTTTTCCCCCTAAATATCTGCATGCTCCTAGGTCTCTCTGGAGTTCTGATCCTTTTCATTTTGCTAAAATTAATTTACCTGGTTTTAGTTTGGGGAAATTATCTCTCTGACAGAATGGGTAACACAGACTTTCTAGAAACAATATCAGTTTCTCATTAGATTATCCATTATTCAGCATACAAAGTGTTCCTACTACACTCTACCAACTAGTATCATACCTGGCAGTGTGTAAGAAGGGGCTGCATAGCTAGCTCTGTGAATAGCTCAGGAGTTAGAAAAGGTACAGAAGATATGATTAATTCCCTGAAACCGTTGGCTTCATTTCCTGAGTGGGTCAGGAAATGTAGAGGTTAGTGAGTTAATCTGATGTTAAAGACATCAAGAAAAGATAATTTGTTTACATTGTTACTCTCACAGTACTTTGATAATAACTTTAATTTACATTTTTTTGCCTTCCTGTATATTTTCTTCTATGATTTTTTCTTTCTTTAATATCCTCATATTTCAGATACTTAACTATAACGCTGTTTGTCTACTCAGCAGTGTAATAGTTTTGTTTTAGCATTAGATCTGCTGCATGGTGACTTGGTCTGAAGCTAACTGATTGTAACCTATAATGAAATTAAACAGACACTGCTCTTTGAAAGCATCTGTGGCCTACTACATAAAAAGGGGTGTGGGGGGTATTTTTGTTCTACGTTTTTTTTTCTGTTAAATATATGGTCCATACTGATGAAAACTTAGTTTTGTAGAGTTGAGTTTAACTAGACCCATCATTTTTGCTTGCATGTTGCAGAAACAGACACTTTAAAACTTAAATTTTATGTAACTTTATTTTATTTTAAAGAGCCCCTGTGAGGGCAGAGACTCTATCTTTATATCCCCAGCCCCCAGCACAGTGCCCACACATCATAGGCATTTAAGAAATATGGTGTTTTTTGAAGGGAGGGAGGAAGGAATTCAGCCAGCAAGCAAACAAGGTTTTCAAGCAGCTTTTTCAGCTAGCTTAGTGCACAGTATGGGGCTATGTGCTCACCCTTTGAAACATTTTGACTGCTTCAATAGGTATATTTATTCTGTACTTGGCATTTCATCCCTTCCTTAGAGTCTTCATTCTCAAATTAGTGCCTCAAGCATTACCTTTCCTTTATGGCAGTTTTGAAGTAACAGAGGGAGAACAATAGGATTATTGACTCAGAGGTCTACAAACGGAGCTTGAAGGAGATAAATGTTCAAACATCACGTACCTTCTAGTCACTTTTAGTCTTGGCTTTTGAAATACTTTTCTCCCTCTTTACTATTTCTAATTGAAATCTTTATTCTACAGCCACAATACCAAGACAACCACCTGGTTGGATCCTCGTCTTTGTAAGAAAGCCAAAGCACCTGAAGACTGTGAAGATGGAGGTAGAGATTCAGAAACCTTTTATACCGTACTTATTCTTTTAATCCCTGCTTGCTCTTCTTGCTTAGATAGTGAGTTTTCCAATACCCTGAACAAACTATCACGTGCATAAGCACATGGCAGCGGGTGGATATCATAATCAGCCGACTCTGGTCATTATGTCATTGCATCTAATTTTATGAGAGACTTTATTTCTCTCTTTTTGAGGATTATACAGTTAAATCCTTAAAAAAAAATCTTAATAAAAGTAAATTTGCCTTTTTTTAAACATTTGTTTTAAAGACAAACTGTTAAAATTCTAAATAAATATATTAATAAATTAGGTACATTCTCAACCAGAGGGTAGCCTCATCATTCCTATTGAGCCTTCAAAAATATATTTAATTTAGTATCACTAGGATAGATATACTTGTATCTGTAGTAGCCATTTAGAGCAACAGTAGAGACTCGATGAACTTCTCTAATATACCCCCACCCCACCCTTACCCCACACACAATTTTAACTGCTTAGTAGAAAAATTATTTCTCTAAGAATCATTAGATAATAATACTTGTCTGTCTTGTATATTACAGGTTCTGTGTAATGGTCTAGTCTTACAAATAAGTATAGAATTTTCCCCAACCAAAATTGTTTGCTATGCCTTCTTGAATATAGGGTGCAGATGAATGAAATTTGCGTTCATTTTGTATCACTCGTCAGAAATTATTTACCTTGGTTAAAAAATGAGGGGCTTAGAATGAGGTTCAAGTAGTCCTCCTATAGACTGAATTCCAATTTATAAAAATATTAAACAGAATTAACACAAATTTGGTTCAGCATGCTTCCAATATTAAGAATATTTCTAGGAACAAACAATTGGAAAATGGAATTATTTAAAATTATATTTGCAATGATATAAAAAAAATAGATACCTTGGAGCAAATCTACTGGAAGATGTGCAAGTCCTTTACACTAAAAACTACAAAACATCACTGAAAGAAATTAATGAAGACCTAAAATAATTGAAGAGACATACTGTGTTCCTAGATTGGATGACATAATATTGTTAATGATGTTCATTCTCCCTAAATTGATTTCTAGATTCAATACAATCCCAATCAAAATCCTAGAAGTCTATTTTGAAGAAATTGACATGCTGATTCTAAAATATGTATGGAAATACAAAGGCTCTAGTTAGCCAAACAATCTTAAAAAAGGACAAAGGTAAAGGATTTAGGCTACCAGATTTGAAGACTTACTATAAAGCTACAGTAATCAAGACAGTGTGATATTGGCATAAGGATTGACAAATAGATCAGGATAGAGAATCCAGAAATAGATACGCACATATGTGATCACTCAATTTGCAGCCAAGGTGCCAAGTCAATTCAATGAGGGAAGAAAAATATCTTTAACAAATGGTGCTGGAACAACTGGATGTTCATAAGGAAAAATGAACTTCAACTACACCTCACTCCAAACACAAAAATTAATTTCAGATGGATCAAAAACCTAATCACAAAAGCTTTTGGAAGAAAATTTAGGAGAGTATCTTCATGACTTTGGGATTAGCAAAGATGGAGAGAAACAGTAACCCTTGTACATTGCTGGGCAGAATATAAAATGGTACAACTGCTTTGGAAAGCAGTTTGGCAGTTTCTTAAAAGCTTAAATATAAATTTACAATATTACCTAGCAGTTCCACTCCTAGATATCTACCCAAGAAGAATGAAAACTTATGTCCATACAAAGACTCGCATGTAAATATTCATAGGAGCAACATTCATAATAGCTAAAAAGTGGAAACAACCCAAATGTCCATCAACGAATGTATGGATAAATAAAATATGGTATAATCATATAATGGAATACTGTTCAGCAATAGAAAGAAATGAAATACTATACATGCTACAACATGAACGAACCTCAAAAATGTTAGGCTAAGTGAAAGAAACTAGACACAAAAGACCAGCTATTTTATGATTCCATTCGTATGAAATGTCTAGAATAGGCAAATCTATAGAGACAAAGTAGATTAGTGGTTACCCGGTGCTGAGGATGGGAATAGAGATTAACTGTAAACAGCGCAAGGGATCTTATTGGGGTGATGGAAATGTTCTAAAACTGGATTGTGGTGATGGTTGCACAACTCAGTAAATTATTAAAAATCATTGAATTGTACACTTAAAACATATGACTTTTATGATATATAAATTATACCTCAATAAAAGTATTTGCCAGAGGACTTGAACAGATATTTTACAAAAGAAGATAAAACAATAGCCAATAAGAGCATGAAAAGGTGCTATCATTAGTCATCACTACAGTGATTCCTACTCCCTAGAAGGGCTAAAGTCAAATACACTGACAATACCCAAGTTTGGTGGAATTGTAGAGCAACTGGAACTTGCCCTTGTTGGTGGGGATGTAAAATTATGTGAGCACTTTGGAGCACTTTTGGCAGTTTCCTATGAGGTATTTTCTCAAGAGAAATGAAAACATTTATTCCCAAAAAGATTTTACCTGAATGATCATGACAGCCTTATTCATAATAGCTCAAACCTGGAAACATCCCAGATATCCATCAACAAGAGAATGGATAAACAATTTGTAGTATATTCATGCAGTGAAATACTACTCATCAATAAAAAGAAAAAACTATTGATAACACTCAATGACATGGATGAATCTCAGAAACACGTTGAATAAAAGAAGCCAGACACAAAAGAATGGATACTCAATTAGCCATTATTTAAAGTCTGAGAGCAGGCAAACTCATCTATGCTGATAGAAGTCAGAAAATGAGGAGAGAGGAGGGAAGTGGGGTGATTTGAAATAATTCTCTGGAATGATGGATATATTTTCCATCTTGTTTGGGGTGGTGGTTACGCAGGCACACGCAGTTGCCAAAACTCATTTTTTTATAATTGAACAAGCACTTAAATTGATTTTTTAATCATTGAAGGAGCACTTAAGATCTGTGCATTTTGTTGTGTGTAAATTATACTTCAATAAATAATTTTTAAAATAATTTTTTATAACATACTTACCTTGTCTATAAGGCTTTCAACAGTAAGTTCCTCATGATGAAATCAGCCACTGTAAACTAGAGTATATAATACTATAGAAGTTGACTTTTTAGAGATTGTGAATGTAGTATTAGTCGTCTCAGACATGTCTCTTTTGCTGATCAAAATTCGTTTTCCTGCTCACTAATTGTTTCAGTTCAATTCTCTGCCTTTTCCTGTTTTCTTTTGTAGAATGTATTTATTTTCATAGCTTTAACTACCAATTTATTGTAGCTGGCCCCTTATTGGAATCTCTAGTATTGTCCTCTGTTCTGAATTCTATTTCTGTATTTCCTACTGCATTTGAGACTTTCTTTTTGGTTATCTTACTAGCACTTCAAATACACATATTTAAAACTGAATTTAACCTCTTTCTCCTAAAGTCACCCCATCCTTCTTTCTGTCATAGGTACCATCCTCATAATCTGCGCCAAAATCCTTTGAGTCATACTTACTTCTCCTCTCCTTTTGCTGTATTCCCTATATAGTTTCCAATTCCTGTTGCTCTTTCTTTTTTCTATATTTTGCCAATATTTTGAAAAATTTCCAACATAAAGAAAAATTGAAAGAATTTTACAGTGAATACATGTATGCCCACCACTGAGATTTTACAAGGAACATTTTACTGTATTTGCTTTTTCACATAGCTATCTATCCATCTATCCTCTATCTATTCATGCTTTTTCTTTTATATTTTATCTTCCTCTCCATTTCTGTAATCACCACACACTTGGGTTATTCTTGGTCTTTTTTCCTACAGTTACCTATCCTCCTCCAATACTATGTCCTTTGTCCCAGTGATCTCCAAGATGGTGGTGCTCAAATTATCTATTTGGGTACAGGAAGAAAATGTCAGAACTTATTTTTCTTAATGTTCCTATTGGGAAAAAAATAAATTAAGCTTCCCTACTATTTTATATACAGATTATCGATGATGTTCTTACTCATTCCATATGTCAGATTATTACATAACGCTACCCAGAGTGTCTGGAGGGAAGAATGGGTTTGGCACCCTTACTTGTGTTAAGGGCACTGTGAAGTTTTGTGGTTTACTTGTGCCCAGTTAAGTGGATTTATAGACTGTGTTCTATAGTTTTAATCCACACAAAATTGAAATATGGCTGAAGAAGATTTCTGCAAAGATACTACTGATTTAAGGTAATACAAGTATATAGCAAGCCCAAGCTAACAGTAAGAAAATGGCGGAGCTGACATGTTTAATATGTCACTTTTTTTTTTTTATGGTGAGGAAGATTAGCCCTGAGCTCACATCCATTGCCAATCCTCCTCTTTTTGCTGAGGAAGATTGGCCCTGGGCTCACATCTTTACCCATCTTCCTCTACTTTATATGAGGGACGCCACCACAGCATGGCTTGATAAGCAGTGTGTAGGTCCGTGTGTGGGATCCAAACCTGGGAAACCCGGGCCACTGAAGTGGAGCACGCAAACTTAACCGCAATGTCACTGGGCCAGCCCCACTTTTTTAAACCACATTGAGGTAAAATAGTGTTATTTTTTCATTTAGTCTTCATCTCCTTTGTAAAATTGTGTTTTATGTATGCTTTATTACGTACATATTAGTAGAGTAGTACATATATATCATACATATCTGTTGGTTGTCACACTGTGACAGCTACGTGTTGCTGTGATGCTGAAAGCTATGCTGCCGGTATTTCAAATACCAGCAGGGTCACCCATGGTGGACAGGTTTCAGCAGAGCTTCCAGACTAGACAGACTAGGAAGAAGGACCTCACCACCCACTTCTGAAAAAATTGGCCATAAAAACCCTATGAATAGCAGTGGAGCATTGTCTGATACAGTGCCGGAAGGTGAGACGATGGCACAAAAAGATCGGGCAGGGTTCTGCTGTGTGTATACTGGGTCACTAGGAGTTGGAATTGATTTGATGACACTAACAACAACATATATATTATGAATAAATTTACATATCTTGTAGGTACATGTTCAAATTTTTTACTTATAAGGCTATATGATCAAAAAATTTGAGCTACATTGCCTATTAATCTTTCTAAAATAGAACTGCCTTCACACATATCCCTTTCTCAGATACCTACGATGCTCCCTACTGTCAGCAGAATAAAGTGTAGACTCCTTGCTGACATATTAAAGATATTTTATAATTGAACCATATTCTATATTTCTTTTTCAAAGTATTTTCATGTCATAAATATGACATTTTTGTCTTTGCCTTTGCCTTATGCCCATTTCTTCTGCCAGGAACCAGCCTTGTTCCGTGTCCACATGGCTCATACCTCCTTATCCTTCTAAGCTCAAATCTAAAGTATAATTTCTTTGTAGCCTCCTCTGTCATTCTCTTCCAGGTCAGAAGTAGGTGTTCTCTCCTCTGTACTCAATAGTACCATATGACATATATCTATGGTAGCACTAATTGTATTGCAGTGTAACTATAAGAGCAATGATTTTGTCATGTTTCTCTATATATCCCTTTGGGAGAGACTTAAATGTTTGGAAGCATGGGAGGAAGACAGGAGGGAAAAGAAAGAGGAAGGAAAGAAGCTACTCTATCCCCCAGATATTTTGGTCATCCTTCTTGAAAATATTTTTTAATCTCTATAAAGTTCTGAGAGGAGGCAATAAATAATAAGTCTGACTTCATTCACTAGTTTGAAGCCAATAGAGAAATAAGACACAGGAAACAGAGATGAGATTAGAATGCCAACTGACAGTGAACATGACTTTAGCACTGCATCTGTGTGGGCTTACTAATATTTTACCCCGACAGGAGGCAGACTTAAGCATTCAGTCTCGGGCCTCTGTATTCAACTGCAGGCCTCCTCCCACAAGGCAGGCGTGGTGGAGACCAGACGAGATTGTACCCTCTCTGCCCGCAGTCTGACATCCAAAACAGCAAAAGAATCCAAGAGCCAAGCATACTGAATTCGTTTTCTAGAACTCCCCAGTCAGATAAGACATTCTTTCTTGCTTGGAGAAGAAAGTCAAGGGGCTCAGACAAACTGGAAATGTTTCTCCCGTTCTTTCCCCTCTTGGAAATTTGAAAAATTGGATGAGTGTGTCCCCCTATATTCTTTACATTAAGGTGACCATATGTTTTGGTTAGCCCAGGACTAATCCAGCTTATTCCTGTTGTCCCAGCATAATTATTAATAGTACCTCCTTTTACTCTCAAAAGTGGACAGTACATTATACGGTCATCCTAATTACATCTTTCTTAAGATGGAGCAACCCAAATGGCATTCAGTATTCTAAGAATGTTCAAAACCTTTTAATATAAGGGCTGTTCTCCCATCTCCACAACTGCTATGCCTTTCTAACATTGCCTGTACCTACCTGTGGGGACCCCATAATTTGGAACCTTGAGCCTATTTGTTTTATGCTCAGCCAACCTTTACCACTTTGGCTGTATATTTGTCTCCTTCCTGAATGGGGGGAAATAGCCTCACAATAGGCTATTTCCATGCTAGGCTATATCTGACTTACATTGGTATTCTCCACAGTGCTTTCCACAGAGTAGATGCTCAAAAGGGGATAATAATAATAATATTTTAAATAGAAGTTTTTGTGGTTCAAGATATTCTCTGCATTGTGCTGAACATTTAAGATCTTCTAGGAAAACCTTACAGTTTCTAACACTTGCCCTTTCCTCCCCAGTCTTCTGATATTCAGAACTCAACTTTGTCTTTATGCTGTATCTGATGGTTTAATTGATGTACATATTTATCTTCCATTCAAATAAAATAATTGGTGTTTTGGTTGAATAGTTATCTTAAAAATACAACATCAAGAGTCCATTTTACTCTCAACTCACCCCTTTTCTCTTGTGATGAAAGAAAGATTAAATTTTAGTAAAGGCATTTTTTACTAAAATGTATTGAATGTTGATGTCATTTTGGAGCTTAGAGAATGATAAAAGAAAATTATCAACTGAATAGAGCTCTACAATGAAAAAACAATTGTAATTCATATATTTAAATAAGAAAAATCCTATTTTGGGAAGAGGAAAGAAAGAAAGATAAATTTATAGGCTTTAGAACCAACCAGCTGTTTGATATGCCAGAATAGTTTTGCCTTTTGAATCAACTTTTGGGGATAATGCTTTAGCTTCTAACAGAAAAATATGGTTAGGTCTTTGCTATCTCAAAAGTGAATAAACGCATTTTTTCTTGACCCTACTTCTTCCCGTAGTTCTCACACTATCTTTTTCACAGCCAAGTTTCACAAAAGAAATAAGAGCCATCTCTTCTTAAGGACACCACCTCCCGTTTCACTCTTCAGTACTACAGTACGCTGACTTTTGCCCTCTACCTTTTCAGTGAAACTGCTTTTCTTAAGGTTACCAGTAACCTTCTCATTGCCAAATTTGGTGGATTCTTTTTAGCCCTTATCTTTAGTCCCTACAGCTTTACAAAGCATTTGTTAGTGTTGACCATGCTCTCCTATTCTATATTCTTTGACACCGTTTCCTCTATTCTTACTTTCTCCGTCTGCTCTTTAAATTGTTTTAATGCTGCTAAGGTTCTATTCTCTACCTTTTCTATTCATAATTTATCTAGGTAATCTTGTCTAATGCCATAGCTTTAACTACACTATCACCCCAATCCTTATCTTCCTATATTTTTCTTTTCAGGATTAGGTTTATATTTCCAATAGATTGTTAGATATCTCTACGAGGTATTGCACAGGCCCCTCAAATGTAAGACCTCCCAAACTGAGCTAAATCTTCTGTATACCTTCTGTTCTCGCCCTCAGCAAATGACATCACATCCTTCCAGTTCCTTGAGCCAAACACTGGTTATCATCCTCAACTTTTTCCTCACCTTATCCTCTTCATTGCAGTTAACTACCAAGTTCTATTATTTCTGACTTTAAAAGACCTGTCATCTCTTGAATGTCCACTGATGCTAGGCACTACACTAGGCATTTTTTACATATTATCTGTTTGTTAAATGCCTTTAAATCCAAATTAATACCTCATTCCTATTCCCCTGGCTATTTTCATAGTAAGTATTCAGTAAATATTTGATAGTGTGTCATTTTCATGCCAGAAGGGCCGTTAGCCTGGGAATCATCTTGGCCTCTTCCCTTCTTTTCTTCCCTCAATCTTCATGTCATTGAGTCCTATTACTTTGGCTTCATTGTCTCTTTTATCCATTCTTTCTCTATTCCCACTACCACTGCCTTAGTTCCAGGCTTCACAATTTCTTATCTAGGTTATTAATGATTTTCTTGTTTGTCTGCCTTTATTCTCATTCCACTCCATCTGTTTCATCCTCTATTACTACTGCCCATAATCTTTCTCAAATATAAATTTAATCATGTCACAGTCGAGCTTAATCAGTTCCATCATCATCAAAATAAAGATCAAACTCCTTAACACAGCACTCCAGGAATGTGATTTGGTGCTTATAAGACAAGCACCTTGCATACAACCTTCACTCCAACCCTATCAAATTATTTGTAATTACTGAAAATGCCAAGCATTCTTAACACCTCCATGCTCTTTGGTCTGTCTGGAATGGTCTGCCTCTCCCCAACCCCTACTCATCCTTCAAGACATCACCCTCTTTAAAAGGCTTTCCTGATAGCTACTCTTACCAGGCAATTGGTGTCATTCCTCTGCATTCCCCAAGATAGCTCGTCTTTATCTTCGTTATATGGTTTGTCTCTTCTGTCTTCCTGTTTAGACTATGAACTCCTTGAGGTCAAGAACTGTATTCTTTTTCTAACTTTTATTTTTTGCATAGGGAAGAAGGAGGGAAGAGGAAGAGAAGGAAGGAAGGAAGGAAAAATAGGAAGAAAAAAGGGAAGGAAAGTAGTGAATGAACTGACCCACAGCATAGTGTATAAAATTGCTTGGTATTTTAGTCTTTCTTTTATAACCTTTCTTTAAATGTGCAAATAATAACTACATCTTTATTTGCATTAATCTGCCCTGCAGAAAACTGGCTAATGATATCACTGGTAAGGGTTTAAAGTGATTACTAAATAACCCAGAAGGTAAATTGCCAATTTGTTTACTCTCCTAAAGAGAGGGCTATACTTTATCTGTTAGTTGCCAGTTGCTTTAAGTGCTAACTAAAATGCTGAATGAACTTCCAGGTTAACACTGAAATATATTTATGTTGATCCTTTATCCTTATTAAGTATTAATACGTCCTTTTTTGTGAATTTTTCAGATATCAAATGGAATGTGTCAGCTATCTCTATAGTTCCTTCAATTCTCCAAGCTTCTTTAAAGACAAAGCATAAATCCACTTGTGGTGCAGTTGCAGAATTCATCCTTACACAGCACTATTCAGTTCCCATGCTATTTCAAGAAAATTTCTATTACAGAAAAAAATCTCTTTTGTGGAAGATCCTTAATGATAAGGCTTTGGTAATATTATTATAGAGCATTTTTTACAGATATAATCTAACAAATACTCTTATCCACGTAACGGTTGGTTGATCATAAAATATTGTACCTATTTAATTGATGATTGTTTGCTTTGTAGCTGTGGAGGATCGAAGTGAACTGAGGTGTACCTCAGTTCTTCTCAGTTGTTTTGTTCTGTTTTCACATAGTAGTTACTTTTCAACTATTCTCATCTTTTCTACCTCAGACATTTCAACGAGGTCCTTCAAAGGAAATCCACAAAAACTCACCAAGCTTCAAAACCATCAATCAATATGTGTATACACAGGCAGAAAAACATTCTGGAGAAAGGGGGTAGAGGTGATTCAGAGCTTTTCATCAAGAGGCTGGTCATTCTGTTCTCTCGTTTTGTTCTGAATGTGGAATAATAATTTTTCTTAGAGCATAGCAGTTTGTCTAGCTTGTCAGGTTCATTATAATGTAATTTTTACTTGCAAAGTCAATATATCATAATTGCAGCTAAGTGATATAAAATTAGTAACTCTTTTGATGTATTCTAAGCCTATTTGTTATTTAGGATACATCATTTGTGTGTGTGTGTGTGTGTTTCAGCATAGCAGAAAAATACTCTAAAAGAAATTGAAAATAAAAGTGCAGGTCATCATACTGTACAACTGTGGGTTTTTAAAAAAATCTTTCTTGCTAGGCTCCTATGTGTAACTGATAGCACTAAAACCACCAGCCAGGAACATTCTTGCCAACTTAATCCATGTCTGACTAATAAAATGATTCTTCAGAAGCTTACCTTGGAAAACAGAGAGGGAGGGAAAAGAAAATTCTTTCTTGACAAGGTCAGTTTATGTTGGAAAGACCAGAAATTTTTTTTTTTTTAAACTATCAGAAATTCAACTACCCTCAGTTTTTCTGGTTGTATTTTATTGTCAGTTACTTGGAATAAATAATATATAGTAATCCTATATAAGATAGTTCTTTGTTACCATACACAAATAAAGATTCTATACTAGGCACTGTGGTAGTTACATAAATTTTCCTTCAGATACTCAGATAAAGTTAATGCCAGGGAAAGTAGGTATTTTCTTAAGTTTTAAGCAAATCTTGGTTGCCCTCTTGAAATGGCAAAAATCCAAGGCTGGACTTTCCTTTGGGGAGAAGTGGGTCAGAATGTGATAGGAGAAATAATTGACAACTCTTAAGTATCACGGTGAAAAACTTAAGCAGCTGCTGCCTGTGTTAGAGTGGGGTAAGAGTGTCTCACGGCAGCATAGTAAAGCTTTTTAAATGAAAAAAATATACCAGACGATTTTTAAGATAATTAGCATTTTTATGGCTTATGATTCAGATAAACACCTTTGAGTTTAATGTCATCTTTTGTTCTGGGCTTCTAATTACTTGCTGAGACACTCACTGGCTATTGAAGAAGCCACTCAGACTCAAACTATGTTTGTTCTTTGAAAGTGAGCCCTCAGCTTTCTGTTTGTCTCCCAAATATTGGTATAATGAAATAAAAGATACTTAAATTCACTCATTGGTGAATTCTTTTCTGTTAGTTTTGAATTTGGCGTTTCACTCAATTCTTTTTTTTTATTTACAGAACTTCCTTATGGCTGGGAGAAAATAGAGGACCCACAATATGGGACATACTATGTTGAGTAAGTTTGTTACCTCAGTTAATATTCTCCCAAATGTTTCTCTTTCATTATACAGCTTTGGGGAATACTGAATACAGCACAGTAATGCTTCTGCAGTCCAGCTTTCAGGTTTTTCCACTAGGGGAATGAGAAGATAGGGATAGTGAGCATTTACTTCACTGGCTCTGGGCTCCCTTGAAGTTGGCTTTGAAGTAAATATAGAGAGCTAGAGAGAAGTTGCCCAGCTGATTAATAGCTGGAGATGTTATCATTACTCCTACAGCCTCTAAAGAGAAAAGTAGTAGATAGAAAACTGTGAAATGAGGGCACTGGACTAGATGAACTGTTAAGGTCACTTCCAGCACTATAGCTGTGTGGTTCTGAAAGCAGTGAAAGAACTGTAAGGGCTGTACCAGAATGATCCAAAGTTTTGAAGTATATGATTGAAAGTGTTCTCTTGTTTGAGGAGTTAATCAAGGAAAACTTAGTATTCTTTTGGGGGGTGAAAGTTGCTTCCTAAACAGCTGTTATAGTTAAATTTAAACATAAGTATATGTTGGAGTGGAGCACCAAACACCTGTCGATGATAGTCGGAGAAATTAGGATAACGTCAACTTCTAATTTTTCTTTCCCTTTTCTTCATTTGTCTAATTGCTACATGGGTTTCACCATTGGGGTTGCTTTCTTTCCAGATACTATAGATAGAATTTTGACCTCAGGCATATAGTACTAGGCAAATAATTGCATCAGAAATGTTACTATTTACCTGGAAACTAGGAGTCTGAACCAACGCCTAGGTAGTGAAGACAAAATGATATTATTACCTAGAAAAATAGCAAACATGAGAATCTTCTAGTTTTGTGATTGTTTATTAATTTTTCATCATTGGTCTCGTAAAGTAAGTAACTCTGAGTCCTGTTGTAACTCTAGTCTTTATTCTAATGTGTAGGTTGTTATTGGAGTCATTGTGGTTAGGGAGATATTTGGAATGATTTCTTAAAATCTAACTGTACCCTAAGAAAACAGCTCAGTTAGTTTGACCCTTAGGTATATAACTTCACAGTGTCGATATTTTGGTTCCATTGAAAGGCTATGCTAATTTTATTTCCATTTTGTTATTTAATATTTTCCTGATACCATGATGTGAAAAGTATACAGCAACTCTTTTGTGATTTTTTTAAAATAACATTTTTTTATTTAAAAAAAATTTTTTTAAATAAAGAAAGAAAGAACCATTTTTCATGTCAAAGGAATATTTGAAGGCCAACTGAAAAGGTTTTGTGGGATTTTTTTTCCCTTGTAGTTTAGTCTATTTAAATTGGGCTTCAATCGACTATTATTTGCCATTGACACTGCTGAATATTTCTGAGATGATAATATTCATTCACTTATTGTCCATTCCAAGTGAATTTGAATACATGGTCAAGAGGTGAAAGTTATTTGCCTGTTATAAAATCTTGGGCTAAATGATCTGGTTCCCATTCAGCAAAGATATAATATTGAAGCAACTTTAGGGTAAATCCTGAAGTGACCTGCTCCCAGTTGTCATGGAGGTATGTGAAATAGTCTGAATTAGAAGCAACAGCAGCAGCAGTGACATGATTTTGTATGATTGTTCCCAGAATGAGCTCATTTTATAGGAGGGTAATTTATTAGATTAAGAAAGAGCACACTGTACTCAGGATGCACAATAGTATGGAGTCAGCTGAGCTGTGGAGTGTGGCTTGATTCCCAGATTAGTTAGGTTTTGAATCTCGACCATAGTAATCTGCAGTGAGTTTACTGATGGAGATAAAAAGCTGTTACTTGAATGGCTACTCTTTGGCTCTCTTCATTTGTCAAACCAGATGGCACAATGATTGCTCTTGGCAGGAGTCTTGTAGTAGTAACACCAACTGCAATGGCAGTTTTTCTTTGTAAGTATTTATTTTAGAGGATGAGATTCTGAAATGGATTAATCTATTTTTGAAAATAAAATTATTCCAAAAATTTAATGGCAAGCCTTTCATAAGAATGCTTGTATATTTAGAAATGTTGTCTTATTGTATTGCATTAAGTGTCTTGATGCACTTAGGTGGCAAAGTCAAAATATGCGTCTGCTTTAATATCTCCAGCTCTTCATAAAAGAATAATGATTTGTTTGTTGAGATGAATTTTAAAAATCCATATATTATACGCAAAATTTTAATATAGGTGAGATTCCAAATATTATACATTTAGTCCCGCTTGTTTGCTACCCTTGTTTAATTTTTCTGATAATCTTTAGTATTCTCCTCTCTTACTTCCCATAGCTAGTTATATGGAAAACAAAATCTGTTACATCTTAATAATATTGTGGGTATAAGTAACTAAGTGAAAAGGAGAGTGTTTTTACTTTTTTGTTTTGTTTTTTGGGTGGCATTTAATCTGAGTAGTCTTAAGGTGACAGATGCTATTACTCTCTTTACTAAAATCTTATATTCTTTTGTCAAAGAATTTTTAGGAAAAGGATTACTCATTTGCATACTTCTACTCTTTTCTCCCACACATTACAGAGAGTATAAATACAAATTACTGCTTTTTATGTTCTAATGCCTGGGTGGCAAAGTGAATCATTCTAGCTGATGAAGTTCAAGTGAGCCAAGGTTCTTTCTAAACAGGTTTATTCTTTTCTAAGTGTCAGTTTCTAGTTTTATTTTTTCAAGAATATGTAAACTGTCAGTACCTAATAAATAATAATTAAAAAAAAAGGTACCTAACTTCACAACAAAGATCTTCATTTTCACAGAGGTTTAAACAGTTAACTCAATTGATGAGGTGCCTCTCATGTGAAGTAGAAGCATACTTAAGTTTTAGTGAAATCGGAACCCAAAGAATGTCAAGTAGAACTTGCCATATTTAGAGCTCTGAAACTAAAGAACCACATATGTTGCAGGGTTAATAATGCACTAGAAGCCTAAACAACAAAGACAAAGCTAGTATACTTTGCTGTGAGGGTTTCTTTTTTTTTGGCCCCTGCTGCCCCCTCCTCCACCACCACCGTTAACATTCATAAATGGCAAAGTAATTATCCAAGTTGTATGACTATTTATATGTAGATTTTGTAATATTCAGCTGATCTAAAGACAATCATAATCTGAAATTCTCGTAATCTGATGTGTAATTGTTGGTATTCACTAATGTCACTTCTTGTTAAAATGGATGCTACTGGAAAATGCATGTCATTTAGCTGAAATATATTTGGACTATGGAAGTGCTAGAATGTAATTCCTATGGCTTCTGTAGTAGACCTATTTGTGGTCTTAAACATCTTTTGTACAATAGTTGCATTCTTAACCAACTTCCATTTAACTGACTTCCCAGAATAACCATTACACATAGTATATTGACTACTATTGGCTAATCTCCAACCCTCTTAGTTTCCCTGTGCTCTTCTGCTTTCCTCCACAGACTTGAATGCTTTCCAAGAGTCAGTTGTGAATGTTCCCAAATCAGAAATACCAGTTAAACCTGTATTGTAATTACATAATTCATTTAATCATTATATAATTATGAAGAAATTTAAATTAGAAAGAGTTGTTCTGTGATACAGTTTGATAAAAGCAAATCTCTTTTTATTTGCTGCTGAATTGATATGGGTGAGTCAGTTGGAAAAGTAATAGTAATATTCTAGAAAACTTCTGTACTTAGATTTCTTCAAAAAGTCTTTACAGCTACTTCATCTTAGAGAAACTTAAATTAAAACCCTCCTACCATTAACTGTCTTTTAAAAAAAATTAACTGATCAGTTACCAACAGTTCTCTTGCATTAGATATGAGGCCGTCTACTACAGTTTTGAAAACTGTTAATCGCCATATTGGGTACATTTATGAAGACGCTCTAGTGAATGCTTCAGCAGCTTTGACTTGTAGGCATCTTCTGTGGGCCTTTCTTTAGTTGCCAAAAAGCCCTTCCACTGCGATCTTTCAGCTTCTCTGTGTTCCGTAGCCTAATGATACATATTTGTCCCTTAAACTGTGATGATGGAATGGCGTAATAGTCTATTTAAAAATAATCTCTTTCATCTTAAACTGAAATGCATATTTTTCTACATTTTACAGTCACCTTAACCAGAAAACCCAGTTTGAAAATCCAGTGGAGGAAGCCAAAAGGAAAAAGCAGTTAGGACAGGCTGATACTGGGTCTTCAAAACCAGGTAGAACTTTTTCCTCGGTCTTCTCTTCTAAGAATAACTTGTGAGATTTATATACTGAATTAATAAAATTGAGTTTGACCTTTTTACTGTTGGGGCTTTGAAATTAAACAGAGAATGTCTGATTTTTGTCACTGTAAAGATATGATTAATTTTAATAAAACATCTGAACATTTAGAGAATACTGAGATTTTTCTCATACCTCTTATATAGAAAGTATGAAATTGTTGGGACAAGGGATTAAATAGCTTTGTTGTAGGTTTGAGGTTTTGATTTGAAGATTGGATTGTTTCCTAATGTTTAAGGACAGGCCAATATTAGATCTCTAGTTCAGTATGAACTTCTCCCAAGTTAATTGCTTAGTCTAATGTCAGTTCTAATGTCTAATGTCTAATTCAGGATTCTTCATTAACTATTATGAACAAATGCTAAATAAATTCACCGTATTATTTGCCTACATCATTGATTCTCAAGTGGGATTGTGAGGTATTATCAAGATTATTGAGGTAATATCAAGATTATTTGGGGAACATTTTTAAAATACATAGGTCCTGAGATTTTGATGAGCCCAGCTATAGGTATTTTGAAAAAGTTGCCTAGGAATTTCTTACATTCTACTCATTCCTCCCATCTCCTCTTCCTTCTCCATCTCTCGTTAATAACCAGGGGTCTATACGGTCATATTGCAGTAATCAAGTAGATGCCCTACTTCTATTGCCCATGAGAGAAACAGTTCTGTTTTTTTTTTTTTGGTGATTAAGATTGGCCCTGAGCTGCCATCCATTGCCAATCTTCCTCTTTTGCTTGAGGAAGATAGTCCCTGAGCTAACATCTGTGCCCATCTTGCTCTATGTTGTATATGGGCTGCCTCCACAGCATGGCTTGATGAGCAGTGCATAGGTCCGTGACCAGGATCTGAACCTGTGAAACCCGGGCCACCCAAGTAGAGCGTACGAACTTAACCACTACGCCACTGGGCCGGCCCCAACAGTTCTTTCTTATAGCTACTCTTCAAAAACGTAGTCCCCTCCCTTAAGTTTTGCATTTGATTTAGCAAACATTTATAGTTCAACAAATATTTTTGCCCAGTGCAAATATATGCCCAGTGCTTTACTAAGCACATGGTATTCAAAAATGATTAGGAGTAAGACAGGTCTTGCCCTCAAGAGTTCACATTCTAGTATAGGAAACTAATTGTTAAAATATATGGTGATAGATGCCATCCTAGAATAGTAGTTAAATGTGCAGTGGGTAGAGCAGGTTTGAATCCCAGCTGTGTAACCTTGAATGAGTTCCCTAAACTCTTAGTGCCTCTGATTCCTCATCTATAAAATAGGAATAATAATAGTACTTAACCTCTTAAGGTGGTTCTGAGTATGCAAAATAACACAGGTAAAGTGCTTACAATGGTCTCTGGTACATGGTGAGCAATAAATGATAGCTCTCATTGTTATTAATAGAGATATACAAGGTACAGAGGTGGCGTAAAGGAGAGAGTGCTCAACCGTGCTTTGGTGGAGATGGTCAAGGGGGCAGGGAAACTTTCAAAGCAGAGGACAACACATTTGAACTGGGTCTTGAAGTGTCAGGAAGAGTTAAATCAGACAGATAATAATTTTACAGGAGCAAGAAGGCATCCAGCTAGAAGGAACAGAATGTATAAAATCATAAATGCATAAAATGGTGTCCAGGGGCCAAAGAGCAGATAGGAATGGCCAGAGCATTGAGTATTTTTGGGGTACTAACAAGAGATGAGGTTGTAGGGATAGGCAGCCATGAGAAGAAATGAGTTTCAAAAAGAAGTTGAGTATTTGTGTCACATGTTGCTGAAAAGTCAAGAAAAGTAAAAATCAAAAAGCATACATTGGATTTGACAATACAGAGGTCATTTGTCACTCTAGCAAGAGCAAGTGGAGAGTGAAGCAAAACTGCAGTGGAATGAAGAGAGAATGGGAGGTGAAGAAGTAGAGACAATAGGTATAGCTGACTCTTTTTTTTTTTTTTTATAATTTTATTTATTTATTTTTCCCCCAAAGCCCCAGTAGATAGCTGTATGTCGTAGTTGCACATCCTTCTAGTTGCTGTATGTGGGACACGGCCTCAGCTTGGCCAGAGAAGCGGTGCGTCGGTGCACGCCCGGGATCCGAACCCGGGCTGCCAACAGTGGAGTGCGCTCACTTAACCGCTAAGCCACGGGGCGGCCCCTAGCCGCCTCTTTTGATTGTTGATTTTTTTTTTTTTTAGTGTCAAGTGCTTTTATTTTGTCGATATTTCCAGGGAAGCCCTACCTCTTAAGGGAGCTGTTCACATACTGCACAATCTGTACAGCCATATGGGGCAGCCCCAAGGATTGCTCTGTTCTGACAACAAGCTTTAATGCATACCTCTTAGAACACTTTGCTAAGAGGGGCAGCAGCAGATATACACAGATAACTCTGGGCTTGATACTAGTCCTGAGTGTGGGCTAAGTATGAAACAAGTCACCCTTGTTAATTTAAGTCATTAGGGAAATGAGCATCAAAACCTCAGTGAGATACCACTCCATGCCCACTAGAATGGCTATAACCAAAAACGCAGACAATAACAAGTGTTGACAAGGATATAGAGAAATTAGAACCCTCCTACATTGCTGGTGGAAACGTAAAATGGTGCAGCCACTTTGGAAAAGTTTGGCAATTCTTCAAAATGTTAAGTATAGTTACTAGTATATGTTTATGGCAACTGCTGCAATTCCACCCATAGCATATACCTAAGAGGAGTGAAAATATGTGCCCACACAAAACCTTGTATGTGAATGTTCATAGCAACATTATTCATAATAGCCAAAAAGTGGAAACAACCCAAATGCATCATTTTGACTTCATATAAAGGATTCTTTGGAGTGAGAAAAAGTAAGTACAAACAAGGCAATGAAGAGGAGATAAAGTAGGTGCTTTTACCTTTCAAATAACATAGAAGAGTCCTATAAAAGAGAAATGATTCATTAGCTAAGCTTTTTTCAGTGATGTAGCTTATGAATTTAAATTCTAACTGTTCCATAACATTAGATTCTCTGTAATTTTCTTTCTTTTATAGTTTGTTGTATGTAAGTTATATAGACTATCTTGAAGATAGTCTTTGAGGGCTGTATTCATTTAATTATTTTTGTTCTCAAACCCATTTCTCATTTTGGCACAGATGTGGAAAAATCACACTTTACTCGAGATCCATCCCAGCTTAAAGGCATCCTTGTTCGAGCATCATTGAAAAAAAGCACAATGGGATTTGGTTTTACCATTATTGGTGGAGATAGGCCTGATGAGTTCCTACAAGTAAAAAATGTACTGAAAGATGGTCCTGCAGCTCAGGATGGGAAAATTGCACCAGGTAACAAATTTTTCAGAATTACCTAAGAGTATTAATACTATAACAAAAATTATAGTGAAAAGGTTTTGTATATGTATTGTATATGTAATTTATATATAATAAATATATATTTATATATATAGTGACTATATATAAATATTATATCTAATACATGTATATGTACATACATGATAACTATATATATATTATATATATAATTTATATATATAAAGAGAGAGAGAGAGAACTAAACTATATGACTGAAGAGGGAGATTCCTGTATTAAAATAGTTTATCCTCTAAATTTAAATGCATACTAGTTTTGGGGGAAGGCCATTTTTACAAATAAGTGGAAACTTAGAGAAAATATATTAAAATTATGAGTTTTTTGAATAGTTTGTATAATTTTGAGATAACGCTTTGGCTGTACTGAGCTAAAGATTTATTAGCCATCTTAGAAAACAATTTGAGGCCGGCCCCGTGGCTTAGCGGTTAAGTGCACGCGCTCCGCTGCTGGCGGCCTGGGTTCGGATCCCAGGCGCGCACCAACGCACCGCTTCTCCGGCCATGCTGAGGCCACGTCCCACATACAGCAACTAGAAGGATGTGCAGCTATGACATACAACTATCTACTGGGGCTTTGGGGGAAAAATAAATAAATAAAATAAAAAAATTAAAAAAAAAAAGAAAACAATTTGATTGTTTGATTTTGATTACATAGTGTAATTTTGGAACTATCTAACATTTACCTATAATCTTTTTTGAAAAGTGATCCATTGTGATGTTTATAGTGATACTGAACAAATTTTATATCTCACAGCTTTTTCCTAAGGTTGTTTTTTTTTGTTTGTTTGTTTCTTTAGTCTTATTGGTTGTTAGTACAATTAAACTATGTTAAGAATTATAGAAACAAATATTACCATTTTTACAGAGCTGTGTAAATTTGTCTTTTGTATAGTTTTCCCAAAGTCTCAACTTGGTAATTGTTAGATATTTTTATATGGCTGACAGTGTTTTGTGGCTGGAGGGGTTAGAGGATGTTCAAGACTAATTATTGATTACGGGGGAGGTTTAAGCATTTTTTTCCAGAAAGATTTTAATATTCCACTGAGGTTGCTTCTTTCACTGTTTGCTAGACTTTTCTAATCCTCTGTTATTTCACATATCATGTACATATGTCCCCCATTTGGATGATTCAACTGTCATAATACTTTTGATGGCAGATATCACTTATTTTCAAAAGTTCTCAATTTTGACTTTTTTAACATTTTGTCCATGAAACAAATTTTATAGCTATCGTATATGCTGTCAGGATTTCTAATATAGATTCAGATTTGTCTAAAATTGTTATCTGATTTGCATAACAATAGAATACTTCCATGAAAATTCTAGGAACTTTAGCCAGGGAAGGAAAAGTCAAAACTTTGTTTCTAATTAGTCTAATTTTGTACCTTCTTAGATCATAAAACAAATTTCTACAGACTAACATTTGTTTTTAAATACCATTCATGTTGATTGTATAAAGCCTACATACAATCAGAACAAATTAAAGCACCTTTATTTGGCAATAACCTTTTAAATGATCATATTCAAATAAAAGCAGCAAATGGATGAGACATCAGAGGACAAATTTAAAAACTTAACACTGCCTTAAAAAAATACACAACTGATGAATGTCAAGTGGTAATGATTCTGCAAAGTGGTCATAATAATGTAAAATCAGAAAAGCAAAACCAGCTTTCACAAAGATTAATTGAGCTGACTTTTCAGTGTCTTAAATAATATGTTCGTGTCGAATTTTTTTGTTGCTTGTTTCTCCTTTTGAAATCTGAATTACAATACGTTGAAAATCTCTACAAAAAAAAGAATGCTGAAAGAAAATACATTTATAACTTAACATTATTCTAATCTTCAACCCTACGTTTTTCAACTAGAATGAATTTTTAAGTACATTGTAATCAATGGCTTCTTAAAATCAAGAAATAAGGTGGTATTTAAAGATTGCCTTTTTGTACAAGTAGCCAGTGGAGTTATTTGCTCTTCGTCTGTGTACTGACTACCTACTACAATGTACCTAGCTTTGTATGGCCACTTAGGTGTGACTCAGAGGATATACTAACAATGATAATATGAATTTGCTTTTTTTTTTTAATTTTTTTTTTATTTTTTTTATTTATTTTTCCCCCAAAGCCCCAGTAGAGAGTTGCATGTCACAGTTGCACACCCCACCAGTTGCTGCATGTGGGACACGGCCCCAGCACAGCCAGAGAAGCGGTGCGTTGGTGCACACCCGGAATCCGAACCCGGGCTGCCAGCAGCGGAGCGCGCGCACCCAACCGCTAAGCCACGGGGCCGGCCCTGCATTTATTTTTTAAATAATTCACTTGAGCTTGGGGACATAACTCTTTGCCACAAATGTAATTAAGATTTTATGCATTTGTATATTATTTTTAGAGAGGATTCACAGAAGGGAAAATGACATATCTGTGTTCGAAATCTATCTTTTCAGCAGTTAATGAACAGTAAGAGGTTTCCAGAATTCATATTTAGATGCAAAATTTAAGTTATTTTTGTCTCTCCCCAACAAAAAATTAACTTAACTGGTGGTTTTAATATTTTTAACATGATTATGTTTTACCAGGTGATGTTATTGTAGACATCAATGGCAACTGTGTCCTTGGTCACACCCATGCAGATGTTGTCCAGATGTTTCAATTGGTACCTGTCAATCAGTATGTAAACCTCACTTTATGTCGTGGTTATCCACTTCCTGATGACAATGAAGATCCTGTTGTGGACATTGTTGCTGCTACTCCTGTCATTAATGGACAGTCATTAACCAAGGGAGAGACTTGCATGAATACTCAGGATTTTAAGTCAGGAGCAATGGTTCTGGACCAGAATGGAAAATCAGGACACACCTTGATCGGTGATCGTCTCAATGGACCATCAGATCTGAGTGAGCAGAGAGCATCCATGGCATCATCAGGCAGCTCCCAGCCTGAACTAGTGACTATCCCTCTGATTAAGGGCCCTAAAGGCTTTGGGTTTGCAATTGCTGACAGCCCAACTGGACAGAAGGTGAAAATGATATTGGATAGTCAGTGGTGTCAAGGCCTACAGAAAGGGGATATAATTAAGGAAATTTACCATCAAAATGTGCAGAATTTAACACATCTCCAAGTGGTAGAGGTGCTAAAGCAGTTTCCAGTAGGTGCAGATGTACCATTGCTTATCTTAAGAGGAGGTGAGTAAAACCACAACAAGGAAAAATCTTCATTGCTCATGCATTTATATCTGCTAATTGTCCTTCCTTACAGGTCAGAATATCTCTTTCCTAGCATACTTAACTGGTAGTTAGTGTGCATTTTCCTGAAGGTTCTGTCTGACTGCTTCCGTAAGCAATATCTTTTGCAACAGTTATTTTGGTTATTAGTGGTTTCATTCGTGTCCATTATGGGTTTCTCTCCCTCTCTATTCTTTTTAAAATCTGATTTATGGCTTTAATGATTAGAGAGAGTCACTGCATTGTGCTACTTCAAATGAAATATATCCTCTTAATTGCATTTTCTCTGTTGATGACAATAATAGAAATTGACTCTTTCAACCAGTGGCGCTTCATGTGGATCTCTGTAATGTACCAAAGATGTTTTGAAAGAGCTAGCATCTCTGTGAATAAGCAAAATGATGTTGGATGGTGTGTGAACCTGTTCTGTAAAAGCAATCATGATAGCTTGTGCTCATAAAGCTTTTATCTTAAGCTTAAGTATCTGTTCGTAAATGTTAATTAAACCCCACGGTGCTTCATGTGAGAGAAATGTAATTTTTACTTTCCAAGGTCATCAGCTGACTTGAACTGCTCCCAGACATAAATCCAGTTCCAGGGACTAATCACAAAGTTGCATTTTAATGGGCTTCCTTAATTTTTGCCTATGAATGACTAGTATTTTAAAGAATAAAATTTAGCCCTTCGCACTTACCTTTCTGGCTGTTAGTTTTCATTTTTGAGGCAAATGAGCAGTTTAACTTCATTGGGACGTTTTTCATTATTCTCATTTCTTTGAACTATTTTTGTTTTTCTTTGGGTGATGTGGTAGAATGTGCTCCAAGTAAGGTGGAAATCCCTTCGTGAGTGCTGGCGAGTTATCCAGAGTTCCAACCAAGAGAACAATAGGAGACTAGGGTTTGGGGTCAGAGGTTTAACGTTAGTTTCCTGCCTTGCTACCTTTTGGTTCTACAGTATAAGGAAGTAATGTTAATCTATTTGAGTCTTAGTCTAAAATAGTAGTAACATTTATGTTTTAGGATTGTCATAAAATGAAATTAGATAATATGTGCATAATGCCTGGCACATGGGAGGTGTTGGACATAGAATTTACTAGCCTACTAAAAGTTGAAGCTAGTTTTATCATGAACTTGAGCAGTATTTGTGATCTGGGAATGCTTCCTCTGTTTTTAAAATTTGGTTCATTTTTTTTAAGGTCCTCCTTCACCAACTAAAACTGCCAAAATGGTGAGTATACAGTGGTCCTCAAATGCTTCTTCCCAACACAGCAAGCAAGATGCCGTGTTCCCCTCTGTAAGAGCAGCCCACTGTGGTGGTGATTCCAAATGGGAGAAGTCAGGAGGCTACTGCCCTGGGCTTGCCTCAGAAGCTCTAGGAAGCGTGTGAGTTAGAAAGACCTCCCTAGAGAGGAGAGGGCTTTCCTGGTTAGGTCTTTCTGTTACTAGAGGCCCATACTACCAATAATCCTGTTCTCTAAATAGTAAAATATGGACACACTGAAGTGCCTGTTCAGGAGTCCTTTTACTTTCTTTGTGTTTCAAAGGAGCAAGGATAAGAAGTAGCTAAATGTTAGGGCAGATGGTAAACTGTTACATCTTCTCCTTGATGCCCAAAAAGAAGACATGGTAGCTTTGCATAATTTCATGGGGACTGTAAATACCCACATTTAGATAACCTTCTTACTTTTAGGACTAAACAAGACTTTCTAGAGTAATTGTGGCTTTCTGTGCTCAATATGCTTGTATCAAAGCGGTAGGCTGTCAGACTTGATACTGTTTTCTTTGGCATTTTTCTGAATAACTGAAAAGCCTACTGAAGGACCCTTATAGAGAATAAGACCTAAAGAAGGGTTTACCATGCTATGAAGGAAACTGTGCTGGGTGCACATGTGTAGCTACTTATATATCTACAATATATGGATATAGATATAAAGACAATTATGTATAAAATCCTAATTTAATTCTAGTTTGCTTGATTTGGAGTCTGTCATCTCACAATTGAAAGTTGGTGTTCCAACCATAAACCATAGGCTATTAAAAGAAGGATCATCAGATATAAGATGGATTCATTTTTTCTAGCCCACCAAATAGGATCCTCTGCAAATTTGCTGTTTTATGGGTCAAAAGGAAAGAAACACTCTACTTTTATGGCCTCTACCACTTAGGTCCAGTGTGAACAGAAGTTCTTTTTGCCTATTCAGTTAAAATTGCACTATATTTTTCTACGTTTCTGCTTCCTCTACTGATCTTTTTTAACTCCTGGGCTACCGTATCTATTTTATAATGGATGCCAGTGCAGCCTGGTGACTCTAATACTTTATAACTGATGACCTCTCCCTGCCCTGACAGAATCCTAGGACATGTGGGGAAAAGGGGAGGAGGCTACTCTTTTCTTCCTGACATCTGATTGGGTCAGTGAAGGGTCCCCTCTGTCACAACACTTTGCAGTGACTGTCCCCTCACTGCTCCCTGACAAGCTGATGCCCTTGCATTCTAGTTAGCATTAATTATTTTATCACAAATGTCTATAATCTCCCTGTTCTAACAATAATTCAGGATAACAAGCTGTTCTCAAAACCATATTTATTTTCTTAGGCTATTTATTAGATTTCATTTTAAAAGTTTTATTAAAGAAGTCATTTTGCTTGGCTATTTTTTGGGAAAGTTCTATCTGAATGGGAAAAAAATGAAAATATGCTCTCTGTTTTCTCTTATCTGATTGCCTGGCATGGTGCATTTTTCCTTAATGTATTTGAATCGGCCATGCAGGGTTTTCACAGCGTCATCTTTATAACCTAAATTAGAGTTAACGCTTCCTCTTCCATTCCCTTAGAAAGAGTATTATCTTCAGCATCTTTACAGGGAATTAAATTCAGTGAAGGGGGACGGGGTTTGTCAAGAATGTTATGAAGGTATTCTCTCAGCGTCTCCCTCGGAGGTGCTCGTGTCGTGTCCCTATTTATCTTCTTCTCAAAGTCAGTTTGTGTCTTGGGTGGAGAAAACAGCAAGATTGCTTAAACGTAGGACTAATTAAGACCCTTCAGTTGACACCATTGTAAACTTTTTCTAATTTAAATATGTTTTAACCAAATACATATGGCTATGAAAGTGAATTCCTATAAGACTGCGAATATGCTGTGGCTTTGACCCTGCCACCTATACAACTATAATCAGTTGACTTATCTGGTTCGGACAACGGTTTTATGAACTAATCAACCATCTGGTTTTTTAAAATACTAAGTAAGGCTCTTTTCCATTTCAGAAAACAGATAAAAAGGAAAATTCAGGAAGTTTGGAGGCCATAAATGAGCCCATTCCCCAGCCTATGCCTTTTCCACCCAGCATTATTAGGTCTGGATCCCCGAAATTGGATCCTTCAGAGGTCTACCTGAAATCTAAGACTTTATATGAAGATAAACGTAAGTAGTTGTGGAATATTTCAGGAGAGCATGCAACAAAATAAATTTGAATTATTTTAAAAACTGAGACCTTCCCATCTTTCAAAACCATATTGAAAAGTTATTCCTTCATTCCAATTTTAATATGACTCTGGGCTTCTTCCATTTACATTCAACATTCATTCATTCATTCTTTTCAGGCACTTAAGGTATTAAGTGCCTACTATCTACCCAACACCATAGTAGGTAATGGGAATACAGAGATAAATAGGTTACATAGGCCCTGAACCCAAAAAGATGATTAAACTTAAATGGAAAAGAGAAGTATATAATCGAATAACTATAAATAAGCCTAACAGGTGCAATAAGAGAAGGATGAACTGGATGGATTGAGATCCAAAGTAGAAAATGGTCAATTTTACCACCGTGGGTAGTGGGAAGTGTCAGATACTGCTTCATATAGGAAGTTAAGCTTTAACCAAGTCTTCAGAGACAAGGAGGTGTTTATGAGAGAGAGAAAAGGAAAAGAAAGAAGGAAAAACATTTGCACATTGACCTTGCATGGCCTGGGTTCTGCAAGTAGTTCATTTTGGCTGGGTGTGGTTGGCAAGGGAAGCCAGAGGGGAGAGCAGGAGCAGGTTGTGGAGGGTGGATTATGCCATTCTGAGGAAGCTGGAGTCAGTGATATAAATGATAGAGAGCCACGGAATGGTTTTAACTAGCGGGATGATATTATTGAACTTGGGTTTTGGAAAGATTTTCTGACAGGAGTATGAAGGATGATGAATCAGAGGGATGTGCAATTTGAGGAAAGGTGTGCAATCTGAGGAGAAAACCAAAGAGTAGACTCCTTAGAGGAGTCCAGCTGAGAGATGATGAGAAGAGAGTGCATAAGGCAGAAATTTATTTTCATACTAATTTACTTACTAAGGATAAACCTTTTCCAAAGTAAAATTGCAGATTTAAATTGGTTTAATTTTTTAAAATTTATTTGTTTTTAAGAAATAAATCTAAATCTACATTGGAAAAGATGTGCACAGGTGGAAATATTATATATAATTGACTTCATACTTATTTAACCAATGCAGGTCTTTATCTTGATAGTCCTAGGCCATATTTAGAAAGATGAAAAGCAGGTGTAAGCACAGCAAAGCAATAATTTAAATTAGTATGACTATGGAGAATCCCTTTCTTCAGACTTCCCAGTCATAGCCTGGTACATTCTTAGTATTGGCATAAACTATTCAGTCCCTTTGGGCCTCACTCATAATATAAATGAGTTGGACTCATCAGTCTTTTTATCTCTGAAGGTCTATGATTTTAATAGGAAATATTTCTCAAAAGAGATTGCTTCTAAGGAACATTATCAGGATTTACCCTATATGGTATCTCACCTTTTATATCGTTCCCTGACATGTTTCTCTCTTTTCCTTTTCTAGCAAATACTTCTTACTTGTAAATAATATTAATATTTTCTCAGAGATAAAATTTTAGTCATGAAGTAGATTTTTCTGATTTAATATTCTGATGAATGTGACCTGCCCTTTGGGAGCGAATGGTGTGGGTTAAGAGCCTGGACCCTGGAAATCAAGCTGGGTTGAAATCTCAGTTCTGCCATTTACTTGCTGTGTGACGCTGGGCAAGTTGCTCAGTTTCCTCAGCTAGAAAATGAGGCTAATAATAGGTGTTAGCTCTTATTTATTTTCTTTTAAAATAATATCATTTTGCAAAATTAGGCTAAGTAAGCAGTTCATATGTAATGCTTTTCTGAGACAAAGATATGCTTAGAAGTAGAATTAAGGCATTTTATGAGCTCTCTTTTCCTAGGATTTGCCCAAGTGTTAATTTAGATAATTTGTACTTACCAAATATCAAACTTAAATTGGATAATTCTGAATTTAATTTTATAATATTGATTTGAAAGCTTTAGGAGTCAATGGCAGTGTAATATTGAGTTCATGGAAGTGAGGGTAAATATTCCTAAGCTATCTTGATACCAAGTTTTGTTTAGAGCTCAAAACAAAGATTTATGGTTGAATTTTTTTTTGTGGTGTCATGTTCTTGTGTAAATTTTCACATATCAAAAAGTTCTGAGGTTATAATTTATTGAACTCTATAATATTATTCTGCTAAATATTAAACTTTGTTTTATTTTAATCTTTTTAAAATAAATCAAAGTATTTATTTTATTTTTTTATATTTTCTGGTTTTCCCTAGCACCAAACACCAAAGATTTGGATGTTTTTCTTCGGAAACAGGAATCAGGGTTTGGCTTCAGAGTGCTAGGAGGAGATGGACCTGACCAATCTGTAAGTTCAAATAGTTTGGAATTTGGCTGTTTCTGTTAAAACTTTTAAGGGATGATTTGGTAGTAGTATATGGTGTTTTTGTTTTGTTTTCTGTTTGATTTTTTTAAGATTTTGTTTTCTCTAACATTTTCATTAAAATAAGGAAGAACTTATTAGTGTCATAGTCTATCAGTTAACTTGGTGTAGCTGAGGCTAAAACTGTTAGGTAAAAACTGAATATATCAGCTGTAAATTGGACAGTAATTAATTAATTAATTAATCTATGTGCTTAAAGCTTATTTTAAATTTTTATTTCCCTTTGTCTTTGTTAAACAGATTTTAAGACATTCTCCTTCTCTAAGAAACCTATAATCCAAAGTCCAATTTACCACAATCACTCTATCTTCTGACATGAGCCTGTGTGCATTATGTCACCTAATCTCATAAATGGGTTGAAATTTTCATGCTGAGTACTTTGCATGCCATTTCATCTGTTACCTATGAAACTAGAAGAATATAAAATAATTAATGTTTCTGTCTAGAAAGCATGAGAGTTATGTTTGGAAAGCATTTAAAATCTAGAATTTTATTTATACACAGTTCTCACACAAAGTGAGTTTAGAGAAGACATATAGTGGGTTTTATTTTTACGTCGCCCTTAGTTTGAATGACAAAGAATTTTTAATTTTTTTTGTATAATATCAAGAACGACTATATTACTGTCATGCTTGGAAGTTAGGTGAGTTAACAATAATCTTTTAAAATGACAGGCTTCTTTCTATTTCTGAATAGAACATTTGACTTATATAGTATTAATGTGCTCTAATTCATCATATTGGTTACAGTTAAAACAATCATCAGAGACAAGTAAAGCATAAGGCAGGTTGCCCTATATAGGGCAAATATAAGATGCCTTGATTGTTCTTGGTCGTAGATGTAGTTCTGTTTTACTGCTTCCTATTTTATTGATACTTGTAGTGTTCACTTAGACGTTGTAAGACTTTTTCTCAAACAACTTTGAAGAAACCTTTCTTTTCCCTTAAATGTCACATTTTAGCAATTCTGAAACTAGCCCAAACATTTAGGATTATGTAATTATAGGATTCTCATTGCTGGCAAGCAGAATGAACTAGATCTCTTCCCCTATTTGCAAGTGAATCTCAGGCCAGTCTGTTCCCCTGAAATATTTACTGCTTTGAGATTTAGAAATAAGAAATGTTTCTGTATTGTATATACTGGACTTGTACTGATAGCCATATGTGATGGGAGTATTGTAAGAATTATCTCAGTTGCTGTAAACAATGTGTGGAAAATCTCTCCTGATGGCATTCAATAGACTTTTTTTTACTTTTAGTAGCCACTCCACAGAATTGCATTTTCTGAGTTTAATGTTTTTGTTTTGTTGTAGTGATGGAAGTGATGGTGGTACTTTTTAAGTTTTTGAACAACTTTGTATTGTCTGTCTTCTTTGTACTCAACCCAGAGGATCTAGAACGGATTACATAATGTGGTTATTGGAAGTGCCATTTTGGAGAATGGTCACTTTCTAAGATATCACCTTTCTAAAATATGACTGTTTTCATAGTTGAACTGCAAAAATCTGTTGGTTTGTACAGTGCTAAGTCAGGAAGTCCTTAACTTAGCAGTTAGAGATCTTACTAGATCTTAGTAGACTGTATAGACCAACCTACACTTTGTTATCTTGTCAGATATATATTGGAGCCATCATTCCTCTGGGTGCAGCTGAGAAAGATGGTCGGCTCCGGGCTGCTGATGAACTGATGTGCATTGATGGGATTCCTGTTAAAGGAAAATCACACAAACAAGTCTTAGACCTGATGACGACTGCTGCTCGAAATGGCCACGTGTTATTAACTGTCAGAAGAAAGATCTTCTATGGTGGTATGTGAACCTGTTCCTCCTCTGATAAGTTAAAAAAGAAACAAAGAGACTTAGAAACCATTTTCTCTGTGGTTTTGCAGGTTAGTTTATTATGTTTAATAGTGTGTGAGATAACCCATTTGGTGTGATCCTGGGCCTCACTGTGGAAGGCCATGTAACGTCAAAAAGGATCCAGAAATACTACTACTACTATCAAAGAAGGAGAAATAAATTTTGGGCCTCTATATTAAGCTTATATTAAAATATTGATGAATTTTGCCAATGTGGTATTGTAAATGGGAGTATCAGGTTAAATCTGTTTTCTTAAAAACAAATACAAAGTTATTTAGTCATACCAAGATATCCCATTAGCTGAATATCAAAAGATTTTGGATCCTGATGAAATCCCAAATATTCAAAGAGGACAGAATATTTCTACTTGAGAAGTTTTAGTATAATTTAACATTTATTAATTGCTTACTATGTCCCAGACATATGGATTCTTTTATTTGATCTTTACAAAATCATGATGTAAATACTGTCATTACCTAGTTTTACAATTACTCACAGAAGGGTTGAGAGACACACAACTGGTAAGTAGTAGAGCCAGGATTAAAACAGGCAGTTTAGGGGCCGGCCCGGTGGCGCAAGCGGTTAGGTGCGCGCGCTCCGCTGCGGCGGCCCGGGGTTCGCTGGTTCGGATCCCGGGAGCGCACCAACGCACTGCTTGGTAAGCCATGCTGTGGCGGCGTCCCATATAAAGTGGAGGAAGATGGGCACAGATGTTAGCCCAGGGCCGTCTTCCTCAGCAAAAAAGGAGGAGAATTGGCGGATGTTAGCTCAGGGCTGATCTCACACACAAAAAAAAAAAAACAAAAAAAAAAAACAGGCAGTTTAATCACAGAGCCCAGAGTCTAAACCATTATACTAGCATTTGAATATCTCTTACATTTTTCTCATCAATAGCTTTATGAATATTAAATAGGCATTTTTAGAAGTGAATTCTTGCCACTTTAAAATTTATTTATTTATTAATTTTTTTTTTAGACTGGAATTTTTATTTATTTTAATTTTTTATTTATTGCAGTAACATTGGTTTACAACATTGTATAAATTTCAGGTGTACATCATTATACTTCTATTTCTGCATAGATTACATCATATTCACCACCCAAATACTAATTACAACCCATCACCACACACATGTGCCAAATTATCCCTTTCGCCCTCCCCCCTCCCCCCTTCCCCTCTGGTAAACACCAATCCAATCTCTGTCTCTATGTGTTTGTTTATTGTTGTTATTGTCTACTACTTAATGAAGGAAATCATACGGTATTTGACCTTCTCCCTCTGACTTATTTCACTTTGCATAATACCCTCAATGTCCATCCATGTTGTCACAAATGGCTGGATTTCATCGTTTCTTATGGCTGAGTAGTATTCCATTGTGTATATATACCACAGCTTCTTTATCCATTCGTCCCTTGATGGGCACTTAGGTTGCTTCCAAGTCTTGGCTATTGTGAATAACGCTGCAATGAATACAGGGGTGCATGTATCTTTAAGCATTGATGTTTTCAAGTTCTTTGGATAAATACCCAGCAGTGGAATAGCTGGATCATATGGTAGTTCTATCCTTGATTTTTTGAGGAATCTCCATACTGTTTTCCGTAGTGGCTGCACCAGTTTGCACTCCCACCAGCAGTGTATGAGAGTTCCCTTCTCTCCACATCCTCTCCAACACTTGTTGTTTCCTGTCTTATTAATTATAGCCATTCTGACGGGCGTGAGGTGATATCTCATTGTAGTTTTGATTTGCATTTCCCTGATAGTTAATGATTTTGAACATCTTTTCATGTGTCTGTTGGCCATCTGTATATCTTCTTTGGAGAAATGTCTGTTCAGGTCTTTTGCCCATTTTTTAATTGGGTTGTTAGTTTTTTTGTTGTTGAGATGCATGAGTTCTTTATATATTTTGGAGATTAAGCCCTTATCAGATGTATGGTTTACAAATATCTTCTCCCAATTGTTAGGTTGTCTTTTCGCTTTGTTCATGGTTTCCTTTGCTGTGCAGAAGCTTTTTAGTTTGATATAGTCCCATTTGTTTATTTTTTGTATTGTTTCTCTTGCCCAGTCAGACATGGTGCTTGAAAATATGTTGGTAAGACCAATGTCGAAGAGCGTACTGCCTATGTTTTCTTCTAGAAGTTTCATAGTTTCAGGTCTTACATTCAACTCTTTAATCCATTTGGAGTTAATTTTTGTGTATGGTGTAAGTAAGGTAAGGGTCTACTTTCATTTTTTTGCATGTGGCTATCCAGTTTTCCCAACACCATTTGTTGAAGAGACTTTCTTTTCTCCATTGTATGTTCTTGACTCCTTTGTCAAAGATTAGCTGTCCATAGATGTGTGGGTTTATTTCTGGGCTTTCGATTCTATTCCATTGATCTGTGTGTCTGTTCTTGTGCCAGTACCATGCTGTTTTGGTTACTATAGCTTTGTAGTGTATTTTGAAATCAGGGAGTGTGATACCTCCAGCTTTGTTCTTTTTTCTCAGGATTCCTTTAGCTATTCGGGGTCTTTTGTTGTTCCATATAAATTTTAGGATTCTTTGTTCTGTTTCTGTGAAAAATGTTGTTGGAACTTTGATAGGGATTGCATTGAGTCTATAGATTGCTTTAGGAAGTATGGACATCTTAACTATGTTAATTCTTCCAATCCAAGAGCATGGAATATCTTTCCATTTCTTTGTGTCTTCTTTAATTTCTTTCAGCAATGTTTTATAGTTTTCGGTGTACAGATCTTTCACCTCTTTGGTTAAGTTTATTCCTAGGTATTTTATTCTTTTTGTTGCAATTGTAAATGGGATGGTATTCTTAATTTCTCTTTCTGCTACTTCATTGTTAGTGTATAGAAATGCAACTGATTTTTTTTTTAATTGATGTTTTAATGGTTTCTAACATTGTGAAATTTTGGGTTGTACATTTTTGTTTGTCCATCACCATATATATGACTCCCTTCACCCCTTGTGCCCACCCCCCACCCCCTGCCCCTGGTAACCACAGTCCAGTTTTCTCTGTCCATGTGTTGGTTTATATTCCACATATGAGTGAGATCATACAGTGTTTGTCTTTCTCTTTCTGGCTTATTTCACTTAACATAATACGCTCCAGGCCCATCCATGTTGTTGCAAATGGGACGATTTTGTCTTTTTTTATGGCTGAGTAGTATTCCATTGTATATATATACCACATTTTCTTAATCCAGTCGTCAGTCGAGGGACACTTAGGTTGCTTCCACTTCTTGGCTATGGTGAATAATGCTGCAATGAACATAGGGGTGCATAAGCCTCTTTGGATTGTTGATTTCAGGTGCGTTGGATAGATTCCCAGTAGTGGGATAGCTGGATCATAGGGCATCTCTATTTTTAATTCTTTGAGGAATCTCCATACCGTTTTCCATAGAGGCTGCACCAATTTGCATTCCCACCAGCTGTGTATGAGGGTTCCTGTTTCTCCACATCCTCTCCAACATTTGTTGTTTTTTGTCTTGGTGATTATACCCATTCTAACAGGCGTGAGGTGGTATCTTAGTGTTGTTTTGATTTGCAAGAAATGCAACTGATTTTTGTATGTTGATTTTGTATCCTGCAACTTTACCATATTTGTTTATTACTTCTAAAAGTTTTCTGGTGGATTCTTTAGGGTTTTCTATATATAAAATCATGTCATCTGCAAATAGTGAGAGTTTCACTTCTTCCTTTCCGGTTTGGATCCCTTTTATTTCTTTCTCTTGCCTGATTGCTCTAGCATTTGAATCTCTCTTACATTTTTCTCATCAATAGCTTTATGAATATTGAATAAGCATTTTTAGAAGTGAATTCTTGCCACTTTAAAATTTAAAAAAGACAACTCTATAGCACAAGAATATAAGCCTCATGAAGATAGGGGTATTTATCCATTTCCTTATCCACTGTATCTCTAGCACTTAGAAGAGTGCCTGCCTGGCACAGAGTGGACATCAATAAATGATGTTGACTTGATGAATATTTGCATTACTCTTAAAATGAGGCACTGTGTTTTTGATTGCAACATCCAAAGTAAAGGCCTGCCTCTTTTTGTAAATATCAGGCATTTAAAGATGCGTATAGATTTTTTTTTTTTTTTTGAGGAAGATGAGCCATGAGCTAACATCTGTTGCTAATCCTCCTCTTTTTTTTTTGCTGAGGAAGATTGGCCGTGTGCTAACATCCACACCCATCTTCCTCTACTTTATATGGGACGCCGCCACAGCATGGCTTGATAAGCGGTGCATAGGTCCATGCCCGGGATCCGAACCCGGGAACCCCAGGCCGCCAAAGCAGAGCACGTGAACTTAACCGCTACTCTACTGGCCAGCCCTCATACAGATTTTAATGCCACGGTTTGGTCGTGCTGGAGTCAGAAACATAACCACATACAGTAAAAAATGTGATGTTATACAACTTACAGATTGGCTCTCTCCTGGAAAACATCATGAAGAAGTTTCCAAGTAGTTTGATATTATTGGAGGCATTTAGCCAATTCATTCTAACCATGCATTATACCAAAAGAAATCCTTTATTTTTCATTAATGATTTGATGTTGGTGGCACTTGGTTGAGATTCTAAAACATATTTTCAGAATCATGTAGATTTTGAGGCAAAAGAGACCTATATATGCATATTTCTTGATGGCAGTGTGTTGTGGTGGTTGTTGACGATGGTTTGTATCAAATTATGGGACAAAGTTTGCCTTTTTAAAAAAACCAATTGGGACTAACTTGTGTCATTTTTTCTCAAGTTCTGATGTCATCCTTGAATAGGAGAAAAAGGTGTAGGTTAACTGCCCATTTTCTGGGGATGCCATATGACCCCATCTATGTCTAGGAGAGTTTGCTGTTCATGTGGACAACTTGTTATATGCTAGGGCAGGGACTTCAGCTAATGATTAACTCATCTGCTGTCATCAAGCAGGAAACTGAAGTTGTAAAACACATTGTATAGGATAGATCCTGTGAGGATGGCAAACTGTCCTCAACCTATAATAGGCAGCATCCTGTCCTGATGCAGTGGCCTCTCAGATGTCACAAATGTCAGTCACTGCACTAAATTATTAAAGTTGATTTTAAAATGAAGTTTACTGTGTCATTTCTTATTATCTGCTTTTGTTAAAGTTACTGATCAAGGTTAAAAACCTTGCTGGAATTAAAACAATTTCAAGAAGAATTTTTTTACTATCAAATTTCACAGAAGCTTTGAAAAACTTCCTTTAAAGTGAGATAACACTGTGTATTTTTCCAGTGATATACTTTAAGTGTATTTAAGAAGTCAGACAGACTGCTGCTGCCTGCATCTGCACTCAGATTATGTCCGGCCCTCACGTAGGAGGTGCTGCTTTTCTGTTCTTTATGTTATTAGAAACTACATTTTCTTTTGAGAGACTTCGCACAAAAACACTTTAGTTATCAGAAATTATGATGTTCCAGAAATATCAAAATTGGTGTTTATTATAGAGAAACAACTTGAGGATGACAGCTCTCAAGGCTTCATTTCAACACAGAATGGATCTCCCCGCCTGAACCGAGCAGAAGTCCCCGCCAGGCCTGCTTCCCAGGAGGCCTATGATGTTGTCTTGCAAAGAAAAGAAAATGAAGGATTTGGCTTTGTGATCCTCACCTCCAAAAACAAACCACCTCCAGGAGGTAAGGGCTGCTGTATCCCATTGTCCCTCTCTGCAATTTCAGTTTTCTGAGTCTCCCACTGGGGTTTATGAAACTAATTAGGAATTATGTATAAATTGCCCTAAAGACTTATCTTTTTAAGAATGATGCATGTTTTCCTTATTGTCAAAATTAGGTAATCTGAGCCAAAACTTCCAGGCTTCAGGTTTACCTATCATCTCAAACTCCATAAAGTAAGTCTTAGTAGGTCAGTTTGCATCAAGATTATATTGTGGCAGTATATCAGGGACGTGACCTAATAGATTTAGTGAAAGAGCAGTGCTGAATTTTTTAAAATATAGGGGGATAGGTTTTTTTAAATTTGGAGAAATTCTGTATGCAGAAATGAATTAAACGCTAGAAGCAGTTGAGAAGAAGCAAAACAGATTAATAGAAAAATCTTGACCCACATATGTCTTAAATAGTCCTTTCTTGTTATTTAATAATAATTGCCATATTCCAGCTATAAAGCAACCTTCTTAAATGATAAGAAGCATTCTTTTATATATGCTTCATTGAAAGGTAAAAATTTTGTCAGAACCTTTAAAAATTAATCTAAATATCCTGAACCCAGTTAACAGAATATTCTCATCTAGGAATGATGACTGTATATATCAATTCCCTCAATAAAGGAGGAAGTACCTCTAGTGTGTTCCGGGATGTTATGATTCAGCAAATTAAATATTTGTCTTGTCTTTATGTTTCTAAGAAATAATCATCTTTAAATATAATTATAAAATCCAAATGAATATAAAATGAAAACCAGCAAATGGATATTTATGTATCATGCTTTCTGGTAACTTTATTTTTCCAAGTCAAATGATAAAAATCTTTGACCACATGAAAATGTGCTCTTGCCTTTGCTAGTGGATTTGATTATATCTTGAGTAGTGAGACCTTTTTACTAAAACCTTAGTAAAAAAAGAAAACACTTTCAGAAAAATATTGTGAGCCAAACCAATTTCCAGAAATCTTCTAAAATTAATGCAAGTGTGTAAAGGAAGACGGTTCTGTGACATGGATGAGTTATTACTATAGTATCAGGTCACTGCTCACTGATACTAGTTTCCATTTTCCAAAAGCAGTTGCTATGGTAACATTTAGAACTGGAACTGTCACTGATGCTATGAGGATGATTATGTGGCCTGTGTCAGAAAAATGAAAGAAAGCAGATTTTAGGTGAATTTTATATTGTATCATTGGAAATCAGTATTTCCAAAAACAAATAACCGTTTAGATAATCATGTTCTCATTCTAATACCATACAATAATCCAGGCATTTAGATTAACACAAAAAGTGAAAGATTACTACTCAGTGTGATAGATGCTAACCACTTTTTATGTAGAAGATATTCCGTTTCTAGCACTACAAAAATTAGGAGAGAGTCTAGTATTCACCGTAAAACTAAGCAATATAGAGGAATTCAGTAAAATAAGTTGCATTACTTAAATATGTTTAACATATTTTTATATTTGTTTATATTTAAAATTTATATTGCTACATTTCAATATATATTAAATATATTCTTTTTATTTATGTATATTATACTTATTTGTTTATACTAAAATTTTAAAATATTTTTATACTTATTTATTTCAATTGTTTCTTACTATTTTGATGGTTTTGTGTGCCATAGATGCTAGATCTCTGTATAAGATAGTGTCATTAAATGTTGGGCCTTGTAATCAGACAAACTTGGATTCAAGCCCTGCTTAGGTCTTTTAATAGCCGTCTGATCTTGGGCAAATTACTTACCCTCCAAGAGCTGCAGTTTCCCCTGTAAAATGAGGATGATGGTAACACTTCCTTTCTCATATGAGTTTAAAGATTAAAGGAGATAATGCACGTGAAGCCCTCAGCCTGGACCTTCAATAAATGTTAGCTGCTGTTATCATGATTGTTATTTATAAAATTGTCTGTCACTGTCTCTTGATCTTTTTTGTTTAAAGAAACTTTAAAAAGTTTATCAACACTTGAGAAATGAGATGGGAAAGAAAGCCCAATTAAAATGTAAGATTGAGGCAGCAGCTAATGTATGGCAGGAAATGAGTGTTTACAGCTCATTAATTAACAGCCTGAATGGCAAATTAGGCTTAGGTTGTCGATGAATTTTATATAAAGTACTTGATATTTTCAGTCATGGTGCAGAACTAGAATTGATAATTTCACTGAAATGCTAGTTAATCATCTCACAAAATGCCAAGCCCTGCAAGCATTCTTCTTGGAACTCCATTCATCTTGTATAGAAAGAAGAAGGGTCATGGGGTGAGCTTGGCTGAGGAGCTTTCACTCACAGAGACTGAGCAATGGCTGCAAACTGCATAACAGAAAAAAGGCAAGAAACGTGTCTGTCAGAATAGATTATTCTTTATGGACCTTGTCTTGGTGTAGATTGGTATTCTGCTCAGTATAGATTACTTTTTCCTTCTGATTCAATTTGTTTTCTGGTGACATTTGTCACAAGAAGAGTTCCCAGTAGCATCTCTAATACCAGTTATAAAATTCTGAGATTCTCTATTGTTGACTTTTTCAAAGATTAGGGATCCAGGTCCACAGCATCCTTATTGTCCTGGACCCAGTGTGTATAAGTGCAAAATGAATGGAATACTTAGACCTCTATTTTTTTTTTGCCAGATATTATCATTTTATTTTATTTTATTTTTTTAATTTTTTGTTTATTGCAGTAACATTGGTTTATAACATTGTATAAATTTCAGGTGTACATCATTATTTAAGATGAAAAGGACTTGGTTAGTTTTTGCTTTGCTAGTACTTCAGAAGTTTTAGTGTTTCTCTTTCTTATCATAAACTTTTCAGTTTGGGTTGCAAAGGATTTCTTTGAGAACGGGACGTTTCCAGTTGCTGTTCTTTCTTTTCCTGAAAAGAAATGTTTTAAGAGCACTAAAGTGATCTGAGCAGCTGAACAAGCCAGTCTGTGAGACAGATTTAGGCCAAAGATGAATGAAGACAGATAAATTGGCTTTATGGCAAATGCCTATAGACTTTGTATACAGCAACAAGGCAGGACTTCAGACATTTCCTTAGCTATGTGCACTCGAAGGGGTTACCTGGAAAACTTCCCAGTCCATTCAGAGAATGTTCACAAGTTATCTTTCTACTGGTCTATGTGTTATTCTTAATTGTTTTGGTGGTACTGCTATAAATGCCAAGACTACTTTTACCTTCCCTCTCCCAGACAACTAACCCTCCAGAAAGTTCTGTACCAAGATTTGCCAATTTCTTTTGACCACATTGCTCACTTGGTGAGAAGGAACCACTGAGACTTCAGAGATTAATTCTGTTTGGTACTTTCCCAAGTCTAAACAAACCCCTTTCAGTGTGCCAGGGAGGTGAATGAGTCTCTTCTCAGGGGATCTAGAATGAACACAGTACACAAGTAAATCTTCTCTAAGAAGGAGAATAACTAAAGTATTGATTTGAAGGCCACCACAAGACCACTGTGTGATTTACCTTATGTTTGTGATGTGCCACCTGTTGTCTGTCAGTGATCAGCTCCCTCCGCCTGGCACAGGACACGGCCCATACTGCTCTGGTGCTTTTCTAATCACTTTGTTTGTAAGAAAAATGGTATAATAAGTACTTGATATAATTCAGAGCTAAAAGGCACTTGCTTTCAACATTGACTTCCTCTATTTTAAGATAAAATTTCTCGCTGTATAAACCCAGAAGAGCCAAGGAATGGCACTGTCTGTGGGGACATAAATCATGGCCAAGAAAAACTTCCAGTCCAAATGAAGGTCTATTAATTTGTCCATAACATACACCTAGATATGACTCAGAAATACTAGTAAGGAGCCCATTTTACAATGGAAATTAAACATAAACACAGTGCCACTTAAAAATATTAATTAGGGCCGGCCCCGTGGCTTAGCGGTTAAGTGCGTGCGCTCCGCTGCTGGCGGCCCAGGTTCGGATCCCGGGCGCGCACCGACGCACTGCTTCTCCGGCCATGCTGAGGCCGGGTCCCACATGCAGCAACTAGAGGGATGTGCAGCTGTGACATACAGCTATCTGCTGGGGCTTTGGAGGGAAAAAATAAATAAATAAAATCTTTAAAAATAATAATAATAAAAATAAAAATAAAAAATAAAAATATTAATTAACCCTATTCATAACAATCAATAGTGGGTGGGAGCCCAAGTGCCTAATAACTTTACTGACCTAGATAAGGAAATTCTCAGAGAACGTGGAAGGAACATTTGTTTCTTAATACGAATGCCCCTTATTAAACGGTGAAAGATATTTTGACAAGATTTCCCAAATGCCTGAGAACTCATTTTAAGGCTTAATAACAGCAAAGTGTCTTAATAGTTAGTCTAGGAAAGCCTTTAGCCTCATGAGCTAGAGATAGAATAGAACTGCATGGAGTGGCTTTGCAAATGTCTTTGACTCAGCTTTGTGCATTCAGGGCAGGATTTTATCCATGAGCCAAATAATTTTAACATTAAACATTTAATGTTCTAATTCCACTCAGCTTTTCTAATTTTAAAAAGATCTAAAAGCATAAATAAAAAGAATTAATTTTGCTATAGAACTAAGTATGATTCATTTTAAGGGTCAGTCGTTTCACTGAACCTGGATTTCTGACCAGTCACTTCTGAGTCCTAAGCTTTGAGTTTGAACTGCATTTATTTACAAGGTTCCTTGTGGGAGCAAATGCCCCTTCAACAAGACCTAAGATAGCCTTATTGTGACAGTTTCTAAAATAGCCAAAAACGTGATGCAGCCTGAACGGCCAACAACAAACAAGCAACATCGGATCAGTAAGATTTTGTCATAAGCGTTAGTGAGGTCAGTGGCCTTGAAACAGGATTATTAGGATGACATTTAAAAATTGGAAAAAGGTTTATGGTAAGTGGAAAACAGCAAAGAGGTTTATATGCTATGATTGCAACTATACACAGAGTATGCATGTGGGCAAAAAGTGGATGAAAATAGTTGCTTTTGGATAGGATGATCACATGCTTTTTTGCTATATATTTTCAGAATTTTCTTTGATGTCATTATGTTGAATTTTTAAATAATGATCAAGATGATAAATCCAACTCTAACAGGTATCTTAAATAATTGAAAAACCTGGGGATTTTTTCCCATAGTTATTCCTCATAAAATTGGCCGAGTCATAGAAGGAAGTCCAGCTGATCGCTGTGGAAAACTGAAAGTTGGAGATCATATCTCTGCGGTGAATGGGCAGTCCATTATTGAACTGTCCCATGATAACATTGTTCAGCTGATCAAAGATGCCGGCATCACTGTCACACTCACAGTCATTGCTGAAGAAGGTAAGGACACAGTAGACCTGCCTTCCCCCAAGCTGATCTGAGGGGGCACAGAGCCTGCAGGGGGCAGTGCTTCCTCCAACATTGCCAGAATCACTGAAGGGATAGAATATTTATATCCTCCGGAGTCTCATTTTTTGCCTTTTCCATTTAATGGATTTAAAAGACGGTTTATTATAAAGTTGTCAGTAGCTCAAGAAAAATAATCCAGCTAGGAATGGTGGCCATTTATTTATGTGCTGTAGAAGCAAGTGCCCAAAAGTAAAAGAGATTGGTAATACTTTTCAGATCTTATTTTCTTAAAATAATGTCTTAAGTCTCTGCTTGAGTGAGAGAAAATGCTTTAAAGAGTTCAAAGAAAGTTACTGTCGATATCAAGTCTTTCATGTCAGGCCCCGGCCACAGTGTGCCTGTCCTTGGGGGCAGGGCTTTGTTCTGGGCAGCTGCTTTGTAAGTGGGGAGAAAGACAGTATGTGGGAATGGCCAGTAAATAGGGCATAAAACGCATTTAGTGTCTTGCCTTGCTTTAAAGCTGCCTTTTGATCATTAAGAATTTCTAATTAGGAATCATTTTGAATAGCACCAGTTCATGTTCTTTGTTTATGAATTACAAGGTAACCATTACATAATGCTCATCTCATTTTTCCTGATTTTGCAAAACTAATGAGGAGAAGCCAAAAACAGCAGAATTATGAAGGGTCAGTCTTTCATATTAAAATTCCTTGTATTATAATGTGTATTCACGTCCCCTTTCCCCCCCATGATTCTCTAATCTAATCAGGTTTCAGTATTCTTGATTCTTCTTTTCTCTTCCTACTGTACCACTCTTACACATTTTTATCTAAGGCATTACATAAATCTCCTTTCTGTCCAAGATCCCATGGGGGCTATTTCTGCATGGACATGAGTTCATGTGGCTGCTCTCGGAGGCCCTTTCTAGTTCTAGGACCCTGTGACATCCCTGCCTCTGCTCTTTTCCTTTCTCTAGTCTGTCTCACACTCTGCCCAGGCTCTGTCCCAGACTCTGCTGCTTCTTCCTGCTAAAATCCTCCTCAGTAGAAGCTCCAGTGCTTCCCCACTTTCTGCACAGAAAGTGTTTTATGATTTTGCTCCCAGCCTGCCTTTTAAATTTACCTCCCAATGTTCTTTCCAAACCCTCCCTTGAGCTAGGCATCATTGGCCTCTGTGCACATGGGCTTCCTCTCGCTAAATCCCATAGCACTCCTTATCTCTGCAATTCATTGAGTGTTATTCTTAAATAACTGTCTCCCTGTTACAAGGATCAGCTCTTTGAAGACAAAGAAAATATCAATTGACTATGATACTTAGTAGGTGCTTGGTGAATATTTTTTGAATGAAGGAATGAGTGAATGGATGAATGAACAAATGATTGAATGAATGAACAAAGTCAGTCAGGAGATTTTTAGTTCTGTGCCAATACCCAGCAGAGGCAACATGAACCCAATAGAAGAAGTAAAGCTTCTGGCATAGTTCACTGACACCTATTAGCCAGTGGTATGATCTTAAACAAGCCACTTAACATTTCTACCCTTCAGTTTTTTATCAGTAGAATGGGAATAATAATATCTATTTCAGGATCATTGTGAAGATTAAAGGTGAAAAAGTACATAACTTAGGCATAAATACCCTAAGGTGCTCGTCTAATGATAGCTGTCATTATTCTACCACATCTCTGCATGGCTGGCTCCCTCATTCCAGTCTCTGCCTGTATGTCACCACCTAAGGAAATGATCATAATATTTAGTAAGCACTTACTGTGTGGCAGGTATTGTCCTAAATACTTTACATCTATTAACTCATTTAATACACTAATCCTAGGTAGTCACTATTATTTTCCTGTTCTGTAGAGGAGGAAACTGAGTCATAGAGCAGATAGATAACTTGCCCGTGGTCGTAAAACTAGTGACAGAACCAGTATTTGAATCAGGCAGTCTGGCTTCAGAATCTGCACGCGTAACTGCTATGCCTTCTAACGGCTGTGTCCAGAATAACCCTCTCACCTGCTCCTGTCCTCCATCCCTCACTCTGCTTTACTTGTCTTCATTGCTCTTAGGTCTACCTGAGGTTATTTAACTATTAGTTTATTTGTCTATTGTCATCTCTCCCTCTAGAATGTAAAGTCATGAAGTTAGAGATTTTGTCACATTCAATACTCAATCCCAAGGGCCTAAACGATGTAGGCACATGTAAGTGCTCCATACACATTTTGAAGGATTACTGTTACTTAATGTGATTTTGGCCAGGTTTCTCTATCTCAGTTTCTTTAGCATGATCTTTAAAGCCTGCTTTTTAGCCTTAACTTTGTTCTGTGACCCCCAAAAGCAGGCCTCAGTGCCACAGGAAATAACACTTCAGGGTTCTGAGAAGGGCGTATGTGGTGCACTTATATCGCCATGCTTGGCGTGCGGTAGTGAGAGAAGCTGCTAGAAATAGTGGAACTAGCAGTAGTACAGATCAGTGTTTCTCAAACCATCTATAAAAAAGGACCAGTGGCTTTTTTCCAATCCATCACAGACCAGCATTTTTGTGAAATACAATAAAAATTAAACAAAAAATAAAAACAAAGACATAAAATTATTGTCAGATCGTTATAAAATTTTCTAGATGCTTACTCAATATCTGTACACATCTTATTGCTGACTGACCCAAGAACCACATGATTAGCCTTGAGATAGACAGTTCAGTAGTAGAAACACCTCTTCTTTCTCTTAGTATAGTTCCCCCCCACCCCAAATTACCCTTTATTATTGATGGTGTTTTCTCTGAGAGGATGTCCAAAATTGCTCAGTTATTTTTCTTAGAGTAAAAGTTAACTTTGATGTTCTGGCCCAAATACTTCTAGACATACTCTTAAGGTTTCCTATATAATGGCAGTCAGTGTTTAAGAAAAATAGAATGTGGAAGAAAACTCCCTAGCAGATACATACTTTAAAGTGTATTTCATCTGTAGGCGCAGCCTCTTAAGATACAATCACATTTGACATGTAAAATCATATTTCAATGATTACACCTTGTTTTATTATACTCTGTTTTATTAAACTATGGAAACATTCAGAATCTCTTATTTTTCTCAGGAAAAAAACAGAAAGTATCTCTTCTGTCCATAAAAATCCCATTCATGGAGTTTGTAAGTCTTCCAAGTTTTTCATTGTATTCAGTATAAAATTTATCAACTGCACTAAAGAGTCAGATGAATATTTATAGCTCTCTAGAGCTATTTTCAGAAATCACACATTCAGATCAACACCTAAGAGCTGTATTACTTCCCATCTGATGCTGCTCCCCTACTCTCCATAAGCCATTCACTATTAATAGGTAAAAGGAAAATGTGTTCCCTTCATCCTCTTTTTCCCCTTTTGCTCGATACTATTTAATATTGGTGCTGATTTTGCCAAGGAAATGGTTAACCAAGTTCCCAAGCCAAGTATCACGTCTGGTATAAAACTCTCAAACATTCATCTCTGTTTCATGGCATTCCCAAAAACACGACCACCTCTTCCACTACTGTGGCATCTTGTTCTCAAGTATAGAACATAAATTGATGATGCCTGGTTGTTCTTGCTTATTGTAAAGAAATCTTTAAATTGTATTATTTTCCGAGGTTGATTTCTAATTATGTATCAGGTCTTGTTTATTTCATTTTTAAGAGTGAACACAAGTTGTTGGTATTTATTTTTGAGTTATATAAATGGTATTGTGTTATAGATTTTATGTAATATGTTATTATGACAGATGGGAATTCAACTCTCATGGGCACTCAAGTTTAGAGGCAGGTAACTTGAAATTGAAATACCAGTAAACAAAAGTGGAAGGACTTCTGGAACTTTCCAGTGGGAACAGGAATATAAAGATAAATGAGGTGTCATTCCTGAAATCAAGGAGTTTATGGTCTAGCAGGACAGACAGGTATTCACCTAGCTCTGACACAATGGTAAATGCCATGAAACAAGTGTGCTTAAGGAGCAGGGTAAGATTTCACAGAGGTGACATTTTGAACAGGAGATGAAGTGGGAAGACAGGTGACAAGTTTAGATAGTATCTTATGAGCAATAAAAAGTGACCATAGGTTTTTAAAGCAAGGCAGTGGCATGTTTCATTTTATGTGCTAGCATAGGAATCCAGGAAGCAAATGAAGATGAGATTGGTGGAGGAGACCAGTGAGGAGGTCAACATGAGTAACTTATTAAGCTAATTAGGAAAATGAAATTCATGATAGTAATATAAAAGAGCAACAAACAAATTTCCAGGTCTCCCCGCCACCCAAAAACAACAGTTTGTACTCCACTCCCTTCCTGGAATGCTTAACTTTAGAGAGGGGAGACAACTCTCTGGATAAGTTCTGCAAAGGTTGGTCTACATCTCTGTGTCTGGTACATATTGTTCAAATCCATGTAGATACAGAAGGCCAGCAGCCAGAGTCAGCATTAGAACTCCTCAGGTGTGACCACAGCTTGACCCTATACCATTACTCTCCTTCCACTTTTTATGCTCTTGCCTGTGTTTTCAGAGTACTCTAGCTTTCAGTTGCAACAAATTCTTAAATAAAAATAATTTTTCTATGTTTTTAGTCCCAAGAACTTTGAAAAGAAACAACTTAATCCAAGCCATAAAATAGTGATGCATATAGTAAACCCTGAAGTTTCAGCTTCCTCAATAGAAACTGCTTCCTAAACATTCCTATCCCTTGTCTTTAACATCAGTCTTTCTCTATCTCCATTATATTCTGAGATTCAGTTTACATCCGTTTCCACATGTTCTAACCTAAAAATGGCCTCTACATTGAACATTTTTGCTAAGTTAGGTTAATATTTCAGAATGTACACTTTAAGAGAAATATAGCCCCAAATAAGACTTTATCGTTTTGATGATTATAATGACGATAACAATAATGTAACAGAAACATTTATGTAGTAAGTATAATATGCCAGGCACTGCTCTAAGCATGTACATTATAAGCTCATTTCCACTGTAAACCCATGAGGTTGCTATAATTCCCTTTTTATAGATGAGATGATTAGAAGCACAGAGAATTTAAGTAATTTGCCCAAGAACACACAGATAGTAAATGACGGGGTCAGACTTAAACCCAGTTAGTCTTGCTCCAGAGTTCATGGTCTTAATCACTAAGCTCTGCTCCCTCTCTTTGATGTTTTAAATATCCTGTGTTTGATATTTGGACAGAATGAAACATTAGAAAGTTTCAGCTTTAAAAAGATGAGTCTGACAGCCTAAGAGTCTCTTAACTGTCATCTCCCATGACTTGCCATCTAGTTGTGGACGCAGGCAGTTACTATGCTTAGTTATGAAATCTGCCTTCAGGGAACAACAGGAGATCTGGACCTGTTGGGAATGATACAGAAACAAATGTTACCTTTTTCACCTGTTTTTGTGCTCTTAGAAAATAGAAGCATTAAAATCTTTATAAACATTTGTCAACATGCAGGATAATGTTTGTCTTTGCTATACAGTGTCAGGCAAAATAACTGCTCCCATGTTAAAGATGCAGGTTTAAAGATATGTGCACACTGGCGTCTGTGGTCCAGCGTTCCTGAGACCTAGCTTTGTCATCTAGAGTGGCTTACCAGTTGTGAGGAGTGCGCTCTGGAATAGGCTACAAGATACTTCCTGGAGCTCTGTCCTCTAGATAATATTAGTGAGTGTGTTCATTTCTGATTTCATGTTGTATGGATGACCAAAACAAAGGTGAAAGAGGGAAAGTGTGTACAGTAAGAATATGATTCCTCTTCTCTTCAAACAGAAACATTAATCAAAAGCCACAGGGAAAAAGGTGTTAATGTTCTAGTTCTAGACAGCTGACAGTAGTGCGTTTGTGCTCAAGTCACTCAAGTCGGTAAAGCGGTAACCCTTTGTTATTGTCTCACTTTCATAGATCCACTTGGCCTTCACATTTTATGTACAAATTCTTATTTCTATTGTTTTCTCATTTGAACAGAGCATCATGGTCCACCATCAGGAACAAACTCAGCCAGGCAAAGCCCAGCCCTGCAGCACAGGCCCGTGGGACAGTCACAGGCCAACCACATACCTGGGGACAGGTGGGGCTGTTCTTCTCAGGTTTGGGTTTTTTTCTTTCCTCATCTTCCCACTCTTCATCACCCACCCACCCCAGCCTCTTCCACCACACAGTTATGCAGAAGCCAGCTGGTGAGGTCAAAATGAGAACTCTTGCATTTTCCACCCTCAAATACCTTCCCTATTCCCTCCACTCTCTCAATACCTTCATCCTTCTTCCCAGCCCCATCCCAGGGCACAGCATAATTATCCAGTCAAGCCTGACAGTGGGGATTAGAAAGAAGTGACAGTAGAGTCTGGCTCTGCTACTGTTGGTCCTCATAATTTTGGTACGGAAGCCCCAGACCCTCATGGATTACTGTCTTCTCAGACTACCTGAGCAGAGCAGAGCAGTATTTGTACATATTTCTTTCCTCTTTTGTTGAAAATATTAGCCATGAAACAAAAACCAGATTTCTACAGATTTAGCATCTTCATGGGTGTTGGTGCTGTAGGAGAACCATTTTTCACTTTGTCAATTTGTCACGTAAGTGACAAGGTCAGCTTATCTACCCTCTGGTTCAGTTACTTGAGTGTGGTTTTCCTTGATGTAAACTGCACTGAGACGCCCTTAAAACAAAAACCAAACCAAACCAAAACAACATGAGGATGTTGACAGACTTTAAGCTATGCTGGAGTTAACAACCAGGCTTTTGTCTAGCATCTCCCTGGTTCTAGATACAGTCTATCTTTACAGCCGTTTGACAGAGGGAGAATGGCAAGGTTCAGCTTTTAAAAGAAAAGAAATTAATATGCCTTTACTTTAAGACTGTTTGTCATTTTCTCAGTTCAGAGAATGACTTGATTTCTCTCTTGTAGAAGTGCCCTAGAAAGTGAAATTGGAAAAGACGTCTCCACTTCTTACAGACATTCGTGGTCTGACCACAAGCACCTTGCACAGCCTGACACTGCGATGATTTCAGTTGTAGGCAGTCGGCACAACCAGGTAAACAAATACCCCCAGATGTGGATGCTTATTTTCAGTTGCTGAATCATTGACACTGGTGAATTTTTATTGCAAATCAGTTCAGATAAATTTGTTCCCCAAAGCAATATTCTTGAGGACCTACTGTGTGTTTGGCGTTCTCTTAGCTTCCATGGGAGAATGTAAAGCGTTAAAGAAAAGTTTACCCTATAGTTGGAGAAATTTGAACCTTTGGTTAAGTATTTAGAAATAGCAGTGTTTGAGTTAATCAAAGTATGGTTTGGGTTTTTTGTTTTTTTCCTTTTTCAGGAAAATTAGTCAAAATCTACTAAAGGAAGCACTTTCTAAAATTGTGTTCTCTGATTGTTCTGTTGCACATTGACCAACTAGTAGAGAAGACATGTAATCTTCAGATTAATTTAGGCTACATTTATAAAAATTAAGCTCTCCACCAAAACTTACATTCCTTCCTTATGATACAGAAATGCATACTGAGAGTATAAATCATTTCTCCCAGCTATAAAAGTAGTCTTTCTGCAAACTGTAAATAAAGCAGTCCATGAAAACTTGTTTTTCTTACATTCCTTTCTCTCTAGAGCCTTGGTTGTTACCCAGTAGAGCTGGAGAGAGGTCCCCGGGGCTTTGGGTTCAGCCTCCGAGGGGGGAAGGAGTACAACATGGGGCTCTTCATTCTGCGTCTTGCTGAGGAGGGTCCTGCCATCAAAGACGGCAGAATTCACGTGAGTTGGCTTCTGTCTGTGACCTCTGGTTCTGGCTCCAGACTGGAAACGTCTGAAAATAGTTGATTAAAGGGAATACAGAAACCTCTTGAATCTAAGCAAGATTGAGGCGGGTGCCTGTCATTTCATTTTCTAAGCCCTGATGGTTTTGTCTCTCCTCTCCTGTGCACCATGCCATGTTGCAGTTATGCTACTTTTGCTGTCTTGACTTTGGTCAATTAGAAAAATCATCTTTTACTTACATAGAAGACATTTGAGAGCAAATGGATTAGTAAATAAAATATACTTTCATCTTAGTAAAAGTCTTGGAAAAGCCAGGATAAAACAGAATCTCCAACTTCTTCCAAGAAACAGTAGGCCCAGGATTTTTTTCCTCTTAGCTGCCTCTAGAGGTAGCCAGAGATCGAAATGCATGACTCTCCCAACTGTTCTTATTATTTGAAGGACTAGAATTCACATCAGTAATGTTCTATCCTAGGTGTTCTCAGCTCTGAAGCACTGTAGCTTTGTCCAGGGCATTGTAGACCAGATCATTTATGGATCTGCATAAGATATTTTCCCTCTTCTGAATGTTATTCAGAGAGAAATCTTATATAGAAGACATGTGCTGGCCTCTACCTTTAAAAAATAGTTAATTCACTGATATTCAGTTAAGTTATATGCTGAAACTTTTAAATTCTAGACAGCCCTCTCCTGCTACTCAAGAGAACTTCAGAGTTCCTCCCTCTACCACTAGTAGGCGTCAGGGAAGAGAAGTTTTTTCCACTTTTAACTAGGGAAACTAACTAGAAAGGCAAATGATCTTGGCAATTTATTAGATGGTATATCCTAATAATGATTAGAAAAGGCTTATGGGTGATTCCACATCACCGTTCCACTGCCATTACTCATTTCGTAAACATGTATTGAGTGTTTGCTTTCCTCAAAGCTTTATACCGGGTACTGAATGAGTTGGGAGAAGGGCAACCCCAAAACAAATAAGATACCATCCTTCCTCAAAATGATAAGACTTGTGTACAAGTTCAAAGGTGGTGAGTATGAATAGAGATTTCACAGAACAGGTTGTATTAGAAAGTGGGTAGGATTTCAGTAGGGAGAGATTGAGGAAAGAAAACATTCCAGGCTAAAAAAATGAGCAAAGGAGTAAAACTGAGGAAGTATACATCTTGTATAGGGAATTGCAAGAGGTCAAGTTTACCTAGAGTTTATTTAGAAAATACATAAGAGAATAGAAGAAAGTGAGAACATATAGAAGTAGGATGGGTCACCAAGATGGAAGTCCGAGACAGTGGGAAGCCACAGAAGCCTTTTGAGCCAAAAAGTTCCCCCTCAGAGCAATACACTGGTAAAATCAGTCTGTTAGTGGTGTGCAGGAGGGATGGAGGGAATAGAGGTAGCTATAGTTTAGGCATACAGTGGTAGTGGTGAGACTGTAACTTGAGTGATAACACTTTGGATGGATGATAAGAGATGCATAAGAGATCAACTGTTAGTGAAGAAAGGACCAGACTAGATGACTAATCAGTATTTCCTAAATGAGTGAAGGATGAAGAAAAAGAAAGAGTAAAGGATGACTTAGAGGCTTTGCCCAGCTTGTACTATGGAGAAACGTTAGGGAGGCCAAGGGGAGAAAGGATTTGGCAAAGATTGATGGTCTACTAAGTTTTAGTCATGTTGAGGTGGAGGTTTACCAGCAATTTGAGCAGGCAATTAGAACTAGTGGTAAAGTCTCAAATGTTGAAACTACCCAGACAGAGGTGATGATTGAAGCCTTTGTCGTGGATGAGATTACTAAAGGAGAAGATTTAGAGTGGTGGGCCAAGGGCAGAACTCTGGGTGAGACCTGTAATTAGTGGAGCAGAGAAGATAGAGAAAATGGGGAGAGTGAGAATGCAGAGCAACAGAACCAGAGCTGGAGAATGTTTATGACCAGGAGAGGGACCAGTGGCCCATGCCTTAGTTTAGCTAAAGTTAATCAGGAGCTGCTGGGTCCAGGCTCAGTTCACTTTCTGGTAGAGACAATTTAATAGAGTGGGAAGAACATGAGATTGGAAATCAGACAGGATAAGGATTGAACTCTGTGTACAGTTGGGTAAATTCTTTGAACCTCAGTTTTCTCATCTGCAGAATGCAGATCCATCCATAAAATACATGGCCCAAGTAAATGTCTGAAAGTGTTAATAAGAGCAATTTGAGGCACTGTTTATGGGATGGCATACTTATTCCTGGTTTTCTTGGTCCTTTTTCTTCCCCTCTTTTTTTTAAATCTGTTTGGGTACTTTAAATCTGTTGATTTTTAAAAAATCTTCCACTGTGAAATAAGCCAGAAAGAGAAAGACAAACACTGTAGGATCTCACTCATATGTGGAATATAAACCAACACATGGACAGAGAAAACTATTGTGGTTACCAGGGGCAATGGGGCTAGGGGGTGGGCACAAGGGGTGAAGGGAGACATATATATGGTGATGGACAAACAAAAATGTACAACACAGAATTTCACAATGTTATAAACTATTAAAACATCAATAAAAAAAATCTTCCACTGTTATCTAGTGTCACAAAAATCCAATTAAACCAAAAACTAGGATATAATTATAAAATAAATGTTGGTTCCAAATATAACCCTCGGATACACTAATCTCACCAAACAAATAAAAGGTGAACAGGCCTTAAAGTAGACAAAGTCTATTTCTAAAACATGTCATATGAACAGAAACTTTAGAATTCCATGATTAAATCAACTTTAATTTCAAAAAGAAACTGAAATTTGAAGAACAAATAAGCTATTACTGCTATGCTCAGGTTTGTTCTAAACTCTAAGAATATAAGTCAGCTTTTCAGAGAAGAGTTCTTTTTCTGGCTACTAAACTATCAAAATCTTGACTTGGTAAGAATCTTGGGAGCTTTGTTATAATGACAACTTACTCTGGTGGCCATTGCCTGAGTGATGAGTTTATCTCCAGCTAACACTCGCACCATGGAGTGACCTGAGCATCCCTGTCTGCCCTCCCTGCCTCTCTCGTCTCCCTTGCTTTTTCTGTTAGGTTGACATCTGCACTTGTGTCCTGTACCTATTATTCTAGTATCTTCAGCACCTGATATAGTGCCCTGACTATTCATAGTAGATGCTCCATAGAGCCCCATTTGTTGAAAGAGTAGAATGGATGGATATTACTTCTAGATAATGAGAGAATTATTTTTTTTAATATTTAAGATTAGCTCCTAGAACTTATTACTGGGTAGAAAGGACTTGCAATATATGAAGAAATTAGCAAACAATGTAATAGTGTAATTCAGTAAAACAAGAAAATGTTCACTTGTAATATAGATGGAAAGTGTTGAGAGTCATTGAGAGAATCTGTAAATTTAGTGAGTCTTAGGTTGGTCCTTAAATCTGGTTAAGATTTAGAGAAGACAGAAAAAGGTATTCTGTGCTAAGGGAATGAGAAATCACCTGAATGGAAAAAGTTAATATTAGGGAATAGTGTCAGACTTAGTTAAATATTCAACATAGAATAGAATCAAATTTAGAAAATATTAAGAGTCTGCTATCTTCCAGGCAACATGTGTTTTCACTTAGTTTTCGTCTCACAAAAACTCTGTGAGGTAGGTGGCATTATCCTCACTTCTAGATTTAAAACTGGGGCTCAGAGGGACTAAGTCACATGCTAGGTTTGCTTGGCCTGTGACAGCCATGGTGTGACCCCGGTCTGTCGTCCTCTAAGCCCAGTTGGTGTGCTTTCCCTGTCAGGCCGTGGCTTGTATCCATTTGGATTTGATTCCTTTGGGATGCCTATAGGTTCTTAACAGGTGGTAAGATAATGTAAGCAATATGTTAGAAATATTATTTTTTAATTTTAAAACATTTTTAGTCATTGTTGTTAAAAGATAGTGACTTTTTTTTTTAAAGAACATAATTTTTCTCTATCCCTTCTTCCTACTTCTTTTCTTCTTTTGGTCTTCCTATTCTCTTTTTTCTCTTCCTTTCATTTCTCTCTGCTTTCCTCTCTCCTCTCCTCTGTCCCCCATAATTTTGTTTTTCAATAATACAAACTAGAACTTGAATCTTTATTTGTTCTAGTTATCAAAAGATGTAGTCCCCATTTTATTCTTATCACATTTAAATGTTTAAAGTAACAAAATTTTAAAAGAATGTTTACATTTCCCTCTCAAAGGTGCCGTTATTTTAATCTTTAGCTTTATATAGTCCAGTATAGAACTTCTTTCCGCGAGGGCCTGTCTACCATAAATCTTGAAGCCATGGCTTTTTCCCTTCCCCCCAATTTAGTTTTAAAGTTAAACAAAAATGACACCTGGTGGCAAACCTGGTGGCAAATCTGTTCAATTACAAGTTTTATTGCAATTTATTTGTTGTACTGCTAAAAGAATAAGAAATGTGCAGGTTTGGACAGTGAATTTAAGCCAAAGAATGTGATTGAAATTAATTATAACCTCACCCATATTTTACAAGATATGCCCAAAGCATGCTCCAAATACTATCTGCTTTAATTTTGATTTCTCTAATTATCAGCAGGATTTTATATCTAGTGCTATTTTGTCATCTGTTATTTCCTCATGAAAATGATTTTTCTTCAATCACCTATTAAGGGAAATCTGGGCATTGACTTTGTTTCACTTATATATTCTGGATATAAGGTTTTACATTAATTATGTTTATTACTTTTCTCCATCCTGTTATGTTTATTATCATCTCACTTTGGTTCTTTTTAAGATTATTTTTAAGATTCTTTAAGATTATTTTTCCACTTTATGTTAAATCCATCTATCTTGTTTGTGATATCCTCCATTTCTTCAACAGTGAGACTTTCATCTTTTTTTTTCATAAATATGCAACAAAACACTTATTTTCTACTTCATAGTTTACTTGAAATTTTTTGCATTTTATAGAGTGGGGCACAGCCTACATTTAAATCTTCTTCATACTGGTGCACTTTAAATATTTTTTGGGAAAACAAGAAAATAAATAACTTGAAAACTAACATTTATTTGTGATTGGCATGTAATCATGTTTTATCTCATTAAATCTTCCTATGTGTCCCAGGAGGTAGGTACTAATATTAACCCCATTTAGCAGAGAGGAAAATGAGACCACTGTGCTGGGAAGAGGTGGAGCCAGGAGTGAACGACAGACATTATAACTCCAAAGTTCACTTCTTAGCCACTGTGCTCTGCTGCATCTGTGGACACAGAGTTGTCCTACCAACCTTTATTAAATAATTACTGAGTCCTCTTCTGTTGTGTTATTTCTGGATTGTTTTAGTAAGCTTTTAAATAAATATTTGAATTGCTTTTTGGAATTTCAGTAGTTTTCCACTGTTCAGTTTTTCTCTTTAGAAGCCAATACCCTTCAGTTGCTTGTCACCTTGAAATATATTTAAAAATCTGGAATATATTTTAAAATAACTACCATCGTTATCTTTAACCAGGTTCTTTGCAAAAGTTATACTTGACTCATCCATATTTTTCTTTTTTTTTAAAGTAACTATAGACAACATTTCTAGTAAATAGTAATGGTACTACGGCATCTTATTCTGATCCCTAGTTTTATGTTTGTTTTCTAAGGAAATCATTTCACACTAAAATCATGAAGTGTAAGCCAGTTATTCATATTAAGTTCTCCAAACTGAATTTTTTCAGAGTTTTAATCTATGAATATTTCATTTATCTAATTGTTCATATATGTACAGGGTATATGGGCAACACAAAGGAAGGAGTGGGCAGTTCTCCCTGGAGGTCAGGAAAGGCTTCAAAGATGAGGAGCCACCTTCCTAGGTTTTAGGAAATAAATTCAAGATTCAGCTCAAGTTGGAAAGTACCCTTTGCAGGTTGATCATTCAGATATAGCTCTGTGGTGTCATGTGGATCATAGAGACTTCACCCCTTCCATCACTTAACCTTTGCTGGAAAACTTAGAATCTGATTCGTGATTTCAAGATGCCCAGGTCCTGCTTACTAGTCATATAAAACTTTCCCGTGTAGGATTTTATAGAGTAAATAAAACTGGACATTGTCTTTTCCTATTGCTACGACCACTGTGTACAAGTTAAATATTTCACAAATGAAAGAGAGTCACTCAGCAAGGTTGAGAGGCTCTAGAGTTGAGAGAAGTGGAATTGAAGAAGGCTGCATAGTTTCATGTTGTTCTTGTGAATGTTCTCTGTTCAGGTTGGTGACCAGATTGTTGAAATCAATGGGGAACCTACACAAGGCATCACACATACTCGAGCAATCGAGCTCATTCAGGCCGGTGGAAATAAAGTTCTTCTTCTTTTGAGGCCAGGAACTGGCTTGATACCTGACCATGGTAAGTCAAGTAGCTCACCTGGAGCTGAAAAGTTAAGAGTGTGTTAGGGAGGGAGCAGCAGAAGGAAAAGGTCTATCTATTTGGTGGGATAGATATTTTACTAGCTAATTCAAAGGTAAACATCAGAACCAGCTAAAGCTAGTTATATAGCATAGTTATTTTGAATAATATTACAAAATAAGTGGTGGCTTCAGGCAGGACTTTTGTTGGAATGGAATATATGTTAAGCAGTTTCAATAGAAAACTTATAGTTGCTCTTGTAGAGAAATGTACCTGTAAAAAACAGGGACATTAGAGGCAAATGATTTAAATGTCATGAAAAACACCTGAAATCTCTTCAGATGTTATTTATTTCCTTAAAGTAAGATAAGTTTCTCTCTTAATAAGGAGAATAAGAATTTTAGGCTTTTCTGGCCACTTGTCAAAAACAAGTGGCTATAGCCCTACCTAGAGACAAGGAGTTGGACCTGGGACCATGTCTGTACTCCTGTACTGATCTTAAACTTCCTTGATTTCATTGTATGTTTTTGAAATATCACAGTATTTGAAAATCACTATTTTTTAATTGAATGCAATAGTCTAGAAATAAAGTACCACACCACTTAGTACTTGTCCCTTCTAGTTTCCTCCCCTTCTCCCCATAGAGCTTTTGAGGGATAAGTGTAGACATGACTTCCTACAGTCCCCTTCTAGCCTATAATTCTCTGTGTTATCTTCCACCATCTGCTTGTAAATCATACGTTCCCGGTGACATCTTTGCTAACTGTGCTGTGATTTTTTTTACACAGTCCTAGGCTTTTTCTCTTCCTTCTTCAGGTTTGGCTCCTTCCGGTCTGTGCTCCTACGTGAAACCTGAGCAACATTAAGGCTTTCAGGGCTTTTCTTGGTCTTTCCTTAAAAAGACTTGGTAAATTTGCATGTCTTGTAAATCACGTCCTTCTTTTTAATTAAAAATGATGCTATTAAATACATCTACTTCTATCTTCTGCACTTTTCAGTTTCCTTTTGACATTAAATTTGACAGCTTAATGCAAAAAAATTATTTACAAATACCCATGAACCTCATTCTGGTTACCACAGTTTGGTCTTCTTTATTAGTGATTTTGGCATATCCGTAAGCTATATACATTGATAACAGCTAAATTAGTAAGCTTCTTGGACCAGGTAATTTGGTCCAATTTTATTATTTATTTCTTCTAAGTTTTTTATTGGGCTTTACTATTTACAAAGAATTTACACATCATATATTATCTCACTAATTATACATAAGTAATTGGAAAAATGAATACTATTATTTTTGTGTATATATAAACAACCTACCCTTCATGTACAAGTACAGCTGTCTCTATACATCTACCTTTATAGAGAGATATCTAAACATATATAAACTTTATTTATAAAATATCCATGCTCAAGGTTGTTTAAGCAAGCAGTCAGTATAATTTAAATGGCTGTCAAAGTTCAAAACTTATTGTTCCTATTTATAATTCTAAAATTTAATGTTCCACTGAAATCACTTTTTTTTTAGGTGATTGGGATATGAATAATCCTTCATCTTCAAACGTGATTTATGATGAACAGTCACCATTTCCCCCATCTTCACATTCTGCTTCCATGTGTGAAGAGTCTCATATGCCAGTAATTGAAGAATCTTTAATGAGAGTTCAGATATGTGAAAAGGCCGAAGAATTAAAGGACATTGTGCATGATAAGAAAAGCACTTTAAATGAAAAGCAGTCTGATATAAAGCATCAGTCTCTTCTCCAGAAAAATGTGAATAAAAGGGGTCCACCCAACAGTCATGGGCACAGTGACAAGAAAAATCTCTTGAAAGTAGAAACTGGTGTTACACAAAGAGGTAGATCTGCTAGTCCCCAAAAGTCAGCCAGTCGACATTCAGAGGAACATTTAGAAAAGATACCCAGTCCTCTAAAAAATGACCCCAAAAGAAGACCCCGAGATCGATCACTCAGCCCCAGGAAAGGGGAGAATAAAAGTGGTCACGTGGGCCCCAGAGCAGAGTCTGGACAAGATCACAGCCGACACAGCAGAGGACAGTCTTCAAGCCCAAAGCAGCAGCAAAAAACTGAGGGAAGCAAAGACCAACCCAATGCTGAAGCCAAATTACTCGAGTTGGAGAGTCGAAAAGCAGGGGGCCGTGCTAGTGACAGTGCTGAGCAGATCTCGGGTGGGAAAGAAAAATGCGGTGTTATCAGGAAAGATATGAAGCAGAGTCAGTCTGGAAAAAATAGAACAAGGTCTCCAGAGAAAAAAAGCAAGAGAATGGATGAAAAGTCTCTTCCATCCAAAAAGACTAATAACGCTGCTAGTATAGTAGTATCTGAAAATGAAAAAGGAAGGAGAGCAACCTTAGGAGATACAAGTTCTAGTAAAGATAAAATAGGAGAAAGCGTCAAAATATCAGAAAAACTGAAGCAGGAACCTGAAGAAAGAATGGTTTTAAACAAAACAGAAGATCACAAAGGAAAAGACCTTGAGGTAGCTGACAAAAACAGAGAAAGTGGAGGGTTCAAACCTGAAAGGGGTTCTCCAGCTAAGAAGACACCGATAACCCCAGGGCCCTGGAGGGTGCCGAGTGCGCATAAAGCCACAGGCATGAGTGGTGTGGCTGAGAAACGGCTGTGACCTTTAGTACAAAACAAAGAAAACCAAGGTGTAATCTTTACTTACTAAAAAGCAGCATTTTTCAAAAAAAAAGTCATTTTTTCAGAAATTCTGAAACACACATAAATACATTTTAATTTGAGCATCAAGTTATCTAGGCTGCATGAAGGGCCTTTAGGATCGCTAAGAACGAACTGTCCCCTTGGCTGGCTGCCCTCCCTTGTGCTCAGGAAGGAACTGCATCCATGTGCTCATCTGACACGCCCAGCCTCTCATCTGACGTGTCCTGCTCAGGCTGCCCAGCTCGTCTTCATGAGTGTCTGAACAAATGACATGTGTTGATACTCACAATGTGGTCACAACTCACTTTATATTTGTGCCAAGTTATCTACTGTATCATGTCTGTTCTATCCTTCTCACTCAGATATTTCCACAGTAATGAAAAACTTAGGTTTGGCTTGGGATTTGATATTCTCAATAGCATGTTGCATGTTTACAGAGAGAAATATTTGAGTCCTTGCAGAAGAAGAGATTGTTAACTTAGCATTAAAGATGGCAGTTGCCTCTTCTAACAGCTACTGATCATGTCCCAGTTTAAAAACTCGTCACTACTGTAAAGAAAAAAAATGTAGTCAAATAGTGACACTTTCTTAGGATTTTTTAATTTGGCTGGATAAGGTATTTCAAATAACTGTTCAAGATATTACTTACAATTGAATATTCAAAATGAGAAAGTACTTTAAGCAATTAAGAGTTCACCTCCTGCTGTGTTATCCAACCCTGACGTAGTTATGGCATCTCAGATCACCCTTTTATTTCAGTTATTTCATTATGAATGAAACCACAAAGAAGCTTATGGAAACATTGCTTATTGCTGTTCGAAGAAAAACCATCAAATTTCTGCTTCTGGATATTTTGGTTGTACCTACTACTAAGTCATTAGTTGTTAATACATAATACATATTTGAAGAGTCAAAAGATCATACAGATTGTGGAGAGACTTAATTATAAAACCAGTTTCACAGTCCACTGCCAGATAAAGTACCAACTCATCTGGTAGCAGCTGTACAAGTTTGGGTCTTGAGAAGCAGAACCTGTGTGAGACCTGCTCAGCAAGTAAGGACAAACATGGTGGTAGACAGCATTTGCTAGAACTTATTTAATTTTAAATTCTAGCTACATTAACTTATTTAAAAACAAGAAAGGGAGACTAAACCTCTGCTTAGCTTGTACACATTTTCAGAGTTCTTTTTTGAAGTCTAATTAAAGATGTTGGTTGGAAGGTGGAGACAGTTTTTAACTCCATAAAATAGATCCAGGTTTTTCAGTCCCATTCAGTAGCATCTATAAATAAAGGAACATTCTCAGAATAAAACCATTTTATGGAGTATGCGAACACACTTGTTCTGTCACCCAGGGTTCATCATGTTATTGTGAAACACGTTATGTCCAGGTCCTTCCCTCTCAGAGTCTGACTGTGAAACTCTTTAATATAACAACTGACTCAGCCCCTGTAGATACAATGCTTCCCAGAGTGAGATTTCTGAAATCCCATTTTCATCCAGAATTATATTCACCCACCTGTTGTAACTACTTGAATAGAGCAAAATTAGGAGGCTTGATAAATGCTAAGAATTTAGTATTACAGAAATGATTTATTTTCCCTATAGTCCACAATTAGTGATAAGAATCCTGTTTTTATTGTTAACTGTGACATAACTTGGATGTCATATGTTGTCAGTCTGATGTGGCTCTTCCCTTTCTAAGTAACCTGTCACTGTACTGATTATATACTGACTTAGCAATGTGGCCTTGGAATGCTAAGCAAAATATGGATGTACTGGTTGTAAATGTTTATATATTGTACAGTACCTTTATATATACACTTGAGGTTCTGATTAGAGAAAGAGATCTGTAAATCGCTTGTTATTTTTTATATAGATATTAAAAAAAAAAAACCAGTTTATGGCCTGCATTTCTTTTACTGTCAGGTTTATTTAATGTTGTTTTCTATTTGTGGAGCTAATTCCCATCATGGTTTGTCCCTCCAAGTAACAAACATTTCAAGTCCTACAATCATGAAGCCTCTTATAATGATGACTTTACATACAGATAAAAGTATAGCTATTCAGGTAAAGTTTGAAAGTGGTTTAATATCATTATACCTATTTTATACCTTTCATTAAAGAAAATAGCTTTGCATAAATAATTTGCTACCCCAAATAACCCTTTCTTATACTGTTGGAGAGAAAAGGACTTGTCTTATTAGAAATTCAGTTACTAGACATTTCTAATGGATATAATAGTGTAAATCCCGTTACCACAAGGTCACAAAACTTTATTTCATCAGACTATGGCATTTTGCATTATTTTTAAATCATTTATTTACTATAGGTTATACTTACTTTTAGAATGAAGTGTTTTGACTTGATTTCATTTAATTCTTGTTACGAACAATGCCTAAAACCTATTTCAAGATGAACATGGTTAATTTAATACTCTTCAGGAGAAAAATAAATTTCTGCCTACCATTTGCATGTACTCACTCAAAAGAAAACCCAAACCCGTAGTTCCCAAGCCCCACAGTGGAGATGTATGTCATAGCAAAGGCTGTAGAAAGTGCCAGCAAAATAGTTTTGTTGTTGTTTTAGTGGACATATTTTCTTACTGGTGACAATAGCAGAAAAGTTCTGGGATGCTATTATATTGTCTCACTAGAGAGATTAGAGACTAAGATGCTGCAATACTGTCTTCTTCTAACCTAGTTACGTCAAATTTTATGGATCAAGTAGCTTTGGAACAAAGTCAACTCTTGGACACAGAAAAGCATTTGGCTTTTGATTTCTACATGAGACTATCTTGGTTACTTCCTTGTTGTTGTTGTTGTTGAGGAAGATTCACCCAGAGCTAACATCTATGCCAGACTTCTGTTTTGTATGTGGGTCTCTGCCACAGCATAGCTGCCAACGAGTGGTGTAGGTCTGTGCCTGGGAACTGAACTCGGGCTGCTGAAGTGGAGCACACCAAACTTGACCATTAGGCCACAGAGCTGGCCCCAGTTATTTCCTTTTTCAACAATAGTACGATATTCTCATGTAGGAAAAGCCAAATGCTTTTAAACATGTGGACGTACATACATATTAAGAATTTTATTTTTAATATGTCCAACATTCAAAGAAACATAGGTTTTAAGAAAGCAAAGAGTATTCAAATTAGTTAAACTGTGTGACAGTCTGACTAATGACCTCCACAAAGATGTGTTTAAGCTGAAGCTTAGTCCACACTGTGCTCCTGGAACTAAGTAAGGAACACTGGTATAAACTTGGACTTCTTCAGTCACAAAAACTTGATGTTTCAGTCTGGTATGAAGAATACATCGGAGCAACTTTTTATATCATCATGGCATGTCCAATGCCTAAGAACTATCTGTCCTTTTTAAACAATAACAGATTTGTTTATTCAGGCAGCTCTTCACTAGTCATGCTATTAAGGTTTGTCAGCAATACAATGACTTGTTTAAAGCACGCCATAATTATTACACGAAATCTATAAACTTTGCTGTAGTTAACTGAATTAGTTTAAGATATCCACTAACCTGGATCTGTTTTCAATGTTCCTATGCAAATAGAGCCTTAAGTATAAAAAGGGAGTATGAAGGCTTATGAAGAGTGGAATTCTGTCTATTAGAGAACTGAATCTTTCTCACATACATTAAAATACAAAAACATAGCCAAGTGATTTAATTCAGCCTAAACTTATATTTTGACAAAGAATCCTGTGGGTATTAGTCTATTTTACAGTGTTTGCATTAAAGTCAAGCAGAACTATTAGCAAATACACAAATCAAGAGACTTATTTTGTCCTTATCAAACCACCACCATTTGTTACCTTGAGTAATCCTTATACAGCTTATGGGCTCAGGATGTGCTGCAGGAAAAGTATGGAATTATTGCACATTTGTGAAATTCAAACTTCATTATTCAAGATAGGCACCAATAACTGCAAGAAGCAAAGGATTACTTTGAATTGCTACCCTAGTCAATACATGTATAGATGAGATTAATGAATTTACTTCTTGATAATCCCAAATCATATATTTGGGAGTGAGAACCATTTGGCCCATTATGAGCATGTATATCTAAAAAATTTCAAAAATGAATTTCATTAATTTGAAAGTGTTATTTTTACAGTGCACAGGTCCACTTACCTCTAAATACAATGAACCAAAAATAAAAACATAGACCCTTAAGCTTATACTTTGTGAGACATCCTGGTATTTAGAATTTTTCTACATGTCTGAAAGTCAAGAAAACCATACTCCAATTAGGCAAGTATTTGATTAGTCACTTCTTTAAAGTATTTAGTTTATATTATACATGAACTATAATGTACATATTTAGGAAGTTTGAAGTTATACCTCCAGAGAAATTTTAGGAGGGATAATTTTTCCCAATATAACAAATTATAAAAATACGTGAGCAGGTATTTTTCTTATTCTTCTATGGTTATTACTCTACCAATTAAATGTATGACTGGCCTAATCTAGTTCTGTTTTTACATCTTAGTTTCTCAGTAATAGGTAAATATTACCAAAGTATATTATATCTCACTCCTTTTGGGGGATCAAAACAAAAGCCCAAGTTCCTAGAAATTATTATACAGGGATAAATGAAGCACTGAGGGTAGGAGAACCACGAAGTTACAACTCTTCCATCCTAATAGAAAAAAACTGCATGAATGAATGGTAAATTACTTGAGGTCTATTCTTCATTCATTCTGCACATTTATGTTGAGTACCTATTATGGGTCAGGTACTGTTCTACATTCTGGGGACCTAGGAAGGAAGAAAAAAGTCCCTGCCTTAAGAGGCTTACATTCTAGTGGGGAAGGACAGAAACAAGTAGGCAAAAAATAAACAAGATAATCTGATTAAGGAAATGAACAGGGCCATATAACTGATAATGAGGATAAGAGGGGGAACTGCTTTAACTATGGTCATCAGAGAAGGCCCTGCTAAGGAACTAACAAACAAACAGTTGAGAAGCCATTCAGGGGAGAACCTAAGGAAACGTATTCCAGGCACAAGCCTGATATGAGAAAGAACTTGGCATAATGGAGGAACAGAGGGAGGCCAGTGTGGTTGTACTGAAGAGGCAAAGTTGGGAAGGGAGGCAGCCCTGATAATGAAGGGCCTTGGAGGCCACCACAGGGAAAGCCAGGAAGGGTTTAAAGTAGGGATGATATAATTTCCATATATTTAATTTCATTCATGTGGTAGAGAACCAACTGTAGGAGGCAAGACTGGAAAGGGAATAGTGGGTCAGCATAGTAATCCAGGTGAAAGTGAAGGATGCTTAACCTAGTAGCAGTGGAAATGTAGAACTGACACAGCTTGGTGGTAGATTAGATATGAAGGAAAAGAGAGGAACCAAGAATAAACCCTAAGCCTTTGGCTTGAGCAATTGGGCAAACTTTATTTCATTTACTAAGGTGGGAAAAACATTTACTCTTCCACCTCAAACAACTGAAAAAAAATGGGAAAAATATATGTGAAAAAATGGGCTTTAGATGTTGGATGAGAGGCAGTACAGGATAGTGGAATTAAATGAGGTGAGCCCAGTGATTACCCCAGATTACTGCTTAGAGGCAGTTTCTAGGCTGTGGTGTGGGAAAGGGGAACCCAAACTGAACCAAGCAGTCTTGACGAGTTGAGGAGACAGAGTTAAGAATTTTGGGAGCCAGGCGAGTTAGAATTTGCAGGGCAGAGTACCAGAGAGAAGACAACTGCATAGAAAGGAGAGAGCTCCAAAAACGTACAGAGGGTTCCTTTCAAGTATTCAGGTGAGTATCGATCAGCACAAGGAGATATCCAAAAACAGGGAAAGAATAACCAAAAAGAAGCAGGCAGAAAAAGTCTTGAGCTGGGAATAGTTCGTGTTCCCACAGTCAAATTGGAAAAACCTCATAACAAACAGGGCATCAGGTAGAGTACTCAGGAGAATATTGCTTCAGTAGTGGAGAAAAGTAGCCCCAGACTAAAGGCTACTCTGGCCCACCTAACAAAGCTTAAAAGCAAGCCTTGAAATGATTAAATTGTTTCCAAGTAACTTAACTGCATTCCAAAATAAAGCTCAAGAATATTTAAAAGAATACACACATCACACAAAACCCCAACATCCAACAATGTAAAATTTACATCCAACAAAAAACTACCAGGCATTCAAAGAAGCAGGAAAATATGACTCCAAATGAGGAGGAAAAATCAATCAATAAAGACAAACCCAAAAATGATACAGATGATAGCTGTTTTAATGTCCTTATTTACGATTTCTATCATATTTATTATGTTAAATGAGGTAGAAAAAAGAAATAGCAAGTTAAGAAGAGATAGGGAAGACACAAAAAAAACAATTGAACTTCTATGGATGAAAATACATTGGGTAGGATTAACAGCAAATTCGTGCAGAAGAATAGGTTAGTGAGGCACAGCAATAGAAACTATCCAAGATTCACGACAGAAAGAAGACTGGGAAAATGTATAGAACATGAGTAAGCTGTGGGACAACTTTGAGTAAGCTGTGGGACAACTTTAAGCAGCCTTAATACACATATAAATTGGAGTCCCAGAAAGAGGTGGGTGAGAGTGGAGTATAGAAAACTTATTTTAAGAAATAACAGCCAAAATTTTTTCTAAATTTGATGAAAACTGTAAATCCACAGAACCAATAAGTGCAACAAACCCAAGCACAAAAAACATGAAAACTACACTAATACACATTATAATTAAAGTACACACAAATTCAATGATAAAGATAAAAACCTTAAAAGCAGCCAGAGTTTAAAAAAGAAAAAAAAAAAAGGCATTACATACAAAGGAACAAAGAATGATGGCAGACTTCTTGTCAGAAACAATGCGATCCAGGAGGCAGCACATCAACAACTTCTTTAGAATTTTATACCCAGCAAAAATATCTTTCAAATGTAAAGATTCAAAACTCTTTCTCAGTAGGGTGGGTCTGTACACCTTGCTAAAAAGGTTTTGAATTTTTATCTTCAAAGTAATAGTAAGCCATTAATGATGAGACTTGCATTTCAGAAACGACAAATCAGCTTTTTGAGGAGAATAGATTGAGCTTGGGGGTGAGGTGTGCCATGCGTATGTAAGAGCAGAAACTTGTTCAAAAAACAAAGGATATTGACTTAGACCAAGGTAGTGGAAGTGGGGATGGAGAAGAGTGGACTGATTAGAAAAATATCTAGAAGACAATTATTCAAACACTTGGTGATTAGATGTGAAGTAAGAGGAAGAGGAAGGAGTCAAGAATGATTCTGAGAAAGTTTCTGACATGAGCAACTATATTTACATATAATTTTACCTACCTGAAAAATAATTTAAACTCATTTTACACCATCAAACCATTACTGAAACAACCCACAAGAGTAAACTATTCTAAATACTGCATTTAAAGAATTCACTGTGTAAAAATTGCAAATAAAAATAAAATAGGGCCGGCCCCGTGGCTTAGCGGTTAAGTGCTCGCACTCCGCTGCTGGCGGCCTGGGTTCAGATCCCAGGTGCGCACCGACGCACCGCTTCTCTGGCCATGCTGAGGACACGTCCCACATACAGTAACTAGAAGGCTGTGCAACTATGACATACAACTATCTACTGGGGCTTGGGGGGATAAATAAATAAATAAATAAATAAATAAATAAATAAATAAATAAATAAATAAATAAATAAAATAAATAGCATTTCTTCATAGAAAAAAAGATAAAGGCATCAGCTTTCTTCATCTGAAAAAACTGCACTGTGCTCAGTCGTGGCTCTGAGACAGTTGCTATTGTTTCTTATAGAAAATAGTAAAAGCATGGTTTCTATGAGCCATCTGTTGAGACTAAAGTGCCTTTACAGAACAGTTCCTTCTAAAGGTAAATCACTATAATTGGTTTTATTTTTTTTTTTGTGAGGGAGATCAGCCCTGAGCTAACATCTGCGCTAATCCTCCTCTTTTTGCTGAGGAAGACCGGCTCTGAGCTAACATCTATTGCCAATCTTCCTCCTTTTTTTCTTCCCCAAAGCCCCAGTAGATAGTTGTATGTCATAGCTGCACATCCTTCTAGTTGCTATAATTGGGTTTTACCTTCAAAAATAATTATAACTCTCATGCAGCATTTAGAATGGCTGCAAATTTTTGGTAATCCGCTTCTAGTTCAGCAACCTTGCTTCCTCTGTTTCTGTCTTCACAGTTAGGAATCTACCAGTGAAAAATTTTTACAGAGTTTTAAATAGTAACAATAAATGTTTACTCTAGATTTACTAAGTGCTAAGTACTTTACATGATAATCTCATTTAACCTTAACAACTCTATTAGGTAGTTATTATCCCCATTTAACAGGTAAGGAAATCAAGATGTGAAGAGGTTAAGTAACTTGCCTTAGATTATAAAGCTAGTAAGTGGCAGAGCCAAGGATATGAACCCAGAAAGCTCTGACCTCAATCCCTAGACTCTTCAGAAATTCATCTTTAAACCTCAAAATCTTCCTGCATATTAGGATATGTGTAACTAACACTGATTTTGCATGAGTACATACTTTACATGTAATAATTAAGTTTCTAAATTATTTCCATTTAAAAATTCACAAAAACTTATTAAAATGTTTGGGCTTTCAATTTGCCTCAAGAGATTCTTAAAAGCAGGTAATTTAATGAGCAAAAATTATATGTAGATGATTAGAGTTTATATTAACATACATATATGCAGGTGTGTGTAATAGGAGATGCTGGTAAAAGAATCCAAATCATCAAAGGCATAGCGTGGCTGGACAGGGAGGACCTCAAATTGTATTGAGGGTTGGATACATTAAGTTTCACAACATATAAACTATTAATGCTTCACTTCGTACTGTGATAGGAAACACAGCTCAGATGATTTATACAGAAACCACGTTGTATGATGGACATGGATTGAGTATGCATGTACTTAAATTTCTCATGCTGAATTACATGGCATACTATATGCATGACTCTTTCACCAACAACTATACAGTTATTAGGATTAACTTCAAAATTATAAACTGATTAAAAATTTCCCCATAGTTTAACAGAAACTCACAGTTTTAAAGGTTATATTTTTTCCTTCAACAACAACAAAAAAAGCCTAGAAACTGAAATTCTCAAAGTTCTTTTATTTGGGTTCAATCTAAAATAGTTTAAATTTGATCTCTCTTTGCTAGAGAAATGAAATCTCCAATTCTATAGACTGTAATAGAAAAGTACTGAATTTGCATGTTTCCAATAAAGGATATTTGCTTCATGCTTTGGACATCTACCATAGTTACCCAAAAAACTATTTCTAGTAAATATAACTGTCACAGCACTGAAATGCCCAGAATAAATTTCCTAACTTAGAAAGTTGTCCTTATGTTACCATAACACACAGTCTTTAGTCCCCTAACTATTCATATTGCTTGAAAACCATGAAAATACAGGTTTTTAGCATGGACGCCCAGTTGTAAAAGGATTTGTTCCTCTGAAAACACCATTCATTTGATGAGGCGGAGCTGAGGGCCCCTCTGCATGTGAACAAGCAGGTGGTATCTCATGGTTTCTGCAGTGACCGCTTTCCTTAGTGGGTAAGTACTGATGTCAGCAAGTGGAGAGAGTCCAGCCACATGACTCAGCTTATGACTTAATTTTCCACAGCTAAGAAAAGAAAATCACCAAAATAAGTTAGTTTTAAGACAAACAGGTTGGAGTCTACAGGTATACTTACATGACTATGCACCAAGAACCCTTTACATAAAAAGAAAAAGTATCAGCTCTGGCAACAGCAACTGCAGCACACCACAGAGAAAAAAACATTAACAATTTCCTGGATCAAAAATGACATACTGCACTTCATGGGTCTTGGTTTTCATTCATTCTGCCTCTGTACTTTCCCTAGATCAGAGGACGACCCTTGCCTAGCCCTTGCTATTAAACGGACATGAGATTCAAACTTGATTTTTTTGTTCCATTGAAGAGCACAGTCTATCATACTTGTGTAAAATGAGAAAACCTAAGCTGAGAAGCCTGTGGACCACCAATCTATCTTTATTTTTTTACCGCAAGAGTTATCTCCATGCCAGTCTCACATATGCACACGCACACACACACATACAGCATGAAGAGCAAAGATCATTATATATAGTAATTTTTAAGACTAAGGCACATGCTACAGAATGGTAGTCACACTTACTCTTATATTAAATCCTAGAAGATCACTTATAACACCAGAGACAGCAGACAGGATAACTACTCGTGTGATATTGTAGATTAAGGGATTCATTGTCAGTCCATAGAGTCTAAATGGTGTGTCCAGCTCCTACAAAACCAAGAAAGAACTGAGATGAAATACATGGTTTCTCTATAGCTATCTGTGATTTCTGGGCTGTTTTTTAAGTCTTGGGTGAGGACAACTGCTTAAGGCCATCTTTCTTTAATGTTCAATAGCTACCTTCAAAAGACCTGTACTCGACTCTCATTTACTTTTCCACCAGCTAAGATTTTTAAGGTGGATTCAAGCAATATGTTATTTGTGATTTTTAAAAATGTAATTTAAAAAATGTGACAGACATCAGCATCACCAGAACCTGGGTAACAAGATGGGAAATTTTTCTTATACAGTCATTAACCCAAAACCATCCAATTGGTGTTTTGAATCTACACAGGCTGGCATCTATCTGTTACTAGGGTCTTTTCCAAGAAGGAAAGCATTGATTTAATTTAAATAGTAGTAAAAGTGTATCATAGGATATTACTTACTTTCAACAACTTGGTGGACAGCTTTAATACATTGTTTACTAGAGTAAGCTGTTCTTTCTTATTTGGCTTTTTTTCCATCTTAAGATATAAATTAATCTAAGGGAAAGAATAGAGATTAAGGCAAATATCATAGAAAAAGATATATACACTGCATTAAATCTGGCAGATTTCGAGGGTTACGTTTTCAAGTAAAATAAATTTTGAAATTTCAGCAGCTATTTCTACAGAGCACACATGTCACGTATCCTATCCTTCATCCCTAATCAGTCACATTTGGCAAAGAAAAGCTATTTAGTGAAGAAAAAAAATAATGATGAAGCAAAACAATGCTTTAATTTAAATAGCAAAACAATGAAAAATTTAATATTAATTATAATATAATAATTAACATGTATTTTGAACTCAAGTTCAAAATTGTAGTCCCTTGAGTTCAAAAACTGTGTCTTATTCCTCTTGGTCTCCCCCAAATAATCTAACATCCTCATTAGGCATTTATGGAATGGAAAAAGATAGCTGCTTTTAACTTACTAATTCCTTATTTTTCCCTTATAGGAAGAATTCTTCACTATAACTCTAAGGCAAAAAAAAAAAAAAAAATCTAATGATACCAAATGTTTTCATTTAAAACTTATGGATAAACATGAAATTAAAAATTTAAAAAAACCAACTTTATATTACTCTGTATCTTTAAGAAACATTTCCTAATCTAATATCTATTCACATACTAAATAGCAAGTATTTTCCTAACACTGAATGTGTTCTACGGCTGAAACAGAAGAAATTCAAGCAGCTTATTAAACATACTTAAATGACAAGCACTCTAAAGATCTAATACTTGATGTAGAATATGAGATTAAAAGCATGTTCCATTACCACCAATAAAAATATTTTTATAGTATATTTTTATAGTATACAAAGTATTTTCAATCCATTAGATCTTAATTCTTACAGTCCTGGGAGCAGATGGCGAAGATATTATCCTCGTTTTATAAGGATGACACAATTAGATAGTAGCAAAGTGACTTGTAAGGTCATATAGCTGGAAAGTGATAGAATCTAGACTCAACCCTGAATCTTCTGCACAAATCTTATTATGCCATCTCTAACCACTGAACCATACTGACAGGGACCAATCAATACCTGTTCAGTAAGTAATATTGAAACATTGCTGTATTTCTTATTGGTTTCAGATCCCAATGAGGCCAGGCGCAGTAAGAAAAGTAGTAAAGCTGTTTCCCAGATCAAAAACTCCCAATTATAAGCATCATTCAGGAAAGTTTTATGTCCTTGGAGAACCTATACAAAGAACAAAAAAAAGTTAAGTTTTTCATTTGTCTTAATATCTACATGCACTACTTTACTCTAGCAATTTAAAAACATTTACAAGATACTACTATTTTAATACTCAAAGCAGAAGAGTTTTAATACTGAAAGTATTATCTATTTAATTAGTCATTATGTATTTCTCTAAGTTTCTCAGATTTTCTCCTTTGCATGAAAGACAGCAAGGGTCTGGAAGTAACAAAGGAGGAAAACATAATAAGTGAAATAAGCCAAATGCATTTCCAACTTCTTTAGCCACCAGTGTGCCCACTCACATTACATGGTGACCATTTTTCAAAGTATTAAATTTGCATTATAACTAGTAGAGCTCCCTAAAACATGTGGCCCATGCCACTGTTATGACCAGAAAATCCTGAACATTAGTTCTTTACTCCATTTTAGGATCTGAATAACAACAGCAGCAGCAGCTACCAGTTATCGAATGCCTATTATGTGTCAAGTTTTCTGGCAAAAATTTTTGTTTTTTTCAAAATTTGTTTATTGATTGAAAAGTAAAGAAATTTACTCAAGCAATCCCAAGGTAAAATGAAATTTATTGAAAAATATACAGAAAACCCTCACAGAAACCAAATGCAGGCCTTTTGAAAAATAGGAAGGCACTGAGCAGCTGCCCTCTCCATCTCTCTTCCACTAGGGCCATTTGGGCTCCCATCCCCACTCCTCTTACTTAGCTAATTCTATTGCCTGGCAAGACCCTTGTTTACTGCTTCCCACTAACTTTGACTTGTTCCAGCTTTGGTTTGTCATAGCACCCAGTGGCCCCACTGACACTGACCTTTCTTCTCCAAAGTCCACCACGGATATCTCAGGTTTTCAGCTCTAATTTCCAGAAGAAGGAATATGCTTAGCTTAGTCTGGCTCAGTCTGTTCATGCTTGCCAATTAGTTACAACTAGGGGAGGAAAGTAACAACCAGCAGCAACCTAAGACCCACCTCTTCAGCAGGGTGATACAATTTGTCATGCATCAATAAGTAACTAATACCAATCACAGCCAAACTGCTATAAAACCAAACACAAAGAAAAACTCTCAAAACCAGCCAGAGACAAAGGACATTACTTCTAAAGGAGCAGTGATAAGACTAACAGCTGACTTCTCAAGATAAAATATTGAAATCAGAAGACAAGAGAATCCTAAAAGTGCTGAAAGTAACTGGCAACCTAGAAATCCACAGCCAGTGAAAATATCCTTCAAACATGAAATTGATAAAAGACATTTTCAAACAAACAAAAAACAGAGAATTCATCATCAACAGATTCTTCAAGTAGGAGGAAAATAATCCCAGAGAAAAACACAGAAATGCAGGAACTAATGAAAAGCAAGCGGAAGGGTAAGTATGTAGGTATATAAAAATATATATATGTATAATTGACTAGAAAAAACAATAATAATTACATCTTGTGGGTTTAAAATACATGTAAAATTAAAATGAAGGACACTAATAACACAAAAAGTGAATGAGTAAATGAGATAAAGTATTCTAAGGTCCTAGCATTATCGAGGAAGTGGTGAATTAATAATTTTATTAGACCATAATAAGGTAAGGATGTATGTCATAATCTCTGGGGTCACTGGCAGTAAAAGAATGTACAACAAGTTAACAGAGAGGATTAAATGGAATATTAAAGAGCATCTGATTAATAAAAGATGGTAAGAAAGGACAGAAAAAGGAAAATTAACAGGTAGACCAAATAGGAACCTAATAGTATTTGTAGTTATAGTAACTACATTAAGTTTAAATGAGCCACGTACTCCAAAACACTGAGACTGTGAGGCTGAACTAAGAAACAAGCAACTGAAAAAGAATATGTTCATTACAAGAGACATAATTAAAATATGAAGAGAAAATAAATGAAAGAGGGTGGACAAAGATATAACATGCAAAAACCAATCACAAGAGAGCTGGTGTAGTTAAATTAATATCAAATATAGTAGACTTTAAGAAACATTGGAAATAGAGACATTTCATAAGGTCATGAAAGATGAAGAAAGCCTGACACTATTCCAGATTAAAGGAGACTAAAGAGACAGGACAACTAAATGCAATATGTGATCCTAGATTGAGAACTGGATCCTGGATTGAGGAAAAAAAAATTAACCATAAAAGACATAAAAGTCAATCCACCAAGAAGGTGGATAACAATTCTAAATCTGTATGCATCCAGTTACATACCTTCAAAATATATGAAGCAAAAATTGACAGAAATAAAAGGAGGAAAAGATAAATCCACCATCATAGTAGATTTGAATCCACCCCTATCAAAGGCTGACGGAATAAGCATACCAAAAAAAAAAGTAAGGATATAGGAGATTTCAGCAGCGCAATTATTGGACTATTTTACATATATAGAACATTGGTCCCCAAAATGACAGAATACAAATTCTTTCAAAGTGCTGATGGAAGATTTCATAAAACTGACCATATGCTGGATAATAAAGCAAGCCTCTACATACTTCAAAGGACTGAAAACATTCAGAGTATGTTCTCTGACCACAACAGAATTAAGTTACAACTCAATAAATGAGAAAGTACAAGATAAGCCTGTAATTTCCTGTAATGAAGAAAACACAGAAGTGCCCAAAAAAAAGATACAGGGATCTGTCAAAAGGACACAGGAAGGGGCTTCAAGGGTCTGCCACTGGCCAAATCTGGGACAATTGAGACATCAAAACAAATATAGTAATAGATTATAATCCGTGGGATAAAAAGAAGAATACGTGAGTCTACAATGTAATAAATAAATGAAGGGGAAAGAAAGGACAGGTCTACCTTAGAGGGACAATCAATAAATGTAGAAGGAATGATGGAGTTAGAAAAATCACTATTTTGTAACCATCATGATAGTTTTATTATCAAAAATTACCAATTAAAATTAAATTAGAGTGATCTTAGTGACTTAGACTTCGAAATTACCTTTATTCTCATTTCAAAAGTTAGGAAAATTAACAAGTATTCAAAATAGCAAAAGATATTTAAATACATTAAAAATATATATACTTCAACATAACCATGCTGGCACTTGGATCTTGGACTCCCCAGCCTCCAGAGCTGTGAGAATTAAATTTCTGTTCTTTATTAAAATATATATATATTTATATATATTTTTAAATATATATTGAATATTTCTATATTTATATATAGAAATATTATATTTATATATTTATAAATTTATAAATTATTAAATATATATTTATATATAAATATTTATATATATACACATACATACACACACACAATGAACTGGTCTACAACAGGAAATGAACCCTATAAGAGAATTTTCATTTTTCATTAAAACAGATATGACACTCTTACCTGGGCACAACAGATAAAAGCAATCGAAAGCGTCAGTAAGAAGACTGAAGACACGACCACATCAACTGAACGCTGGGGGCCCCGTCTCTGTGGAATGAGACACATATGTTAATGTTTTAGATTACCTAATTTTACTACATTAATATGAAAACAAGTGTTAATAAGAAGATTCTGACAGAGGATTTTAACATGTTTTTGGATATCTTCAACTTTAATTAAGCACTGACATCCATGCTGTTCCAAATTAAGGGTGTGACTGATTCACTGACATATTTTCAGCTGGGGATATTTCCCAAGAAGTCAGAAAAAGATGCAGTATTCAATTTATCACTCTGTCCTAAAAATTTAAATTTTCTTTTCCTTTTCTAAGCTCTTATTTACTTACCTCTACCAGCTTTGCAGATAGATCACTTCCCACTGGATGTCCAGAAAGTCTGTCAGCTACTGATACAATCTACCTAGTATGCAGAACTACACTGCCTATTGAGTTTCTGCTGCCAGAAATTTCAATGAGCATGTTTTCTGCATATTCTTGTGTATATTCTATTATTAGTCAAATAAAACTCACCTTTAGAAAGGAACGCAGTGATAACCATATCTTAATGTTCTCCACCTTTTTAAGTCTGAAATGAGGTATTTCATATTTCCTAGCTTTCCTGGCAGAAGTAATATGGCTGAAGAGTTTTGCAAATAAAAATCTCTAGAGGAGGTTAAAAAAAAATCACAAAGTGAAATGTACATATGTGTCTGTGTGTATACTTATATAATTGTAAACAATATTCCCAGCATATAAAAAATGTTAAAAGAATGAAATTCTAATCAGTGATTACTAAGACAGGCAGTGAAAAAACTTTGTTAATAGCTCATTACCCTGTTGCTTCCAAAGCACATTATACAGTAATATACTTCTTCACAATACAGTACACTCTCAACATTTTCAAGGAATATTCTTTGGAGACCTTTGTGAATTCCCAACTTCACAAACTCAAATGTTTATATAGAATCCTGGTTTACTCTCAAATTACATTTCCATTCAAAATCATGTTTTTTGCACATATCACCAACATATTAAGTCCTCGATCCCTAACTCTTATCAAATTTCAATAAATTTATTTCTCACAACAATTTTTCACAGAAACATTTTCACTATGAGAATTACTACATATGCTATGGATAAAAAACAGCAAAGGCACAGTGAGGTACAGGTACTAAGCAGTCAGCTAGGCTCACTCACTGGCTAAGCCACTTATTCCTACACATGGGCTCAGCAAAATCAGATTACAACATGTCACTTGTGAATAACCAATATCACAAGTGTTAAACCCACAATTACCAAAATCCACTTATCAATCCTTCATTGCCCACATTAACTTGGGAGAACAAACCAAGAGAACAAAAGCAACTCAGTGGAAAATCATATTCACAAGCAGAGGAAAGAAATTTTACTTAATTTACTACCAACCTGTTTATATGTTCTCTCTGCCACACACATCATGAAAAAAAACATCCAAGTAAGACATAATCGTTCAAAAAAATTAATTATAGACAAAATAATAATAGGTGTAACAGGTGGTGCCCCACAAAAGAGAGTCAAGATCTCCTCAGCTGAAACGGACTTTAGCTGGTCAAGGCTCTTCTCACGGAAAAGTCGATGTAAAAAAGGAAAAAATGCTAATCCAATGGTGACAACATTTCCCAGCATCTGATAACCCACTCCTTGCTGATATGCATTAACCTGGGAATTAATTTAAAATGTCCATCATTATTGCATAGCTAAATGGATTTATGAAGCAGTATTTATCAAATACTATTTAGATTATTAAAAACTAAATGTTTTAAATCTAAAAGTACAAATAAAAACAACGTACAGATTTATGACTTTTAGATCTTATTAAAAATTAGGTTTAAATGAACCTTAACAATTAATTGATCATGCTCATAGAGACCAAGGCAACAAATAAAAAACATATACTACCAAGTAAAGACTCTGACTGCAAAATTAAAAATACATATATTTGTGTTTCAAAAGCAGAGTCAGTGTTTTGATCACTAAATAGATTCTATGGACTAGCTGCTGATCACTAAATAGATTTTTTGAAAAAATCTGAAAACTTATTAAATCTTACCCTGCTCATGATGATGCCACTTATTTCCAATACAGACATATCCATCTTTTTGCACTCATTCCCTTCCCAGATTATTGCACTAACTCGATCAGAGGCAGGACTTGAGTTCTGAAGCCAGAATAAATGGTTCTGAAAAGAAAAATATAAAACTATTTCTATCCACTCCTTCTCTCCTTCTTCCATTAAATTTTTTTCCATTTATCCAGCTACAGGCTACATTCACCAATGTTCAGCCTCATCATTTTATTCTCTCCCTCATGAAGCTCATCACTCTAATTACTACCTCTATGAGGTTGATTTCTGGTCCTTTTTTCTTTACTTAGCTATTTTTTTTTACCTGGAAAGAGGCTAAATGTCTTCCATAATGATGGGAGTTGGGTTCCATGATCTCCAAGGTTGCTTCCCTCTCTAAATGTAGGGAAGCGAGGATAAGCTTGGTATATTCATGAAATATTAAGGCGGAAAGTATTTCTAGAGCAATGCAACTATACCAGGGGTAGTAGGAAGTTAGGGAGGAGAGGTGCCATTAGGCCTTAGATAACACATGAATGACAGAGGACTTAAGCCTTTCTCTGGTCTAATCAGGACACAGAAAAGCACAGAAAGCTCCAGAGAAGAAGGTCACAATGAAAACAGCTCTCCATTTTCCTCTGCCATATCATATCTACTCTTTAAGTACCAACTCAAGTCCCCTTTCACCAACATGGTCCTTTCTAATCACCACAAGCCTCACTCATTTTGCCCTTTTCTGAAATTTTTATAGTCTATATCAGACAAATTAGCATCTAATTATACGATGCTTTTATTGTGTCCTCTACTTATTACCCATATAATCATCTCATCCCCAAACTAAAATATAAGTTTCTAAAAAAGGACCATATGATGTATTTCTCTTCTACAATGCTTAGCATAACGCTGATGAGCATTTATTGATTTATTCATTGATTTAGCCAAGAAAATATTTATCAAGCACCTGCTATGTAACATGCACTACGGATACAATGGACAACAAGACACATGTGGTCCTTAACATCAAAGAGCTTACAGATTTACGAAAGAGACATGATGAAATAAAGTTACTACACAGCATGATAAGGGAAGGAAAGAGTGCTTTAGGAGTATATAGGAAAGGTCTTTTAAGGAAGTATCACTCAAGCCAAGATTTGAAAAATAAAAGGAGTGAGCCAAAGGAATGGGTATTGGAGAAAAGTGTGCTCCAGGCAAATCAATCAGTCTGTGTAAAGGCCCAGAAGCACATGAGGAATGGTACATTTCAGAAACTGGAAGTTCAGTTAAGTTAAAGCATATCATGTGAGGAGCAGAGAGGGAATGGTCAGTGATGAGATGTATGAGAGCAAATAAAGGAACAAAAGCAAATAATCCAGAAAGGAAAAAAAAGCAATTAACGGATTTTAAGGGGAATGGCATCAGATTTGTATTTTAGAGGCATCATTCTGGCTGCAGTCTGGAAAATGAAACAAAGGGGAGCAAGCCTAGAGAAGCTGTTGTAATGATTCAGATGAGAGCTGATGATGGTCTCCACAGGCAGGGTGACACAGGTGGACAAATGCAAATATTATACAGTAGAATCAAGAGAATGTGATGACTGATTAGAAACATGGTGGAGAGGGTGGGTCAAGAAGGACTCCCAAGTTTCTGCCGTGGGTGGTCAGTGGTGGCATTCAGAAACATGGGGAATAAAAGAAGAACGGGTTAGGTGGGGGAATTGGGAAATGATGAGTTCTGTTTGACATGGTGAGTTTAATCTTACCTCGTTATTTTTATCTATGCCTTAAAACTATACTATAAATCCCAAAAGTGCAAAGGAGGTCAAGATCATCATGATGCTATGTATAACTACTGAGGGCTAATGTAATTTAGATGGATCTTCAGACTGAATGTAAAGAATATTTAGATTCAAACTTTGATAGCAAAATTGGAGAAAGAAGCTTAAAATTTTAATGAGAAAATGTATGTTTTTTCCGGTTACTTTTTAAAAATTGTATACATTTAATGAAGGAGGATTTTTTTCATGAAAATGCATAACCTAAATCAATGGTATCTTAGAATCAAGAAAATTCAATAATTAAACAAATGAATATCCATCATCCACTATTTGTAAGTCACTATGGAAATAGCCTAAAGAACAAAAAACTAAGAACAATCATGATCATCGTCATTAAACACCTAAAAGGTTGACATGAGAACCAGTCCTTAATCATTCAACCTATCTAGCAGTGGAACAAGCTGTCTCATAAAATAACAATCCCTCCAGATCCAGAAGTATTTAAGCTAAGGCTGACTAATCATCTGATGTGGATATTAATAATAACACTAACATTTATTGGGTGCTTACTCTTTGCCAGGCATTGTGCTAAGCACTTTATATTATCTCATTAGATACATCACAATATTTCTAAGAAGTAGGAACTATTATTACCATGTGATAGATGGTAAAAAAATTTCTGCAGGTGTAGAATGAATTCTTACATTGGTTGGAAGGTTGAAATACCCTCCAAGGAATTTCTAATTCTAGGTTATCTGATTTTATGATATTAATATAAAACCTAAAATTAAAAGCATCAATTGGTTTATACATTATTAGACAAGCAAGCAATGTCATTTTCTAGTAATTCACATATACTACTGTGATGTCTATAAAAGTATAATATGAGGTCGATGTACCATCCAAACAACCCTGCTCATATAAAATAAACACTAAGGATCATTCTAAGCCAAATAATGAGAAAAAGTATTATAAAAAAAAATTTAGGTTAGGGCAACTCTAGAGCACTTCCTCCTGAGTTCTAATCCCAACATCTTCACTAACAAACTAGACTCAATTTCCTCATCTCTCAATTAGGGATAATAATAGTATCTACTTTACAGGATTATTGTAAAGTTAACTGAGATAATACAGTAGCTGCCTGGCACATGGTAAGTACACAATAAATATTAGCTATTATCATCATCGCCTTTACAGACCTGCTGAAAAACATCCTCTTTGGGGTCACGTTTGGTCCCTGAGTGAAGGGTATTCACATGGGCCCCCTCACTGTCACTGGTGACAGACGATCGGCACTCTGGGCCATGCAGCAGGTCGTCCCATAACATATCCTCGGTCTCAGAGTCATGGCGGGTGCTTTCTGAGTCTCTTCTTGACATGTTGAGGCTTCGAGAGCCACCACTCATGCCAGACCTAGAGCCCTTTAAAGGAAATCAAAAAACAAAAAATATTTTTTTCATTCATTTTTAAAAATAATTATATATCTGAAATAAAATTAGAACAAGTTATCTATGGTGATAGCTAGCAAGCTTTCATAAGTTGATCACCATGTATACATTTGTTCACAAGCCTTCGCATAACAATAATACATTTTAATATTTAAATGTTAAACTTGGATGACTCTCTAACAAGCAGGATTTTAAAAGGACTCCCTCTAAGAAGTTATTGCCAAGTCATGGGATTGTTCAACTAAGGTGCCCTGGGATGAGAGTGACTCCTGCAAGCACATCTAGAGGACCCTCCCTAGATGTCAGTGTGGCTAAGCCTTTTGACATACCCAAAGTGTTCCCTACTCTAAATATTGTGAGCTTCACTGTAGATCTAGTCATGTCCAGGGAGGGGCTCAGCCAAACATGGAAAAGGATAATCAGGCAGAGAAAAGGATGGACAAGGCAGTGCTCCTGCAGTACCAACATAAATATGAAAGTTTTCCATGACCCTGACCACCTTGTTAATCAAAACAAAAACCACACTACCACCATCTACTCTGCTCACCTCTGAATTATAATATTCCAAATGTATAATATGCCCATTACCTTTCCTGAGGAGATTTACTGCTCTCATCTCTCAGGGGTCCCCTCTCAAAAAATTTGTCCTCCTCAGTGTCAATCCCACTTACATAGGAATGATGCTGAAGAATAAACTCCATATTCCAAGGGAATGTTAAGTAGTCTTTTCACCATCTGGGAATTAAGGAATCTTTCTGAGTATCATCTATGATACTTTTAAGATTAGAGTCTAAGTGAAAAAGAGTTCATTCTCTTTCCAGGAGTGAATACTCATGAAAGCTGCTGGATAGGTAGACAGACAGTTGGAGGCAGGAGAGGGGCAGGCAAATATAAATACTACTTTAGGATAACCAATAAAAAAGGAATGGATAAAGTTATTACACTCAAGAATACACCTTTAGCAGTGATCTCTCAAAAGGATACATTACCTGACTGAAGGCTGCTGATTCAAATTCTGATTCAGCCAGACTATCTGAATCCCGCACCATATGACACCCCTTAGTAGTGGTTTTCTTTACCTGCCAAAATTCAAGCCAACAAACAATAGGAAAACATGTTAAATACCTCGTTACTATTCAATGATTTAGAAGTTAATGCCTATACTTTTATAAACTAAAATAAAAATTACCTGAGTGCTTAGGTGCCTTGAAAGTATTGATTTTCTATTCTTAACTTCACAACCATTGTCACTGGAGGCCCCTTCCACACTCCTACGCAGTATCATCATCTGTGTCCGGGCTTCACCATCTTCCTCACTTGACAGATCATCTGAAATCCCATTACCCAAACGCCTAAAAGCCTCCTACAAAGAGAAGAGCAATTTCTTTACAGGGGACAGCCCAAAATACTCTAGTAAGCTGCACACACAAAAACAAAAAAGCAGGGCCAGCTCCGTGGCATAGTGGTTAAGTGCGCACACTCCGCTGCTGGCGGCCCAGGTTCGGATCCTGGGCGCGCACCGATGCACCGCTTGTCAGGCCATGCTGTGGCAGCGTCCCATATAAAGTGGAGGAAGATGGGCACAGATGTTAGCTCAGGGCCAGTCTTCCTCAGCAAAAAGAGGAGGATTGGCATGAATGTGAGCTCAGGGCTGATCTTCCACACACACACAAAAAAAGCATGTGAAGACTGAGAAGTAGTAAAAGTAAACTAAACCAAAACTGAACAAACCTACATGTTACCTGATCTCAATAAAGAAAAATACTGAACTTTCTTGAAACTAAAGAGCCTAAATGATGAGGCAGTATTATGTAGAGGTTAGGGTCAAGTCAAACTCTAAGTCTGAATCACAGCTCTTCTACTTACTGGCTACGTGTCTTAGGCAAGTAACTCAATCTCTCTGGGGCTCAGCTTCCTCATCAGAAAGATGATAATACAAGCACCTATCACGCAGAGTTGTTGAAACAATTAAATGAGTTACTACATGTAAAGCACTTAGAATAGTGCCTGGTTGCAGTAATGGCTCAAAAATATTAGCTAATTTTGTAATTACTCAATGCCACAGTCTAACAAATGAGAAAATATTTCCAAGACTATAAAGTATAAGTATAGTTAGCTTTAAACATAGAGCAGACCATTTCTACCTAAACCTAGAAAAAACTCTCCCAACCATTACCATACTATCACTGTCTCTCTGGAATAAGACCAAGCAGCTTCTACATTAATTTATTAAATCTACCAGCCTACTGCTAAGGCAGGATCAGTAGCAGATGCAATAAATAAGTTCCAGCCCTAGAAATTAGAAGAATTGGCTACAGTCTTCAAGGGATATTCTCCTTTTCATGTCCTGTGGTTTTACATTTCATTTATTTGTTAAGACAAATTACACAAACTTATTAGTATCTATTTTGTACCTCTAGAAGAATCTAAGAATAGGAAAATGTTACACAGGAAAGAAAAGATTTTGTTATATTTATACTCATCTAAATCTTACCCTGCGGCACTTTTCTCCATCTGAAAATTTTGCTTTCTCTCTTGTTTGCCACATTTTGATCTCTGGTCGACACTGTCTCTTCTTAAGGATAGGATGCAGACAACTCGAGTCATTGTCAGTTTCAGTCCCTTTGTTACATATTAATTTTACTTTTTTAATCCTATTTTTTAAAAAAGAAAGAAAGATTACTGACTAGTTTTCTGAAAGTAATATCTTTCAGGGAATCACTTTCTTCTGAGGAGTACAATACATTATTATGGAAATCAAGAAAATTCAGAAATCATATTTTTCAGGCTTCTAGCTTGCTAAGCGTGTAGAAAGACAAAATATAGCTACCTCTAGTCTCCAAAGACTCATGTCAATTAATTGAGAGGAAGACTGTACTTTTTAGTTTTGCAAGGAAGTAGGTTCAGTCTTCTCCACTTTCCCTCTCAAACACAACGCCAGCCCTACCTCACGCCGCCTGTTTGTGCCACTTCACAGAATGTCTTCCCTTCTCCTGTCCTTCAAAGCCCAGCAACTCTCAGTTCCTCATGACTCCTGATGATGACTTTACCCCAGAACAATCACTCCATCTGCTGAACTGCATGGCCTTTAATCATCATGTAATCATTTATAATATTTTTACATTGCTGTGACTGCATCATACCTGCTACTCTTATCTTCCTAATTAGATGGTAAAATCACTGAGAAAAGGGATGCACAGTGACCAGCACAATGTTCAGCATGAAGAACTGAAACACTTCAACTGAAGAGTATAGACGTATCTTTAGAAAAATATGTGAACATACTTCATCTTCAAAAAAGGAACCATAAAGGAGCTTTATTTTTGAGCCACAATTATTAATATATGACAAACTAACTATTTCTTTGAGTCATACTAGTGTTGTCAAAACCTGCAAAATCATGAAGGAGGTAGAATTTGTCTTCGATACATTTGCCTTTCTGTCCTACAGCCCACCAACAGCCTCCTGTCCTGCATCCCATTTCTAAGAGGTATCTGCTCTTATACCGAAAAATACCTGACCTTTTTAAATCCTTCTTTCTCTCAAGATGTTGGCTGATAATGGCTTAAAATATTTATCCTTTCTGAGTATTTATATTTCTGTAATCTTGTGGTCTAAAAAAATCATTAAGGATCAAACAGAAAGAAAGTTTATGGTAGATTACTGGACTTATAGGTAACATGACAGACTGCAGAGACATTTTGAATAAGCAAATCCTTCTAGAACCCTTAAAAAATCACACCACAATAACAATATGCTTACATTGCGTACTCCTATGACCCAGATTATACGCTCTGTAAGAGTTGTTAAGACGTCCAGTGTAAGACTTCCTACCTGTTACCAAAGAGAGTCCCCCAGAAACCACCAACAAAGGGTGCAGGTTCCAAAGTTTCTATTCCTCTGACTTTACCAAAGGAGTTATCTCCATTTTCTCGGCTCCCATCACCATTTACAGTTTTCCGTAATTTTCTACAAAATAATATTTCAACAACTTCAGATTATTCAAGACCTTTATATCTCTGCCCAAAATATCCCTACAGAAAATTATACCAACAGATTACTACTTGAAATTAAGTATAGTGAACTTCATATAATGAGGATAAATTATCCAAGAACATTTCCGACTTACGGGCAAAAACAGCTTCCTAACCAAAGTCAATATATGCTATCATTTTGTTCAATCATTCAAGTAATAGAACTACTATTCAAAAACATTACTAGAAGGAAAATTTTCATACATATGACCAAGAGTCTTTTCAAGTACCACAGGAAGAAGGAATACTTTCTTTAAATATGGATGCCAGAAATCTACCCATTTGTCACATTTAATCCGGGGAACACAAAATAATAGCAACCTATCACTTTTTATTGATATTCTATGCAGTTAAAAAATACATCCTATAAATACCAACGTGACACAGCACAACATTAGAAAACATTTGAACTGAATTTTTAAGGAATCTTCTTTTTTTGAAAAAAAAAGTTTTTAAAATAACATCCAAAAATAACAATAAATATGTTGAAATTCATTGCAACAAAATGAAAAAAATCTTATTCAGTAACTGCTTAGGGGAACAAAGATCTACAGATATTCTGAGGAAAGATAAACAACTTTTGGAAGATAATACCACATACACCCAAGAAACATTTAACAGTTCCAAAACTCACACACAGCACATAACCAATAAAAACAGGACATGAATTCAATGTGTAGAAAAGTCAAATCAATCTTTATCAAAAGTTTAGAACACTTAGAAATCCATTCTTATTACACATTATTTAAAAAGGTAAAATTTTTAGTAGCACTAATCCAATGTACTGAGATCCTTGTTTATACTGAATTTTGAAGAAGAATGTTTTTTCAAAATCATTATTTAAGATAAATTTTAATAAAGAATAACATAGAATAGGAATTTTCCTTTTAAACAACTGTAGTGAATGACAAAAATCTCACCTGGGACTAAAAATTCATGACAAGGTTTCTTAGCATCAAGGAGAAAGGTAAAAAGTGAAGCATTCATTTTTTTAAGCCAAAAAATAATGAAAAATATATGCAAAAGATGAATATTTTTTATTAATTTAATCAAAGATTTTACAAATCTCCATGATGCCTCTCCCAGAAAAAATACAACTACAAGCGTAATTTCTCATCTTACCTTCTTCTCCGATTTCCATTATTTCCTGATGGCCTTGTTATCTGAGTAGACACAATTTGACAGTGGACAGTTCCCATGAGTAACATAAGGCACAAGGGTCCAAGGACTTCACTTACATTCACAATAGGCATCATAAAATATAACACGAGTGCTATAACTGCAAAGAAGAGGTTTCAAAATGTAGAACATTAGGGCTTATCTTTAAAATTAATTGTAGTAACTATACAAATTACTTCTACAAAAAGCTATCCTTTTAAAAAGTACACAAGTAAAAGCACATAATTTCCTGCAATACAATCTACCTGAACATTAGCTGAGTGAAAACCTAAACCCCTTTCTGGCAGCATGATAATCTAGATATTTCACAAAGCTTTCCCCGACAGAACAACTAGATGCTGTATAATACAGACACTTTGAAGTGTTGTTCTGCTCAGAGGAACACCATTCTCCAAGGCCCATGACTATACAGGCAGTAATTAGCAAAGCTGGGACTTGAACCCAAGCAGTTAGGCTCCAGAGTCCTTACTCTTAACTACTACGCTATATCGTCTCTTATATACATTTCATGTATGTATATGAAATAGCCAAAGAAACAAATGATGAAAGAAACAGAAAAATATCAAAAATTATCTTCAAAAACTTCCAGATACATTTTACAGATGAGTTTTTTTCAGACTTTGACATAAAGATAATTCTTCTGCTAGATAAACTATTCCTATGTGGAGAAAAAAGCTATCAAGTTCATTTTATGCTCTAATACCCTGATACCCAAACATAGCAATGACAGCACCAAAACAATAAACAAGGTCAGACCTTGCTGACCTTGTGAATGTGCATATAAATTTACCACTAAAAAGTAAGCACCAGGAAGGCGGGGGATTTTTGTCTGTTTTGTTCACTGCTATACCTAGATCAGTAACTGGCACATGGTAAGCACTCAATATTTGTTGAATGATTGAAACACTATCAAAGTAAATTTGACAATACAACAAAAGAATAATTCACCAAGACCATGTAAGGTTACGCTAGAAGGATAGTAAATAATCTATCTCAGAGCCTAGAAGAGTTCTTGGCACATACATGGTAGGTACTTAAGTATTTGTTGAATGAACTGATTTAATCTAATAATTTATTATGATGCAATTTTGATCACACACATATAAATCATTTCGATTGACAATTGTGTAAAAGGCCTTTGTCCCTAGAAGATGTGGTATATATATACAATGGAATACTACTCAGCCATAAAAAAGACAAAATCGTCCCATTTGCAACAACATGGATGCAAGTTGAAAGCATTATGTTAAGTGAGATAAGCCAGACGGAGAAAGACAAACACCAGATGATTTCACTCATATGTGGAAGATAAACAAATATATGGACAAAGAGAACAGATTAGTGCTTACCAGAGGGGAAGGGTGTTGGGGGATCGGCATAAGGGGTAAAGGGGCACATATAGATGGTGGCTGACACATAATAATGTACAACTGAAATTTTACAATGTTATAAACTACTGTGACCTCAATAAAATAGAAAAAATAAATAAAACTTAAAAAAAAAAAAAGCCTTTGTCCCTGATTCCAGGAAGGTAACCTGTACACCCTTGGAATTTCCCAAATGATGGAAGTATCTTTGTTATTCATGGTGTGCCCCTTGGACTATATCTGATAGTTTATCCTAATGAGGTGACTAAAGATGTGGGTGTAGCCACAAAAAAGACCAACCATGTGATTAGAGAGTTGGGGCTTTGAGCCACATTGTATCAGCCCGACCTCTGGGGAGAGGAGGGGGCTGAAGATTGAGTTCAACCACTTGGCCAATCTCTTAATCAATCACGGCTACACAATAAGCCCTCAATAAAAACTCTGGATACTGAAGCTTGGGTGAGCTTTCCTGGTTGGCAATACTCTGTGTGTATGGCTACCCTTCATGGCTGGAAGGGTAACATATCCCTGAGGACGATGAAAACTTCCTGTTTAGAATCCTCCTAGACTTTGCCCTATGCATTTCTTCTAATTTGTATTCTTTCGCTATAATAAAACTGTAATTGTAAGTATAGCACTTTCCTGAGTTCTGTAAGTCATTCTAGTGAATTAACAAACCTGAGGGAATGCGTAGGGGACCCTCAAAACTGTAGCCAGCTGGTCAGAAGTGAGGGTAGCCCTAGGGACTCCCAAAGTGAGGCTAGTGTCGGAAGAGAGGGCAGTCTTGTGAAGGACTGTGCCTTTAACTGTGAAGTGTAGCCCAATTCCAATAGTGAAAAAGCATTCCATAAAAATCAACATTTGTTCCTGATTTGTAATTAATCTTAAATGTCAATCTTTTCTAAAACACTAGGAATATAAAAATGTCTCCTTAACATACTAAAGAATATATAAGTAAAACCAACACATCATAATAATGGAGACATTCTGAATCAGGAGCAAAACAAGGATGACCACTCTTACTGTTATTACCTACTGCTCTGAAATTTCTGCTCTTTTATTTCAATAAAAGTAAATGAAATGTATGAAAAATGAGGAGACCAAATTTTCATTATTTGCCAACGATATGGTTGTATAACTAGAAAATCTGAAAGAAGCACTGAAAAACTATTAGAATTAATGAGAGAGAGTTTAATAAAGTGGCTGGTTATAACAATCTTAAATATAAACTAATAGCTTTCAAATGTAACAGCAATAACCAGTCAAAATTTATTTAAAAAAAACAAAAGATGTCTCATATCTGCAGCAGCAGCAACAAAAACATAAAACATTTTACTTTAATATCTGGGAAGCCCCCAAGTGTCCATCGATGGATGAATATATAAATACAATGTTATATATACATACAATGGATTATTGTTCACTCTTAAAAAGGAAGGAAATACCGACACATGCTACAAATGGATGAACCTTGAAGACATTATGCTAAGTGGAATTAGCCAGCCGCAAAAGGACAAATACTATATGATTCCACGTATATGAGGTATGTAAGAGTAGCCAAATTCAGAGACAGAAAGTAGAATGGTGGTTGCCAGGGCCTGGAGGTGGGAGGAACTGGGGAGTTGTTGTTTTATGGGTACAGAGTTTCAGTTTATAAAGACCAAAAAAGTTTTGGAGATGGATGGTGGTGATGGTTGTATAACAATGTGAATGTACTTAATACCGCTGAACTATACACTTAAAATGGTTAAGACGATAAATTTTATGTTATTTTACCACAATCAAAAAAATTTGAGTTTAACAAGATCTAAGCAGGCCTTATAAGAAAAAAAATCCTACAAAGCTTTACTGAGAGATATAACAGAAGATTTGACTAAAAGGAGAGATATATCAATTTTCTCCCCATGCTCCCTAAACATATCTATACCTATACCTATACCTATACCTATATCTATCTCTATCTCTATATCTACATGGGGGGAGGATTCTTGTCCAAATTCCAAGGTTTTTTGGGGGGAATTTGATCATGAAAAAATAATTCTAAATTCTAAATAAATAATAAAGAGAATAAATTCTAAAGAAATAATATAAAATATGAAAAATTTTGTTCATGATGGCATTACTAATAGGAAAGAACCCAGAAACAACCTAAATGCTCATAATATGGGAACAGTTATGTAATTATGGTACTATTGCATAATAAATTAAGCAGCTATAAAATGATGTTTATGGTAAATCCATATCATAGACTCATACAGACATTAAACTCATAGTTCTAAATGATGGTGTGTCCATATGATGGAATATTATACAGCCATTAAAATGATAGTTATGAAGTTATTAAATAAAATTTAAAATTCAGTTGCTTATTCACACTAATCACATTTCATGTACTCAATAGCCACATGTGGCTAACAGTTACTGTACTGGGCAGTGCAGACATGGAACATTTGCATCATCACAGAAATTCTGTCGGATGGCACTGTCCCAACTTTAAAAAATTAAACTCTTAGATTTGTAAATTCATAGATGTACCTTTCACTCTGTAATTTAAACAATTAAAGAAAACTGACAAAGACAAAAGAAAATAAAAAATCACCCCAAATCCTTTCCCTTTACCCAACCTTCACCTACCCTTTGTTCTAATTCACATTCTTTTGCACGGTATAACCATAGTATACACTGCCCACTTTCAGAAAGTATTCCTGGTAGGCAATGGCGATATAGGGGTAAAGAGAATATACTGGGTCTCTACATGTAGTGAGAAGAGAAAAAACAACATCAAGTAGTGATGTGTAATACAGAAATTAAAATAGATTCCTGTGATAGTGACTGGGGAATGGTAGGACTATTTAGAAAGTACGGATAGGGACGGCCTCTCTATGAAAGTTACATCTGAACTCAGATCTTAAAGATGAGAAAAAAGATAGCCATGTGAAAAGCCTTAAGATTGTTTCAAACAGAAAGAAAAGCTCCGTGTGAGGAACAGAAAAAAGGCCATTATGCCTAGAGTGAGGAAAGAAGAGAGTGGTTAAGACATGACATCTAAGAGGTTAGCAGTGAACAGATTACATAGGGCATCGCAGGCCATAGTAAAGAGTCTGGATTTTTATTCGAAGGGCAGTGAGAAGACACTAAAGGGTTTTAATCAGGAAAATGGCATGATACAGTTTCCATTTTTAAAGATTTCTCTAATTGCTGTGAAAAGAACGATTGGTAGAAAAAAGACTCAGGGGAGATGTTCAGTGGTCTAGGCAAAGAGATGCTGCTGCTGTGGACTATGATGGTGGCACTGGAGACTGAGATAAATAGACAGAGTGAAGACATATTTGGGAAGTTGAAGTTACAAACTGTGAGAGACTGGATATGAGAGTTGATGGTACAGTAGAAAAGGAAGACTTAATTTTTCACTTGAATACTGGGTGGTTGACAGTATCATTTAACGAAATGAGAGAAGACCTAAAGAGGAATAAGTTGGTACAAAAAAAAGTTTGTAAAAAAAAAAAATCAGGAGTCCCATTTTAGATATAATTGAGTTCAAGATACGTATTAAATCTCCATACGGAAAAGTCAAGAAGGCAGTTAGATTTACAAGTCTGAAGTTCAGCAGAGAGATCTGGCCTGAACATATAAATCTGAGAATCACTAGTGTATCAATTATATTTAAAGAAATGGGGCTCAATGAGAATCCTAGAGAAGAGAAGAGAATCCGAAATTCAACCTTGAAGTAATCCAATACTCAAAGATCAGACAGAGGGAAAGATTGAAAAGGCCTGGCCAGGGAGAGAGGTGGAAAGAAATTCAAGAGAGGAGAGTTAGACAATCCTGTTTGCTCTCTCCGAGCAAATAAATTTAAGATGATCTCCAAACGGTGAACGTCCCTTCACTTCTCTGTACTTTAAACCATCAAATGAAAGGGTAAGTGTAAGAACAGTAAGGTCTGCATTACCTAATGACAAAAGCAGCAAAAACAAATTGGCATAATTCCTTCCAACTCCTCCAATTACCTTGCATGAGGTAAAGCAGTAGCAGCCAAACAAAGATTCTTAAGGAGGTAACCTGAATCCACCAACCGCTGAATAATGGGAAAAATACAACTCGAACAAGTCCCTTCCGAGTCAGAGATGTCCATGGAATTTCAGGCTTGGCTTTGGCAAATGTTGAGCCTTTAAATACACAATAAAACAAAACATCAAACATTTATATACACTATACTAATGCCCACTTGTAATACTATATTAAAAACAGGTGAGAGCAAAAATCCGCACATAACCTGTTCAGTTAAAAAGAATCCTCTTGGGGGCTGCCTGGTGGTGCAGCGGTTAAGTGTGCACCCTCCCCTTCGGCAGCCCGGCCTGGGGTTCGCAGGTTCGGATCCCAGGCACGCAGTGACACACCGCTTGTCAGTGTGGCGGTGTCCCATATAAAGTAGAGGAAGATGGGCACGGATGTCAGCCCAGGGCCAATCTTCCTCAGCAAAAAGAGGAGGATTGGCATCGTATGTTAGCTCAGGGCTGGTCTTCCTCACAAAAAAAAATAAAAAGAATCCTCTTAGATGCTCGTTAAATGTAATAACTTCTCGCCTCAATCAGGGGACAAGAGCTAAAAATAAGTCAGGCTCACTTGAATGTTACACAGTATATTTTTCTTAAGTACACAACAGTAAGCCTCCAAGTTCATCCCTCTTTCACCTTTATGGAAACCATGTAATTTACATTGCCACATAGTACTAAAGCAAAGGGAAAAAAATACTAAAGCCTGAATGATGAGAGAATATTACTTTTGGAAATTAAAGTACGCCATCATATAGGGAAGATATCTAAAAAGAATCTTTAGTATCACTATGAAATGATGTAATAACATACGTAAGAAACAAACCAACTTTAGAACTCACCTCTGATTAAGTCAACATCAATCAAGTCTGGCTTTATGTGACCCATCTTTTTTGGTTTGTTTTTGAAGCCCTGGGATAAAACAAAACAAAAACGAAAACAAAAATAAAGAAAGAAAAAAAGCCCTTTTAAATAGAAAAGGTAAACTTATGTTTCTTTTTCTCTATATCTGAGTCTCTTTTACTGGGGACACTTTAATCCTAATGCTCCTTACAGGAACTTGTCATTAATATTTATTTAGCTTTAGTTTTCAGTTTTATCAAGTAATGCATGCATACACTTTTAAAAACAAACAGGACCAAAAGATCAGTAAGTGAAAAATAGTAGTCCCCTGACCCACAGCTCCTCTTCTCCTAATTTCATTCATTAAAAACAAATAGCTTTCAACTTTTTATTTATTTATTTATTTTATTTTTTGAACTATTTGCAAATGTATTTGTCAGAGAAACACACTTATCAGTGAAAAATATGCAATTCTCAATGCAGTTACACAGACAAGTTTTCAAATTATTGATTCTCATATTATCTCTGGTTAATGATTTGTCAGTTACTATTTTTTCCTCTCAATTTGAAAAGTTTATGACTAACAGACTAAATACCAGCTAATAACAATGAAGACAAATTACCCCATTTAAGAAACATAAATTAAATTTCTGAGTTTGTCTACGTCTGTGATTAATTTCAACTTTTTGAAAGGAACAAGATTTGCCTCAGAGAGCTGTTGTTAACAGCCTGGCTCCCTTGAGAGAACTGTGAAGGCAATTTCATTACTAGTTACCATGATGAAGGCAGAATATATTCAGCTGTGGATATTAAAGTTTAAACAGAAAACACTACTCATAAATTTGGAAAATGTACTTTCTTCTATTGATATTAGCCAGTATCGTAAACCCATAACAAACAGAAAGGCTAATTCTCTCAAGAGAGAGAATTTGCCTTTAGCTTTAAATGGCCAGTGTGGAAGATGTAATAAAATAAAGAACACAACGTTTATCCCCTGCCCAGATACAAGATGGCTACCTTTAAAAAGAGTTGATGTAATTCTAAATAAACTTAGCTTTGAACTATTTCACATAGGTAAACCAATGGAAAACTTCCATATTTAAAGCAGAGAGAACAAATAAGAATTATCCAGACTAGAAATTTGCCAATCCTACATCAAGAAGTCCCCTAAATAACCATGTGATCTGTCCAACAACCTATAACAGTTGGGCACTGACTGTATGCATAGCATTTGCCAGATGCTGCTAAACTTCTCACCTTTCCCAAGGGACTCTCATTCTAGTCCTGATGTTTTGGGTGTATCTGGATGTTTTTCATTTGTAAAACCCATCTGTGGAGAGGGGCTTTCAATTTTACCTTTAATAAGATGCATGAAGCCCTTCAAAGTAACAGGTGTTTCTGAATTAGGGAAAAATCCACTTGCTATTAACAGGTTGCAGCAAATCTGTCGGCCTTTCATTTCCCTAGAAACACAGGACGTGAAGGAACAGAGTAGCAGGAGGGAATCACAGATGGGAAGGAAAAATGTCACCAGAGAAGATGAGTAAAATTCATGCTCTATACTGCAGTCAACATGTCAAATTCCACAGAGCCCACCATCCAAGACACCTCGTCAAACTCCTCCGGAGACATGGGGAGAAGGTTGTCTGTGGTCTGAAGTTGAGAAGGGTGAACTTCAGAAACAGAAATCAATTCAGTCTTGATGTATCCAGTTCCTTTAGGGCCATCAAGTTCCATTGGTTCTGGTGCTTCCTTTGGCCTGGAGTAATACTTTCCGAAGGCATGGTCTTTATCAATATTTGGATACAGATACTTCAGGGGATTCTCTGGAATATTTTCAGCAGCCATGATTTTGTAATTGCGAATAATATCAGGAAAAGTAACAGTAGAAAGTTCTTTCTTCGTGTAGGGTTCAACCGCATGGAAGTAAGGTTCGCCTCCGTTCTGGGACCGCTCCACCCACGTGAACGTGATGGCCCCTTCCCGGCAGCTCTCGCTGAAGCACAGCAGGAAGGTTCCCGGCTGCTGGTCCTTGAGCAGAGCGCGCTCTCGCTCCTTGCTGATAAAACCCACAATACACCCATCATTCCAGAGAGAGAGCAGGTGTTTCTTGATGAGTTCAAGGATGCTTTCAATCCAAAGCCAGAAAGGAAAATTTTTATCATTTATATTTTCCTTACAGAAACTTGTCCACGGAATGAGACCATCGGGGGCCAGCATTAGGACAAAGAAGTTTCTCTCCCAGCATGTTCAGCTGGTCCACATTGAGACCTCTTTTGGTGACAGAAGAAAACTGCCAACTCAGCACCTCTGAAAGCTGAGACCATCATGCACAAGGTGGGTTCAGGAAGAAGGACAGATTCCTGGGCTCCGCCACCAGCATGTTGTACCACAGGATGGAGGCCCAGCCACTCGGGAGCTGGCTGACGTTGGAGATCACCACGACGGGCAGAGAGGTCGTCTCAAGGTCAATGACCAAACCAGGCTGACACAATTGGGTTTCAAAACTAAGGGAGTGAAGCTCTTCAGTAACGATGAGAGGGCCCTCGTTAGTTCTGGTGCCCGCGTTTTTCTGTTCTTTCAGTTGCAAGTGTCGGAATTCTGCTGCCAGACTTCCTTTGGTGGATTCCTCCATGTTCATTACTTTCGTATGTGTGCCCAAAATGTTGAACTTTCTAAATCCTTTTACTGTATTTCTCTCATTCACATCTTTATCAAATAAGACTTGGACTTTCAGATTATAATTCAGCTCTTGCAATTTCACCAACAATCTCAACTTCACGGTGAACTGGACCCCAGTCTTCAAGACCAATGGCCTCTGAGGATTCATTGGCATGCAAGGCTGCCTTTCCACCACAAACGAGTTCTGAATGAGCTGCTGGAAGAGGCTGAAGGTGCGGTCCCATAGCCCTTGCTTGTTTTTCGTGATTGGGTCGTGTTCGTAGGTGTATTTCTGCTCCAGTTCCTCAAGCTTCTTAAGCTGCTGACGAACCTGCTGCAGACTCTCCGCGACTATGGTGAACATGCACTGAAGGATTACAGCCTCGGTCAAAAACCCGCTTTCAACTTTTTAAACTTCCATCTTTTTAAAACTCTTTCTCTTGGTATTCCATACTTCTAAATAATATGTTTATACTGCTGTTTTTTAATTTATTGATTTTAGAAATCATCATTGTTGTTAGTGCCATCAGTCAACTCCGACTCCTAGCTACTCTGTATACAGCAGAACTGAACCCTGCCTGGTCTTTTTGCACCATCCTCTCACCTTCTGGTGCTATAACAGACAATGCTCCACTGTTATTCTAGGGTTTTCATGGCGAATTGTTTCAGAAGTTGGTGGCCAGGTCCTTCTTCCTAGTCTGACTTAGTCTGGAAGCTCCACTGAAACCTGTCTACCATGGGTTACCCTGCTGGTATTTGAAATACTGGTGGTAAGGCTTTCAGCATTACAGCAACATGCAGCCGCCACAGTATGGCAATTGGCAGATGGGTGGTGTGGTTCCCTGACCAGGAAAGGAACCCGGGCCATGGCGATGAAAACACTGAATCTTAACCACCAGACCACCATGACTGGCTTAGAAATCCTCTATTAACTCCTAATATAGTACACGAGAACTTACTTCTCTTATACCACTAATCACCATATCCCAACTTCCACCCCAAAAACATATATCCTCACAATATAGTTATACTAATTTTTTGTTAAATCAGAAATGAGTACTTACAATATGATCACTATGAAATATCGTTCTCTGTAAGCTATATTTTATATTCTTACATTTACTCTATGAGATCAGTCAAAATATTTATCATTTTCCAAATACTCAAATGCCAGAAAATTAAAGTCTTTTTTATCTAAAAAAAAAAAAAATCCTAGAAACATCCTTCCCAGAACCCTCTATCCTCCTGCTCCATTTGGACGACTTGCTCTGTGGGCCTGTTGCACAGCTGTAATCCCAGGATTGCTCTTCACTATCATCCTGACAACTCCCTTCACCTCTCTGTGGTGAATCCCTATTTCCTATATCCCATGTCTTCCTAGAGCACAGCCTTCAGTAGCTTTCTGAGAAACGGGTCACAGAAGATAATTTTTTGAATCCTTGCATATCTGAAAATGAATTCATTGTACCCTCATATCTGCTTAGAAGTTACACAAGGTGCAGAATTCTAAGTAGTTAATCATTTCCCCTCAGGAATTAAGACATTGTTCCATTGTTTTCTAGCTTCCAGCGTTGCTGTTGTAAACTCCAATGCCATTCTTATTCCTGATCCTTTGAACGTGAATTGTTTCTTTCCTCTGAATCCTCATTTTATTCCTGGTATTCAGAAATTTCATAATGATGTGCCTTGATATAAGTCTTTTATTAGCTATTGTGCTGGGAATCCCTTCTATATGGAAATTCATGTCTTTCAGTTTTAGGGAAGTTTTCTTATAATTTATTTTTACATTTCTTCCTTTCTAAGATTTTTAACTTTTCTCTCTATTGTCTACCTCTTTTGTCTTTTTGTTCTGCTTTCTAGAAATTTCCTCAAATTCTTCTATTAAATTTTTCATTTTAATTCTTTCAGTTCATTTTTCCATTCTCTTTCATATTAGAGGATTTCTTCAAATCTCTAGTAATCATTGGCTGTCCATTTATATATTAGAATGAGGAGCTAAAAACTTGGTGGACACAGCTTTCTACTTCTAGGTATATACCCAAGAGAAACGTATACATATTTCACTAAATAACGTGTAAAAAATGTTCACAGAAGTGTTATTTATAAGAGCCTCAAATTGGAAACTAGCTATCAACAATTGGAAATTGCTCATCAACAGCAGAATGGATAAATAATTGCGGTACTGTACTGAATAAACTATAATTATGTAACAACATGAATGAATCTCACAAACATAATGTTGAATGAAAGAAATTAGACTCAAAGTGTGTAATTTAGTTTAAATAAAGTTCAAAAAAGTTCAAAATTAATCTATGGTGCTAGTAGTCAGGATACTGGTCAACTTTGCTGGTGGCAGTGACTGCAAGAGCATGAGAGGGGAGCTTCCACGGTACTGCTAATGTTCCATTTCTTTTCTTAATTAATTTTCTTTTTTATTTTATTGAGGTTATATTAGTTTATAACATTGTGTAATTTCAGGTGTACTTTATTATATATCAGTTTCTGTATAGAGTGCATCATGCTCAACCCCAAGAGACTAGTTTTTATCTGTCACCATACATATGTGCCCCTTTATCCCTTTCACCCACCTTCCACCCTCTTCCCCTCTGATAACCATTAATCTGTTCTCCTTATCCATGTGTTTATCTTCCACATATAAGTGAAATCATATGGTGTTTGTCTTTCTCTGTCTGGCTTATTTCACTTAACATAATACCCTCAAGGTCCATCCATGTTGTTGCAAACAGGATGATTTTGTCTTTTTCATGGTTGAACAGTACCACATCTTCCTTATCCATTCATCAGTCGATGGGCACTTGGGTTGCTTCCACGTCTTGGCTACTGTGAATAAAGCTGCAATGAACATAATGGTGCACAGATCTCTTTGCATTGTTGATTTCATGTTCTCTGGATAAATACCCAGCAGTGGGATGGCTGGATCCTATGGTATTTCTATTTTTAATTTTTGAGAAATCTCCATACTGTTTCCCATAGTGGCTGCACCAGTTTGCATTCCCATAAGCAGTGTATGAGGTTTCCCTTTTCTCCACATCCTCTCCAACACTTACTATTTCTCGTCTTTTTTTAATTATAGCCATTCTGACAGGTGTGAGGTGATATTTCATTATAGTTTTGATTTGCATTTCCCTAATAATTAGGGAAGCTAAACATCTTTTCACATGCCTATTGCCCATATGTATATCTTCCTTGGAAAAATGTCTGTTCATATCCTCTGTCCATTTTTTGATTGGGTTTTTTTGTCTTTTTATTGTTGAGTTATATGAGTTCTTTATATATTTTGGAAATTAATGCCTTGTTGGACATATAATTTGCAAATATTTTCTTCCAGTTGGTAGGTTGTATTTTCATTTTGTTTATGATTTCCTTTGCCTTGCAGAAGCTTCTTAGTCTGATGTAGTCCCATTTGTTTATTTTTTCCTTTGTTTCCCTTGCCTGAGTAGACATGGTATTGGAAAAGATGCTGCTGAGATCAATGTCAAAGAGTGTACTGCCTATATTTTCTTCTAGGTGCTTTATGGTTTCAGGTCTTACATTCAAGTCTTTAATCCACGCTGAGTTAATTTTTGTGTATGGCAAAAGATAATGGTCTACTTTCATTGTTTTGCACGTGGCTGTCCAGTTTTCCCAACACCATTTATTGAAAAGAGTTACCTTTCTCCATTGTATGTTCTTGGCTCCTCTGTCAAAGATTAGCTGTCCATAGATGTGTGGTTTTATTTCTGGGCTTTCAATTCTGTTCCATTGATCTATGTGTCTGTTTTTGTGCCAGTACCATGCTGTTTTGATTACTATAGCTTTGTAGTATATTTTGGAGTCAGGGATTGTGATGCCTCCAGCTTTGTTCTTTTTTTCTCAGGATTGCTTTGGCTATTCAGGGTCTTTTGTTGTTCCAGACAAATTTTAGGATTCTTTGTTCTATTTCCATGAAGAATGTCATTGGGATTCTGATTGGGATTGCACTGAATCAGTAGATTGCTTAGGTAGTATGGACATTTTAACTATGTTTTTTCTTCTGACCCATGAGCATGGAATATCTTTCCATTTCTTTCTGTCTTCTTCAATTTCTTTCAATAAAGCTGTATAGTTTTCAGTGTACAGGTCTTTCACCTCTTTGGTTAAGTTTATTCCTAGATGTTTTATTCTTTTTGTTGCGATTATAAATGGGATTGTATTCTTGGCTTCTCTTTCTGCTAGTTCATTGTTAGTGTATAGAAATGCAACTGATTTTTGTTAAGTTGACTTAGCACTCTGCAACTTGGCTGTAGTTGTTGATTATTTCTAATAGCTTTCTGATGGATTCTTTAAGGTTTTCTATATACAGAATCATGTCATCTGAAAACAGCAAGAGTTTCACTTCTTCCTTTCCAATTTGGATTCCTTTTATTTCTCTTTCTTGCCTAATTGCTCTGGCCAAAACCTCCAGTACTACGTTGAATAGGAGTGGCAAGAGGGGGCACCCTTGTCTTGTTCCTATTCTCAGAGGGATGGCTTTCAGGTTTTCACTGTTAAGTATTATATTGGCTGTGGGTTTGTCATATATGGATTTATTATGTTGAGGTATTTTCCTTCTATACCCATTTTATTGAGAGTTTTTATCATAAATGGATGCTGGATTTTGTCAAATGCTCTCTCTGCATCTATTGAGATGATCATGTAGTTTTTATTCCTCATTTTGTTAATGTGGTGTATCACACTGATTGATTTGCGGATATTGAACCATCCCTGTGTCCCTGGTATAAATCCCACTTGATCATGGTGTATTATCCTTTTAATGTATGCCTGTATTTGATTCGCCAATATTTTGTTGAGGATTTTTGCATCTATGTTCATCAGCAATATTGGCCTGTAATTTTCCTTCTTTGTGTCGTCCTTGCCTGGTTTTGGTATCAGGATAATGTTGGCCTTGTACAATGAGTTAGGAAGCATTCTGTCTTCTTCAGTTTTTTGGACTGGTTTGAGAAGGACAGGTTTAAATTTTCTTTGTATGGTAGAATTCTCCAGCAAAGCCATCTGGTCCTGAACTTTTGTTTGGAGGGAGGCTTTTGATTATCGCTTCAATCTCTTTACTTATGTGATTGATCTATTCAGATTCTCTATTTCTTCTTGATTCACTTTTGGGAGGTTGTATGAGTCCAAGAACTTATCCACTTCTAGACTGCCCAATTTGTTGGCATACAGTTTTTCATAGTATTCTCTTATACTCCTTCACATTTCTGTGGTATCGGTTGTAATTTCTCCTCTTTCATTTCTAATGTTATTTATTTGAACCTTCTCTCCTTTTTTGTTAGTGAATATGGCTTGTCAGTTTTGTTTATCTTCTCAAAGAACCAGCTCTTAATTTCAATGATCCTTTCTATTGTTTTTTCAGTCTCTATTTCATTTCTTTCTGCTCTAATTTTTATTATTTTCCTCCTTCTGCTCACTTTGCGCTTTGTTCTTTTTCTAGTTCTGTTAGGTGTAGTTTAAGATTATTTGAGATTTTTCTTCTTTGTTGAGGTAGGCCTATATTGTTATAAATTTCCTGCTTAGCAGCACTTTCGTTGCATCCCATAAGAGTTGGTATGTTGTGTTTTCATTTTCATTTGTCTCCAGGTATTTTTTGATTTCTCCTTTGATTTCTTCACTGATCCAATGGTTGTTCAATAGTATGTTGTTTAGTCTCCACATATTTGTCACTTTCCCAGCCTTTTTTTTGTAGTTAGTTTCTAGTTTCATAACATTGTGGTTAGAAGAGATGCTTGATGATTTCAATCTTCTTAAATATAAGGCTTGCCTTGTTTCCCAACATATGGTCTATCTTTGAGAATGTTCCATGTGCACTTGAAAAGAATGTGTATTCTGCTGTTTTTGGATGGAATGTTCTATATATATCTATTAAGTCCATCTGGTCTAGTGTTTCATTTAAGGCCAGAGTTTCCTTGTTAACTTTCTGTCCGCGAGACCTATCCATTGATGTAAGTGGGGTGGTGAGGTCCCCTAATATTATTTGTTGCTGTCAATTGCTTCCTTTAGGTCTGTTAATAGTTGCTTTATATAGTTTGGTGCTCCTGTGTTAGGTGCATATATAGTCATAAGTGTTATGTCCTCTTGGTGGAATGTAACTTTTATCATTATATACTGCCCCTCTTTGTTCTCATTGTCTTTTTTATCTTGAAGACTGCTTTGTCTGATACAAGTATGGCAAGACCTGCTTTCTTTTGCTTGCCATTTGCTTGGAGTATTGTCTTCCATCCCTTCACTCTGAGCCTATGTTTGTCTTTACAGCTGAGATCTGTTTCCTGAAGGCAGCATTTTGTTGGGTCTTGTTTTTTAATCCATCCAGCCACTCTGTGTCTTTTGATTAGAGAATTCAATCCATTTACATTTAGACTGATTATTGATATATGATGGCTTAATACTGCCATTTTATCTTTTGATTTCCAGTTGTTCTATATTTCCATTGTTTCTTTTCTCTTGTATTTCTGAGTGCCATTTCAGTTTGGTGGTTTTCTGTGATGGTTTTCTCAGTTTTCTCTTTATTTATAATTTGTGGCTCTGCTTTGATTTTTTGTTTAGTGGTTACCATAAGGTTTGTATAAAATATTTCATAGATGAGATAGTCCATTTTCTGATAGATTCTTATTGCAATTAGCCTAAGCAGCTTCCATCCCTTGCCTCTTCCCCTTCTGAGTTACTGTTATCAGAAACTGTTCTTTTCTCTGTTGTGAGTTTGTGACTAAACTGAAGTGTTTATAGTTATTTTTGATGCGTTCCTTTCCTTTGTCTTTTCTGTTAAGTGTTTAATAACCTATTCTGATATAGAGCTGCAATTTTCTTATTCTGTGTGTCTATTATTTCCTTGCTCAAGGTTTTGTAAACCTTTGCTTTTTAGTTTCAGAAAGGAGGGCTCTTTTCAACATTTCTTATAATGCAGGCCTAGTGGCAATGAACTCCCTCAGCTTTTGTTTATCTGAGAAAGCTTTCATTTCTCCATTGTATCTGAAGGATAGTTTCACTGGATAGAGTATTCTTGGCTGAAAGTTTTGTCTTTCAGTATTTTAAATATATCATTTCATTCTCACCTACCCTGTAAGTTTTCTGCTGAGAAATCTGCTGAGAGCCTGATAGGGGTTTCTTTGTAGGTCATTTTCTTCTGCCTTGCTGGCCTTAATATTTTTTCTTTGTCATTGACTTCTGCCAGTTTTAATATATGCCTCAGAGAAGGCCTTTTTGCGCTGATGTAATTAGGACCTCTATTGACTTCATGTACTTGTAGGTCCAGTTCCTCCCCCAGGTTTGGGAAGTTCTCAGCTATTATTTCTTTGAACAAACTCTCTGCTCCTTTCTCCCTCCCTTCCTCTGGAATACCTAAAATTCTTATGTTGCTTTTCCTAACTGAGTCAGATATTTCTCAAAGAATTTCTTCATTTTTTAAAAACCTTAGTTCTCTCCTCCTCCACCTGAAGCATTTCTATATTTCTATCCTCTAAATCACTAACTCTGTCCTCCATAATGTCAGCTCTATTTTTTATGGATTCTAGTTTTTTTAATCTCATTTATCATGTTCATCATATCCAGAATTTGTTTTTTTTTTAAGTTTCAATTTCATTCGTGAAGTATTCCTTCTGCTCATTCATTTTATTCCTGAGTTCATTAAACTGTCTGAGTTTTCTTGTAACTCACTGAGTTTCTTCATGATAACTATTTTGAATTATCTGTCATTTAGACCATAAATTTCTGTGACTTCAGGATTCGTTTCTGGAGACTTGTCATTTTCCTTCTGCTATGGAGTGTTAAGGCAGTTTTTTATGGTGTTTGATGAACTGATCCTTTGCCAGTGCATCTGAGGTAGTATCAGCTTGCAGATTTCACCTGCCACCACTGGGGGAGCAGGAGCTGTGTTTTCTGGTCCCACCCCATCTGCTGGAAGTTGTGCCAGTAGGGCTTCTCTGCATGTGCGTGCTGGCGGCAGCTGCTTGGCAGGTCACGCACGCACACGCAGGCAGGACCTCTGTGCTCTGCCAGCAGGTTGCTCTGCTGTAGGACCACTGCACTTGGCAGGGAACCAGCTGAGCTGGTGTGCTAGGTGGGAGGGGAGGGGCACTTTCTTTTGTGCATGGGCCAGCTCTGCGCTCATGTGCAGCTTGACTGAGCTGCTGCCCTTGGTGGGGGATCCTTCACGGGGCTTGAGCCACTCCACTTGGTGGGGAGTGTTCCCATGGGCGTGCCTGCGGCAGCATGGTGGGCTACCTGTGGGCTGGGCTACAAGACTGAAAGCGTTCCAGCAGGCTGGGCTGCCCCCAGACCCTCTAACAGTTGCGCTTCCATTTCTTGATCTGAATGCCTGTTATGTGGTTATGTTCAGTTTATGAAAATTCCTCATGTTGTACACTTATAATTCTGTTGTGTGTGTGTGTGTAAATATATTCATATTTACTGAATGTGTTTTACTTCAATAAAAAAATTTTAAAGCTTATTGGAAGCTCTGTGTGTGTGAGTGTAGCTTATAGATTTGGGGCTACACTGTAGGGTAATCAAGCAGAAAGCTTGAGGGAATCACTAAATGTCAGTATCTGGAGGAGTTTTTTCTGGGGTTATTCAAGGCTCTTCCAAAGAATCCTCCAGTATTCTCATGGTTGGAAGTTAGAGAGGCTGAAGATTTCTGTGTTGGAAGTTCCGAGATTAGGGCAACAAGCTCACAATTTTGTCTTCAGTATCAGTATCTTGCTTGCCCTTCACTGTCCCCAGAGCCTCTCTCCAGTGAATTTTCTCAGAAGACATATCACCAGTCTCCTGCTTAAGGGCATTGTTGCCTGTCTTTAAGGGGTTGAAGAGAAGATCAGGAAGTCCAATCTCTCTGTATACAAAGTTCATTCAATCTCCTATTTTTAGCCTCATAGCTCACCTCTGCCTCACATAGAAACTGGTATGTTCAAATCCTAAGGCTCTCTGGGGACCTCTGCAGGGCAAATTGGCTTACTTCTCCACGGCATTCTCCTCTGCTCTCCTAACACCCCTCCATTCATTTTTCATCTTCTAAAAATGTGTTGATTTCTCATCTGCTGAGATCTCAATCTTATTTCTTGACTTTGTGAATGTACCCATTTTATACTCCCCTTTTATGTATTCCTTTAATGTAATTTTAGGGGTGACTCAGAAAGGAGAGATTATAAGCATGTGTGGCCAATCTACCACATTTAACCAGAAATCTAGTCATAACTTTTTTCCAGAGGATGAAGAAAGAATCCTTTCAGGGCTTTTGTCTTCTACCATTTCAAATTAAAGGAGCTTAATTTTTGACGTTATTAGACACTATATTCAGTTCTCTTAAAAGACAAATGCATGGATTTTTACAGAGTATTTGTTACATCTCTAAGTTTCCAATGCTTCTTAAATTAATCATTATTGCTCCAAAGGGGTGGCATTTACTCAATCTTATTAACATGTAGACAATGGTTTTTACAGGAAAAACTCAGGATTTGTAAGTCATATTAACCTTGCTGTATATTATGAATTGAAAGTAAATATTTGAATTATTTTTTGTGTCTCAAACTCCTGGCTTGCCTATCAGTTTTGTTTCATTACTATTAATAAATAAAACTTGTAAAAGATGAATTTGAATTTCATGCTCAATCAACACTTGTACATGCTAATTCCTGATCCAGTTTTAAAAATTAGATATTTAATGATTAAAATTAACGTAAAAATTAAAGGTTACAGTAATTTGCTATTTCCCTATTTTAAACATCAAGCCAGTATTGATCTTTAGCTCTGTTCAAATACATGCAGCCAAACAATTTCTCTTAAGTGAATCCTATGTTTCTATCCAATTCAACTACAAACTGGAGATTTTACAGAAAAGTGTTCTAAAACCCTAAATGTAAAAAATTAAATCTAAGAAGAAATCAAATTTTGAAAATTAGATATTTCAGGGGAAAAAAAATAACCCTTTGAAGAAACATGTACACTGGTTTTTGAAATATGCATAATATTCATGAGAATAACAATTATCTTGTGCTATATTCAGAATCAGAAATTAAAATTTAAATAGTAAAAATATCACTATATTATATTCTAACAGATATACGTCTTGTGAACATTTCCATCAGTACTATTCCAACTAAAGAAGCTTAAAGTGCCTCAACTTTAGAGCCAAAATAATTTTTCTACTTTCTTTGCTTTCTAGACTTCTCACCTATAATGTTACAGATTACAATCAGCATTAACTGGAGGTAAAAATACCAAACTATGAAAACCTCCTTTAGCAACAGAAACACATTCATTCATTCAGTCAACAAATATTCAACATATGTCCTCTATATGCCAGATACTCTACTTGAGCTACACATACAGTGATAATTAATTCAAAACACAGCTCTGTCTTCAAAGAGTATACAGTATAAAAGGGAAGACAGACAAAAAAGCCAAATATATGAGGGTTCATCAGGAAAATGGCCCCTGAACCTCCCTCACCATTTTTTCTCTCCTAAGGGGATAGAAGTCATTATTAAATTTATGACCCCTATTCTTAAATGAGAAAGTCAATATACACTTTTGTATGTGTTTGTGCTGAGGAAGAATAAAAAGCACATACCATGTTTTTGTTTTAGGATCCTTCTGCTTTATCCTACACTTTCTGCAGTATGTATGATAAGAAGAAACATGCACCAGGCACTATTTTAAGCACTTTATATACACTTACATTAACTTGTTTAACTCATTTAGTCCTCACAACTGTCCTATGAGATAGGTACCTTTATTATCCTCACTTTAAAGATGCGGAAACCAAGGCACAGAGATTCTAACCCAGTCATTCTCATTCCAAACCACTACACATCCTGCCTCTCATTATATGGTACAAAATACATTCTTAAACAATGTAGGGGGAGGTTTTGTTTGAGATCAGACATGACTGTTTGTCTCTGAAAGGTTTAATGGGATTAAACGCTGGTAGCTGTGAGTGAATTTCCTTATTGGCCACAACCTCTACCCAAGCAGCCCAGGGAAGGACTGTAGGAGAGAATCAGGATACCCCTGGCACTAGTTGCCAAAGTAGTGGTCTGGAAATTCTCTGCAGAGCCCCAGCAGCAGGCTGTACCCAGACCTCTTTATTGTTTGCCCCCAATACAACTGCCAACACCATCAAATCTCAGAACCACTTGATAAATGACAAGTGAAACACTGTTACACATCTCCATCTCTTAGTTTGCTGAAATTTTCATTTTATTGCCATTAAAAGAATCAAACTACTATACAGTCTGCAAAGAGGGGAGTCATCCCTAATTTAGGGCAGATGAAGAACAACAAAACAACAATTACAAGGCAAGTATAATAGTCCCCCCTTACCCATGGTTTTGCTTTCCCAGGTTTCAGTTACCCGTGGTCAATCATGATCTGAAAATATTAAATGGAAAATTCCAGAAAAAAATAATTCATAAGTTTTAAATTGTGTGCTGTTCTGAGTAGCGTGATGAAATCTTGAGCAGCCCTACTCCGCCTGGGACATGAATCATCACTTTGTCCAGTGTATCCATGCTTTATACGCTACTTGCCTGTTAGTCATTTAGTAGCCTTGTTGGTTATCAGATGGACTGTCATGGTATCACAGTGCTTGTGTTCAAGTAACCCTTATTTTACCTAATAACAGCCCCAAAGCACAAGAGTAGTGAGGCTAGCAATTCGGCCATGCCTAAGAGAAACCATAAAGTGCTTCCTTTAAGTGAAAAGGTGAAAGTTCTCAACTTAATAAAGAAAGAAAAAAAATCATATGCTGAGGTTGCTAAGATCTACAGTAACTTTTATTACAGTACATTGTTATAACTTCTATTTTATTATTATTATTATTATTGTTAATCTCTTACTGTGCCTAGTTTATAAATTAAAACTTATCATAAGTATGTATGTATAGGAAAAAACATAGTATATATAGGGTTTGGTACTATCCTCGGTTTCAGGCATCCACTGGGGGTCATAGAACATAACCCCCCAGTATAAGGGGGGACTACTGGATAGCACTACAGGACCATGTGTAAAGGGCACCTAACTCAGATTTAAGAAGTCAAAAAAGATTTCCAAAGGAAAATAATATCTAACCTGAGACCTGAAGGATGTATAAGAATTTGCAAATTTGGACATGGGGTGTAGCAAAAGAGGGAGTCAAGAAAGCACATGAGAAGACCCATAAATAAGAGAGAACATGACAAAAACTAAAGAAAGTTCAAGAAAGCCAAAAGCAGAGAAGTGAAAAGGGGTTAAGGTATGAGAGAGACAAACTGAAGAGGTAAGCAGAAGCTAGACTGTGAAGATGATAATGATGCCAGAAGCGCGAATATATTGTAAGGATACTAGGAAGTCAGAGAATCGTTTTAAATGAGAAAAACAATCAGACTTGTGTCAAAATAGAAACAAAATAACAAGTTAGCTTCAATCATGATGATGAGTGAGGAGAGACAGGAGGCAGAGAAAACAAAGTTAAAAAAGCTACTCCAGTAATCTAGATCAGGAGTAGAAAAATTTTATCTGTAAAGGGCCAGATGGTATCTTAGGCACTGTGGTTTATTCGATCTCTGTGGCAATTACTCAGCTCGGCTGCTGCTGCAGGAAAGCTGACTTAGACATAGACAATATTAATATGTAAAACGTGGAGCCTGCTGTGCTCCAGCCATTTGGCCTGCAGGCAGTAGTTTGCAGACCAGATGAGTGCAAATGGTCAGACCAGGTAATCAGAAGCATGAATTGGGAGAAGTATACACATTCAAAAAATATTAGAAGATAGAATCCAGAAGTCTTGGTAATTGAAAATGAGGAGTCAGTGTGAAGATGAAGCCACAAAAAAATTCCAAACCCCAACGTGAGCACTCTAGCTACTCACTGGATAGGACTGGCAAGAGCAGGGACAGGACTGGGTCAAAGGAGGGGAGGTCACATTCTGTTCACATTCCACTCACCAGGCGGGAAGTCTATGGGGAAAGATTCTCCTCCCCCAGGAAGGCACTGCAAGTCACATGACAACAGGTGGCGCCATAACAATCTTCTCACAGGTAGGGAAGTGAATAATTAGGAAAATTAATATAATACACATTTAAGTCTATATGACTCCAAAGCTAAATGTTGATGAGATTCTTTGTTTTTGCTACTGGTATAAATAAAAGGTATCAATATAACCATATGGCTATATGTTCATATACCTCTAGATCTATCAATCTATCCATCTATCTCATATGGATTATACATATCTATACTATTACTCAGGCAACTTCAATTAAAATATTTTATTTTTTTGGAGGGGAAACTTTTAAATTAAATCTTTGTTTTTATTAAAATAATACTCACAAGACTAATAACAAAACAACTCTTTCCAGCCTTATCCTCCCTTACTTTGATACCTACTTCCTAGTTATTTCTTCTGTGTTATTTCTAAATAAGACGTGTACAGTGCTTTCTTCAATTTTAGATGCTGTCCACTCATTTCTTACTGTAGAAGATGAGGAGATAGCTTTCTTATTTAGCCTTTCTGTGCTTCAGTTCCTTCACTTGTAAAATAGGAATGATAATACATGTCTCACAGGATTGCCGTAAGGATCAATTAAGTGTGTGCATGTGCATGTGTAGTGCTTAGAATAATGCAAGACACATACTACATGCTAAGTATTAATGATGATGATTATTATACCACCAAACACACACACCCTCTCGAACTATAGTTTTCCCCCATAGAGTTTTATCACAATTTTAGTTAAATCGGTGTTTGATGTTTAGAGTGTTATGATTACATAAGTATTGTTCCCAGCTAAGCCAAGTAGTAAACAATGATTATATTTCCTTTCTTAGAAATTTCGTCCTAGAATTGTAATTGCCTCATTTTTTTTCATTCACTTAATTTTCCCCATAACTATTACTAATCCACCTTGAAACTCCCTGTGTTACAAATCTGCTCCCAATGTGCTCAAACACAATAAATACTAGTTTCTTCTTGTCCCCCCAATGAAGATGTCTATACCAGTTTTTCGTCCTTCCACTCCATTCTGGTCTGCTTATTTTCTAGGCCTGATATAAACTGTCATCCTGGGACATCTCTTAATTATCCTAAAATTCCCTTTTCCTCTCTTTGTGTTGACGATCTTGTCTCCTGATACTGTGGATTCCTCTTTTTTGGTTTACTCATTCATTATAATACAGTACATGTCCTCCCATGCTTTCTGAGAGAGGGGGACATGGGTGATACATTCTTTTGAGACTTTGAAGGTCTGAATATATCTTCATGTGGTGCCTTTACACTTGGTTAATAGTTAGGCTAGGCATAAAGTTTTAGGTTGAAAGTGACTTTCTCTCACAACTTTGAAGGTTTCATTGTCTTCTGGCTTCCAGATGAGCTAGAAGTTGCTGCTGAGGCCCGACATCATTCTCACGCCCATTCTTTTGTATATGATCTGTTTTGATCCTTCCCTCTACTCCCTGGTTAACTAAAGCTTTAATCCCAAATGTTCTTGTGATATTGTGATTTATCATAAGAAATACATATATTGGTTTCTCCCCCCGGTTCCTGACACAGGGCTCCTGAAACCCTTATGATTTCCTGGGTGATAGGAGTGTCTTTTGTTCTAAGGGGTGGGTCCTGGATGAGGGCTGGTCACCAGAAAGAATGAGCCAGGATTAGAAGCTTGGAATTTTCAGCCCTGCCCCCATGATCTTGAGAAGGGAGAAGAACTGAAAATGGAGTTAATGACAGATCATATCTACGTGATGAGCCTCCATAAAAATCCCAATAGTATGGTGTTTGGAGAGCTTCCAGGTTGGCAAACACACTCAACACTGGGAGGGTACTGCACCCCAACTCCATGGGGACTGAAGCTCCTGCACTTGAGACCCTCCCAGACCTCACCCCTATGTATCTCTTCATGTGGCTGTTCCTCTATATTCTTCATCATATCCTTAATAAACTAGTAAATGTAAATAAGTGTTTCCCTGAGTTCTGTGAGCTGCTCTGGCAAATTAATCAAACTTGAGGAGGGGGTCTTGGGAACCTCTGATTAGTAGCCAAGTCAGACAGAAGTTGTAGGTAACCTGGGGACCTATTACTTGTGATTGGCATCTGAAGTGGGGTGGGAACATTCTCGTGGGACTGAATCCTTAACCTGTGGGATCTGATACTTTACCTCCAGATAAATAGCGTCAGAATTTAGTTGAACTGTAGGACACCCAGCTGGTGTCACAGAGAATTGCTTGGTGTAGGGAAAAATCCCTACACATTTGGTGACCAGAATTGAAGCGCTCTGTGTGAGTAGAAAAAGGAGACTCAGGGGCCAGCCCGGTGGTGCAGTGATTAAGTGCATGCGCTCCGCTTCGGCGGCCCAGGGTTCCCAGGTTCTGGTCCTGGGCACTCACCGATGCACCTCTTGTCAAGCCATGCTGTGGCGGCATCCCATATAAAGTGGAAGAAGATGGGCATGGATATTAGACCAGGGCCAATATTCCTTGGCAAAAAGAGGAGGATTGGCATCGGATGTGAGCTCAGGGCTGATCTTCCTCACACACACACAAAAAAGGAGACTCACAGGAGAAACACACAAGGTAGACTGAACTGAATTTTTCTAAAATTTAGTTCTGAAATTTTATGATAATGTTTCTTAGTATAGTTACTGATCACTCAAAAGATCCTTTCAATCTGGAAACGTGTATGTTTCAGTTCTGGGAAAATTTTTTGTATTATCTATTTGATAACTGCTTCCCCTCCACGTATTTCCTTTCTCTGGAACACATATTATTGGACGTTAGGCTTCCTGCATGAACTGTACTCACTTTTATATTTTCTTTTTCTTTGTTCTTTTGTACTATTTTTCTGAGAAATGGCCTCAGCTTTCTCTTCCAACTTTTCTACTGAATTTATTTTGGTTATTCTTATTTTCTGGTTCTCTTACTTTTTTGTCTATAGCCCTTTTTCAAAAATTAGCATCCAGTTCTTGAAATATGCTAATTATATCTTTAAAAATAGTGTTCTTATGATTCCTGCATCACTTCTTTTATCTCTTGCCTTTTTTCCTTTAGGTCTCAAATATTTGATGATCTTCAATTATTCATTTACTTGTAAGAGTGAGGCACTAACATGCTAAATGCAAGTTCAGTGTGCAATGACTGAAGCTTATTGAGTAGTGGGTATCACCGTAGAGGGGTAGCCAGCCATTTCACTTTCACTATCCTTAGGTCTTTTCTCTTTAGTCAGTTTCTGCAAAAAGAAATTCCAGTCTTCTGTTTAGAGATTATAAACCTGGCCAACAGACTTTTACTTAATCTCCATTATTAGTACAGTATTTCACTCCACGCTCATTTGTGCCTGGTCCTCCAGAATCCAGAACGTCTCTGGTTCAGCCTCTCCACAGAGCAAGCTTCAATCGTCTTCTGTCAGAGGAAGATAAGGATAACTGTGTGGCCATGTGGAATAAGGAAGAGGATCTGGGGGTAGGTCTACTGCCCCTTATACATATGCTCAAACAATGCTATTTCCAGTTCTACTTCACACCTGCTGATATACCTGATGCATCTAATTCCTGAGTCTTTCAGAAATTAAATACAGGGGTTTTAAACAAGGAGTTCACTTGCTTCCCACTGACATTCCCTAGTATAGACACTTACATTTTTACTTTATTCACTTTCCATCTACTATCCAAGTTTCAAAATTGTGTTAACAGCTCTCATTTACTATAGTCTTCTTTCCCACTCTTTTAATCCTTGTGGGCTGATATCCTTTTCTTATTTATTGTAATTTTAGAAGAGTTTCAGAAGAAATCAGATAGAGATTAACGCACATCTTCAAACTGTCATCTTTAATGAGGAGTCTCATCTGTCATGTACCTACCATCCAGGTTAAGAAATAAAACATTATAAATATAGCTGAAGTCATCTCTGTGCTTATGATTAGCTTTTTAAAATTTTATAGATATAAAATCATGTCATTTTCAAACACTGATTTTTGTTATTCTAATATTAAATAGAAAAATCAAAGAAAAAAGAGAAAAGATTTAAAAAGTAAATATAATATTAATTAGAATGTTTTGCTCATCTTAGCAAATGTATCTCAAACAGCATGTTAAATAGTAGTAATAGAGGTCACTCTTATCTATTGTATTCTTTTTAAGGCAGGACTAAGTTGAGCTTCATCACTGAAAATAATGTTAGACCTTAGATTTAATATATTCTCTCAATTAAGAAATTTTAGAAAACAATTTTCATTGGGAATCTGTATGAATTTCTTGTGTACTACATTATGATTTCTCCTATATTTTTTCTATTGTTGTGATTTAAGAAAATAGCTATATTGAAGTATAATTTACATACTTAAAAACTCACTCATTTTTAGGTGTACAGTTTTAGTAATTAATTAATTTAGTAGGTTTACAGTAAATTTATAGAGTTGTGCCACCATCATCACATTCAAATTTTAGAACATTTTCATCACCTCAAAAACAAGAATGGCAGTAAATCTCTGTTCCTATCCCCCAGCCAGAGGCAACCACTGATCTGCTTTCTATTTCTATAGATTTGCCTTTTCTAGAAATTTCATATAAATTGAATCACACAAGATATAGTCTTTTGTGGCTGGCCCCTTTTACTTAACATAACATTTTTAAGGTTTATCCATTCTGTAGCATGTATCAATAGTTTTTATTGCTGAGTCATATTCCACTGTAAGGATATAACACATTTGCTTATCAACTCACCAGTTGATAGACATTTGGACTTTTTTCCAGTTTTAGCTATTATGAATAGTACTGCTATACTGCTATTTGTGTGTGCTCATATGTTTTTATTCCTCTTGGGTAGATACCTAGGAGTGGAAATCCTGAGTCATATTGGAAGTATATATTTAACTTTTTAAGAAATCACCAAATTATTTTCCACTTTCCATTCCCACCAGCAGTGTATCACAATTCTAGTTCCTCCATGTCCTTGCCAACACTTGGTAAGGTCAGTCATTTTAATTTTAGTCATTCTAACAGGTGTATAGTAGTATCTCATTATGGTTTTAATCTGTACTTCCCTAATGACTAACAATGTTGAGCATCTTTTCATGTGCCCAATAGCCATTCATTTGCCTTCTCTGGTTAAATATCTATTGAAATCTTTTGCCCATTTTTAAATTGGGTTTTTGTCTTCTTATTGAGTTGTAGGAGTTCTTTATATATTATAGATACAATACTACATTATATATGTGATTTGAAAATATTTTCTCCCAGTCTGTGGCTTGTCTTTTCATTTTTTTAATGGGATATTTTGAAGAAAAATTTTAAATTCTGATGAAGCCCAGTTTATCAATTTTTTCTTTTATAGCTGTGCTTCTAAGAAATCTTTGCCTATCTCAAGGTCACAAAGATCTAAGTTTTCTTCTAGAAAATTTAGAAAAACTATACTTTTAGTTCTTACACTTAAGTATATGGTCCATTTTAAGTGATTTTTGTGTAAGGTGTGAGGTAAGAATCAAAGTTCATCTTTATAAATGTGGATATTCAATTGCTCCAGCACCATTTGTTCATAAAACTATCATTTCTTCTTTGAATTGCTTTGGCATCTTTGTCAAAAATCAATTTATCAAAACCGTAAGGATTTATTTCTAGATTTTCTATTCTGTTCCATTGATCTAGTACTCATGCCACTACTACACCATCTGGATTGCTATAGCTTTATAGCAAATTTTGAGATCCAGTAATGTAAGTCCTCCAACTCTGTTCTTTTTAAACTTGTTTTGAATATCCTAGGTCCTTTGTACTCCTTATCAATTTTAGAATTAGCTTATCAATTTCTACCAAAAAAAAAAAAAAAAACCCTGCTGGAATTTTGAAGGGATTATAGTCATGCGTTGCTTAATGACGAGGATATGTTCTGAGAAATGTGTCATTAGGCAAATTCATCGTTGTGCAAATATTACAGAGTGTTGGAAATACAGCACTGATAGACTTGCTCGATGCAGGGTTGCCATAAACTTTCAATTTGTAAAAAACGCATTATCTGCGAAGCACAATAAAGCAAGGTACGCCTGTATTTGTTCTTGATCTAATTAACCGCTACTCATCCTTCAGATCTCATTTGAAGCATCAATTCCTCAGGGAAGACAACTCTGATCTCCTTGACTAGGAGTGTAATAGCTTGTTATAGCTCCTTGTTATAAGTGTAATAGCTCGTAAACAACAGCTCTCTTTCTTAGCGTTTATCACAAATCAATTTTTATTCATTAGTAGGATTATTTTTATGATTGTTTCTCTCCCACTTTACTCTAAGCTCCATGAAAAGAAAAACGTTCAGTGTTTTTGCTCATCATTATGTACTCACAGTGCCTGGCCTACTGTCTGACACACGGTGGGTAGGTGCTCAACAAATATTTGTTATATGAAGAATACATAAAAACTGTTTTAGATTTATTTTTGGTATTTTTTTCCCTTCTTTACTTAACTTATTATTTTCTTTCTCTAGATTCTTCATATATTAACTTGAATCATTATAACTTTCTTCCTAGTCAACTTAGACATTTTTTGTTAATATAGACATTTAGAGTAATATAATGCCATCAAGTATTACTATGGAAACATGCCATAGATTTTGTTATACTGTTTATATTTTTATTTCTTTTTTTGTTAGGAAGATTAGCCCTGAGCTAATATCTGATGTCAATCCTCCTCTCTTTTTTGCTGAGGAAGATTGGCCCTGGGCTAACATCTGTGCCCATCTTCCTCTACTTTATATGGGATGCCACCACAGCACGGCTTGACAAGCGGTGCGTCGGTGCGCGCCTGGGATCCAAACCTGCGAACCCCGGGCCACGGAAGCCGTGGGCCGTGCTTAACCGCTACGCCACTGGGCCAGCCCCTATATTTTTATTTCTATCCTTAAAAAATACAGATATGATGTGGCCTGTGAAAATGAATAAAGGAAACCTCAACTAAATTGGAATCAGGAAGGTCTATAGAGGGAGTTCTCACGTGCTACCACTCATCCGAAATTACCCCAAACAGGAAGAGACATAACTTGCATCTCCAACAGGAAGTTGCCTACTACTTTACTACAACAACATGAGGAAGGAAAATTTCCTTCTCACCCAGCAACAAGCTCAGCCAATGGAAAATGCCACAACTCATCCAATGAGGAGCCATTGCCACTCTGAACTCTTACTCTCCTCCAATTAATTTTCATTTGGAACAGCCCCTCCCAACTTCCCTTTTTTCTCTATAAAAGCAAGCTCTCCTCCTCTGTTCTTTGGACTTGCCTGTGGTTTGCCATAGTTTACATGTCCCAAATTGCAATTCTTTTGCTCTTGCTGAGTAAACTTATTTTGCTGGTAAAATAACTGGCTCTTTCATTTTAAAGTTGACAGGTCCTTCTACTCACCAACCATGAAAATTTTTCCATTTTCTGCAGAACAGCATCTAAAGCTCTCAGTAAAGCAGTCAAGTAGGCTCCCAACTGATTTATGGCCTATCATCTCATCTACCTACTTTATACTCCAATCAGACTGGGCTGCTTGCTATTCCCTTAAACAAGTATGGTACTTCTGTTTGTAAATACCTTTCCCCTGGTGCTCAGCACCTAATAAAACGCCTTAAACACAGCAGCTCAACAAATGTTTGTGGAAGAGTTTATACTACTTTTCAAGATCCAAGTTAAGATTTTTAAATTTATATCTTTTATAATTTTGAGTTATATTTTTACTTTGGAATTTCTAATATTATTATACTGTGATCTGATGTTAATATTGTTTATTGTCTTTTTTATTTTCTTTTTTCTTATTTTTCATTTGTTTTAAAAATATTTATATTTGTGAAGTCTATTTTTAAACTGTATTAAATAGTTCTTTGTATCTTACACTTTGGTCAATTTATGTCTAAGAAACATATTTAAAAAGATACATTGGCTTTTCTCCTGCCACCATTAGACTGTGAAATTCATGAAGGCAAGAACCATGTCTATCTTGTTGACTGTATTCTTAGCACCTAGGACAAGGTGGTATATCAGCTCAGTAAATTTTTAGAGTTGTCTTTAATTTTATTCTTTCCACTGCTGCTAAATTAAAAAGTATACATTAAGGGATTGTTAGGTAGATTACCTTATGAGAGAACAATGAATAAAAACATACATAATAGATGGGGTTTAATTAAATACAGTAACAGACACTGAGTTCCTAGTATGAATCAAGATGTTCTAAGAGTGGGATTACAAATACAATTCCTGCCCTTGAGGCCTGTGAAGATACACAGGTTAACAAATAACTTTGATATGGTGTATTAAAAGGAAGTTATGTATAAAATGGCATGGAAATAAGAGTTAAGGAAATCTTTAAATTGGGTAGGGGAAGGAGGTAGTTAAGGAAATTCTATAGCAGAAGTAAAATCCTTTTAAGGATAAGGAAACCAAAACCCAGACAAACTACATTGCTTGCTCAAGATCACAAGGCTAGAAAAGGAGATCTACTCCCAGTTCTGTGCTCTTTCCATTATACCATACTTATTATCAATACTTTTTAGCAGCTCACAAAAGAATTACAGGACAGGATTTAGAGAGTTACGAAATAAAATTTGGGGATTTATTCATCCTAACTCAATCTCCTATTAATATAAAAAATCAAGGACTGTACAAAATTGTGAAAAGTTAGACGAGCACCATGTAGTTCAAACAACTTTCTAGTTGATTGGCCTATGAAAAGAATGCACCTTAGGGGCCAGCCCAGTGGTGTAGTGGTTAAGTTCGTGCACTCCACTGTGGCGGGCCGGGGTTCAAGGGTTCGGATCCTGGGAGCAGACCTACGCACTGCTTATCAAGCCATGCTGTGGCAGGCGTTCCACATATAAAGTAGAGGAAGATGGGCATGGATGTTAGCCCAGGACCAATCTTCTTCAGCAAAAAGAGGAGGATTGGCAACAGATGTTAGCTCAGGGCTAATCTTCCTCACCAAAAAAAAAAAAGAATATACCTTAAAAAGTGCTGGTTAAACGTATTTCACCAACGATTTAAATATCCCAGCCCAATCAGTGTGACTTAGACATAAACAGAACCATTAAGTTGTATCACACCCATATAGACATATTTTTTAAAAAAGTGTTAATAGAGGGACTGCAGTAAATCTTTAAAAAAGAAAGGTCAAAAAACAAGAAACTGCCAACCATTAGTCAGCACTTTCCAACTAAGTGAGACCCTGAATCTGTAGATCTATGTATTTTTAAGACAATTGAGAGAGACATTCTTTTAGTGGCAGGGATGGTCTTTAGGCTTTTCCACATGTCTCAAGACTATTCAATTACATTTAGCTACCAAGCAACCTTTCCATGACTAATTTGCACCACCCTCTCCCACCAATATGTGTTGGCCCCACATGCCTGACTTTGGAACTCAGGCCACAAATGGATTTTATTTCTTTGCACAGAGAAAGAGGAAGAGGAAAAGGAAAATGAAGAGGAAGAGGAGGAGGAGGAGGGAAGAGAGAAAAGGGGGAGGGGTGAGATGCTCTAAAAAATCTGGATATTTCACATAAAAATGCATATTCCCAGCTTCTCTTGAAAATTCTGAAGCTCTGGCAATACTGGGCCTGCACTGCCACTAAGTAAAACCAGCCAGAGTTAAGTAGCCATAACCCCTTTTATATGGGACATTTGCATTTCTAGTTCATCATCACTCCTTTCTATTTTCCTGATACTGAGGCCAAATGTCAACCGTCATTTATCGTTCTGCTTACAGTGTTGTTTTCCCTATAAACTTCAAAGAATAAAGAGTGCCATAGTTGGTAGACAAGTGCAGATTTTTTAAAAAGTACAATCCACTCTTCACATTAACGCAGTAAAACAAAGCTAGAATCAAAGAAATCAATTTACCTTAATCTGAGTCTGTTCGATTGACTTTTCCCATATCTGCTGATCATATGCTCCAATCTGAAATAGGGAGCAGGCTATTTAAATGATGCAGAGGAAATCCTTTTATTTAGGTCAAGTCTCACAAAAGTCATGGAATTATTAAGTATCGATACACTATATGGAAAATGTTTGTGCTTCTCAGAGGTTAGAATAAATTATTATTTCCAAGGACTGTTTCCTTCAAAATTCTAAAGTAGCTGGATCTCAAATTAAGTTAAAAAGCAATGTCCAAAATATTTCAAATTAATTTTTACCTTAAAAGATATTTCCACTTCTTAAGGAAAAAATCAGTAGGAAAACTAGAGAGGAATAAAAGGTAACAGCTCAATAAGATTGTTGACAGTACCAATCTGAGCTGTGCAGATACAAGTTTCATGTGTAAAAAAACAGTTTGATTAGAAACAAACTTTCAAAGCATTGCTGTGGCATTGTGTATGCAGCCTGGAGAGGGGAGGTGACTAGAAAATCTTATTCAGGGACCTGGAGTTTAGAAGACCTAATGACCTTGTACATCAGTTTTTCCATTTATGTTGAGAGAGATCATGTAAGAATAACTGGCATTACCAAGCTCAGGGAAAACTAACGTGATATTCTTTGTGCGAGCTTTTTGCAGGAAGTATGCTTTACAAATAAAAAATATTGATATTACCTTCTTTTGGTACCACGATATAGCATCTCTCTCATTTGAGGCCATCTGTGTCTCCAGCCAGAAAACGGAATTTCACTGAAAATGAAGGAAAACCAGTCGGTGAATCCAGTTGCTGGAAGGTACTCTCCCAGTTTGGGTAGAACTGAAAAATCGCTTCTGTCAGCCTCTCCATGAGCTGCTATCTCTTTCTCCGGCTGTCTGCCAGGAAAAAACAAAAACAAAAGCAAACCAAAAAACCTCTGGCGCAGTGGCGACCGGAGAAGCCTCTCTGCGATATTTTGTGCGAGTGTGTTCATGGATGCAGGGAGGGGGAGGCAGGGGAGGTCGCTGGAGTTGACCTGCACTCCCCTCCTCCGCTCCCCAGCGTCCGGCTCTCACCTGGTGCCCGCTGCCCTGCAGTCCGGCAGCCGGGACCTTCCTCCTCAGTGGCCCCGGCCCCGCCGCGAGGCCGGGGGCGAGGCGGCGGGCCCCGCAGGCCGCATCTTCCCCCCGAGGCGGAGACGCCGGCGGGGCCGTTACCATGGAGACCACGGAGGCCGCCCCAGCCTCGGGGGCAGCCGGCCGCCCAGAGGAGGGCAGTCTGTTGTCACAGACCCGGCGCCCTCGAAGTCCAACCTACAGGGTCACCTACTGACCCTAAAAAAAGCAAAGAATGAACTGGGAAAGGAGGAGTATAAAAAGTGAAGGAGGTCTTCGCTAGGCCGCCACTCGCCACGGCAACGGCAAAAGGCTTTGTGCTTGGCTGGAAAAGTGCGGCGCAAGGGCCCCAAGTTCCGGGGGGCTGCTGCTTCGGGGCGGCGGGCGCACGTCCCCTCTGGGCCGAGCAGGGCCGTGACTCAGCCGGCCGAGACCCGAGAAACAGCAGCGCCGCACACCACAGTGCAGTCCGGCCTCGGCTTCCGCTTTCCGGGTTTTGCTTCGAAGATGGCTCCGCCCCCGTTCTCCGCCTGCCTGCCGAGCCTCAGCGATCAAGGCCAGAGCAGCTCTCCCAGATCACCCTTCAGGTCACTTCCTCAAAAATGATTTTCCCAGCCATCGACCTAAAGGAGGTCGGTCCTGATACTCTAATAGTTACCAGTTCATTTCTTTGTTAACACTTATCTTTGGGTTTTGTAGCTTTCTTTGTGCTTCATTACCTACTATCGGTCTTCCCCAATGGGCTGTGGGATCCATGAGCTCAAAGACTGGGGCCTGGCAGGAGCTTGGCACATAGGTTCTCAATCTTTGCTGAATGAACGAATTTCATAATCTACGCTGCTCTGGGACGAAGGGCCTGGGAGGCTGCGGCTTAGTCATTCTCTTCCTCTCCTGTCCCTCAGCAGCTCTGGGACTTAAGCTTTCTGGATGATGAAGGGTAATGGAAGAAGCGGGCCCAAGCTTGGGGCAATGCAAGGGCATTTTCCCCAAATTAGGGTAGGAGAAGGTGGCAGCGGGGAAAAGCTGTTTGTAGGTTAAGAATTGAAGCAGGCTGATAGAGGTCAGGAGAAAGGAATGGTTGCGCCCTAAAATTAATATTTAAAGATACGTTAATAAGGTTTCAAACCGCTATTCACCTCTAAAACTTTTTTTGGCCATTGATGGAACACTGACCCCTAATGGACATTCCCACCTCACGCGAAGCAGTGTTCTTGCTTGCTCAGCATGTAGCATTTGGGTCGGGTAAAGCTAATAACAATGGGTAGACTAGCTACCACTTCAGAAAGCCTAAGTTCTAATGTTATCAGAAAAGCCATTCTTAATGTTTTACAGACATTTCTCATCTGTTAAATCGGCGTAAGGTGGAAGTTGTAACTCCCACAGAACTAACTTAAAATTTCACCCAGGCTTGATTTATTTTTATTGCACACATTGGTGGTGGTTTCCTTTCTGCTTTTGCTCCTTCTTTTCCTTTCCTTAGAGCTAAACATTACAACTCTGCAGGGTTTCAAGGCAAATGGCCAATTTAAAAAAAAAACTGGATAAATGACAAATGAAAAAGTCATTTTTTTGTATATCTAAATATTTGCCTTAAGACTTAAATTACATTAAAAGCAAAAACATTTTACTTCATTGTTTAGCACACAAAGAGGCTTTTTGGGAAGTTCGTGAGAGAACAGAATCAGGTTATTCTCATTAGGGTATAGTACTAAGTAGCAAATCATTTTTCAGGAGCCTCTTCACAAACTTTTCAGTGCTTAAGGCTGCCACTGAACAAAGCATGGCTTTGAACCCAGAACTACATTCAAATCCCTGCTCCCACTAATGAAGAATGTGATCTTAGGCAATTTATTCAAACTAACTAGCCTGTTTTCTCACCTGTATTATGGAAATTGTATTGTTACCTTCCTATGCTGTGAGGATTAAATGAGATACCCTCATATAAAGTGCCTGGGCCACAGCAATTACTCAAAAAACATTAGTTCTCTTTCTTTTCAGAATCAAGGGCTACAAGTGCTTAGGGCAGGTGCCTCAACTAAGAGCAGTTCACACCAATAAAAACTGATAAGGAAAAAATTCCATTGCGTTGTGTGATTTAATACATCAATGACATATGAAAAGTCTACACACCACCTTCATTAACTAACACCGCATGCATGTACTTTCAAAAATATAGACATCACCAGAACAAAGATTTAAGATTGTCCTCTTATAAGCAGATATAAACCAATTTAAGCAGCAGGAGGCATAACTGCCACAAATGCCAAGCGTTGTTTTTCTTCTTCCCCAAAACTAGCTGCATCTCAATATGGATGGAATTTTCCTCAGATATCTATGACCTTCCTCTAGGAAAGAAAAGTCACAAGATTTTCTATTAGACAATAATAATGGACATAGAAGGAAGGGATTAATACTTCAAAAACAGGTTCCAAGTAGCTAGAATTCACATGTGCTATTCATTTTGTCATGAAACATCAGTAAAGGACAAATCAGACTTTGTTTATTAAAAAAATACTTTACAGGAAAAAAAAAACCTCTATGCATTCCATTGTCCTATTTTACAAAGAAATAGCTTAACAATTTAACACACCTAGACAGCTACAAAAAAGCACTGTGTTAAAAGGATTATTATTCACACAAATTTAGATTTAAGACTATTCATTAAAAACCTTTTTAAAACACTCGTTAATGTCAATAAACAAACTAAGGCCACACAACGCAAATAGTCCGCCAGGCAAATTATACATTTCATCTATATGCAAAGACCTCTTAGATAAATTAAAGCCACAGGAAAAAACGTCTTAGCTGCCAATTAAAATGGAGTTTAGTCACAGAAAACACTATTACATGAAAATTTACAACACGTGATAGAAGTAGTACATAAGTTATTTCTTTAGAGAGAATTAAAAAGTGCTATATTAAAGAGACAGTGGTCTCAACTACATGCACAAGTGGATCCTAAAAAATGTATGAAGAAAATGGAAGGCCATAATATTTATGGAGAGATACTTGCTTTTAAAGCAACAAACTTTCAGGATGAGGATAGGTCCCTTATGTGCTAAAGAAAAACATCTGTCTTGTACATTTCCTCTACTTTACTCTATGACCAATAAATACAGCTACAATCTGTTTAAAAAAAATAAAACTTAGCAGAAATATGAACCTCTGGCATGTACTAATGAAAGGTTCTTTTATTAAAACCTGTAGCAATGATAAAACAGATTAGAAAGACACAAACTCAATTATCCTAAAGGAATAAATTTTTAATGGCAAATACAGATGAAAATATAATGGGCTAATATTAATGATCAAGAATATATTCACTAATGGTTTTCTTGAATTTTGGAGTCTGTTCCTAAATTAGCTTTAATTCTAGACAATATAGAAAGAAAGGCAATAAGCAGAAGGTTTTCTAGTCATTAAGTGTGAACTTTATGCCTATTAAGACTGATGCAAGATGATGCAAGACATCTTTTCCTAATGTTTAGCAAAGAATTTTATTTAATAAGCTCCTTTTTCCCCCTACAAGAGCTCGTAATTATCAGTCAACTGATATTTCAACTGTCTCTAAGGGGAAAGGGCACCTTTCAAAAGTCTTTAATTAAAAATAATAAGGTACCAGTGAAACAAATTCTAAGTACTGAATAAGCAAATTAAAAGTACAATTAAGCCTAGGAATTCATTTTTAAAGAGTTAAAACTTTGGAGGGAGAAACCAATATGCAGGTTTTTATTATTATTGCTTTATGAATTTTGAATATCTCTTTGAATCATAATCCTACTCTTAGCATATCTTTGTAATTACAGAATGACTTCTGAGGCAGGGGGAAGACTTTTATCCTTATTAATACCATAATATCATTCTAGTTACTAAGTTAGGAATATTCATTTATTGGGTCCTTTCCATAAGCACATTTTAAAAATATCCCTCTGCTCCACAAAATACTAAAACTTATAGCCACATTCTGCAAGTAATCTCAAAGAGTTGGCACAACGGATAATATACCAAAAGGGAAGATCAGCTTAAATTTCAGTTACAACTTCACTGCCATCACTACTTTACAAATCAGAAGACGCCAGATTGCTCCATGCCTTACTCCACCAAACCAAATAATTTAATGATTTAGAAAAGTTGCAATCGTTTGTATCACTAAACTAGGATACAACCTTGAAAGCAGTAAGAAACTCAAAACTTGCGCTTTTATATTCATCAGTCTTTAAAGCATGCTATTAAAATCTAATACTCACATAGGACATTCAGAGTTTCCAGATACATTACTAGCTAAATGTCTCTCTCTCCATCCTATTGCAATTCTAACATACAATGAATTTATTAGTACATGATTTTAAACATTTTTATACTCTCTTAATGTGTTTATATTGGAGGTGAGGGTAGAATGTTTTATAAAAGGAAAATGGGGATTTGCTGTTGATTGTAGGTCTTTGCAGATCCGCTGGTTCCTGAGTGATTATACACAGTGCTGGCTGTCAGGAGACAGTCTCCTTGTTTATTAGCAATGACCAGCTTAGATGACAGATGGCATCTGCTGGATGGCAAGTGGGAGATGGGGAAATCGGATCTTGGAAGACAAGAAAAATAAAAACAAAAAAAGTTTTTGCTTTAACAACCTTGTTCTTCATGATTATTTTAAAAAGCAAATGTTGCCTGAGAAGAATTTTACTTTGCACAGCCTAGTAAAGCTCTATGAAATTCTTCTGGACAGAAAAACAAAAACAAGAAATAACCCAAACCCATATACTTTGTGATTAACACCAACCCCCACCCCCCAAATAAAACACCCTCAAAGGCAGGTCTCTTAAAAACTAGTCTTGGTAAACTAGAATTTACTCTAGAATTTATACCCAAGATTTTAAAACACCCCTGCAATAATCACATTACTTTTTATACCATTCTAATTACCTTATTTACAAAGATAACTAAAACCAACATCACTTCCAATTCATAAATGGTTTACATTGAAATGTTTCTCTATTTGTCTTCATCCTTTGTAACAGAGAATACATACATATACATATATATAAGGAATAATACAGATCCTAACTAATCACTGCAGTATTTGCTGATGGTTACTTTTCTATCAGTTTACACAGTGACCTCTATACTTTGCTAATATGCATTTTAACTACACAACAATATTGCACAAAGTAATATTTATATAAGATTTAACTTATTTCAGAATATTTTAGAGAAAATTCATATTTGATATTTCAAAAGATGCAGCTAAGTTTTCATGGTGACAGACATAATAAAGCTGCATCTTTTTTTTGCCTATGTTAATGTAAGTATTCCAAATCTCACCCTCCAGGAAAAAAATCTCCAAATTGCACTATAACCAGGTAGATACAAGAATCTGGTCTTAGGTGTGGGGAGTACTCTTCCTTTAATAAACAAAAGGCCTACTGTATTATTAACTAAGAGAAAGTGAAATGTGTATCACATTAACATTCTAAAATAATAGAAAGTTAAGACTACAGTAGCTATATGAACGGTGCCTGCTTGGAAAAAAAATTTAAATACTCAGGCACTAAGCATTAGGCTACTAGAAACTCTAGGATGAAGTCTAGTGCCATATTCTTTATTAGACAGTAGCTACACAGAGTAATAGTAAATAAACTTAGGTATTCACCAGTTAAAACTGTGAATTGAAGTGTCTTAACAGATCTTTATCATGAAGAGGTTGATGCCAAGGTGACAAAAATAGCTCTTCCTAAGTTTCATGCACAAAATATGGCAGCCTCATCAGAAAAACAGATATCATTCACTAAGTTTGATACTCATGATCAGTTTAGGAAGCAAAAGTATCCACACAAAATGTGAGGATGCTAGGAAGTAGAATCAACAGAGTATCATGTCAACATTATCTCTTTTACCCAAAATATCTTCCATAGTTATCATGTATTCTAGAAGAGATTAATGAACCATGGATAATGAATGACCAAGGACTATTCATCTTTAGATAGTTTTAATTGAAATATCCACTGGGCTTTAAATAACAGATACAAAAAAGACAGTTTGGATCAGAAAGTGCTGTGCTTTCTCTTCTGTTAAGAAACCAGAGAGCCACTGAATTTTCCTTAGAAACTACCTGTTCTCTATGCGTGGAACTAAATAAATTACTTGCCCATGTATAAGATGCAGAAACTATGCCATTTTTACTGCAGAAACTGAGTCTGTGCCATAAAGACAGAAGTACTAAACCAAAAATCTGATCTTGTATTATAAAAACAGCAAATATGGCAAGAGACAAGGCAAGATAAAATTAAGGGAAGTGAATAATTTACCAAATAAGAATCTGTTATTCCAGAGAATTCTCATTTCGATTTGAAGAAGAGATTGAATTGTTACCTCACACCTTAAAACAGAAAGTAGCAGCAGACCCACTATTACATACTGTACTAACGGGATAAGATACAACTCTTAACTTTGCATAATCTGTGTAAAAAAGATATGCTTGACATTTGTGGAATGTCATTTCTCTTTATAGAATTATAGGCAAGATTTCTCCAATAAAACTTAACTTAAGCCAGTTATAAAACTATAACTTCACATCAAAATTTAAAAAAGTTAAAAAATGTGTTTGAATATGTACATATCACACAGGAGTGCTTGAATGTTCCTGTAGATTGTGTTGCTGGTCAGAGTCCAGTCTACTTTCCACCTTTAAAATTGGAATAGGCTGAGTCATCTGATCTTGCTGTAGATTAAGTTCTGATGAAGGTGGGAAGGACGATGAAGCAGTTGTCAAAAGCTGCATCTCTGTGCATGTTTCTTCAGATTCAGTTTTTATCCTCACAGACTGGGAGTCAACTTCTAATTCTCGCTTTCCAGTTAAATCACAGTCCATGTTAGAACTACTTTCTGTGTTTTGAGTGGCTTCCACAACAGGGTGGTACTGTTTAAGCCTTATATGCCAGGCTAAGCTGCACACTGCTGACACTGTTTTGAACTGATGAATGACATTTCTAGGGATGAAGTAGATATCATTGTCGCATAGCTGAATTCTAGCATAACGAATGCCTTCCCGCCTCATTTGGTTTAGTTTAGCTTCATCCACCCACTGTACACACTGAAGAGAGGAAAAAAGTTGCATGAGACTTTAAAATATGTAATAATTTAGTCAAAAAAAATATATAATTAGCACAGGAAAACAGTAGGGCCAAATTAAAGCTATGCAATACTAAATGATATACAACTTTCTAATATTTCCTGTAATGCTTGAGAAACATTTTTCCTCATATTTTACTACCTCTCTAGTAACAAAGTACAGTTTAAATCAGGATGACCTAGGGAATCATTCAAATAAGTATTTCAAAGTGCAGCTAAATACCAATATTCTTTGCCACACGAGGGCAACATTTATCTGCTCCTTCAGTGTCTTTCAGCCTTTGCAGGTGAGGGCACACAGTGCAATGAAGTTAATAACTAAGACTGCTTATGGCCAGAACTAAGCAGCCTGGGCCCTCTGACAATCCCAGGCCCACCTGGCATCCCCAAGATTGAAAGGGATCTTAAGCATTCTGCTTGGGAAGCTGTGTTTTAATGATTTTCAACACCCTCTTCACACAGCCTTTAATAGTAATAAAATTAAATTCACTATCCCATGTACCCAACTTTAAGATAAAATGCAAAATAAAATTTGAACAGACACTTACTTCCAATATCTCACTCCAGGGGCAATAAAAAAGCAAGAGTTATTACCTGGGAAACTGGAGGTTCATGAAGGTCTAACTGAAGTCTCTGTACAACATCAGTAAAATCCTCAGCATGAAAACAAATCACATCTTTGGTTATGCGAGGTTGGTCACTCCTAAGATTAACAAAACTGAGTTTTAGAAACAAGCATCTCATAATGGAAAATGATGTCAAATTTCAGTTTTCCCGTTCCTGGAAATGCTACTACTAACATAGAAAGAGATGCTTATTAGCTCCTAAGGACAAAGTATACATTTGCTTCTTTAACCAACTTTAAAAAAATAAAACAGCATTAAAGCTGTTTTAAAAAAAATAAAAATTAGATTAGTTACAAAACTAAAACAATGACTAAAAACAAATAATTTTATTCTAAACTAGTTGCATGTGCATCCTCTCACCACTTTGCCCCACCATCTCCATGCCACCCTGTAATGTCATCATCAGGGTGGAATGAAGTGGACAGAACACGTCAGCTACACAAATATCACACCTACCAGTTTTCAAAGTACAAAGGGGAAAAAAAGCTGAATGATTTTTAACTTGAAATATTTACTGTCAAGCTATGACTGAACTATACTAAAAAAAGATCAAACTCTACAGTCATTGTGAAGGCTCTGAAGTCATAAATATGAAAAACAAAGTAAAATGCAGTTTTTAAATAAGCTACACTCTATGTCCTGAGCTTTGTTAAAACTGGGCCCCAAGTGAGTGTAAAAGGGTGCAGCCATTACGGAAAACAGTAGAGCAGTTCCTCCAAAAATTAAAAATAGAATTACCATATGATCCAGCAATTCCACTTCTGGGTATATACGCAAAAGACTGAAAGCAGGGACATGAAGAGAGATTTGTTCATAGCAGCCAAAAAGTGGAAGCAACCCAAGTGTCCACTGATGGATGAACGGATAAACAAAATATAGTATATACATAATGGAACTCTATTTAGCCTTAGAAACGAAGGAAATTATAACAGATGATATGGATGAACCTTGAGGATATTATGCTAACTGAAATAAGCCAGTCACAAAAAAGACAACTACTGTATGATTCCATTCATACAAGGTATTTAAAGTAGTCAAATTCATAGAAACAGAAAGTAGAATGACGGTTACCAGGAGCTGAGGGGAGAGGAAAAACAGAGTTATTGTTCAATGGGTATAGAGTTATAGTTTTGCAAGATGAAAAAGTTCTGGAGATCTGTTTCACAACATGTGAATATACGTAACACTAATGAACTATACACTTAAACATGGTTAAGATCTTAATTTTTAATGTTATATGTATTTTACCACGATTTAAAAAAAAATTGGTCCCCAGCTTTTTAAATTGAGTCCACATTTTCTTAGTCAACATTAACCAACCTTGCAGTTGACTTCATTAACTTACCATTCACCAAACTGTACAGCTTTCAAAACCCCAACAGCAGCCGTACTCTGCCAATCAAACCCCTGACCTACATGATCTGCATGAGCTCTTGTCCTATCTTCAAAGAGGACTTCACGGGGTTCACTGGTCCGAGGTAGGTACTGGAGATTTTTAATTTCATTCATTGATCTAGAGTTGATTTGGTTGTGAAGTAAAGGGGGAAAAACAATTATTAATAGCAATAAGGGGAAGTCTGCTAAAATACCAAGTTTTAAACAAGATGAGGGCTGAGAAGGGTTCAGTGATTTTGATCATTAGCATTTAACATACTATATTGTAATATTTAATGTGATTACCACCTTCTCTCAGTATGTCATGATGACATAGAAACTATATCTTTGATTTGGCTCAAATGTAGTGTTTGAATACATAAAATTCAGTTGTCTAAGCAAGAGAAAATACAATTCAAAGTTCAAGGCTGTATGTTTCTTTACCCTGAGTCATTTTTAACTCTCAAAACATTTTTAACTCATAGAACATTCTACTAGACTTGATTCAAGATGGCAAACTGAGCAGGTACATTATCTCCTTCCACATTAAAAATAAAGTAAAAGGCTTCAAACTAATATGGTAGGGGTAGGGGCGAGTTGATGGGGGAATGGATGGGAGTATAGATGAAACACAATTGGCTGTGAGTTGATAACTGATGATATTGAATACATTTTTTTATGTGCTCAAAAATTTCTAAATATAATAATCTAAAGGTGAAAGTAAAGGAATGAATAAGAAACAACAAATGAAATGAATTAGTGAATGAACAATATCAACAAACTTCTGGAAGACAGAAAATAATTAAAAGTGTCTTGGACTAATAAAAGAGAGCAGAGAAAGCCACAGGCCTAGAATACACAAGAAGGTAACGGCAGCTAAAAAGGCACCAGGCATACTCAACAGACCATAGAGAAGCCTAAGAGTCAAAAAAAATTGCCAGGTATAATGATGATAATGGACAGAAATGAAGTAAGGCTGAGAAAGGGGAAATTAAAGTGAAATTCTACAAATAAACCAGTCACCTACCACCCTGATCGATAGAAATGTGAATAGTCAGGCATACCCCCATGGAGAAGACTATGGATGACCCATCCAGCATCCATCCCTCATCTTTATTTCCCTGACAGAAAACTCTGATTTTCATTAGATATCTGCTCATTCACAAGCTCCAGAGGTAAGTCCTGACAAATTGTGTTCAATTCATTCCCCTTGCTAGTGACTGATTTAGGAACAGGTATGAACAGATTCTGGCTAGCAGTAAGAGACAAAATCTGCTAAGGAGACTACTGGGAAGTTTCCAAGCTCCTAAGAAAGAAGTAAAAGAAAAGACAGTCTCTTCTCTTAGATATAACCAGATCCAGATGTGATGCCTAGAACTCCTACAGCCACCCAGCAACCATAAAAGAAGCCATTTGTGAGTACAAAGCCTCGGCAAAGAGAATGACAGGGCACAGAAAAGGAAAAGATCTGGTTCCTTGATGACAGCACTGAGTACCTAGAGCCAGCCTCTCTGGACTTCTTGATATATAGAGTAACATTTTATTTTATGAACCAGTTTGGATCAAGATTTTTGCTGCTTGTGGCCAAAATCATCCTGATAAACTTTCAGCCAAAAAAACCCTGCATGTACTTCTCTAAAAACATTGTACTTACCATATGAATAGAACTAACATAATCCTCTGGCATTTGGACATATCCTTTAATGTCCAGTCCCATGCCTGTTAACTCTAAAGTGAAACCTGACAAGCCTCACTGAAATATAAACAGAATGCCCAGTTGGCCCAATGCTTTATTCCCAGACGTGAATGGGTCAACCAAGAATCACAAAATATGTGAAGACAGCCTATAGCAGCCTGACAAACACCAAAATAACCAATGCTGAAATTTCAGAATTCAAAAGAAAGGTCAGAAGACAAAAGTCAAGTAAATGTCCCAAAATCAAAAGCAAAAAGGTAAGTAACAGGAAATATGAAGCTAATCAAACTGGGAGATCTATTATTCAATCAACAGTAGTTTCAGAAGGAAACAACAGAGAAAAATGAAGAAATTACCAAAGCAATTTAGCAAGAAAAATTCCCAGAAATGAAAAGAGACATGAATCTTTAAGGGACCTACCAAACAACAAAAACGATTAAAAAATAAGAATAAGAATGAAAGACCCAAACAAAGACATATCATTGTGAAATTAAGTATTCAGAAAGAAAAAGAAAATAGGTTACCTACAAAAGAACAAAAATTACAGTGGCATTAAGACTTCTCATAAACAATATTAGACACTAGAAGACACTGGGGCATTGCTAAAAATTCTAAGGGAAAATACGTCCTCTGGACTCCACCTAAAGTACCAATCACATTTAACGACAGAAAAAGAAATTTTCAGACATATAATGACTCAGAATACCTTTCTTTTCTTAGAATATTACTTGACAATGTGCTCAAGCAAGAGAAGGAAATAAACCTATGAAGAAGACAACCATAGGTTAATGCAGAAATGCATAAAACGGGAAGTCCCGGGTCGATAACTGTGAAATAAGCTTTTCACACTGAAGTAAGACAACACAAAGCACCAAAAGATTTCCAAGTAAAAATGTGATGTTAGAGCAGATATTATGATTAAAAATCTGGATTCTTGAGAATATGATAAAAGCACAGAATGCAAGGTAACTGACCAACACTCTCCAAAAAAAAAAAGGCTATTTAAAAAAGCTATAGGCCAAAGTCATAAGTCATAGAAGAGAAAGGCAGTGTGATTCTAGAAAAAAATAATGTATCTTAAGCAATAAAAAGAAAATATTAGGGATATGGTCAAGAAAAGTGTATGTCCCCCCTCAAAAAAGGGCAATCAGAGACTGCAGGGAAAACAGAACAATTTAAAAAAAAAAATCAGCACAATCCAAATATGTAACAAATTAAAATGTGGCATGATTTTCAGTATCTAGGTGAAATACAGGAAAGAAAGATCCTTTTGTATATTATTCCTTTGAATGATAACAAAACATTGGAACCTTAGAATACAAATTTTTAGCCTACTAGTTGGGTCTGCAGTAAACTTATCTACCCATAATATTTTAAATGCCATTTTTTGGCTCTCAAATTTTAGAATACACCTACTGACAAGGCATATAAAAACATAATTATGCTTTTAAAGCAGAATATGAATTAACCTCAACAACATATAAGCAACAGCTGACAAAAAGTAGAAGGGGGTAGGAAGAAGGTAAAGTAGGGGTCATTTAACTATTTAGAGAATAGGTAAAGGGAAGAAATCTCTATCTATCATAACAAGAAATTGACAAATTTCCTGTCAAAGCCTTAAAACAAAACAAAACAAAAAAGGCATTAAAAACAGAAACGGTTTTTTGCCTCTAGTAAAAGGTGCTTGCCTCTGGAGGGAAAGGTGGCCAGGATTTGTCATTATAAACCCTACTGTACTACTTGATTTTTTGAAACCCCTGTCCATGTATTTCTTTAACTCTAGAATTCATAAATTCAAAGATCATCTTCATTAACAGTGCCCTTGATAACTAGATAGCTTCTCACATTGATGCCACCATTTTTCAGCAACAGGGCATTCTCATTAACACAAAAAGATGACATTAGTGTTTAAGTTCTAATTTATTCACCCTAAATCAAAGTGCTTTTGAATGCCTCACTTAATAATATTTAATCTCAACAGAAATAAAATTTGATAGCACCTCAGACTGGTGGAGAAATAATATATTATTAAATAAATGATGTTGGTAGAGCTGCCTAACTACTTGGAAAAAATGTTAAATCTCTCCCTCTATACTGAAATCAACACCAGGTAGATAAAATATGTAAATACTGAAATCACAGAAATACATGGAGAAAATGTAGGTGAATATTTTATAATACTGAATAAGGGAAGGCCTTTCTAAGCCTACCACTAAGAGAGAAACCTCAGAGGAAAAGATAGATAGATCTGACAACATACAAACAAAAATTTCTGTGAGTAAAGGGGAAAAAACTGAAAAAAACTGTGAGTAAAGAAAAAACTGAAGCTAAAAGAAAAAAATGAGAAAAACTTGCAACATAAGAAATAAAGTTAATAGTTATAATACACAGGGAATTTTTACAAGTGAAAAACACCTCAACAGAAATATGGGTAAAGGAAATTAAAAGGGAATCACAAAAGAAGAAATACAAATCCCTCAAAGAAAAGCAAAATAAAATGAGACATTTTTGTCCAATCAGATCAATAAAGTAAGAAAGAATGTTAGTGGAGGGTGTGGGGAAGAGGTACTGTCTTACTATATGGGTGGAAGTATAAACTGGTACATTTCTGGAAGTCAATGAGAAATGTATACATACTTTGAACCTTCCAGAATTTCTACTGAGAAAATAAACACACATATGCACAAAGGTATATATCTACCTACCTACCAACCAACTAATCATTCAGCCAGCCAGCCAACCATCCACAGTCAGTCATATGTACATGTTTAACAACTGGATTTGAGGGGAGATGGCTGATTTGTAGCTGATTTGCTGATTTCTCTAGTATAAATACTTGCAACATGGCCAATTTGAAGCTACTAATGTGACCTCACTCAACGTGGAACTGGGAGGCAAGTAATAGCCATGTAAGCTGGTACAAACTGGCTCCAACACACTACTGTCATGTTTGTCAAAATACTCTTTATAATGAAAAACTGAAAACAATTTACACTAATAAAGAACTGGTTAAATACATCTTGATATAACCATACAGTGAAAACTACATAGTTATTTAGAAATAATGATATGGCTGCATCTTAATATAACACACAAACCTAAAGAAAAAAACCCAAGTTTTAAAGGAAACATCTTGTAAAGAATGAGTTCATTTGTGTACACAGAAAATTTATGAGTATATATGGACTAAAAGTCGAAAGATTAATATGCCTAAATGGGTGGGACTATGGGTATTTTTAGCCTTCTTTTACTTTTTTCTATTATCTGATTTTTTTTTAAGTTTATAATAATCAGGAAACAAACAATGGTCATTTCCTTTTTGGAAATATTATAGAACAAAGAGTGTATACGGTACTTAAGAATTTAGAATTCCAAGATTCATCATTATAATGTATGAATAGTGCTGTGGTCTAGCAATGTGCAGAAGTTTCAGTTTACTGCCAGGTTTTACTATGCCACCACTTTGCAGTGATATATAGTTTTTACAAAGTATTTTCATGCATTATCTCAAGTACCTAAGGTTATTCCATACTTAGCTCTACTATCACTCTCCTATGAGTTTTTTTTTTTTTAAGAAATTTATTTTATTATTTTTTTAAATGTTATTTATTTTTTTCCCCCAAAGCTCCAGTAGATAGTTGTATGTCATAGCTGCACATCCTTCTAGTTGCTGTATGTGGGACACGGCCTCAGCACGGCCGGACAAGCGGTGCGTCGGTGCGCGCCCGGGATCCAAACCCGGGCCGCCAGCAGCGGAGTGCGCACACTTAACCGCTAAGCCGCGGGGCTGGCCCTCTCCTATGAGTTTTAGGGTAAATTCTAGATCACTCCATTAAGACTCATTCTGGATACTTATTTTGAGTTGCTATTTCCATAGTCTAAGCAAATATAAATCATTTTCAGTCTAATTAAATGAGACTTTTCATACTACTTGAATAAGTTAATATTCATTTGTTTTAAGTGTCTGAAACACAAAATATGTTAGCCAAATATGAATTACTATAGAATACATTATTGGTTTCATTCAGCAAATGCTGATCACCTGCTATGTGTCATGAAGACACAGAAGAATAAAACACAGTCCCTGTCCTCAAGGAGCTCAAAATTTAGTAAAAAACAAACATGTAAACAGATCATTAATGAACAGAATGTGTGAGCACCGAGAAGGGAACAATTAATTGTCTAAAGGAACAAAGAAAAGCTTCACAAAGGAAGTGACATCTAAGTTAAGTTTTGCCAATTCATTAAGAGTTTGTCAGGTAGAGAGGAAATGGGGGAGGGGATGCCATTCCAAGTAAGAAGAAGACTGAAATAGCACAGAGCTGTGAAAGATCATGGCTTGGAAACTGAGTTCAGTGTGCTGGAGGAAACTAGAAGCAGATACATCTAGAAGAGGTACTGTTGGAGCCATATTATGAAAGATCCTTGTAAGATCACATAAAAGAGTTTGAACTTTTATCTTGCAGGCAGTTAGGACCTAGGTTTTAAGAAAAGAAGTAAAAATTAAATTTGTTTTTTAAGAGGATGCCTCACTCTGATGACTGTGTAATGAGTGGACTGGATTGAGGAAGTGACCACTAGAAGATTTACTTAAGACAGCTATTCAAATAATCTAGACAAATGGTTTTCAAACTGTGCTCAGGTCTCTAACATTTTTATAAGCAATCAACTAAAAAAAGTGCTTTTACTTATTTGAGAAAAAGAAATGTTTACCGTCGTCTTTTGAAGGGTGACTTTGGCATATCTGCTGTAGGGATCATCTGCTCTCCTGGCCTTACCCACATGATAGGCCCATCATCACTCTGGGATCTACACTGGAGTCGGAGGCTGGAAAGTGTACCCCAGGGCAAAGTCATCTAGAAGTCAGACGAATGAGTCACATAAAAGAAAAATTTTTTAGACTATTTACAAGTTAACGTCCCGACCCACCCAAAAGAAGGCCTAGGAAGCTTATTTTGTGTGTGTATATGAAGAAATAAATGCTATATCAGATAGCAGTTTATATGTAAAAAAGAATAATTGAAGTATTTTGCATCAATAATTTTCTAAACATTTCTATTCAAAACATTGGATAAAATTTAATTTTAATAGACAAGATTAGCTTAATACTTTTTAATGGAGTGTGTCCACTCAACTAATGCTCAGAACTTTAACAATCTGAATTAACACTCACTTTCAGAAATGGTGATTCTTCTAACATATCAAGGAACTCTGGGAAATAATCACCAACTTCTTCATCTACTGCTCCAACAAGACTTATCTGCCGCATAGGACCTGCCCGATAGGTGCCACAGCAATACGTCCTGTTGACCTGAGATAAAACGAAAGAGAGGGGAGAAAGGACTGAAGTACACCATAACATAATTAAAGAATTGGAATAGGTATTGTTTCCAATGTTGCTATTTCTTCTACATACTAAGAACTCAGTGGTCACTACTTTGGACAAAGTCAACAGTTACAGAAAGGCACCCTAGCACTCTGACAAATACATTGATATGATATGTGTCACAAACAGAAATTTCAAGAAGCAAGTTAGTCCATGGTCCCAATATCTCAAAGAAATATTGGAGACATTAAGATATACTTAAACTTCTCTGAGAATGATGATTTTTGAACTTTATAATAAACACTTTACAGTGGTCTTTATTTAGAAAAAAAAAATCAGTAAAGTAAATAAACAGTGAAATTGGCAGGGCAGGGGGAAAAAAAAAAGACCACGGTTAGATTAATCTTCCATATTCATTTTGCACTCCCTAGCCTGAAAGCCTTCACATTAGGCCAGATACCAGGCTGACTGTTATCAAACCCAATCTCCCATTACTTCCACGTAAGACCCTCCACCTTAGGCAGGCTGATCTTTCTCTCTACCCAACTTATGCCAAACTTATTTCTACCTGCAATGATTTTTTTTTAATCTGCCCCACTTGGAAAGTCCTCTTTTCTGTCAACCCAAATCTTATCTATTTTTCAAAGATTTGTTTAAGACTTCTTTCCTTCTGGACGCCTTACTGATCACCTTTCACGATCTTTCCCTTTTCCAAAGTCTAATGTTCCTTGTAAGCACATAGACATTTTATCAACTCTCTAGTGAATTTAGAGCATATTCTATACAAATGTGTAGCCCAGAGAATCCTAGCATTCAAATGGAATCTACCAATTGATTCGATACAATGTGATATTTTTCATCTAGTCGTTTCATGTATGTTCTTATACTCCTACCTCCAATGTAGAATGAATGTTATCTCAAGCATACAGACAGATCCTATGCATATAGATGACTAGACTGAAAACTCTGGATTCTAACCAGGATTTCCACCTCAAATCAGTAACCTTGCATTTTCTACCTTAATTAAGATGCACATTAAATTGAAAAGCCTAACATATAGTTGTACCTTTATAAGGTGGGTCTCTATTAAACATTCAAAAAACTTTTTTTAAGAACCAATTATTACTGTTTTAAATACCACCTATTTTGCCTCAATAGAAAGCATCAATGACAACCTAGTATTTCTTGCACAGTACTACTAGTTCTTTAGCAGCATTTTCAGAATCAAGCACTATTTTTTTCCATAGACAATTTAACATCACCCCTACACATACACACACAAACAGAAAAAAAAAGGTCTTAGATCTTGTTCTCAAATAACAGGGATTTCCTAATTCCTTACAAATCTTTCCCCCAAGATCACCTTAGTTGATCCTTAAGCAGCAACTGTCCAGGCCAGAATTACCTTGATATACTTGTATGAGTTACCTCCCATTTGTTTGTATGATCATGCTATAAAAAAACCAGGGGAAGCAGACTGGGAAAGAGGATGATCATGGAATATACAGATAAGGAAGGGGAAGTAAGGGAGCTTTTTCAAGCATTATTCTAACCTTTCTAAGCCAAGCACCCTAAAACAACTAAGCAGATTTAACCTTCAGTACCAGTTCTAGGAATCGTATGCTTTCAGGGGTAATAAGAAATATTAGTCTCCCCCAAACCACGCCCCCCCACTATTTCCAATTATCAGAAATTCCTTTACCAAGAAAGGTTTCAGACTATACAGGATAGTGGCATTTTATGTGAGAAACGTCCTAAAGACCTATCATAATTTAAAGCTCACATAACCCAAAACCACTCCTGAAGAAGTACATTGCCATGTGGCAGTTTTCTATTTACGTGGCCTGCTAGCTTCGAGATTATGCAACTCTTAATGCATTATTAATTTGAAGGAATTCATATTAGTTTAAATTTTGCACACAAAGTGAGACAATATTTTTATATCACAGTACTCTGTTTACCTAATTTAAATAGCACTAAATTCAACAGCACTGAACTTGAAGACAACTTAAAAATGCAAACACCTAGGACAATGAATACATGACATGAATAAATATAAAGCATCCTTTCCTATTTGGAAAGAGAAAGGAAGTAAACCTGAAAATGAGGAATTGTTGAATTTATGTTTGCTGGGGTCAGAAATGAAGTAATCAGCCATTAAACTCTGGCCAAAAAAACCCCAAAAGGAGCAGTAGTAAAGCTGATTAACAGTGTCTATCACTTGTGTAAAAAATTTAATAAATGCTAATGTTTGTGATGCATTTAAATAATTAACAGCACAAGTTAGAAGATGGACAGCATTTATGACCATAAATTCAACATGTACCAACTATGTGACACTAATGCCAAACAAGCAAACTACTGATTAACCCCCAATATCTACTCTACTCTCCTTTTTAGTAACAGAACTTTCTGGGCATATAGCCAATGAGCTACACTCCTTGGCAGCTAAGTGAGGCCTGTGACTAAGTTCTGACAAATGAGACGTAAGCATAAGTTACATATGTAATTTCCAGAGCATGCCTTTCTAAGTAAGCAGCTTGCTCTCCACTTCTTTTTTCTCTCTTTTGAGGGCCAGGTTCAACTATACGCATGACAACACCGAAGAGAATGGCAAAACTTAAAGATAGAAGGAAAGTAGAATCCTGGGTGATATCACGGAACAGAGCAGCTTACCCCTGGGCTTGTTACTTGAGAGAGAAACTTGTACTTTTTTCTAGCCACTGTACGTGAAATCTTTTTGTTATGGTGTTCAGCTTATATCTTGTACACTTTGTACTAGGGGAGATAATACTCTGCACTGCACAATTGACATCTGGAGTATTATCTTCTACTCTGGGCTACGAAAAAGTCTATAACTGGAGCACATCCAAAAGAGACCAATTAAGATGATTAGTGACTTAAAAACCATACAAACGGGAGGAAGAATGAAGAAATTAAAAGTATTTCAAAAGTATTTAACTTGAAAAGATTAAAGTGGAGACACAACAATTCAAATACTTGGAGGCTTATCACAGAAGAGTCGACTTACATAACCTTAAATAAAGAACAGGAATTACAAGAAAGCCGTTATCATTCATTTAATAAAAGTTTACTCTATAGTATATGCCAGGCACTGTCCGAAACACAGATACTGCAAATCAGACCCATTCTTGGCCTCTGGAAGCTTACAGGCTAGAAGGAAGAGGCAGATGCTAAAGTAAACAAATATTTAATTATAAACTGTGACAAGTCTTCAAAATGGAACATTTAAGACACCATGAAAGAGAACACGGGATCCTGAACTAAAATCTGCAGAACAAGTTTAAAGGAAACAAAATCTCTTAAGTATCACCCTTTCCAGGATCTAAAAGAAAGCTAATGAGGCAAAATACAAAAAACAAAAAAGAAAAATAAAGAAGAGACTGGAGAAATGAGCTGTGGCTGGATTACAGAGAGCCTTGAAGTCCACATTAAGGATTCTGGGAAATCACTAAAGGATGTAAAGTAGTAAAAGGAAAGTTATCATACTTGCCTTTGTTTTTTTTAGGGGGGAGGGGGCTTCGTTTTGTTTCTTTGTTTGTTTTGTTTTCTCAGAGGGGCATTTAAAGAGAAGAGACCAGTTAGGATGTTTCTGTAATATTCCAAATAAGAAACGACAGACTAAGCTAATAGCAGTGGAGCTGACTTTAAAAAGATTAAAAAAAAAAGAGGATTTGTAAAATATCCAGGAGATAAAATTGTCAGGACTTGGAGAAAGACTGGATATGAGAGAGAAGAAAAAGGATTTCAAGGATGTCTCCCAGGTTCGGCCCTTTGCAACCAGACAGATAAACCACTCGTTTTACTGGAGGAAGACCAGGTTTGGGTGGGAAGGTGATATCTTCAGTTTTGGACAGGATGAGCTTGAACTGTATAGTAGGCTGAATAATGGCTCCCCAAAATATTCAGGTCCTAATCCCTGGAACCTGTGAATGTTACCTTACATGGCAAAAGGACTTTGCAGCTGTGAAGAAATTGAGGCTCTTGAGATGGGAAGATTCTCCTAGATTATCCAGGTGGACCCTAAATGTAATCACAGGTGTCCTTATAAGAAGAAGGCAGAGGGAGATTTGACTATAGAGAGAAGGTGGCGATATGATGATGGAAGCAGAGTCTGGAGTGATGCACTTTGAAGATGGAGGAAGGCGGCCACAAGCCAGGAAATACAGATGGCCACTAGAAGCTAAAAAAGGCAAAAAACAAAACAAAACAAAAACCAGATTCTACTTCAGTGCCTTCAGAACTGTAAGAGACTAAATTTATGTTGTTTTATTGCACTATGTTTGCAGTAATTTGTTACAGCAGCAACAGGAACTAATACAAAGTATCTTTGAAACATTCAAGTGGATATGTCAAGAAGGTAGCTGCGGGGGACCAGCCTGGTGGCATAGTGGTTAAGTTCATGCACTCTGCTTCAGCAGCCCGGGGATTGCAGGTTAGGATCCCGGGCGTGGATCTATGCACCGCTCATCAAGCCATGTTGTGGGAGCATTCCATATACAAAATAGAGGAAGATGGGCACAGATGTTAGCTGAGGGCCAATCTTCCTCACACACACAAAAAAGAAGGCAGCTGGGTCTGAAATCAAAAGAGGTCTGTACTGAGGATATTAATCCTAGTCATTGGCAGTAACTGGAACGTTAGTCTTAAAAGAGGCTTGACTAGAGAAAATACAGAGTTCAAAGAGCAAAGATCTTGGAAAGCTCCCATTTAAAAACCACAAAAGGGGAAGAAAAGCTGACAAAAAAGAATGTAAAGGAGTCATCAACTGGTCAGAGAGGTTAGGAAGAAGACCAGGAGAGCACAGTATCATCAAAGTTAAAGTAAGAAAATATTTCAAGAAGAGCTTGGTCAAAATGCTGCTGAGACTTTCAGCAAGATGAAGATGAAAAATGCCCATTGGTGACTTTACCAAGAGATGTTTCAGAGAAATTATCAGGACAGAAATCAAATCTGTGTGGTCTGAGGAGAGATGAGGAAATGGGGACAGCAAGTGTAGACAATTCATTCAAGAAGTTTGGCTGTGAAAATAAGAGAGGTAGTTAGAAGAGCAAACAGGATCAAGAATTTTTAAGATGGAAAGACTGAGCAACCCTTGGTTGTATAAACTTTCATTCCCACCAGCAATATAAGAAAGGATGTGTTGCCCCACAACCTCATAGAATGTTAAACTTTTGGATTTTTACTAATTTGTAAGTAAAAACTAACATCTTAGTAGTTTAGTTTCATTTTCTTAGGAATGAAGTTGTATATCTTTTCAGATAAGAGGATTAAAGGACCATTTGCATTTCTTTTTCTGTGAACTGTCCATTCACAATGCTTGCTTATTTTTATATTGGGTTGCTAGTACTTCTCTTATTTCTAGAGCTCTTTACAGTAGGAGGGTGAAACCTCTGCCAGTGATATGAACTACAAATAATTTTTAATAATTTGTCTTTTCATTTTGTTTACAGTGATTTTCCTTTTGTTTGGTCATAGTTAGGAAGACCCTTCCCACAACAGTTATGAAAGAATTCTTGTTTTCTATTACATTTATGTCTCCATTTTCTACATTTAAATCTTTGATCCCATTTGAAATTTATCTTGGTATACAGTGACATGAATACTAAGATAAATTCTAGATAGGTACCCTGATGTCCCAACACTATCTTCTCTGCCACCAATGAATTGAGATGCTATCATTTTTATATATCAAATGCCTACATGTATTTGGGTCCATTTCTCCACTTAGTTTTCCTGTTTTACTGAACAGTGTTCACAAACTAGTAAACACTTATTTAATAATTAAATCTTCACATTGTATTGGTATCTGATATGGCACTCCTCCACCATTGCCTTTCTTTTTCAAAGCCTTCCTGGCTGGTCTTGCCTGCTTATTTTTTCAATAAACTTCAAAATCAGCTTGGGTGTCCCAGAAAAAAACAACTGTTAGTCATTTTATTGGGATTGTGTTCTATTTATAATTTAGGGAAAATCATCATTTTGATGTTGGTTCTTCTTAACCCAAGAATGAAGTCTATCTTTCCATTTAAGTCTTCTTTTCTGTGATGTTTTAATGCTAATGGGAAGAATCTCGTAAAGGTGAAGAGGACTGCTAGTTAATCATGGCAGACTAAACACAAGATTTATTTCTATTCCTTACCAAAACCCCACTCAAGTGAGAGTAAAATAAAAAGGCTACAAATCCCAAAAGCTCAAAAAGAACAGAAGTAAAAACGACAGATACAAGTTATCAAAACATTTTTAGAGGTTGGAGTGATACTAGCATCATGGCAGAGTGAGCCCTTCCCTTAGAGTCTCCCGCCTAAAATACAATGAAAAGGATATTCATAAACCAACAGAGGACATTCACACAACACAGACGTTGGAGAGATCCACACAGCGACATATCTGAAGGTAGGGGTGCTGGACACCCCCCACCCCAGCAGGCAGTGGAAGGAGGTAAGTGGATCTCCTCTCCCTCACAAGCGGCAGCAATCTAGGGCACGGGACCTTGTGCAGCGGCTGGTGCGTGACTCTGAGAGGAGGAGGAGGAAAAGGCAGCCCTCTGCAGGAATGCTTGTGCTCTTGGGGTTGCCTCCCAGCCTGAGGGAATACTCCACACTGAGGCAGCTAAGCAATTGTGGGGGCGTCCACACCAAGACGAGCAGACCAGGCGGGCAGATGGTGAGTGCAGAATGGGAGCACACGGGATCACGCAACACAAGAAAGCCCCCTTCCCAACCTCCCGCCTGGCGCACCAGCTCCACCGGTCGGCCAGAGCAAGGCATCCCTGCCAGAGCGCCAGTGCCTACATGTGTATAGCAGCAGTGGCCAGTGGGCAAACGCAGACAGGCCAGTGGCACAGCTTCCAACAGACAGGCACATCTGCCGAGGGCCACAGTGGGCTCAGAAAACACAGCTCCTGCCCCACCCCACACACACTGGTAGCAGGTGGAATCTGTGACCAGATCTGCAGTGGGATAAATGTGACAGCAAAAGCCAACCCCATCAAAGAGCATGAAGAAGTATATTAACACTCCAGACCAGAAGGAAAATGACAAGTACCCAGAAATCAATCCTGAAGCCACAGAAATTTACAATCTAAACAACAAAGAATTCAAAATAGTTATCACAAAAAAATTCAATGAGTTATAAGAAAACTCAGAAAGACAGTTCAATGATCTCAGGAATAAAATCAATGAACAGAGGGAATTCTTCACAAAAGGGACAACCTATTAAAAAAAAAAACCAATCAGAAATGTTGGAGATAAAAAACACAATGAACGAGATAGAGAAAAATCTGGAATCCTGAAAAAACAGAGCTGATATTATGGAGGAGAGAATTAGTAATTTAGAGGACAGAAATATAGAAATGCTGCAGATGGAAGAGGAGAGAGAACTAAGACTAAAAAGAAATAAAGAAATTCTCTGAGAAATATCTGACTCAATTGGGCAATATAAGGATTCTAGGTATTACAGAGGGAGAAGTGAGGGAGAAAGGAGCAGAGAGCTTGTTCAAAGAAATAAAAGCTGAGAACTTCCCAAACCTGGGGAAGGAGCTGGAAATACACATAAATGAAGCTAACAGAAATTCTAATTAAATCAATGTAAAAGGACCTTCTCTAAGGCATATATTATTAAAACTGGCAAAAGTCAACGACAAAGAAAAAATATTAATGGCAGCAAGGCAGAAGAAAATAACCCACAAAGGAACCCCTACAGGCTTTCAGCAGACTTCTCAGCAGAAACCCTACAGGCTAGGAGAGATTGGAATGATATATTCAAAACTCTGAAAGACAAAAACTTTCAGCCAAGAATACTCTATGCAGTGAAACTATCCTTCAGATCCGACAGAGAAATAAACACTGTGCCAGATAAACAAAAGCTAAGGGAATTCATCGCCACAAGATCCCTCCTACAAGAAATGATCAAGAAGGCCCTCATACCTGAACAAAAAAGAAAGGGTTTACAAAGCCTTGAGCGAGGAGATAAACAAACAAACAAACAAAAATTCAGAAAACTGCAGCTCTCTATCAGAAAAGGTTAGCAGACACTTAATTATAACATTAAAGATAAAGGGAAGGAAAGCCTCAAAAATAACTATAATCACTTCATTTTAATGACAAACTCACAACAGAAAACGGAATAAGTTGTGACACCAATAACTTGGACAGGGACGAGGAAAGGGATGGAACCTGCTTAGACTAAGAAAACATGAGGCTATCAGAAAATGGACTATCTCATGTATGAGATCTACAAACCTGACAGTAATGACTAAACAGAAAATCAGAAGAGACACAAATGATTAATAAAGAGAAAACTGAGAAAACCATCATAGAGAAACACCAAACTGAACTGGCAGTCGGAAATACACAGGACGAGAAACAAGGGAAATACAGAACAACTGGAATACAAGTGATAAAATGGCAATATTAAGTCCTCATATATCAATAATCACTCTAAATGTAATTGGACTGAATTCTCAAATCAAAAGCCACAGAGCGGCTAGATGGATTAATAAACAAGACCTAGGGGTCAGCATCATGGTGGAGTGAGCTTCCCCTATTGAACTCTCCCCCTCTAAGACACAACAAAAAGGACATTCATATTCCAACAGAAGCTATTCACACAACACAGGGGACGTCTGAGGCACCCAGGCAGCTGTGCACCAGAGGACTGAGGTGCTGGAATCCCCAGAGTTAAGTGGAAGGAGGTAAGAGGAGCTCCCTTCCTTCCCCAAGGACTGCGACCCAGAGACTGAGACCTCACGGCTCACAAAGGAGGAGGAGGGGTGGCTCGCCGAGTGAAAAACAGCGCTCTCCAAGACCCCTCACAGCCGGAGGGCATCCCCCTATGGAGGGAGCAGAACTGCTGCAAGGGTAGTTTCAACAAGCTAGCCCCTCAAGAGAGCAGAGAGCGACAGCGAGGCAAGAAACCTCTGAGATCGGGGAGGCAAAAGTAAGTGCCCCTCCCCCACACGGCCAGCCCAACCAGCACTTCAGCACAGTGGCACTTCAGCTCAGCCCTGTCCCCAGAGGCAGCGGGGCCTCCAGGTGCTCGGGCCCAACCAGCGGCGGGGCGACCCTGCACTCCCGCACCAGAGGTAGCGGCAGCTCAGTCCCCACCACGCACACCCCAGCTGGACCAAGCCATGGCCCCAGCTTCCCCAGCTCCACCGTGCTACAGCCCCAGCTCCTTCAGCTGACCGTGCCCCACCCCCAGCTGCTTCGGCTTCCCCACTCCTAGCTCCAGCTGCTTCGGTTTGGCCTGTGCTCAAGCTCCAGCTGACTTGGCCCAGCAACTTTGGCCCACCACACTCCAGTTCCAGCTTGTTCGGCCCAGCGTCGCTCTAGCTCCTCCTTCTTAGGCCAAGCACACTCCAGTTCCAGCTTCGTTGGCCCAGTGGCACCCCAGCTCTTCCTTCTTTGACCCAGCGCACTTCAGTTCCAGCTTCTTCAGCCCAGGGGTGCTCCAGCTACTCCTTCTTCGGCTCAGCGCACTCCAGTTCCAGCTTCTTTGGCCCAGCACACTCCAGTTCCAGCATCTTTGGCCCAGCGGCACTCCAGCTCCTCCTTCTTCAGCCCAGTGCACTCTAGTTCCAGCTTCTCTGGCCCAGTGCACTCCAGTTCCAGCTTCCTTGGCCCAGCACACACCAGTTCCCGCTTCTTTGGCCCAGTGCACTCCAGTTCCAGCTTCTTCAGCCCAGCGGCGCTCCAGCTCCTCCTTCTTCAGCCCAGACCACTCCAGTTCCAGCTTCTCTGGCCCAGTGCACTACAGTTCCAGCTTCTTTGGCCCAGCACATAACACTTCCATCCTCTTTGGCCGAGCGGCACTTTAGCTGCAGCTGTTGCAACGAACCCACACTGGAGCCACTGCTGCTTCGGCCTAGTTGTGCTTGAGCTCCAGCTGTTCCCACGCTTCTCCCGCAGCAGCCTCCACTCAGCCAAGCTGCAGATCAGCCAGGGGCCGACGAGAGTGCCCGCGGATTGAGGCGGGCCAGAATACACAGCACTTGACTCCCAACCAGGGGCAGCAAGAGGAAACTGCGACCATATATTTTCACTATGAGGAAAAGCCAACACTGAGAGACACTATGCAAAAATATATTGAATCTCCAGACCAAAAGGAAAATGAGAAGCACCCAGAAGTCAACCCGGAAAGCACAGAAATGTATAACCTTAACGACAGACAATTCAAAATAGCCATCATAAAAAAGCTTAATGAAAATACAAGAAAACACAGACAGACAATTCAATGAAATCAGGAGTTTCTTCACAAAAAAGATTGAAACTATAAAAAAAAAAAATGAATCAGAAATCTTGGAGATGGAAAACACAATAGAGGAGATAAAGACAAATCTGGAAGCTGTAAGCATCAGAGCTCACAATATGGAGGAAAGAATTAGCAATATTGAGGACAGCAATGCAGAAATGCTCCAGATGCAGAAGGAAAGAGAACTCAGACTAAAAAGAAATGAAGAAACTCTCTGAGAAATATCCAACTCAATTAGGAAATCAAACATAAAGATTACAGGTATTCCAGAGGGAGAAGAGAGGGAAAAAGGAGCAGAGAACTTGTTCAAAGAAATAATACCTGAGAACTTCCCAAACCTGGGGAAGGAGCTGGAAATACCAGTAAATGAAATGAATAGATCTCCTAAATATATCAACACAAAAAGACCCACCCTCTCCAAGGTATATAGTAGTAAAGCTGGCAAAAGTTAACAATGAAGAAAAAATATTAAGGGCAGCTAGACTAAAAAAAATAACGTACAAAGGATTTCCTATCAGGCTCTCAGCCGATTTCTCAACAGAAACTTTACAGGCTAGGAGAGAGTGAAACGATACATTGAAAATTCTGAAGGACAAAAACTTTCAGCCAAGAATACTCTATCCAGCAAAAATATCCTTCAGATATGATGGAGAAATAATAACTATCCCAGATAAACAAAAGCTAAAGGAGTTCACTGCCACAAGACCCCCACTACAAGAAGTGCTCAAGAAGGCCTTCGTCCCTGAGGAAAAAAAGAGAAAGAGGATTCAAAGTTTTGAACGAGGAAGAAAACAGGTCAACAAAACCAGAAAAATCGCAGTCCTCTATCAAAATAGATTAGCAAACACTTAATTATAAAACCAAAGATCAAGGGAAGGTAAGCAACAAGCATAAATATAACCTCATCATGTTAATCACGAACTCAAAACACAAGAAGGAATAAGATGTGACAGCAATAACGTAGAAGAACAGGAAAGGGATCAAATCGACTTAGTCTAAGGGAATAAGAGGCCATCAAAAAATGGACTATCATATCCACGAGATTTTTTACACAAACCTCATGGTAACCACTAACCAAATAATCAGAAGAGAATCACACACGACAAAGAAAGAGAAAACTAAGAGAACCCCCATACAGAACTACTAAACTGAATTGGTAGTCCAAAACACATGGGATGAGAAACAAAAGAAATGCAAAAGAACAGGAAAAAGAGTGATAAAATAACAACAACAAGCCCCCATATAGCAATAATTACCCTAAATGTAAATGGATTGAATTCTCCAATCAAAAGACACAGAGTTGTGGGATGGATTAAAAAACAAGGCCCAACAATATGCTGGCTCCAGGAAACACATCTCAGCTCTAAAGACAAACACAGGCTCACAGCGAAAGGATGGAAGACAATACTCCAAGCTAATGGTAAACAAAAGAAAGCAGCTGTTCCCATACTTATATCAGACAAAGTGGACTTCAAGATAAAACAGGTAATGAGAGACAAAGAGAGGCAATATATAATGATAAAAGGGACACTCAACCAAGAAGACATGTCACTTTTAAATATATATGCACCTAACACAGGAGCACCAAGGTACATAAAGCAACTATTAACAAACCTAAAAGGAGATATTAACAACAACACAATAATAGTAGGAGATCTTAACACCCCACTTTCATCAATGGATAGATCACCCAGACAGAAAATAAATAAGGAAATAATGGACCTAAATGAAAAACTAGATGAGATGGACTTAATAGACATATACAGAGCACTCCATCCAAACACAGCAGATTACACATTCTTCTCAAGCGCGCATGAAACAGTCTCAAGAACAGAACATATGCTGGGAAACAAGGCAGGCTTATATAAATTTAAGAAGATTGAAATCATAACAAGCATCTTTTCAGACCATAATGCCATGAAGTTAGAAATCAACTACAAAGAAAAAACCGGGAAAGTGACAAAGCAGTGGAGACTCAACGACATGCTACTAAACCACCAATGGATCACTGATGAAATTCAAGGAGAAATCAAAGCATATCTGGAGATAAATGCAAATGAAAATACACTGTACCAACTCATATGGGATGCAGCAAAAGCGGTCCTGAGAGGGAAACTCATAGCAATACAGGCCCACCTTAACAAACAAGAAAAAGCCCAATGAGCAACCTCAAACTACGCCTAACAGAATTAGAAAAAGAAGAACAAACAAAGCCTAATGTCAGCAGAAGGAGGGAAATAATAAAAATCAGAGCAGAAATAAATGAAATTGAAATTAGAAAAACAGTAGAAAGGATCAATGAAACAAAGAGCTGGTTCTTTGAGAAGATAAACAAAAGTGACAAACCCTTAGCCAGACTAACAAAGAAAAAAAGAGAGAAAATGTGTTGGTTTATATTCCACATGGACAGAGAAAATTGTACTGTGGTTACCAGGGGCAGTGGGGGTGGGGGGTGGGCACAAGGGGTGAAGGGAGTCATATATATGGTGATGGACAAACAAAAATGCACAACCCAAAATTTCACAATGTTAAAAACCATTAAAACATCAATAAAAAAAAATATCTGAAGACAAATGAAAATGAAAACACAACATACCAACTCATATGGGATGCAGCAAAAACGGTCCTAAGAGGGAAATTCATAGCAACACGGGCCCACCTTAACAAACAAGAAAAAATGTCAAATAAGTAATCTTAAACTACACCTAACAGAACTAGAAAAAGAATAAAGTCCAAAGTCAGCAGAAGGAAGGAAATAATAAAAATTAGAGCAGAAATGAATGAAATTAAACCAAAAAAGCAGTAGAAAGGAGCAACGAAACTAAGAGCTAGTTCTTTGAGAAGATAAATAAAATTGACAAACCCTTAGCCAGACTAAGAAAAAAGGAGAGAAGTCTCAAATAAACAAAATTAGAAATGAAAGAGGAGAAATTACAACCGATACCACAGAAATACAAAGGAGGACAAGAGAATACTATGCAAAACTATATGCCAACAAATTGGACAATCTAGAAGAAACGGATAAATTCTTAGACTCATACAACCTCCCAAAAGTGAATGAAGAAGAAATAGAGAATCTGAATAGACCAATCACAAGTAAAGAGATTGAAACAGTAATCAAAAACCTCCCAAAAAATAAAAGTCCAGGACCAGATGGCTTCTCTGGGGAATTCTACCAAACATTCAAAGAAGAATTAACACCTATCCTCCTCCAACTATTCCAAAAAACTGAAGACAGACCGCTTCCTAACTCATTCTACCAGGCCAACATCACCCTGATACCAAAACCAGGCAAGGACAGCACAAAGAAGGAAAATTACAGGCCAACATTGCTGATGAACATAAATGCAAAAATCCTCAAGAAAAATTCGCAAATTGAATACAGCAATACAATAAAAGGATCATACACCATGATCAAGTGAGATTTATACCAGAGACACAGGGACGGTTCAACATCTGCAAATCAATCAATGTGATACAACATATTAACAAAATGAGGAATAAAAACTACATGATCATCTCAATAAATGCAGAGAAAGCATTCAACAAGATCCAACATCCAATTATGACAAAAACTCCCAATAAAATGGGTATAAAAGGAAAGTACCTCAACATAATAAAGTCCATATATGACAAACCCACAGCCAACATCATACTCAATGGGGAAAAACTGAAAGCCATACCTCTGAGAACAGGAACAAGATATGGGTGCCCACCCCCACCACTCCTATTCAACACGTTACTGGAAGTTTTGGTCAGAGCAATTAGGCAAGAAAAAGAAATAAAAGGTATTCCAAATTGGAAAAGAAGAAGTGAAACTCTTGCTGTTTGCAGACGACACAATTTTATATATAGAAAACCTAAAGAATCCGTCGGAAAACTATTAGAAATAATCAACAACTACAGTCAAGTTGCAGGGTACAAAATCAACCTACAAAAATCAGTTACATTTCTATTCTCTAATAATGAACCAATAGAAAGAGAACTCAAGAATACAATGCCACTTACAATCGTAACAAAAAGAATAAAATATCTAGGAATAAATTTAACCAAGGAGGTGAAAGACCTATACAATGAAAACTATAGACATTATTGAAAGAAATGTTTATGATGACATAAAAAAATGGACTGATATTCCATGCACATGGATTGGAAGAAGAAACGTAGTTAAATGTCCATAATACCTAAAGCAATTTACAGATTCAATGCAATCCCAATCACAATCTCAATGACATTCTTCATGGAAACTGAACAAAGAATCCTGAAATTCATACGGGGCAACAATAGACCCGGAATAGCTAAAGCAATCCTGAGAAAAAAGAACAAAGCTGGACCATCACAATCCCTGACTTCAAAATATACTATAAAGCTATAGTAATCAAAACAGCATGGTACTGACACAAAAAACAGACACAGAGATCAATGGAACAGAACTGAAAGCCCAGAAATAACCACACATCTACGGATAGCTAATCTTTGACAAAGGAGCCAAGAATATACAATGGAGAAAAGAAAGTCTCTTCAATAAATGGTGTCGGGAAAACTGGACAGCCACATGCAAAAGAATGCAAGTAGACCATTATCTTTTGGCATACACAAAAATTAACTCAAAATGGATTAAAGACTTGAATGTAAGATGTGAATCCATAAAACTCCTACAAGAAAATATAGGCAGTACACTCCTTGCATTGTTCTTAGAACCATCTTTTCAAATACCATGTCTACTCGGGCAAGGGAAACAAAAGAAAAAACAAACAAATAGGACTTCATCAGAATAAAGAGTTTCTGCAACGCAGAGGAAACCCGGAACAAAATGAAAAGACAACCTAACAACTGGGATAAAATATTTGCAAATCATATATCCAACAAGGGGTTAATCTCCAAAATATATAAAGAACTCATACAACTCAACAACAAAAAAACAAAGAATCTGATCAAAAAATGGGCAGAGGATATGAACAGATATTTTTCCAAAGAAGATATACAGATCTTGCCAACAGGCACACGAAAAGATGTTCAACATCACTAACCATTAGGGAGATGCAAATCAAAACTACAATCAGATATCACCCTATACCTGTTAAACGGCTATAATTACCAAGACAAAAAATAACAAATGTTGGAGAGGATGTGAAGAAAACGGACCCCTCATACACTGCTGGTGGGAATGCAAACTGGTGCAGCCACTATGGAAAACAGTATGCAGATTTCTCAAAAAATTAAAATTAGAAAGACCATACGACCCTGCTTTCCTATACTGGTTATTTATCCAAAGAACTTGAAATCAACAATTCAAAGAGACTTATGCACCCCTATGTTCACTGCAGCATTATTCACAATAGCCAAGACATGGAAGCAACCCAAGTGCCCATCAACTGATGAGTAGATAAAGAAGATGTGGTACATATATATACCTAAAGGGTATTATGTTAAGCAAAATAAGCCAGACGGAGAAAGACAAACACTACATGATTTCTCTCACATGTGGAAGATAAACAAACACATGGACAAAAACAACAGATCAGTGGTCACCAGAGGAGAAGGGGGTTGGGAGGTGGGCATAAGGGGTAAAGGGGCACATATATACGGTGACTGACAAATAACGTACAACTGAAATTTCACAATATTATAAACTATTATGACCTCAATAAAATAAAAATAAAACATTTTTAGAAGGTAAAAAGTATACAGCGGAATTCATAGACTGAGAACTTTGAATACTGAGTACCTATATAGAAGATACTCGAAAAGCCAGTTTGTGCTCCAGAATCATGGAAAGGCTAAGTATCACAGAAGGTGGGGAACAAAGCATGGAAGTGAAAACAAAAGAGATGGGTTTAAAATCTCTATAAGGGTCAGTTAGATCCCTCTCCTTACCCTCTACCTCTCTATCCCATATTCTTTCTTACTCTATCTATTTTGTGGAGAAAGTGAATTGAAGACACTATAGAAACAAAGATACCAGGCACAAGTTTGGAAGAGAGCCATTATAGTGAAAACAGGGAATTAAGTAAAATTTCCTATATTTAACAATGAAATCACTTACCTACTTGCATAGTTCAGCTCCAAGAAGTCTAGCAGATACGGGTATAACCTACTCTATTCCCTTGGCAAAAATGTCGCAGATTCTTAGCTGTCGAAATTAAAAGCCCCAGAGAAAAGATCTCTAAATGTTGAAATTTGGTGCTTTTCTTAAAATGATCTGGCCAGACTCCCTACTCAGTCATCAAATGATAAGTCCCACCTACATGTTCACAGAGTTTCTAATCAGTTTTGTACCGACTCATGTTTAAATATAAACAAACCAGCAGACATGTGAAGAAAATATCTAACGTAAACAGAAGATTAAAAACAAATAAAAAGGAACTTGATGAAACAGAGACAACTTAGAGAATAAAAGAAAATTTTAAAACAAGGATAATTAACATCATCAGAAAGATGAAAGATACTGCATCCATGAAACAATGACAAGAAGTTATTAAAAAAAACAAAACACAAAACAAGAAAAGGCTCTTAAATTCAAAACACTACAGGTGAAATAAAACAGGAAGAAAAGAAGACAGTTAAATCTCGCCAGAACGTAGAACAGAAAGACAAACAGAAATAAAAGGAAAGGTAAGAAAATCTGAGGTTCAATCAGGAGACCTAATATCCAACTAACACAAGTTTCAGAAAAAAGAACAGTGAAAACTGAGGTGAAGAAATTAACAAAGGAATAATATAAGAAAATTTACCCAAATGAAAAGATACATACTTCCATACTATAAAGGCCTAAATGTTCATCATAGTGAACATAAAAAGACTCACACCAATGAGATCTGAGAAAATCACAGGGGTTGGGAGTGGCCTTCAACTGAATTGGTGATTTACTTCTTGGGGCAGGTGGTAAGAATACAGGTGCTTGTTATTATTCTTTACCCCTCTTTGTATGGCTGAAATATTTCACAGTAAATTAAAACTAACAAAAAAAGACCCATCTCAAGGCACATTATCCTCAGTATTCTAAAGTTTTGCAGTAAAGAGGTTTTGAAAGCTTCCAGAGAGAAAAAAACAAGACACTGAAAAAGCATCAGGAATCACTATGATATTGGATTTCTCAACAGCAACACTAGAAGCGTACATAAAGACACTGGAGTAATGCCTTTATAAATCTGAAGAAAAATGACATCCAACCTAGAATTCCACACCCATCTGAACTACCAGTCAAATGTAATGATAGAAGAAAGACTTTTCAGACGTATGAGGTCTCATTTGAGTCATTAAATTTGGGCAACAGAACAGTCATGGAATCCTGGAACAGGAGAAAAAGGCCAGACAGAAATCCCAGGATATACATGTACAGGACACATGGGATGTATATCCTGTATACATCCCAGGACAGACCTCTACATATATTCTTACTGCAACAGAATAATATTACAAAACTGTAAACAACCTAAACGTCCAAGAACAGGAGAATAAATAGTGATGTAGTCACACAACAAAATACCAAATATAGTGGTTAAAATGAACTAGAGTTACATGTATCAACATAATTCTCAAAAGTAACGTTAAACCAAAGCAATCTGCAGAATACTACATGAAAGATACTATTTATAGTGTTAAATCATATAAAATAGTTATATATATTGTGTTTATGTTCATACATACATGGCAAAATATTAGAAGATGCATGGAAATGATAAAACACATTTTCAGAATAAAGATTTACTTTTGGGAGAAAGAAAAAGCTTATTCTTTTATTAGAAATGAAGGAAACATAAAGAAGGAAATCACTTAATTTGCACTTTTCTTTATATGGGAATGGAGGAGGGAAAGATCAAAGGGCTGAGGGTGGGTAAAGATCCTAAGCAAAAGGGTACAGAGTTTCTGCTTTGGATGATTAAAAAGTTCTAGAAATGGATAGTGGTGATGGCTGTACAACACTGTGAAAGTACTTAATACCAATGAATTATACATTTAAAAACAGTAAAATAGTAAATTTTATGTTATGTATATTTTGTGACAATTAAAAAAAAATCCTAAGCAGAGTGAGGATGGAATCCAGAACACAGGTAGATTAGCTTTTGAGGAGGAAGTGGGATATCTTCACTATTCTAACAGGAAGGAATGCGGAAAAGATGTAAAGAGATAAAAAGTTTGAAAAGTCATCATAAAGAACAGGCAAGCAAGTTGACTAAAGAAAGTTAGCTTCCCAGACAATGTTGAGGGCCCATTGGAAGCCTTACGAAACCTTATGAAGAGACAAGCTCCTGAATAATTATCAATCCAAAAATGATTTTCTAAAACACTTGCACTATGTAGAGGTTAGAAAAGATTTTTTCCCAGAGCCTTTGGCTTATGACTCTATGAAATTCTTAAGAGGATGGTATCTACAGATCAAATGAAGGGAATTAGAGTAATGGTAGATGGCATACAGTTTAAAACAGTGTTTCTTAAACTTGCCTGATCATAGGAATTGAATCACTTGAGGTGTTTACCTCAGGCCTCACTCCACACCTAATGAATCAGAATTTCCAGGAGAGGAACCTGAGATTCTAAATATGTATGTGAAACTAGCAAGCCTGGATTATTCTTAGGATCTGACAAATTTGAGAAACTCTGGCTCGGAAATGCCACTTGAAAGCAAAGAACAAACTGAGTTCTACCACCTCCCAAAGCGTATGTATTGGGGGCATAGCGGAGGAAGAAACAAGTGTTAGAAGGATTCGAGGGAGGTAGAGACCTAAAGAACAGAAAAAAGTAAGGCTGCCATGGAAGCAAGAGACATAATGCCAATCTGGCATTATCAGCCTTTAAGAAGGCAAAGTGGGGAGGGGGAAGGATTGTGGAATCAGGGGGGAAAATGCCTATTAAAAAAATAGTAGTCAGCTTTGCATGCATTACAAACATTTAATATATTTATAATATCTGTAAAGTTTAAACAATTATATTTGAATATACATATTGCTCTCTGTCAACACGTTATGTGGTTCTTTAGATTAGAAACTCAACTTTACAAAGATATCTTGTATCAATTGCTGAGAGTTAAATAAGCTCAACTGTGCCCCCAATATATACACCTTTTAATAGACAGTCACAACTCAGTTAAAAACTTAGAACATAGCAGCTTTATTCATAATTGCCAAAACTTGGAAGCAACCAAGACGTCCTTCATTAGGGGAATGGATAAACAAACTGTGCTACATCCAGAAAATGGAATATTATTCAGCACTAAAAAGAAATGCACTATCAAGCCATGAACAGACATGGAGGAACCTTAAATGCTTATTACTAAGTGAAAGAAGCCAATTTGAAAAGGCTACATCTACATGATTCCAACTATATGACATTCCGGAAAAGGCAAAACTATGGAGACAGTAAAAAGATCAGTGGTTGCCAGGGGTTGGGGGAGAAGGGAAGGGATGAATAGGCAGAGCATAGAGGATTTTCAGGGTAGTGAAAATACTATGTATGCTACCATAATGATAGACAGATGTCATTATACATTAGTCCAAACCCAGAGAATGTACAACACCAAGAGTGAACCGTAACATAAACTATGGATTTTGAGTGATTATGATGTGTCAATGTAGCTTCATCAATTGTAATAAATGTACCACCCTGGTCGGGGATGTTGATAATGGAAGAGGCTATGCATACGTGGGGACAGGGAGTATACTGGAAATCTCTGTACCTTCCCCTCAATTAAGCTGTGAACCTAAAACTGCTCTAAAAAAATAAATTCTAAAAAAAAACCCCAACAACTTTGAAAAATACCAAACTAGAAATACACTATATGGAAAACCCTGTGGTGGGAGGGGGTAATTATTCCACAGAACTCATGTTTCAGGAAGAAGCCTATTCAAGTTGATTGTTTAAAAAACAGAAAGGAAAGAGAAAGCCAGCAATCTTCCTAACCTTGTGACCTGTGAATAGAAAAGCATTCCTACTTTAAAACACATAGTGAAAAAGCAGTGTGAGTCAAAATGTGTTTATTATAAGCTGTACCTAGAAGGAGAGGAAAAAAAGAACCAAACCCACCATTTTTATGCTGTTTTATTTTATAAAGCCAGCTACTTAAAACATTTATTTCTCCTTTTATATAACACACTGACGGGTAGTTCCTTAAAGATTTTCAGTTATTTACAAGGTACAAAGCACCTTATTAATTCTACTCTCTTAATTAGTACTACCAATTCAGTATAAAATGTTAATTATATTAATTAAAGATGAGAAGCCCCTAATAGTCCATTTTAGGTCTTCCCACAACACACAATGAAGAAATAACTTTTGTTGATTTTCTCTGGAACAGTAGGCACCATTTTATAGTAATAAAAGTAACATTTATAAGAACTTTTACCACCACCTAAATAAAGTTAAAGAGCTATGATCCTCAGTAAAAGATTTCAATATTGTATGTACACAGAAACTTCTTTAAAAAAAGCAGAACTTAAAATACACACATTTACCAGATAAAAAGAACAAAATCCTATCATGGTAGATATGCTTTTTTAATCAATTCCCCTCTCTCCCCAGCACATATATATACATACCCTTCTTCTCCATATACACCCTTCAATTACTCAGTTGCTATAAGGTGAAAATCGTCTCAGACGGTGATAGTTAAAACAACTCCCCATTTAACGTCACTATATTTTTAGAGTTTTTGTTGCTTTTGTTTGCAATTCATGTAGAGAATTTAAGACCTATAGCATCATCAGCATCATCTGGGAGCTTGTTAGAAATGCAGACTATAAAGCCCCAACCCAGACCTACAAAATCAAAATCTGCATTTTATATGCACATTAAAACTTGCTAAACCCTCACCTATAGGATTTAATACCATTCAGAGATGGAGGAAAAAACAATTCCTCTTTGAAGATATGCCACTATTTAATCTTGGGGAAGGTCACAACCAAAACGTGACCTTCCTCATCTATAAAACAAAGGCTTGGAAATGGCCCCCACTTGCTCTAAAATTCTGTTAGTCCATAAGATGTCTAGAAAAATATCTGAATTTTTAATCAGTTTATCAGCTGCCATAGGATTTTTATAAGGAGGGGAGCCAAGGATTACATACTTATTGCAGAACTATCATACTTCAAAGTTTAAAACCATTAAAAAAGTTAAGTAGCCAAAATTACAAAATACAACACCTAAGCAAAGAAATCATAAATTATATTTATTCCTAATATATATATATTTTAAGGAGAAATCCATTTCTAAGTGAACACTAATTTTTCACCATTAACTGACCCAAAGATTCCACAAACACAAACTTTTTGGTCAAAACTGTTATTTAGCCAACGACTATTTAAAACTTAATTAGACCTGAATAATACTACAGAACTATAAAAAATACTCTACTGTGTCAATACACACGTAGTTCTTTCCATTAGAAACTCAACTTTACAAAGTTATCCTCTATCAACTGCTGAGAGTTAAGTAATCAAATTTGAGGATCAGCTGGGTGCTTCAATTGATATTTATCATGAACTTACCTTTGGTGTTAGAATATTTGAGTTTTATAAAATATTAAAAGAAAAAAACTACCTGTATGTGCATCCTAGCTTACAATAATTTAAAACTATAAAAATAACAGAAGCTATAATTTTTCTTGCACAAAACAAACCTGCATTTTACTTCCTCTACCTAGTGCAGATGAATTCTAAAGTAGCGCTTCTCAAACCTTAATGTGCATATGAATCACCTGCAGATCTTGTTCAAATGCAGTTTCTGATTAGAAGATCTGGGTAGGGGTCTGAGAGTCTGCATTTCTAGCAAGCTCCATGGTGATGCCAAATTCAGACACAGAGCAAGTAGAAAGCTTCTAAAAACAAAAAAGCATAACTTATAATATTTAGATGGCCATGGTTTGCAAAGCACTGGTCTTGATAACATTTCCAATGAAATTCCTAACTGAGCAACCTAACACTTTCCCATCCTTATCTTACTCGATCCCTCATATGGATGTGATACTTAATCATTCTATCATTCTTAAAACCTAGAAAACTTGTATCCTAATCTTCCTTCTACCTCTCTTTCTTTTTGATCTCTTCCCATGTTCCTCATACTTACATGTGGGTGCATCACAGGATTCCATTCTTAGCTTCATCTCTTTTCCATTCTAATGCTGTCCCTGGGTCACCTGTATGCTCATGGTCCAACTTCTGCATCTCCAGCCTAGACATGTCTCCCAATCTTAGATCCATATATTCAACTACCTAACAGACATTTCTAACCATTTGTCTTCACAGGTGTCTAACACAAAATATCGCAAACTGAACTCTTCGTCAACACCTACCACCCCTAGAAACCAGCTTTTTCAACCCTGTATTGATTTTGTGACCACCCCCACCCATCAGCCCATTTGTCCAAACCACATTTTAAGACTCTATCCTTCTCCCTCACCAAGTGCAATTAATCCTATCTTCTACTTATTTCTCAAACTTCCTTCCTTCCTCTCTAGTGTCAATATCAGTTTGGAAATGGATCATTTCTGATCTGGTTACCAGAGTAACCTAACTAGTCTTCTTGCTTCCAATCTCCTTTTCCCCCTCAGTCTCATCCTCCACACTACTGTGTAATCTTTGCAAACCTAACTTGATAGCACTCCCCTATTAAAATTCACCAACGATTCACCATTAACTTTAGGAAAAAATACTAACTTTTTTTTAGCGCGTCATATAAAGCTCTTCACAATCTTGATTCTGTCTCTCTCTGGTCTCAACTCCCGCCACCCCTTGACAGTCAGCAAGTACTCTTGCCATGTCAAGCTACATGCAGCTGCCTGAGAGTGTCACATCCTCTAACGCCTGTGTGTTTGCATAGGTTATTATTCCCTTAGCTTAAAATGCCCTTATTAAGCTAAGTACTAATCTTCTTTCAAGACTCTACTCAAGCATCAGATGCTTTAAAATGCCTTTTCTAATCACCTCAAGTCTGAGTTAGGTAACACCACAAACTGTGCTCCCTCTATTACAGGGTTTTCCATATGCCTGCCTCTATTCTAGTACTTATCAAACTGTATTATAATTGCTGGTTTATTCATCTCCTCCACTAGACTGAGCTCATCAATTACTCCTTTTAAAAACAGAATGTCCAATACATGGTAGGTTCTCAATAAGTGTATGCTGAATAAACTATCTTGAAATACAGTCATAAATAATTATTATGGCTACATGTTTAAACTACAAATAACTTCCAATAACTGTGTCTCTAAGATGATAAAAATTTTACTTCACTTTACTTATAGACTCAACAGAACTTCATAAGACTTCACAAAACATGGAAGTCCAAAATACTTAAGGTACTCACTTAATTCTCAACAACCTAAACGTATTTGTTAAAAATATCAGAATAGCCTTCCGAATATTGTGTTAAACTAAGATATTTTAATTTCACTAACTACAGCGTTAGACAAATAAAAGCACTAGTCTCTTCTCCAATGGCTGAAGTAGGAAAGGAGTATGGTAAAATGATGCGTATATTGTTCAGGTGGCCTAGGTTTGTGCCCTGACTTCTTCTACTTACTAGCTACACAAACTTGGATAACACTGAACATCCCCAAGCCTCAGTTTCTTCAATGGAAAACAGAGATACAATTGCTTACGTACCCCAGAGGTTGTTTCAAATATACAGATATGAATGTGAAAGCATTTCTATAAACCATGAAGTGCTAAATAAATCTGAACTATTATGTTAGCTTCCATCCCAGCATCTGCCAAAGATTTTACAGGTGCAGATTTAAATTCAAGTTTTGCAGGCTACTACAACCTCCCATACCCATTCCATATTTCTCTCCAATGACTGAAAATTCATAAATAAAATTAAGTTCCAGGATCACCAGAGCACAAGACTTATTCAATTCAAATTCACAAGTCCTCAATATTCTTATGTATTTAAAGTGTTAAATGATATCTAATTTAATAATAATCTGACATGTTCTTAAAAAGTGGTTATTTTATAAATCTCAAAGTAAATCTCAAGGTAAGTTGTTGGTACAGTCATTTAAATTTCAGCTCCATTTTAAAAAATTAATTGGAGGACAAAAATCAGCAGGGAATATTTAGAGATATCTTCTTTTATGAACTATTTAGATTGAGTACTGTCTACTGACATAGAAGTTTGATCTACTATATACTAATTAACATGAAAGTTAAAAAGTCACCATTACAAAACCAAGATGTTTTTCCCCCAAATTTCTGGCTTCTCAGATACACCTGGTGGTCTAGCAATCAGAAGAGAAAATTTGCTGCATTTTTCTAAACTAAAAAAGTGATAGAGCATGTTAATTCTGCTCTCAGCAATATCTTTCTTTGTTCAGTAGGGACTTAATGGGGATTATGGACTATATTAGGAGAACTGTTTTCAGTCCCTTCTGTAATATTTATAAAAATAGGATTCTTTAACTTTCAAAGGGCAAAACTCCTTTAAAAAAAAAAAAAGAAAAAACAAAATCTACTACAAAAGTCAGCACTTCGGTACCTGATTGTGGTAACAAGGCCAAAATCCAAGACGAAGCCCTTTATTGCACATCGTGTTCCAACATCTTGGGCAGCCCCATCTTGCGACCTCTCCAGATTGGCTGCTCCTGCTCTCTCTACTGCAGAGAGAACTTCAATTAGAGAGATTCTGAAGCTCATAAATCTAAACTGGATACTCCCCTCATTGGAGGCAAGGATGGTAAGAATCACTAAAAAGATTCAAGTTAGAGGAGGTTTCAAATATTAAGTGGCTTGAAACCACTATAATGCAGGCAGCTGAGAGTCTTACTATGCAACAGTCTATTTACCTAAAAAAAAAATCTTAAGGAAAAGAATGGCAGCAAATTATTAGATAACCTGAAAAAAACAGGTTATATAATCATAAACCTCTAAAAAGTGAAATATTCTCCACTAAACTTGTGTAGAATTTATATCTGTAATACGAACTTATAGCTGGCCATTCATGTTCACAATCCCTATGAGAAAAGCAAGCAAGAAAAAAAGTAGGACACATTACCAACTTCTTTTTATGCCCTAAAATAACTTCCTTGAAAAATTGTTTGGTTAAAAACCACTGGTTAGGAAGGTTTCCCTGCTGACTTAAGCCTAGCTGCCCAAGCAAGGATTCAGAAAACGTCTTCACCTACAACAGTGCATAGGCAGAAGGAGCAGAGGCTATGGCGGTCTTCCTAGTGACACTTCCAAGTCACATAAATGGCGTATGTTTCTGGGATAGACTGCCAACAAGTTACTGAAAGAAGAGAAACAAAAACAGCAAAAACCTGGCAAATAAACAGGCCAATGCCCTCACGTGTTTTATTATGACATAAAAGGTAAGTCTTAACTAAAGCTACCTTGAGGCTACCAGATCTAAATCATATCCTCCATACTAATACTAACTGATTTGTGAAAGACTGGATTAGTTTTCAAGCTGTTTTTCCATAAAGATGTGTAATGATGTATAACATGTATAAAGCATTTCTTAGACCAAGCAAGTAACAAGCCACATCCCAGAGAACTTCAGCAATTAAGATTTTTCAATTAGAGGAATAAACAAACAATTTGAACCACCTTTACCACCATGAATTTTTATCAAAAGTGTGCTGGTTTGTGCTATGCAAAAGAATGAGGTTAATACTGTTGACATACTATAACTGTATTTACTAAAAAATTTAACAATGATTTTACCTTACCTGAGTGTGAAAATTTGAAATGGTAGTTGTCTCAATATCTTTCTTGCCCAGAATTTCCATTTTCACTGGAGTGTTGGGGAAATTAAAAGCAAAGTAGTCCAAAAAGTCTGGGAGATAAGCAGCTGCTCCATGCACTATTGCTAAAGCATAGTAAGCAGCATTTTTCTCATTTTCACTGAATGTCAAAGCAAGAAACTCCTCAGAAAATCTCTCCATCTCCATTGGAGACAAAAATGAGAGTTCATCCATGTAAGCATGAAGGACAAGAGCACCACCATTGGACTGGTGTTCCTCATGAATAAAGTTGCTAAATTTAGTACCTGTTTTTAAGAAATTTCTACGAATAGAATGTTCCTGGTGAGTCATAAAAGGTGTCTGTACTCCCTGGGGTACCCGATATTCTTGCATGCCCAAATTTAATCGGCACAGCTGTTCATCTTTCAGATACCTGAAGGACTCCTTATTAACTCCTGAAGTGCTATTTATTTGTCCTTGGGTGAGGATTTCCTTACTGATGCGAGTCAGGCCAGCACAGACGGTTTGTACTTCCTTATTGTACATTTTAAGGCGTCTTCCTCGCATATCTTCTCGGTGTTTCTTTTTCTTTTTCTTCTTTATTTTCTTCAAGACAAAATCATCAGCTCTCTGGGTTTTACCATTTTCATCTGGTGTTTCTGGCCACAATAATTAAAAAGAAGTTAGTTGCTGGGCCTAGCGTCAACATACAAGCTTCTTAAGGTACTTGATCTCAAATTAAAAAGCCTATTCTCAGTTTCTCTGAATTTGCCATTACAACTTACATGTTTATAAAATGAGACAAAGATCTTAAAATACAATAATATTCTGGATTGAAGATTATGCTAAAAAGTAGATAATGCAAAAGTAAGCACATAACTTAACATGACTTGCAACCAAAACTAAAGGAAATATCACATACTTCACATATGCCATAGCATATGGAATATCTGTTCAGAAACCACTGTAAAATCTAAAATGAAGCTCATCATATTTTGCTGTCAGTATACAAATTTCTATGATACATATAAGTGAATCAAACAAAGGCAAATTAAGCTATAAAACATCATTTTGCCTACCAAATTGGCAAGATTTTTTTTTTTTGGCATCCTCATATACTGTCACTGGAAGTATAAACTGGTACAACTTTCATGGAGGGCAATTTGGTACCCTCCAAAATGGATATGTACCAAAAGCCTTGAAAATAATAATAATTCTCAGACCCAGATAGTCAACTCCCACGTAAAAATTACCTAAGAAATTAACTGAAGATACACAAAGATATCCATGACAGTGTTATTTAGGGACTCCCCTAAATGGCTAATAACAGGATACTGATTAAACTCTGATACTTACATACTGATAAAATACTACCCAGACACTACATATTGTATTATAGATGAAAAGAACTGACAAATTACAAGGTTACAAAATGCTTACATTGTCACTCTTTCCAGAAAGACTTCTCTAACGATTTTTCCCCACCCAATTTGGATAGCTACTCCTATTACATGATTCCCTAGCACTGAACTTCCCCTATCACAGCACTTACCACATTCTGTTATTACATATTTAATTTTCCACCTTTCCTACAGACTGTAAGCAATCTAAGGTCAGAAATATATATCTTACCTTTCTTTCCAGAGCATCTTATGCATGTATAATCTGATCCCATTTTTATAATATTAAACATTCTTTCATTCAAACATTTATTAAGTACCTACTATGTGCCAGGGACACTTCTGGGACTAGGGATATGGTGTTGACTAAGACAGACACAATCCCCTACTCTCTCAGACCTTACCATCTAGTTTGGCAAGAAAAAGAAAGTATCAGTAGGCTACTCTAGAGGCTGGGGAAGCTCTCTTTGCGAGGTGACATTTAGGCTGAGTCCTAAATAAGACAAGCAAGGCATGTTTTCTACGGAAAAATATTCCAGGGAGAAGCACAGGACCTAAATAAGGGAGTTGTCTAGGCTGGTAGGATTATAAATATCTAGCTTGCTTCCTTTTTGCTTATCTCTATTTCCTAATTCCAATAAACATACATTACTTTTATAATTTAAAAATTTATTTTTAATTTTTAAAGGATTATCATGGATTGACAAACTCAAAATAGAACGGCATCTTTTATTTACTAGTTGGAAAATACACCTAGCAAGAAATCTTTAGGATTAAATATCAGGTATGGGCCTGACCAACCTTTAAGCTTGGTGGGATATTTACTGTATAGAATGTATCCACCCAACTATAGTATTTCTGACATGATTCAAGTAATTCAGTGTTAAGACAGATACTCCAATTAATCCTATTACTACATCTGGGAAGAACGAGTTCAACAAATTTTGCAGTAAAGAATTTAGTTGGTATAATATGTAAATATATGACAGCTGCAGTACTCAGTACAAAATCATTCCAAATCACCAGGCAGTACAAGTTATGAAACATTCTAAAGAAAGTATTTAAAAGTGCAAGGCAAAGATTTTAAAGTGTATAGATACCAAATAACTTTCATTCCATGTAATATCTGCTTTTAAACAACAAAAAGAAAACCCTTCATTTGCAAATATCACTTGTAATTAAACTGAGATCATATACCAAAATATACATGTAATCAGATTGTTTCAATTGGCAAGAGAGAAAAAGTAGTCAATCTTTTATTCTATATACAACTAAATCTTTGAGAATTCGTTAAAACATCTAGTATGTCATTTATATTTCTTACCAAATAAAATTAATCTAAATGCTTTTCCCATATATCAAATCAGTAATTTAGGCAATTCTCCCAAGCAGCTAAATGTTAATGCCATTAAATATAAAGGTTAGACCAATTAAAATAGTCATCTAATTACCCTCTGCTAAATGTTTTAGCAATTTCACAGAAAAAAAGAAAAGAATGTCTCTGAATAGATCCTGTTATTTTAAGCTTCAGAGGAGGTATTTAGTATGCAGAAGATGAATTGTGACCTAAATCAGCCACTGAAATTAACACCAAGAAGGAGATGCCTTGATTGTAACACATTTTCTATATTACTATCAGCTTACCAATGGTAATTCTAACATGGCCAAGTCTCTGTGGGTTTTATTCCAAAACTCATTTATATGGGAGCCATTCAATCAGTGAAACACAGCCCATCTCAAAAAAAATCACTGTACCAGGAAATGAAAAGGAACTTACATTGATTGTAATCTCGTATTTCAACATGATAAAAGTTTAAAATATGAAATAAATTTCAATCTATCTCCTCACTAATCCTGTTTTTCAAATTTTGATTCTTATCTAAGGCTGAAATATAGAAAGCTCACCTTTGTTTATAGAGCAATTTGAGACTACTTGTGTCATATTAGCTAATGAATTTCCATGAATAAACAAAATTTATTTTTGAATTATTGCGGTGGCGCCAAGTGAGAATGGCATACATATACAAAGTTGTTAAAGGTTATTATAGTAAGTTAGCCATTACTGCTTTATAAGAATGATACTGAAGTTGCCTTGCCTTGAATTAGAAAACATTATTTAAAAGTCAATGTCTTTGCAATATAAATGTATCAAATCAATATGTTGCATGCACATTTTAAACTTACACAATGCTATATGTCAATTATATCTCAATTAAAAAGTCAATGTCTAAAGTCTTCACAATCTTTCCATTTCTTGTGGCGTGTTTTAGCTTTCCAACAGAGAATATATTTAGGAAGTAACATTTTGAGTTTTTTCCCATAGTGCTAAAGCTAAAATTTACTGACATCAGTCCTTTTACAGAAAAAGAGCCAGGCTACACCATATCTGTGATTATCAAACTGTGAAATTAAATATGAAGAGATATATGTAATTCTACAGAGGAAAACACATTCATCTGAAAGACAAATGGCTGACTGTCTTAAAAAAGGTCTTTATAACTATAAGTAGATTAATGCACGACACTATCAAGAAAATCCTCACCTGTCCTAATATCATCAATATTATCAACTATCAAATAGCATCATTTACTTAACATCACTATTGAAAACTTGCATTAATGCAAAAAATATTGCTTGCAACATTACAAAAAAACTTAAATTCATAACACCATTCTTACACTTGAATTATAGCTTAGAACTGAAAAAGATGTAATATCCTCAACTCCTAAAAATCATGGTGGATAGGCAAAAGCAAAACAATTACAATTTTTTACAGTTTATTAATAATAATTTTAAAAAGGCTAAAGTTGTTTTATGAAAAATAAATTTTTTTGGTCGTATTAAGAGTTCTTCCTGTTCCATATAAAAACCTGATTAAAAAAGAAAAACAAAAAACTGCTCATTTTGAAGGCCGTTATTTTAGTAAATCATTGTATGTTAATAACACTGCCTTACTTTACCCCCACCCCTCTGTATTATGGTGTTTAAGAGTGGCTGGCTGGATTTGAATTCCTGTCCTACCACTTCCAGCAGTATTACCTTTTGCAAGTTAATTTCTTTGTACCTTGTTTTTCAGTGGCAAAATGGGGGTAAGTAACAGTACCTCCTCATAAAATCAGTGTGCAGAGTAAATGAAACAAAGCATATGAAGTACTTAGAATAGCCCTAGAACATAACAAATACTCACTACATGTTAACTACTATTATTACCCCCAAAACAGTTGAATTGTAAAGGCAGCAGAGTGTGCTGTTTAAGAGCAGTGCTTTACAGTTAGACCTAGGTTAATATCCTAGCTCTATTGCTTACTAAGGTCTCTGGGCAAGCTCATTAATCTCTTTAAATTTCAATTTTCTCATCTTAAAATGTTATTAACACTAGTATCTATCTCACAGAGTTATTGTAAGGATTAAATGAAACAATGAATATAAGGCACATCACAGTATTTGAAACACAATTAAGTGCTCACTACCTTTATTATCATTTTCATAATAATAATATTTGATAACATTCCTTGAATAATTGGCAATAACTCTGGGATATCAAAACTAGAGCTAGAAATTAGTGACCGAGAGTATAATGTAGTACCACACAAGAGAATCACATAAAAAGGGAAAAAATCTCTGAAAGAGGGAAGAAAACTCTTATTCACCAAGCGTCTGTTAGAGATCATATATGTTATCTCATTTTAATCCTCAAACAAACCAGTGAAGTAGATATATGAGTCCTTTTTATGGAGAAGAAAACAGAACTTGAAACAAGATAAATTACTTATATTAGGTCACAAAGCAAGCAGGTATCAACCAAGATTCAAACTCTCACCTGGCTGACTCTAAAACTCAAACTCTTCCAACACACTATACTACTCTCTCTTCCTTTCTGCCTTCTCTATCGCCTCCTCTCTGCAACACTCCCGTTAGATGATCAACTAAAATTACCTAGTTACAATTAATGGACTTGAGGTGGCTTAGAAGACCCTCCAGTAAAGGGAGTATTATTTCATTCAACAAATATTTTCCTGAATGCCCACTACATGATAACTCTGCATGATCACAAAGATGGCATTATTTATGTTATGCAAAATTTTTCATACCCTTAAAAGCTTTTTTGCCTTTCTATGGGTGAGTAAGGAAAAATATCAGTCCCTTGAAGTTGTTGCTCTGATAAATGAGATTATCTGTTTGTTTAGTTCTCTGTATAATCCCAAAATAATTCCCTACTCCTATTAGCAAAAACAATCAACTGTTTTCAGATTTAAAATTCCTGCCAATAGCTTTTTGACATCACAGAAAATTTCAATTTGTTGTCTGACTTAGGGACACTTTGCCTGTGACGGCAGTTGGTAAAAGAGGAAAAAAACATGAGAAACGAAGGCTAACTTACAAGGGAATACATATGAGCAATCCTGTCACTTAATGACATTGGAGAAGAGAACTATGGGGATCAACTCCCCTCTTTCCTTTTTTAAAAAATATTAAAATATGACTAAAATAATAAATTTACTAACCAAGAATAATTAAGAAGCATTACTATGCTCTTTATGAGCAATAAGAGAAAACATTAAGATTTCAAAAGACAGGTAACTGTCAGTTTAAGATTCAAACCTGTTGCTTACAAAAAACAAAAAATTTTAATATCTATTTATTACCTTAACAATCCAAATGTGTTTAGTGAAAAGCAAAAAGCCAACTGGACCATCAGTCAAAAAAACTGGGTTCTAGATGGGTTCTATCACTTACTAAGTAGAAAATTTTAAGCCTGTCACTTTACCTCTTCGAAAATCACTCTACTTCCCATTTTACAGATGAAGCAAGTTTACTTTAGCATTCACAGATTAAATTTCTGTTTCTATTTATGAGCAATTCCAAACATCTGGAATCTGAAATTTGTGACTAACCTATACATGAATTTGGATTGAGTACCGTTGGGCTGGTGTGCAGGGACATCTCTTAGCCGAATGATCTATCTCAGGAGTCGGCAAACTCTTTCTATAAAAAAGTCTGTAGGCCATATGATCTGTCTCAACTACTCTACTGTGCAGCTGCAGTACAAACACTACCATAGACAATACATTTGAATGAGTGGAGCAGCGTTCCAATACTTTATTTCTGGACACTGAATTTGAATTTCACATGATTTTCATGTGTCATGGGGTTTTTTTTGAAACATTTAAAAAATAAAAACCTTTCTCAGTTCACAGTTCCTACAAAAATAGGCAATGGAACTGATTTCTGACACAGGTAAAAGTAATTCAATGGAAGAACAATCTTTTCAACAAAAGGTGCTGGAGCAATTGGATATCCATAAGCAAAACAAAACAAAAAAACCCAACCTAAACCTCACACCTTACACAAAATTAACTCAAATGGATCACAGATTCAAATGTAAGAGTTAAAATTATAAAACTTTTAGGAAAAAAATCTTGGGCATCTAGGTCTTGGGACCTTAGACATGACACCAAAAGCATGATCCATAAAAGAAAAAAAATCAATAAGCTGGACTTCAACAAAATTTAAAACTTTTCCTCTGTGAAAGACCCTGTTAAAAGAATGGAAAGACAAGCAACAGAGTAGGAGAAAATATTTAAAAATCATATATCTGACAAAGGACTCAAATCTATAATATACAAAGAATTCTCAAAACTCAGTAGGAAAAACCAAATAATTCAATTAGAAAATGGGCAGAAGACAAAGAGACATTTTACTAAGGAGGATATATGGTCAGCAAATGATGACATGAAAAGATATTAAATATCACTAGCCATTGGGGAAATGCAACTTCAGTTCACCATGGGGTATCACTACACATCTATTAAAACAGATAAAATAAAAACAGTAACAATACCAGATACTGACAAGGATGTGGAGAGAGTGGATCCCTCATACACTGCTGGTAGGAATGTAAAATGGTACAGATATTCCAGAACACAGTTTGGCAATATCTTAAAAAAAAAACAAACTAAACATACACTTACCATATGGCCCAGCAATTATATTCCCAAAGAAATGAAAATTTACATCCACACAAAAACCTGAACATGAATGTTCACAGAAGCTTTATTCATAATAGCCAAACTGGGAACAACCAAAATGTCCATCAATAGGTGAATGGTTAAACTGTGGTACAGCCATACCATAGAATACTACTCAGCAATGAAAAGGAGTGAGCTATTGATACATAAAACAACCCGAATGGATCTCAAAGACATCATGCTGAATGAAAAAAATTTCAAAAGAACATATACTTATTATTCTATTTACATAACATTCTCAAATGACAAAATTATAGAGTTGGAGAACAGATTAGTGGTTGCTAGATTAGGGGTTAGGGAAGGTAGAGAGAGACAGAAGGTGCCTAAGACTATAAAGGGATAGCACAAGGGGGATCTTTGTGATGGAATTGTTGTGTATGCAGTGATAATATACAGGTGATAAAATGGCACGGAACTATACACACACCATTGTATCAATGTCAATTTCCTGGTGTTGATATTATACAATAGTTATGTAAGATGTAATCACTGGGGGAAACAAGTGAAGGGTAAGGACTTCTCTATACTATTTCTGCAATTTCCTGTGAATGTATAATTATCTCAAAATAAAAAGTTAAAATAGTTTCTGAAAATCTGAGGATAAGGGAAGGGAAGACATAGCTCTGTAAATAACAAGGGTCTAGCCACTCTCATTATTATTCTTATAGTTGTTTCAAGAACCAAGCATGATAAAATAACAAATGGCAGTTTTAACAGTGCCTAATATCAGCCAGACAGTTTTAAGTGTTTTCCACGTATTGCCCCATTTAATCTACATAACAATCCTATAAAAGAAATACCACAACCCCATTTTACAGACAAGAAAACTGAAGCTGAAGCAGGTTAAAATCATTTGCCCATGGTCACACAGTAGGTGGTAGAGTCGTGATTTAAACTCAGATTGACTCCACATGCAGGCCTCCCGCATACCACTGTAACAAGTATAAAGATGTTCAGCAAAAAAAAAGGTACCCATCAAAAAGTGTGCAAAGCCTGGATTAAACAAGGTTAAACCCATTTACTTTCTGTAGGGTTCTCAGAACTTTTGAAATGCCAGTGGGCATCATGTATCTAGAAGGCTACAGTACATAGTTTTTCCCCAACGTATTTGGCCAGGGAGCCCTTTACTCCCAAAATATATAATCCAACAGTCTCTCATTCAAAAGTTGAAATGTTTAAACTAGCCTTGTGATCATTTTGCAATATAAAAAATATCGAATCATTATGTTATACACCTGAAACTAATATAATGTTATATGTCAATTATATCTCAATTTAAAAAAAGAGTTAAAATGCTTAAATGACCTGATCTTAACCCACTTCTCTTCTTCACATATTAGCAAACTACCAATGCTTCAAGTTGCGCTGTCCAATGTGGTAGCCACTAGCCGAAAGGAACTACTTAATTATAAATTAATTAGAATTAAATAAAACAAAGAATTCAGTTCCTCAGTCACACTAGCCACATTTCAAGTTTCAAGACTTGTTTGTTTCAAGGGCCACATATGACTAATGGCTACCGTACTGGACAGCACAGATACAGAACACTTCCATCACTGGAGAAAGTTCTGCTGGACAGCACTGGGTTCAAGATTTGTTTTTGTTTGTTTTTTAAAGAACTCAGGGCCTGTGCAATCTTCAGAGAACCATATTGTGAATTATTATACTTGCTATATAATCCTCCATAAAAGGAGGCTAGGTCAGAAATTCCTGATGGGGCTGGACCAAGGCATAGGGAAAGGGTTAGCAAAGAAGTGGAAAAAATGAATAGCAAAAAGACAAAGCAACATCATGCAGCTGAGGGACGAAGCTTGAAGTGGAATTCAGGGGATCTGCATTCTAGTCCCTATTATGCCAATGATTCATTAAAAATATATATTTTTTAAATTTTTGTACTTGGTACTTATTAACTGTTACTTGATTAGACAGTCTCTTCACTACTTTGGCCCCTGGTTTTCTCTTCTACAATACAAATTTGAATTGGACGATCTCTAAGATTCCCTCTAGCTTTGTACAGTTAAAACACACAAACACACAAAATGAGAAGGTGAGAAATAAGGGCAAAAATAAAAGAGAACAAGATCATTGCATACCGGCAGTGGAAACTGTCACTCCTGTCAACTTGGCACAAGTTCTAATCTTGAGGATAAGATTTGGATACCACCAAAGGAAGAAAGATTTAATTCAATTCAGTAAATACTTATTGAGCAATTATTTGCAACAAACTACACTATTGGAAGTAGCACCCAAAAAAAACTGATTAACCCTAAGTTAAGACCAAATATGTGGAAAGAATCAAAGACTCACAAAACTTTAGATTGAAAGACTGGTTCATTAACATGTACAGTAATAACCTAACTGGCCCAGTACTAAAAAACACATAAGTATCTGAAAACCTTCTTGAGGAGATACAACTAACAAATTATATTAAATCATATACAAAGTACAAACACCAAATTCAAAATTCATACTCCGTTTCTTTTATAGAGAATATAAAACGCTACAGGTACTTGGGAATAGGAAGACACCAATTTTGGCGAACCTAATTTCTCTAGAACCCACACTTAATTAAGCAGTCCTACATTTTCTGGGTTAAATATTCTTGACTTTAGTGAAAGTTACTGGAATTAAATAAATTCTCAATTTGTTGTGCGACACAGAATAAAACGCAACTGAAATGCCTGCCTCTACTATCTTCTACTGCACACTTCTCACTTTTCAGAGGCACGGTTGGTCCTATTTCCTAGGATCAAAGGGGAGAGAAAACCTTCCCCATCCTTTTTCAGGGAATTAAGATTTAATACGAAAATTAAAAATGATTTTTAGGACCAAGATAAATTACATTTGATATTTTACCTTGCATAAGCTAAGGCAACCAATGAGTCGAGTCACCTCTAAGAATTCAAACTCATTAAAGTCCCAAACCATACCCGTGAATATTTTGGAGCAGAGGAGAGTGAATATTAAAGCTTTCCATCAAGGAAAACAGGAAGAAAGGATTTTGGCAACAAGCCTTTACCTTAAAAAGGCAGTTTTTTAGTACCCCAGCTACTAATCCCACGCCAAGCACGGCGCGGCGCGGCAACACTGGCGAATTTGAAAACAAACGTTGGCAAAGGCTGGGGGCGGGGGGCGGGGGACTGGTAAAGGAGTTAGTAACTGACAGCTCGGCCTCGAAGCGAGAAGCCTCAAGTAGGTCAGACTGTGTCAACGGTTTGAAATCCAGAGTCCACACCAGTGGGCTTAGGAGAATAGAACAGCAAGAGGTAAGCAGGGGATTGGCGTCTTTCACTACTAAAGGGGCGGGATATCGGAACCGAGAGAGACCTAGAGCTCAAGCGCGGGGCAGTTCGCCTGCTCTCACCTCTCTTGGGGGCCTTGATCAGGGGCACCCCTCCAGTCCTCTCGCCGTTTTCCTGCTTATCCTTGTGCTTGAGATCGGAAGGAACGAAGGAGCTGGGGTCACCATCAGAGCTGCGGTGGTGATGATGCCTGTGCCGCTCCTTGTGGCCCTTATGCTTGGGCCCGGCCGCGCTCACCGTCAGGGGCGAGAAGGTGAAGAGGGCCGAGGTGCCTGGGGCCGGGAGCTGGGCAGCGACAGCAGGCCCGGCGGGTGCCAGCGAAGGTGGCGGCGGAGGTGGCAGGAGCAGAGGCTCAACAGGCCCTGGGACGGTTGGGGCTGCATTCGTTGGCGGCAGCGGCCCGGGATGTTGGCGGCTGCGACGCCGCCGGTGAGGGGGAGCGAGAGGGGGGTCCTGGCTCGGCCGCCCCCGCTTCTCCTGAGACCCCCCGCTGCTCGCTCGGCGCTGCCGCTTCACTCCCCGCGGCGAGACCCCAGCGTGGGGTTTCTCCTTCCCCTCTTTGTCCGGCTCCTCCTGCGCCGCCACCGCCCGTACTACGCGCACTGCTCCGACCTGCGCAGCCATTTCACCCACAAACACACATTTAAATGGCCCGACCGCCCCCCCGTCCGCGTATCGCGCAAGCGCCTCCCGCGCACGGCCCGCTGGGCATTGAAGTCTCTCCGCCGCCCTCCACTTCTCGGCCGCTCTTCGTCCAGAGCTGAACATGCCGGAAGCGGCAATTTCCAGCGCTTCTCCGCAAGCCTCTCCAACCGAGCTGTATTGTAGAGCACCCTGGGCCGCGCAGAGCCTCATGGGAGCGGTAGTTCCTCGGCTACCCCCGTCGCGTCCCTGGCTCTGTGAGTGGAGGAGCGGAGAGAGAGCGTGCGCCGAGTCACGCTTCGGCCTGCGACGCAACCGCCGCTGGGCAGAGAGTTGCCGCCAACCGCCTTAACGGCTGAAACAATGTTGATGGCTCTGAGTCCGTCGGCGCGTTCCCATGATCGTCTGCCTGTGTCCCTTCGTCGTTTTACGCAGAGTAGGTGATATCCATAGTTACTTCTAAATTTCATATTCCTCTCCTAACCTTTGTGAGGTAAAAGCATCTCCGGCGATGAAATGAAGAGGAAAGGGGGAACTTAGTAATATGTAAAATGAGGGCCATTTTGCTTTAAAATCGAATGGGGCTGCAATTCAGAAATTTTTTGAACCGCCTCACGGGCATTGCTATGGTTACAGTCACAGGCGTAACAAGGCAGGTGCAAGAACTGTCTGGGAGCCTGGTGAGCGCCGCCCCACCTCCCCATTTAATGTCCGCACAGGTAGAGTCCATCGTTTATTTTGAATACATCCCTACAGTTAGACGAAGAAATTCTAGATGGAAAACCATGTTTTAAGTTTTTTTTAATAAGATTTTTTTCAAGTCCTAAGTGTAAGGTTGCATAAATTTGAAAAATATGTCTACCAGAGAACACTCCAAAAATCATCACAGTTCAACAACGTTGCTGCTCAGAAATTCATTTACAACTTCATTGTCACTTCAGATTTTACCTAAGATTCTTTTAATGTATTTGGTCCTTGAAAAAGATATTTGGGAGTAATTGATTACAGTGATGTACTCGGATACAATTACTGTGGTTTGATACCACTAGATACCTGGAGAAGTTTGTTGCAAATAATTGCTCAATAAGTATTTACTGAATTGAATTAAATCTTTCTTCCTTTGGTGGTATCCAAATCTTATCCTCAAGATTAGAACTTGTGCCAAGTTGACAGGAGTGACAGTTTCCACTGCCGGTATGCAATGATCTTGTTCTCTTTTATTTTTGCTATCATTAGGCTTCCTAATGAAAAATATTGAAGTACAAATGCTGTTTAAGTATTTCATGTTTCTAAAAGTTGTAAACTTTTTTTTTAATTTAAAAAAAGGTAAATCATTATGAGAACTCGGGAATCCTTTGTAATAATTACCCACTAACTTATTTGTAACATAAAATTAGATTTGAAAGATCAGATTTTCTTAAGGTAGATCCGATTTTTTTAATCTAGCAGTACTTCTAATTGGTTGGATATATGTTGCACATGTTTATGTAGGACGTTTGAAATGAAGAAAATGCTGCCAGATAGCTGTTTTGTCGATTACTCTTCTAGATTTGGTAATTTAATAATTTTGGTTAAAACTTATCAGAAATGTAGTTGAACATCTTGTTAGTTGGTATATCCAAATAAAATAATGATTGTCATTATTTACATATTTTATTTTCTTAAATATAGCTTCTTACTACTCTAGTTTCCCACAACGTTTGGGAAGATGTGCAAGGTATGCTTTATTTAGGCAAAAATAACTCCCAGGGAATAGTCACTGTCACAAGCAGTAATTTTGTGCTGCAACCACAAGCTAAGATTTTTTTTAACATGTTTTATAGTAAATTCTGGCAATGTAGACATTTAATTGAGATCCAATTCTTAGAAATCTTTCAAAGTTCATATTTATGTAGAAAATTAGAATAAAAATAACTTCCAAAAATGAAAAATAAGTCCATTCTAAAACTGTTTCTCATACAGCATTCTCCACATAAGCTCAAGTGACAAACTTTTATTTGGGGTTTCCAACCCAATGAAAGTGTAACACTTCTGGCACTTATTTGAGTATTGCTTTTCTTGTAAAAGCCATTAGCACGTTACCATATCTTCATTGTTGAAATTATGAATATAGAGCACTTATTTTAGCTAGCAATATTTTATTAGTTTTATTTACAGATGCACTTGCAGCCTATATTCCAAAGTTGTGTTAAATATTCCAAGTTGATGGTGGGTCCCTTGGTCCTTTGGGTTTTGAAAAACGATTTGCAAAACCTGGGAACAAAAATAAAATTGAATGAAAAAAGAAAGATTTTTTTATATAGAAATGAATACTTGGATTTTAGAGTGTATTGTAATACATGCAAGTACATGGGTTTTTTCCAGAAGGTCAGGCAGCATCTTTGATCAATTTAGTAATAGATTGTAAAGGTATAGTAATTAAGTTAATGCTTAAATGATAACAATAGAATACTTATAACATTTTAAATTTGTAGAACACTTACAAATTTAATAATGGTAATAATTAGATGAAGAATCCTGGTTATAATAGCCTTTGGTAATTCAGCATATAATATTTTTTTTCCAACTTTATTGGGATATTATTGACATATAACATGTAAGTTTCAGGTGTACAACATGATGATTTGATACATGTACATATTGTGAAATGATTACCATGTTAAGATTAGTTAACACTTCCATCCCCTCACATAAATACCATTTTTTTGTATGGTGATTACATTTAAGATTTACTCTTTAACCACTTGTAAGTATATAATACGGTACTATTAATTATGGCCAGCCCTGGGGTCTAGTGGTTAAGATTCCGTGCTCTCACTACCATGGCGTAGATTCATTTCCCGAGTTCCTTTCCCAGTCACTGAACCACACCACCTGTCTGTCGGTTGTTATACTGTGCCGGGCTGCATGTTGCTGTGTTCCTGAAAGCTATGCCACTGGTATTTCAAATACCAGCAGGGTTATCAGTGGTGGACAGGTTTTAGCGGAGCTTCCAGACTAGACAGACTAGGAAGAAGGATCTGGCCACCCGCCTCCAAAAAATATTGGCCATGAAAACCCTATGAATAACAGCAGAACGATGTCTAATATAGCGCCGGAAGGAGAGAGGATGACACAAAAAGACCAGACAGGGTTCCGCTCTGCTGTACACAGGGTTACTAGGAGTATAATCGACTCCATGGCACTAACAACAACAGCTGTTACAGTTACCATGCTGTACATTAGATTCCCCAGAACTTATTCATCATATAGCTGGAAGTTTGTACCCTTTGACCAACATCTCATTTCTCCACCTCCCAGCCTCTGGCAGCCACCATTCTACTTCATATGTCTATGAGTTGGCTTCTTTAGATTCCACATAATAAGTGAGAACATACAGTTTTTGTCTTTTTCTGTCTGACTTATCTCACTTAGCCTAATGCCCTCAAAGTCCATCCATGTTATTGAAAAGGCAGTATTTCCTTCTTTTTTATGGCTGAATAATACTCATATCTTTATATGAATATGTATATGAAATATGTATGTATTGTCTTTATCCATTCATCTGTCAATGGATGCCTAGTTGTTTCCATGTCTTGGCTATTGTAAATAATGCTGCAATGAACATGGGGTGCAGATATCTCTTCCAAGATAGTGATTTCATTTCCTTCGGATATATACCCAGAAGTGAGATTGCTGGATCATACGATAGTTCTATTTTTAATTTTTTGAGGAACTTCCATACTGTTTTCCATAGTGGCTGCACCAATTTATATTCCCACTAACAGTGCACAAGAGTTCCCCTTTCTCCACAGCCTTACTAACACTTAACTGTTGTCTTTTTGATAATGGCCATTCTGACAGGTGTGAGGCGATATCTCGTTGTTTGGATTTGCGTTTCCCTGATGATTAGTGATGTCAAGCATCTTTTCATGTACCTGTTGGCCATTTATATGTCTTTTTTGGAAAAAAGTCTGTTCAAGTCCTTTGCCTAGTTTTTAACCAGATTGTTTGTTTTTTAAATAATATCCTTTTATGTACATCTTTTCACTCCACCCACTCATCAAAAAAACAAAACTGGGAAATTTCAATTTCAGAAATATAAGCACTATTGCTTTGCAAAATTTTTGTATTAAATCCAGTTATACTTCTGCTTTGGCTCAGAAAGCCCTCAATTTGTTACGAGATTATGTTTGAAAAACTTAGAAAAAATAAAATAATAAACAATCCTGAAAAACTAAGTGGTTAATCATTTTTATTTATCTCTCTCCCTCAAACACTCCCCTCCTCTCCTCCCCCACAAAAGAAGGCAGATGAGGAAATTTTGCACAACCAAATAAGACTATTTCTGTGTACTTTCAAAAGATTTGTAGGTTGATAACATTGGTTCCTTATCACTTCAGCAATATATGACTTTCCTTTTCTTTGATAAAGGTATATTTTCAAGGTACTCTTACACTTAACAGTTTTAGGGGCTCAATTTGAGCAATGACAGCTTTGAAATACCAAGGGAGAACAGAGAATGGAAAACTCAAAGGTATTCCTAAACCTTTAATTTCATCATCATACAAAATTGTGGGTATTATATCCTTACAGAACTGATGAAAGGATCAGATGAGATATTTGGTAAAGCATCCAGCACAATGCCTGGCACATAATAACTACTCAACTGTTGCTTAAATCTGAACTACAAAAAACTATACCAGAACTGGAAGAAAAGGAGAGTAGAAAAGAGGAAAAGAAAAGAAGATAAAAACAAAAAATCCACTAAAATTACATTTATTGATGGTGATGGTAAAAAAATTGAGGGAGGGGCACACAGTCTACATTTTATTCCTCTGAGTGGTAAAAATGAAGACAGACAGAAAAATATTTCAGGTTAAATAGTTTCACACAATAGTCACAAAATTGTCTCTTAAGTCCAGGTGGCTTGATTGCAACCCAAGTGGACTGAGAATAGAAGTAAGAATATAATATGCAAGTACTAAGTATCTGAAATTTGAGGAATACCTATATTCAGTCTTTTTCACTGATCAATTCTCAACATTTTAGAACAGTAGTGAGCCACCTTTTTTTGCATGGAGGCCAATTTAGGAAAAATAAAAATTTGTATAAATCACACAATTTTTTCATTCAAATTTAAATACTTTTTTAAGTAAAATATCCTTACAATTTATATCATTCCTTTATAAAAGAGAACCAATGAAAAAGTTAAGTGCTGCTTTTTAAGTAGGTAAAATGTTCAAATCTAGGCATATTTGAGAAGAAACAACATGGAGACAGCTCTCTAATATTTTATCTTCATATTAGATCACAGACTGTTGTAAAGTTCGATAGGCCATGAGTTAATCAAATGGTATCACTGATTGAGGAAGCAGGGAACACTTGTGTTACAGGCAAAGTGTGGTGCTTTGTTCGTTGGTTATACAATATTCTATGTGGATTTTTTTAACTAAATGATTTCATAGGAATAATAACTTATTTTTTTCTAATTATAACATTTTAAACCATAGAGTTAATGTAATCCAAGTAAAATTTTACGGCCCAAGAAACATACCCAGAGATTCTAGTTAAATATTTTGTTGAGGTGAGATAGGGACCATAACTGAGGTATGGCAGAGATTGCTACGTGTCCACCAAAATCTTTGCTTGCTTCTTCAGGAATAGAATTGTGTATGGGCAACTGTCTGACCAGCATTATTACATTTTCCACTTTCTCTTGCAATTTAGATATAGCACATATCTAAGTTCTCTTTAAGAGAGTGTGAGCTGACGTGATGTTGCCACTGCCACTTAAGGCAGTACCTTAAGAGCAACAGAGGAGGCCACACCTTTTTCTCTCATCTTGCCACCTACAATCTGGATGTGACAGCAACCCAATTTTGACCATACAGATTAGGACAATACTGTAAAGCAGTAATTCTCAAGGGGTGGTCCCAGGGATACCTGGAAGTCTCCTAGACCTTTTCAGGAGGTCTGCTTTTTGCTTAATAATTTTTAGAAGAAACATCCTACATTAATTGCTATGCTTCTTAGAAAAATTTATAGCATACATGATACTACCTTAAATAGTATTACAAATTTATGTCATATAGAATAATAGAATGCTTAAAATATAGAATTATCATTTTAAATTTATACCTTGTACTTAGGGGTGATTGGGTAAATAATGCTTGTTAAACTGTCAGAATTGTGCTTCAGCTCCTATTGTTGAATGAGTTATACAAGATTAATAGCAATTGCTGTTTTTATCACACTTGTGTATTTTTTATAATTTTACTTAGATATAAACTGGAGTATTATAGCTTCTCGGAATTTCTTCATTTGGCTAGTCACATTCATTTACTACATGTCACCATAATCATTTGGTTACCTAGCTTTATTTTCTGCATATACTAGGCAATTCAATCCTAGGTAAGATGTTTTGAGGTAGCTGAGGTCAAAAATAAAAAGGACAATTGCATGGAAAAGAATATAAATACAAGGATCCATACATGCAACTTTAAATTATATTTAAGGTTGTATCTCTTATACTGTAGATGAATAATTTAGATAGACAATTTTTTTTAACTCTGCTAGAAAATAACACACATACCAAGATTCAGAAAGGACCTGGAGTTATTTGACTGAACAGAGTCTGCAGGCTTGTTTGGTGGGGAAGAATTACAGATACCTAGAATCAAAAGAAAAAATGTAAGGGAAGGAACAGAGGCAGATTCAGATTAGTGTTGTAATTGTTGAGATTAAATATTTCCTCCAAAATAATTAATACTACCAAATAAACATATCACTAGGAAATGTAACAAAATATAGATGCTTATAAATGGGTTGGCACTATAATCTTCTCATTTTTGTGTGCATATTTTTTTAAAAGGTTTCTTTTCTTTGCAACCGATTATATAGTAAAGCCCAACTCTAAAGAGAATCGCCAGAGGTTTTCGGAATAGGATCCATTATATTGTGAATCAACTTTTTGGGGGATTCACATTTTGGCTTTCAACTTCATCTTACTTTGCACTCTGACCACTCTGAGTACACTTGTAAATCATTTGTACTCTGCATTAGCTCATCCTTCGCAAGTCTGTGATTTTTCTCACACCATCCTCTACTCCTGGAATATCTTTTTTCAATTTCCAGCCTACTTTTTTCCCATTGTAGATGATTCTAGTTAGGCCCAGAATCTCCCAAAAGCATTGTTATGTTGCTTTGTTTTGCTATTTTAGCTACTTAGAGGTAGGCTTAAAAATATATTTCTCTTCCTAGCACCTTAATATATTCATGTATCAGTTTCTGCCGATTTTTGAAAACAATCCATTGAAAACATGGTCTACATTTTGCATGTGCACTGTCTAGCAGGGAAAAAAGATGATTTCAGGTTTGTATGAACTTTATAAAAACAGCATATAATTGGGGAGAAATTATTAAATATTCACCCTTTTTTTGACTTGCAGCATTTTCAGAATACAATGTGGGGACTGCATATATATGTTTATATACACTAGGATTCTAGAAATACCTCCTCCTTCCTGGAGGTACTTGAGGGTGAATCACTGGAGTACATAGTGAATTTCAATCAGGTTCAATTAAAATATATGTTTATTGAATACTTAACTATGTGACAAGCATTGGACTAGGCACTGAGAATAGAGACATAAATAAGAGGTGGGTGAAGGTGAGAAAGTTCAGGAGATATCATCTCTATACTGCATATGAGCTGAGAGTTGTACACATCCCTTAGAAAGAAAACAGTTGTCCCAAAAGGGAATATTGGTTTTGTACAACAGGAGACAAAGATTCTGTGTGTGTGTGTGTGTGTGTGTGTGTGTGTGTGTATCAGAGGGAACTGCTATTTTGCATATTGTCATAGATTTTTTTTACAAAATAGCAATGCTGTATGGTTGAACCTAATATAAGTACTTAGTTTTGTTATTAAGTTATTACATAAACAGGACCGATTATCCTGCAATTTACTTTTCTCATTTAATGAAATGTCTTGGTTTTTTTTCTATGGCAGCTTCAGTAGAACTATATTATATCATAGTTATTTTTATGCTGCCTACCTAGCGTTAATTCCTTCTTCTTCTGATGCTACAACTTGAATTTTCCTTTAGGAAACCACCCCTCCCCGATTTTCAGCTCCCATACTTCTGGTGTAGCTGTTCTACTCTTAGATCAAGGAACTGCCTTGTGACTAGAGCTGATTTTCAGTTGGTACATTGCCAGGGTCACAAGTTGTTTAGGTGTGACCTCATTTCTTATTGGTCAGTGTCTGTGTGTAACAATTGTTAATTAGGTATGACAGTGTCCTGCTTAATCAGAGCATTGAAGATACTAGTAATAATTGGTTGAGGGATGGGCAAATGAACCAAGCCAAGACAATGAGGCCCAATCAGCACTAGTCATCAGACTGTTGCTTGAGCAACCAGGAAAGAGCTCATTTTTTCCATCATAAGCCTCAAACTACATGGTAAAAGCCTGCCTATGAATGAGCTAATGCAGAGTAGAACAAAACCAGGAGATATGGAATGAGATATTAGGTCCTGATTACATCATTTGAACTCTTGGTTACAGGCCAATAAATTCCCATTTTTCTGCTTAAGCTAGCTTAAGTTAGGTTTTCTGTCACTTGCAACTGAAGGATTTCTGAGCAATTAAAGTTTCCCATCAAAAGCAGGCATAAGGCATCATAGTTGGCAGCTTTAACTTTTGTCATCCTATAATTCATTCTCCATATAGCAGCGAGAATGCTGTTTTTAAAAAACAGATCATGTAACTGCCTAAAACTCTTCTATGACTTCCCATTGCGCTTAGAATAAACTCTAACTACTTAACGTGACCCATAAGGATCTAATCAGCCACACCTTAACCCTCTCGCCTCTTTAATTAATACCCTGCAGCTATGGTGGCTTCCTTTGAGTTCCTACAACACATCAAACTCAGATCTCAGAGCTTTTGTATATGCTGTTGCCTCTCTCTGGAATGCTTTTCTCCCTGCTCTTCTGGCTGGCTCCTCCTTCATGGTTCAGATTTAACATCACTTTCTTAGAAAGGGCTTCCTGGACTATTCATTCTAAAATAGATTCCCTTTGTTATTCCCTCTCATAATTACCTTCTTGGTTTCCTGCGTATCATTTATCACAATGTGTTATTATGTATGTGTGAATTTATTTGTTTAATGTCTGAATCCCTCACTAGACTTAAGTTCCACAAAGGCAGAGCTGAAAATCTGTTCTGTTCACCATCATATACCCAGTGCCTTGCAGAATGCCTGGCACATAGTAGGCACTCAGTGAATATTCAGTGAATGAATGAATGAATGAATGAAAGACGCTAAGATTAGATGCTAGCTTAAAACAAAAGATGAAGAATCCTAATTTCATTAAAGGAGGACCAGATTTAACTACAGACCAGTAAGTGATCCAGGCTAAAGGGAGAACATGTGGAATTCGGGAGTCATGAACCATCTGGAAGGGCAAGAGGACGTGTATGCAAATATAGGCAGATAAGTCTAAAGCTTAAGAATCAGTTTTGGGGACCAGATATTGTTCTTCATTTAAGGACAAAAGACCAGAGGATGAAGGCAGGTGAGAAATAGAAATTAGCCTAGACCTCGAGAATGATCTGGAAGGTCTTACTTAGAAATAAGACTCAGGGTCTCTGAGAGTTCCACCATATCTCTAATCTATGCCAATCTAAATCTACCTGAAGTTTCTGTGTCTTTGTTTGATATCCCCAAGACCAGGTCGAGCTAGAGAAAGAAAGATTTTTTTTTTTGGCAGGGAAGGATTCGCCCTGAGCTAACATCTGTTGCCAATCTTCCTCTCTTTTTTTTCTTCTCTCTCCAAAGCCCTCCAGTACATGATTGTGTATCCTAGTTGTAAGTCCTTCTAGTTCCCTATGTGGGGTGCCACCACAGTATGGCAACTGACTCACGGATGTTGTGGCTCCGCGAGTGGGAAACCAACCTGGGCCACCGCAGTGGCGAGAGCACTGAACTTTAACCACTAGATCATCAGGGCTGGCCCAAGAAAGACTTTTATTTATTATTTTTTCTTTTGGTGAGGAAGATTGGCCCTGAGCTAACACCTGTTGCCAATCCTCTTTTTGCTTGAGGAAGATTAGCCCTGAGCTAACATCTATGCTAGTCTTCCCCTATTTTGTATGTGGGTCGCCTCCACAACATGGTTTGATGAGTGGTTTAGGTCCATGCCTGGGATCTGAACCCACAAACTCAGGCAGCCGAAGTGGAGTGTGCCGAACTTAACTGCTACGCCACCGGGCCAGCCCCGAGATTTTTTTTTAGAGAAAGAAAACTGGATGTTTCATAAACTAAGCTGATCAAACCAATCTTTAGTTGGCTATTGAAGTCACTCATTTCTTTGCTTTTGGCTGTTGTATTTCCCCTGTTTAATACTATAATTTCCTCTTGAATGTTTAAATTCTCTTTTGACTGACTTTAGAGGAAAGAGTATTTTCCAATCATACTTTAAGCCATGAAAGGTGAGAAATCAGTTCACTTGAGAGATCAGGTGTGGTGGCAATGAAAGCAGACTAGCACAAGTTTATGGATAGGGAGATAGAGTAAAAACTCAGAAGAAGAGTAAGATTCAGCTGTAAACCTTCTTACTTAGACAGTATCTTAAATCAAGTTTTCTCAGTGCTCTTTGTCCCTCCCTATAACCAGTAAAATACCAAGTAGCTGTTTGGTCCTTGATTACCCAAATGGATAAAATTTGTAAAAAGTATATCACCATGTTTCATATACTTTGTAGTTGTAAATAAGGATTTCTAAGATAATTCCCTACAGTTTCAGGAATCTTTGGGTTTTGTTTTCATGACAATATAGCAAAAATAGTAAGCAACAGACTTTTATTGCTAACAGTACTTAGTAAAAATGGAAATGTGTCAATACTTTGCTTATTTCATTAAATCAACACATTTGTTTCACAATATGCTTCACTATAACTATTTTCAAAGAAAATACATCTGAGGTTAGACTGTTGGAAATATTTGAATACACTTGTACGACAGCGTCTTAGGATGGGTAGAAAGTGCCAAACATACTATTATTCCTGTCTATTAAACAGAAACTTTCCCTCCCCTTACTCCCTACCCAATATTAGCATTGTGGAGCCCAGCACAGTACAAGGCCTGGGGTTGATTTTTCTGATCTGTAGGACCCTAAGGAGGCTCTATTTAGGAATAATATTGTTAATTTTTTACAGAGTGGTTATATAAGGAAAAATTATGTATTTGTGAAAGTAGCATATATATTCTAAAAAATACATATAAAGAAACTTACTCTTTTTCATGTTTCGCAAAATTTTCAAACTCTACAAAAATGAAGAAAGGAAAAATGTTAGTTTTTTTCTTGTCAAATCCAAAATACTTCAAGTAGAAATATAGACTCCAGTCAAAAGGATTAATTTCCTAGAAAAGAGCCATCAAAATGCACAAAATTATTTTTCGATCTTGTCCTTTTTAATTCAGTGCAAAATCCACACTTGATTTTATCTTGCTATTTTTCCCACCCGTGTAAGAATCATACTATGTGTTTAGATATAGTGCTGTCACAATATCAGGGGAAAAAGTAGAGTTCCTACTTCTCTTCTTTATTAGGACCATTCCAGAACCCACAATGGCTTCTGAAGGTAGCTGTGAGCCATAGCCATTCCCATTCTAGCCAAGAATTTTTGTCAATCATATTCTGTACTCAATTCGCTAAAATCCACTCCATATTGTTAGCCGTGCTACTTCCTTCTACCCCCTTTCAGCAAACCCATGTCCTCTGCCTCCTTTATAGTGGAGTCTAACTTATCTCTTCCAGGAACCTACTAGATTTCTTTTTTTTCTTCACATTTCCTCAGCATATGTGTTTTTAATCTGTTCCATGGTATTTTATTCTTCCTAATAATTTTCATGTTGTTTCTCATATAGGCAATCTATTCCAGTAGATTAACTGTACACTTTTCAAGGGCAAGTAGATATTCTTTATGACATTTCTACTTTCCTAACACCTAAAAGAAATGTATGTACTCTTCTATATAATAGATATTTAATAAATTCTTGTTTTTGAAAACTTTTATTTATATTTTAAAGAATAGATCATTTATTTATAATTCAAAATATTCTAGTAAAAATGCTCCCATCCTTTTCTCCAACTACCCAGTTTCTAATCTCCTCCACAGATAACCATTGTAGTTAGTTTCTTATGTATCCTTCCAGAGTTACTTATGAATATATAATACAAATATAGGTTGTATTTTGTCTCTTTTAAGCAAAAGTTAATAAATTATATATAAATATAAGAAAGTCCTCATTCTTTTTTTAGCTACATAGTATTCCATTGTATGCATATACCATGATTCATAATTTATTTAATCAGTTCCCCTAATGACTAACATTTATGTGGTTCCTAACTTGTCTGCTCTTATAAATAATCTGATTTAATTTTAATCTAATTTTCCATCTTAATGCTGGCCCTGGGGAGTGGAGGAGACACCTTCAGTAATGAAAAAGCCTCTGACATGTTTCCTAAAACTCCCATCTTCTTTACCTTACTCCTTGTGAAATTTTTTCCAGGAGTCTTCAATGTCTGTTTTGAAGATGTTGAATTTTCCATGGTATTAGGACAGCTAGTAGAATAAGTCTCTATAGATTGAGCCTGCATACCTAAAAAAAAAAAAAAAAGTTTATTGCATAGCTTCTTAAGCTTTCAGGTTATATGTAGGTATATGTTCAGTTATTCTTTTTTATTTTTATTTTTTTGGTGAGGAAGATTGGCCCTGAGCTAACATCCATTGCCAATCATCCTCTTTTTGCTGAGGAAGAGTAGCTCTGAGCTAATGTCCATGCCCATTGTCCTCCCTTTTGCACGTGGGACACTGCCACAGCATGGCTTGATGAATGGTGTGTCAGTCTGTGCCTGGGATTCGAACCTGCAAACCCTGGGCCGCCAAAGTGGAGTGCGTGACCACTACACCACTGGGCTGGCCCCTATGTTCAGTAATTCTTGGCTTGGCTTTTTTATGCATTATTTTTACAATACATTATGGGTTTTTTAAATATATTATTTTAATCTTATTTAAACATTGTACCTTCTCCATTTAGGTCCTACTTTATTGTTAACCTTTTTTTTTTCCCCAATGAGGAAGACTGGCCCTGAGCTAAAATCTGTAGCCAATCTTCCTCTTTTTGCTTGAGGAAGATTGTCCCTAAGCTAATATCTGTGCCAGTCTTCCTCTATTTTGTAAATGGGACACCACCACAGCATGGCTTGATGAGCAGTGTGTAGATCTGTGTCTGGGATCCAAACCTACGAACCCCCGGCCGCCAAAGCAGAACGTGCAAACTTAACCACTACACCACCAGGCTGGCCCCTATTGTTAACCTTTTAACAGTCTCATTTTTATAACTTTCTTGAGAGGAAAGTACTGCCACTTACAATCTTCATCAGCAAGAAAGAAGGATTCAGGGGTTCTTTCTGGGAGTGGAGGTGGCGGGGAAGAAGAACGATCTTGATGTAGATCTGTGATAAGAAGAGTATACAACAAAGCCAAAAAAAAAAAAAATCCGTCAATTAAAAATCATAAGTCAAGACCCCTTTTGGTTTTGTATAACTTTTCCAGTTTTTCAATATTAACCTACAACAACCGGGTAAATTATCTGAACAAAGATGAGCCTCAAGAACTTTGTTCTTCTAGCTCTTTAGCCAATGAGCCTAGGATCAATCAAAAACTTGTAGCTCACTTACAAAAGTATTCTTCCAAAGAAATTGAACCTGAATTTAATTAAGCTTCTAGTTCTAACTACCATTTTACAGAGAATCCTGGGAGTAGAGGAACATGTTAAATAAAACCATGAGGATACAAACAGCCAAATTCAGAATATTAGCAGTCTTTAGGACAAATGACCCATTCTCTTCTACAAATAAATGGCATGAGAAAATATAAAAAGGAAGGAGAACTGTCACAGATTTTAAAAGACCTGAGAAACATATAAACCTAATGCAATGTGTAGACTTTGTTTGAATCCAGATTCAAATAAACCAACTGTAAAAATACATTTTTGAGACAATTTGAGAAAGTTGAACAAAGTCTGGATATTAGATAATACTAAGGAATTACTGTTAATTTTATTGGTGTGATAATGCTATTAAGGTAGGTTTAAAATGTGTGTTTGAAAATTTCCATAATAAAGAATTTTAAATAATGGAGCTATTTTCCCATGATGTAAATCCTAAAGATACAAATGGTGTATAACATTCTCATTATACAGTGCTGAGTATAATTATATACTAATGTCTTTTGAAAATGAAAATGAAGTTAAGTGCTCGACTTTCATCTGTCTTTGGTCATTGGGTTTCTTAGGCCTTAGAATTTGTCTATAAAGTAAGTTGACTTGTTTATTTCTTATATGCTGGGTAATATGCAAAGTAAAGTACAATTCTTATTTCCAGCACCTGATACAATAACTGGCATATAGTAGGCACTTAATAAATATTTGACAACTACCCGGAAGTAGCCTATCATCTTCCAGTTTGCTGTTAAGTAATATTCTGAAAACTAAAGCTATATTTCAGTTAATGATATCCTGTCAAATATCTTCTTAAAATACCATTTTCATCTTAATACTCTCCTGAGGAAGAACCTACAGTGCCTATTACTTACTGCATTAAATCTAAATTCTTCTGCCTAGCTTTGTGTGTGTGTGTGATAAAATACACATAAAATTTGCTGTTAATGACATTTACTACAGTCATAGTGTTATGCAATATCACCACTGTCTAGTTCTAAAACATTTTCTTCACCCGTAAAGGGAAACTGCACACTCATTTAGCAGTCACTCCCCATTACCCCTAGATTAGATTGGCAACTGTGAATCTGCTTTCTGTCCATATAGATTTGCTTGTTCTGGATATTTCATCTGCCTAGCTTTTAAATCCTTCAGAATCTTCCCACATTTTATCTTTCAAAATTTATTTTCCATATTTCCCAAAATAGAACATGTATTGCAATTAATCTACTCACCATTCCTCTGTACTCATCATGCTCATTTCTACCTTTGAGTCACTGTTACCCTGATCTCTGCTCCTGGAATTCCCTTCTTTTTCCTCTGTCTGTCCATATGCTTAAATTTCTTCTACTCAGTGAAGCCTTTCCTAACCACTCCAGAGATACTTCCCTTTTTTCTAGATTCCTGGTGATTATAATCAATGACATACAGATTATCACTTAATGGTTGCAAGTGCCTATTAATTTTTTCTACCCAATTTGAATATAAGCATTAAGGAGTACCCTTTCTTATATATCCTGCCTATTCTGACACTGTATAAAGCACACAGAACTTGCTTAGGAAATGCTCATTTAATAGTTATATAATAAAAATTATAATAGATAACATTTAATGAAAGCTTATTATTTGACAACCACTATGCTAAAAACTTTATATGTGTTATCTTACTTCATCCTCACAAAAATCCTCTAAGAAAAGAGTTCTATTATCTTCATTTTATAAATGAGAAAAATCAATAAAGTATATAATATAACTGAGGTAATGCATTTTGATAACTATTGGTAGGCTGGGGATTTGAATTAAAGCCTATCTGACTCCAAAGCCTATGCTTTTTAACCTCTATGCTATATTACCGATGTGTGTATTTGAATAATATGTTAATATGAATAAATTAAGTAGGCAACTTAAGTTAATAAATTAAGGGAAACTACTACCTGTTCTAATTAATGTGAAGTACCTATCAGTGCCCAATAAGTGTTCGCCGTTGACGTTGTTATTCAATGTATAAAACAAGCAAAGCTCAGGAAAATACTGGAGAAGCAATGGCAAGTTTTAAGTGGCCAGAAATAAGTTTTTAGAATAACGCTGTTAACAATGGTAAAACCTATGAAGTAGAAATGCTGCAAAGTTGTAAGGGATTCTATTTGAAATAGTTTTTTTAAAGGATTATATGCCAAAGAGCAGAATTCTAAAATCCTGTCTTTACCTTGCCATTGGCAAAACAAAAATCCTAGCCTGGGAAAACCAGAAATAAATCAATAAATAGTAGAAGCTATTATGGGAACCATACCTTCTCCTGAGGTGAATTACTCTAAACCAAATGACCCATTCTTACAGTACAGATTCTTAGGGCTAAGTGTCATCTAACGCCAAAGGAAATATTTTACCTGGTTTGAGACTCCGGAGTTTTACACTCTGAAAAAAAGAAAGAAAGGAAAAGTGAAAGAAGAATATATATACAAATTTACAAACTCAAAGCAATAAGCAGCATTTGTGAAATTGTTTCATATACCTATAGAAATAATTATGAAATATTGACCCTGTTTTTCCTAATTTATGTATGTTGAATTATGAAAAGGCATCCTTAACTCTTAACAGTGATTTTTATATGTCATGGCAATTGGTCCTAAATTGATCCTTTTTTTGATTTATTTCCTTCCTACTCAAAACAAATTTAATTGGAGGTAAGTTGTTGACATTGAAGTTACTTCATGACATTGGAAAAGGAGTGATTGTTCTTTGCTCTGGGAGTCGTTAAGATAAAGACCAGGGCCGGCCCCGTGGCTTAGGGGTTAAGTGCGCGCGCTAGGCTACTGGCGGCCCAGGTTCGGATCCTGGCACGCACCGACTCACCGCTTCTCCGGCCATACTGAGGCTGCGTCCCACATACAGCAACTAGAAGGATGTGCAACTATGACATACAACTATCTACTGGGGCTTTGCGGAAAAAAAAGGAGGAGGATTGGCAATAGATCTTAGCTCAGAGCTGGTGTTCCTCAGCAAAAAGAGGAGGATTAGCATGGATGTTAGCTCAGGACTGATCTTCCTCACAAAAAAAAAAAAAAAAGAAGCTTTAAAAAAAAGATAAAGACCATTATATGTGTGCATATTATTAACAATAATAATAATTACTGGTAAATTAAAAGTGTAATTAAAAAGGTAGAGAATATTTGCCTACCAGCATTGCAGTTGTTAAGCACTTTTAAATATTTATTTAACTATTTTTCTGATCTCTGAAATTTTAAGATAGTTGGTTCATAGATTATATACAAATGCATGACAGATTGTTGAGAGTGTAGATTTTTCTTCCAGAAGCAGGGAACATTATTCCAAATGGTTTATCTTATATAATAATATGGACATCTGTCATTCAAAAAATTACTCTCTATAATATGTTATCACAGCTAACATGATACAGCCTACCAAATGACTACTCTGAACAAACTACCTACTTATGAAACATTTATTTTTGCCTTAGCTGTCCTTCAAGAATCAGCTCGAATGTTTCCTTTTTCACCAAGTCTTCCTTGATCACTTCCAACTTGAAGGGATCTCCCACACTTCTGAATCTCTTATCTTTCATATGGCACTGATTATATTTGCTTTGTTATAATAAATGTAGACAAAAATAGAGACTTGTGTACACATCCTATATCTCTGCTGCTAAACTGTAAGTTTCCCAAGGACAATAATTGTAGTCTTTTACATCTTTTTATCCCTCACATTCTCTAGCTCATTATTTTTTAAATAGTATCTCCTTAATATTTGTTGAGTGATAGGTGTTTAAAATTCAAGGAGTAGGACTATAGCCTGTTGAATTCAAATAAGTAGAGTCAGAAAAAAAGTTACTGACCTTGGTTGGTCTAAGTCTCACAGAGTCATCAAATTTCTTTGATTCAGATGTTCCACTCCATTCTAGTGATGTTCCAATTTTTACCTTTACAGCTGAGGATAAGGATTTGGGAACACTCAGTGGGAATTCTTCTGGAAGAAAGTAAGTGTGGTGCAGTTCTTAGGAGTGTTGTAATTCTTTTAGAAAGCAAATGTTACTCAGCCATAGCACACAGAATATTGAAAGGACCTTAGAAGTAATCTAGTTAATCCACAGTTTATTTTCCACTTACTGAGCTGTACTCACCAGCTTCCTCGACCACAATAAACGATTCAGGTGTCCGTTCAGGAAGTGGAGGGGGGATTTCGTCATCTATCCTTAGAGAAGTTGCTATCCAGAATGTCAGAAATATAATCACAATTTTTAATTAGAAAAATCCAAAGAAAATTCTCATATTCTAAGCTTTATATAAATTCCATCAAGCATAATTACAAGATTTAAGGTGATATCTGTTCACTCAAGGAAAAAGCTAAATAAATTCTCTCATCTTAAATTACAAACCCAGGAGGATTTTGCTGCTTCTTCAAAATTTATTATTTATTTTCAAAGCCCAGAAGTATTTTGATTAACTGAGTATCAGTTAATATAATATAAAACATTATATTAATTTAGAAAACTTTGGATTGTTTTCTACATAACTCTTTCCTTTTGTTTTATGTAGAATATACAATAAAGCCTCACGAAGCACTTTGACATGCTGAAGATTCAGTGATAGAGTAGGTGAAATCAAGATTTTAGTATCTCTTCTTCATTTTATAAGAATGAAGAATACGGATGTTTTTGCTTTTTACAAAACAATGGTATAACAGGGTTTTCTGTTTCTCTAGAAATATTCAGAATTTTTATAGAAAAATACAAATGCTATTTTAAGAAACTGCCACCAGATGGCACACATGTCAATGCTGCTACAATTCTTGAAGAAAAGGATTTGTTTTTTTAATGATTTTGATGCTCCAAGAAGTTTAAGGTATTATGAGTATCTAGAAAAATAAAATTCCTTTAAATTGTAAAATAAGGTACAAGTATATAAAATAATCAAAGAAGGAGCTAGATCCAGATAAAATATTTTTGTAACAAAGCTATGCATCTATCCCTTAAGAAACAGTAAATAATGTTATAGAACAAAAGCTTTCTCTACTTCCTATTCGGGTAGAATGTTCTTTATAAATTTCTGATGATCTTTCTCTTTGCTTTCCTTCATCTTCTTCCACATCAAACTATTATAATCACCTCTAACAGGATATTTACTTCTACTTTCAAACCACTCAGTAAAACAAAACGATACGCTTAATAAGCAAAAATCCAGAATTATAAAAGTGATAAATTATGAAAGTAAAGGTGTATATAAGATTAAAATCTCACACAGAATACTGAACACATAGTCTCATCTACTGTTGTTATAAAAGGACCGGAGGAAATCACTTCTGAGTGACCATGTGGTGCTGTTGATCAAATCTTTTCTGCTGTTCTTTTGGAAATTGCTTTTGCATGTTAAGGGTAAATTGTGGACCTTTGGTATACATTTCTAGGAATGAGGATTGCCTTCTTTAGAAGCACTCCTGCTGGCTTAGATTGTATACTAGATCTGACTGCTTCCACTGCTCCTTGTTTCTTGGAATATTACCTGTTTGTTTTTGCTATTTTCAACCTATCACATCATTAAAACACTCCTGGAATTTATTTCTTTGAGGAGGAGAAGGAAGTAGAGAAGGACAGGGGGAGAGTGAGAAGAAACCAAGTCTTCTATAGAAACAAAGTGAAATATAAAATGCCATACAAACTTAAAAATAACTTACCTATTGCTGCTGTCTCTTGGTTCAGTGGTGGGGGAAAATTGGTCGGAGGATTTAGTGCTAAAGGATCATGTGAATTGTAATAAGAAAAGAGGGTTGTAGAGGATGTTGGCAATGAACAACAAGGTAAAACAGTTCCATCTTTCTTCTCAGGTAAATCAAGAGACATCTTAGATCCAGCAATACTTGGAGACAATGATGAAAAATAAGGATCTTCTACTAAAGACATGTAAGAATATACCTTAGAAGCACTAGAGTCATGCTGCTTTGCATTAGAGGCATTACACGTTTGGTGCTTAGAGTCATATGGCGGTGAATAATTCAGTTCTGCTGAAGAAACATGCATCACTTTTTGAGCCTGCTCAAGACAAGAATTGTGCAGTTGAGATTCCAAATGAGGAAAATTTTCCTTGATGTCCAACTCTTTGGTGCCTCTCTGTTGTATCAATTCAAAGGGAGTTGATTTGGTCCTCATTATTGGCCCCTTTGAATTAAAATATCTTCCTGCTGCATTTACAGGTTTAGAATTAGGACATGTTCCAAACAAAATGGTGCTCAAGTCTAAACTTTGATGCTTCTGAAGAGGCTCCCCAGCTATTGGAAATGCCTTTGTCTCCCAATTCGCGAGTTTGTCAGCGTTTTTGTTACAACTACAGTTTAGCTCCAAAAAGTCAAAAGAACTGCTCTGTTTAGCAGGGTGCAAAACTAATGCACCCTTTTCACTTATTTCAGAAGTCTTGAGGTCAAAGGAAGCAACTTCTTCAGTTTTCCCCCGTATCTTTAGTTTGTTCTGTTGGTTCATTATTTTTGCTTCATTTATGCTGCTGAAACAAGAAAGAAAGTAATGATGATACTATACCACAAAAAGGCCTCTTCTCTTATCCTCTTCCCAGCATCACAATGAATTATAAGCATGAGATTTGCCTCCCAGACACAATTAGACAACATTTAGGTGGGTAAAATGGTACTCACTCTTTTGGTAACTTAGGAGAATAAGAGTCTGCTCCTAGAGTGGGATTTTGTTCAGGAAATGAATACTTTGCTTGAATCTTCAAGAGAAATAAGTAGGAGATTGTTTTTTAGTGAAGCGATGACAATGAGATATTTCAACATTCTTAAGGTTAAGAAGTTATTTTTCAGAAAATATAAAGATTTTACGTAATTGGTTAAACAGTAGATGAGTTTCAAAATATTGAACCCAGCGAGAGCTTGTTAACATACTGAGATCAAAAGGATCAGAATGAAAGATTAATAGTATTATAGAAACTAGAAAGGATGTGCTTATAGCATCATCTTTTCAAATGTGGGAGTTTTAAAATGTTCTTGGGGGTAACTTTATTCTCAAGAACACTCTACCTTCAGAAATTTCATCATCTCAACCCTTAATGTTAATAGGTGCTTATTAGGTCCTTATACTTGTTCTACTTTTTCCTTCCTTACTATGCTCCAGCTATTACTGGTTTTCTTGTCATTCCCTAAGCATACCAAACTCGTTTCCAATTCAAGGCTTTTACACTTACTATTTCCTCTGATTGAAATACTCTTGCTACAAATTTATATGGCTGGCTCCTTCTAAGTAATTATTCTCTACTTAAATGTCACCTGCATAAGGAAACCTTCCCTGACCACTCAATCTAACATCAAACTTCCACACATTGCCTAGCCACTCTCAATCTTTATTTTCTTCATAGCAATTATCATATTATGAAATTTGTTACTCTGGCTCATGGAATCTAAGATACCATAAATTGTAAAACATATCCTGATTTCAGCAATGTTTAAATGTAAAAAAAAAAAAGTCATCAGCAATTGCAAGATTCCACCTGTTATGGGTTTAATTGTGATTTTTAAAAAGATATGTTGAAATCTAACCCCTGATACTGTGAATGTGACCTTATTTGGAAATAGAGTCTTTTCAGAAGTAATTAGTTAAGATGAGATCATACTTGATTAGGGTGACTTGTGTCCTTGTAAAAAAGAGACTCAGAGACACATAGGGAGAATGTCATGTGATGATAGAGGCAGAGACTGGAGTAATGTGTCTGCAAGCCAAGGAACACCAAGAATTGCTGATAAACACCAGAAACTAGGAAGAGGCAAGGAAGATTCTTTCTCTAGAGCTATGAGAGAGACCATGGCCCTGCTGAAACACCTTGATTTTGGACTTCCTGCTTCCAGAACTCTGAGAAAATAAAATCTGTTGTTTTAAGCCCTCCTCAGTTTGTGGTACTTGTTACAGCAGGCCTGGTAAACTTTATAGAGACTTTACTACCCCAATTTCAATAATGGCTAGAACAATCAGACAGGATATCAATAAGGAAATAGAGGACAGACATGAACAACACTGTAAACCAATTAGACCTAACAGACACATGTAGAACACATCACCCAACAACATACACATTCTTCTCAAACATATGGAATATTCTTCATGACAGACTATATGTTAGGCCACAAAACAAGTCTTAATAAATTTTAAAAGATTGAAGTCATACAAAGTATCTTTTCCAATCATATTAGATTGAAACTGGAAATCAATAACAGAAGGAAAACTGGAAAATGCACAAATATGTGTAAATTAAACACTTTTAAACAACCAATGGGTCAAAGAGGAAATCACAACAGAAATTAGAAATACTTAAAAATGAATGAAAACACAGCATATCAAAATGAATGGGATATGGTGAGAGCAGTGCTCAGAGGGAAATTTATACCTGTAAATGCCTACATTAAAAAAGGAGAAATATCTCAAATCAGTAACTTAACTTGACATCTTAAGGAACTAGAAAAAGAGCAAACTAAACCCAAAGCTAGCAGGAGGGAAATGTTAAAGATTAGAACAAAGATAGAGACTAAGAAAACAATGGAGAAAATCAACAAAACCAAAGTTGATCCTTTGAAAAGATCAATAAAATTGACAAACCTTTAGCTAGATTGACTAAGGAAAAAAGAGAGAAGACTCAAATTACTAAAATCTCAAATTACAGAAATTAAAGTGGGGACATTACTACCAATTTTACAGAAATGAAAAGTATTATAAGAAAATAATGTAGGGGCCAGGCCCGTGGCTTAGCGGTTAAGTGCACGTGCTCTGCTGCTGGCAGCCCAGGTTCGGATCCCAGGTGCGCACCGACACACTGCTTCTCTGGCCATCCTGAGGCCACGTCCCATGTACAGCAACTAGAAGGATGTGCAGCTATGACATACAAGTATCTACTGGGGCTTTGGGGGGAAAATAAATAAATAAAATTAAAAAAAAAAAGAAAAATTCTTATTAAAAAAAAAAGAAAATAATGTAAACAAATTGTATAACCTAGATAATATGGACAAATTTCTAGAAACACATGATCAACCAAAACTGACTCAGGAAGAAATAGAAAATCTGAATAGACCTACGACTAGTAAGTAGACTGAATGAGTAATCAAAAGACCTCCCAGCAAAGAAAAGCCCAAGACCAGATGGCTTCATTGGTGAATTCTACCAAACATTTAAGGAAGAATTAACACCAATCCCCCACAAACTCTTCTAAAAAAGTGAATAGGAGGGAACACTTGCTAAGTTATTCTGTGAGGCCAGCATTACTCTGATACCAACGCCAGACAAAGATACTACAAGAAAAAGAAAGCTACAAACCAGTATCCTTTATGAATATTGATGCAAAAGTCCTCAACAAAATACCAGCAAACTGAATTCAGCAGCATATTAAAAGGAAAAACATGACACCATGACGAAGGGAGATTTATTCTCAGAATGCAAGGATGGTTCGACATACAAAAATCAATCACTGTAATGTAGCACATTAATAGAATGAAGGGAAAAAACCCCACATGATCATATCAATTGATGGAGAAAAAAAGCATTTGACAAAATTCATGATAAAGACACTCAACGAACTAGGAAGAACTAGGAATATAAGGGAACTTCCTTAACATGATAAAGACCATATATGAAAATCCCATAACTAAACAGTATACTCAATGGTGAAAGACTGAAATCTTTTCCCCGAAGATCAGGAATAAGACAAGGATGCTGACTTTTGCCACTTCTAAGCAACATAGTACTGGAAGTTCTAGCCAGAGCAATTAGGCAAGAAAAAAAATATAAAAGGTATTAAAATTGGAAAAGAATAAGTAAAATTATCTTTATTTGAAGATGATGGGATCTTATATGTCAAAAGATTCTGCAAAGAAAATGCTAGAGCTAATAAACGAATTCAGCAAAATTGCTCAATACAAAATCAACACACAAAAATCAGTTGCCTTTCTGTACACTAGCAAACAATCTGAAAAGAAAATTACGAAAATAATTCTATTTATATTAACATAAAAAATATTTAGGAATTAATTTAACCAAGGAGGTGAAAGACTTGTATACTGAAAACTACAAAACATTGCTGACAGAAATTAAATAAGACATAAATAAATGGAAAGACATTCTGTGTTTATGGAGTGGAAGACATAATATTGTTATGAAAACAGTATTACCCAAAATGTTCTACAGATTCAAGGCAACCCTATCAAAATCCCAATGATGTTTTTGCAGGAATAAAATTTTCATCCTAAAATTCATATGGAATCTCAAGGGACCCTGATTAGCCAAAATAATCTTTAAAAAGAAGAGCAAAGTTGGAGGACTCACGCTTCCTGATTTCAAAATGTGCTACAAAGCTACAGTAATAAAACAGTGTGATACTGGCCTAGGATAGCCATATAGACCAATGGAATAAAATAGAGAGCCTGGAAATTAACTCACACGGGTGGGTAGCTGATTTTCAATGAGGGTGCCAAGACCATTTGACAGAGAAAAGAGAGTCTTTTCAACAAATGGTGCTGGGAAAACTAGACATCCACGTGCGAAAGAATGAAGTTGAACCTTTACAGCATATACAAAATTTAACTCAAAATGGGTCATGTCTTATATACTTTGTATTCCTAATGCTGTGGAAACAGCAGGTCCTCAGTGAATATTTTAAAATTAATAATCCAAAATGGATATTAAAAATTAAACTAATATGTGTATGTTACATACACCCCAGAAGGTAAATCAGTAATTTTGTCTTCTTAAGGTTTGCTTAGAACCTAATACTTTGTGATTACACAGTAATTATTTGACTTAGCAATTTTTGTGATGAGATCAAAATAGCATATTCTAGAATGCTCAATATTTTTAATTGGAATTTGGTCAAATCATAATTGTTTTATACCTAATACCTTCAACTAAAAATATTTTGGATATTCTAAAATATTCTCAAAATTTGATGAGACATATGCAATCAAAATGAGGCTAGAGTAACGTGAAAAATCACATCAGTACTCAACTATGATTTCACTTTATAATTGTCACTCTCACTTTTAACTCACCATGCAACTGTCTAAAACATGGGAGCAGAATATACACTTGCCCTTTTGCTCACTCCTATTGTTTCTAAATTTAGCTGAAAATTGTATGCAATAGGTTAACCAAGAGATTAAAATACTTTAACTTAGAAAATTAATTAATGTGTCCTTCTCCACCGGAGATTTGCAGTGCAGGCCCATCCACACCTGATACTCCAATTTAGTTGTGATGATAAATAATAAGTTAAGTCCTGCAACTAATCCAAGATCCCTTGACCAAAATCAAATATGAAAAAAAAATTTACAAAATATCAAGTTTAAAGTTTACCTCTGTTCCAGAGTGTTTATCCCTGCTAACATCCATCTGTCTCTTAAATAGTTCTAATACAGCATTGTAGACCAGTTCATACTGTTCCTGAACAGCATCACAAACCAGAACAAATGAAAACAAACAAAAACCTTGATGAACTACAGAACCAGATTTCAGGAATATGAACACCAATCAAATCCTAGAGTAGCAGACCTGAAAAGACCATCAACATTAGTTTAATTACAATGCCTTATGTTTGTGTAGCCCATTTCAGATTTCAGAGCACTTTTAGACTGCCAGCAAAAGCTAAATATTTGATCTACTTCTTGCTAATATGTAAGGACCTTGCAGCATGTTTTTTTATGTTCTAATCCCACTTTCTTACTTATCTTTCCCTCCACTGTCATCCCTCTAATTCTGTTTCCTTGTTCACATTTAAAAAAATTTATTTCATCCTGGATGCATTTTTTTGTAAGCCACTTTCATCTTTTCTGGAGAAAGGTAGATTGTGGTTGATGGGTAGATAGATAACCTCAATATGTATTATTTAACTTGCCTCACAATCTATAAGGTAGCTAGGCTATTATCTCTGTTTGCAATTTGCAAGGTCATTCAGAAGTAATGTCTAGGACTTGGGTTAGCACCTGAATCTTCTGACTGTTAGTTTAGTGCACTTAGATCAAGCTGCTGAAATTCTGACCTAACAAAGATACCAAAGAAAAGTAGACTGCTGAATAGAGTTTGTGGTTATAAAAGGATTTCACCGTAGAGAAATGAGACCTCTACAATTACAAGGTTTATGGGTTTTCACTACTCCGTTTTTGCCTCTGTACCTGCTCAAGCACTTGATTTTGGGTCTACTTTTCATCTGAATGACCTATGCAGGGTTTTCCCTGACACTACACAATCTTGTATAAATATAGTACAACTTTTTGCAAAGATAATTTTAAAAGGAGAACAGTGCAGAGCCTGTGTTACCCAACACAGCCATTGGTACACTCTTTAATTTTTTTAAGAAGAGAGAAAAATCAGACAGGAAGCACTCATCTGGTTACAGTGCTATTTTCTGGTTAGTGTCAGAAAAATCAGCTGCAATTGGTAAGATATTTGTTCAGCTAGTTGTTGATAATGCCAAAATATGAAGGCTAACTTAAAATTGTTTCAGCTGTCTTCCACCTCTTAAAAGTAGGCCTGAAATGGACTTTTTCTGAAATGGGGTGTAGTCTTATTTATTGATTCAGTATTACAATTTAATATTATACAACTAGGTTGCACACTTCCTGGAGTCTTTGTATATTTACATGGATCAGCCTTCTTTTAAGTCTGACAGCACTAAACCAGCGAATGCTTTGATTTCACATAAACTTTCCCCCGCACAGGTTGAATATAGAAAACACCTACAGTCAACACACGAAAAAAATTATTTTTTTCCACTAGCTATTAGTGGAAAACCTATGTGGGCCAAACAGAAGGTTTATATTTTAAAAACTCTTCATTTTTTCTCCTCAGTTCACAACTTATAGATGAAAATATCTGAAGTACTATTGTCAGTGGTTTTACCTCTAAACCTATGTGCAAGTTTATTTGTAAGTGCTTTAAACACGTTAGGGTCTTGCTATTTAAGCAGTAAAAAGTAGTTCTAACAAATTATGCAAAAGTGTCTGTTACCTAATAAATATCAATAAATTTTTGGTGAATGAGTGAATGGGTGAATGCTATACTCTATCTTAAAGATGGAGACCATTTAGAAATGTTGGTAAAATTATTGGTGTAGAAATATGGGTGAAATTCATATTGTAGAGGGTGAGAGATTTGGGCTGGGAATGTTTCACCTAGGTAGTATAACTTGAGCTGGAGAGGAGAGGAGCAAATAGGGGAAGAGCATTCCTAATGGAGTGAACAAGTATGAGCAATTTCGGATGGTTTAAAATATTGTGATACATATGTGATCATATATATAGTATGATTGTAATTATGTTTTTTAAAAATATGTATACAGTAAGGTCCAGGAGAGACTATAGAAAAATACTAACAGTGGCTACCTCTATCTAGGTAATAGGATTATGGTTGATTTTATTTTTATTTTTCATTATTTCCTAAAATGAGCATATGCTCAAATGGAGACTGCACTCTCCAGATTATGTTACCACCTCCTGAAGTAAAAATTACAAATCTCTGATTTTCTATGGTTTCAGAAATGAATTACTACTACAAAATTTCAAGTTAACCTGACCCAGATATTTCTTTCTAAGTCAAACAGCTTGTTACATTTTTTTCAACTTCTTTTGTAAGAAATATTATATTGGCTTCTTAATATTTTCTGAACAGACAATAAAATGTAAGGAGTGAAAGGAATTTGACCCAGGGCAAGGGATACTGGAAAAATACTGGGATATTCAGAGTTAGAGGAAATGGGAAGGAACTAATACACTTAATAGTAAATTGGTTTTATAGCTAAGCAGTCAGCTGTTTTGGGATGCCTTAGAATTAAACAGAAAGATGGAAGAAGACTTAGACACATGTTGTGATCCATTCACCATAGTCCATACCTTAGTTTGAACTAATGAAGTCCTCTGTGTTCGCATTTCCTGGATCAAACTAAAAACACTGAAGTTCTCAGGAATTATCTATCAAATAAAAGGAAGAAATATCTTACTCTTTTATTCCTATCTTTGTTAATAAATTATTGCCACTCTCTCATAGTCTAGTTAATTCCATGGTATCTGCTCTCCTAACATGGAATAATATCAGAAAAAGAACACATTTTTAAAACTAATGAGGTGTCTCATCATTTGCTCTGTGATTTAGAGCCTGGGGTTTTCCCTAGAAAAGATTGAAGAAACTCTTCAGAATGATTTCACATAGGGTGACCAAATGTCTGAAGTTAAAGATATAATGAGGGAGAAGGCTCAGTAAATCATGTATGAGAGTTTTATGAAATAAAAGAAGTTGGCAGATAGGTCTAAAGCCCATATTTTAAATTTCCCGTTTCCTATTAGACTTTAAAAAAATGATTTATAGATTGGAACACAAAGTTTGATTGTGGTTAATTGAGTCCATCTAAAGCAATTTGGGTAAAGGAAGGTAACTATGTAATTTAGGGCAGTGGTTCTCAAACTATAGCATGCATCTGAAGCCCCTGGAGAGCTTGCTGGGCCCCACCTGCAGAGTGTCTGCTTCAGTCAATCTGAGGTGGGGCCCAAGAATTTGCATTTCTAACAGTTTGTCGTGTTATTCTGATGCTGCTTGTCTGGGGACCACACTTTGAGAACGACAACTTAGGAACTAACCTAATCATCTGACAAAGTGAGTCTACAAATGAATATTCTAGAAAAGATGAATCATGGAAATAGATATTTTGAAAAACCAAACAGTTCCTAAGTCTACAAGTAGCAGAGTAAGAAAATGGGAAATGCCTGCTGAGAGAAACTCACCCCATCTTTTAGCAACATCCATGTATAATCAATAGCACAGATAACACCAGTCCTTCCACAACCGGCACTGAAATGAAAGGTCACAGTAGCAGGTAGGTTGCAGAGAGTGAATCATTGACAGTAGCTGGAAAATTTCACCAACAGATTTGAGGAAGAAGAAACTCGGAGGTAATGAAACTTTCTAAACTCTACCATTTCCCGGAGCATGTTTGTCAGTTGCCACATGCCACTCTGAGCCTTAGGACAGATCCTAGGGAACTTCTCACAGCAAGAGTCTCTAGAGCTATACTGTTCACAAGCAACTTATCAGAAAAATATTAATTTAATGCTCAGGTTGAATTTATTATAGTTTATTTCTGCAATTGACCTTTCTCTTTCAGCCACTCTCATTTCTAAGCTTCATTCCTTTCTGATCAACTGGAAGAAGTGAGGCTAGGATCAGGAGCCTACATCCTAAGTGCTCATAACACCTTAAATTCCAACAAAGTTAGTCTTGTCTCAGTTACAGCAGAAATCCTGGCCAGACTGTAACATTTGTTTGTTCTGGGTAGAAGGTTCACGCAACAGCATCATACCTGCAGTGAATGCATATGGGAACACTGTCTTCCCCTTGGTAAAAATGCACATCCCAGATGAGCTCAAGAATAGGGTCTATAGATGAAGGCACATCGTGGTCTGGCCAATTCTTGTAATGGAACTGGTAGATAGTTCGAGTTTCCTGTAAAAAATAGCCAGAATAAGAGGAGAGTTCAAGGTTAGGACTTCATCTCATTCTATTGCAAGATTACTCTGACCAAATAGCATCTATATCTTTTTTGCAATTTATGCTGCTTTCTTCCCTATAGACCACTGGTGACCATGTGCCTTCTAAGAACAATTTAAAGTGATCTCAGATCACTTACTATTGGCCTGTCCTTATCTGCCCCACTCACAAAAAGAGGTAGATATGAAGATAGTCAAAAACAGAGCTTCCCAACTGGTGTGCTTCAAATGGGTCACAGGCATGCTGATATATTAAATCTTTTTGCCTTAGAGAGACTTGGCAGCCTGAACTCTCAAGTTGATTCCCAGCCTCTGTTCACTGTACAGCCTCTATTTACTCTGCAAATATTATAGTTTTATACGTGTGCCGTGATGTGAAATAGATTGGGGAGCACAGATTACACCAATGATCTCTTTTGAATATAAAGATTTATCCAGAACATCAAAGGCCCCACCACTCCCCATTGTCTTATGCCCAGCCTGAGTCACATACATATACATTTACCTGTCTGATCTCTGTAGGCTTGTGAATTTACTGTTCCTGTTCTATACTTACACTGTTGAACTTGGCTTTTAGAGTCCTGATTATATAATCAGATTTTCTATTTTCAGCTTCCTAAGAAGTAAATTAAAATATTAGTTGTTTCAAAGACTGATAACCCTATAAAGTAGATCCTGGAGCATTTGCTTAGCCGTAATGGAAACGGGCATCATACTTACACAGGATATGGAGAAAGGGCCAAGTTGGAGTTGTGTCTCTCCTGGCTCAGCCCAGTAGCGCTCACACTTTTTCTGTTGCAAAAGCAGAATGTAGTGATTTCCCTCCATATATTCTAGTCTCTTCTGGGTAACAAAACCCCTCCCTCATTCAGAAGCAAATTTAGCTCTGTGTCCTTCAGCTTAGGTTAGGAAATCCTAACCCCCTTGGGCTTCAACCCCAACATCATAGTCTGGAATCTCCAAGGATGGGGAAACAAACATTAAAGGATATGTAAATTACAGACTTCCTAGAAGTCTGAATAAGTATAAATAAAGATCTGACATTTTCAGTATTTCAAAAGGATTAACAAAAATCATATGTCCACTAAAAGCTGCACGAGCTTATTGAAATACCAAATTGCCTTGGTTTTAACTGGAATTATATTAACTCATAATGGCAACGGTAGGTTAGAAGAGTGCTGTTCAATATAAATATAATGTGAGCTACAAATGTAATTTTAGGTTTTCTAATAGCCACATTCAAAAATGAAAAAAAGGTGAAATTAATTTTAATATATCAAAAAACATGTAGTCAGTGTAAACAGTTATTAGATATTTGACATTTTTTAAAGTAAGTCTTCAAAATCCAGTATGTATTTTATATTTACAGCAAATCTCAATATGCTAAATATTCATTGGAAATATTTTATTTCCATTTAGATTTCATAAAATTTATAGTTGAAAGAGTCATATACCCAAGGTGTTCCAAACATACTTAAAGTTTTCCAATAACTGAATTGGTTATGAGTTTTTAAATTTAAATTCATTGAAATAAAATAATAATTGAGTTCCTTGGTCACACTAGCCATATTTCAAGTGCTCAATAGCCAGGCCTGGTTAGAGGATGCCATGTTGGACAGCACAAGGTTTAAGCTCTGACTGGCAGTTAAAGATGTCTGATTAATAAAAATGGGAAAATGAATTGTTACTTTAAAAAGCATACCTTATTTTTACTTTAAAACATAGAGTCTACTGGGAAAATTGACAAAAGGGATTCTTAGGGGTAAAAAAGACTTCAGAGTCATTTGGCATTCCCAAACTGAAAACTAGGAAGATGCGCATAATTTTTAGCTAGGCACACTTAAGAAAAGTTCTGCTACCAATGTTCTCCCTTCTTTTTCTTCTTTCTTTTACCTTTAGGTATACTAGAAAGCAACTTACCTTCCCCATTTCAAACTCCATGCATGCCATAACAATGATCTGGAGGGACAAAATTATAGATAGAAACTTAAACATTGATATAGTTAGAAAGAACAGTTAATACATGGGTCCCAGGATCAGAAAGTGTTAATTATTCTTTTTCTGTTTCGTTTGTTTTTTAACCAGAAAGGAAATCCTCATAAATTATAAAATGTTGCTCCTAGTCTTCTTTTTGTCCTCACTTCCCTTTTCTGTATTCAAATGAATAAATTCTTGTTAACAAATGAGCCTGTCAAGATGAGAACTTTCATTTCCTTCAACAAGAGTGACATTGTGATTTTGACTAAAGGTGCCTGAAGACCGAAATTCGAGTGGCTGACCAAAAAAAGTACTGATTTTAATACATAGGAAACATCAGTCACATAGCCTGATACCCTACCCTATCCACCCCTAAAAACTAGAGAATATAGTAACAAAAGTAACTCTGTACTTACCAGAACACTGTACTCCCAAATCATCCTCCAGAAGTCCAGGAGAGTTGTAGACAAGGGCCCCTGGGTGGCAATATAAGCCTTGGGTCCATAAACTCCCTAAAGAGGAACAGAAATTAAATGGGTGACTACAAATAATATCCTCTTCTTCTTGTCTAGTATTCTCCCCCTTTCCCTTTTTTAGATACCTAGAGAAATATGGAATACGGAGTGTACCTTAATGAAGCTGGCATTGATGTAGCTGGAATTCTGATCAGATGTTATCAAGGACAGCTCTACTCGGCTATGATCATCTATAATACAAAAGGAAGACATAGTATAATTAAGAGGGCTTAGTCAGCGGGACTAACACTGTGAATAATGGATGCTCGTAAGTGTTTGATCAGAATGAGTGAGTGAATGAATGAATGTTCTTTTGTAGTCATAAATAGTACAAACTAATTTGTCAAAGCCATGTTCCAGGATTAGGAACAGCAAGTAATGGATAAAAAAAGACAGGAACGATTGGATTTGGGAGAACGTACAAGTTCACAGGAAGAAATGAAACTTACATGGCAAGATATCCTTATATCTGTTTTTCTTGATATTCTCAGGCCTCTCAGCCACAGTTGTGGGATAGGTTTTTTCTGCCTTGTACTTGGTAGATTGTTTTTTCAGCTTCTGTAATAAAATTCCAATAATTAAATCTTCCCAGAGAAAAGAGGTAAAAAGCTATCTCTAGAGAGCTTTCCTTCTCCACTGCCCAAACATTCCACTTCACCCCTTTTAAGCATCCTCTAGGGCTAATTCCATTCAGGACAGAACCGCAGAACACAAGGACAGCAGAGTTCAGTGACATTTGGAGAAGTGAAAAGATCACACTTACTGCAGCTGAGCCACAAACAGTTAAAACTTGAGGTGAAACTGGTGAATATTTAAAAAACCAGTATCTTCTGAAAACAAATTATATGTTCCAACCTCTAAGAGGCTCAGATATAAAAGTTTACTGTCTTTACAGCTATTACAGGGCTATTTTAAGTAGAAATGGAACTTAAGCTGAATAGAATATATCTAACAAAATTTCAAAGATTTCAGTCTCAAAAGCAGTCATTTTTTTTTATATGACCCAAACTTTAAGCCTACCCCCTCAACAAAATAATAATCTTTAAATAGTATCATATTCTGTTGGTAGAATGTGATCTGGGCCAGGCAGGGGCTAGCATAATATGGTTGAACAAGATTCCTCAAGATAGTGATAACTCCTTAAAATTACTCCCATTTTTCAATATTATACTATAGACCAAAATTTCAGGTCAGAGGAAATCATAATTCCTCTTTAGCTCTTGCTTAGGAATCAACCTTGTCCCAAATTTTAACTCCTTTATCATTCAAAGAAGCCACATTTAATAGATCTGACCTTTGTGAACCCTTACTCAATTTGAGAAAGTTAAGGGAAAAAATCTGTGATAGTGAATAAATATTTGTTGAATTGAACTACAAAAAATAATTTTCATTATTTGCCCACTATTTAATGGTGAATTATCACATGAAAAGCATTAATTACTTCCGCTGGGTCAGATCCTTCAGCATCTACTCAGTCTTAATTCTCTTTAACTTCTTTCTTGAAATTTCCTCCTCCCTGGGCCCTTATTAGTCTACATTATCTTGGTTCTCCTCTTTCTTTGACTTCTCTTTCCCACTTCTCACTCTTTCTTACTGGCTCTCGGTTTGTTTCTATCTTCTAATTGTGAATTATGCAGAGTTCCAAATTTAACTCCTCAACTCTCTGCTCTTCTCTTACTATATACATTTGCTTAAGGATATCATATCCTCTTATAGAAGGCATACCAGTGTTTTTTAAAAAATTTATTTAACTGATTCAAATTGAATTATAATCCTGGGCCGCCCCCGTGGCTTAGCCGTAAGTGCACGCACTCCACTACTGGCGGCCTGGGTTCGGATTCTGGGCTCCCACCGACGCACCGCTTCTCCAGCCATGCTGAGGCCGCGTCCCACATGCAGCAACTAGAAGGATGTGCAACTATGACATACAACTATCTACTGGGGCTTTGGGGGGAAAAAAAAAAAGAAGGAGGATTGGCAATAGATGTTAGCTCAGAGCCAGTCTTCCTCAGCAAAAAGAGGAGGATTAGCATGGATGTTAGCTCAGGGCTGATCTTCCTCACAAAAAAAAAAAAAAGAAAGAATTATAATTCCAACCCCTATTGGATAACTCTCAAATTTCTATATTGAGATTTGATTACTAAGTTCCAGTCCTGAATTCCCAACCATGTCCTAGACATTTCCACTTGATTATCTTATTAGAGCCTCAAATTCAGCACGTTTAAAACTAAATTCATCATTGTCCCCACTATTAATGCCAGTGACACTATCTTTATCCCAGGCAATCATATACTAGAAACTGAGAGTCACTTTTGGTTTCCCCCTTCCTACGTTAAATTCAGTCATCAAGTTCAACTGATTCTTCCTTTGCAATATCTTTTGTGTGTGTGTGTGTGTGTGAGGAAGATCAGCCCTGAGCTAACATCCGATGCCAATCCTCCTCTTTTTCGCTGAGGAAGATTGGCCCTGGGCTAACATCTGTGCCCATCTTCCTCTGTTTTATATGGGACACTGCCATAGCATGGCTTGACAAGAGGTGCATTGGTGCGCACCTGGGATCTGAACCTGCAAACCCTGGGCCACCGAAGCGGAGCGCAAGCACTTAACCTCTGCACCACTGGGCTGGCCCCCCCATGCAATATCTTGCATCAACCTTTCTTCCTACGCCCACTACAGATACCTTAATTCAGGCCCTTTCCCTTAAAGTTTGAACTGTTATAGTTGCTTCTTAACTCATCTTCAGCCTTTTCTGTCTTTCCCCATTTAAATCCATTAGGCATAATTACACCAAATTAATCTTACTAAAATGTTGCTTTCCTTATCTCTCTCATGCTCAAAACAACTTCAGTGAATCCCCCTTGCTACTAGGAAAAAGTCCAGACTTCTTAGCCAGGTACTTAAGATTCTCCCCACTTGGACCCCAAGCTAATTTTTCCATATTTCCCACAGCCCTACAATTATGAGGTTTCTAAAGATTGACTTCTAGGTTCTTTCAAGTTTGTACAAATTGATGTCATTGACAGTTGTGTATAATATCACTTCTTTAAAATTATGGCTTTCCTTTTCTTTCTTATAAATGTATACCTGGTACTGCTTTTGCATTTCTTAGCCATGATTATGGTCTATTTTGTTCCACAGGGTAAACTAATAAAGAGAAATAAGGAAATAGACAAAGAACTTTTCCCAAGTGACTGGCAACAAGAAAAAATTAAAAAGAAGGGAATTGTTAATTATTGTTTCTTAGTTGCTTATATTTCATATAGTGTTTTTACATAATTAATTAGGATGTATGTCTATCTGTAGGAGTTTACTTAAGGACACTTATAACGAAGTTGTTAAAAAAATGGGTGAGGAAGGGAGAGCCAAAAATAAATGTATGGCACAGAGAGACAGAGAGAGAAAAGACACAGTAGAGAATAGAAATTTGTTCCAATAAATCATCCAAATCCATCATTAGATTTCAGGATAACTTGATAACTGAGTCTGCAAGGAGAGGAAAAAAGTTGGAGTCATAAGATTGTTGTTAGCTGAGAGTTCATAACAAAGAATTATCGAATATCTAGAATCTAATTAAATGAACACTGATAAATAAATGGCAAGCAATAGGATATACTGGAGTATATGAAGAAGCCATTTGGTGTAAAACTAATTCAGTCTGACCTTGTTTGTCCAGAAGAGATTGATGTGGCCATTGAGCGTGCATTGTATATCTGCTTTAAGCATTTACTATGTCCCAAAGACAAGAACAAATGCCCTTAAGATAAAGATGTAACTTCCCCCACATTCACATTTCCTTAAGGATAAGCATTTCTCCCTAGTCTAGGAATTGATAACTGCGCTCACCCTGTGATCACCCAGCTCAAGATAACAGACCTGCTACCTGCTGTGTCCATCAATTGCTGTTCCAACAAGGCAATCTTGTGACTATTGTAAAAGGGACATTGCAATCATATGTAATACATGCTCTTTGACAGTATATAACTATTCTGTACACCCTCACTTTTTTGGAGTACTCCATTCCTTTGTGAAAGGACTCTCCTGGGCTATATGGTCCTCAAATCTGGCTCATAATAAACTCATCCCAATTTTGATTTATAGATTGGTTATGGGTTATTTGTGTTGACAATACTTTACAAATAATAAATAGATTATTAAATTATTATAACAACTCAATATAGGAATATAAGCTTTTTCCAACTAAGGATGACAAATGGAACAGACAGCCACTGCCTGCTTACTTGCTAGATATAATAAGACATAATGCCAACATTTATTGTTCTAATGACCATTTTTTCTGTTTCTAGAATTAGATCAGACACAGTTGATTTATTAAAAAGCAGGTATACGGTTGGTTCTTAAATCCTAGTTTCTTACCATGGTTTGAATTCTTGGATCTTCAGAATTCCATAGGAAGAGAGGTGCTAAACTGATAACTATACAGCATATTTTTACACCAAGTTGGATGCAAGTGGGCTAGTTTGGGAATTTAACTAAGGACATGGCATAGACACGTGAGAGACTATAAAATAATTCCACTCAAATTATACCAGTTTTTCAGCTCTCTCTGCTCTTATGCACCTTCGGAATGATCATTTTCAGGTTGCCGTTGATTCCAGGGCTGCTGAAAAGATGTCAAGTCCCAGAGCAGTTCCTTCTAGAAATCTCCAGAACTGAGCCTAGTGCATACTCCTTGTTACACTGTTTTTATTTGTTTGTTTTGCTTTGCTTGCTTGTGGAATGTTTTCCAGGGAGAATGCTATAGGCAAAGCCCTTTTTGTAAGATATGCCTCAATTAATTTGGTAAAATGTTACAGATAAAGGTTGTGTATGTGTGTAAACCTAGGGTTGTTTAGCTGTCTTGACTGCCACCTTCAACAATGGGACAGGATGGCTTCTGTTTTCCTATTTGCTCCTCTTCTTGGAGTCATGTGGCTGGATGACAAAGAGAGACACTATTTTAGCTAAACACCACATAGGAAATACCTGTAGAATTGTTAATTTGGAAAGTGTGAAAGATTTTTTTTTCCGATATCTTACCTTGAGGTCAGATCACTGTGAAGACCTCACCAGAAAAGGAGAAACTCTGAGAGTAGGAAGCAAAAGGGTATAAAAGAGAAAGCAGGGCCAAGGGGATAGGTTGGGGTTAGGGGAGAAAGGATAGGTCAAAAGGGGAAGGTATTTCTCTGTCAACCACAAGGTAGGGGATGTGAATTCCCTAGAGGTGGTACCCACAGGAGAAATCAGGGGAAGAGTTGCTGAGAGAATAAAGAAAAGGGGCCAGCATCCCTCCTGGGACCTGATAGGTTGGAATGTATGACAAACCAGATTCTGTGTGTGCTGGATAAGTTAATAGTAAGCTTTTTGGTTTGTGGACTACACTACTACTCCTTTCCTTTCAATACAGGAAAACAGAACTGAGGTCCTAACCATAAAACTCTGGAAGTCAGGACTGAGTCTTTTGCATGTTCTTCACATTGACTAGTAAATTAATTACTAGAAACTGAATTAAGATCACTCCCAAAAGAAAATAGAAAGAAAAAAGAGCACAAAAATAAAAAAAAAAAAAAAAAAAGAAAGCACAAAACCACAATATCTTTGCCTTGGAGGACTACATTATTATATAGAAGACATAGCATAAGTTACATTTTGGCGTGGAAGAAAATCAAACTTGGCCCTCTCGTGCTAGGTGGGAGAGGGAAATCAAAGTTGGGATGTCTCCAGAGCTTCTCAAGGTAGTTCCTCAATGCCTTACAACTGTTAAGTCAGTATTATCTATTCCAAGCCTCCAACAGAATAGAGAAAGCATGAATGCTAAGGAATGAAATTAAAAGCTTCAGCCTCTAAATCCAGTAAATTAGAGTGCTACTAGCAGGAATGGGGGACAAGACTGAACTGGCCCTGAGTGTGTCCACAATCATCTCCAACTAGACAGGCAAACTTACGGGGATTGCGTTGCAGTGCAATAGTCAGCTAAGTGAGCAGGTGGATAAGCAATAGCTAAACTGGGGTGAATAAACCAAGAGGTTCAACTTTAGATACATAAAATATGAGGATATGGCAAGAAATGCATTAAAAATGTCCTGTGAATAACTGAAAATGTGGGAGTAAATGGTCCCCCGTGAGAGTGGAGACAGAGTTGGGAGAAATTAGCTTTACAGGTGATGTGATATATTTATTCTCTTGGTAGCAGCACAAAATTGCACCTAAATGTACACAAAAGTCAAGAAATGCTGATAAGTACGTTCAGGTGATAGGCCGATTCACATAAATGAATCATTTCAATTCAACAGACGTTTGTGCACTTGCTATGCAGGAGGTACTGTGTTCATGACTGTCTGGTTAGCATTATTACTATAAATAAATATAGAACTAGGATGTATCTAGATCTTCTCTACAGAACTAAAATATATCCAGGTCTTCTCTGGTCTGTTTATGATAAGTTTTCAGAAATTGCTACAGTGCATTATAAACCAACATTAGCACCTGGTCTTCAGAACTGGGTATCTTCTTTCTAGGCCCATTGAATCCTTCATATTTAATAAATGTCTTTCTATTTAATAAATACAATATTTACCTTTTCTACAAAAACACCTCACCCCCAAGAAACAAAATTCATGGTTTTGGTTTTTTTTTATTTTTATTATTTAAATGGAATCCAATCCAACAACACTAAAGGAAAATTTTAAGTGTAGATTCTTTAAATAAAAAAGTAATGCATATTTCTTGGAGAAATTTTAGAATACAGAAGCAAAAAATAAATGATAAAAATCACCTATAATTCCACTACCCAGAGTTAATCATTCTTAACATTTTGTAATATTACATTCCAGTCTTTTATGTGTGTTAACAAAGATGGGATCACATTGTATATAAGGTTTTGTAACTTGTTTGTTTTACTTATCAATTTGTGTTCTACATTATTTTTAATAATGGCAGAGTATTTCACTGTATGGCTTGTAACATAAGTTACTTAACCTGTTCCTTTATATTACTGGGCATTTAAGTTGCTTCCAATCTTCTTAAACAATAATTCTAGACAATATTACAATAGATAGCCAAAATGTATATAAATATTTTTCATTATTTCCTTCAGATGGATCTTAGGAGTGGTCAAAGAATTTGCCCATTTTAAAGGCTTTTGATCCATTTTACCAAATATGTATCAGAAACAGTATACAAATTTTGCCTCCAGAAAGATTATAACAGCAATGTATGAGACTGCAGTTTTATAAACTCTGACTAACATGAGAATTATAATGTTTTAAGTGCAGGTCCATTTGATAGGTAAAATGTTATTAGTGGTATTTTTGTTATTTGTTCTCCTATTTGCAGTTTCTTCGCTTCAAAACATTTCCAGAAGGAAAAAGATACACCATAGTCAAACTAACCTATCTACATGAAGCTAAGTTTGTAGTTTTGTGTTCCCATCCAGTCTTTTTACAAACACATCTAGACATCCAGTGAGCTCATATACACATATTTAGCACAATACTTGACATTTGCTAAGCTCTCACTTTTAATATACAACTCATATTTTACACATGCTTTCTAAATGAAGATACTTCAACTTCCTCCAATATAGAAAAGAAAAAGTATATCTAAAGAGTTTTAAACATAAAAATGTGCAGCAAATTGACCAGCATATAATATATAATCAAGCCTTAACCCACATTTAGTACAATGGCTGAAATGTACATGTCATAAAACCACAATCAATTGCAGTAATTGGTCAAAGTGAATACCTATTCCTTTATAAATTGTAATCTATCTGATAAAGAATGCACTAATGGAAGAGGATGATCCTCATTAAGCTTAGAAGAAGAAAAGTATGACAGCAAGTACTTGTCACTGTGTCCCTAGTGCTGTCCAGAAAAGAGTAGCGACCACCATCCTGAGGGTTCAAACAAGGAGATGGAGACTTCATACCATCACAGGTGAGGCCACTAAAATCACCATGCTCATCGACTTTCTGATTATAGTTGGCTTCTCATATAAGTTTTCTCCAAACTAGATAATGTGCTGGCCAGTCAATGCAAACTTCTACTCTATTTGACAGTGATTTTTCTCCCTGAAAAATTAATAAATTGGCATTCTTATTTCTGGTGAATTTCTTATGTATTTGCCCGGTCCCGATCAACTCTGGGCATATTGACAAAATTGAATTTTTAGACTAGCAAAGCTAAGGCCAAGACACTGGACTGTGGTGATCCAAATAGTTAATACCACCCTAAGTGACTACTTGACCTCTCAATGGTCAACTCTCTGATCACAGCAGTAATTGCGTATGTTGAACCTTAACGGAATTCCTAAAAATTATAAGAAAAAGTTAAGACCCAGCTACATGCAACAAAATGGGTGGATTTTATAAACATAATGTCGAGTAAAAGAAGTAAGAAGTTAAAAAATCCAAACATACAATATGATTTCATTTACATAGAGTTCAAAAACAGATAAAATTAATCTCAATTGTTTAGTGATATGCATAGGCCTTGAAGCTACACAGAAAAACAAAGAAAAAATAATCTCAAGATAGTGTTTACCTCTAATCTGGTGGGAGTTGGGGGGAGTTGTGGTCTGGAAGGACACCCAAGGGATTTCTGGGGTGTGGGCAATGTTCTGTTTCTTGATCTGAGTGGTGCTTATATGGGTACCTGCTTTATTACTAATTGTTAAATTGTATATGTATGTTTAAAGCACTTTTCTGTGTATATGTTATAGTCTACAATTTTTTTAAATTTAAAAAGTTAAGACCAATAGATAAATTGGATGCAATAGAGTGGGGAGCAGGGGAGAGAACTAAGAGCACATGCTCAAAAGTTGGATAGCTTTATTTCAAATCCAAGATCCACCACTTATGAACTGCATCACCTTAGGTAAGTTGTTTAACCTCTCTGTCCGTCAGTGTCTATTACATGCCAAACACTGTGCTAGTCACTGAGGATACTAAGATAAGTAGAACTAAAGATGAGCCTTATCTTTGTGGAGATTCAATCTAATGGGAAAGCAGACATTAATCAAATAATCACACAAATAAATGTAAAATTGGAGCTGTGATAAGTGCTATTAATACCTTAATAAAGCTGGGGGGAAAAAAGAAACTTAAAAATACAACAGATGGTGCTAATGAGAACTTATAATAGGAGATTTGATCTATTCAGGGAGGTCAAGGAAAACTTCTCTGAGGAAATGACCACCAAATTGAGATCTGAAGAATTATGAAGTGTTAACTAGGTAAGGAGGAATATGAAGGAATATTCAAGTAAAGGTAACAGCATGTGTGCAAAGAAAGGCCCTGTGGTGGAGGAAGCGTGACAAGGACAAAAAACTGAACGTGCTGAAAGAATCTGGAGCAGCACTTGAGGGCTGGTCCATGCAGGGCTTTGTTAGCCATTGTAAAGTGTTCTTTGGGAAGTAAATGAAAAAAAGCATTTTAGCACAGAGTCTGGAATACAGTTCCATGGGTTAGCCATTGTCGAAAGTAGATGAAGAGAAAATTTATACGAGAAAATGCAGATCAAAAATAATCATGGAAAATTTTCAGGCTCAGAAATCAAATAAATAAAATTAACATGGCAAAGTACTATTTTACACTAATTAAATTAGGAAAAAAATAAAACATCTTATGATTCAGTATAAGTATAGGAGTTAAGAGGCTTTGGAATCAAACAGACCAGAGTTTCAAATCTTGGCTTTGCCATTTCATGGGTAAAATGAAGATAATACTTTCTTCTCAGGGTTGATGTAGTGATTAAGATCGTATATGGTAAACCACTTAGATTGCCTAGCGTATGGTAAGCAGTCAAAAAAAGTTATCTCTTATTATCTTTGATAAGCGGTAGAGAAGATGATAAATTAAGATGTTGTAAATTAGAAAAACTCTTTTGGAAATACATTTGGCAATACTTAACAAATTAGATGCTAATACTCTTTGACCCAGTAATAACACTTTTGGGGAACTAGCCTCAGGAAATAATCCAAAAGAAGGGGAAAACCTCATGGACAAATATATTTATTACAGTGTTATCAATAATCATGAATAATTAGAAATAACCTAAATGTTCAACAATAGAGAAATAATTAAATTATTTGGGTGCCTACTATGTGTCAGGCATTTTATATATTTATTCTATTGTTTCACAGCAGTTCTGCAAAGTGAATACTATTTGTTCCCATTTTTTAGTGACTTTAATCAAGGTCACACAGCCAATAATTGGAAGAACCTAAATTCCAACTCAGATTTATACAACTCCAAAGTTGTTACAAGTACAGATGGTAAAGCAAGACTACCTGAACTCAAAACTCAGTTCCACCAGTTACTAGCCATGTGACCCTGAGCAAGTCAATTAACCTCTCTGTGTCTTAATTTCCTCATCTATAAAATGGAAAGTACCTTCCTCAATGGATTAAATAAGTTGATATATAGAAGTGTTTAGAACAGCTTCTATAAGAGATATAGAAGTATTAGCTACTATTATGATTATTCTTTCATTATATCATGCTGCATCAAAAGCCATAAATACAGATTTTAATCAACATGATAAATAATTTTGGTATAATGTTAAGTGAAAATATGAGAATACAAAACCTGTATCTATGCTATAATTACAATAATATAAAAGGCATTATGTAAATGGACAAAAAGTAGAATTTCCACACCAAAAAAATTGTATATGTTCGGATGTTGGTACTATGGTGAATTAATTTTCTTTTAACTTGCAGTAACGTTGTTTTATAAGAATAACAACAACAGGGCTTTTTTTTAAGTACCTTTAAGAAATTTTTAATAGTGTGGTTGCATACTGTTCTTTCTGCTATATAGAAGCTATACTAACTGGGGACTTAGCCTCAGGCTAGGTCCTATGAGGGACTCAGTGTTATTGGCTGAAACAAGACAGTATTGCATAAAGATTAATTTCACAGGCTCTGAAATGACAGATCTGGGTAAATTTCATGTCTATGGCTGAAAAGTTGGGTGAGCTTAGGCTAATTACTTCACCTCTCAGAGCCCCAGTTTGCTCATCTGTAAATCAGAGATCATAACTACCTCATAGGGTTTTGTTTTTGTTTTTGTTTTTGTTTTGTGAGGAAGATTAGCCCTGAGCTAACATCTGTTGCCAATCTTCTTTTTGCTGAGGAAGATTGGCCCTGGGCTAACATCTGTGCCCATCTTCCTCTACTTTATATGTGGAACGCCTGCCACAGCATGGCCTGATAAGCGGTGCGTAAGTTTGCGCCGGGGATCCGGGACTGCGAACCCCAGGCCGCTGAAGCAGAGCATGCAAACTTAACCACTACGGGCCGGCTCATAGGGTTTTTTTTTAAATGAGTAGTATATAAGATAATGAATGTGATACTTCCTTGACACCCCACCAAGATTATCACAATTATAATTATTTAATAGAGTAATTAGTTGTTTCATGTCTGCCTCTCTAAAACATCCTCTAATGTCTTAGAAGATAAGCTCCACCAAAGCACGGAGCATTGCATTGCATTGCCAGCATCTAGCACAATGCTTTGCACAGAGTAAGCACTCAATAAATATTTGAATGAATACATGAAAACCTTTTGGAGTTGTCAGTAGCAGTTTCAGCTAAAGAAATGTTATTGAATTTAGTCTTGGCACAGGGAAAAGACCTAAGCAGCATGGTATTGGCTTTAGCTGTCATAGCAGGGCTATGTGCTCTGCACAGATACCCTGCCAAGGAGGAAGTGGGAACTTAAATCTAAGCCATGTGAAAAACTGAAAGCTATCCCTCTAAGAACAGAAACCAGACAAGGATGCCCACTCTCACCACTCCTATTTAACATAGTACTAGAAGTCCTAGCCAGAGCAATCAGGCAAGATAAAGAAATAGAAGGGATCCAAATTGAAAAGGAAGAAGTGAAACTCTCGCTATTTGCAGATGACATGATTTTATATATAGAAAACCCTAAAGAATCCACCAGAAAACTTTTAGAAGTAATAAACGAATATGGAAAAGTTGCAGGATACAAAATCAACATACAAAAATCAGTTGCATTTCTATACACTAACAACGAAGTAGCAGAAAGAGAAATTAAGAATACCATCCCATTTACAATTGCAACAAAAAGAATAAAATACCTAGGAATAAACTTAACCAAAGAGGTGAAAGAGCTATACGAGGAAAACTATAAAACATTGCTGAAAGAAATTGAAGAAGACACAAAGAAATGGAAAGATATTCCGTGCTCTTGGATTGGAAGAATTAACATAGTTAAGATGTCCATACTTCCTAAAGCAATCTATAGATTCAATGCAATCCCTATCAAAGTTCCAACAACATTTTTCACAGAAATAGAACAAAGAATCCTAAAATTTATATGGAACAACAAAAGACCCCGAATAGCTAAAGGAATCCTGAGAAAAAAGAACAAAGCTGGAGGTATCACACTCCCTGATTTCAAAATATACTACAAAGCTATAGTAACCAAAACAGCATGGTACTGGCACAAAAACAGACACACAGATCAATGGAATAGAATCAAAAGCCCAGAAATAAACCCACACATCTATGGACAGCTAATCTTTGACAAAGGAGCAAAGAACATACAATGGAGAAAAGAAAGTCTCTTCAACAAATGGTGTTGGGAAAACTGGATAGCCACATGCAAAAAAATGAAAGCAGACCCTTACCTTACACCATACACAAAAATTAACTCCAAATGGATTAAAGAGTTGAATGTAAGACCAGAAACTATGAAACTTTTAGAAGAAAACATAGGCAGTACGCTCTTTGACATCAGTCTTAGCAACATATTTTCAAGCACCATGTCTGACCGGGCAAGAGAAACAATAGAAAAAATAAACAAATGGGACTACATCAAACTAAAAAGCTTCTGCACAGCAAAGGAAACCATCAACAAAACGAAAAGATAACCTAACAATTGGGAGAAGATATTTGCAAACCTTACATCTGATAAGGGCTTAATCTCCAAAATATATAAAGAACTCATGCATCTCAACAACAAAAAAACTAACAACACAATTAAAAAATGGGCAAAAGAGCTGAACAGACATTTATCCAAAGAAGATATACAGATGGCCAACAGACACATGAAAAGATGTTCAAAATCACTAACTATCAGGGAAATGCAAATCAAAACTACAATGAGATATCACCTCACGCCCGTCAGAATGGCTATAATTAACAAGACAGGAAACAACATGTGTTGGAGAGGATGTGGAGAGAAGGGAACTCTCATACACCGCTGGTGGGAGTGCAAACTGGTGCAGCCACTATGGAAAACGGTATGGAGATTCCTCAAAAAATCAAGAATAGAACTACCATATGATCCAGCTATTCCACTGTTGGGTATTTATCCCAAGAACTTGAAAACACCAATGCGTAAAGATACATGCACCCCTGTGTTCATTGCAGCGTTATTCACAATAGCCAAGACTTGGAAGCAACCTAAGTGCCCATCAAGGGACGAATGGATAAAGAAGCTGTGGTATATATACACAATGGAATACTACTCAGCCATAAGAAACGATGAAATCCAGGCATTTGTGACAACATGGATGGACATTTCGGGTATTATGCAAAGTGAAATAAGTCAGAGGGAGAAGGTCAAATACCGTATGATTTCCTTCATTAAGTAGTAGATAATAACAACAATAAACAAACACGTAGAGACAGAGATTGGATTGGTGGTTACCAGAGGGGAAGGGGGTAGGGAGAAGGGTGAAAGGGATAATTCGGTACATGTGTGTGGTGATGGGTTGTAATTAGTATTTGAGTGGCGAACATGATGTAATCTATGCAGAAATAGAAGTATAATGATGTACACCTGAAATTTATACAATGTTATAAACCAATGTTACTGCAATAAACAAAAAATTAAAAAAAAAAAAATCTAAGCCATGGACCCAGTGCGGGGCAGGGTGCACAGAGTATCTACCTGGAAGTAGAGACAACTTTCGATAATTTTCACAAAGGCACCCCCATTTAGGCTAGCAGTGGCTCAGTGTCAAACCTCAGAAACATCAAATCCTGGGAGAATATATTAAAAGGCTTAAAGTGGGATGTGGGTCATTCCATGACTAGATGGAAAGCCCTCCAATTTAATGGTAGTATTTACCTTGTCCAAGCCACAACCTACGCCCCTTCACCACTCCCCAGTACCCCCAAAGCCACTCTCTCTCGTATCTCAGCTGAACCTTTAGGTGGGGCTGAGAGCAAAACTCTGTTTTTCCGCTGGAGGACATGAGTCAGTGAACAGTGAAGTTCCACTTAATCACCACTCAAAAACAAGGTCCTTAAAATCAGGAGCTAGAAAAGCAAGGAAATGATTAATATAAAAGTCAGGATAGTGATTATTCCTTGGGCAGGGCAGGACAGGGTGGAGGTGGGAGTGTGGGTGAGGGACCTAAGGGGGAAGGAATACATAGAGGTCTTCTGGGGTCTGACAGGTTGTTCAATTCCTTGACCTGGGTGGTGGTTGCTTTATATACTTAACATGTTTTATGTACTTTTCTAAATGTGTATTACAGTTCACAATTTTAAATAGCTGAAAAAAATACAAACTAGAAAAGGTTTTTAAGCAGGGAAAAAAGTGACCAGATTTGTATTGTTAAAAGATCACTTGGGTGTTGAACAGAAAATTTATTGAAGGTGGGGCAAGGCCAGAGGCAGAGAAAACAGAATGTTATGTGGCTGCCATAATTTGGTGAGAGATTATAATGACTGAGCTAAGAAAAGGTAAAGTATTAGGGATGTTGTCTACATAATTTTTAAAAACACAACCAAATAAAACAGAGGCTGGCATTACCCCCTCAGGTCACTTTTTACTTCTATGTGTTGGGTGAATTTGGCTCAGAAATTATAGTCCAGGGGCAGGCACATGTCTGAACAGACACATAGGCCAGGACTTCCCCCTTACCTCCCTCCATGATAAATCTACTCAGAGGGACTCAGACTGCCTGGCCAGTGGCAATGAGAGCACATTTTTCATGACACCACGATACTATCCAACTTGAGCTGGCATAGGGGCTTCTATCATAACATGTAATCACTCAATCATAATATCTAGTCACTCGAGACTTTACAGAATGTTTTCACATCTACTATCTGGTACCAGAATGTTAGCTTCATGAGGGCAAAGGTTTTTGTTTTGTTCACTGCTGTATCCTCAGTGCCTAGAACTGAACTTTGTACATAGTAGGTGCTCAATAGATATTACTGAATGGATGACCACATTTAATTATTATTAATATTGATATTTAATCATCACAACAATCCTGTGAGGATAGATAGGACATGAATTATTATCCCCATTTTAGAAGTTAGAAAACAGATGTGGGGAGATTAAGGAACATGTCAAATGGTTGATAATTTGGTTGATGACAGAATCATGATTTAATTTCAGGTTTTATACTTCAATTCCCTTATTTTTCCCACTTCACAGATGAAGAAGGTTTAAAGTTCCTATAGCTTTGAAACACCAGCTGAGAGTATTCCAAAATACATAATAGGTCCCATCAGATATCCGACGTCATCTGATGTGCTCGGTTACAGGATGAATGAGGCCTACCCAGCTGCCATGCATCAATCACCACAGTTCCCTCAGAGGAGACTCAGTGATCCTCTGGGTAATCAAATCTAGTTGACCTTACGCTACCTTGTGCTTAGGTTTCTCTCCATGTCCCTCACTTGTCTCTATACCCCATCCTAGCCATTCCACCTTTCCAAGCAAAACAAGGCTAAGAAAACTCTATTGTAAAAATACATGTTCTATTTTTTTCCTCTAGGAAAGAAAAGATAAAGAAATGTGGCAGCAGGCAGTTTTGGTGCTCTTCAAGAGCCTTTGTCATCCAAATGGAATCCCACAGGGAGGCTAAAAAATAATGTTCCATGAAAAGTTAATCTTGGTCTCTTTCCTCTTAATATTAATTAAAACTAGTTATTTGAGGCATAAACCACAACTCAGACACCTGAGAACTCCAATGTTCAGTTAGCGTTAGTATTTATACACCTGGAGTTATATATGTCTTCTGTAAGATTCCTAGTCAAACTCTAAGAACTAGCAAACAAAATACTAAAAACAGTATTTTGGAGAGAATTTCTAAGATGCACACAAACCACTCAGAAAAGTCAAACTTTTAGGTTGCCTTCCTCCCTTCTTCTGCAAGGTCTAATATTTACTTTATTCCCAAGAGCAATTTGGTCTAGGAGAGTTGGACCATCATAGTCAGTTAAATAGTCTGTGTAACTACCCTGAGAGTGTCACACGTAGGACTCACCAGAAATTCATTGGCAAACTCCGCTTTGTTACTTTTCTTGTTTTGGGCCTCATCCAGGAACTTCTGCAGAATTTCTCTTTGGTCCATGCTGCAGGGCAAGAGAGACAGTCTATGAGTGAGTTAAGGGAAGGCATGTCAAATGTGTGTCATGGCCGAGACACCACCGAGAAGCAACTGCTGCCGCCTGAACAGAACATGTTGAAGGCTGTGGTTTACTGACTTCATCACAAGCCCTAGAGGAAATTAGTACGTAACCAGCCTCTGTGGTCACACAACAAAGCCATCATCTCACTCCAGGGCCCTAGCGCCTTCCTTTTCAAGGAAGGAGCCTGGTTACAATTCAAGTTTTTAACAAACAAGAGGCTAACCAGAACATAGCATGTGGTCTGCTTAGCTCTGAGACTGTTCCACTCCATCACCCTTAAGCAAAATTCACCTTTTTTCTTGCTTCCTAGAGAAAAGGAAGAATTACAGGTCTCATGTGTGGGTTCTGCTTCACCCCATTTCCCCAATGAGCACAAAGGCCCTGCTGACACCTTCTGTTTCTTCTTGTCCCAAATGAACTCTGCAAAGTTGAGTTAGGCCCAGAAGGGGAGATAGACACTGTTTGGAGTTAAGATGTCTTCTACCTGTACTGTTCTCTCAAAAGTTTCTTGTCAGTGTGATCAATGGCAAACTTCTGTTCATCAGAGAAGGCATTTTTATTCAGAACTTTTAAGTTTGCCATATAGAACTCAAACCTCTTTTGGATGAAGCAAAGTCAGCTGCTCCTGACAGTCTTTGTCTCTCCCAGGGCTGGGGAAGTGCTGATCTCCGTTAAGGGAAGTCTTATTGATTTCAGGACCTCCCCCACCCTCCAGTACTTTTTGAGCTTCACCTGGGTCCTGGATATAAAGACAGAGTATTGGTCTATATAGGATCCAGGAGCACAGTGGCCCCCATGAGGAGCACCTGATCAGGAAGTTGGCACAATATCCCCTTAGGTAATCTAGTAAACAATGAAGGAACAGAAAAAGAGTAAAATCAACCACCTTGCTGACAATGGTATAACTTTCAGGGCAGAAAGCCTGAAGAACTATTTCTTGAGAAGACATTTCTACTTTTTGCAACCTGCCTTGGAAAAGGCCATTGTTTCAGGAAGCCACGCTATACCTGTGGCATTTTGGCCCTGTCTGACAGGCAGCCTGTTCTAGAAAAAGCTTCCACATCTCAGCTTGTATAAATTCTCTCCTCAACGGGTACAAACCTACCCAAGAGTGTCTCATTCAGTATGAGAACAACCAAAAATCAGCATATCATCTCTGTTTAAGGACAGAAGTTCAATAAATAATATGTTAAAATTAGTCAGAAATATCCTGAAGAAAACTGGGAAATGTGCTGTTAGAACTTCCTCTATTTAAGATATTAGCAATCCTTTCTGTTTTGCAACATTATTCAAATTCCCTTTAAGGAAATCATGATTCTGAACAGTATTAGGCTGCATCCACCTTATTGAGCCTTACAACAGGAAAGGAAAGGTCATTAACGTATCTTGCTTATAGGCAATGTGAAGCCAATAAAGAATTTCAATCCCAAGCCACATAATAAATTAAAATGAACCATAATTCTTCAACAATATTTGTTGAGAATAAGATAGTATTTCTCAAATTATCCCCATCTAGCATAAAAGGAAAATTTCTTGTTGCTTTAAATAATGCAAGGTTTAATTTGGCTATTTTAAAACATATAAAATATGGGAAATATTTTAAAAGTACAAAATTTCAAGTTCCCAATAACCAAAACCATGTAAAAGTATGTACATAGTTAAATGAAGACTAAAAGATGCAAAAAAGAATCAATTGTGTAAGTGCTGGGATTAAGGATGCTTTTTAAAATTCTTCTTTCAAAATTATTATACCATTTTTTTAGTTAGAAAAAAACACAAAAGTCCATTAATTTGTTTGACAAATTTAGTAGGACTAAAGGCTAAGCACTATGTTAGGGGCTGGGTATACAATAGTGAACAAAACAGAATATGGTGAAAAGCACTCCTAACCAGTTAATAAAGCATCTCAGAACTAAAAATATAGACATATTTACTGATAAAAATAAAAACATTCCAAACTAACTTATTTGCAGAGTAGCAAAGCATCACCCTAAAAGGAAAATGATTTTCTGTATTTGGACAAATAAGAGATACACAGTTTTATAATCTCTCTGTCCCCTTAGAATGTCTTCACTTCCATCAAAACTAGAACTTTACTAATTGATACACAAAAAGATACCTAATAAAATAAAATTTAAATCTATTTTTCTCAAGCTCACTTTCAGAACAATCTCTCTCTAACTTTATTCTCTTCTTAGGGAGGGATAAGATGGAGATAGATATGAGATAAGAAAGAAAAACTTGCTTAGATGCCTTCCATAGTCCACTTACCCAAAATATAAGGATCTGAAAATAGTATCTTAGCAGAGCTGCAGATCTTTTTTAAAAGCAAGCAGCAATTGTTAGGAGTCTGTTCTACTCTAAAACCAAAAGATATAGAAACATCGTGAAATAACCAAACCTCAAAAACCCACTTAGCTAAAAGGGCATTTCCTGAGCAGACCACTCAAGCAAGCAAAAAACAAACTAAAGGAGAAGACAAAAAACTTCAGTTTTATTTTTAACAAATCTAAACTACCACTTAATTTTTCACACTTCCTTCTACAGATAGTGGAGGGCAAGAGAAGCATAATGGTTTTTGATGAAGATTCTGTTGACTCATTTGTATCTTGTGGGAGGATCAAGAGCTGGGGAGGGGAAACAAGTCATGCAGCAAAGATTGGCAAATACCTAAGAATTTACTCTGAAACATTTAAACCAGTCTGGAATGAACCCTAAGTGAACACAACAATTCCATGCAGTAGAAGACTCATAAACACTTTGTCAGAACCATTAAGGGTGAGTTCTAGTGGAAAGTAAAATTGAATGAGCACCTGAAGAGGAGTAGGAAGGAACATCTTACTGCTGCCTCATGTGGCTCTGGTGTTTGCTCAGAAGGAAAATGACAACAGAGAGGAGTGCCGATCACACTGTCACCTGCTCCAACAAGAAGAGAGTGTGCCAGTTTAAGGGGAAACATCACTGTCATGGAGGTCGGGAATTAGACTACAAAAAACTTTAACCAAAGAGAATGTCAGGGGAAATTATTAGGACAAGATAAACTAGTCGATAGGAAAGGCACTCAGGTTTCTCAGAGCACCCTTCTCTCTCTATGAGGAGGCATGTTTTACCTGGGGAAGCCACTTATCAATCTTTGCTTTAGTTTCGCTATTCCTGCCTTTCCCTCCATCCCAGGGTCGTTGATTTGATATGGGCTATATATATTATCTGTGAAACACTCAGTCCTTTGTAAGCATCCTCTTGGCCACCAGGGCCTATTGGTCTGTTCTCCTCAATGTCTTTTAGATTCAACCTGTCTTTTGCATTCCCGTGTTAACCACCATTCCTATTCTCACATCTGTATTCCTGTAGCAATAAGCTCTTAGTTATCTTCCTATCTATATATCTTCTATTCTAGTATCTCCTATTAACCAAGCCCGGATGAAAGTTCTTAAAACTCCACTTTAATGCTAAGGAACCAAAGTTCTTACTGATAATCTATGGGAACAAGTCCAGATTCCTCAACTTGTCACGAAGCCCTTCCCATCAAGTGTCCCCACCCAACCTATCCAACCACATCATCCAAAGACAATCTTGTTCATTCTACTGCCCCTTCCTTTGTTATTTCTCACTTTTCCCCCTAATTTTCACCAAGATGAAAATAAAGCCATAAAACCTAGTTACTCTCTTCTTCAAAAATCCTGCCCCTAATGCCATCTCACCATGACCTTCTCTTAGTCTGAATCCTTTCAATATAAATCTTTATATTCAGCTATAGAAGTGTTCTTAGTTTCTTCACGTGTTCCTTGTCTCCCATAAGTTTATTTAAAGGGGGAGTTTATTCAAAAGAAAACACATAAAATGCCTCCTGTAGTTTTAAGTTTATCAAAGGTAATGATAGTGTCTTCTATGCATTTGTATAACCCACAGTGCTTAACATGGTCTTGAGCATACCTAAAATAAGTCTATTGTGATAAAGTATGCTGTATAATGTGGTTAGGCTTTGGTTAGAGATCCCCTCTGACTTGGTTACTCACTACATCAATTACTCCAGGTCTCTTGCCTGCACAGTCTATGTTTGTCTCTGCCTAGGCACTTTCACTATGCCAGGAGCAGATGGGCCTTCCCTACAGGGAGGTCCAGGAACCTGACAAAGAGTACTTCCCTGAGTGCTGCTGCCCAAGCAGCAGGGATATTGTTATGAAAGGAATGGTGCCCCTACTGAGGCACAGAGTCCAGCCCCAAAGGGCTGCAATGGCCAGAAAAAAATGACCTCCTTTATCTCCAAAATAGACGGAGATAAAGATAGAGTTTAGATAGATAGAGATAGATAAAGATAGACTGTTTCTCCTTTTATAAATAGACACAGAGGTGTATAAAACACCTCTAACAAATCTTGTTTGCTTTGTTCTTGTTTTCACATCATCCACAGCAGGGAAGACCCCTACCCCTCTTCCAATCTGCTTCTTGTCACTACGGCATTCTGAGACCTCATCAATCTCTTCATTTCACCTGCTGTGAACATCATGGTCAGCTTCCCACATACCACACAAAGAATCATACTCTGCTTTTGGTTTCAAAAACACAGTCCTCAAGAGGCAAAGTTCAACTGATAATTTGCAATTGACGTAATTTACCTTTTTTTTTTTTTTATGGCGAGTCTGGACTCTTGGTGAGGCTTGGCATCTTGTTTAAAATATAATCAAACTTATTACCAGAGGGGAAGAGGGGAAGAGGGGAGGGAGGAGAGTGAAAGGGATAATTCGGCACATGTGTGTGGTGATGGGTTGTAATTAGTATTTGGGTGGTGAACATGATGTAATCTATGCAGAAATAGAAGTATAATGATGTACACCTGAAATTTATACAATGTTATAAACCAACGTTACTGCAATAAACAAAAAATTAAAATAAAAAATAATAATAATAAACAATAGAGGAAAAAAGAAATAAAATTCTGAAGACATATACGTAAAAAAATATATATATATAATCAAACTTGAAGACTCATCTTTTGTTTGATTGTTCATTCCCTATTGGGTCATTCATTTATTCATTTAATGAATATTTATGAGTCCATATACATGTAAGAGAATGGAGAAGAGGGGTACTACAGAAGTGTACAACAAGTTGTCTTCATTCAAGGATCCTTTATTCTAGTAGGGAAGATAAGTACCCAAATAACTATAATTTAAGGCCATTTATGATAAATACCATAAGCCTGGTGCAAACAAAATTTTGAGGAGGCCAAGATCACTTTTTATTTGGTTATCTGGATAGCCTTCATGGAGGAAGTAACATTTGAGTTGGGTTTTGAAGATGTCTACAGAGCCTGAGAGAAAGCAATATGAAACATAGGGAATAGTAGGAGGAGGGTAGCTTTGTGAGGGGCTCAGTTGGACTGCAGCATTGGTTATGGAGAGGAGAGACTTGATTGATAAGGCTAGGAAGGGGGGTTAAGGCCAGACCCTGGAGGAATTTGAATGCCAGGCTGAAAAGTCAGACTTTATTTGATGGACAATGAAAAACTGCTGAAGATTTTTTTTTTGTTTTAACAACTTTATTGAGGTAATATTGACATACAATAAACTATACATTTCAAAGTGTACAGTTTGATAAGTTTTGGCATGTGTATACACATATGAAACCATCACCAAAATCAAGATAATCAACATATCCAATCACCTTCAAAAGTTCCACAGAAAGATTTTAAGAGATGGCAATCAAAGCAATGCTTTGGGAAAATTTTTCTTGATTTTTTAAAAATAAATTCCCGCTTCTGATCAGTTTTTTGAAAGTCTCATAATCTCCTTCAGTGATATGTAAAATTTCAAAATGAATTATACCATATCTAAAAATGAATCAAAACACTGGGCAAAGAAACCACAACTTTGGTCAATATGGTGGCAGTATATACAACAGACTGGAATGGGGCAAGCCTGGAATAGGACAATCAATTGAAAGCCTGACCAGTAGTTTTTACCAATAGTCCAGGCAGGTGGTAGTGAGCTCTCATAGAGCGAATCAGGACCAAAAGGAAGGAATAAGTGAGAAAGACTAGGTGAGCAGGGCTGGAGAGAGGGAGAAGGGAAAAATGAGTGAGATTTTGAGCTAGTTGGATGACAATCTGGGAAAGTATGGGGATAAGAAAGGTGTATAGAAACAAAGAATTAGAGTTTGTGGGTATGAATTTGAGAAGAAGGGAAATAAGTCAGACTTAGGAATCACTCACATCGAAGCAAAAGGTAAAGTCATATGATTGGCTTGCCTTTGTGAGAGACAGAGTTAATGGAGAGGAAAAAAGTCAAGCCTAGAACTTTATGAACTCCAAATCACAGGGGCTCCAAATTGTTAATGGTACAGTGCTTGAAATATTTTCAGGCAATGGGCTAAGCCCTTTACAAAGTGTATTGTTTCATTTATCCCTCACAACAATCCTGTGAATTAGTTACCAAATTGTCTCTATTTTAAGATGTAGAAACTAAGGCGCAAAGGAATTGGATTACTTGCCCAATGTCAGATGATTATTAAACTGTTAAAATCAGACAATCTGAATGTATTCTCAAATCTCTGAGCTACAGTGTCTTCTTCCTGTAGCCCAGTCACTTCAGCTCTCCTAGGATAGGGTGGCCTAGCAACAAACACAACACCCAGGCCAGAGCTGCTTTACCCATGGGGCTGGTCTAATCCCCATGGGCGTTATATCCGCAATCTCAAGATACTGCAGTATACCTGGAGCTAGATTCACATTCTGATGTTTTATGGGTAATATAGGATGGAAAGGGAGATGGTATGGCTAAGAGGGAAAAGAAAAGAGAAAGAGGAGGCTGCTGGCCTCTGATGTTTATCATTCGATTTATTTTTTTTCAGCTTTATTGAGATATCGTCAACATATAACATTGTGTAAGTTTAAGTTGTACCTCGTAATGATTTGATATATGTATATATTGTGAAATGATTACCCCAATAATGTTAGTTAACATATCCGTCACCTTACCTAGTTAAATAATTTTTTTGTGTGTGGTGAGAACTTTAAAAATTTACTCTTGTAGCAACTTTCAAATATACAATAAAGTATTGTTAACTATAGTCACCATGATGTACATTACATCCCCAGAACTTTTTCATCTTATAACTGGAAGTTTGTACCCTTTGACCACCTTCACCTATTTCCCCCACCCTCCACCCGCTGCCCCTGACAACCACCACTCTGTTCCCTATTTCTATATCATTAAATTTAGATTACACTTAATGAGAATTAGTTCAAATGCATAGACAGAGGAATTTTATTTCATGAACAGAACTGCCTTAGTCAAAGTGAAAATAGTGATTTCGCCTGAGAGGTCAAATACCACAAAACTCACCATGTGTTGAGTTTACAGTAATGTAAGAGACAAAGGCATACATAAAGTGTCTTAAATTAGTAGCAAAAAAAGCTACTTTCAACTAAAGAGAAACATGAAATCTCATTTCTGGATTACTAACCTCTACTATGATTTATCTAAGAATAGAAGAAATAGCATAACTTGAAAAAAGTCAAAATATATTTGCAGCTCTACATCTTTATTTCTTTGCATTTAGGAGAGCCAGATGGCTGGCTGGCTGAAGGGAGGGGATGTGGTTAGCTTTGTTAAACTTTAGCCAAAGCCATTAATGCCTTTCTTCAAAAATAGATACAGCAATGCTTTTCTTCTTGATAATCAGTAAGTAGTCTGGTTTTGGGGCTTTTGGATGAAAGAGTCTCCACTTGATGATTGCCTACTAATCTATGAGATTATTAAGGACTATTATGAGATACACAGAGTATAGAACCATATGTTTCACTTTCAATCACTTGTGGTAGGGCCAAGGAAATGTATACCTTCTATTGACTACTCAGGAGTCACAGAGCTCTCTGACTTGCCAAAGGTCCTAGAGAAAGTGTGGACTATACAAGAGCTAACAAACATTCTTAGACTAAATTCTGTAGAAAGAGTTATCGTATCTACAACTGTGTTTGGCAGGAATGATTAGGATTGCAACAGAGTTTAAATTATTCAAGGAGAAATGTTCATTTAACTTTAGAGAAGGAGTCTGCAGACTTTTTCTGTAAAGGTCCAGATGGTAAATATCTTAAGCTTTATGGCTGTACGGTGTCTGCTGTAACTACTCAACTCTGCCATTGCAGTGCTAAAACAGCTATAGACAATATGTAAACAAATGAGTGTAGCTGCATTTCAATAAAACTTTATTTACAGAAAAAAGCAGCAGGCCGGATTTGGCCTGTGAATTGTAATTTTCCAACCCCTGCTCTAAAGTGATAGGTCTCAAACTCTATTATGTAATCAGAATCACCTGTGGAACTGGTTAAAAAGGTATGATCCTAGGCCCCAGACCGCTTCTACAGAATCAGAGTATCTAGGGATGGAGACTGGAAATCAGCAATTTATAAGGTCCACAAGTGGTACATGAACCACACTTTGAAAAACGCTGCGGTATGCAGCTAGCTTCATCTAAGCTGGGATGGCCCTACTGTCGTAGATGTGGGTCAGGACTTCCTGCATCCTGTGGCAGTAAAAATGCAGTAACTCTTTTATCTTTCTTTGGCCTTTCTAGTAGAAGAGCCAATGAACAAACTGTTATTTTTTGCTTCCAATCTTGAAAATGCATAAAGTAATTCTGCTCAGGTGAAATTAACATGAAATTTAGGTTATGAATTTAAAAGAAAATCCTCAACTTAAAATAACAAGATTTTCCAACTAAAAATCTCCCTGAAATCCTTTAGACTGCAAAATTAGTAGACAAGATCCTTACCAAAGGACAAGTCTAGATGTGAAGGAGTAGTTTACTATATGCTCCCTTTTTCCCAAAATATCTCCAGCAAAGGCCTGTCCTGTTGCCTGGAATTCCACCACTAACAAGTCATTACTTTGTGTCTGGAGGTCTTTGCTTTAACAGAACCTCATTAAAACTCACATAAAAACAGAAAGTGTAAAATCTCTGTAGACCTCTGGGAGCTGCTCCCAACTTTAATAATCAGCAGAAAATAAATTATTCAGCTAAGTTCAGTTCTGTCCCAAAGAAAGTGGTTTTTGATTTGGTTGTTTTGTCTGTTTTAATTGCCAGAAATCAATCACCCGATCAAAGAGGAAGCAGTGTTCAGGCTGGTAAACAGCTCCACCTCTTCTTCAGCTCTCCAGATTTTCCTAGGAAGGAAAATGAATATCCTACAGTCAAAAGGATGGTTTTCAGGAACTTCTTAAAGAAACCAGGAATGATCTGCAGATACCTCCAGAGAATGCAGCTCTTACTAAGGCTTTTGTTGATCCTGGAAATGAAGGGCCATGCTCTATAAGAGCAGATGTTCTAATGGTTACTAAGACATGGGCTTAGAATGCCTGCTATAGTTATCATTACAGCAGACAACACTAATTGTTTTTTGTTAGATAATAGTAAGATGATTCTGAATTTCCTCAACACACACCCAAAGATGTTAGGGAAAGAAGACCCAGAAATTTACCAGAGAGCAGAGTGAAGCTAGGCTGAGATTTGATCTCCATCACCAACATACTTTATAGAAGATTATGAGTAGGAAGTGGAAATTAGCTTTACAAAGTTAGCAGTCAACATTTTAGGCAGCATGACTCTGGAGTCCAACACCCACAGGCTGAGCTTCTGACTGCTCCCTTTTTCCATGGTAAAAAAATCCCGCCATTTTCAACAAAGTAGGGAGGCCTATTTTCCCACGTGGTTTCCAACTTACAGAAAGAATCATGAATTGGAGTCCCGGGTATTAGTACAAAAACACTGCAAATGCCTAGTAAAGCCACGGGCCCCAACAGACTTACCCAACCTCCCTGGCCCTGGATGAACTCCCGGATGGCACTGTTGCCATTGATCATATTTGTCATAGGGATAGCCATCTGTCTTGCCATTTCAGGAGCTATGTGGACCACATATTCAAGAAGTTTCACTGATACTGCCAGAAAGGCTCTCTCATACACTAAGCTGGAATCCTGAGCACACCAGGTCTGGCTGAGAAATTTTACTGTGTTCTGAAGTACAGCTCCTGCCTGGGGAGAGACACAGGATATATCAGTGGAGTATCACTAAAAAAGTGCAGGAGGCTGCAGATGCAGGAATCCAGTAAAGCAAGTGCTTCCCAAAGAGTGGCAAATGTACCACTGCTTGTTCTGAGGTAATCTTAGGGAGTAGATGGATAAACTTTTCTCAGTTTATTATTTTGTTCTTTATTGTATTGGGTATTAGAAAAAAGCATAAGTAGCCCATCAAACCCATGATTTCAGGTATTATTACTTAGGATGAACAAAATGATTGAAAGAAAAACAAAATGATTTGAAAGAAAAATATTAAGTGCATGATATTACTGCTGGTCAAATTTTGAAGGTATTGTTTGAATGACTAAAGTCTGGGAAACTCTAAAGTGAAAAAAAAGATTAGCTTTTCCTCTTCCTCTTTCCTTCCTAAAAAACTTGGTTCAAAAGCCATTAGGGCCAGCCCCGTGGCTTAGCGGTTAAGTGCGCGCGCTCCGCTATTGGCGGCCCGCGTTCGGATCCCAGGCGCGCACCGACGCACCGCTTCTCCGGCCATGCTGAGGCCGCGTCCCACATACAGCAACTAGAAGGATGTGCAACTATGACATACAACTATCTACTTGGGCTTTTGGGGGGTGGGAAGGAGGAGGATTGGCAATAGATGTTAGCGCAGAGCCGGTCTTCCTCAGCAAAAAGAGGAGGATTGGCATGGATGTTAGCTCAGGGCTGATCTTCCTCACTAAATAAACAAATAAATAAATAAAAGCCATTAGATGGGGCCAAGAAAGATCTACTGTGGGTTGTGTAGGGAGGCCCATGGTGGTCAGAACAGGATGTCAGAGCCCAAACAAGCTGAGAAGGGCATCCATGTGAGAGTACCTCGATCTTGGTTTCCAAATATTGTTCTCCATTAAAAGAAACCAGAGCTTTCTGGACAATGGCTGATTTCAGGCTGGGGCTTGGAAAATATAAGATGATCTGTCAGAAACTGAGGAAGTACTCAGAGAGTGAGAGGGACACGCCAAAAAGACACAGTCCAGATTGAAAGGACTCCCACTGGCCAAAGCTGGGACAATTTGAGCATCCAAATAAATAATGACAGTAACATATTATAACCCATTGAATAAACTAGGAATTCATGAGTCCATGTTGATATAAAAAAATAAAGGGATTGAAATTTTGATGAGATATGGGATATTGACATGGTTTCAAAGTACCTCCCTACAAAACACTTATTAATTAAAAAGGGAAAAGCTTAACTTTACAATGGAGAAGCCATGCAGACACCATCTTTGGTGATTAAAGTTGACACCAGTAATGGGACAAATTGAAATCTGTACCACTTGATAGGATGCAATGAGAAGAACATAGCAGCACTTTTGTGATATTCCCACCAAAGGTGCATATCCTGAATCTATTCAAGTGGAAACGTTAAACAAACCCAAGTTAAGGAACATTCTACAAAATAACTGCCCATAATCTTCAAGTGTCAAGGTCACAAAAATCAAGGAAAGACTGAGGGACTATTCCAGATTGAAGGACACTAAAGAGACATGACAAGCCAATGCAACATGTGATTCTGGCCTAGATCTTTTTTGCTATAAGTGACATCATTGAAACAATTCGAAAAACTTGAATGGGATCTGAGGATAAGATGATAATGTATCAGTGTTAATTTCTTGGTTTTAACGGTTAGATTGTAGTTATATGAGAGAATGTCCTTGTTTGAATGAAATACGAAAGTATTACGGGGTGATGGAACATCATGTCGGCTACTTACTCTTAAATGATTCAAGAGGGAACTTCTTTGTACAGTACATGAAACTTTTCTATGAGTTTCAGGCTCTTTTAAAAAAAATTGTTTTAATTTTTAAAAAAAGGTAGATTCAGCTATCAGCTACTTAGGAAAGCTTCATGCAAACAATTAGGAGTAATTACTAAGTCTAGTTCTGCCTGAATAGACACAACACCTAAGCTGTATTCAGTTGGCAGAATAAAGCCTAATGGTTAAGAGTGTGGTTCTGGAATCAGTCTGGGTTCACATTGTAACTTCAGCACTTACTGAGTAACCCAGTTACTTGTTTCCCTATTCCTTAGTTTCCTTATCTGCTTAAATGGATATCAAGTCAGAAAATACTTACTGAGCACCTATTGTATATCAGGTACTCTTCTAGGTTGTGTGCATACAACAGTGAACAAAAGAGGTTAGATGTTTGTTCTCACAGTGTTATATGCAGATGAGGAGAGGTTGTGCTATAGAAAATATTTTCTACTATACCTCATAGAGGGGTATAAGGATTAAATGAGATAATAAGTGTAAAGCACTTAGAATACTATCTGGCACGTGGTAAGTGATGAGTTAATATTAGCGGTCATTGTTGATATTAATCAGCAACATCTTCTAGAACATTGTCTATGGTCTTTATATCCAATGCAAAGTTGAAGTGCTACTGCCAGTAATTAGCATTCTGATGAAAAGCCAGATATGCCCTAGTGGGCTGCTGTAAGTACTTATCCTTCATTGCATCAGACTTGTTAACTGCATTTCCTTCCTGTATACAATTTCATTGCTGGACCTTGCAGTGGGGCGGGGGGGCGGGGGCTGGCTGGGGCGATGATGCCCACTCCCAGCAAAATAAATATTAAAACAGGTGCGTAAAAGAATAAAGTGCTTTACCAGGGATAAATTGCTATAGGTATGCTGTATGCCACTAAGCACAGCTCTGATGAAAAACAAATGGAAACAGTCTGAAGGTTGATCAGCCTATGCCAAAAGCTTTCCATTTCAATACCACTTAGGTTTTGATTAACTCCTAAAGAATTGACAATTGGAGAATTCTTGCTGCATCTCCTTGGATGAATATAAGCCCCCAGTCTTTCACAGAACATTTCTAGTCACAGTCTTATAGGATTAGTAAGAAAAGGGTGTCTGAAGTAGAAAAAAAGCAGCAAACAATAGAAAGAAGTAGTAGAAACTTGACCTGTCCCCGAATGGTTTCTGCAATGATGTTTTTGGCAGAAGCTTCCAATTCTCCGTTGAACTGGTCACCCAACATCCGAAGGCGACCAGCAATGATGGCCACGTCAAAAGAGCAAGCCTCTCCTAAGACAGAGGGAACACATTCACATTTGTCATAATGCTTGAAGGGATGTTAAGTCCCAGGAATCTGGGCATTGGAGAAAGTTCTCTAGACTTTTAAACAGTTTTGGCATCATTCTCTCTCAAGAATATCTTCAATGTTCTGTCAACACCATTCGTCAGAAAATCTCGCTTCACTGAGAATCTCTTTCCCTTCCATGAACACTTCAGGTATTGCTGAAAGCTTAGAGTTTGCTTTTTGAAACTTAAGAGGAAATAAGTAAGTAAATAAGATTCTCTTATTGGCCTGCAATCACCACCTCAGGCCAGGAGCCTTACCTGAATCTGGTTGGTCTACAGAACATAGCTCCCGGTTAGCAACCTGCAACGTGGTGCCTAAGAAGTCTGTGAGTAGAGAGTTCACGATGCACTCCGTTTGCTCCTCAAAAGTTTGGGGGCTCTTCATTTTAGATGTTTGCTGCTGAGTTTTGCTTTTCCACAAAACAAGTTGTTTTCAGCTCAGCAGGAAGTCAGAAACTGGTAAACCAGCAGATGTGTCTACCTCTTCTAAAGTTTCCTAATGGGACACGTAGTCCTAGAGCCTGTCTCACCACCTGTCTTCAAAAATAGCTGCTCAGAAAGGTAGGACTTCCCTGAAGAGCTTACCCACACAGAACTGGAGAGATTTCTTAAAGACTTTCAGTTCCTTATTTCAGAACTACACCCTAGCCAGTACCTAAGATTAATGAGTAACTTTTATAGCTAGATTGCCAATATAGAACTGAAATAGAGTTGAGGAAGAGCCTCTTGGGTAATTTCATTAAGAAATACTTCCTGTTAGGTTCTATGTATGGTGTAATACAAAGAAGGAAGGTTTTGAAATTATAATAGATAAGCATTCAACTCCTGATTATGGCATTTATTTTCTTGTCCTCACGGAGCTTACACTTCAGCATGATGACAGATATTACATGACTAATCACATAATTTCTTGTGCATATTGAGATACAGTGTGTGATTACAATGTGTAATAGGGAAACAAACCTAGGGGGTTAGAAAGGCTTCCTTGAAGTGGTAACATCTGAGATGAGCTCTGAAGGACAAATAGGAATTCATTAGGTAAAGAGGAGGAATAAGACCATTCCAGATGGAAGGAATAGGATAGATAAAAGCTGAGAAATTGAAGAAAACAAAAAAAAACCTTGGGAATTTGAGGAATTGTAAATGGGGATAATAAAAAGTATTTCACAGGGAAATTATGATGATTAAATAAGATAATGTTATGTGGAATGACCCAGCACTGTCTGACTTGCAGTAAACATTAAATGTCATCCTTTTAACCAAAGACCTAATGACCAGAATGAAAGTATCGGACACTGGATTATTAATCTAAGAAGGGGGATCTGCTTAATGTGACTGGCCCTTTCTGAATTCATTTGCAGAAAATAAAATCAATCATGATGAGGTGGAAGACTAAGACCCAATATGCCCCAGGTAACTCTAGAGACTCATGGATTGTAATTTCAATGGTGACATGTGGAGACCGCATTTCAAGGGAAAAACAGAAAGTGCTGAATATACCTATTTCATCCATTCTCCAATCACAGTGTATCCATTTTAATAATGTTGTCTGTCTTCACTGTGGTACCTGCAAAAGTTCCTTTTATTGGTCACTCAGTATCAGTAACCCACAATCACTTGAACTAGGTGAATTAATCAGTCACAGAGATTCCCTGAATTCCCCTGTTCTCTCCTTTTGTTAAAATCAGAGAGAGAGGCATGTCTGCCTCTGCCTCTTTTATGTTACCACACTGCTGATAAATTATAGCAAAAAAGTAACTAGAAAAAAAATTCATATCATGTCACAGTATTGAGAGAGGACTCTTGAAGACAAAAGATCTCTAGGTGTTGATGATACTTTAAAGCTTGTATTTACTTGCTAACTGAATGTAATATCAACAAAATTTGTGTACAAGTCTTGAAGACACTTTTATGATTCTCCACATGTGCTGTGAGTCATGACTTCTATTCAACCATAGTTCATGCTCATAAGCTAGTTATGTGCCTAGCACATTAAGCACCTTCTGTTCTTTCTCTCTGTCTCTGTCTTTCTGTCTCCTTTTGTCTCTCTCTCTACTTCCCCCAAGGCAGCCACACTCTGTCCCTGAAATAAGAAGATAGTTTTTCTCTCATTAGTGGGTCTGCACCTTTGCTGTGACTACACATCTATGCCTCTTGTCAAAACCAGCTAGGGGGCCAGCCCCGTGGCTTAGCGGTTGGGTGCGCGCGCTCTGCTGCTGGTGGCCTGGGTTGGGATCCCCGGCACACCGATGCACCGCTTCTCCGGCCATGCTGAGGCCGCGTCCCACATGCAGCAACTAGAAGGATGTGCGGCTATGACATACAACTATCTACTGGGGCTTTGGGGGGGAAAAAAATAAATAAATAAAATTAAAATAACTGTTTAAAAAAAAAAAACACCAAGGGACTACCTAATTTAGTAGGATTGTAGGCAGTCATTAAAAATGTTTAAAAAAAAAAAAAAAACCAGCTAGGATGCTGTGGTGTCTATCCTTCTGGTTGTACTCTTCAGTCCTCCGTACCCCACCAGACTCAGCAGGGAGCTGCTGGTGATGGTAGAGCATGATGTCCCATGGGACTCACTGGATGAATGCTGTTTGACTTCTTCAGTTCTTCCTGGCCTGTCCGACTCCTACTGTCTTTATAGGAGAACTGCCATCTTCTCATTTGAGGAAATGGAAGTCTGTTCTGCTCTGGATGTAGCCAGTGAGTACTCCCTTGTCAGTATGATAAAGCTCCAACTAGACCACCAGGTAGACCCCATATTTTTGTATCCCACACCTCTGCCTGTGCTGAGATTTACCATCCCTGTGTGCAAGACCTATAGACATATTGGTTTGAATCAGGCTCTAGGATTTAGTTTTAAGGACAGACATCAGATGGGTCTGGGAGCCACCCTCTCTTCCTTGTCCCAGGCCAGGCCTATGGCTTCTGGCTCCAAGTTAACACATTGGACACAAGGCAAGTGTGACAAACTCACATTCACCTCCGCAGCACAAGCACAGAGGTGTCCATCTTTGTTCCTGATTTCCATCAAATGTCTCTCCTCACCTGCAATGCTCTCATTTTCGTACCTGAAAAATATCCCTTGAATTTCTAAACATTTCCATAGATGTTGGCAGCCTTATCTACATCTTTGGATTTGTTGTTTCCTGATTTCACTGCTCTCATCCCCAGGTCTGTCTTCTCTAAGTTGGCTATCTCAGCTAAGCACTCATCTGAGTACCAGGACATAAACACCTCTACCATTACCTTTCTTGTATGTTTCCATGAAGCAAGTCTGAGCCCTGGCTTTCCCCGACCCAATGAATGGCCAAGGTTTCTGTGTAGCACCAAAGATTCATTTTGATGTGAGGGTTTGTAGATTCCATCCATCAGTCTAGTCTCAGTGAATAAATTCTGCTAAACCATCAACAACCAACTGATCTGATGAAAGAAGGCTGAATATTGTAGTAACTCATTTAGAATGCAGGTAGGCTAGTTCCCCAGAATCTATGGGAAAAAGATATGTTGAACTGCTTACACAGACTCAAGAGGGGACATTGTGATAAGGATCTACCAGATCAGGGAGATATTGTCCAATGGCTCAGGAAAGCAAACCAAGGCAGTTTCACACACACAACCTGAGAGATCCTGGAATATTTCTCTTACAAAATCTTGTTATCCCACTGAAGATATTATGTCCCCGTGCTAGTACTGGACACTGTATTATTAATATATAAAGGATATCTGCTTAATGGGACTGACCCTGTCTGGATTTATTTGTAGAAAAACATACTGATCTTGACGAGGAGGAAGACCAAGTGCGCATATGTTCCAGGTAACTCTGAAGAATCATGAGTCTTCATTCAATGGTGACATCTGGTGATCTCAGATCTAGGGAAATCAGAAACGGCTGAATATACCTGTTTCGCCCATTCAGAGAACTACCAAGTGTCCCTTCAACAATGGTGTCTGTTTTCACTGTGGTACATGTACAGGCCCCTTTATTGATCCCTCTCCAATGTAGTAACCTGCAGTTGATGCATGTGAACGAATCACTCACAGGATTTCTCCTCCGTTCTCTCCTTTTTAGTACAACCACATACGATGCATATCTGCCTCTGCCTGTTTGGCATTACCATGTTGGCAGGTGTTTCATGGCAAGAAAAGTGACTAGAAAAAAAAAAATTCATATCATATCTCAGTATTTAGAGAAATAGACCTTGAAGACACAGAATTTCTAGAGGTCTATAATGCTGCCAAAGCCTGTGTCCACTTGGCTGCTGCATGTAAATTTCAACAAAATTTATGCAAAAGTGTTGAAGGCACCTTTATGGTTTCCTGAGTGCACTGTGTGTCCTGACTATTCTGTGTGGGGGAGTTCAGTTTCCTTCTGCTCAGCGCACTGAGCACCTCCTGCTCTCTGTCTCTCTCTCTCTCTCTCTTCTTCCCATTGCAACCACACTCTGGCCCCAGATAGAGGAGGATTGTATTATCTTCTTTGATGGGGACTTCTCATTTGTTTTCTGTGACCAGACCCTTATCCCTCCCATCAAAACCAGGTGAAGGACCCTGTGTTTACTAATCGCTCTTGTTTAATCATCAGTCCCCCCAACCCCCACCAGGCTCAGCAGGGAGCTTCCAGTGATAGAAGAGAATGAAGTCCCATAGGACTCGCTGGATGAATGTTATTTGACTCATTCAATTGGCCAGGACCTGTCAGCCTCCTGTAGGCTGTACAGAAGGGCCTCATTATTAACTGATGAACAGGAAGTCTTCTCAGCTCTGGATGTACACAGTGAGTGCTCCCATTGTAAAGGGCATAGAGCTCCTAGCGGGTCCCAGGTGGCCTCTATGTTCCTTGTCTCCAACAACCTGTATAGGCTGAAAGATGTAAAGGCCCTGTAGACTCATCTTGGTGTGAATTGCGATCTTGGATTTAATTTTACAAAGGCATCATGTGGGTCAGACAACTTTCGTCTCGTCCCAGGATACCCTCCTGTCACCAGGTCCCTGTTACAAGTGTAGGCTGCTGGTATCAAGTCAGGCTAGAGAGGGGAAATGGAGGGATAATGGCAACATCTCAGCCATCGCTATCTCACCTGGACCACAGGCCTGTGTCACAGGCCTCTTGTCACCAAGATAAGACTTCTCATACTCATGAAATGGTGTTGTTACTTGTATTTCCTGAGTAGTTTCTTACAAACTCTCTGGTTTTCCTCACAAGTTTGCAGTCTGCTCCATATTTGCAACATCTGTTATGCTGGTCCGGAGCTCAAGGTTTTTCCCCTCAGTGTCCACCCTGCCCTGAAGCATTTAGATACCAGATCCTGAGCACTGAATCCTGCCTGTGCCTGTGGTTTCAATGTAGCCAAAGCTCTGGCTCTGGTTTCCCATCCTCCACAAATGGCTCCAGTTTTCGCCCTCTGTGCAGCACCAGTGATTTCTTCCGTGTGTGGGTTATAGTATCAACCATGTGTCTAGTCTCATTGGTGTCATCTCACGTAAACTATCAACAACCAGTATACCTGTTGGGAGTGTTGTCCTAGTTGATGAGCAAGGCACAGCTGTTGCTCTCTCCATAAATCCAGAAAAGTCGTCTCTGGTGAGTGAGAGCCCCTTGGGGCAGCAGTTTCATGGGGTGTGCAGATTAAAACCCAATTTTCACTTCTTCTCACTCAGGCTAGTCTTTGGACTTGTCTTGTTGGAGAAGCAGTTGGATTGTTAGGAGACTATTCATCTATCATCTTGTAGGAAGATCAAGAAACTCTATGATGTACCTTCGTATATCTGACTATTTTATAGTGAAATTGGCCATGAACAATTTTGTCCCTCAACCTTTTTTGGTCAGTAAGTGCCTTTTCATGCTGGGACATGACATTCACAAAATGGAAATGAAACACAGTTCTTTTGCGTCTGTTCTCTGCCATTCCTATACCGAGTGAGCTCCGTGTACTCTATACCCCGTTCAGTCCTCACAGGGACCTTGCAAGTAGACATGTTTCTCAGTTAGAGCCAGGGGTGCTGAGGCTCAGCAAGGTCACTTCACTTGCCCAGGACACCTGGCCAATGCACAGTGGGACATGGCCCCTCATCGGCTTGACTCCCTGGCTCAAGCTCTGTCCACTTCTCTCCATACTCGGAGTGTCATGGACTCAGCGGGGGTGGTGCTCACACTTTCTTCTTTGCTTTGTACCAAATTATTGGAAACAATTTTAAATTTAAACAGAAAAGTTGTAAGACTGGTCCAAAGAACTCCTGTGGACCCTCGCACAGATCTGCCAACTCGAATCTCTCAGGGCACTTTGTTGTGTGAGCAGAGCCTCGGCTCATCCTGCCCCTCCAGGTAGAGCCACAACTGCATGAGGCTCTCTCCCCATGGCAAATCAGTCAGGGGCTGGGGGGTCTGTGTCTCCACCACCCCTGCCCCCAGGGGTTTCCTGCTCTCACTCAGGGTTGCCCTTGTAAAGCTGTACAGCTCTGTCTCAGAGACACTGACAGCCAGGTCTAGGTTCCATGAGGAGGATGAGAAATGCTCAGACACACGTCTCAGAAGTGAGATGTGTATGATATGGCACGGTTCTGTGTGTAGGTTTGCTGATGACAATGTGTGAACAGTGTGTACAACAGCAGCGGGGCCACAGTCGGTCTGCTCCACCCCATCCTCTCTGTACAGTGAAAAACCCAATAGAAACGGTACAAACACAACCCAAATTATAACTTGATCTTTTATTGAGGGCTTTTCCCCACCTGCCAGACTAATAATATAGGACAGCACTTCAGAAATTTGATAAAATGTTTTCTCTTTTCTCCTGCAAATGCAAAGAATCTTCAAAGCATAATTTTAATAAAACCCAGTATTTGGGAAAAGAGGGATAAAACAACGTGATGAAATTAAGCCGTGACAATTAAAAAGAATGTTAGCCCTTGATTCAATTAATATTTGAGAATGGGGATACCTGGTTTTAACAATTCTTTCACCAACCAGTTTTGTTAATTTAAGAGGTTTACTCTTTAGCCCAATATGAATTGTCATAAAATCTTATTAAATGTCCTAAATTATGATGATTAATGAATGATATACTGTGCCTCGAGGAAATATGGAACACAGCAGCATGAGAGAAGAGCTTGTGGAAAAGACCTGGAAGCTAGAAGGGCACCTGGTGTAGGGCTGGGGTCAGGGAGGGGCAGCCTGACTCTGGAGGAGCTGTATAACGGGGCTGTGGGGAGTGATGGTGGAGAAGAAAGAGGGGCCAGAGGGCAGAAGTCCTGGAAAGGAAGGTGAGGAGTGGAGAGTGTGTGAAGTGAGGGGGGAGAGAAAGTTCTCACGGCAGAGTAGGCATATTTTGAAACAAGATTTGGGGTAATAAGGCGGGTGGGACATTTGATAGTGCAGAGAGGACAGAAGCAGAGACAGCAGTAAGAAGGGAGTTGGATAAATCAATGACAAGAGTCAGATATAGTATGCGACTTGGAAGACTAAATGGTAACAGAAACATGAAAGACATTTTTAAGAAACAGTTAAAAAACCTTGGTGAGAATGAGGATGTGTAGAGGGGAGGAGAGAGGGGAGCCCACAGCAGTGTGGAGCAGGCCCTGAGGGCCACGACCCTGCCTGAGCCCGACCTGGACTGGCACGAGGCATCTGAAGTCTTTGGTTAGCCCACTTGCACAGAATATGTTTTCATCTCACAGTAGAAATATAAACATGTTTGATTAGGGAGTATGGCCCAGACCCACTGACAGGCGTGTAATAAAAGGGTTGTTCTCTGTATTATCTCCCTGAAGAAACACAAAGTCTGATTCTGTAGCACTTCTGGCCCCTAAGTTTCCAATAATAGACTTGTACCTCTACTACATTACCTACGGTTACAAGTCACCCCTGCCCCTCTACACCACCCCAAGTGGCGATAGAATATCTATGTGTGGGTGGGTGGAGGGGCAGTAAAATGTTACAGACAACAGTAAGTAGGTCACAGTAAAATCGTGAATAACAGTGGATCCTGTTGGCTGTGATTTTATTTTCAGAGCTGGGTTTAGACGCTTCCATTGGAATGAAGAATCCTCCCAAACTGAAGCGTGATGTTCTTGAGGGCTCAGCTGCCAGGAAGCATGGATGTGAAGTCACTGACCACATCAATGCCTTAACTGTCATGAAACAGAAGATTACAAAAAAGAAAATTGCAGTTGAGCCAGTGGAGACTAGCATACAGATTCCCTTGCCTTCAAGCTTAGGGTCCAGAGGTAATCACATCTGTGTCTCTTAGGTGCACATATTCCTTATTGCTCTCTATCTAAGATTAGAGCTCAGTCTCCCACTCATTTTTCTCTTCCTCGTTTGTTCACTTCAACAGCTGATGCTACCTCTGTCTGGTCTTACCTCTGTTTTCCATGAGGGGCTGCCACCCTGCTGGGCCCTTCCATCTCCATGTCCTGTTTGCACTCTGGACTCTGTTATGTTCCTGCTGCTGCTGTCCTAATAATCCCTCTCACCTTTCCTCTTAGCCACGGGGAAGCCCGGCCCCATGGTCCTTCTTATCATAGTAGCATCATTTAAGCTGCTGAACACATGGCACTTTGCCTGAAATCACACACTTGCTTGGCTTCTTTGCCTTCCCTTCCCAGCTTCCCCAACTCCACTGCTTCTTTCTACTGGGCACATTGTCCTAATGAATCCGTTGCACATGGATCCTCCTCCTGGGTCTTTTAGGGAACCTGACCTAGGACAACCCTTAACCTTGGATTTCTCCATGTGAATAAGAAGTGTTAACGCTGAAGAGAAAGAGCCCAGATGACAAAACTAAATGAGAACCTGGGTCACAGGTAGGAGTGTTGGACTGGCCTGAAGTCGGGTTTCTCCCAGCCCCAGATGTGCAGACCTGTGCTCATCTGCATGGGGCTTCCAGGGACTCAGTGTGCCCACCTCAGGGCCTCATTGGAGCTGGCCTTATGTGGAGGACAGTAGAAGGCACCCTAAAGGGATATTGGCCGAAAGTAGATGCAGAGGCCAGGTTTCCAAAATGCAAAGAGCATGAGGTGCTTTGGCATTCAGACCTCTCCCCCTTTCACTCCATTACCACTTCTACATGTTCAGTGAAGAATCTGGAGAAATGAACTGAGTTGAATCTGAGGTCAGAGCATCTAGGAGAGCGCTGTAGCAAAACAGCTTTCGGCCAGCTTTGTGAAGATCAGGGAGATACACAACAATACACGACAAGTCCAACTGAGAAGGACAGTGATTTCTCTGAGATTGTCAGAAGGAAGACCACAAACTTTAGGGCCAGTGGGAAAGAAGCTCATGGTGGAAGAGAAAAGGAGAAGCAAAAAGAATGTTGTGAAATAGAGGAGGTCTAGTGAGTAGTTCTAAATCATGCTCTCGTTAAATAAACACGGAGTGAGCTCTGAACTGACAGGAATGCCTTGACCTGATGCCTGGAAATTCTGATGTAAATGTTCTGGGGTGGGGTTTGGGTATCAGTATTTTTAAAAAGCTCCACCAAGATGCATCTAGAAATTAGAAGGACTATGAATCTAGTAGGATCTCAGTCACCAGTGTAGAAGTGTCCCATGTGTGTGGTTACTTCATAGAAAAGCTGAATATCAGCCATGGAATGAATTAGCATTTCTCTCTCAACGGAACTCTTTATACAGCCTGGAGAAAACAGAAGAGAAAAAAAGATAGATGGATGGGTTAGACATGTGCTCTCTCTATTTGGATCAAAGTTTCTCACAATTTTTATATGATAAGATACAGTAAGAAATACATATTATATAGAAACACCATGTACAAAAAATAATACCTCCTCTTATTACAAGTAATGGAATTGAGTGCTTTCTTTCCTACTCTTGAAATGAAAACTGCAGTTCACTATTTACTACATAGATTTCACACCCCACTAATTAGTTCAGACTGCAGATTGAAAAAACTATTTCCTATGAAATTTTGTCCTTATGCAAATTCCCAGTAAAGAATCTTAGGGGGGCCAGCCCAGTGGCGGAGTGGCTAAGTTTGCGCACTTCGCTTTGGCGGTCTGGGGTTCATGGTTAGTATCCCGTGCGTGGACCTACACAAGCTCATCAACTCATGCTGTGGCAGCGTCCCACATACAAAATAGAGGAAGATTGGCATGGATTTTATGCCAGGGACAATCTGCCTTAAGCAAAAAGAGGAAGATTTGCAACAGATGTCAGCTCAGTGCCAATCTTCCTCACCAAACAGAAAAAAAGAATCTTAGGTCTCATTCTCCTATGTTTGTCCTTTTTCACACCCTTCTTTACCCTAGCGTACAATATGAAGAGGGACCCTTTCCTTAGGGAGAAGTTTGGGAAGAAAGTGATGAGAATCTAGTATGACTAAAACTAATGGTTTCCCACTTTCACTTCAGAGTTTGAGGGTCACCTATTGAGACTATTCCTGGAAATGCCCTGAGGTGTATCCTGGCCTGAAATCACCTTCAGAGAATGTTGGTGTCCATGGGATGAAAATAAATGGGGCCATGGTTACATTCCCTGCTCCCTTTGTGCTAGTTCCATTTTGAGTTTTCCCTCTTTGGGTCTTTCCTCAGCCCCTTTGGAGCAGGATTTCTGTGTAAAGCATTATTCTTGTCCACCCAAGAGCCTCTACTGCCTGATGACACCTCCAGATGGGAGCCTCTTCTCTTCCTTCCCCCAAATGTATGCAAATGGCCTGGGTTCTCCTTCCAGGGATGTCAATAACAGGTCACATAGCTTTAATTAGTCCTTAGCCCCTTGGCAACACAACTCCTCATCTGTAAAAGCTGGGACTGGATTTGCATATATTCTGAGGTCCCTGTAGGCTCTCACATTCTAGGGCTCTTCCCATAGCCTACCCCACCTCCTCAGAGGACTGGGACATAGAGAAAAAGAGAGTGTGTTTCTTTGTCAAGGGTCCTTTTCTTCTGACAGCAGTGTGTTTCTGAATGTGTGCGATAGATTCTAAGAGCCTCCCTCCCTGGGAGGTGTGAGAAAGCAATCACTTTGCTCCAGATGAAGGGGATTAGAGAGTGAAGTGGCTGCTGAGAAAAGGGTGGTGGGGATCTCGCTAAGGGTCTGGAGCACCTCGGAGCTGAGCTATGACCAGGCTCCTGGTCGGGTGAGGACAGGGGTCCCTAGATTCTGCACCACAGACTGGATGGAAGTTTAGGGAGTTTTTTCTTCCAACTTGTAGATCTCGCTTTCCCCTTCAGCCAGCCTGAGGCTCCCCCCTTCAGCTCCTCCTCTCAATAGGAGCTCAGCTTGCTCCTGGCCTCTCTTACCACATAGCCATCCCTCCAGGCTCAGCTATCAGCAGAATTTGACAAACTCTCACATTGGACTTTTTTTTCTCTCTCTCTTAAACACCAAGTACTTCTTGAACTAAGAGAAAATGTTGCTGATTTGAAAGAAACCACCTCATAAAAAGTAGCTTTTCCACTTGATGAAAAAATCTAAAACAGCAAATCAAGGTAAAGCCCAAACAGAACACTGGAGGATCCTTTGCAGAGAATCAACATCACACCACAAACCACTCTCCACAACTTTTACTCCAAAAGCCTAGTTTGATGGGAGAAATCCCAGCCCTTCTGCCTCCAATTGTAATAAATCAGTAAGGAGACCAATGCCTAGATCCACACAATCTTGAGAGACCTTAACCCTTGCTCCTCTCAGTTCCCATCCTATATATCACCACAATCAGGAGCAACTAGATAAAGACAACATGTCAAACCAGACATTCTTTGTCACCAGCAGGACTGTGCCAGGAGTAGACAGCACTAACTCTGCAGTGTTCTTGTTGAGAATGTTTAGCGTGAATTTAATCATGACGTCTTTATCAGACAACTGCAGAATTTAGACCATTGAACAAGACAACTGGCCTCTCTTTCTTCGAACAGTCAGTATCACCACAAATAAGATGACAAAAAGGAGAAGAGATATTTTGGGTTCCAAAGGACTAAAAAGAATATGTTACTATATTTCTTTAGTCCTTTTGAACCAAAAACATCTCCTACCTTTTTGTGGTTGTCTGTGGTGGTGGTGACGTTGCCTTGTTTGGAGAGGACAAGTCAGTCTTCTGGCTCAGTGGTCTACATTATGAAGTTGTCTGATCATTTCAATGATCATTGTATGATGATCTTGAATGATCATTCAAGAACATTTTACAGTTAATGCTGTGTACTTCCTAGCGCAGCCCACCTGGAGTGTCCAGTTTATCCACCACCATTACTGCGAGAACAACATTGGTGACTTTGTTATGGAGGGGCCTACACGATCTGTTCATGTAAAAACATTTTTTTTCTTTCTATAATTAGTAATTTGGTGAGGGGTACTTTGAAAGTGTATGAATATCCTCTAACGATTTTCTTTTACTATCCATTCATGATCCTTGCTGACTGTTAATTATCATATTTGCATTTGTAGACTGGGAATTTTCTAATTTTATCATTCCAATATACTTGTAGTTGCTGGCATTATGCTGTGGAAAAGAACATTCCCTCCTCCTTCCATGTCATTAAAATTTCTGTTTGACTAGCACTGTGGACTTGGAATTTTTTACACTCAATACCAAAATCCATTATACTCATGATTAGTTTTGGGGGATATGGATATAAATTAATATAAATATTTTTGTTTCTCCTATTCATATTTATATTCTAAAGATTCCCATTTAAATAAAATTTCCTCAGGGGCCGGCCCCGTGGCTTAGCGGTTAAGTGCGTGCACTCCGCTGCTGGTGGCCCGGGTTTGGATCCCGGGCGCGCACCGACGCACTGCTTCTCCGGTCAAGCTGAAGCCGCGTCCCACATACAGCAACTAGAAGGATGTGCAGCTATGACATACAACTATCTACTGGGGCTTTGGGGGAAATAAATAAATAAATAAAATTAAAAAATAAATAAATATGCTTTTAAAAAAAATAAATAAATAAAATTTCCTCAATCATCTCTTATTTGTGGAGTTCATCCTTAAATGACTCCTCACGATGGAATCAGGACTCTCTGAGTGTTGCAAATTTAATACTCTTGTTCTGCTGCCTTGATACATGGCTGGCTTGGCTGAATATAAAGTACTTGCCCACAATGACTTTTATTGAGTTTTGAAAAAATATTGTCTTGCTTGTATGTTCTGTTGAGACGCAGAATGTACATTGATTTTCTCCCCATTGTAGGTGAATTGACATTTTATGGGGGTGGGGGCAGGTCTGGAGCTTCCAAGGAATTTGTGTTTCTTTTTCTTTAAAATCTATTTGTTCTAAGAGGATAGGTCTTAGAGTTGACCATTCCAGTTCTATTCCTCGCTGATCCTTTCCAATTATCTTTTATTCATTTGTTCTTGTTTGATGCCTTCATTTCTGTATCAATGTCTCTTATAATTTTAGACAAATATGTTTCCCTTATAAATGCCCTTGTCATTTACCCTCTTTTTCAGAGAATTTTCTTTTTCTTCAATTTTTTCCTAAGTTCTGCCAATTCTAATTTCTCATTTCCTGTTTCTTGTCCACTTCTCTTTTGAGCTGCATATTTCTTATGTGAACTTTTGGTTTTTTGTGTGTCTACAAATGCTTTCTTAGGAACATTTAATTCAGAGAAGAATGTCATTTTACAGTTTTCCTATGTTTCCTGATTGATTTTGAAGGGATACCATTTCATGAGTTGAAGTCTTTGACTCTCTGTTTCTGTTTTTTTCTTCTGTCATCTTGGAAGACATATCTGCTATGTGATTTTCACATTAACATGTGCAGGTTTACCTGAACGAGAGACACAAGTTCTATATAGGAATGGATGAGTGCTTTGAGAGGCTCAGTCGGTTTCTTAGGTCTGGATCTCTCTCGTTGGTGCAATTCCTCTAATAGATGTAAGGTTTGGGGATAGGCACAGGGGTTCTATTTTCTTCCAACAGGATCTTTAACTTCTGCCAGTTGCTTCATTCTTTTCTGCACTACAAGCCTCCAAAGACACTACCTTGATCCAGATCTCCCCCGATCCCCTGCAATTTTGCCTCCCCAAGATTGTCACCTCTAGTCCTCTTCACTCTGGAACCCCTTCCTTTTGGTTCCCCAGCAGCCAGAGCTGTGGTTGCCCTGGTCTCAGGCATGTACTGAGTTTATCACATTTTCTATTGTGGAGAATTTCCCTGTGTTCCCTCCTGAACAGGCCTTCCCTGCTGTCCTCTCCTCTATGTGCATGGTCTTTCCTGATCCCTCTACTGCTGTGTGGCTCCCAGACCTGGCTCAATACAAACCAGTAGAAGTCCACAGTGTTCTCTGGCCCCTGGTTATTTGTGGGCAGGTTTATGGGTGGTGTTTTGAGTCTTGTGAGATAATAGAAAATATTATCTGCCCCTGGTTCCTGGCACAAAGCTCCGGAAACTTCTGTAATTTCCTGAGTGATAAATACATTGGGAATATCTCTTGTTCTAATATTTGGTCTTTGACTCCATCTTTGACACAGGACTCCTAAAACTCTTGTAAATTCCTAAGTGATAAGAGCACTAGGAGCACTTTGCTCCACTGAGGTGATTCTGGGTGGGCTCCTGGTTGCCTCCTGGATAGGGGTTGGTCACCAGAAAGACCAAGCCATGATTAGAAGCTTGGATTTTCACCCTCATGCCCCACCCTCCAGAGAGGGCAGAGGGGCTGGAAATGGACTTAATAATTGATCATGGCTACATGAAGAAGCTTCTATAAAATCCCCGTAGTAGGGGGTTTGAAGAACTTCCAGGTTGATGTACACATCCACACTGGGAAGGTGATGCACCCCAACTCCACGAAGAATTCGTGGAATTCGAAGAAGAATTCGGCTGATTTTGTATCCCGATATACTTTGACACATTCCTCTGTCCTCCATACTTCCTCTCAGTGGGTGGTAGAATCTAGAGCAGTGCCATCTTAATACAAAGAAAATGCAAGCCACGTATGCAATTTAAAAAATTTAGTAGCCGCACTGGAAACTAAAAAGTATAAACACACAACAATACAAAATACTAATCTTATGCATTGCTACTGTTAAGGGAAATATAATTCTACCAAAGGTATAAAGGTGTGTTTATAGAAAAATATTTTACATTTCTTCAGTTTTTAAGTTTACATTCAAATGAGTTATACATTAAAGAAAATTAAATTTGTTACCTCCATACCACCAGCCACATTCCAAATATTCCATAGCCACATGTTTCTACTGGCTACTATATTGGACCTGGCAGATGTAGAGACTGATCAGATTCATGTTTGATATGTTGGCAAGACTTCCTCAAAAGTGGTGTGTGCTCTTCCCTCAGGAGGCCTGTGTGTCTCTTCTAACGATGTTTGCAGCAACTTTATCTTCGAGGCTTAGATCCATTAACTGATTATGTGGAGCAAAATGGTGATATTCCATCATCATGTATTATTACCTGGAACATTTGTATGAAGAGAAACTTCCCCTAAATACTATTTAGTTACTTAGTGGTATAGTCTATAAAGAAACTGCAGCTAAATGAGCTGGTCCCCTAGCATCCTCTGTGGTCACCAATTAGTCTCTTTTTCTTTTTCTTTTTGTTTCCTGTGTTAACATGGACTCAAGGAATCAAACACATTGTAGTATTTCAATCCATTGCAATATGGTCCTTACTGATGCTCTAATTATCCTCCCTTTCAGCAGTGAGTTCAAGTGGGCTCCTTTTTCTTTTTGATAAGATGCTAATACTCTTTGAGACCTTTCCTGATATCAATATGACAAAGTGTTTCTGTCTTATGTTGAATATTTTTTGCCTCTGACCTGGACTCAGGCATTTCTCTAAGAATCTCTGGTTTCTTTTCGTGCGGAGCTGTATTTCCAGATCAAAATGTATGGCCAGAGCTACTCATTGCTATTGCTTTATTTTCAGTGGACAGAGCTAGGAAATGCATATGCAGAGTCATATGTATTCATGTATTCACATATATTCATAAACACTGCCAGTGCAAATCAGAACTGTATAGTTTTTATTGAACATCTATCTTTCATCTGATTCTCCTTTGTCTAACACCAAGAATTTTTGTCTTTAAAAACGCGAAGAGTAATAGAATTAGAATATCCCATAATATCTCATTTGTTTTCCCCACATTATATGAACAAAAGAATAAAGATAATAGCAACAATACCACTAACAACACGATTAAGGAAAATGGTTTTTTAATTTGTTACTGTCTTGGTATATAGATAAATTATTGTGTTTTAAAGTCTCTTGGGATAGTTCTTACACATAGTTATTCTACAAAAGGGATACACAGTTAGGTTCATTTGTTACATTATGTTTTCTATCTCTAGAGGGGAAATTTTTTAAAATTTCATTTAGTTTTATAATTGTGTAAAAATGAATATGGTTTGCAACTGAAATCTAACCAAACAAGGTATATGCAAAATAGTCTAGCCTTGACTGTAAGATCTGCAACTGTCTCAGTGGTTAGGTAAAAAGAGCTTTTCTTTTATAGGGAGGAGTAAGCCAGTGGAGGAAGGCAGCGTGGAGAAGAGAGACGAAAGGGTGGTTGATTAGACAGTAGATCAGGGAATGTGTTATCCTGAGGCCAGCACACTCTCAGGTCAGGCTGAGCATGGGTCAGCATTCCAGGTCCAGGAGGAAGGAGAGAAACTTAACAAGAGTTGGATTCACAACCGGTTTGTTCTAATTGGTCAGTGGACTCAAGTGGTTCAGCTAATCATGTATGAGGCAAAGAACGAGAACAGGAGGGTCTGTGTTTGGCCTTCTCATAAACAAACAGGGAAGGTGTCCGTGAGTCTTGTTTAAGTCATATGGAAAAGGGTCATTGTTTTCAATCAGCCATTTTCCAGGACACAGGGAGGGGTGGGATTTCTTAAACTGCCCAATTTTCCAGGATCACAAGGCTCAGGTAAAATTTGACATTATCAGAGCCCAGTGCCTGGCACATATTAAATACTCAGTATACATGAGCTCTTGTCAGTCCATCACTTAGCATTTTCATTATCTCCCTTGTTCTCTTAAATGACCACATATCCTTTTATGGTGTGGACAGAACATTATGTACTGAAATGTTTCCCAACTGATGGACATGAAATTGGTTTCAATGTTTATGGTTACAAATAATGCTGGAGGGGACACCCTTACACATATATCCCTCATCACTTGTACTGTTCTCTAGGATAGATTCCTCATAATGGAATTACCTGCTCAAAGTACTTGTGCATTTCTAATTTTGCTAACTCATTCCTCAGTGCCCTGCAAAGAAGTGGTACCAAGTCATAGTCTCACCATTAATGAAAACATTCTTTTCTCGAACCTCTTGCCAACATGCGTAGTACCAGAAATTGAGATTTATTTTTGCCAACAATTAACCCCTTATTAGGAGATTTGCCCTAAATGTTACCATTTAATTGGAATCTGGACAATTTTCATAACTAACCGGCATGCTGGAAAGCTGAATCCAGGATGTTTTCTCCTCTGTTCTCTTCTATTTCTGTCTTCTCTCAGATAAGATGGCAGCCAACAGCACTGCAAACTCATCACTCTTGCTGGGGATGCTACTGCTTGTTGGTTTGATATGTTCTGGATTTTGTGAGTGAGGGGCTGATTCACAGGAGATACCTGAGGTTTGGTTAACCTGACTTCCTCACAGAGAGAGCCCAGTGAATTGAGAACCACCCACTGTGTGAAGTGAGGCCCCCATGACTGGGCACAGGAAAAATAAAAGCTGGAAAACAAGACCTTCAAGTTTAAAGTTTTGTTAGTTTGGGACTTTCAACAAAGGATCTTCCCTTATTTTTCATGACAACAAGAGGATGAGTTGCATTATTGAGACTTTAATTTTGGGGGGGAAATTTAATAACACTGGCAGTTTCTGTTGTTATGGAAGAACTTTGAATGTGCCAGTAAATGATACTTGCTTTAAAATCTTGTCAGGTGAGCGCCAGTGTACAAAGAGATGGTATAAATTTGACATAGGAAATAGAAATAGATGATGAGAAGAAAAAATCTGGGTCTCTTTGGAAGATGGTGGCATAGGAGGATCCTGAGGTCGCCTCCTCCCACAGACACAACAAACCTACAACTACCTATGCAACAATTCCCTCTGAGAGAGATCTGGAAACTGGATGAAAAGAACCTCCACAACAAGGGTCAAGAAGAGAAGGGTGGAAGAGGCAGAGATACAGTGCTACTGAGGAAAAAAGCACACCCTAGTCGCAGTGCTCCATGGTTGGGAACAATCTCAAAGGTACATAGCTTTTCCCGGAGGAGCAGGGGAATTGAGCTCCACATTAGGCACACCAGCCCTAACACCCAGCACAAGAGAGATGAGGCCCCAAATGCCTGGTTTTGAAAACCAACAGGGAATATGCCTAGGAAACTACAGAACTTCAGGGAATGGAAAACTTGCTCTTAAAGGGCACATGCACAGACTCACTTGATCCAGAAACCAGCACAAAAACACTATATATAAAAGTGCATAGTCTATTGGTAAAAGAGACTCACTTACTAATCTTGGAGCATATGGCAGAGAGGCAGGAACTGGATTGGGCCCCCCGACCCCCCCAAGGACTAAGACACTGGTGGTAGCAATTTTTGTGACCTAGTTCAGCTGCACTGACAGAGACACTGGCAGGCACCATTTAGAATGCTCTCTCTAGCCTGCTAGCACAGGAGCCTGTCCTGCCCACTAGCGCACCTGAGGAAATTGTGCACTGCCTGGCCACACAGCCAGCCTGCACCAGAGGTCTGCTCCTCCCAAAAGCCAGCTAGCAAAGCTACACCACCAGCCTGGAAAGCCAGCAAACCAGGGGCCAGCTCAGCCTACCAGCACACCTGCAGCAATAGAGGCCCTGCTACAAAAAAAAGGGCACACACAGCCCATGTAGGGGACACCTGGGAGCATTTGGCATGGGTGAGGAGAGGGGAGGACGCTGATGGGCCCCATAAGGCATCTCCTACATAAGACCACATTTCCAAGGACAGGAGACATAGCTGATCTACCTAATACATAGATATAAGCACAGAGAAGTAGGCAAAATGAGACAAAGGAATATGTCCCAAATAGACGAACAGGACAAATCCTTAGAAAAAGAACTAAATAAAACAGAGTTAATAATCGACCTGATAAAAAGTACAAACTAATGGTCATAAGGATGCTTACTTAACTCGGGAGAAGAATAGATGAAAACAGTGAGAACTTCAACAAAGAATTAGAAAATATAAAAGAGAACCAGTCACAGCTGAAGAATACAACAATTGAAATGAAAAATTTACTAGAGGGAATTGACAGCAAAGTAGATGACATAGAAGAAGAGATCAGCAATCCAGATAACAGAGTAGAGGAAATCACCCCATGCTGAACAGAAAAAAAGAAAAAAGAATTAAAAGGAATGAGGATAGTTTAGGGACCTCTGTGACAACATCAAGTGTACTAACATTCGCATTATAGGTGTCCCAGAAGGAAAAGAGGGAGACAAAGGGGCAGAGAACTACTTTGAAGAAATAATAGTGGAAAACTTCCCTAATCTGAGGAAGGAAACAGCTCTACAGGTACAGGAAGCATAGAGAGTATCAAACAAGATGAACTCAAAGAGACCCACACCAAGACACATCATAATTATAATGCTAAGAATTAAAGACAAAGAGAGAATCTTAAAAGCTGCAAGAGAAAAGCAACAAGTTATGCATAAGGGAAACCCCATAAGGCTACCAGCTGACTTTTTAGCAGAAACCTTACAGGTTAGAAGCAAGCAGCATAATATATTCAAAGTGATGAAGGAAAAACCTACAACCAAGAATACTCGAACTGGCAAGGTTATCATTCAGAATGGAAGGAGCGATAAAGAGTTTTCCAGACAAGCAAAAACTAAAGGAGTTCATCACCACTAAAGCAGCCTTACAAGAAATGTTAAAGAGACTTCTTTAACTGGAAGAGAAAAGGCCACAAATAGAAATAGGAAAATTATCAAAGAAAAAATATCACTGGTAAAGGCAAATATATAGTAAAGGTAGTGAATCAACCACCTATAAAGCTAGTATGAAAGTCAAAAGACATAAATATTAAAATATCTATAACTACAATAAGAGAGCAAGGGATAAATGGCAAGAATACATACTTATCAGTAGCTACTTTAAATGTCAATGGACTAAATGCTCCAATCAAAAGACATAAGGTGGCTGAATGGATAAAAAACAAGACCCATATGGGGCCGGCCTGGTGATGCAGCAGTTAAGTGTGCGTGCTCCGCTTCAGTGGCCCAGGCTTCGCAGGTTCGGATCCTGGGTGTGCACCAACTCACTGCTTGTCAAGTCATTCTGTGGCAGCATCCCATATAAAGTAGAGGAAGATGGGCACGGATGTTAGCCCAGGGCCAATCTTCCTCAGCAAAAAAGAGGAGGATTGGCATCGGAAGTTAGCTCAGGGCTGATCTTTCTCACACACACACAAAAAACAAGATCCATATGTATGCTGCATACAAGAGACACCCTTCAGACCTAAAGACACTGACAAAGTGAAAGTGAAATGATGGAGAAAGACATTCCAGACAAATGGAAATGAAAAGAAAGCTAGGGTAGCAACACTTATATCAAATACTAGCAAATTGAATACAACAGTACATTAAAAGGATCATATATCACAATCAAGTGGGATTTATCCCAGGGATTCAAAGATGGTTCAACATCCACAAATCAATCAACGTGATACACCACATTAACAAAATGTGCTCTTATGCAATTCTCTGACCTTTCTTAAAATAGTCACTGTTGGCCAAATTGAGATCAGGGTTATCAGTGTACAATGGGATTGGCAGATCACGATTTAAATATTCAGTGGCTTTTACGACCAAATACGTTGCTTAAATGTCTTCCAGGATCATATATTGTTCTTTTTCATGTGTCCATTTGCAACTCCTAAACTCAAAACCATATCTCCCTGGTACCTTGTAGTCGCTGTCATCAACATCAAGTCACCTTTAGCCTGTAAATTGAAGGTCTCTGTATCATTACATGATCTTAGAGGCAGAGACATATGTACAGCTTAAGTGCATGAAGAAGGTCCTGTTTCTCTGTGGACCAATGGAGTTGAGCAGCACTCTTTGTCCTCAGTAAGTCATGTCAGATTTTTTCTAGAAAACAGGTGATTTTTCTGTTCATAGTAACATTTTTATACAGAGTATAGGCTACCTTAATTTAGTCCTATTGAGAAAATGCTTCCCATTGGACAAGTAACTCAGAAATAAATCATCACTCTGAAAACTAGCTTTTCCCCACTAAGCAAGTTCTGGCTAGGACTTCAGAGGTTTGTAATAAGCTTGGTACATAATTGCTCAATCTATGGTATATTGTATTAAGGTTATTTTAAAAGCACTTCAAATAAATCATTGCAATAGGACGTTAGGCAAGTCATTTAACTTTTATTAGGTTTCAATTACCTCAGGTTAAGAAGCATTTGGACAACTCTGTGTTTCATTTTCATTTCTCTCCAACAACTGAAAGGGGCTGCTGAGAAGGACGGTCTCCTTCAGTGGGGACCTTCAGACAAGAGCTAACAGCCTTGGAGCTCTGGCATAGGGAGCATTGCGCTTTGTGGCAGCAACTCTAAGGTGATGTGGGGCCTGATGAAGCTTCCTGACTTACAAGGTGTATCTCAGGGGACTTTATTTCAACCAGAAGATAAGAATCCCAGCCTCCTCACCTCCAGCATAATTAAAAAAATCACCTTTGTTTCCAATAGATTGTTTGTTTGTTTTCTCACACACTTGAGGACCCTCCACTTCCTCCTCATGGCTGTATCTCTCCTTGTCTCCCACCCACAGTCGTCTCCAGGTCTCATGTAGCTCAGGAGGCAGTTATCCGGATGCCATGCAGTAGGGCCAACTCTTCGCTTACCAGCTGCCTTTTGCTGCCATGTTTGGATGGGAGCTCTTTAGTGACCTGACCTCTTTCAACCATTATTTCACTTCAGCTCATCCACATGTATTTGGAGAAAACTGGGTCATTGATAAGATGCCTAGTACAGCTTTTCCTCATCTCTCATCATAGAAGAGGGAGTAACCATGGTCTTCAAGAAAACATTCTTCTCTGATCCCTGAGAACTTTCAGCAGTAAGAGGAGAAGAGACAGACCAAAGCTGGACTGAAAGAGCTAAAGGCTCAGTTGGAGGAATCTACTCTGCCAGGTAGGACCGCTTCCCTGGAGGAGGGAAGCCTCTTGCCAAAGGCCACCTGGGACAAAGAACTTGCACTACAATGGCTGAGTCCTTTGCCCTTGTTTGGTTTGCTGTATAGGTCTTTCCTTTCAGGTAAAATACACGAGAAATGCACACAGTTGAAGTACACAATTCACATTATAACTTTCAAGGGCCCTATGCGCTTTTGCCTTCATGGGCCCCTTCATCCATAAAACATTAAAAAGTATATTTTACCACCTTGTTGGTATAAAGACAACGTATTATTAGTATATGTGAAAACATTTTCTGTGACCTAAAAGAAAATTATTTTTCTTCTGATTTTAAAATAAATTAAAAGATTTTCCTGTGCCTACTTTGCTGATCCTATCGCCCGCTGTGTGCCATCATGAGATGGAGGAGAAAGGGGAGCCAGATAGACATGCAGGATTCGAGAGGAGTAGGAAGGGCAGAGGAGGAGGAGGAAGAGGGGGATGGAGAACTGAACGCCAAGGTGGTTCTAGTCCTTGGCTCCAGAATGGCAGGCCCTCTCTCTGGAACTCCCCTTTACCCAATCCTGCACACACATACCACCCCTGTCTCTCATCTTTCAGCATCTTTTCTTCCCACAAGAACAGCCTCTCATTCCTCCTCCCATGTCCTGATTCTGGGGATCCTTTCCTTGTCACTGGGTCTCCCCAAACTTAGGCGCAAGTCCTTTACCCAGAGCAGGACTGTCCCCTCCACCCTGCCTCTCCAGGCCTTCATTTGCCAAACCCTTGTCTTGTGGTTCGGGAGAGTCCAAAGCATAAAAAGCTCCCAAGAGTAAAGGAGTGCAGGCCAGGTCTCCTCACGGAGTCATGGGGTCCCTCTGCTGAATTGAGTCCAGCCATCCCAGGTCATTCTAGTTGGATTTGTGAAGAAGTCAAACTTGAATGGGGTGGGGAGGATATACACAGAAAACCCACCGATTAGTACTTTAACATGTAACCTTGAATCTATAGATCCAATACATCACATATATTGTTTTGTTTTATTCTGTTCATATAAATTATATAATCTGCATGCTTTGCATGCTGTAAATTTTTTTCCCTCAGAAATGCTTGAAAAGCCATTATGCAAGACCCCAAATTCCACACTTTGTTGTATAATCTACTGTGCTCAGGACACCTACACAAGAAGGCTCATAGCCTCATTGTGTGAAAGAATCACAAACTGGAAACAACTCATATGTCCATTATAAATAGAATGGATAACTGAATTGTGGTATATTTCATTAGCAGCAAAATTGGAGACATCACTGATGACTATTAAATCTATAATTTTTATTGAAAAAAGCCAGGCATAAGAGAATATCTACTGTGTCATTACAGGTTAAAACCCAGACCTATGAGGAGTACATAGTAAACAAAATTATAAAATATGTAAACAAGGAATGGTGCATCATGAAAATAAGACTGTGGTTACTGCTAAGGGCCGGGAAGGAGATGTGATCAGGAAGGGTTATATGGGAAGCTTCTGAAAGCCTCATATGTTCTAGGTATCGATCTAGGTGGGGGTTACGTTAATTTGTAGCCATTCATTAAGCTGTATATTTATGTTTTATGCAGCCTTCTGCATATTGTGTTACACACATAAATTAATGAATTAATTGAAGAAAAATAATTAAATAAAAAATATCATTCTGTCAGTGCATTTTGTACCAGGAAGCACAGCTGTGCTAAATGAACAGTTGACTTATCTCACTCTGCACAGCACTATGAAGTGTGGGGCACTATTACATCCATGTGACCCACAGGGAAAGCGTAGGAGGTGGCCCCTGGTCCCAATCAGACAAGTGGTGGCACCAGGACTGGAGGAGGCCCTATGTGACAGAGATGGTGCTGGAGACCACAGCCCTCACCTATTGTCCCTGGACCAATAGTGGCATCTTTGAGGATCTGGAAACCCACTGCATTTTGAGAGCCATGGCCTGAGGTGCCAAGCTTTTTTCCGGGCTGGGGGGTGGAGGGGCAAGAATTGTCCTAATTCGTGCGGCCTTCTGAAGCAGAAAGTATGTGTGATAACCATGGCAGAGAAGAGGACTTCTCAGTTACCCCCAGGTATTTTGTAGGCCCATAGTGCAGAGCTCCTCAAGGGCAGGGTCGTCAGAGCATTCCAAGTACCTCAGAGGCCTTTAGACAGGAAATGACCAAATGCAGAGGTGAGGGGACAGTGGCTTCCGACAGATGTTAACAACCTGGAAGACAACAAACAGCCAGAGAAAAGGCAGAGCCTACAGAATATGGGCCTGAGGTTCCCAATTTCCACTTTTTTTTGTGTGTCCCCCAAAGCTCACCCCCAACGTAAACACATGGGAAAAAATACACACACATTCACTCACAGAGCAACAACAAAAGAAAAACCAATAGTTGACAGCAAGAGTAGCAAAACAACAGACAGTAAAGACACTGGACCTGAACAAGGTTCTTTCTCCTCTAGAGTCTGTGGCAGGCTTTATGAAAAAAACAGGAGAAAACCTCCCTCCCATAGCACTAGGTCAGCAGAAGAACTACAGTGAAAAATTGGAAGCAGCAGAAGAGCCACAGTGGAAAATTGGGAAGGAAAAAAAGATCAGTAGAACCAAACTCAAAAAGGGAAGTTAAACACTCAGGATTAAGACAACTCCACTTGGATAAAGTCCATAAACCATGACTCTCTGTCACACATTACACAATGAATTCTGCATAGTTGGGAAAATAGCACACACACACAAAAAATAAGTACACTGAGCAACCTTATCCTGCGAAAGTACATCCACTTAGAGTATATGGTGTACTACTGAAAAATTCCTCCCTACCGCCCTGGCTTAGCCTTATATGCCTTACACTGTACACTCACGGTATACCGACCCCTGCCCCAGACCCTAGACCCTATACGCAGAACTTGTGCTCAAATTCAGGCAACATTCATGGACTGGGTCCCTGTGGTTCCACAAGTCATATGTCATGTGAGCAACAGATGTCTAAACAGCAGCCCCTGGAGCTGCCTCATCTACATAAGACACGCCCCTGGCCTGGCGTCCTTAGCCGTTACTTTCCTTCAGACCCACGCCCTGCCCCCTGCCTGCACGTTTCCCCTCCCACCCCACCCTCCAGGCAAACGGCGGGACAGCAGTGGGAAGGCGAAGTGACATCATCACCCTCCAGGTTGAGGCGGCCTGTGGACTCAGGCCTTGTTCCTGTCGATGGTCTTTCATCTAGAGACCAATTAGAAAAAGAGCTCTTGAAAATGAAAACCATAATGTAGGAATTAGAACAACAACAGAAAAGGATTCCCAAGATCTTCGTAAAGACATATTTTAGAAATCAGAGCAAATATTTTAAGGGAATAAATGGAGAAGAAAGATAAACCCAAAAGGCGTGTCAGGTAAGTCCAGACATAAGGAACAAGATTTCCAGGAAAAAAAGAGCTGTTACGAGTCATGTTGAGCAGGGAGAAGCAGTTTGGTGGGAAGAGGAAGGGAAGGAAGGGCCCAGCACTCTTGAGGGAGGAGACCCCAGAGTCAGCCAAGTCCTCAGGGCCTTTGACTGAGGCTGCCAAGACGCAAAACCTGGTAGAACAGCCTTTGCTACTCGATCCAGTGAATGCACTCCCAAACACCATTCGTTTAAGTTGGTTCTGATAATGACATCTTTATTTTGACTCATAACTTAAAGAAATACAGCATTTCCTTTTGAATATGAGCACGTGAGAGTCCTGTAACTTTGTCACCAACAGAAATTTCAGATTCTTAACGATATCACATCATGGTAGCTGTAGATATCTCCATAGGATTCTTGGTTTCCGTGTCCTCTGGAGGTGGTGGAGTTAGACAAGGCAGAAAAGCCTAGTGTGCAGCAGCCTGGGGCTAGAGATCCCAGGCATAGAGGACCAGTGGTGCCTTTCCTTGGCTAATAGGTGAGCTCATTCATCTGTTAACTGAGGGGTTGGGGGTTCAAGCCCAGCTAGGGATACTGGGTTTTGACTGATCCCAGGTCTTTTCTTCTCTGTTTGTGCTGCACGTCCTCTCTTCACCTACTTCCCTCTTAACCTTATCCTCAATCTCTCTGCTTTAAATCAGACATGGCAAACTCCTGCCTGAACTCCTAAGCTTCATGTTTGTTACTAAAGAGGTTTGGCAGAAAGAATCCTTTTTCTTTTTTTCTAAGAATAAAAACAAGTGCTGGAGTTCCAGAGCCTAAGTATCTCACAGACAGTAAAACCTTTCTTCCTGAGGCTAGGTTTTTACGCTGCTCATTCCTGGAATGCTGGTATCAATTCCTTTAAACCAAATCACCAGGAACACAACTTGCCTTAAACAAGTTGGGTTTTTTATTCCTTGTAGCCAAAAAGACACACCCCATGGTCTAAGTAAGAGGGTGTTAGAAAGAACCGATGATAGGATTTGGGCTTTGGCTGGGTGATTTGGTGGGGATGGAAGGAAGCAGGGTTTGTTCTCTATTGACTATACCGTTAGTCAGCCTGGGCAATTATATGATTGGACTAAAGAAGTAACAGTCATTTCCTTATGAAAAAAGGAAAGTATTTGGGATTTTGTAGGTTTCACAGTGACATTATTTTTGTCTGTGCCTGGACAAAATTATGAGGTAGCCTTGTTTCATCTTCTTTTATCAAGGTCTCAGAGTAATCTTGTCTGAGGTTGATCGTCTGTATCTGAGATTGTTTATTTCCAACATGAGAACAAAACAGTCAGGCTGTCAGTGTCAGATCAGTTCAGGGCATTGGAGACTGGTATTTTTCTTTCTCACTGGAAATCCCTAAAATAAAGAACAAGGAAAGAGAGCACCCTCGTCTCACAAGCTGTGGGTGCACCTTAACTAGTTAACAGCGTCACTTTGACTAAGCATTATGGTTTTTTTTGTGGCTAAATTCCTCATTTAGAAATGGGTTAAATAGGAGTTCTTCCTACATGGGTTGTCCTAGGTTTTAAATGAGATATGCAGGTAAAGCATTGAGCCCAGTGCCTGGCACAGAGTAAATACTCAATACACATTAGCTCTTACTAGTCTACCTCCATCTGCATTTTTATTGTCTGCCTTGTTCTTTTAAACAACTGCAGACCCCTTCAGGATGGATGGACCACTACAAATAAATGTTCTCCAATTGATGGACATGAAATTGGTTCCACTGCTTATTTTTACAAACAATGCTACAGGGGACACCTATATATCTATATCTGAATATCTCAATCATTGCTTGTGAAAGCATTTCTCTAGTATCTATTCCTGTAAAGGGAATTGCTTGATTTAGAAATCACTGGATGCAGCCAGTGAGTACTCCCATTATAAAGCAGAGAAATCCAAGTGGTCTCCCAGTTAGCCTTCATATTGTTTGTGCTCACCACTGCTGGCCAGGTAGAAAGAGATCATTTCTGTAGTCTCCAGGGCAGAGTTTTGAGTACAGATGACAGGAGGGCCTGGGAGATTTGCTGCCATCCTAGTGCTTAGCCATGTCTCTCTCATTCTGGTCCCCACTGGCATGTACAGGCCATTGTTCCCTAGGCGGGAGAAAGAAGGGATCATGACCACCTCACAGGCACCATTACAGCAGGTGCACGGTAGGTATTTGTCAGACCTCTTTCTTTAACACGGGGCATCTGATGTCTCCTGCAATGTTCTTGCTAATTGCATTTCCTGAGCAGTGTCTTCTATTCTTCTCTGGCCATCCATACATGCTAGCAGTTTGGCTCAATTATTTTGGAGATCTGTTATCATGATTTTGGGTACAAAGCTGATTCTCTACTTCCTCTGGGGAGCCTACCTCCCTCTGAGGCATTTAGAAGTGAGATCCTGAACATCAAATTCTCCTTGTGCCCATTGGTTTCAATGAAGCCAAAGCTCTGGCTCTGGTGTTCCATCCTCCATAAATGGCCATGGTTTCCATCCTTTTGCAGCCCCAGTGACTTCTTCCATGTGTGGGTTATAGTTTCAATCATGTGTCTAGTCTCAGTGTTCTAATCTCATGTAAACCATCAACAATCAGCGTGCCTGATGGGGCCCTGACCTAATTTATGAGCAAAGCAGAACATGAGGCCAGAAGATAAAAGGACTACAAAGGCAGGTAGAGGAGTTTGCCCAAGTAGAGTTGGAGCATGATGAGAACAGGACTTCTGGGTGATAAGACTGTTGAGAGAATTTGTGGAAATGACAGAATTAGAGAAGTGGAAGGAGATTGATGAATCCAGGCATCAATGATGAGAGTCTCATATAGTGGGCTATCAGGAGTATAAATGGAACCATGTACCCAAAACACATTTTTAAGAAAGAGTTAAACAAACCTTGCTGAGAATGAGGATGTGTAGACGGGAGGAGAAAGGGGAGCCCACAGCAGTGTGGAGCAGGCCCTATGGGCCACCACTCACCTGAGCCTGACCGGGACTGGCGTGAGGCTATTATTGGAAGTCTTTGGTTAGCCCAGTTTCTGAGAATATGTTTTCATTTCACAGTAGACATATAAACATGTTTGATTAGAGAGTACTGCCCAAACTCCACTGAGGGGTCTGTAGTATAAGGATTGTGCACTGTATGCAGGATTGCGCACCTCCCTGAAGAATCACAAAGTCTGATTCTGTAGCACTTCTGGTCCCTAAGTTTCCATTAAGGGACTCAGTCCTCTACTACATTACTTAAAGCTGCTCGTCCTCCACCCCATGTGGCAATAGAATATATATATGTGTGGGTGGTAGAGGGGCAATAAAATGTTACAGACAGGGAAGGTCAAAAGGGTATAATTCTATAACTCGGTCCTTGGTCTACAGTTCCCTACTCCCTTTTCTACTGGAACCTGAAGCCTTGAGGCTATACTTCTTCTGCTCTTCTTATATTCTTATGGGTACACATAACAACTCTTTCTCCCCCATCTCCTGAGGCCTCTCTAGAACCTTCTCTGTAGGCTACTGAACTAAGGTTAATAATAACAGAATAACAAGTGTGACCTTTTCTGCCCATCCAAAGATCTCTGGACTCAAGTGGGTGATATTTCACTTCCAGGACACTGCAGCCTGGGCACCTGCCATCTCAGTGTCCCCAGGCACACACATAAAGTTGAAATCTTCCTCATATATGTGCTGTCTGCCTTTGTTTCCTGGGTCACTGGGTGGTTTCACTGACAGGCAAGGACATCTGAAATAGGTGGTCTGAGGGCTTAGTGAAGGAAAACTTATGTTGGCCCTACTGAAACTGCTTCTTGTTTCAGCTCCTACTTGGGAAGCATGTCACCAAGGGCCTTTGAGTAGAAACATGAGTTTCCAAAGGTCAGAGATGGGAGTTTCACAAGCACAGTTGAAGCCAAGCACCGGGTGACCAATTATCTGTGACTACAGCTGGACCAGTTCCATTGTGGTGATGGCAAAGCCAGGCTTGGCCTTTTCTCCACCATCTGGAGCTTCGCAGCCAACACTGATTCTGGAAAGCAATGGCCACTCTTCTAAGGTAAGAAAGAAAAAGTGAATATAAAGCTCTAGTCCATGTGTTGGTCGTCACAGGGTTGTGGGTAGAGGCAGCAATGGGGTCTCTCCCATGCTCCCTTTGGGTCAGGTTGAAATCTATGATGCTCTAATAGAGTGAAGTGAGTGAGAGCCTGGGATTTAGGATCAGCTCTGCCCTAGGTCCCAGGCAGCTTACTGGTTGTTTACCTTTGCCAAGTTATTTATCTTCTTAGATATTTATATCTCAATTCCCTCATCTGAAACCCCTGAAAATTTTATATCTACAGTCCATGCTTGTTGGGAATATTAAGAACATAATTTCCAGAGTGCCTGATTCAATAAAAATTGCTTGATAACAACTATGAATATATAATATCTAACCCTTGTATCCTTCTAGTGCTTTAACACTTACAAAATGATGTCACATGCATCGTTTTATCTGATGTAGAGCGGTTTTTACGGTCTTCACTTTCTTTGGACCCCACCTTCCCTTGATTTCTCAGAATGGCACGTTTACCAACATTTTCCCTCTCCTTTCAGGATCTATCATCAAGCCTATTTTCCCCTATTAGGTGCTCTCAGTAACAATGTGTTAGGCACATTTAGTCACAATGGCAACACTGGCTGCACAACTCAGTCTCCTGCTTATTCTTCAGTTTTTTCCCCTCTTTGTAAAATAAAAGGCCACCTTCATACATAAAGTGCACGAATCAATCTCTTTTATGATACTCCACTGAATTCGTCGTCTCCACTCATCTCCATGGACATGTCCTCACTTTTCTTCTCAACAGGATCCACTTCTGCTCAGGTTTTCAAACCCTGACATCCATTTCATCTGAGTCTTGTTCTTCCTCACCCTCCACCACTCTCAGTATCACCTTCTGGAGCCTGGGGCTGCCTCGTACTCCTTCGTCAGGTGATGACGTCATCTGAGGCTGAGGAGAGACTCATGTTCTCAAGTGGAGGTCAGGTGACAAGGAGCATCCCTATCCCACATGGAGAGGTCTCACAGAAAGTGCTCAGCAAGTGGCAGGGGAGGGATAGCCCTGACAAGTGCCATCAGATTTTGTGGTATTTTGTTGTCTTCTCCTCCCTCTAGCCTCTTTTATTTCTCCTTGGCTTCCTGCAATCCCAGCCAAAACTCAGACTCACTGGCTCAGTTGCTGTCTGTCCTGCTCACTTTCCACGGAGGCCTGAGCATGAAACCAGGCTGCATGCCGTATTTTTTGGCCAAGTATAGTTTCTTAGTCCATTTGAGCTGCTAAAAAAAAAATACCACAGACTGGGTGACTTATACACAACAGAAATTTATTTCTCACAGTTCTGGAGGCTGAGAAGTCCAAAATCAAGGCACCACCACATGCGATGCCTGGTGAGAGCCCCCTTCCTGGTCCACAGATGGCTGTCTTCTTGCTCTGTCCTCACATGGTGGAAGGGGCAAGGGAGCTCTGTGGGATCTCTTTTATAAGGGCACTAATCTCATTTGTGAGAGATCTGCTTCCCAAAGGCTGCACCTCCCAACACCTTCACATTGGGGATTAGGTTTCCACATACGAATTTGGGGGAACACAAATTATCATTCTCTGGCAGATACTATTAATGCTCTTTGTTTTATCCTCACCCTCCTCCTCCTGTAATTCTTCCCTGGTGTTGCACAGGTCATCTGTATCTCACCACAGCTTTTCTCCTTCTTCTTGTATTTCTAACGTTTTTCCAAATTCAACTGACAGGAATAGTGATTAGAATATTATATTCAATGTCTCCAAAATTCCTATTTAATCATTTGTTCAATTAGATAAATAAATACATATAGATATATGTATTTACATCATATGTCATATATATAATGCATATTTGGTGTGTACATTATGTATAGTGTACATGTATAAAGTATATATTTATGCAAATTTTGTAAATTCCTCACATTTCATCTTCCCCAGTTCTTTTCTCTCATTAAATTTCTCCATCAACTCTGGTTTCCTATGATCTCTACCATCTCTTTCCTCCCAATAGGACAACCTAAGTCCAGGTGACTTCCTTGCCTTTGTCTTCTCTACCGAGGCACTATTGTTTTTTATCAATTCTATTTTTCTTGAATTTTCTTTTGTCACTTGGGAGCATGTATGCCTCCTGGCAATCTTATCATTACCGGCTAGCATAAGAAAGATCAACAAAAAGAAACTATCAAAGTGTCTCCATTGGCTTCACCTCGCCCATCGACTTTCAGACGGCCTTTTTGTTCTGGCCACTTTCCTTATTGGATGCCCCTCTTGGGTGGAGAAGTAAGTCACAGTAAGATCAACAGGGTGGACCCTGTTGGCTGTGGTTTTATTTTCAGAGCTGGGTTTGGATGCTTCCCTCGGAATGAAGAATCTTCCCAAGCTAGAGGATGATGCTCTTGAGGGCTCAGCGGCCAGCAAGCACGGGTGTCAGCTCACTGACCACATTAATGCCTTAAGTGCCCTGAAACAGAGGATTCTCAAAAGAAAACTGCAGTTCAGCAAGTGGAGACTAGCATGCAGATTCCCTGGCCTTCAAGCTTAGAGTACAGAGGAACTCACATTTGTGGCTATTACGTGCACTTATTCCTTATTGCTCTCTATTTAAGATTATAGCTCAGTCTCGCACTCATTTTTCTTTTCCTGGTTTATGTTTACTCCAATAGCTAATATTATCTGTCTGGTCTCACCACTGTTTTCCAGGGGGGGCTGCCACCCTGCCAGCCCCTTCCATCTCGATCTCCTATTTGCACTCTGAACCCTGCTGTGTTCCCACTCCTGCTGTCTTGATATTCCCTCTCACCTTTCCTCTTAGCCACGGGGAAGCCCGGCCCCATGGTCTTCCTCATCACAAGAGCATCATTTAAGCCACTGAACACATGGCACTTTGCCTGAAATCACACACTTTCTTGGCTTCTTTGCCCTCCCTTCCCAGGTTTCCCAACTCCACTGCTCATCAGCCTTTGATGGAATTTGTATTCCTCTCTCAACAGTCCTATTTATATAACATGGAATAAAAGCGAGAAGAAAAAGAGGTAGATGAATGGATTAGACTTATAATCTCTCTACTTGGAGGAGAGTTTCTCAAACTTTTTTGAATACAAGATAAAATAAGAAATAAGCTTTACACTGAAACTCAGTGTACAGAAAACAATACCTCCTTTATTACAGATAATAGAATTTAGTATTTTCTTTAATATTCTTAATATAAAATGTGAAGTTCACATTCCATCAAATTGATTTCAAGCCCAATGGGTTCAGCACTACAGTTCGTAAATTTTAGTATTGATCAGTTTTTGTCATTAAGTAAAATCTCCAAGAGAAACATTTATGTTCATTCCCCTAAAGAGAACATAACAGTAAGTAAAAACTGAAAGTGAGGAAAAAGATTGTTGGTCCACGCTTTTTATGCCATTCTTTCCACTGGCATAAAATGTTGAAAAAGAATCTTTCCCTAGGGAGTGCTTTGGGGGAATCAAAGGGCAGATAGGAGAGAATCTAGTCAAACCAGTTGCTTTATGCTTCCCCTTCAGAGTTGTTTTCTTTTTTTTTTTTGTCTAGATGTTGATACTATTCCTGGAAATGCCCTAAGGTGTATCCTGGTGTGGAACCAATACCAGGGAACAAAGGAAAATGAGTGGGGCCGTGCTACAAATCCCTGCTCTCTTTTTGTGAATCCATTTTGAGTTCCTCCATTTGTGGGTCTTTCCTCAGCCCCTTTGGAGCAGGTTTTCTCGTATCCTGTATCTTCTAATGAGGAATAAAGCCATATTCATATCCAGCCAAGGTGACCCAACAGCCTCTACTGCCTGTTGACACCTCCAGATTGGAGCCTTTCCTCTCACATTCCCCCAAATGTATGGAAAGGGCCTGAGGCCTGGGTTCTAGTTCCAGGGTTGTCAATAACAGGTCACAAAGCTTTAGTTAGTCCTTAGCCCCTTGGCACCACAACTCCTTATCTGTAAAAGGTGGAACTGGATTTGGGTATATTCTGAGGTCCCTGTACGTTCTCACATTCTAGGGCTCTTCCCGTAGCCTGTCTCTCCTCCTCAGAGGACCCGGAAATAGAGGAAAAAAGAGTATGTTTCTCTGCCAAAGGTCCTCTCCTTCTGACAGCTGTGTGTTTCTGAATGTGTGTGATAGACTCTAAGAGCCTTCCTCCCTGGGAGGTGTGAGAAAGCCATCACTTTGCTCCAGATGAAGGGGATTCAGGACTGAAGTGGCTGCTGAGGAAAGGGTGGTGGGTCTGTAGCATCTCCGAGCTGGGCTATCACCAGGCTCCTGGTGGGGTGAGGACGGGGGTCCTTAGATCCTGCACCACAGACTGGATGTAAGTTTAGGGAGGTTTTCTTCTAACTTGTGGATCTCACTTTCCCCTTCAGCCAGCCTGAGGCTCCCCACTTTAGTTCCTCCTCTCAATAGGAGCTCAGCTTGCTCCTGGCCTGTCACCACATAGCCATCCCTCCAGGCTCAGCTATCAGCAGGACCTGAGAAACTCTCACATTGGATTTTTTTCTCTCTCTCTCACATACCAAGTACTTCTGGAACTAAGAAGGGATATTGCTGATTTGAAAGAAACCACCTCATAAAAAAGTAGCTTTTCCACTTGTTGGAAAAATCTAAAACAACAAATCAAGTGAAAGCCCAGTCAGAACCCTGGAGGATCCTTTGCAGAGAATCAACATCACACCCACAAACTACTCTCCACAATTTTTACTCCAAAAGCCTAGTTTGATGGGAGAAATCCCAGCCCTTCAGCCTCCAATTTTGATAAATCGCTAACAGACCAATGCCTCGATCCACACACAGTTCTGAAAGACCTTAACCCTTGCTCCTCTCAATTCCCATCCTATACATCACCACAATCAGGAGAAACCAGATAAAGGCAATGTGACAAACCAGACATTCTTTGCCACCAGCAGGGCTGTGCTAGTTGCAGCCAGCACTAACTCTGCAGTGTTCTTGTTGAGAATCTTAAGCCTGAATTTAATCATGACGTCTTTATCAGACAACTGCAGAATTTAGATCATTGAACAAGACAATTGGCCTGTCTTTCTTCAAACAGTCAATGTCACCACAAATAAGATGAGAAAAGGGAGAAGAGATATTTTGGAATCCAAAGGACTAAAAAGATTATTATGTTACGATGTTTCTTTAGTCCTTTTGAACCAAGAACATCTCCTCACCTTTTTGTGGTTGTCTGTGGTGGTGGTGACGTTGCCTTGTTTGGAGAGGTCAGGTCAGTCGTCTGGCTCAATGGTCTGCATTCTGAAGTTGTCTGACCATTTCCTCATGATTAAATTCAGGCTCATCCTTTTGCCGAGAACACTACATAGTTAGTGCTGTGTGCTCCCCAGCACAGCCCACCTGGAGACCAAGAATGTCCCGTTTGTCCACCACCATTACTGTGAGACTAGCGTTGGTCACTTTGTTATGGAGGGGCCTGCAAGATCTGTTCATTGTAAAGACATTTTTTTTTCTATAATTAGTAATTTGGTGAGTGGTGCTTTGAGAGTATATGAATATCCTCTTCTCTAAAGATCTTTCTCTAAAAATTTTACATTCCATTCATGATCCCTGTTCTATGTCAATTATTATATTGGTGTTTCTACATTGGAAATTTTCTAATTCACTTATTCCTATATACCTGTAGTTGCTGGCATCGTGCTGTGGAAAAGAACATTCCCTCCCCCTTCCATATCTTTAAAATTTCTGTGTTGACTATCACTGTGGACTTGTGAATTTTTTACGTTCGATACTATAATCTATTATAATCATGATTGATTTTGATGGGTATGGGTATAAATTAATACAAATATTTTTGTTTCTTCTGTTCCTATTTATATGCTAAAGTTTCCCTTCCCTTCCATATCTTTTAGGGTCTATTTACCCTATGTAGTAGATTTTATTTGCTGTATTTCTTTCTCCATATTATTTGTTTTCTTTGTGTGTGCACGTATGTGTGTGTGTGTGTGTTTTGTTTGGTATTTAGGAAAAATTGTATAGCTAGTGTTTAACATTGCACTAAAAATTTTTTTTAACATCTTTAGTCCCTTATTAACTTGTCAAACTTCTAATGTTTGGTTTATAAGTTTTAAATTATATCTCTCAACTTCAAACTTTTGACACTATTCTATTTTTCTTGTTTTCCTCTTTTCCTGCCACTTCTTATAGTATTATTTCAACCTCATCAAACACATAGCATTTCATACTATTTTTCCCATCTTGTCCACTCTTAGATTCTTGTTTTAGATCTACAGTTAAGTCTAGTGTATCATGACCAGCTGTTCAAAAGTCAGAATTTCCTCAGTCATCTTCTGTTATGTGGAGTTCATCCTTAAAAGACTCCTCATGATGGAATCAGGACTCCTTGAGTGTTGCATATTTAATATTCTTGTTTACTGCCTTGATACATGGACAGCTTGGGTGAATATAAAGTACTTGCCCACAATGACTTTCATTGAGTTTTGAAAAAATATTGTCTTGCTTTATATGTTCTGTTGAGATGTAGAAGGTAAATTAATTTTCTCTCCATTATAGGTGAATTGGCTTTTTGGAGGATAGGGGGGTCTGGAGCTTCCAAGGAATTTTTTTCTTTTTCTTTAAAATCTTTTAGTTCTAAAAGGATAGGTCTTAGAGTTGGCCATTCCAGTTCTATTTCTCCCAAGTATCTATGATTTTCTCTCTGATCCTTTCTCATTACCTTGTATTCATTTCTGTTGTTTGATGCTTTCATCTCTTTATTCTAAGTCCTTTATATTTTTAGATAAATATGTTGCCCTTATGAACCTTGTCATTTAGCCTTTTTTTCAGAGAATTTTAATTTTCTTCAATTTTTTCCTAAGGTCTGCCAATTCTAATTTCTCATTTCCTGTTCTTGTCCAGTTCTCTTTTGAGTTCTGTATTTGTAATGTGAAGTTTTGTTTTTTTCATAGGTACAGATGCTTTATTAGGAACATTTAATTCAGATAGGAATGTCATTTTACAGTTTTCCTATGTTTTGTGATTGATTTGAGGGGTATCGTTTCATGAGCTGAAACGTTTGACTCTCTATTTCTGCTTTTTTCTTCTGTCACCTTCGAATACATATCTGCTATGTCATTTTCACGCCAACATGCCTAGGTTTACCTGAATGAGAAACAAAAATTTTGTGTACGAACGGATGAATGCTTTGAATGGCTCAGTCGATTTCTTAGGTCTGGATCTCTCTCGTTGGTGCAATTCCTCTAATAGATGTAAGATTTGGGGATAGGCATGGTGTGTCTTCTGATTTGGGGGTTCTGTTTTCTTCCAGGAGAACCTTTAATTTCTACCAGTTGCTTCATTCTTTTCTTCACCACAGGCTTGTGGTGAAGCCTTCATCCAGGTCTACCCCCTAGGCCCCAGCAATTGTGCCTCTCCCAAGATTGTCACCTCTGGTCCTCTGCACTCTGGAACCCCTTCCTGTCAATTCCCCAGTAGCCAGAGCTGTGGTCGCCAAGCTCTCAGGCCTGCTCTGAGTTTATCACATTTTCTATTGTGGAGAATTTCCGTGTTCCCTCCGGAGCAGGCCCTCCCTACTGTCCTCTCCTCTATGTGCACGGTCTTTGCTGATCCCTCTACTGCTGTGTGGCTCCCAGATATGGCTCAATACAAACCAATGGAAGTCCACAGTGTTCTCTGGCCTTTGGTGGTTTGGGGGTGAGGTTATGAGTGGTGGTTTTGACTCTCTGCGTGAATCTCTAGCCCTTTGAAATATGTGTTGAGAGATTCAGCTGCCATTTTCCTAGGTGGGCCTTTACTCTTTACCATTCTTTTTCAAATGCAGAATTTGAATAGTACATCAAAGTAGATAGCATTATGTAACAGAACATCCCCATCTTCATCGACCAGCTTCAACAATTATTAACTTATGGCTGAACTTTTTAATACAATCCTACCTATTTACCTTTTTCTGTATTATTTAAAGCAAATCCTAGACATCCTGTTTCATCTGTAATTATATCAGTATGTTTCCCTAAATGAAGACTCTTTTTGAAACTATTATCATCATAACATTATAATTATTCATAAATTAATTAAAATCCTTAATATCATGAAAAGGACAGTGTTTTGCCCATTGTTGTTTTTCAGCTGGTTTCTTTGAAGCAGGATCCAAGCAAAATCCACAAACTGTGATCAGTAGGATATGGTTTTAAGTGTCAAGTAATATGTAGGTTCCTTTCCTTCCTTCTCTCCGTCCTTCCTTCCTTCCTTCCTCTCTCTGGTTTCTTGCTCTCTTTTCTCCCTCTCTCTGTTTTTCTCTCTTGTTCTCATTCCCTGCTTTTTTGGCATGCATTTGTTGAAGAAACTGAGTTGTTTGTTCTGTAGCATTCCCACATTCTGAATTTTATACCCAGTATACTTTAACACAGTCTTCTGTCCTCCATACTTCCTCTCAGTGGGTGCTGGAACCTAGAGCAGTGCCGTCTTAATACAAAGAAAATGCAAGCCACAGACGTCATTAAAATTTTCTAGTAGCCACATTGAAAACTAAAATGTATAAGCACGGAACAAGATGAAAATAATTTTACACATTGCTACTCAATGCTACACATTAAGGGAAATATAATTCTACCAAAGTTATGAAGTTGTGTTTAATAGAAAAGTATTTTACATTTCTTCCCTTTTTAAGTTACATTTAAATGAGTTATTAATTAACTACAATTAAAATTCAGTTCCTCAGTCCTACTAGCCACATTCCAAATATTCAATAGCCACGTGTCTAGCGGCTACTGTATTGAACCTGGCAGATGTAGAGACTGATCAGATTCATGTTTGATGTGTTGGCAAGACTTCCTCAAAAGTGGTGTGTGCTCTTCCCTCAGGAGGCACATCATGTCCTGTGTGTTTCTTCTAATGATGTTAGCAGCCCTTTATGTTCAAAGTCCTGATCCATTAATTGATTCTATGGAGCAAAATGGTGATAATCCATCATCATGTATTATTATCTGGAACACTTGTAGGAAGAGAAATTCCCCTAAATACTATTTAGTTACTTAGTGTTAAGAGTTGATAAGGAAAACTGCAGCTAAGTGAGCAGGTCCCCTAGCATCCTCTGTGGTCATCAATTAGTTTCGTTTTCTTTTTTTCCTGTCTTAATATGAACTCAAGGATCCAAGCACATTGAAGTAGTTCAGTCCATTGCAATGTGGTCCCTACTGATGCTCCAGTTTATCCTCTCTTTTAGCAGTGAACGTGGTGACTTCAAGTTGGCTCCTTAGTCCTTTTGATAGATTAGTCTTTGGACCTTTCCTGATATCAGTAAGACAAGGTGTTTCTGTCTCATCTTGCATATTTACTACCCCTTACCTGGACTCAGTCATTTCTCTAAGAATCTCTGGTTTCTCTTTGTGGGAAACGGTATTCTCGGATCAAAATGTGTATGCTACAGGTACTCATTGCAATTGGCTTATTTCTAGGCCTTTCCAGTGGACAGAGCTAGGAAATGCATATGCATATTCATATGTAGTCATGCATTCACATATATTCACAAACACTGCCAATTCAAATTCAGATCTACAGGGTTTTTTAGAATGTCTTTCATCTGAATCTCCTTGCTCTAACACCAAGCATTGTTGTTTTTAAGGACAGGGGGAGTAACAGAATTAGGATATCCCCAAATGTCTCATTTGCTTTGTCCCACATTATATGAACAAAAGAATAAAGACAATAGCAACAACACCACTAACAACCTAATTGAGGAAAATGGTTTTTTAATTTGAAACTGTCTTGGGGTATAGATAAATTATTGTGTTTTAAAGTCTCTACAAATAGTTCTAATCCACATGGTTCTTTTACAACAGGGATACATAGGTTCATTTGTTAATTGTGTTTTCAATGTTTGGAGGCAAAATTTTTAAAATTTCATTTAGTTTTATAATTATGTAAAAATGAATATGGTTTGCAACTCAGATCTAACCAAATAAGGTATACTCAAATAGTCTCGCCTTGACATTCAGATCTGCAAGCATTTCAAAGGCCTGGGCCCAGGGGGATCAGGGACTCCTGGTCTCCACAGCAGCTGGATTCCCTGCCTAGGATTCCTCTTTCTGGCTGAGTTTGGGAGGAAAGGATGAGATTTCCTGGAGTCAGTTTCAAAGCTTAGCCTAACAGGGGCTTTAGTGTCTCATGGAGAATTAGGAGCTAGAAATTCTGAATAAAATCTGAATAAATTAGAATAGAATAAATGAAAATCAGAATACAATAGGTCATTTAATAAAATACAATACTTCCAATTTAGGTCTTGAACCTTCCATCCCAAAACTAAGACACAGTCACAGTGGCTGCACTAGTCCCTCACCCTTCCCTTTTACTCACAGAGAGACAGTGGGTCCAAGGACAAGACGTGCCCTGCGAAGACCCCTCGTGGTGCAGGACTGATTGGACACAGCCTCTGCCCTTTACCCCCAAGGCCTGAGGGTGACCCTGACGAGGGGGTGGCACTGCCCCCTTGGTGGCAGGGCCCAGGCCTCAGATGCTAAGCTAATGGCAGAGCTGCACGGGGCCAGCGGGACACCCCAGGCTTGGTCACCTCGCTTTGCTGGTGACTCCTGAGGAGAAGGCCACAGAGTGCAAGGGACGCCGCTGCCAGGCAGGAGCCGGAGGGACGCAGGGACCCGGAGCAGCGCGGGGCCCGCGGAGCTTCCTTCCCGGGACGGAACCTTCCTCTCCCGACAGCAGGACCGGAGGGGACGCGGAGCGGACACCACGTCCCGTCCACTCCGTCTGTGAGGCGCGACTCTGCTTTCCAGACGAGAACCTCCTTTGGGCTGTCGGGAGAGAAGATGGCCGTGGCTCGGCCCGAAGAGGAGTCCTGAGACGGGAGCTCGGGGGCCGGAGGCCGAATCCGGGGCGCTCCCATCGCTCGCGGAGCCGCCGGCGGGGCGGCGCGGACGCCCGGAGGTGGGCCCGGCCTCCCTCGGCCCCGCCGCCCCGGGACGGGCTCCCGCCGCCGCCGCTCGTCACTCCGGCCCGAAGGGGTTCCTCCGCGACGAGGGGTCGCCCTGTCTCTCCTGCTCTCCCTCTGCCGGTCTCTAGGCCCGTCCCTGGGGACGAGATCAGGTCCATCTGGGGATCCGCGACCGCGAGGGGCTTTTAGGCCTCCCCCACATCCACCTGCTCTGCCCGGATTACTAGGGTTTCCCGCCCTGAGGTAAAATTCTTGCCTGGAAAAAAGTGTTCCTTTCCTTTCCTTTGCAGTCGTCCTCTTCCCACTGTCCCTGGAGCTCTGATGACCCTCGGAACAGGACGCAGGACTTCCTGGGGTTGCCCCTCCTCCCCGCCCCCCTCCTCTCCTTCCCCGCTCCTCCTCGCATTCTCTCCCGACCCCCCTCCCCTCCCCTCTTCTCCGTCTTCCTCACCCCCTCTTCCCCAGCCCCCGCATCTCCTCCTCTCCTTCCTCCTCGGCGCCGCTCCTCTTCCCTGTCCTCCCCGCTCCCCCACCGCGCACACACTGTCCGGGCTGACATAGGAATGGGCTTCGTGGAGAGGGCGGGAGGGATACGCGTCTCTCCGGTCGGGACCCTGTGGGGGTCCTTGCTGGGGAGGCGGAGGGAGGCGGCCCCAGCTGAGTGGCTGAGCGTCCACAGCCCGTCCTCCAGGCCTGGGCAGGACGGGCCGATCCAAGGCGACTCCGTGCCCGGGGTGACCCCAAATAGGCAACCTCGAGTTCCGCAAGGCTCCATCTGACCCGCAGAATCTAGGGACATGGAAACCAGCGAGAGACCTTGTCCTTCGCAAGCCCTTCAAGTGGAAGGAGCACGGCGCCTCCTGGCGGCCCCCGCAGGGACGGCGTTCTGGAATCCCCTCACCTAGGATGCTGCAAGGGCTGCTGCAAAGAAAATCCATCCTGCGCCCCACTGAGACGCAGGCGGAGGGCCACTTGGACAGAGGCGCTCACCTAGAGGTTGTCGCCGCCCGTCCTTCTGGCGGTGTCGGGGGCCTCAGCGCCGCGCCCTCTTGGCCTCCACCCTGGGGGCTCTGGCGACTCCCGGGTTCAGGGCCTCGGGCGGAGTCTCAGCCCCTCTGACCGCAGAATCCTCCTCGTGCGGTGCGCCGAGCGCCGCCTCGCCCAAGGGAGAGCTCCCAGTCCGAGGGGTAAAATCCCCAGGAGGTGCCGGCTTCTCTCCGGGACAGTCGGATTCGAACCGCAGCTGCCACGACGCCTACACATCACACCGTGAGCACCGCCGGCCACTCACGACCTGCGGTGGCGCGGTCCAGTGTAAGCAGGTGACAGCGTTTTCTTCTGGCTCTTTCTTTAGTGACTACATCTGCATGTCTCCCTCTCTCCCTCTCTGTGTCTCTGTCTCTCTCTCTAGTTTTCTCTCTCTTCTCACCAGGTTGCTCCACCCTAACCTTTTTTCTCCTCTTCAACTTTCTGGGTTCACCCCACTCCGTGCCCACTGGGGTCCCCCAGACTGAGGCTACCCTACGGTCCTGGGTGGGAGCTCAGTGCGGTTCCAGGTGGTGCCTTCTAGATGTCGCCATGATCGGGACATTTATATGATTCAGCTACCGGTATAAAAGATTGAACCAAGGCCCGCTTTTGCGGTTCTTTCACATCCTCCCATTCCCGGCTTCCTCTAGGACTAAAAACTAATAGTGCTCTTGGTCTCCCCAGCACCCTGGGGCGAATGCTTTCCTTAACTGAGAATTTATTGGGCGCCTACTAGGTGCCAAGCCCTCCTCCAGGCGAGGGGCTGCTTGGTGAGCAAACTCCACGTCCTGCCCCGGGGAGCCTCCTCTGGAGGCCCCGAGAGGGGGCGGTGGGCAGCTTCCTGTCCTTCCCTTGGAGTCTGCCTGGACTGGGGGAGGCAGGGGGCGGGCGACTCATGGTGAGCGCCGTGGCTGAAGCGCCGGGAAGAAGGGCAAATGGATGCCTGCAGCCCAAGAGCTGGAGCAGGCGGGGAAGGCCCTGTGCCCGGCGTTGGGGCGACGAGTGCCCACACACTTGTGCCAACGCCCAAACGTGCCCAATATTGAGACTCCGTACCTGCAGCACCGCAGGTTTTGAATGTGTTTTCAGCAGAGGATAGAGGGGTTGGGGAGCACGTTCTCACCCCATACCGCAGTATAAGGTTTCATAATCCTTGGTCTCGGTGGTATAATCAGCGAGTAGCACTAGCTGTTAACTGAGACGTTGGCAATTCAAGCCCACCACGAGACCTTCCAGTCTTCACTTCAACTCCTTTTCAGGCTTCCGGTTCTCAAAATGTACCCAAGCCTCAGGAACTGCTTTCACCTATCGGACAGCGCCCTCACCCTGCAGCGCATAGTTCCCGCCCTCGCTCTCCTTGGCTCTGCGGGCAGGGGGGGGTGGGGGGGTGGGGCAGCTGCCCAATCTCAGTGCCCTGAGGGTTCCCTGAGTTCTGCCCTGCGCGCTGGTTTCTCCCCGTCCTTACCAGATGCCCCTGGTTTCTCTGCACCAGCTGGAGTGCCGTGGCCACCTTGGCCTACCTGCTCCAACATCTGGATTCCAGGGGAACTGCCAGAGTCAGAGGCTGAAGGCACAAGCATGGCAATCACCCCAGGTTGGTGCACCTCAATGCCCAGTATTCACCACAAGATTCTGGGAGGACACCAACACTTTGATTGGAGGGTGTTGCATCCTTACTTTTCATTTTAATCAATAGGCATTGTTTTTTAAAAGAGTTTTAGGTTTACAGATAAATTGAGCAGATAGTACAGAGTTTTCACATACAGACGGCATGGTTCTCAGTCACACAATTTCCCCCATTATCAGTATCTTGCTTTAGTGTGATACATTTGTTACAATTGAAAAACCAATATTAATACATTATTATTAACCAAGGCCCGTAGTTTACATTAGAGTTCATTCTTTGTGTCAGACAGTTCTATGGGTTTTGACAAATGTTAAACATAATGTCATAAAGCTGCTGTAAACATTCATCTGCAGATTTTTGCGTGATATAAGTTTTCATCTCATTTGGGTAAATGCCTAGGACTGTGATTGCTGGATCAAATGGAAGAGTATGTTTAGTTTTGTAAGAAACTACCAAATTATCTATCAAAGTGGCTGTACCGTCTTGCGTTCCCATCACTAATGAATGAGAGTCCTATTGATCCACAACCTTGTCAATATTTGGTGTTATCGGTGGTTTGGATTTTAGCCCTTCTAATAGGTATGTAGTGGTATCTCACTGTTGTTGTCATTTGTAAATCCCTAATGACAAATGATTTTGAGCATTTTTCATAGGCTTATTCACCATCTATCTTTTTGGGGGAGGTGTCTGTTTAGATCTTTTGCTCATTTTTTTTAATTGGGTTGTTTGCTTTCTTATTGTTGAGTGTTAAGAGTTCTTTGTATACCAGTCCTTCATAAGATATGTGTTTTGCAAAGATTTTTCTGCCAGCCTGTGGCCTGTCTTTAATGAGCTTAACAGTGTCTTTCACAGAGCGGAAGTTTTTAATTAATGAAGTCCAACTTATAATTTTTTCTTGCATGGATTGTGCGTTTGGTGTTGTATCTAAAGAGTCATCCCCAAACACAAAGTCACCTAGATTTCCTCCTATGTTATCTTCTAGAAGTTTTATAGTTATATACCTTACATTTAAGTTTATGATCCATTTTGTGAAAGGTATAAGATCTCTGTCTGGATTCTTTTCTTTTCACTTGTAGCTATCCAGTTGCTCCAGTACCATTTGTTGAAAAGACTATCTCTATACTTTCTCCATTACATTGCTTTTGCTCCTTTGTCAAAGATCAGTTGACTGTATTTATGTAGATCTATTTCTGATTCTGTTCCATTGATCTAATTGTCTGAGTTTTCACCAATTCCACACTGTTTTGATAACTGTAGCTTTATAACAAGTCTTGAAGTTGGTAGTGTCGATCCTCTGGGGATTTTCCTGATCTTCTCCATGAGAACTTGCTCAGGCTCCTGGAGGTAAAACTTACAAAAGTGTGGAGACTCCCCCCAGGTCTGGGGGCCCAGGAATTTTAAATTCTCAAGCTATTCCACGTTCAGCTTCCAGCAGCGGGTCAACTACCAGTAACTTCATTTTCCATTAAGCTGTGATTCTGTGCATTAGCCTGTCTCTCCAGGTTTTAGGGGGGCAATTTGCCCTCTGACCTCAATTCTCTGATTTATCTAAGAAGAGCTGTTGAATTTCAGTTTGTTCAGCTTTTTTTCTTGTTGTGAGAATGAGGTCATGACTTCCAAGCCTTTACATGTTGGAGTAGAAACCTAAAGTTTCCTTTTTTTAAAAAAATGACATAGATGTGATGTTAATTTTCTGTGTCAACTTGACTGAACCAAAGGGTGCTCAGATTAAACATTATTTCTGAGTGTGTCTGTAGGGGTATTTTGCATGAAATTAGCATTTGAATCAGTGAACTCAGTAGAGTAGATTTCCTCCCACTGTATGGGTGGACATCATCCAATTCTTGGAGGGCCGGAATAGAACAAAAGATGGAAAAGTGCATCCTTTTTTTTTTCTTCCTGCCTATCCGCTCGTGCTGGGACCTTGGTCTTCTCCTGTCTTTGGACTGGGATTTATTCCATTGGCTCCCCTGGTTCTCAGGTCTTTGGACTCAGACTGCAATTACACCCCTGGCTTTCCTGGGTCTCCAGCTTGCAGATGGCCAATCACGGGGCTTCTTAGCTTTTGTGATTGCATGAGTCACTTCCTCATAATAAATCTCCATTGGTTCTATTTCTCTGGAAAACTCTGACTAACATAATAAAATTCACTAATTGTGAATGTAAAAATCCATGATTTTGGATTTATAGAGTTGTCTATCACCAGAGTCCAGTTTTAGAACATTTTCTTTGCCTCCCCAAATTCCTTAGAGCCTCTTTGCAGTCAGTCCTTAGTTCCTGGTCACCATGACTGGACCTGAGGAGATGAAAAATTTAGAAAATGGACACCATTAAGCTTCAATATTTATTAGATTGGGACTTTATATAATGGATCATTTTCTTACTTTAATGACAGCTGGAGGAGAGATTGCATTCTAGGGACTTGGGGGGAACTTCAGATAGTGGCTGGTCTATTGCTCTCCTTGAATTGGTTTGCTTATGCTGGTAATAGGTGTTTGCTATAAAACCTTGTCTGGTGAGCTCAGGAGAACAAGGAGCTAAAATACATCTGCCATAGGAGATGGAGATGGATGATGGATTTGCAGATAATGTTACATGGAGTTAGAGAGTGATGTCAGCATCATGGCGGAGTGAGCTTCCCCCACTGAACTCTCCCCCTCTAAGACACAACATAAAGGACATTCATATTCCAACAGAAGCTATTCACACAACACAGGGGATGTCTGAGGCACCCAGGCAGCCATACACCCAAGGACTGAGGTGCTGGAATCTCCAGATTCCAGCTTCTTTGGCCCAGCCCACTCCAGTTCCAGCTTCTTTGGCCCAGCACACTCCAGTTCCGGCTTCTTTGGCCCAGTGGCGTTTCTGCTTCTCCTTCTTCGGCCCAGCGCACTCCAGTTCCAGCTTCTTTGGCCCAGTGGCACTTCAGCTGCAGCTGCTTCAACCCACCCGCACCCAAGCCCCAGCTGCTTTGGCCTAGTTGTGCTCAAGCTCCAGCTGTTTCCACGCTTCCCCTCCAGCAGCCTCCACTCAGCCACACCGCAGATCAGCCAGGGGCTGACAAGAGTGCCCACAGATTGAGGCAGGCTGGAATACACAGCCCTTGACCCCCACCCAGTGGCAGCAAGAGGAAACTGAAACCATATGTTTTCACTATGAGGAAAGGTCAACCAACACCAACAGGCACCATGCAAAAATATATTAAGTCTCCAGACCAAAAGGAAAATGACAAGCACCCACAAGTCCACCCGGAAAGCACAGAAATGTATAACCTTAACGACAGAGAATTCAAAATAGCCATCATAAAAAAGCTTAGTGAAATACAAGAAAACACAGACTGACAATTCAATGAAATCAGGAGTTTCTTCACAAAAGATATTGAAACTATAACAAAAAAGCAATCAGAAATCTTAGAGAAGAAAAACACAATAGAGGAGATAAAGACAAATTTGGAAGCCTTAAGCACCAGAGCTGACAATATGGAGGAAAGAATTAGCAATATTGAGGACAGCAATGCAGAAGTGCTCCAGATGGAGGAGGAAAGAGAACTAAGACTAAAAAGAAAGAAGAAACTCTCCGAGAAATATCCAACTCAATTAGGAAATCCAACATAAGGATTATAGGTATTCCAGAGGGAGAAGAGAGGGAAAAAGGAGCAGAGAACTTGTTCAAAGAAATAATATCTGAGAACTTCTCAAACCTGGGGAAGGAGCGGGAAATACCAGTAAATGAAATCAATAGATCTCCTAAATATATCAACACAAAAAGACCCTCTCCAAGGCACATGGTAGTAAAGCTGGCAAAAGTCAATGACAAAGAAAAAATATTAACAGCAGCTAGACAAAAAAAATAAATAAATAACATACAAAGGATTTCCTATCGGGTTCTCAGCTGATTTGTCGACAGAAACTTTACAGGCTAGGAGAGAGTGTAATGATATATTCAAAATTCTAAAGGACAAAAACTTTCAGCCAAGAATACTCTATCCAGTGAAAATATCCTTCAGATATGATGGAGAAATAATAACTATCCCAGATAAACAAAAGCTAAGGGAGTTTGTTGCCACAAGACCCTCACTACAAGAAGTGCTTAAGAAGGCCCTCATCCCAGAGGAAAAAAAGAAAAAGAGGATTCAAAGTTTTGAACGAGGAGGAAAATAGATAGACAAAACCAGAAAAATTGCAGTCCTCTATCAAAATAGATTAGCAAACACTTAATTATAAAACCAAAGATCAAGGGAAGATAAGCACCAAGCATAAATATAACCTCATCATGTGAAATACGAACTTACAACACAAGAAGGAATAAGATGTGACAAAAACAACATAGAAGGGGAAGAGGAAAGGGATCAAATTGACTTAGTCTAAGGGACTAAGAGGCCATCAAAAAATGGACTATCACATCCACGAGATTTTTTATACAAACTTCATGGTAACCACTAACGAAATAATCAGAACAGAATCACACACGACAAAGAAAGAGAAAACTAAGAGAATCCCCATACAGAACTACCAAACTGCATTGGTAGTCCGAAACACATGGGACGAGAAACAAAAGAAATGCAAAAGAACAGGAAAAAGAGTGATAAAATGGCAACAATCAGCCCCCATATAGCAATAATTACCCTAAATGTAAATGGATTGGACTCTCCAATCAAAAGACACAGAGTAGTGGGATGGATTAAAAAACAAGACCCAACAATATGCTGCCTCCAGGAAACACATTCAGCTCTAAAGACAAACACAGGCTCAGAGTGAAAGGATGGAAGACAATACTCCAAGCTAATGGCAAACAAAAGAAAGCAGGTGTTGCCATACTTATATCAGACAAAGTTGACTTCAAGATAAAAAGGTAATGAGAGACAAAGAGGGGCAATATATAATGATAAAAGGGACACTCCACCAAGAAGACGTATCACTTTTAAATATATAAGCACCCAATACAGGAGCACCAAGGTACATAAAGCAACTATTAACAAACCTAAAAGGAGATATTAACAACAACACAATAATAGTAGGGGATCTTAAGACCCCACTCTCATCAATGGACGGATCATCCAGACAGAAAATAAATAAGGAAATAATGGACCTAAATGAAAAACTAGATGAGATAGACTTAATAGTCATATACAGAGCACTCCATCCAAACACAGGAGATTACACATTCTTCTCAAGCACACATGGAACATTCTCAAGAATAGACCATATGTTGGGAAACAAGGCATGCTTATATAAATTTAAGAAGATTGAAATCATAACAAGCATCTTTTCAGACCATAATGCCATGAAGTTAGAAATCAACTACAAGGAAAAAACCAGGAAAGTGACAAAGCTGTGGAGACTCAACAACATGCTACTAAACCAACAATGGATCATTTATGAAATTAAAGGAGAAATCAAAGCATATCTGGAAACAAATGAAAATGAAAATACACCATACCAACTCATGGGATGCAGCAAAATCGGTCCTGAGAGGGAAACTCATAGCAATACAGGCCTACCTTAACAAACAAGAAAAAGCCCAAATGAGCAACCTCAAACTACGCCTAACAGAATTAGAAAAAGAAGAACAAACAAAGCCTAAAGTCAGCAGAAGGAGGGAAATAATAAAAATCAGAGCAGAAATAAATGAACTTGAAATAAAAAAACCAGTAGAAAGGATCAGTGAAACAAAGAGCTGGTTCTTTCAGAAGATAAACACAATTGACAAACCCTTAGCCAGACTCAGAAAAAAAGAGAGAAGGCTCAAACAAATAAAATTAGAAATGAAAAAGGAGAAATTACAATAGATACCACAGAAATACAAAAGATTATAAGAGAATACTATGCAAAACTATATTCCAACAAATTGGACAATCTAGAAGAAATGGATAAATTCCTAGACTCATACAACCTCCCAAAACTGAGTCAAGAAGAAATAGAGAACCTGAATAGACCAATCACAAGTAAAGAGATTGAAACAGTAATCAAAAACCTCCCCCAAAATAAAAGTCCAGGACCAGATGACTTCTCTGGAGAATTTTACCAAACATTCAAAGAAGATTTAATACCTATCCTTCTCAAACTATTCCAAAAAATAGAGGAAGATGGAACACTTCCCAACACATTCTACGAGGCCAACATCACCCTGATACCAAAGCCAGGCAAAGACAACGCTAAGAAGGAAAACTACAGACCAATATCCCTGATGAACATAGATGCAAAAATCCTCAACAAAATATTGGCAAACCAAATACAGCAATACATTAAAAAGATCATACACCATGATCAAGTGGGATTTATACCAGGGACACAGGGATGGTTCAACATCCACAAATCAATCAGTGTGATACACCACATTAACAAAATGAGGAATAAAAACCATATGATCATCTCAATAGATGCAGAGAAGGCTTTTGACAAGATCCAACATCCGTTTATGATAAAAACTCTCAACAAAATGGTTATAGAAGTAAAGTACCTTAACATAATAAAGGCCATATATGACAAACCCACAGCCAACATCATACTCAATGGGGAAAAACTGAAAGCCATCCCTCTGAAAACAGGGACAAGACAAGGGTGCCCACTCTCGTCACTCTTATTCAACATGGTACTGGAGGTTCTGGCCAGAACAATTAGGCAAGAAAAAGGAATAAAAGGAATCCAAATAGGCAATGAAGAAGTGAAACTCTCGCTGTTTGCAGATGACATGATCTTATATATAGAAAACTCTACAGAATCCATTGGAAAACTATTAGAAATAATCAACAACTACAGCCAAGTGGCAGGGTACAAAATCAACCTACAGAAATCAGTTGCATATCTATATACCAACAACAAACTAACAGAAAGAGAACTCAAGAAGACAATCCCATTTACAATTGCAACAAAAAGAATAAAATATATAGGAGTAAATTTAACCAAGGAAGTGAAAGACCTATACAATGAAAACTATAAGACATTATTGAGTGAAATCAATGACATAAAGAAATGGAAAAATATTCCATGCACTTGGATTGGAAGAATAAACATAGTTAAAATGACCATACTACCTAAAGCAATCTACAGATTCAATGCAATCCCAATCAGAATCCCAAGGACATTCTTCACAGAAACAGAACAAAGAATGCTAACATTCATATGGGGCAACAAAAGACCCCATATAGCTAAAGCAAAAGAAAAAGAAGAACAAGGCTGGAGGCATCACAATCCCTGACTTCAAAACATACTACAAAGCAATAGTAATTAAAATGGCATGGTACTGGTACAAAAACAGACACACAGATCAATGGAACAGAACTGAAAGTCCAGAAATAAAACCTCATATCTATGGGCATCTAATCTTTGACAAAGGAGCTAAGGACACACAGTGGAGAAAGAAAGTCTCTTCAATAAATGGTGCTGGGAAAACTGGAGAGCCACTGCCAAAAGAATGAAAGTAGACCACCTTCTTTCACCATACACAAAAATTAACTCAAAATGGATCAAAGATCTGAAGGTGAGACCTGAAACTATAAAACTCCTGGAGGAAAATATAGGTAGTACACTACTCGCCATCAGCCATAAAGGGATCTTCTTGAATTCCATGTCTACTCAGACAAGGGAAACAAAAGAAAAAATAAACAAGTGGGACTTCATCAGATTAAAGAGCTTCTACAAGGCAAATGAAACCAGGATCAAAATGAATAGGGAACCCACCAGCTGGGAAAAAATATTTGCAAACTGTATATCTGACAAGGGGTTAATCTCCATAATATATAAACAACTCACACAACTGAATAACAATAACAAAAAAAAAAACCAATCAAAAAATGGGCAGAGGAAATGAACAGACACTTCTCCAAAGAAGATATACAGATGGCCAATAGGCACATGAAAAGATACTCAACATCACTAGTCATCAGGGTATTGCAAATCAAAACCACACTAAGATAGCACCTTACACCCATTAGAACGGCTATAATCACCAAGACAAAAAGCAACAAATGCTGGAAAGGCTGTGGAGAAATGGGAACCCTAATTCACTGCTGGTGGGGATGCAAACTGGTGCAGCCTCTATGGAAAACAGTATGGAGATTCCTCAAAACATTAAAAATAGAAATACCTTATGATCCAGCTATCCCACTACTGGGTATCTACCCAACGAACCTGAAATCAACAATCCAAAGAGGCTTATGCACCCCTATGTTCATCGCAGCATCATTCACTATAGCCAAGACATGGAAGCAACCCAAGTGTCCCTCGACTGATGAATGGATAAAGAAGATGTGGTATATATATACCATGGAATACTACTCAGCCATAAAGAAAGACAAAATCATCCCATTTGCAACAACATGGATGGACCTGGAGGGTATTATGTTAAGTGAAATAAGCCAGAAAGAGAAAGACAAACAGGGCATGATTTCACTCATATATGGAAGATATACCAATACATGCACAGGAAAAAAAAAAGTTACATGGAGTTAAGTATTGTACCCTCTTTATTCTTCCAGAAGTTTGGTTGTTAACATTAAAAAGACATTCCTCCAATGCCTGAAATGCCCTTCACAGTGTCCTTCGCCTTACAAGAGCTTGGGAACAGTCACAGGAAGGTGAGCACAAGATTTTTACTCTGGTTCTTTGATTTTTTGCTTTACAGGGATTTGCATACATGTTTCTGAAAATTAAAAAACCAGGAGATAGAGATAAGCATCTGAATTAGTTTTCTACTGATGCATATTAACAGATTACAAAAACAGTGCTTTAAAACAACACACACTTATTATCTTACACTTCTGTAGATAAGAAGTCTGCAACAACATGGCTGGGTTCTCTGCTCAGCATCTCACAAGGCTGAAATCCAGGTGTCAGCTGGCTGTATTTTCATCGAATGATCAGACTCCTCTTCCCAGCTCACCACAGTTATTGGCAGAATTCATTTGCTTGTGGTTGTAGGACTGAGGTCCCTGTTTCTTGTGCTGGCAATCAGCCAGAGGCCAGTCTGCTTCTAGAGGCCACCTGTGTTTTTTCTCATGTAGCTTTCTCCATCGTCAAACCAGTGACAGTGCATTGAGTCCTTCTCATGCTTGAGTCTCTCTGATTTTGTCTTTACCTACAGGCCAGAGAAAGCTCTGGTCTTTAAGGAGTCATGTGATTAGATCTGGCCCACCCACGTGATCTCCCCATCTTAAAGTCAACTGTGCCCTAGAACAACAAGAGCAGAAGACCATGTCTCATCACATCAGCAAGATCCAGGGATTTGGGTAAGACGTATTTGGAGACAATTTTAGAAATTCTGCTTACCACTGTCCAACCTCTAGTTCCAAGGGATACATGTCCCTTTCAACTGCAAAATACATTCACCTCACCGCTGAGGTTTCCCAAGCTTTGTCCCAAGACAGCATCAGTTCAAAGTAAAAAAGATCATGTCGACCTCATAAGCTCCAAAGTCCAAAATCTCACCTAAATCATGTACATCAGGTGTAGATGAGGATCCTGAGTGTGTCCACTAAGCACGGCTCCTGGGCACAATTCCCCTCCATCTGTCGACCTATGAAACTAAAGAAACAACTTATCTGCGTCCAGTGTGCAATGGTTGGACAGACATAGGGTGACAGTTATTCTGATGCCAGTTCAAAAAGTTGGAAAATGGAAGGTATAAGGAAGTCACTGATTCAAAATAATTTGGAAATCCAGCTAAGCAAACTCCAACAGGAAATCTTCAGTGAAGTTTCAAGGTCTGGGAATAATCCACTGTGACATATGGCTTTGCCTCTGGGCTCTGTGCTCCCCATTTGTTTGCATCTTCATTTAATTCGTTATTATTTGTTTCTTTCTTCTTACATTCCTCTGGCTCTACCTCTTCCTGCCCATGGCAGCATCCCCCACTTAATTGATCAGTATGTCCTGCCCACCTGAATAGGTCTGATATTGACCATGTCATGGTTCTGACTCTCTCCCACTAGGGAGAGATCTCATGCTCCTCTGGGATCCTCTTTATTGACCTGATTTCTATCAGTCATGATTTCTCTCAGCTCACCAGGTGGCTTAGGAGAATGCCCAGAACTGTGGAGCCCCAGAACTGATCTCTGCCATCCCTTTCTCCAAGAGGAGAATAAAAGAGGTTTTCATAAAGAAATGACCCATATGAGGGCTGAGATCCAGTGATTAGAGCAGAGGAGAAACAAAAGGACAGTGGAGGTGCTAAAAGCCCAGACTGCGGAAGCAGGGTCCTCTTTGTGTCCCACATCAAATAGGAACCCTTCTTGGAAAGGGTTTTCCCATGGAAAGGCCACCTTGGACAAGGGACTTGCTTTGCTCCAGCTGAGTCATTCTCGTTGTCGCTAGGGCTTCTGAGATCTCTGTGCTAGGATGTTTGTTTAATGGTCGGGCTTTTTCCTCCCATGAAAATCTCCTTGGAATTTTTGTCTGAAATGCAGTTTCTTGGGCCTTCTCTCCAGAGGTTTTTAACAGGCACCATGTTGACTCTGATGTAGGTGTTCTTTAGCTCTGCAACTAGTGCCCAGGGATTGGAGCCCTGTCTGCTGCAGGATATCACATTTAATCACCCAACACTCTCATGGTCAATGCTGCCGTCTCTACTTTACGTTATACTTTCTTCTCTATTATAGATTATACGTTATATATTCTTCTCTATTATATTTGTGAAGGGTGTACTTGAAGAGGGTAATGGAATCATGCACTAAAGCACACTTGGTACATGGTGGTGCTGTATTTGAATCTCAGACTACCTTTCTAAGGCAAGGAACACTGACCCAAAATAGCATTTGGCTGAAAAGCCAGTTGGGAAAAGAGAACGTTGGTAAACATTAAGTATTCCAAGTGCCTGTTTTTGTCCACTTGACAGGTATTTACTGAATGTTTTATCTGGCAGGCTCTTGTGGAGGTCCTGGGGAGACAGGGTGAACAGGACAGACAGAGTACCTGCTCTCAGGAAGAAGACCTGGCACATGAGCCAGACGTTTCACAGATGATCACATAAGTCCATTTTGTTTGTAATTATGATAAGTATTATTCAATACTTTTGTGTCCTTAAAAACTGAATATAAATAAAAAGTACATAACTGTGGTAAAAGATTTGTCCCAAGAAAAGCCCTTCTGATATTTTTGTTTTAACAGTGGAAATAGCTATATTTGATCCAAAGGTCCCTGAAATTTATTTCTTTATTTTTAAGTTCATGGAAGGTGTGGTAGGTGCTTTGGACAGGGAAGCTGCAGCCAAGGCTGTGTGGTGGCTCTGCTGCCATCAAGTGTGAGGTTGCTTTGGAAAATCTAACCTCTCTGGGCCTCAGTTTCATCATCAGGAAGATAAGGCTCTTATTCAGATTCTCCCAAGACCCTTCCTGCTCTGTTTTCTCTGAGTGCATGAGGGACTGAGATGTGTGTTAAATGTGCCCTGGGAACTGCAGCCAAGACCTGGCCTTGGTCTCTTCTCTGTGTATCTCCTGCAGGATTCTGAGCAAAGCCCACACACTGAAAACACAGAACTGAGGGAGCAGATGGAAGAAAGAAAATCAGCGGGTTTAGAGAGTGAGAACAACCCAAAGAAGGGCCAGGTCATGTGGAGCAGGGTTTGCCAAAGGAGGTGAGAATAAGGACAAGTTGAGTTCAGGAAGTCGAAGGAAACTGAGGAATGTGTACAGCATCATCCAGCTCCTCAAGGAGCAGGCTGAGCTGAGCAGTGAGGACTGGGAGAGTAACTTAGTCCACAGTGAACCTGGGCACTTGCCAAAGAAATCCACAGAATGGATCAGGACTGGATTCTACTGCTGCGAAGCACCAATTCCAAGAGGAGGAGGATGTGACCATGAGGCTCTTCCCCAGACCCCCCAGCCTCAATCTTGGAGCTGCCCTCCCAGTGGATGCCCTCTCAGTAAGTGTGGGCTTAGAGGGATAAATGATGTTTGGAGAAGGGTTGGAGATGTCCATTCTTACCTTAAACAGTACTGCCCTAAGGTCAGGAGGGGCCAGAGTAAGGGGACCCTTGCATCTGAAGGGGTGATACTAATAATATTCTTCAGCATTTACAGTTGAGAAAGGTTTTACAAACAATAGCTCTTAAATATTTATTGAGGGCTTAATTTTCCTTATGCCATGTGATGAACTTGGAGTTCAGGTATCAATAAGATTTCCCTGAGGAATCAAAGCAGTGAGAGGAAGAATACAAACAGATAGTTTCAACACAATGTGGTAGCTCTCCTAAACTGTGGTGTTGTGGCAGCCCAGAAGACGGGAGGGTAGGCTGAGGATATCTCTTCCTAATGACAGGGTGAACCATTGAGAGGAATCCCTGAGGACGGTCCTGTCTTCATCAGAGCTCACTACAGGTGAGTGTCATAGGACGTGGAGTGGGTAAGGCAGGCTCCTCTCTAAGGAAGGGGATATGCATGAGAGAGGGGAGAGCATCCCTGACAGGACAGGTGGGACAGGAATGTAGTAAGATAATTGGAGATTTGCAATGACTTTTATCTGGTCAGTGAAGGGACATCACTGAGAGCTTCCTCAGTGCTTGGGTCAGTGCTAGGAGCCATGAATACAGAGATGAATAAAATTCATCTCAGAGCTCTCAGTCTAGTAACCAGGAAGACATGAGAAGTGTAGTGATGGGGGTCATTGGAGGGAGTGGCCAGTGCTGTCTAGGGATGACCTCAGTGGTTGTCCCTGACCTATTCTGATTTTTCCCAACAGCTAGATGACCTGTCATGGCCCAACAACCCTGGACCTCAGCCAGATTTCAGCCTCTCTGGATACAGCCAACACCTGGGCTCCATGTTGGCTCAAAGCAGTCAACACTACCAAGGTCTCCAGAGGAAACTGCTGATATCAGTAGCTACTATTTCCTGGCCACCTGGAGAAACACATAGGCAAGTTTCCTAAGTCTTACAGGTTCATCCTTGCCATAATGATCAGATGATCTGTCCTCTCTTTGATAAGTGAAATGCTTTCCAGACTTCAGGAGTGTCTCTCCACATCAAAAATAATTTCAATATTGGCCATATTTCTAGAATTTTAGAACTTATTTATCCTCAATTTTCAGATCAAATACCTAAGGTAGGAAAGGAGTAAAGAAACTTCCGAGTTTATGGTGAGAATGTAGGGGGCTCTGGGGCTAACATCCTGGTTTTCTGATTCTCACGTGGTTGAAGAACACAATGACTTTGTACTCTTAGAAACAGAATAAACAGCACCCCTCTGTTGCTCCACTGTTAACATATCCAATTCTATAAACTAGAACAAATCTGCTTATCTAGACAACCTGGATTCTAAGTTAGTAGAGCTCAATGAGTGCATTTACTGAGCACCTATGGGTAAAGCATTGTGCTAATTATACTGGGGGATACTGAGGGAGGATATACAAATCCTTACTGAAGTGAGCTGAAAGGTGACTCTTCTCAGCTTAGCCTGGGTTGTCTGTAGATGAGAACATCAATAACAGACACCAGTAAGCTCATCCTGGTGAAAGGAGGAGGAGGATGAATGGCAGCTGGATGATGGCACTGTGCTTTCAACTTCCCAAAGTGTCAGGTCAAAAAGCATCTGAAGGATGTCCTTCAGGGAGTGTCCCAGCTGTCATAATTGAAGTCAGAAATCCTTGGCATGGGACCCCTGCTTGTGTTTCATTTCACACATTATATTTTGATCATAGGAAAATCAACAGAAGGAGCACAGAGATGGACTTGAAAAGACTTAATAATGCTCTCTGGGTGGGCCATGAATAGGAAAACGGTCAAGGGCCCACACAGAAAATGAAGTTTTAGGGAATATAATGCATGGGTGGGATCAAGTGTAGTGAAGCGAGAGAAAAGTGATTGCATTTAACAGCACCTAATGACTTCTGGAGAAAACAAATTCCCCACCTGACCCTAATGATGGCCCAAATGCCAAATAACAGACAACCACTTCCACTGATCTTACAGAAACAGGAGTCCCTTAATACAAGCTGGAAAATGGCTCTACCTCTAGGGCCATGCAATCAAACAGATCCCATGGTAGGTGGCACGAGAAGAGGATGAACTGAGTTTATGACAATGTCCACAAAGTGGTGGAGAAAAAGGTTTGGGGCTTTTGAAGTTGCAGATGAGCTGGCTCACAGCAACATTACACAATTCTGGAAAAAAAAGTTTAACAAAATTTCAGACTCAGTGGACACTAAATATTTAACCCATGATCTGCAATCATTCTGTCACAGATTATCTACAACTGGCTTGGGCCAACAATGACTTTTCTCAGAGAGATCAGGGATCAGCACAATAGCACACACACACCTGAAATAGAAATGATATATTCAAGAAAAGAGAAAAAAATAATAAAGAATGAATTCTTATTTTCGAATTTTAGTCTCTGACCTAAGCAAACAGTTGAGTACCACAGATGTTAACTATTAATGATGCTCATGCAGATTTAAACACAACCTATGGTGATGTTAATGAATAAGGTAAAACAGCTTTTTTTTAAAACAGATATTAGAATTGTAATTCAAGATGTGAATGGAAATGGCAATTAATGTTACATCATCTCAACATCCAACAGGAAACAGGTAAAAGAAGGAAGGAGATAATCAACCCAATGATAGATTATATGTAATGTACATAGTGATTGATTGCGTGGTTATAAACTAATTGGAATAAATCTGTTTATACTGACTCTTGTGTCCTATCAAATAGGCAGAGCATTGGGAAACAGATCGCTGGACTATAAAGTCCTTTGAGTAATTGGACTTTAAAAACCATTAGACAGACATAAATAAAACACATTTAAAGCTGTTTGTGAGCCTTGTTTTAGCCCATCAAGGGTGAACTTTAGCAGAGACACATAACGACAAATGGATGCTTTGGTTTCTTTGAGGCACATCATCTGACCCACTGGGAATGTGACCTTATGAGTCATCCGGGTGAGCAAGCTTTACAAGATGGGATATAAAAGTCAGTGACTAAAGAGGTGACTTAAATCTGCTATACACACCAACCGTAACATAACTTAAACCGAAGGCCATTCGTCCTCCCTTGGGGGAATGAAGCTGACACGAGGGACTGCAGAATCTGTTGCAGAATCAGGGCCCCAGTACTTACATACTGATCAGAGTGGACATCTACTTCTGATATAGAGTAGGAGCCACTGTCTCCAAAGCTACTGAGTGTCACATGACCAAACCCCTGAGCCTGCCACTATTAATTATGTTAATGCTCTTGGTATCATTTTATAATAGATCACATCACAAGTAAGATTAGTCAGAACTGGGCACAAACTCATGATATTTGATGGATATATCATTGCATACCATTCGAAAGCTTCTGGTAGTACATAATGCTGGAATAGATTATTGAAGACTAAATATAAAAATAAGGGAGAACATTGGCACCTAAATCTTACAACAGTTGCAAATCTTACAATCATTGCAGCTAAATACAAGGATCAGTTGGCAGCCTCACGAACTGAATGGTTACTCGTAAAGAAAGCTTATTAAAGAACATACACATCATTTCACAAGCATTGGTCCACAAGAGAAAGCCCTTGTACAATCTCTGCCAGACAGAGGATTTGATATGGGCTGAGTTATTCCTCTTTCGTGGGCTGGTGATAAAGCTCCCAGTGAGTGAAATAAGATTCTTCTCACCAGGCAAATACACAAGTCCCCGAAGATATGATCACTGCCATATCTAACTTGAATCTGAAAAGCATTTGTTTGTAGCAGGATACAAGATCAATATACAAAAATCAATTATGTTTTATGTGATTGCAATGCCTAATTGAAATGTAAAAAGCAATACAATTACAATAGCATCAAACATGAAATAGGGGTAAATCTGACAAAATTACAAAACATTTCACAGAGAAATTAATGAAGACCTAGAAAACGGAGAGAAATTTTTTGTTCAAGGGTCAGGAGGCTTAATATTGTTCAGATGTCAATTTCTCCAAATTTGATCTAAAGATTCAGTGCAATCTCTCTCAAAATCCCAGCAAGTATCTTTGGTAGAAAGTGACCAGTTGGTTCTAAAATTGGAATGAAAATGCAAATGATGTAGCACAGCTAAAACACCTGTAAAATGAAGAACAAAGTTTGAGGGCTAGCTCTACGTGAATTGAAGATCTATTGTAAAGTGATGGTAATCAAAACAGATTGGTGTTGGCATATGACAGATAAATATATCAATGAAACAGAATATAGAGTCCAAAAATAAACTAAAACCTATATGAAGAACAGATTTTTGACAAATGTGAAAAGCAAAGTGTTGTAAAAATTATCATCTTTCCATAAGTGATGGACAGTCTTTTCAACAAATGAATATGGAGATGACATATCCATATGCTATGAAAATAAATAAATACATAAACTTGGATCCATACCTCCCAACATATACAAAAAGTAACCTAAAGTGGATTATAGGCCTCGATGTAAACCTTAAATCTTTAAACTTCTAGAAGAAAACATAGTAGAAACATCATTATAACCTTGAGTTAGACATCAATTTCTTATATATGACACCAAAACCATAATTAATAAAAGAACAAATTGATAATTTGGACTTCATCAAAATTAAAAACGTTTGCTCTTTATAAGACATTGGTAAGAGAATGAAATGGCAACTCACACTGAGGGAGAAAATATTTGTAAATTATATATCTGATAAAGGACTTCCATCTAGAACAAGAAAGAACTGTCAAAACTCAATGATCAGAAGACCAACAACCCCTTTTAAAAATGGATAAACAATTTATAAAGATACTTTAGCAAAGAATATATATGGAAGGCACATAAGTACATGAGAAGATGCTCTAAATCATTAATCATTAGGAAAATGCAAATTTAAACTATTGCATACCAATTACAATGGCTACAATGAAAAGAATGCCCATTCCAAGTATTGGCAAGGATGTGTAGGAAGTAGAACTCTCATATACTGCTGATGGGAATGTGAAATTGTACAACTACTTTAGAAAACAGTTTGAAAGTTTTAAAACTGTGAAAACTATAGCTACCAAATGATATCACTATTCCACCCAAGAGAAAAGAAAGGATATATCCACACAAATCTGTTGATAGCAGCTTTATTTTTAATGCCAGAATACCATCCAGATCCATCAACAGGTGAATGAATAAAACAAATTGAGGTGTATCCAGCTCATGGAATGCTACTCAGTTTAGCAGAATGACCTCTTGATACACACAACAACATGGGTCAAGCTCAAAATAATTATTCTGAATAAAAAAAGTCAAAACAAAATAATGTGCATAGTATATGATTCCATTTATATTAAAACTGAGAAAATGCAAATTAACCTTTTGTGACAGAAAGCCAAGGAGTAGTTTCCTGGGGGGTTGGGGGGGACTGTAAGGAAGGCATTATTAGGAACACAAGGAAACTTCTGGGGGTGATAGATACATTCACTGTCTTGATTATGGATGTACATATATGAACAAACTCATTAAATTGTACATCTTAATTACACGTACTTTACTGCATGTAAATTATATCTCAATATAGCTGTTAAAATAGTTTAAAGTATTATGAAAAACATTGAATTTTGGGCTATGAAAGTTATTTTCTATTTTCAAAAAAGTCAACCATATTATCAGGACAAAAGAGAAAAACCATATGATTATCTTGATATATGCAGAAAAAGTATTTGACAGAACTGAAAACCTTTTTCATGATTAAAAAACACACAAAAATCTAACATGCTAAAAATAGAAGGCAGCACTTTCAACGTAACTAAAGGCAGGTTTGAAAAAACCACTGGTAATGTTATTCTGAATGGTAAAAGATTGAATGCTTTTCTATTAACACAGAGAAAAAGCAGTAAGACTGCTGTCACTTCAGTTCAACTACAGATCTTAACAGTGCAATAAAGCGAGAAAAATAAATAAAAGCATACAGATTGGAAAGAAACCATAGATAGGGCCGGCCCTGTGGCTTAGAGGTTAAGTGCGTGCACTCCGGTGCTAGCGGCCCGGGTTCGGATCCCGGGTGCCCGCTGACGCACTGCTTCTCCGGCCATGCTGAGGCTGTGTGCCACATACAGCAACTAGAAGGATGTGCAGCTATGACATACAACTATCTACTGGGCTTTGGGGGAAAAAATAAATAAATAAGATTATTAAAAAAAAAAAAGTCACTGAAGCATACGTACACTTCCGGTGGATGAGTTTTACGGTATGTAAATTACCCTCAATAAAGCTGTTAATTTAAAAAAAAAAAAAAAAAGAAAGAAACCATAGAAACTATTTTTATTCACAGCTGACAGGATTGTGTATGTAAACAACCCTAAGGAATCTACAAAAAACCCACCTAAACTAATAAATGAGTTGGGCAAGGTTGCAGAATATAGGATCAATAAAAATACCCTCTTATATTTCTATACATTAGCAATGAGTATTTCAAAAATGAAATAAAAATACAATTTCATTTAAAATAGCATCGAAAATCTGATATGCTTAGGGATAAATTTAACACAATATGTGTAAGACTAGTACACTAAAAACAGTGCTTTGAGAAATTAAAAAAGAACTAAATTAGTGGTGAGATAAACGTTGCATTGGATTGGAAGAATCAGTATGGTTAAGATGTCAGTTCTCCTCAAATTTATTGACAGATCCAATGGAATCCCAATCAAATTTCCAGCAGACGTTTTGGTGGAAGTTCACAAACTGATTCTTCAATTTATATGGAACTGTAAGTGATCAAGGATAGTAAAAGCAATGTTATAAGAAAAGAATAAAGGTGAATGTATGATACCGCCTATTTCCAGAATTACTATACAGTTACAAAAATCAACATTGTGGGGTATTGTTAAAAAGGAAGAAACAAATCAATGGAAAGGAAGAGAGAGACCAGAAATAGACCCTTACACATATGGACAATTGATTTTCAACAAAGTTTCCAAAGCAATTCAGTGGACAAAATTCATTCTTTTCAGCAAAAGGTGATAGAAAACTACATATCTATATGAGAAAATATCAAACCTTTTTGCATATCATACAAAATTTAACTACAAAGGGATCATAGACATATATGTAAAGGCTAGAACTATAAAACTTTCCATGAAAATATTTTTGCAAGCTTAAAGTAGGCAATGAATGATTTCTTAGGACATGAAAACAAACCTATCTTTACCTTTCTGTATCTTTATCTCCAAACACATATACCATTAGGAAAACCTCAAGAGAAAGCACAGTATAGGAGATAATATTATATTTATCTCTAACAAAGGATTTTCCTCTAGAATATATATATCATGGAGTCTGATAAGATAATCAACACAATAAAACAATGGATCAAAAGACTTGAATAGACACTTCACTAAAGAAGATATATGAATGGTTAATTAGCTTAACTCGTTAGTCATCAGGGAAATAAATGAATGCTACGATGAGACACCATTACGTATCCATATATGTGAATGTTCACAATAGCTTTATTCATAATAGTCAAAAACGACATGAGTCCACTAAGAGATAAATGTATAAACAAATATGGCATATACTTGGAATCCTACTCAGCAATAAAAAGGCATGAACTATTGATGCATGTAGTATGTGGATGAATTTTGAAATCATTGTGCTGTATGAAAGAAGGCAGACACAAAAGAATCCATGTATGTTTCCATTTATATAAAATGGTTCAAAATGCAATGATCTATAGTGACAGTGGTTGCATGGGGCTGAGGGTGGAGGAAGTGATGGACTGAAAAGATGCACAAGAAAATTTGGGGGTAATGGAAATGCCCTGCGTCTCGATCGTAGCAGTAGTTTCATTAGTGTATACATCTGTCAAAATGCATGTCATTATACATGTCATTAAAGCGATACAGTCTACTGGACCTAAATTATACCTCAATAAAGTTGATTTGCTAATGCATTGTATTCGTCCATACTAGCAATTAGTAGTTAGAAAATGAAATTCAATAAGACACAATAGAGATTAACATCTAAAGTCCTTAAATGCGAGAATATATATATAAGGAAGCAGATGCAACACCCCTAAAAACTATTGTTGAGAGAAATTGAAGAAGACTAATTAAATAGAGAAATATAGTGTATATCAAATTGATTGATTGTAAGACTCAGTTTTGTTAGGATGTCAAATCAACATTATTCTGATTAATATTGCATTTGCATTTTTGGTGAAACTGACAAGCTAATTTTAAAGTATATATGAAAATGAATGAACTTAGAAAAGACAAGATACTCTTGAAGAAGCATTCAGATGGAGGGCTTACTCTACTCAATTTCAAAACTCACTTTAAAGCTACAATAATTAAAAAAACTGTAGTACTGGTATAAGTAAACATAAATCTATCAAAATGAAAGAATAAAGATTCAAAAATATACCCACATTTGTACAGTTATTTGTACAGTTATTTGACTTTAAAAAATACTAATACAGCAATATTCTTCACTGGGGAAATGAAAGACTTCTCAGCACAAGGTGCTAGAGAAAAATAATTGTGTTTTTTTTAAAAAAAGGTAATACTAACAACCACTCCCCACCACACATTGAGGTTAATTGGAGATGTGAAAGTTAAAATTATGAAGCTTGTAAAGAAAAATAGGAAATATTTTCATGAACTTGGCATAGGCGAATATTTCTAAGACAGGACACAATAGCACTCAGCATAATAAGAAATCAATTAAATTGTACTTCACAAAAGACAAAAGCTTCTGCTCACCATAAGGATTGTTTAAAAACTGAGAAGGCCATCTATAGACCAGGAATAATTATTTGCAATATGTATATCTGACAATGCACTCCTCCAAAATATATAAAGAACTCCAATAAATCACAAAGAAAATGAAGAAAACCCAGCAGAAAGATTTGAAAAGGCCCTTCCCAAAAGAAGATATCCAAATGACCAATGAACATATTAAAATCAAAATGGGATATTACTACACAGCTAGCAGAATGGCTAAAATTAAAACAATTGAAAATACTAAGTGTATGGGAATGTAGAACAAATGGAAATGGACTACGGAAATGGAAAATGACAACAACTACTTTGCAAAACTCTGCACAGTTTCTACCCTTTCACCATGCAATTCCACCCTAGCTATATATACCCAGGAGAAAGGAGTGCATATCTCCACGAAAAGAATTGTTCAAGAATATTTATAGTTACTTTATACATAACAGGCAAAAAATAAACCTGTCCATCATCAGAAAAATAGATAATCAATTTGTGCTCTATTGAGCAATAGAATATTACTTGGCAAAAATACAATAGAATATTACTTGGCAATAGAACATTACTTGGCAAAAAACCCAACGAAGTAAACAAACAAATGTCTAGTACAACCACTTGTTATTGAATCTCAAAACCAGATGTTGAGTAAAAGAAATCAAAAGAAAAGACAACATACACAGTATGATTCTATTTTTATGAAGCAAAAGAATAAGCAAAATTAATCTACAGTGAGAGAATTCAGAATACAGTCATTATTTGGGGGATGGGTACTGACTGGCAAGGAGCACAACAGAACTTTTGGGGATGATGGAAAATGTTCTATATCTTGATCTGGATGGTGATTACACATTGCATACATATGTGAAATTCATTGAGCTGTTCCCTAAAGTTTTGCTCTATGGAAATTATACCTCCATAAAGAACTGCTGGCATAAAAAAAGAGAGAGAGAGATGACAAAACTAAAAGAAGTGTCAAATGACAGAAGATAGGTAACATATGTTCAACACACAATAGGAATCCCTTGAGAAGAAACACAAAGCAACAGAACAGAACAAACACTAAAAAGTATAATTTAAGGAAAGAAGTGAAATTTAAAAGCTCAAAAAATATTAAAATGACACACTGCGGCCTTCGGAAAATCATCTTAGAACAACAAATTCTGAGACTTATTCCAGCAAAAGTACTGTCATTCAGTTTGATAGAATGGTACAAGGTTGCATGTGAAAGCCAAACAGAACTGGATTCTAATCCCCACTCCCCTCTTCACTACATTTGTGACCTTGTGAAATTTTGTAATCTTTCTGAGGTTTTTTTCTCATCAGGAAAAGGATACTATCTGAGCAATAAGATAGTTCATAGGATTAAGTATGATCACCTGACAGTACACATGAACCATAATAGTCACTGAGAATATATCTGACTTTGAGTTCTCCTTTACCCATTTTAAAATCACAGACAGACAACAATTAGCAAAGAACAGACAAGATGTTCTAAAATAAATATCCTTCCACCATTTTCAGCAAGAAATCATGCATATAGTGAAAGGAATTGGAGAGGAACCAATTCGTATTGAAGAACCTTCCCAAAACCCTGAAGCAGGTCTAGTTTCCATCTAAGACCAGAGATGAAAGTCTTGACTGGGTCCAACTCCTGCAGTCTTCTCTGTCTGAGGTGGACTGAGGAAGTTCACTCCAGCCTTAGAACAACCTGGACTCCTGGACAAGTGTTCCTCAGAAAGACAGTCAGTTGCTCAACTCCAAAGGCCCTGAGCAATTTATGAAACTGGGTGGGGTTAAGACCAGCTCAATTACATGACCAGGACTCTCACCAGAATCAAAGCCAGAATATTAATAGATACCCTTTCCCAAATTTCTGTAATAGGCCATTAGATGCTCCACAGGAGGGGGCAACGGGAGATGAATACCAATTGAGAGAAATATCCATCAATGGACAGGAGACAGAATTAAATAATGCCCCTCCTCTAAAACCCAGAAAAGTTCTCATTCAAAAAGCAGTGTTTTGAGGAATACATAGGTGTAATACATAGGTCTGACTTTGGATTAGACAGTGGTTTCTTAAACATGCACAAGCAACCCAAGAATAAATAGACCAACTGGATTCATCAAAATTAAAAACTGTTATATTTCAATTAACACTATCAAGGAAGTGGAAAGACAATCCACAGAATGGGAGAAATATTTGCAAATTGTATATCTGATGAAGGTCTAGTATCCAGCATACATAAAAAATTCTTACAACTGAGGAAGAAAAAGAAAACCCAATTTAAAAATGGAAAAAATAGTTTGAGTAGACATTTCTCTAGAGAATATATACAAATGAAACAACGAACACCTGAAAAGATGCTCAATATTGTTAGTCATTAGGAAAATGCAACTTGAAACCACAGTGAAATCTCTCTTCACACCAGCAAGTATGACTTAAAAAGATAAAAGACAATAACATGTTGGGGAGGTTGTGGAGAAATGGGAATTCTTATACATTGCTAGTGGGTATGTGAAATGGTGTAGTTGCTTTGCTTGGAAAATAGCTTGGCAGTTCCTGAAAAAGTGAGACACAGAGCTACATATGACCCAACAATTCCACTCCTGAGTATATAACTGAGAGACCTGAAAACAAATGTTCACTCAAAGGGAAAAGAAGCTGACAGAACACAGGGATGCAGCAACACTGAGAGAGTCGGGACAGAAAACATTTTTTTTAATTAAATATTTGTTCACTTTGTATGATACTCTGTTTTTGTCCTGTACTTCTTAATGGATATAGAGAAAATCGGTACGACTCAGAGAAGAACATCATGAGAGACTAAAAGGTTGACATTTTTCACATGTGGAAAAGCCTTAAGATTTGTTTTAATTTAAGGAGAAGATGGGGTGACTTCATGACAGCCCTTGAGAAAATAAAATTTGTTGGGAATCTTTCTGCCTTGATGTTTTTATAAACACACAGGAATGAACAATGAGAGTTATCCTTAGATATTTTTGGGGAAGAGATAGGTCAGTGGTATCAGCACAAGGGTAGACAACTCTTGAGAGTGGCTGCAGAGGGGTGGTCTCCATCGGTGGTGACTTTCAGAAGAGACCAGATGGCCTTGGGTATCAGTATGGCCTAGGCAAGTGGAAGGCAGGGCCTCCTAAGATTCCATGACACACACCCCCCGGCCCCCACCTTCCAGTTCTGTTATGGCAACTCCAGACCGTTACCTGGCACGCTGAGTCTTCACTCCTCACTCCTGTCAGAGTCTGAGGTGCAGGCAATACTTTCAGCGCTGAGCTCTGCATTTGGAACCTTGCTCTGACGGTTGCGGACTCTCAAGCGTTGTGAGGTGTTGGTCAAGTTCCCAACAGTAAGTTAAGAATTCCTGTATCATCACCCCTCAGTCATGATTGAACCTATTTGATTTCACTTGTTTTTAACCCATTATGTGTTTGAGTTTCTTCTCCCCAGTCCCTGGCTCGACCTCTGCTGCCACACATCACCATATGTCTTAGCCCTCTGTCTGATCTGAGGGCAGACATGACCACCCTGGAAATCAAACAGGAGCTTCAATCCCAGCTGGCAAAAAGCAAACAGGACTTCAGAGACCTTAGAGAGAAGTTCCTTATATATCCCAAGCAACTGCCTACATCCTGGCCAACCAGCTGCAGAAATACAGACTTTGTCTTCTATTCCCGTTGTTAAAATAAATTTCATTCTGGCCACAATTCAGGAAAGGTACAAGTGGGTATTTTACCCTCAGCTTGCTGAGCATGAGAAACCTGAGGCACAAAGAGTTTAGCAACTTTCCCAGGTTTGCAGTGAGGTACAGAGTGGAATTAGAGTTAAAATCCCTGTTATTGATGCCTGGTACAGGCACAGAACTGCCTGTTTCTCTCAGAAACAGGATTAACTGGTTCTCTCAGGATTCTCTCCATACTGAGTCAGATCCTGCATCACTCTTGGCCTAAATGTCTGGGACGAACGAACTCTGTCAGTTCAAGCTTCCCCGAGGTCCCACTGGCAAAGCACTGTGCTGGTTACACTAAGGAAATGGGGTGATGGTACACACTGGAGGAAGCAGGTGGTGGTACCTGCTTTACTATAGCTTTGTAGTATATTTTGAAATCAGGGAGTGTGATACCTCCAGCTTTGTTCTTTTTTCTCAGGATTCCTTTAGCTATTCGGGGTCTTTTGTTGTTCCATATAAATTTTAGGATTCTTTGTTCTATTTCTGCGAAAAATGTTGTTGGAACTTTGATAGGGATTGCATTGAATCTATAGATTGCTTTAGGAAGTATGGACATCTTAACTATGTTAATTCTTCCAATCCAAGAGCACGGAATATCTTTCCATTTCTTTGTGTCTTCTTCAATTTCTTTCAGCAATGTTTTATAGTTTTCAGTGTACAGCTCTTTCACCTCTTTGGTTGAGTTTATTCCTAGGTATTTTATTCTTTTTGTTGCAATTGTAAATGGGATGGTATTCTTAATTTCTCTTTCTGCTACTTCATTGTTAGTGTATAGAAATGCAACTGATTTTTGTATGTTGATTTTGTATCCTGCAACTTTACCATATTTGTTTATTACTTCTAAAAGTTTTCTGGTGGATTCTTTAGAGTTTTCTCTATATAAAATCATGTCATCTACGGTACCTGCTTTAAAGGAGCTTGAAGATGAGTCTGCTCCTCCCTGAAACTGTGATATCCATGAGTGACGCCATCAAGACAGGGACGACCCTGGTGAGAGGGAAGGGGTGCTTCCTGCGCACAGGCGCTTCTTCCTGAGTCTGAGGAAGCCATTTGACACCCTGTGGTGAGGTTGAGAGTGTTTCTGGGGAAATCAAAGAATCTGTACCACCCTCTCTGTCTCTCTCTGAGCTGGGGAACCTTCAGTGATGCAGGATGGCCAGCAGGTCCAGGTGACCTTGAGGGTCTGGGTTATGAGACGTGGCCAAAGTGAGAATGAGGGTAAGTGGTGGAGGCCACCAGCCCCAGGTAAAACTCAAGCCAGTGTGTGGGGCAGATCGTTCCTTCCCACAGTCAGACTCACAATTGGAAGCTCAATGGCCTGTTCAGTAAGAGAGGGCTGTAGTGACGAAAGGAACCATGAGAACAGGGGCACATGGACAACAGAGTGATTAGAAGGAATCTTGCCAACTCTGAGCCTGAATTGGTGTCATTTTCCAATAGACCATTGTGGGAGGGGTTAAGTTAAAATGACTGACACAGAGAAAAGTAAACATTGAAGCCTGCTATTTAAGAAAGTGAAGACATGAGCTTTGGGAAAGGACAAACTAAATTTTATTTATATCTTTCCTTATAATCATAACGTAACTGTAGGAAACAAATTTTGAGGAGAATAAAGGAGAAAGATATCACCAAAGACCTTGGTGTTGAGGTAACAGGGTGCTGTGGTACAGAGCATGGACTCTGGGCCAGTCTTCCTGGGGTCAAATCCAAGCTGCAGATCTTTCTGTGCCTCAGTTTCCTCCTCTATTAAAATAATACTGTAATAGTCCCTACTTCTTTGAGTTGTTGCAATGAATTACATGAGTTATTTCTGAAAAGCTCCTAAAACGGTTCTTGGCACAGAGTAAACACTATTTATTAGTTTTTCCTTCTACTACTTTTAATTGAACTCAAACTTGATTAGTGTCTGTGTGTGTTTCCATCAAGGCTCTTGCGTCTTATGCCTAATATTTTACAGAATTCTATTCACATCAATTTTTTATCTTTGAGATACCTGTGCTTAAAATTCTCAGCTCAGGGGAACCAACAGTTAGTAGTCCAGGGTCTTTCTCAAGCACATCAGAATCGCTACTTCCTGCCTCTGCTTAGCGTTTTACTCAAGAGGCTGCAAGTGTTGGTAAAGTGGCCTGTGATTCAGAGTCAGTCTCAGGGGATGTGAATTCTGACCAGTCAATTTATTCCCTGTCGATTTATTCCCTGTGCCTTGGGGCTTCTTTTCGCTCAGCTCTAAAACAGGGCGTAACCAAATGCCATGTAGTTGGGAGGCTGAGGAATAAGATGTGGAAATCCCAGCGGAGAGCCTGGTGCTGGGGTTACATCTCTCTCCGAGAGAGAGAGAGAGAGAGACAGAGAGAGAGATGGACCCTGCCTCCTCCCTTGAAGGCAGTGACCACAGCAGCATGGCCAGCTCTCCACTGAGGCAGGCCTCTCTGTCTTTTCTCAGAGTGTGAAGAGTGCAAAGACATCATTGAATCTGTGTTGAAGAAGGAGCTGCATTCTAATGAGGGGAATCTGGCAGAGAAGTCAACCTTAGCTCAGAAGCTCAGGTAAGGAGGGCTCTGTGTGGGGCAGCTCGTGGGAAAGAGTAGGAATCTCTGAAGTGAGGCAAGGAGGAAATCTGGGCCAGGAGAAGGGCAGAGATTTTCATGGCAGGCACATGTGCACAAATATTTATAAAACAATTAGAGAACAATAACTGGTAACTTATGGACTCTAATTATTCAGAGCCTCATTCACTTTTTTAGAAAATAAAACTTATTGAGCTGAAATTCATATAACATGAAATTCACCAAATTCAAGTGAACAATTCAGTTGCATTTAGTACATTCTCGATGCTGTACAATCACTACCTCATTTCCCTTTAATCACCATCACCTCCTCAGTGACTATGGCTTGTTATCCTTTCATTCAAAAGAATGCTGTTTTCTTGACCCTGTCATTCTCATGTTCTTTCCAATTAACACCAGCTGTACCTGTCCACATTTCTGTGTCTGGCTTTGTGTCCATTCACTACATGAGGCACTATGTGTGTTTTCACATGGAAATGGACATGGCTGAAGTGAGGAATTGAAGGGATATCTTTTTGAAGCAGGTTTAGGAAGACACTTGGTTTTGTTTATAGAAGAAAACAATGAATGGGATGTCAAGGGATCTTACAGGAGCACTCTCTGATAGAGAGGAAGCCTTTGTTTTACCTTCTTTCTCTTTGCCACAGGCAGGTCACCACACTTGTACCAGAATTCTGCTTCAAGGGCTCTTTGGGGAAATCTTCGGAGAAATATCTTTAAAAATCTTTAGAATCTATCAGTCATCCCTTCTCGCTCTTAAATTTTGTCTGCTATCCCACCTTAGGGAATACAGTGTCCTAATTCAAGAGCAGGAACAACAGCTGACCCGGTTATGGCAGAGATTTACAGGAAGAGAGAGACATCTCCGTCCTACTCAGTCAGCACCTCAAGGACCTCCTCACCCACAATGACCTTGACAACTACCAGGGGCAGGGCTTCCGAGAGCGACTGGCTGAAGGACACAGGCTGGCAGAGAGCATTGTCTGCAAGCTCAGCCCCGGTAAGGTGGCCACAGGCCCTGATTGCCCTGAGCCCCTCCAAGGTCCCCAGCTCACAAGAGACTCCACACCTCCCCTCGTAGTGTTTTTACCAGCTGTCCTGGTTTCCACATCACACTTGGGGCCATGACAAGACAAGGACTGGCTGGGTGGGAACAGAGAGGAGAAACGCACAGGGTGGAGGTCATAGTGTTCCAAGTGTCTGCTTCCTCCCTGATGGACCACGGCCTTTGGGGCGGGAGGCAGCATCCACCCAGTGTTAGAGCACAGAAAGGAGGACATGACAGGAGGCAGCTTGTTAGACTGCAAAGAACCCTAGACTAAACGTGGAAGTTTCCAGGCTCCAGCCCGAGAGCTGTGGGCGAGCAATTGATTTTTATTCCTTGATATTTTCCTCCTCATCTGTAAATGGATCCAATAATCTGTTGATGGTAGCTATAATTTGTAATATTTACCAGTACACTTCAGGGAAAAAAAAGCCCCTCACTGTGTGGGGTTGGATAGGGTACTTGACTTAGTAGAACTCGGTGGTGGAAAAGTTGTTTAGACCAGAAATTTTCCATAGAGAGAATTTCACTCAATAACATACAGAAGCCAACTTGGAGGGCCTATGAAATCCCCAGTTGGAGGCACGTGGGACAGGGTTGTTCTCCTCTCCTTATAGCAAGGAGGAAGTTCGATGTGAGAGTGAAGGGCCATAGAGCCCATGCCTATGGCAGGATTTATGGCAGTGTGGAGGATACAGTTGTAGAAGTCGAGATGGACGCTGGACAAGTATCCAGTGATATGGGGAACAAAAGACAATTTAAATTTTTGCACAATTTCAGGCAGCGCATGCCATGATGTTAATCTGCCAGATTAGAGACACACTGCCTGATGCATCAGAAATCCATGCTAGGGCAGTTCTTTAAAGACAATGCTTTAGAACTTCAGCACAGTACTAACTCATATACAGAACTTTATGTGTCTATGGCCATTGAAGCCACTGTGTTGGCTTCCCACAGTGAAGTGGGAAATAGCTGACTAGACATTGCTGAATTTATTTGCAGAAAATCATGAAGATGAGGAGGATGAATAAGCACAAGAAACAATCCCCCAGGTAACTGTTAATCATCAGGAGCAGTAAAGGGTGGGTAAAATATAGAGAGGGTCTCCGAAAGAACAGTAAGTGAGGCAAGAGCATCAGAGATGCCAGATGCAAGGATAAGCACAACTGCTGATCATGTGGATTGAATCCTCTCACCAACAATGAAATGGCCCTGTTAACTTGGGTGTCTGTTGTCTCCATGGGGTTGTAAGTATGACCCCTTAGGTCATTTAAGCCTTAGGCCTTAGAATTTCCTGCACACACAGAAAATATCTATTCTCTCCTGTAACTGAAAACCAGGATGAGAGGCATATCTACTTCCTACACAGTTGTCTTAGGTCCTTGTTAGGAAGGTAACTAGCAAAGGAATTAGTAAAGTAGTAACTGGCAAAATCAAACACCAAGAAAAGAAGGTAAACAAAAAAAAATTCCTTGTCATGTGACAAGTATGAGAAAGAGGCGTGGAAGGCACAACATCTCTGTGAGTCTACAATACCTCAAGAGCTGTATGTTAAATTCAACATGACTAAGGTACATGGTACTAGCACTTGGTATGGTCTCCATTTGTGTTTTGTGTCGTGACTGTACCGTAGTGAGATGATTAAATCTCATTCATCATCAGTGGTTACATGGCCAGTGCACTGAGCACCTGCTGCTCTGTCTCTCTCCCACCCCACGGCAGCCACACTCTTCTCCTCAGATGTGAGGATAGTTACTTCTCTTTAAGGGGACTTCCCCCTTGCTTCTGTAACCCCTCCAAGTGGTTCCCATCAAAACTAGCTAGGGCACCAAGGTGTCTGATCCTCCTGGTTTAATCTTCTTTCATCTTTGTCCCACCTTGCACAGCATGGAGCCGCAGAAGGTTGAAAAGAAGGAAGTCCAACAGGACTCACAGGATCAACGTGTTTTGCTGACTGTGACCAGCCTTACAGTGATGGCAAATTGTCATTTGCTGAACAGGAAATCAGCCCAGCTCTGGATGTAGCCTGTGAATGTTCCCATTCTAAAAAGGATGAAACTCCAAATGACCTCCCAGGTAGCCTCCAGATTCTTTGTTCCCCACAACCTGTCAAGACTAAGGAAGGTCATCTCTGAAGACAGGCCCTATAGACACATGTTGGTGTAAATAAGGGACAAGGGTGGATTATGAAACATAGACATCAGGTGGGTCAGGGAGGCTTCATCCCTTCCTAGACCCAGGCTACACCTCAATCACCTTGGCCTCAGTTGTCAGGCCATTGGCCCCGTCAGGTGTGAAAAACTCACACCTACCTCAGCAGGACATCTATAGGAGGTGTCTGTCAGACCTCCTAGAGGGGATCAAATGTCTCTTGGAAACTGCAATGATCTAATTTTTCTTTTTTTAAAATGTTCCTGGAATTTTGTGCCTGTCCAAAGACATTGGCAGACTTGTCTATATATTAGGAGAAGTGGTTTCCCTGGTATCAGTGCTCTCAGCCCCAGTCTCTATCTTCTGTATATTGACTTATCTTAGCTAAGCAGTCATCTGAAAACCAGGACATCAACACCTCTGTCATCACCTCGCTTGTATGTTTCCAGGAAGCAAGGCTGGGCTCTGGCAAACCTCAAATCATGAATAGCCTTTGTTTCTGTGTAGCACCAACAACTTTTTTTGATTTGAGGGTTCATATAATTCATCCATCAGTCTAGTTTCAAGTATAACTTCCTCTACACAATCTGCAACCACAATATCTGATGGGACAGCCCAATATTGCAGCAACACTTCTAGAAAATAGGTAGGCTAATTCCCCAGGTTCTCTGGACAAAATGTATTATCAACTATTTCCACAAACACAGAACACAGGATATTGGGAGAAAGTTCTGTTAGATCAGGGACAGAGTTTCCCCAGGGGGTGTGGAAGCAGTCCTGTCTACTTCTCACAAGACTTAACCTTAGGTGTCCTGGAATATCCCTGCCAGAATATTTTGTCTTGCACTGAGAATATTAATGTCCTTGTGGTCTGAGTGCTCACTGAGTTGGTCACATGTGAAGTGTGATTTTCTTAGTGTGACCTCCTTCTCTAAATTTATTTACAGAAAATCAAAATGATCAGGAGGAAGAGGATGGACAACAGCCAATGTCCCCCAGGTAGCTGTGAAGATTTGTGGGCTGTGAATTTATATGTTGACTTCTGGAGACCTCACATCCAGGGAAAAATAGAAAGTGCTGAAGATAACTATTTCAGCCAGTCAGCCAACAGTAAAATACCTCTTCTCACAATCTTGTCTATTTTCATTGAGATAGTCCTGTAGGTTTCCGTTTCTTAATCCCTCGCAAGGTTAGTAACCTAGAGTCAGTTGACCCAGGTGAACTAACAAACTCAGGGGTTCCTGCAATCAGCTGTGCTCTCCTGTGTGGTTAAAACCAGGGGGAGATGCATATCTGCTTTGTGCCTGTTTGGCATCAGCATGTTCCCAACATTTGAATATATGTTTCAAAATATTCAGAAAATGTTTCTTGAAAGCAGAGTATCTGAGAGTCTACGACATCTCAAGGGCCATATTTACTTGGACACTGCATATGAAATCCAACGCAATGTATGCAAAAGGGCTGAAGCCACTGTTTGAGTCCTCTGTGTGTGCTGGGAGTCATGACTGTAGCACACAGGGAGAGTATAGCCTCCTCCATCATTAGTTGGTTATGTGGCCAGTACACAGAGCATCTGCTGCTCTCTCTCTCTCCCACTCTCCTTCTGTCTTTGTTAAACCATGGCAGCCACACTTTGCTCCTCATATAGGAGGATAGGTTTTCCTCTTAAGGCGACTGCCGCTTTGCTTCTGTGACCACTTTCTTCACCTGCCATCAAAACCAGTGAGGATGCCATGGTGTCTGATCCTCTTAGTTTAATCTTCTGTCACCCTCTTCCTTCTGGCACAGCATGGAGCTTCAGAAATTTCAAAAGAAAGAAATCCTGCAGGACTCACAGGATGAATGTGCTTTGCCCTCTTCAATCTGCCAAGAAGAGTCTGACTGTGACAAGCCTTACAGTGAGGGCAAATTGACATTTGATGAGCAGGAAGTTGGCTCTGCTCTGGATGTAGGCAGTGAATGCTACCATTCTAGCGGTGATGAAATTCCAACTCATCTCCCAGGTAGCCTCCATAGTCTTTGTTCCCCACAACCTGTCTAGACTATGAGATTTAATCCCCATAGGCAGATCCTATATTTAATACTGATTTGAAAGTCTCTAGGATTGAGTTTGAAATAAGACAGTCCATGAATCAGTGAAATTTGCTCAAATCCTAGTCTAGACCACACCTCTCATGTTTGTCCCACTGGCCAATCACTGGACCCAAGGTGGTCCTGTCAGACACATGTATGTACCTCTACAGCTTCAGCATAGAAGGTGACTTTCAGACCCCCTAATTTTGAATAAATCTCTTATCTCGCATGCAATGCTCTAATTTTTTTCCTGAGCAATGTCCCTTGAGTTTCTATGCCTGACTAAGGCTGTTGGCAGCCTTAGCTATATCTTTGGAGATTTCACTACCCTGAATCAGTTCTCTTGACCCGGAGTCTATCTCCTTTGATTTGTCTTATCTTATCTCATCTCAGGAGTCAACTGAGTAGCAGAACATAAGCACCACTGTCACACTTCCTATGTCTCCCTGAACAAGGCAGGGCCCTGGAACTTCCCTACCCCATGAATGGCCACTCTTTCTCTATAGCGTTCAAGATTCTTTTGATTGGATAGTGTGTAGATTCCTCTCATCAGTCTAATCTCAGTGTATAATTCCTCTAAACCATGAACAGCATTTTAGATAGACAAAGCATGACTATACAGCAAACTTCTAGGAAGCAGCTAGGTAGTTCCCTAGGATCTCTGAATAAAAGGATATGTTGAAGTATTTGCACAGACGCAGGACATAGGGTACTATGAGGATGACCTATCATGTCAGGGAGATTTGTCCAATGGCTCAAAAGAGCCAACTGGTCACTTCTTACAAGGCCCTACCTAATACTTCCTGGAATAGTTCTCTCACAATAGCCTGTTATTACACTGCATATATTTATGTCCCTGTGCTAGGATTGGACACTGGATTGGGCATTTGTGAAGGAGAGTCTGCTTAATGTAACCATCCTTCTCTGAATTTATTTGCAGAAAACCAAAATGATCAGGAGGAGGTGAAAGGACAAGGGCCAATTGCCCCCAGGTACTTCTGAATAATTGTGGGCTGTTCATTCAATGGTCATATCTGCAGACCTCAGGTCCAGGGAAAAGCAGAAAGTGCTGAACATAACTATATCATCCATTCTGCCAACCATTAATTACCCTTTTTCATAATGTTTTCTGTTTCACCGTGGTACTTGTGTTGTTCCCATTTATAACTAACTTCTCAAGTTTAGTAACCCACAGTCAGTTGAACTAATAAGTCACAGGGATTTTCTGCACTCACGTGTTCTCTCCTGTGTGGTTTACAGAGTGAGATGTGTTAGCATGTTGCATGTATGTCATAGCAAGTAATGTAAGTGGACAAAAATATTATTATATCATGCCACAATATATATATAGAGAGAGGCCTTGCTGGCATGAGATTTCTGGGATACTAGAGTGCCCCCAAAGCTGTATGCACTTGGCCACTACATCTATAATTCAATGCAATTTAAATGAAAGAGTGAAAGCCACTGTTCCGTGACTCTGTATGTCATGAGTCATGACTGAGCTGTACAGAAATAATTCAGTCTCTTTCCTCATCAGCTTGTTATTTGGCCAGTGTACTGAACACCTAGTGTCCTTTCTATATCCTGCCCTTGTGACAAACACACTGTGTCCCACAAAAAAGGAGAGGAGAGTTTTTCCCTCTCTAATGGGTCAGCCTCTTTGCTTTCTTGAGTACTCCCTATGCCTTTCATCAAAACCAAATAAGACTCTATGATATCCGATCCCTCTTGGGTTAATCATTAGTCCTCCCTATGCCACCAGGCTCTGCAGGGAGCTGCCACAGGAGGTAGAGGATGACCTACCATGGGACCCACTGGATGAATATTACTTGAATTCTTCAGATCTTCCCAGCCTGTCCAACTCCTACTGTCCTTATAGGAGCGCCGCGACATTCTCATTTGAGGAATTGGCAGTCTATCCTGCTCTAGATAGAACTAGTGAGTACTCTATTGTCAATGTGATAACGCCAACTGTACTCTGAGGTAGACCCCATATATTTGTAATCCATACCTCTGGCTTTGCTGAGAGCTGTCATCCCTGTGTGCAAGCCCTATAGAGACATAGTGACGTGACTCAGCCTCTGGGATTGAGTTTTCAACACAGACAATAGGTGAGTCAGCAAGCTTTGCTTACTTCCTAGTCCCAGGACATGCCCATGTCACCTTGGCCCCACTTGCAGGTCACTGGACCCAAGGGAGGCATGACAACCTCAATTCACCTCTGCAGCACGAGCACAGAAGATGTCTGTCAGACCTCCTAATTTGGATGAAATGTCTCTTCTCACCTTCAGTGCTCTAAGTTTCACGCCTGAACCACGTCCCTTAAGATTCTATGCCTGCCAGGCAGTTGGCATCCTTGTCTACAGATTCGTCAAAAATGTAATCCAGGCTTCACTATTCTTAGCCCCATTCTCTATCTCCTTTAGGTTGGCTTGTCTTCCTAAGCAGTCACCTGAAAACCAACCATAAACACCTCTACCATTACCTCGCTTGCATGTTTTCCTGAAGCAAAGCTGTGCCTTGGCCTTCCCACACCTCATGAATGGTCAAGGTTTCTGTGTGACAGCAAAGATTCATTTTCATTTGAGGGTTTGTAGATGCATTCCATCTGTCCAGCCTCAGTGTATAAATTCCTCTAAACCATCAACAACCAGGGTATCTGATGAGAGAAGGCTGGATATTGCAGTAATTCTTTTAGAATGCAGGTAGGCTGGTTCCCAGAATCTGTAAGAGAATGATATGTTTAAGTGTTTGCACAGACTCAATACAGAGAATATTGTGATGCTGATCTCCCAGACAAGGTAAATTTTGCCCAATGGCTCAGGACAGAAAACCAAGCCAGTCATCAGAATACAATATCTGAGGCCTCCTGAAATATTCTTCTCACTAAACCTATTCTCACACTGAGGACATTTGTGTCCATGTGCTGGGGTTGGACCCTGGATTATTAATTTACAAAGGGGGATGTGCTCAATGCGACTAGCCCTGTCTGGATTTATTTGTAGAAAAACATACTGTTCTTGAGGAGGAGGAAGACCAAGTCTGCATATGTTCCAGGTAACTCTGAAGAATTGTGGGTCTTCATTCAATGGTGACATCTGGTGATCTCATATCTACGGAAATCAGAAAGGGTTGAATATACCTATTTCACGCACTCAGACATTGTTGAAGTGTCCCTTCAACAATGATGTCTGTTTTCACTGTGGTACATGTACAGGCCCCTTTATTGATCCCTCTCCAATGTAGCAACCTGCAGTTGATGCAGGTGAACGAATCACTAACAAGATTTCTTTCCTTTCTATTACAACCGCATATGACACATATCTGCCTCTGGCTGTTTCGCGCCGCATATGACACACATCTGCCTCTGCCGGTTTCGCGTTACCACGTTGGCAGGTATTTCATGGCAAAGAAAGTGACTAGAAAAAAAATTCCTATTATGTCTCAGTTTTTGGAGAACTAGGCCTTCAAAATACAGAGTTCCTAGAAGTCTACAATGTTGCCAGAGAACTGTGTCCACTTGGCTGCTACATGTATATTTCAACAAAATTTATGCAAAAGTATTGAAGCCACCTTTATGGTTTTCTGAGTGCACTGTGTGCCCTGACTGTTCTGTATGGGGGAGTTCAGTCTTCTTCCTCAGAAGCTCATTTTCTGGTCAGAGCTCTGAGCACCTCCTGCTCTCTCTCTCTCTCTCTCTCTCGCTCTCTTTCTCTCTCTCTCTCTCTTTCTCTTGCTCTTGCTCTTGCTCTCTCTCTCTCTCACTCTCTCTCTCTCTTTCTCTCTCTCCTCTTCCCACGGCAACCACACTCTGGCCCCAGATAGAGGAGGATTGTTTTATCTCCCTTGACGGGGACTTCCCACTTGTTTTCTGTGACCAGACCCTTATCCCTCCCATCCAAACCAGCTCTAGGACTCTGTGTTTACTAATCTCTCTTGTTTAATCATCAGTCCTCCCAACCCCATCAGGCTCCGCAAGGAGCTTACAGTGGTAGAAGAGAATGAGGTCCCACAGGACTTGCTGGATGAATGTTATTTGACTCATTCAATTGGCCAGGACCTGTCAGCCTCCTGTAGGCTGTACAGAAGGGCCTCATTATTAACTGATGAACAGGAAGTCTTCTCAGCTCTGGATGTACACAGTGAGTGCTCTCCTTATGAAGGGCATAGAGCTCCTAGTGGGTCCCAGGTGGCCTCTGTGTTCCTTGTCTCCAACAACCTGTATAGGCTGAAAGATGCAAAGGCCCTGTAGACTCATCTTGGTGTGAATTGCACTCTTGGATTTAATTTTAAAAAGGCATCATGTGGCTCAGATAGCTTTCTTCTTATCCCAGGCTACCTTCCTGTCACTAGGTCCCTGTTACAAGTGTAGGCTGCTGGTATCAAGTCAGGCTAGAGAGAGGAAATGGAGGGATAATGGCAACATCTCAGCCATCGCTATCTCATCTGGACAACAGGCCTGTGTCACAGGCCTCTTGTCACCAAGATAAGACTTCTCATACTCATGAAATGGTGTTGTTGCTTGTATTTCCTGAGTAGTTTTTTACAAACTCTCTGGTTTTCCTCACAAGTTTGCAGTCTGCTCCATATTTGCAACATCTGTTATGCTGGTCCCGAGCTCAAGGTTTTTCACCTGAGTGCCCACCCTCCTCTGAAACATTTAGATACCAGATCCTGAGCTCCGAATCCTGCCTGTGCCCATGGTTCCAATGAAGCCAAAGCTCTGGCTCTGGTTTCCCATCCTCCACAAATGGCCCCGGTTTTCGCCCTCTGTGCAGCACCAGTGATTTCTTCCATGTGTGGGTTATAGTTTCAACCATGTGTCTAGTCGCATTGGTGTCATCTCATGTAAACTATCAACAACCTGTGCACCTGTTGGGGGTGTTGTCCTAATTGATGAGCAAGGCACAGCGGTTGCTCTCTCCATAAATCCAGAAAAGTCGTCTCTGGTGAGTGAGAGCCCCTTGGGGCAGCAGTTTCACGGGGTGTGCAGATTAAAACCCAATTTTCACTTCTTCTCACTCAGGCTAGTCTTTGGACTTCTCTTGTGAGAGAAGCAGTTGGATGGTTAGGAGGCTTTACTCATCTAATCATCTTGTAAGAAGATCAAGAAACTCTATGATGTATCTTCATATATATGACTATTTTATACTGAAATTGGCCATGAACAATTTTGTCCCTCAACCTTTTTTGGTCAATAAGTGCCTTTTCCTGCTGGGACCATCCTCTTTCCTGTTTCCCATTCGTCGCCAGGGTACAAAGAAACAGAGGCTTCCTCAGGATCCCAGCAATTCACAAAACAGAAATGAAACGCAGTTCTTTTGCGTCTGTTGTCTGCCATTCCTGTACCGAGTGAGCTCTGCGTATGCTATACCCCGTTCAGTCCTCACAGAGCACTCGCAAGTAGGTGTGCTTCTCAGTTAGAGCCAAGGGTGCTGAGGCTCAGCAAGATCACTTCACTTGCCAAGGACACCTGGTCAGTGCACAGTCGGGCCTTGGGCCCCTCATCGGCCTGACTCCCTGGCTCAAGCTCTGTACTGCTTTCTATACTTAGAGTGTCATGGACTCAGCAGGTGTGGTGCTCACTCTTTCCTCTTTGCTTTGTTCTAAATTATTTGGAACCATTTTAAACGTAAACAGAAAAGTCATACGACTGGTCTAAAGAACTCCTATGGCCCCTCGCACAGATCCGCCAACTCTAATCTCTCAGGGCACTTTGTTGTGTGAGCAGAGCCTCGGCTCATCCTGCCCTTCCAGGTGGAGCCACAGCTTCACGAGGCTCTCTCTGCATGGAAAATCAGTCAGGGGCTGGGGTTCTGTGTCTCCACCACCCCTGCCCCCAGGGGTTTCCTGCTCTCACTCAGGGTTGTCCTTGTAAACCTGTACAGCTTTGTCTCAGATACACCGACGGCCAGGACTAGGTTCCCATGAGGAGAATGAGAAATGCTCAGACACACGTCTCAGAAGTGAGATGTGAGTGATATGGCCCGGCCTTCCTAGGCCATCATTCAAAATAGGCCAGGGTAAGCCAAATTTCCCCACACAGATGGGCTGACATGAATGAGTGGAACGTCTAAAATAATGAAACTATCCTGTGCGTGGGTTTGCAGACCATGATGTGTGAACAGTGTGTATGGGACCAGCCAGCGGGGCCACAGAGAGTCTGCTCCACCCCATCGTGTCTGTGCAGGGAAAAACCCTGTAGAAACAGTACAAATACAACCTAAGTCATAACTTGATCTTTTATTGAGGGATTTCCCCACCTGCCAGACTAATAACATGGGATGGCACTTCAGAAGTTTGATAAAATGTTTTCCCTTTTCTCCTGCAAATGCAAAGAGTATTCAAAGCATAGATTTAATAAAGCCCAGTAGTTGGGAAAAAAGGGATATAACAACACAATGAAATTAAACAGTGATAATTAAAAACTTGATTCAAAGACCTTGATTCAAAATAACATTTGAGAATGGGGAGACTGGGTTTTGACAATTCTTTTGTCAATCAGATTTGTTAATTTAAGGGGTTACACTTTAGCCCAATGTGAATTATCATAAAATCTTATTAAATGTCCTAAACCATGATGATCAATGAATAATAAACTGTGCCTCAAGGAAATATGGAACACAGCAGCATGAGAGAAGAGCTTGTGGAAAAGACCTGGAAGCTAGAAGGGCACCTGGTGCAGGGCTGGGGTCAGGGAGGGGCAGCCTGACTCTGGAGGATCTGCATAACGGGGCTGTGGGGAGTGATGGTGGAGAAGAAAGAGGGGCCAGAGGACAGAAGGCCTGGAAAGGAAGGTGAGGAGTGGAGAGTGTGTGAAGTGAGGGGGGACAGAAAGTTCTCACAGCAGAGTAGGCATGTTTTGAAACAGGATTTGGGGTAATAAGGTGGGTGGGACATTTGATAGTGCGGAGAGGACAGAAGTAGAGACAGCAGTAAGAAGGGAGTTGGATAAATCAATGATAAGAGTCAGATATAGTATGCGACTTGCAAGACTAAATGGTAACAGAAACATGAAAGATATTTTTAAGAAACAGTTAAACAAACCTTGGTGAGAATGAGGATGTGTAGAGGGAAGGAGAGAGGGGAGCCCACAGCAGTGTGGAGCAGGCCCTGAGGGCCACGACCCTGCCTGAGCCCGACCTGGACTGGCATGAGGCATCTGAAGTCTTTGGTTAGCCCACTTGCGCATGAGATGTTTTCATCTCACAGTAGAAATATAAACATGTTTGATTAGGGAGTACTGCCCAGACCCCAGACTGCTGTGTAGTATAAGGATTGTGCACTGCATTTCCTCCCTAAAGAACCACAAAGTGTGGTTCTGTAGCACTTCTGGCCCCTAAGTTTCCAATAATAGACTTGGACGTCTACTAGATTATCTACAGTTGCTAGTCACTCCCCACCCCTACACTGTCCCAAGTGGGGATAGAATATATATGTGTGGGTGGGTGGAGGGGCAGTCAAATGTTACAGACAACAGGAACTAAGTCACAGTAAAATCATGAATAACAGTGGCTGTGGTTTTATTTTCAGAGCTGGGTTTGGAAGCATACATTGGAATGAAGAACCCTCCCAAGTTGGAGGGTGATGCTGTTGAGGGCTCAGCTACCAGCACTGACCACACTAATGCCCTAAGTGCCCTGAAGCAGAGGATTCTCAGAAGAAAACTACGGCTAGGCAAGTGGAGACTAGCATGCAGATTCCCTTGCCTTCAAGCTTAGGGTCCAGAGGTAATCACATCTGTGTCTCTTAGGTGCACATATTCCTTATTGCTCTCTATCTAAGATTAGAGCTCAGTCTCCCACTCATTTTTCTCTTCCTCGTTTGTTCACTTCAACAGCTGATGCTACCTCTGTCTGGTCTTACCTCTGTTTTCCATGAGGGGCTGCCAGCCTGCTGGGCCCTTCCATCTCCATGTCCTGTTTGCACTCTGGACTCTGTTATGTTCCTGCTGCTGCTGTCCTGATAATCCCTCTCACCTTTCCTTGTAGGCAAGAGGAAGCCTGGCCCCACGGTACTCCTCATCACAAGAGGATCATTTAAGCCACTGAACACATGGGACTTTGCCTGAAATCACACACTTGCTTGGCTTCTCTGCCTTCCCTTCCCAGCTTCCCCAACACCGCTGCCTCTTTCTACTGGGCGCATTGTCCTAATGATTCAGTTGCACATGGATCCTCCTCCTGGGTCTTTTAGGGAACCTGACCTAGGACAACCCTTAACCCTGGATTTCTCAATGTGAATACTCAATGTGAATATCACTGAGGAGACAGAGCCCAGATTACAAAAACTAAATGAGAACCTAGGTCACAGGTGGGAGTGCTGGACTGGCCTGGAGTCAGGATTTTCCTTAGCCCCAGATGTGCAGGCCTGTGCTCATCTGCATGGGGCTTCCAGGGACTCAGTGTCCCCACCTCTGGGACTCATTGGAGCTGGCCCTATGTGGAGGACAGTAGAAGGCACCCTGAAGGGACATTGGCCGAAAGTAGATGCAGAGGCCAGGTTTTCAAAATGCAAAGATCATGAGGTGCTTTGGCATTCAGACCTCTCCCCCTTTCACTCCATTACCACTTCTACATGTTCAGTGAAGAATCTGGAGAAATGAACTGAGTTGAATCTGAGGTCAGAGCATCTAGGAGAGCGCTGTAGCAAAACAGCTTTCGGCCAGCTTTGTGAAGATCAGGGAGATACTCAAGAATACAAGACAAGTCCAATTGAGAAGGACAGTGATTTCTCTGAGATTGTCAGAAGGAAGACCACAATCTTTAGGGCCAGTGGGAAAGAAGCTCATGGTGGAAGAGACAAGGAGAAGCAAAAAGAGTGGTGTGAAATAGAGGAGGTCTAGTGAGTAGTTCTAAATCATGCTCTCATTAAATAAACACGGAGTGAGCTCTGAACTGACAGGAATGCCTTGACCTGATGCCTGGAAATTCTGATGTAAATGTTCTGGGGTGGGGTTTGGGTATCAGTATTTTTAAAAAGCTCCGCCAAGATGCATCTAAAAATTAGAAGGACTATGAATCTATAGTAGGATCTCAGTCACCAGTGTAGAAGTGTCCCATGTGTGTGGTTACTTCATAGAAAAGCTGAATATCAGCCATGGATGGAGTTCGCATTCCTCTCTAAACGGAACTGTTTGTACAGCCTGAAGAAAACAGAAGAGAAAAAAAGATAGATGAATGGGTTAGACGTGTGCTCTCTCTATTTGGATCAAAGTTTCTCACAATTTTTATAGGAAAAGATACAGTGAAGACACAAATATTATATAGAAACCCAGTGTACAAAAAATAATGCCTCCTCTTATTAAAAGTAATGGGAGTGAGTTCTTTCTCTTCTACTTTAAAATGAAACCTGCAGTTCACTATTTACTAAATAGATTTCACAGTGCACTAGTTTGTTCAGACTGCAGATTGAAAAATTTTTTATCAAATTTTGTCCTTTGCAATATCCCAATAAAGGATCTTAGGTCTCATTCTCCTATGTTTGTCCTTTTTCATGCCCTTCTTTACCCTAGCGTACAATATGAAGAGAGATACTTTCCTTAGGGGGATATTTGGTGAAAAAGTGACGAGAATCTGGTGTGACTAAAACTAATGGTTTCCCATTTTCACTTCAGAGTTTGGGGGTCACCTATTGAAACTATTCCTGGAAATGCCCTGAGGTGTGTCCTGGCCTGAAATCGCCTTCAGAGAATGTTGGTGTCCATGGGATGAAAATAAGTGGGGTCATGGTTACACTCCCTGCTCTCTTTTTGCTAATTCCATTTTGAGTTTCTTCTTTTGTGGGTCTTTCTTCAGCCCCTTTGGAGCAGGATTTCTCTATAAAGCGTTATTCCTCTCCAGCCAGGGTGACCCAACAGCCTCTACTGCCTGATGACACCTCCAGATGGGAGCCTCTCCTCTTCCTTCCCCCAAATGTACACAAGTGGCCTGAGTTCTAGTTCCAGGGTTGTCAATAACTAAATCCTGTGAGTTAGTCCTTAGCCCCTTGGCACCACAACTCCTCATCTGTAAAAGGGGGAACTGGATTGGATATATTCTGAGGTCCCTGTAGCTCTCACATTCTAGGACTCTTCCCATAGCCTACCCCACCTCCTCAGAGAACTGGGACATAGTGTTAAAGAGGGTGTGTTTCTCTGCCAAGGGTCCTCTCCTTCGGAGAGCAGTGTGTTTCAGAATGTGTAAATGGATGCTAAGGACATCCCTCCCAGGGAGGTGTGAGAAAGCCATCACTTTGCTCCAGATGAAGGGGATTCAGGAGTGAAATGGCTGCTGAGGAAATGGTGGTGGGTATCTGGCTATGTCTCTGTTGCAACTTTGAGCTGGGCTATCACGAGGCTCCTGGTGGGTAGAAGACAGAGGTCCCTAGATCCTGCACCACAGACTGGATGGAAGTTTAGGGAGGTTTTTCTTCTAACTTGTGGATCTCACTTTCCCCTTCAGCCAGCCTGAGGCTCCCCGCTTTAGTTCCTCCTCTCAATAGGAGCTCAGCTTGCTCCTGGCCTGTCACCACATAGCCATCCCTCCAGGCTCAGCTATCAGCAGGATCTGACAAACTCTCACATTGGATTTTTTCTTCTCTCTCTCTTAAACACCAAGTACTTCTTGAACTAAGAGAAGATGTTGCTGATTTGAAAGAAACCACCTCATAAAAAGTAGCTTTTCCACTTGATGAAAAAATCTAAAACAGCAAATCAAGGTAAAGCCCAAACAGAACACTGGAGGATCCTTTGCAGAGAATCAACATCACACCACAAACCACTCTCCACAACTTTTACTCCAAAAGCCTAGTTTGATGGGAGAAATCCCAGCCCTTCTGCCTCCAATTGTGATAAATCAGTAAGGAGACCAATGCCTAGATCCACACAATCTTGAGAGACCTTAACCCTTGCTCCTCTCAGTTCCCATCCTATATATCACCACAATCAGGAGCAACTAGATAAAGACAACATGTCAAACCAGACATTCTTTGTCACCAGCAGGACTGTGCCAGGAGTAGACAGCACTAACTCTGCAGTGTTCTTGTTGAGAATGTTTAGCGTGAATTTAATCATGACGTCTTTATCAGACAACTGCAGAATTTAGACCACTGAACAACACAACTGGCCTGTCTTTCTTCGAACGGTCAGTGTCATCACAAATAAGACAACAAAAAGCAGAAGAGATAGTTTGGGTTCCAAAGGACTAAAACGATTATGTTACTATATTTCTTTAGTCCTTTTGAACCAAAAACATCTCCTACCTTTTTGTGGTTGTCTGTGGTGGTGGTGACGTTGCCTTGTTTGCAGAGGGACAGGTCAGTCTTCTGGCTCAACAGTCTACATTCTGAAGTTGTCTGATCATTTCCTCATGATTAAATTCAGGCTTGTCCTTTTGCCAAGAATACTATACAGTTAATGCTGTGTACTTCCTAGGGAGCCCACCTGGAGACCTAGACTGTCCAATTTACCCAACACCATTACTGTGAGAAGAGCACTGGTCACTTTGTTATGGAGATGCCTTCAAGATCGGTGCATGCAAAAACACATTTTTTTCTTTCTATACTTAGTAATTTGGTGATTGGACTTTGAGAGTGTATGAATATCCTGTAATGATTTTCTTTTACCATCCATTCATGATCCCTGTTGTGTATTAATTATCATATTCATGTCTGAACATTGGGAATTTTCTAATTTTATCATTCCTATATACTTGTAGTTGCTGGAATGGTGCTGTGGAAAGGAACATTCCCTCCCCCTACCATATCATTAAAATTTCTGTGTTGACTATCACTGGGGACTTGTGAATTTTTTACACTCAATGCTATAATCCATTATACTCATGATTGGCTTGGGGGAATATGGATACAAATTAACATATATATTCTTGTTTCTCCTGTTCATATTTATGTGCTAAAAATTCTCATGTAAATAATATTTCCTCAGTCATCTCTTATTTGTGGAGTTCATCCTTAAATGACTCCTCATGATGGAATCAGGACTCTCTGAGTGTTGCAAATTTAATACTCTTGTTCTGCTGCCTTGATACATGGCTGGCTTGGCTGAATGTAAAGTACTTGCCCACAATGACTTTTATTGAATTTTGAAAAAATATTGTCTTGCTTGTATGTTCTGTTGAGACGTAGAATGTAAATTGATTTTCTCCCCATTGTAGGTGAATTGACGTTTTGTGGGGGTGGGGGCAGGTCTGGAGCTTCCAAGGAATTTGTGTTTCTTTTCCTTTAAAATCTATTAGTTATAGGAGGATAGGTCTTAGAGTTGACCATTCCACTTCTCTTCCTCCCTGATCCTTTCCAATTATCTTTTATTCATTTGTTCTGTTTGATGCCTTCATCTCTGTATCAATGTCTCTTATAATTTTAGACAAATATGTTTCCCTTATGAATGTCCTTGTCATTTACCCTCTTTTTCAGAGAATTTTCTTTTTCTTCAATTTTTCCCTAAGTTCTGCCAATTCTAATTTCTCATTTCCTGTTTCTTGTCCACTTCTGAGTTGCATATTTCTTATGTGAAGTTTTGTTTTTTTGCGTGTCTACAAATGCTTTGTTAGGAACATTTAATTCGGAGAAGAATGCCATTTTACAGTTTTCCTATGTTTCCTGATTGATTTTGAGGGGATACCATTTCATGAGCTGAAATCTTTGACTCTGTTTCTGCTTTTTTCTTCTGTCATCTTGGAAGACACGTCTGCTATGTGATTTTCACATTAACACGCCCAAGTTTACCTGAATAAGAAACACAAGTTCTATGTAGGAATGGATGACTGCTTTGAGAGGCTCAGTCGGTTTCTTAGGTCTGTGTCTCTCTCGTTGGTGCAATTCCTCTAATAGATGTAAGGTTTGGGGATAGGCACAGGGGTTCTATTTTCTTCCAACAGGATCTTTAACTTCTACCAGTTGCTTCATTCTTTTCTTCACCACAAGCCTCCAAAGACACTACCTTCATCCAACTCTCCCCCCTGTCCCCTGCAATTTTGCCACCCCAAGATTGTCATCTCTGGTCCTCTTCACTCTGGAACCCCTTCCTTTCAGTTCCCCAGCAGCCACAGCTGCGGTCGCCAACCTCTCAGGCCTGCTCTGAGTTTATCGTATTTTCTATTGTGGAGAATTTTGCTGTGTTCTCTCCTGAGCGGGCCCTCCCTGCTGTCCTCTCCTCTATGTGCATGGTCTTTCCTGATCCCTCTACTGCTGTGTGGCTCCCAGACCTGGCTCAACAGAAACCAATGGGAGTCCAGAGTGTTCTCTGGCTCCTGGTGTTTTGGGGACAGGGTTACGAGTCTTGCTTTGACTCTTGTGAGATAATAGATAATATGATCAGCCCCTGATTCCTGGTGCAGAGCTCCTGATACCCTTGTAGTTTCCTAAGTGATAAGAACAATAGGAGCATCCATCTCTTGTTCTAATAGTTGTTCTTTGACTCAGGGCTCATAAGACTCTTGTGAATTCCTAAGTGATAAGAGCAATAGGAGCAGCTTTTGCTCTATTGAGGTGACTCTGGTTGGGGCCCTAATGGTTCCCCCCGATGGGGGCTGGTCACCAGATAGACCAAGCCATGATTAGAAGCTTGGATTTTTAGCCCCACGCCCTACCCTCCAGAGAGGGCAGAGGGGCTGGAAATGGACTTAATAATTGATCATGGCTACATGAAGAAGCTTCTATAAAATCCCAGTAGTAGGGGGTTCAAAGAGCTTCCACGTTGATGTACACATCCACACTGGGAAGGTGACGCACCTCAACTCCACAAAGACAGAAGCTCCTGCACTAGGGACCATTCTAGACCTCACCCTATGTATGTCTTCATTGGGCCATTCACTGATTAATTGAACCTATGGAGGGAGCATTTCGAAACTTCCGATTGGTAGCCAAGTTGGAGAGAAGGTTTGGGTAACCTGTGACCTAGTATTTGCAAATGGCATCTGAAGCAGACGGGAACATTCTTGTGGGAATGAGCCCTTAACCTGTGGGATCTGACACTACCTCCAGGTAGATAGTTTCAGAATTGAGTTAAATTGTAGGACACATAGCTAGTGTCGTGGAGAACTGCTGGTGTGGGGCAAAACCCCACATATTTGGTGACCAGAAATGTCAGAAGTGAAGTATTTTCTATGAGGAATCAAGGAGACACACAAGAAAGAAAAATACAGCAGGAAAGAACTGGGTTTTTGCTTTTACAACACTCTAGGTTAATTCCTAGCCCTTTGAAATATATGTTGAATAATTCAGCTGCCATTTTCCTAGGTGGACCTATATGCTCTATGATTCTTTTTCAATGCAGAATTTCAATAGTACACAAAAACAGAATTATATAACAGAACATCCTCATCTTCATAGACCAGCTTCAACAATTGTCAACTTAAGGCTGAACTTGTTTTAACACAATCCCATGTATTTAACTTTTCCTATATTATTAAAGCAAATCCAAGACATCACGTTTCTTCTGTAATTATAACAATATGTTTCCAGAAATGATACCACTTCTTGAAAGTATTATCATAATAACAGTACAATTATTTATTAAGTTAAAAGCTTTAATATTATGAAATAGACAGTGCTCAAATTTCCCATTGTTGTTTTTTAGTTGGTTTCTTTGAATTGGGATCCAAATAAAAACCACAAACTATGATCAGTCAGATATATCTTTAAGTCTCTTGATACAGAGGTTCTTCCTCAGTTTCTTTCTCTCTCTCTCTCCAGCTCTCTTTCTCTCACTCTTGTTCTCTTCTCTTTTGTCAATTATTTGTGATGAAACTGATTTGTCTGTTCTGCAGCATTCCCACAGCCTGATTTGGCTGATTTTGTAGCCAGGTATACTGTAACACCTTCCTCTGTCCTCCATACTTGCTCTCAGCGGGTGGTAGAATCTAGAGCAGTGCCGGCTAATGGAAAGAAAATGCAAGCCACATATGCAACTTAAAAAATTTAGTAACCACATTGGAAACTAAAATGTATAAGCACACAACAATACAAAATACTAATCTTATGCATTGCTACTGTTAAGGGAAATACAATTCTACCAAAGTTATACGGTTGTGTTTAACAGACAAATATTTTACATTTCTTCAGTTTTTAAGTTTACATTTAAATGAGTTATAAAGTAAATAAAATTAAAATCCACTTCCTCCGTACCACTAGCCACATTCCAAATATTCCATAGCCACATGTTTTTAGTGGCTACTGTATTGGACCTGGTAGACGTAGAGACTGATCAGATTCATGTTTGATGTGTTGGCAAGACTTCCTCAAAAGTGGTGTGTGCTCTTCCCTCAGGAGGCCTGTGTGTCTCTTCTAACGATGTTTGCAGCAACTTTATCTTCAAGGCTTAGATCCATTAACTGATTATGTGGAGCAAAATGGTAATATTCTATCATCATGTATTATTACCTGGAACATTTGTATGAAGAGAAACTTCCCCTAAATACTATTGAGTTACTGAGTGGTATAGTCTGTAAAGAAAACTGCAGCTCAATGAGCTGGTCCCCTAGCATCCTCTGTGGTCACCAATTAGTCTCTTTTTCTTTTTCTCTTTGTTTCCTGTGTGAATATGAACTCAAGGATTCAAAAACATTGTAGTATTTCAATCCATTGCAATATGGTCCTTACTGATGCTCCAATTATCCTCCCTTTCAGCATTGAAGGTGAGTTCACATTGGCTTCTTGATCCTTTCGATAGGATGCTAACAATCTCTGAGACCTTTCCTGATATTAGTATGACAAAGTGTTTCTGTCTCATCTTGAATATTTACTGCCCCTGACCTGGACTCAGCCATTTCTCTAACAATCTCTGGTTTATTTTTGTGCAAAATTATATTCCCAGATCAAAATGTGTCGCCTAGGGGTACTCATTGCTATGGCTTTATTTCCCATGGACAGAGCTAGGAAATGCTTTTCCATATTCATACATATTCATGTATACACATATATTCACAAACACTGCCAATTCAAATTCAGAAGTATAGGGTTTGCGTTGAACATCTATGTTTCATCTGAATCTCCTTTCTCTAACAACAAGCATTTTTGTCTTTACAACCATGAGGAGTAATAGAATTAGAATGTCCCACGATGTCTCATTTGCTTTTCCCCACATTATATGAACAAAATAATAAAGATAATAGCAACAATACCACTAACAACACGATTGAGGAAATTGGTTTTTTAATTTGTTATTGTCTTGGTATATAGATAAATTATCGTATTTTAAAGTCTCTGGAATAGTTCTTATGTAGGGTTATTCAACAAAAGGGATACAGAGTTAGGTTTATTTGTTACATTGTGTTTTCAATTTCTAGAGGAGAAATGTTTAAAAATTTCATTTAGTTTTATAATTATGTAAAAATGAATACGGTATCGACTCAAATCTAAGCAAAGAAGAAGAAAGTGAGACAAAAGGATGGTTGATTGGACAGTAGATCAGGGAATGTGTTATCCTGAGGCCAGCACACTCTCAGGTCAAGCAGGGTCGGGTCAATGTTCCAGAGCCAGGAGGAAGGAAAGAAACTTAACCACAAGAGTTAGATTAACAACCATTTTGTTCTAATTGGTCAGTGGATTCAAGTAGTTCAGCTAATCATGTATGAGGCAAAGCATGGGAATGGGGGGGTCTTTTTCTGGCCTTCTCATAAATAAATAGAGAAAGTGTCCATGAGTCTTGTCTACATCATATGGGAAAGGGTAGGTAGTGCTTTATAGTCAGCCATTTTCCAGGAGAAAAGCGGGGTGGTATTTCTTAACCTGCCCAATTTTCCAGGAATCACAAGTCTCAGGTAAAATTTGACATTATCAGAGCCCAGTGCCCAGAGCCAGTGCCCAGTGCCCATAGTAAATATTCAATACACACGAGCTCTTGTCAGTCCATCACATAGCATTTTCATTATCTCCCTTGTTCTTTTCAATTACTACATACTCCTTTATGGTGTGGACAGACTATCATGTATTGAAATATTTCCCAGCTGATGGACATGAAATTGGTTTCAATGTTTATGGTTACAAATAATGCTGGAGGGGACACCCTTACACATATATCCCTGCTCATTTGTATATTTCTGTAGGATAGATTCCTGGTAATGGATCTGCCTGCTCAAAGTACTTGTGCATTTCTAATTTTGCTAACTCATTCCTCAGTGCCCTGCCAAGAAGTGGTGCCAAATCACAGTCTCACCATTTATGAGAATATTCTTTTCTCGAACCTCTTGCCAACACGCATGGCACCAGAACTTGCCATTTATTTTTGCTAACAATTAACCCCTGATTAGGAGATTTGCCCAAAGGGTTACCATTTAATTGGAATCGGGACAATTTTCATAACTAACCGGCATGCTGGAATGCTGAATCCAGGATTTTTCCTCTGTTCTATTTCTGTCTTCTCTGTTCTCTCAGATAAGACGGCAGCCAATAGCAGGGCAAACTCATCACTCTTGCTGGGGATGCTACTGCTTGTTGGCTTCATATGTTCTGGATTTTGTGAGCAGGGGGTTGATTCACAGGAGAGACCTCAGATTTGGTTAACCTGACCTCACAGAGAGCCCAGTGAATTGAGAACCACCCACCCTGTGAAGTGAGGCCCCCAGGACTGGGCACAAGAAAAATAAAAATTGGAAAGCAAGGCCTTCAAGTTGACAGTTTTGTTAGCTTGGGACTCTCAACAAAGGATCTTTCCTTATTTTTCATGACAACAAGAGGAGGCGTTGCATTGTTTAGACACTCATTTATTTGGGGATATTTAATAACACTAGTGGTTTCTGTTGTTATGGAAAAATTTTGTATGTGCCAGTAAGTGGTACATGCTTTAAAATCTTGTCAGGTGAGCTCCAGTGTACAAAGAGATGGAATAAATTTGACATAGGAAATAGAAATAGATGATGAGAAGAAAAAAATCCAGGTCTCTTTGGAAGATGGCAGCATAGGAGGATCCTGAGGTCGCCTCCTCCCACAGACACAACAAACCTACAACTACCTGTGCAACAATTCCCTCTGAGAGAGATCTGGAAACTGGATGAAAAGAACCTCCACAACAAGGGTCAAGAAGAGAGAGGTGGACGAGGCAGAGATACAGTGCTATTGAGGAAAAAGGCACACCCTAGCTGCAGTGCTCCATGGTCAGGAGCAATCTCAAAGGTACATAGCTTTTCCAGGAGGAGCAGGGAAATTGAGCTCCACATTAGGCACACCAGCCCTGGGACCCAGCACAGGAGAGATGAAGTCCCAAAACCTGGCTGTGAAAATCAATAGGGAATATGCCTAGAAAACTACAGAACTTCACAGAATGGAAAACTTGCTCTTAAAGGCACATACACAGACTCACTCAATCCAGAAACCAGCACAAAAACACCAGATAGAAAAGTGCATAATCCATTGGTAAAAGAGACTCACTTACCAATCTTGGAGCATATCCTGGAGACGCAGTAAGTGGGCTTGGGCTCCCCCATTCCCCAAGGACTAAAACACTGGTGGAAGCCATTTTTTTGACCTAGTTCAGCCATGCTGACAGAGACACTGGCAGGAATCCTCCATCTAGCTTGCTAGCGCAGGGGCCTGTCCTGCCCAATAGCCCACCTGAGGAAATTGTGCACTGTCTGGCCACATAGCCTGCTTGCACGAGAGGTCTGCCCCACCTAACAGCCAGCTAGCAACAGCCACGCAACCAGGCCAAAAACCCAGTGTACCAGGGACCAACCCAGCCTAACGGCACACCCGCAGCTATAGAGGCCCTGCCACAAGAGAAGAGCACACACAGTCTCTGTAGAGGACACCCACGGAGCTGAGATGGGAGCATGCTGATGGGCCCCGAAAGACATATCCTACATAAGACCACCTTTCAAAGAATGGAGACATAGCTGATCTACTTAATAGATATAAGCACAGAGAAGTAGGCAAAATGAGACAAAAGAATATGTTCCAAATAAAAGAACAGGACAAATCCACAGAAATAGAACTCAACAAAACAGAGATAAACAACCTACCTGATAAAGAGTACAAACTCATGGTCATAAGGATCCTCACTGAATTTGGGAGAAGGATAGATGAACACAGTGAGAACTTCAATAAAGAACTGGAAAATAGAAAGAAGACCCAGTTAGAGCTGAAGAATACAATAATTGAAATGAAAAATTCACTAGAGGGGATCAACATCAGAGGAGATGATGTAGAATAACGGATTAGCAGTCTGGATGACAGAACAGAGGAAATCACCAAAGCTGAACAGAAAAAACAGTTTAAGGGACCTCTGGGACAATATCAAATGTACTGACATTGGCATTATAGGTGTCCCAGAAGGAGAAGAGAGAGACAAAGGGGCAGAGAACTTCTTTGAAGAAATAACAGCTGAAAACTTCCCTAATCTGAGGAAGGAAACAGATATCCAGGTACAGAAAGTACAGAGAGTACCAAACAAGATGAACGCCAAGTGGCCCACACCAAGACACATTATAATTAAAACGTCAAGAATTAAAGAGAGATTCTTAAAAGCTGCAAGAGAAAAGCAACAAGTTACGCACAAGGGAAGCCCCATAAGGCTATCAGCTGACTTTTCAGCAGAAACCTTACAGGCTAGAAGGGAGTGGCACAATATATTCAAAGTATATAATATACTTTGAAAGGAAAGGAAAAGAAAGGAAAAAACCAAGACCCAGCAAGTTTATCATTCTGAATGGAAGGAGAGACAAAGAGTTTTCCACCAAGCAAAATCTAAAGGAGTTCATCACCACTAAACTGGCCTTACAAGAAATGTTAAAGGGACTTCTTTAACTGGAAGAGGAAAGGCCACAAATAGAAATAAGAAAATTATCAAGAAAAGTATCACTGGAAGGAGTGACATCAGCATCATGGCGGAGCGAGCTTCCCCCATTGAACTCTCCTCCTCTAAGACACAAAAAAAAGGACATTCATATTCCAACAGAAGATATTCACACAACACCAGGGATGTCTGAGGCACCAGGAAGCCGTACACCCGAGGACTGAGGTGCTGGAATCCCCAGAGTAAGTGGAAGGAGGTAAGAGGAGCTCCCTTCCTTCCCCAAGTACTGCGACCCAGAGACTGAGACTACACGGCTTTCGGCGGTGGGGCGGGGGGGGGGGGGGGGAGTGGTGAGGAGGGCGGCACGTGGCGTGAAAACCAATGCTCTCCAAGACCCCGCACAGCCCGTGGGGATCCCCCTACAGAGGGAGCAGAACTGCTGTGAGGGTACTTTCAACAAGCTAACCCCTCAGGAGAGCAGAGAGCGACAGCGAGGTGAGAAACCTCTGAGATCAGGGAGGCGAAAGCAAGCACCCCTCCCCCACCCAGCCTGCCTGACCAGCGCTTCAGCACAGCAGGACTTCAGCTCAGCCCCACCCCCAGAGGCAGCGGCCCCCAGGTGCCCAGGCCCCACCAGCAGCGGGGCGAGCCTGTGCCCCTGCACCAGAGGCAGTCGCAGCTCAGGCCCCACCACAGACCCAGCTGCTCTGGCTGGACCAAACCACAGCCTCAGCTGCCCCAGCTCCACCACACCATGGCCCCAGCTCCTTTGGCTCGATTGTGCCCTGGCCCCAGCTACATCAGCTCAACCATGCCCTACCCCCAGATCCTTTGGCTTGACTGGCTCATCCCACCCCCCCGGCTCCAGCTGCTTCAGCTTGGCCAGTGATCAGACTCCAGCTGACTTGGCGCCAGCAACTTTGCCCACCACTTCCAGCTTCTTTGGCCCAGAGGTGCCCCAGCTCCTGCTTCTTCAGCCCAGCTGCACTTCAGGTGCAGCTACTTCAACCCACCTGCACCAGAGCTCCAGCTGCTTTGGCATAGCTGTGCTCCAGTCCCAGCTGTTGCCATGCTCCAGCTCCAGCTGTTCCCATGCTTCACCCCCAGCAGCCTCTGCTCAGTCACGCTTCAGATCAGCAGAGCTTCAGCTCAGCCACACCTCAGCTCAGCCAGGGGCCACCCAGAGTGCCCACAGATTGAGGTGGGCGAAAATACACAGCCCTTGACTCCCATCCAGGGGTGGCAAGAGAGAACTGCAACCATATATTTTCACTATGAGGAAAAGTAAGCCAACACCGACTCACGCTATGCAAAAATATATTAAATCTCCAGACCAAAAGGAAAATGACATGCAGCCAGAAGTCAAGCTGGAAAGCACAGAAATGTATAACCTTAATGACAGGGAATTCAAAATAGCCATGATAAAAAAGCTGAATGAAATACAAGAAAACAGAGATAGACAATTCAATGAAATCAGGAGTTTCTTCACAAAAGAGATTGAAATTATGAAGCAAAACCAATCAGAAATCTTAGAGATGAAAAACACAATAGAAGAGATAAAGACAAATCTGGAAGCCTTAAGCATCAGGGCTGAAAATATGGAGGAAAGAATTAGCAATATTGAGGACAGCAATGCAGAAATGCTCCAGATGGAGGAGGAAAAAGAACTAAGACTAAAAAGAAATGAAGAAACTCTCCGAGAAATATCCAACTAAATTAGGAAATCCAACATAAGGATTATAGGTATTCCAGAAGGAGAAGAGAGGGAAAAAGGAGCAGAGAACTTGTTCAAAGAAATAATAGCTGAGGGCCGGCCCTGTGGCTTAGTGGTTAAGTGCATGCGCTCCACTACTGGCGGCCCGAGTTTGGATCCCGGGCACACACCGACGCACCGCTTTTCTGGCCATGCTGAGGCTGCGTCCCACATACAGCAACTAGAAGGATGTGCAACTACGACATACAACTATCTACTGGGGCTTTGGGTAAAAAAAAGGAGGAGGATTGGCAGTAGATGTTAGCTCAGAGCCGGTCTTCCTCAGCAACAAGAGGAGAATTAGCATGGATGTTAGCTCAGGGCTGATCTTCCTCACAAAAAAAAAAGAAAGAAATAATAGCTGAGAAATTCCCAAACCTGGGGAAGGAGCTGGAAATACCAGTGAATGAAATAAATAGATCTCCTAAATATATCAACAAGAAAAGACCCTCTCCAAGGCATATAGTAGTAAAGCTGGCAAAAGTCAATGATAAAGAAAAAATATTAAGGGCAGCTAGACAAAAAACAATAACATACAAAGGATTTCCTATCAGGCTCTCAGCCGATTTTTCAACAGAAACTTTACAGGCTAGGAGAGAGTGCAATGATATATTCAAAATTCTAAGGACAAAAACTTTCAGCCAACACTACTCTATCCAGGGGCCTGCCTGGTGGTGCAGTGGTTAAGTGTGCACACTCTGCTTCGGTGGCCCAGGGTTTGCAGGTTCGGATCCTGGGCGTGCACCGACACACTGCTTGTCAAGCCATGCTGTGGCAGCGTCCCATATAAAGTAGAGAAAGATGGGCACGTATGTTAGCCGAGGGCCAATCTTCCTCAGCAAAAAAAAGAGGAGGATTGGCATCAGATATTAGCTCAGGGCTAGTCCTCCTCACACACACACAAAAATACTCTATCCCATGAAAATATCCTTCAGATGTGATGGAGAAATAATAACTATCCCAGATAAACAAAAGCTAAGAGAGTTCATTGCCACAAGACCCCCACTACAAAAAGTGCTCAAGAAGGCCCTTATCTCTGAGAAAAAAAAAGAGAAAGGGGATTCAAAGTTTTGAACAAGGAGGAAAAGAGATTGACAAAACCAGAAAAATTGCAGTCCTCTATCAAAATATATTAGCAAACACTTAATTATAAAACCAAAGATCAAAGGAAGAAAACACCAAAAATAAATATAACCTCATCATGTTAAACACAAACTCACAACACAAGAAGGAATAAGATGTGACAACAATAACTTAGAAGGAGAAGAGGAAAGGGATCGATCAACTTAGTCTAAGGGAATAAGAGGCCATCAAAAAATGGACCATCACATCCACGAGATTTTTTATACAAACCTCATGGTAACCACTAACCAAATAATCAGAACAGAATCACACACGACAAAGAAAGAGAAAACTAAGAGAACCCCCATACAGAACTACCAAACTACATCGGTAGTCTGAAACACATGGGACGAGAAACAAAAGAAATGCAAAAGAACAGGAAAAAGAGTGATAAAACAGCAACAATAAGCCCCCATATATCAATAATTACCCTAAATGTAAATGGACTGAACTCTCCAATCAAAAGACACAGAGTAGTGGGATGGATTAAAAAACAAGACCCAACAATATGCTGCCTCCAGGAAACACATCTCAGCTCTAAAGACAAACACAGGCTCAGAATGAAAGAATGGAAGACAATACTCCAACCTCATGGCAAACAAAAGAAAGCAGGTGTTGGCCATACTCATATACTTATAGACAAAGTTATCTATAAGTTGTCTGTAAGACTTATGGCCAACACATAAGTCTATAAGTATACATACTTATAGACAAAGTTGACTTCAAGATAAAACAGGTAATGAGAGACAAAGAGGAGCAATATATAATGATAAAAGGGACACTCCACCAAGAACACATATCACTTTTAAGTATATATGCACCCAATACAGGAGCACCAAGGTACATAAAGCAACTATTAACAAACCTAAAAGGAGATATTAACAACAACACAATAATAGTAGGGGATCTTAACACCCCACTTTCATCAATGGACAGATCATCCAGACAGAAAATAAATAAGGAAATAATGGACTTAAACAAAAAACTTGATGAGATGGACATAACAGATATATATAGAGCAGTCCATCCAAACACAGCAGATTACACATTCTTCTCAAGCACACATGGAACATTTTCAAGAATAGACCATATGTTGGGAAATAAGGCACGCTTATATAAATTTAAGAAGATTGAAATCATAACAAGCATCTTTTCTGACCATAACACCATGAAACTAGAAATCAACTACAAGAAAAAAATGGGGAAAGTGACAAAGCTGTGGAGTCTCAACAACATGCTACTAAACAACCAACAGATCATTTATGAAATTAAAGGAGAAATCAAATCATATCTGGAGACAAATGAAAATGAAAATACACTGTACCAACTCATATGGGATGCAGTAAAAGAGGTCGTGAGAGGGAAACTCATAGCAATACAGGCCCACCTTAACAAACAAGAAAAAGCCCAAATAAGCAACCTCAAACTACACCTAACAATTAGAAAAAGAAGAACAAACAAAGCCCAAAGTCAGCAGAAGGAGGGAAATAATAAAAATTAGAGGAGAAATAAATGAAATTGAAATAAAAAAACCAGTAGAAAGGATCAGTGAAACAAAGAACTGGTTCTTTGAGAAGATATACAAAATTGACAAACCCTTAGCCAGACTCACCAAGAAAAAAAGAGAAGGCTCCAACAAATAAAATTAGAAATGAAAAAGGAGAAATTACAACCGATACCACAGAAATACAAAGGATTATAAGAGAATACTATGAAAAACTATATTCCAACAAATTGGACAATCTAGAAGAAATGGATAAATTCCTAGACTCACACAACCTCCCAAAACTGAATCAAGAAGAAATAGAGAATCTGAATAGACCAATCACAAGTAAAGAGATTGAAACAGTAATCAAAAACCTCCAAAAATAAAAGTCCAGGACCAGATGGCTTTTCTGGAGAATTTTACCAAACATTCAAAGAAGATTTAATACCTATCCTTCTCAAACTATTCCAAAAAATAGAGGAAGATGGAACACTTTCCAACACATTCTATGAGGCCAACATCACCCTGATACCAAAGCCAGGCAAAGACGATACTAAGAAGGAAAACTACAGACCAATATCCCTGATGAACATAGATGCAAAAATCCTCAACAAAATATTGGCAAATGGAATACAACAATACATTAAAAAGATCATACACCATGATCAAGTGGGATTTATTCCAGGGGCACAGGGATGGTTCAACATCCACAAATCAATCAATATGATACACCACATTAACAAAACAAGGAATAAAATCCATATGATCATCTCAATGGATGCTGAGAAGGCTTTTGACAAGATCCAACATCCATTTATGATAAAAACTCTCAACAAAATGGGCAAAGAAGGAAAGTACCTTAACATAATAAAGGCCATATATGACAAACCCACAGCCAACATCATACTCAATCGGGAAAAACGGAAAGCCCTCCCTCTGAAAACAGGGACAAGACAAGGGTGCCCACTCTCTCCAGTCTTACTCAACACAGTACTGGAGGTTCTGGCCAGAGCAATTAAGCAAGAAAAAGGAATAAAAGGAATCCAAATAGGCAATGAAGAAGGGAAACTCTTGCTATTTACAGATGACATGATCTTATATATAGAAAACCCTGAAGAATCCATTGGAGAACTATTAGAAATAATTAACAACTACAGAAGAGTTGCAGGGTACAAAATCAACTTACAAAAATCAGTTGCATTTCTATATGCCAACAACGAACTAACAGAAAGAGAACTCAAGAAGACAACCCCATTTACAATCGCAACAAAAAGAATAAAATATCTAGGAATAAATTTAACCAAGGAGGGCCGGCCCCATGGCTTAGCGGTTAAGTGCGCGCGCTCCGGGGCTGACGGCCCGAGTTCAGATCCTGGGCGCGCACTGATGCACTGCTTCTCCAGCCATGCTGAGGCCGCGTCCCACATACAGCAACTAGAAGGACGTGCAGCTATGACATACAACTATCTACTGGGGCTTTGGGGGAATAAAAAATAAATAAAATTAAAAAAAAATTTAACCAAGGAAGTGAAAAACCTATACAATGAAAACTACAAGACATTATTGAGCGAAATCAATGATGACATAAAGAAATGGAAAAATATTCTATGCACTTAGATTGGAAGAATAAACATAGTTAAAATGTCCATACTACCTAAAGCAATCTACAGATTCAATGCAATCCCAATCAGAATCCCAAGGACATTCTTCACAGAAGTAGAAGAAAGAATACTAAAATTCATATGGGGCAACAAAAGACCCCGAACAGCTAAAGCAGTCCTGAGAAAAAAGAACAAAACTGGCGGCATCACAATCTCTGACTTCAAAACATACTACAAAGTGATAGTAATTAAAACAGCATGGTAGTGGTACAAAAACAGACACACAGATCAATGGAACAGAACTGAAAGTCCAGAAACAAAACCTCACATCTAGGGGCAGCTAATCTTTGACAAAGGAGCTAAGAACATACAATGGAGAAAGGAAAGTCTCTTCAATAAATGGTGCTGGGAAAACTGGACAGCCACTTGCAAAAGAATGAAAGTAGACCATCTTCTTTCGCCGTCCACAAAAATTAACTCAAAATGGATCAAAGACCTGAAGGTGAGACCTGAAACTATAAAACTCCTGGAGGAAAATATAGGTAGCACACTACTTGTCATTGGCCATAAAGGGATCTTTTCGAATTCCATGTCTACTCAGACAAGAGAAACAAAAGAAAAAATAAACAAGTGGGACTTCATCAGATTAAAGAGCTTCTACAAGGCAAATGAAACCAGGATCAAAATGAATAGGGAACCCACCAGCGGGGAAAAAATATTTGCAAACCATATATCCAACAAGGGATTAATCTCCATAATATATAAAGAACTCATGCAACTGAACACAAAAAACAAACAACCTGATGAAAAAATGGGCAGAGGTAATGAACAGAGACTACTCCAAAGAAGATATACAGATGGCCAATAGGCACATGAAAAGATGCTTAATATCATTAATCATCAGGGAAATGTAAATTGAAACCACACTAAGATACCATCTTACACCGTTAGAATGGCTATAATCACCAAGACAAAAAACAACAAATGCTGGAGAGGCTGTGGAGAAATGGGAACCCTAATCCACTGCTGGTGGGAATGCAAACTAGTGCAGCCTCTATGGAAAACAATATAGAGATCCCTCAAAAACTTAAAAATAGAAATACCTTATGATCCAGCTATCCCACTACTGGGTATCTACCCAACGAACCTGAAATCAACAATCCAACGAGGCTTATGCATCCCTATGTTCATCACAGCATTATTCACTAAAGCCAAGACATGGAAGCAACACAAATGTCCCTTGACTGATGATTGGATAAAGAAGATGTGGTATATATATATATATACCATGGAATACTACTCAGCCATAAAAAAGACAAAATCGTCCCATTTGCAACAACATGGATGGACCTGGAGGGTATTATGTTAAGCAAAATAAGCCAGAAAGAGAAAGACAAACAGTGCATGATTTCACTCATATGTGAAAGATAAACCAACACACGGAGACATAGAACTGTTTGGTGGTTACTAGGGGCTGGGGGGTGGGGGGTGGGCACAAGGGGTAGAGAGATGCATTTATATGGTGACTGACAAACAATAATATACAACAAAAATTTCACAATAAAAAAAAGAAGAAGAAATATATCACTGGTAAAGGCAAATATATAGTAAAGGTAGTGAATCAACCACCTATAAAGCTAGCATGAAGGGCAAAAGACAAAAGTGCTAAATTATCTATATCTACAATAAGAGTGTAAGGGATACACAAAATCAAAAAGGGTAAATAAGATGCCAAAAACATAAAATGTGGGTGGAGTGAGTAAAACGGTAAGGTTTTAGTAAGAGGCCAAACTGAAGAGACCATCAAACTAATATAGATTGCTCTACACACAGGATATTCATATTAACCTCATGGCAACCACAAAACAAAAACCTATAATAAATACACAAAAAGTAAAGAGAAAGGAACCCAAACATAACACTAAACCAAGACATGAAATCACGAGGGAAGAGTGCACGTGAAGGAGAAAGGAACAGAGAAGAACTACAAAAACATCCAGAAAGACAGTAACAAATGGCAAGAATACATACTTATCGATAGCTACTTTCAATGTCAACAGACTAAATGCTCCAATCAAAAGACATAAGGTGGCTGAATGGACAAAAACAAGACCCATAGAAATGCTGCATACAAGAGACACACTTCAGACCTAAAGAAACTCACAAACTGAAAGTAAAATGATGGAAAAAGATATTCCAGGCAAATGGAAATGAAAAGAAAGCTAGGGTAGCAACACTTATATCAAAATATTAGCAAATGAAATACAACAATACATTAAAAGGATCATATGGGCCGGCCCCGTGGCTTAGCGATTAAGTGCATGCGCTCCGCTACTGGCAGCCTGGGTTCGGATCCCGGGCGCGCGACACACCGCTTCTCCGGCCATGCTGGGGCCGCGTCCCACATACAGCAACTAGAAGGATGTGCAGCTATGACATACAACTATCCACTGGGGCTTTGGGGGAAAAATAAATAAATAAATAAAATTATTTTAAAAAATCTTTAAAAAAAATAAAATAAAAAAATAAATAAAATAAAAGGATCATATATCACAATCAGGTGGGATTTATCCCAGGGACACAAGGATGGTTCAACATCCACAAATCAATCAATGTGGTACACCACATTAACAAATTGTGCTCTTATGCAATTCCTTGACCTTTCTTAAAATAGTCACTGTTGGCCAAAGTCAGCCCGGGATACTCAGTGTAAAATGTGACTGGCGGATCACAGATGAAACATTCAGTGGCCTTTACGGCCAAATATGTTGCTAAAGTGTATTCCAAAATCATGTATTGTTATTTTGCATGTGCCCATCTGCAACTCCTAAACCCAAAGCCATATCTTCCTGCTACCTTCTGGTCATTGTCATCAACTTCAGTCACCTTTAGCCTGTAAATTGAAGGTCTCTGTATCATGACATGATCTTAGAGGCAGAGACATACGCACAGCTTGTTTAAGTACATGAAGAGACTCCTGTTTTCTCTATGGACCAATGGAGTTGAGCAGCACTCTTTGTTCTCAGTAAGTCAGCCCAGATTTTTTCTAGAGAACAGGTATTTTTCCTATTCATGGTAACATTTTTATACAGAATATAGACTATCTTAATTTAGTCCTATTGAGAAAATTCTTCCCATTGGACAAGTAACTCAGGAATAAATCATCACTCTGAAAACTAGCTTTTTCCCACTGAGCACCTTCTGGCTAGGACTTCAGAGGTTTGTAATAAGCTTGGTACACAACTGCTCAATCTGTGGCATATGGTTATTTTTAAAAGCACTTCACATAAATCATTGCAAGAGGACTTTAGGGAAGTCATTTAACTTTTATTAGGTTTCAATTACGTCAGATTAAGAAGCATTTGGACAACTCTTTTTTTGTGTTTCATTTTCATTTGTCTCCATGTATTTTTGGATGTCTCCTTTGATTTCTTCAATGATCCAACAGTTATTCAGTAGCACGTTGTTTAGTCTCCACACATTTGTGACTTTTTCAGCTTTTTTCTTGTACTTGATTTCCAGCTTCATATCACTGTGGTCAGAAAAGATGCCTGATATGATTTCAAGCTCTCAAATTTATTGAGACTTGCTTTTATTGTTGTTTTTTCCTTCCAAAGAGTGTACTTTTGAGCTATCTCACACAGCAATATCATCCCTCAGTTTGTATGGGGGATGTGATGGAGGTGGGACCCCAACTTTGAAAAGTAATCTGCCCAGACCTTCCTTCACTTAGTCATGAATGCTCAGTGGAACACTTGGAGGTTGTGGCCATTGTCAACCTTGTGAAACCACCACCCTAGCCAATATATCTTTTCTGCTTTGGTCATGGCCTATATTTTCCCGTATACATCAGAGAAACACGACCACAGGTCAGTGGTAGGTGCCAACCCAGGCAGATCCAGCCACAGTGTTCCATAGAAACTGCCCTTGCATCCACTCCTGTTGAATATATTGGTAGTCTGAATGCAGATAAAATTAATATCATCAGATTTACTACATGTATTCAAGGAGATATATGTGAAGTTTTTAAATGCCTTTGATAAGTAGGAAAGAGATCCTATGAAATTGTAATGAAATTCATAAGTTACATATACAGAGTTTAATTTTTACATAAAATAAAAGTCAAAACAAACTACACATATCAACAGAGGATGAAGTAGGGAGATAGGAATGTCAATAGTGATTTCAAGTCATATGAAACCCAATATGTTACCTGGAGGGAAACTGACTCAACATTATATTGGGACACATATGTTAAGAATAATACTAATAGGCAGTTGGGATAAACAGCCTTTGCTAAATTAACTAGTCATAAGCTAAGTAGAGTATTATTCTCAGACTGACTCACAGTCTCAAAAGGTATGAAAGATGAGTAGAGACTCAAAGAAGGCTGTGTAAAATCATACATTTTTCTTTTGGAAAACACTAAGGACAAGTCAAATTGAAACAGATTGAAGAATGACCTCAATAGCGTCCTCACCAAAAGAAAGCTGCTGAGAGATATTGCTGCCTTGATGTTTTTCTTGGCACATGCGAGACTGAACAAGGAGAAATTCTCAGATTTGAGAAAGAGTGTTTGGAAGGATCAGCAGAGGGAAGCCAACAACTGAAAGGGGCTGCTGAGAAGGACGGTCTCCTTCAGTGGGGACCTTCAGACAAGAGCTAACAGCCTTGGAGCTCTGGCATAGGGAGCATTGTTCTTTGTGGCAGCAACTCTAAGGTGATGTGGGGCCTGATGAAGCTTCCTGACTTACAAGGTGATGTCTCAGGGGAATTTATTTCAGCCAGAAGATAAGAATCACAGCCTCCTCACTTCGAGCATAATTTAAAAAACACCTTTGTCTTCAATAGATTGATTCATTGTTTGTTTGTTTTCTCACACACTTGGGGACCCTCCACTTCCTCCTCATGGCTGTATCTCTCCTTGTCTCCCACTCACAGTCGCTCCGGGGCCCATATAGCTGAGAAGGCAGTTATCTGGATGCCATGCAATAGTCCCAACTCTTCACTTACCAGCTGTCTTGTGCTGCCATGTTCGGATGGGACCTCTTTAGTGACCTGACCTCTTTAAACCATTATCTCACTTCAGCTCATCCATATGGATTTGGAGAAAACTGGGTCATTGATGAGTAGCCTAGTGCATCTCCTCCTCATCTCTTCCCATAGAAGAGGCAATAACCGTGGTCTTCAAGAACACATGGTTCCTCTGAGCCCCGAGAACTTCCAGCACTATAGGAAAGGAGATAAATCAAAGCTGGACTGAAAGAGCTAAAGGTTCAGACGGAGGAATCTATTCCGGGCTCTCCAGGTAGGACCCCTTCTCTGGCGGAGGGAAAGTTCTTGCCAAAGGACAAAGGACTTGCACTACAACTTGCTGAGTTCTTCTCTCATGTTTGGTTTGCTGTATAGGTCTTTACTTTCAGGTAAAATACATGACAAATGCACGTGAAGTACACAATTCACATTATGACTTTCGTGGGCCCTAGGTACTTTTGCCTTCATGGACCCCTTCATCCATAAAATATTCAAAAGTATATCTCACCACCTTGTTGGTGCAAAGAAAGTGTTTTATTATTACATGTTAAAACATTTTATTTGACCTAAAAGAAAAGTACTTTTCTTCTGATTTTACAATAAATTAAAACGTTTTCATTTGCCTACTGTGCAGATTCCTATGGCCCCCTGTATGCCATCATTAGATGGAGGAGGAAGGGGAGCAGGATGGAGAGGCAGGATATGGGAGGAGTAGGAAGGGCAGAGGAGGAGGAGGAGGAAGAGGAGGAGGAGGAACGTGGAGAGCTGAACACCAAGGTAGTTCTATTCCCTGGCCCCAGAATGGCAGCCCCTCTCTCTGGAACTCCCCTTTACCTGATCCTGCACACACACACTCTACCCTGGTCTCTCATCCTCCAGCTTCCTTTTTTCCCCACAAGAATAGCCTCTCATTCCTCCTCCCATGCCCTGATTCTGGGCATCCTTTCCTTTACCGCTGGGTCTCCCCAAGCTTAGGCCCAAGTCCTTTACCTGGAGCAGGAATGTCCCCTCCCAACCCCTGCCTCCCAAGGCCTTCATTTGCCAAACCCTTGTCTTGTAGTTCTGGAGAGTCCAAAGCTTAAAAGCTCCCAAGACAGAAAGAAGTGCAGGCCAAGTCTCCTAACCGAGTCATGGGGTCCCTCTGCTGAATTGAATCCAGCCATCCCAGGTCATTCTAGTTGAATTTGTGAAGATGTCAAACTTGAATGGAGTGGGGAGGATGTACCCAGAAAACACACTGATTAGTACTTTAACATGTAACCTTGAATCTATAGATCCAATACATCACAAGTATTCAGTTGGTTTTACTCTGTTCATATGAATTATATAATCCGCATTCTTTGCTTTATAGACTTTTTTTTTACTTCAGAAAGGCTTGGATAGGCATAATACAGGACCCCAAATTCTACTCCTTGTTGTGTAATCCACTGTGCCCAGGACATCTGCACAAGAAGGCTCATAGCCTCATTGTGTGAAAGAACCACAAACCGGAAACAACCCAAATGTCCATCATCAATAGAATGGATAACTAAATTGTGGTATATTTCATTAGCAGCAGAAATGGAGGAATCACTGATGACTACTAAACCTATAATTTTTAGTGAAGAAAGCCTGGCATAAGAGAATATATACTGTACGATTACAGGTTAAAACCCAGACCCGTGAGGAGTGCATAATAAACAAAAGTATAAAGTATGTAAACAAGGAATGGCACATCATAAAAATAAGACTGTGGTTACTGCTAAGGGCCGGGAGGGAGATGTGATCAGGAAGGGGCATGTTGGAACCTTCTGGAAGCTACAAATGTTCTAGGTATAGATCTAGGTGGGGGTTATGTTAATTTATATAAATTCATTAAGCTGTACATTTATGTTTTATGCACCCTTCTGCAGATTGCGTTTCACAATTAAAGAAAAAATATCATTCTATCAATGTCTATCATATCAGAAAGCCAAACTGTGCTAAATTAGCAGCTGAGTTATCTCAATCCACACAGCACTATGAGGTGTGGGGCACTATTACATCCATATGACCCACAAGGAAAGCATAGGAGGTGGTCCCTGGTCCCAACCAGATGAGTGGTGGCACTGGGACTGGAGGAGGCCCCGTGTGACAGAGAGGGTGCTGGCAAACACAGCTCAGACCTATTGTCCCTGGGCCAACAGCAGTTTCTCTGAGGAGCTTGGAATCCAGTGCATTCTAGAGCCGTGGACTGAGGTGGCAAGCTTTTCTTCTGGGGAGAGAGCAAGAATTGTCCTAACTCGTGGGCCTTCCACAGTAGGAAGTATGTGTGATAACCATGACAGAGAAGTGGACTTCTCAGTTACTCCCAGGTATTTTGTAGGCTCATAGGGCAGAGCTCCTCAAAGGCTGGGTTGCCAGAGCATTCCAAATATCTCAGAGGCCTGTAGACAGGAAATGACCAAATGCAGAGGTGAGGGGACAGTGACCTCCAACAGAGGTCCACAACCTGGAAGAGAAGAGGCAGAACCTACTACAGAAGATGGCCTGAGGTTCCCAGCACCTACTTTCTCATATGTCCCCAAATATTCATCCTCAATGTAAACAAGTGGGAAAAGATACAAACACATTCACTCACAGAGCAACAACAAAAGGAAAACCAATAGTTGACAGCAACAGTAGCAAAGTAACAGACAGTAAGGACACTGGACCTGGCCAAGGTTCTTTCTCCTCTAGAGTCTGTGGCGGGCTTTATGAAATAAGCAGGAGAGAACCTCACTGCCCACAGCACTAGATCAGCGGAGGAGCTAGAATGGTGAATTTGGAAGGAAGGAAAGATGAAGAGACCCAAAAACTGGAAAGCAGAGCCAGTAGCCAGGATTAAGCCAGCTCTCATGAAATCCTGAACAGGATCAAGCCCAGACACCAAGACTCACTGTCACATATTACACAGTAAATTCTGCATAGTTATGAAAATAGCAGGGATAAGAAAATAAGAAGTACACTGAGCAAACTTACCCTGACGGAAGTATGTCCATTTTGGGGGTACTGCAGCACCACACAGGAACAATTGTTCCCTGCAGCCCTGGCTTGGCCTTAGATTCCTTACACTGTTCACACACCATCTCCAGGATCTTCCACTCCCCCACCTCTTACCACAGACCCCACCCCCTCTACCCAGAACTTGCGCTCAAATTCGGGCAACAGTCCTGGACTCAGTCCCTGTGGCTCCAGAGGTCATACAGGGTGTGAGCAACAGATGCCTGAACAGCAGCCCCTGCAGCTGCCTCATCCACCTAAGGCTCGCCCCTTGCCTGACCTTCTTTGAGATCCTCGCTCCGCCCTCTGCTCTCACGTTTCCCCTCCCACCCCGCCCTCCAGGCAAAGGCAAATGGCGGGACAGCAGTTGGAGGGGGAAGTGACGTCATCACCCTCCAGGTTGAGGCGGCCTGTGCACTTATAGGCCTTGTCCCTGTCGATGGTCCTTCATCCAGAGACCAACTTAGAAAAAGAGCTCTTGAAAATGAAAACGTAAGGTAGGAATAAAAACAACAAAAGAAGCATTTTCAAGATCGTCGTAAAGACATATTCTAGAAATCAGAGCAAACATTTTAAGGGAATAAATGGAGAAGAAAGATAAACCCAAAAGGCATGTCAGATAAGTCCAGACATAAGGAACAAGATTTCCAGGAAAAAAAGAGCTGTTACGAGTCTGATGCTCACCAGGAAGAAGGAGTTCTCCGGGAGCAGCGTCCCGCAGTTGAGCGGGAAGAGGAAGGGAGGGAAGGGCCCTGCTCTCTTGAGGGAGGAGACCCTGCAGAGCCTGCGAAGTCCTCCGGGCATTTGACCGAGGCGGCCAAGACCCAAAACCGGGTAGAACAGCCTTTGCTACTCGATCCAGTGAATGCACTCCCAAACACCATTCGTTTAAGTTGGTTCCGATAATGACATCTTTATTTTGACTCATCTCTTAAAGAAATACAGCATTTCCTTTTGAATGTGGACACGTGGGAATCCTGTAACTTTGTCGCCAACAGAAATTTCAGATTCTTAACGATATCACATCATGGTAGCTGTAGATATCTCCATAGGATTCTTGGTTTCCGTGTCCTCTGGAGGTGGTGGAGTTAGACAAGGCAGAAAAGCCTAGTGTGCAGCAGCCTGGGGCTAGAGATCCCAGGCATAGAGGACCAGTGGTGCCTTTCCTTGGCTAATAGGTGAGCTCATTCATCTGTTAACTGAGGGGTTGGGGGTTCAAGCCCAGCTAGGGATACTGGGTTTTGACTGATCCCAGGTCCTTTCTTCTCTGTGCTGCACGTCCTCTCTTCACCTGCTTCCCTCTTAACCTTATCCTCAATCTCTCTGCTTTAAATCAGACATGGCAAACTCCTGACTGAACTCCTAAGCTTCATGTTCGTTACTAAAGAAGTTTGGCAGAAAGAATCATTTTTCTTTTTTTCTAAGAATAAAAACAAGTGCTGGAGTTCCAGAGCCTAAGTATCTCACAGACAGTAAAACCTTTCTTCCTGAGGCTAGGTTTTTACGCTGCTCATTCCTGGAAAGCTGGTATCAATTCCTTTAAACCAAATCACCAGGAACACAACTTGTCTTAAACAAGTTGGGTTTTTTATTCCTTGTAGCCAAAAAGACACACCCCATGGTCTAAGTAAGAGGGTGTTAGAAAGAACCGATGATAGGATTTGGGCTTTGGCTGGGTGATTTGGTGGGGATGGAAGGAAGCAGGGTTTGTTCTCTATTGACTATACCGTTAGTCAGCCTGGGCAATTATATGATGGGACTGAAAAAGTAACAGTCATTTCCTTCTGAAAAAAGGAGGGTGTTTGGGATTTTGTAGGTTGCACAGTGACGTTATTTTTGTCTGTGCCTGGACAAAATTATGAGGTAGCTTTGTTTCATCTTCTTTTATCAAGGTCTCAGAGTAATCTTGTCTGAGTTGATTGTCTGTATCTGAGATTGTTTATTTCCAACATGAGAACAAAACAGTCAGGCTGTGAGTGCCAGATCAGTTCAGGGCATCAGAGACTGGTATTTTTCTTTCCCATTGGAAATCCCTAAAAGAAAGAACAAGGAAAGAGAGCACCCTGGTCTCACAAGCTGTAGGCACACCTTGACTGGTTAACAATGTGACTTTGACTAAGTGTTTTGATTTTTTGTGGCTAAATTCCTCATTTAAAAATGGATTAAATAGGAGTTCTTCCTACATGGGTTGCCCTAGGTTTTAAATGAGATGTGCAGGTAAAGCATTGAGCCCAGTGCCTGGCACAGAGTAAATACTCAATACACATTAGCTCTTACTAGTCTACCTCCATCTGCATTTTTATTATCTGCCTTGTTCTTTTAAACAACTGCAGACCCTTTTAGAACGGATGGACCATCTAAATAAGTGTTCTCCAATTGATGGACATGAAATTCTTTCCAATGTTTATTTTTACAACAATGCTACAGGGGACATCTATATACCTATATCTGTATATCTCCATCTTTGCTTGTGAAAGTATTTCTCTAGTATCTCTTCCTGTAAAGGGAATTGCATGGTTTAGAAATATATTTGTACATATCTAATTCTGCTAATTCTTGCCTGATTGCCTTGCAAAGAAGCTTTACCAATTCATATTATAAATCATTTATGAGAATATTCTTTTCCTCACCCTCTTGCCAACACTGGGTATCATCTGTACCTACCATTTATTTTTGCCAACTATTAACCCCTTATGGAGAGATTTCCTCAAATGAGTTTACACTCCTTGTCCCAACTTAACTGACGTCCTGGGAAGCTGAAATCAATACAGTTTTTCTCTGTTCTCTTGTATTTGATGACTTCTCTGTTCTGTCCAATAATCTTGGCCAAGAGCTGTGCAAAGGTATCACTCTTACTTGTTGGATACTACTGCCAGTTGGGTTCACAGATTGTCCTGGATTTTGAGGGTGAGGGGCTAGTTCTCAGAGGAGATTTGAGATTGGGTTCCCATGACTTGCATTGACAGAGAGCCCAGGCTGCAGTGAACGGGGAACTCACTCACCCTGAAGAGTGAGGTGTCCATGACTAGGTCAAGCAGAATACAAATTGGAAAATAAAGACATTGAAATTTAAGTCTTCATTAGAATAGGACTTTAAAAAATAGATCTTTTCTTTTTTTTCAGTCAAAAGAGGAGGTGAGATTGCATTCAAAGGACTTTTTTGGGGAAACTTAATATAGTGGCTGTTCTATTGCTCTCCTTGAGTTGGTTCACCCATGCTGGGAACTGGTACCTGCTATAAAAACTTGTCTGGTGAGCTCAGCAGAAGAAAGAGCTAAAAAAATCTTCCATAGGAAATAGAGATAGACAATGGATTCATAGATAATGTCACGTAGAGTTAAGTATTGTGACCTCTTTATTCTTTTAGAGGTTTGGTTGGTAACATTAAAGAGATATTCCTCCAGTGCCTACAATACCCTTCATAATGTTCTTCACGTTAGAAGCACTTGAGAATAGTCATGTGAAGGTAAGTATAAGATTTTTACTCTGGTTCTTTGATTTTTTTTTTCCTCTTACAGGGATTATCATACATTTTTCTGAAAACTAAGAAAAGGGGAGAGTAGAGTTAAGCATCTGAATTAGTCCCCTATTGTTGCATATTAAAAGATTACAAAGACAGTAGTTTAGTGACGTCAGCATCATGGCAGAGTGAACTTTCTCCCTGAGAGTCTCCCCCACTAAGATACAACAAAAAAGACATTCAAATACCAACAGAGGACATTCACACAACACAAAAGATGTCTGAGAGACCCACGTAGCCCTACATCTGCAGGTAGAGGTGCTGGTACCCCCAAAGGAAGTGGAAGGAGGTAAGGAGAACTCCTCTCCTTCCCCAACGATAGCAGCCCTGGGACCAGGACCACTTGGTTCTCTGAGAGAGAGGGGGGAGGGGCGGCCCTCCACAGGAAAACCGTTGCTCCCCAAGTTCTCTCACAACCTGTGGGAAATTCCCATACAGAGGGGACTGAACTTTTGCGGGGGTGCCTTCATCAAGCTAGCACCCCAGAAGAGCAGATAGCAAGAGAAGAACGAGAAGTCTCCAGGATTGGGTAGGTGAAAGAAGACCCCTCCTACCCCTCAGAACACCAACACAGCCGGTCAGCCAGAGCATCTGTGGACCACAGTGGGCTCAGAATACACAGCTCTTAACCCCCACTCAGTGGCGGCAGGTGGAAGGTGCAATGAGATATATTCAGAATGAGGAAAAATAAGCCCACGTCCTCAAGCACTATGAAAAAGTATATTAAATCTCCAGACCAGAAGGAAAATGACAAGCACCCAGAAATCAATCTGGAAAGCCACAGAAATTTATAACCTAAATGACAGAGAATTCAAAATAGCTATCATAAAAAATCTCAATGAACTAAAAGAAAACACAGATAGACAATTCAATGAAATCAGGAACTTTTTCACAAAAGAGATTGAAACTATAAAGAAAAAACAATCAGAAATGTTGGAGATGAAAAACACAATGGAGGACATAAAGAAAAATCTGGAATATTTAAAGAACAGAGCTGATAATATGGAGGAAAGAATTAGTAATATTGAGGATAGGAATGCAGAAATGCTCCAGATGGAGGAAGAGAGAGAATTAAGACTAAAAAGAAATGAAGAAATTCTCTGAGAACTATCCAACTCAACTAGGAAATGCAACATAAGGATTATAGGTATTCCAGAGGGAGAACAGAGGGAAAAAGGAGCAGAGAGCTTGTTCAAAGAAATAATAGCTGAGAACTTCCCAAACCTGGGGAAGGAGCTGGAAATACAAGTGAGTGAAGTCAATAGATTTGCTAAATATATCAACATGAAAAGACCCTTTCCAAGGCATATAGTAGTAAAGCTGGCAAAATTCAATGATAAAGAAAAAATATTACAGGCAGCAAGAACAACAACAACAACAAAACATATAAAGGAATTCCTATCAGGCTTTCAGCTGATTTCTCAGCAGAAACTTTACAGGCTAGGAGAGAGTGGAATGATATATTAAAAATTCTGAGAGACAAAAACTTGCACCCAAGAATAGTTTATCCAGTGAAAATATCCTTCAGATATGATGGGGAAATAATAACTATCCCAGATAAACGAAAGCTAAGGGAGTCCACTGCCACAAGATCCCCACTACAAGAAATGCTCAAGAAGGCCCTCATGCCTGAAAAAAAGAGAAAGGGGATACAAAGCTTTAAGCAAGGAGAAAAATAGGTACACAAAAATCAGAAAAGTTGCATCTCTCTATCAGAATACATTAGCAAACAATTATAACACCAAAGGTTAAGGGAAGAAAACACCAAAAATAAATATAACCTCATCACTTTAACACAGACTCACAACACAAGATGGAATAAGTTGTGACAGTTATAACTTAGAAGGGGAAGAGGAAAGGGATGGAATTGACTTAGTCTAAGCAAATAAGAGGCCATGAGAAAGTGGACTATCTCATCTATGAGATTTTTTATACAAACCTCATGGTAACCACTAAACAAATAATCAAAACAGAGATACATATCATAAATAAAAAGAAAACCATCATACAGAACTACCAAGCTGAATGGGTAGTCCAAAACACATGGGACAAGAAACAAAGGAAATGCAAAAGAACCAGAAAATGAGCAATAAAATAGCAACATTAAGCCTTCATATATCAATAATCACTCTAAACGTAAGTGGATTGAATTCTCCAATCAAAAGACACAGAGTGGCAGGATGGATGAAAAAACAAGATCCAACAATTTGCTGCCTCTAGGAAACACATCTCAGCTCTACAGACAAACACAGGCTCATCCTGAAAGGATGGAAGACAATACTCCAAGCTAATGGCAAACAAAAGAAAGCAGGTGTTGCCATACTTATATCAGACAAAGTAGACTTCAAGATAAAACAGGTAATGAGAGACAAAGAGGGGCAATATATAATGACAAAAGGGACACTCCACCAAGAAGACATAACAGTTATAAATGTATATGCACCCAACACAGGAGCACCAAAGTACATAAAGCAACTATTAACAAACCTAAAAGGAGATATTAACAACAACACAATAATAGTAGGAGATCTTACTCCTACTATTACATCAATGGATAGATCATCCAGACAGAAACTCAATAAGGAAATAGTGGACTTAAATGAAAAACCAGACAAGATGGATTTAATAGATATATATAGAGCACTCCATCCAAACACAGCAGATTCCACACTCTTCTCAAGTGCGCATGGAATGTTCTCAAGGATAGACCATATGTTGGGAAAGAAGACAAACCTCTATAAATTTAAGATTGAAATTATAACAAGCATCTTTTCTGACCATAATGCTATGAAAGTAGAAATCAACTACAAGAAAAAAACTGAGAAAGTGACAAAGATGTGGAGACTAAGCGACATGCTGCTAAACAACCAATGGATCACTGAAGAAATTAAAGGAGAAATCAAAAAATATATGGAGACAAATGAAAATGAAAATACACCATACCAACTCATATGGGATGCAGCAAAAGCAGTCATGTGAGGAAACTCGTAGCAATACAGGCCCACCTTAACAAACAAGAAAAAGCCCAAATAAGTAACCTTAAACTACACATAACAGAATTAGAAAAAGATGAACAAACAAAGCCCAAAGTCAGCAGAAGGAGGGAAATAATAAAAATTAGAGCAGAAATAAATGAAATTGAAACAAACAAACAAACAACAGTAGAAAGGATCAATGAAACAAAAAGCTGGTTCTTTGAAAAGATAAACAAAATTGACAAACCCTTCGCCAGACTCACCAAGAAAAATGAGAGAAGGCTCAAATAAATAAAATTAGAAATGAAAGAGGAGAAATTACAACAGATACCACAGAAATACAAAGAAGTATAAGAGAATACTATGAAAAACTATATGCCAACAAAGTGGACAATCTAGAAGAAATGGATAAATTCTTAGACTCACACAACCTCCCAAAACTGAATCAAGAAGAAACAGAGAATCTAAATAGACCAATCACAAGTAAAGAGATTGAAACAGTAATCAAAAACCTCCCCAAAAATAAAAGTCCAGGACCAGATGGCTTTTCTGGAGAATTTTACCAAACATTCAAAGAAGATTTAATACCTATCCTTCTCAAACTATTCCAAAAAATAGCGGAAGATGGAACACTTCCCAACACATTCTACTAGGCCAACATCACCCTGATACCAAAGTCAGACAAGGACAATAAAAAGAAGGAAAATTATAGGCCCATATCACTGATGAACATAGATGCAAAAATCCTCAACAAAATATTGGCAAACCGAATACAGCAATACATTAAAAAGATCATACACCATGATCAAGTGGGATTTATACCAGGGGAACAGGGATGGTTCAACATCCGCAAATCAATCAATGTGATACACCACATTAACAGAACGAGGAACAAAAACCACACGATCATCTCAATAGATGCAGAGAAAGCATTTGACAAGATCCAACATCAATTTATGATAAAAACTCTCAACAAAATGGGCATAGAAGGAAAGTACCTTAACATAATAAAGGCCATATATGACAAACCCACAGCCAACATTATACTCAACAGGGAAAAACTGAAAGCCATTCCTCTGAGAAGAGGAACAAGATAAGGGTGCCCACTCTCACCACTCTTATTCAACATAGTACTGGAGGTTTCGGCCAGAGCAATTAGGCAAGAAAAAGGAATAAAAGGAATCCAAATAGGCAATGAAGAAGCGCTGTCACTGTTTTCAGATGACATGATCTTATATATAGAAAATCCTAAAGAATACATTGGAAAACTGTTAGAAGTAATCAACAACTACAGCAAAGTTGCAGGATACAAAATCAACTTACAAAGATCAGTTGCATTTCTATTTGCCAACAACGAACTAACAGAAAGAGAACTCAAGAAGAGAATCCCGTTTACAATCACAACAAAAAGAATAAAATATCTAGGAATAAATTTACCCAAGGAGGTGAAACACCTATACAACTATACAACTATAATGACTATAAGACATTATTGAAAGAAATTGATGATGACATAAAGAAATGGAAAGATATCCCATGAACAAGGATTGGAAGAATAAACATAGTTAAAAGGTCCATACTACCTAAAGCAATCTACAGATTCAATGCAATCCCAATCAGAATCCTAAGGACATTCTTCACAAAAATAGAACAAAGAATCCTAAAATTCATATGGGGCAACAAAAGACCCCAAATAGCTAAAGCAATCCTGAGAAGAAAGAACAAAGCTTGAGGCATCACAATCCCTGACTTCAAAATATACTACAAGCTATAATAATTAAAACAGCGTGACACTGGTACAAAAACTGACACAGATAAATGGAACAGAACTGAAATCCCAAATATAAAACCACACATCTGCCTACAGCTAATCTTCAACAAAGGAGCTAAGAACATACGATGGAGAAAGGAAAGTCTCTCCAATAAATGGTGCTGGGAAAACTGGACAGTCACATGCAAAAGAATGAAAGTAGACTATGTTCGCCATAGACAAAAATTAACTCAAAATGGATCAAAGACTTGAAAGAAAGACCTAAAACTATAAAACTCCTGGAAGAAAACATAGGCAGTACACTCTTTGACATCGATCATACAGGGATATTTTCGAATTCCATATCTACTCAGACAAGGGAAACAAAAGAAAAAATAAACAAGTGGGACTTCATCAGTTTAAAGAGCTTCTACAAGGCAAATGAAACCAGGATCAAAATGAAAAGATAATCCACCATCTGGGATAAAATATTTGCAAATCATATATCCAACAAGGGGTTAATCTCCATAATACATATAGAACTCACACCACTGAACAACAAAAAAACAAACAACTCGATCAAAAAATGGGCAGAGGATACGAGCAGACATTTTTCCAAGGAAGATATACAGATGGCCAATAGGCACATGAAAAGATGTTCAACATTACTAATCATAAAGGAAATGCAAATTGAAACCACACTAAGATATCATTTTACACCCTTTAGAATGGCTATAATCACCAAGACAAAAAATAACATATGTCGGAGAGGTTGTGGAGAAACAGGAACCCTAATTCACTGCTGGTGGGAATGCAAACTTGTGCAGCCTCTATGGAAAATAGTATGGAGATTCCTCAAAAAATTAAAAATAGAAATATCTTATGATCCAGCTATCCCACTACTGGGTATTTATCCAAAGATCCTGAAATCAACAATCCAAAGAAGCATATGCTCCTCTATGTTCACTGAAGCATTATTCACTATAGCCAAGAAGTGGAAGCAACTCAAGTGTCCCTTGACTGATGATTGGATAAAGAACATGTGGTATACATATACAATGGAATAATAAAAGACAAAAGTGTCCCATATGCAACAACATGGATGGACCTGGAGGGTATTATGTCAAGCGAAATAAGCCAGACAAAGACAAACACCACATGATTTCATTCATATGTGGAAGATAAACTAACACACGGACAGAGAGAATAGTTTGGTGGTTACCAGGGGGAAGGGGGTGGGGGTGGGGCATAAGGGGTGAAGGGACACATTTATATGGTGACTGACAAACAAAAACGTACAAGTAAAATTTCACAATGTTATAAACCATGATGACATCAATAAAAAAAAGGTACAAACTTCCAGTTATAAGATAAAAAGGTACTGGGGATGTAATGTACAACATGATGACTATAGTTAACACTGCTTTATGGTATATTTGAAAGTTGCTAAGAGAGTAGATCCTAAAAGTTCTCATCACAAGGAAAAAAATATTTTTTTACTCTTTTTTTGTATCTATGAGATGGATGTTAAGTAAATAACTGTGGTAATCATTTTGCAATATATGTAAGTCAAGTCATTATGCTGCACACCTTGAACTTACACAGTGCTGTATGCAAATTATATCTCAATAAAACTGAAAGAAAAAAATTTTTTTAAAAAGTGGCCAGGCAATACCATGTCAGCAAACTAAAGCCTATATATCCTGTGATACACTGGGACTATAGTAGCACAACTATAGGAATAGGATCCATAGTTCAGGCAAAAAGAAAGGAAAACGTTCCTCCTTACTCTTGCCCAGAGCTAGGAGGAGCCAACAGGTTTTTTAAAAAAGCCGTCTTTAGTATCCTCACTCCCTCCATTTTGCATCACTTTTTAACTCTCCACAGTAGTACCTCACCTAGGCCTGTGAACTTCCTTTCTTTTACACAATACTGATTACTAGGCTTTTTTCAGGGAGGGAGGGTAGAAATAGGAAAGGAGACACTGGAAAATAAATATATTTTGAATGTTTTTCCTGAAGAAACTTTAAAGGGCAGGGGAGATAGAATGGGATATTTCTTTGAAGACTAACTGCTATGGAAGAAAAAAATGAAAAATTCTGCTTATAAATATTTTTTTTCTCTTAGAATGACTAAAATGTTTTAGATAAAGTACTTGCCTTTACTGCCCTAAAACAATTCCTTAAAGGAAAGCAACTGGAAGATTTATATGTGAAACTATGCTAATTTCAAAAACTAAGGACAAACAGAACAGCATAATCTAAAAGCAAAATGTGTTTCTCACTCCAGAGGCAGTGCCGTTCCCAGCAAACCTACTTCCATCCTGTCATGATTTTTGGAGCAAAACAAGTTACACACAGTTCATAAAGCCAATTTCAGTGTTATAAACAGGTACTCAATCTTCACCATCAATTTAACTAACATCTCCTCCAAAATATATAAACACATACAAATATTGTGCCAAACACAAAGGACAAATAGAAATAAAAGGCTTAAAAGATAAATTTCTTGGGGCCAGCCCGGTGCTGTAGTGGTTAAGTTCAAGTGTTCTCTATTGGTGGCCCGGGGTTTGCAGGTACAGATCCCAGGTGCAGGCCTTTGCACCACTCATCAAGCCATGCTGTGGTGGCGTCCCACATACAAAATAGAGGAAGATGGGCACAGATGTTAGCTCAGGGCTAATGTTCCTCAGCAAAAAGAGCAGGACTGGCAATGGATGTTAGCGCTCAGAGCCAGTTTTCCTCACACACACACAAAAAAAAGATAAATTTCTTTTTCCTTCCTGGTCTCAGAATTATGAAGTCATTGTCAGTCTTCCATCTTCAAATTCTATTTTAACCTGGTGTGACTTAGAACAGGAAAAAGTCTTACAAGAGACAAAAGGTAGTAATTGAGGTAGAAAAGACAAAGAAAACAAAATGTCATTTATCTCCACATGAATCTTATACTTTATTTTTTTACTGTAGTAAAATAGACATAACATAAAATTTACTATCTTAAAGGTAAATCATCTTACCAGAATTTCTTGTTTTGCTTTAATGGTTTTGATGACACATTCAAGGATCTTTCTGGGATACTGCTTATGTTTGTGGCTATATCTACTATGATTTCATCAAACTGATCTTCAAGTACTTTGAGATCAGAATCTATTTCAAGAAAAAATTATCAAAAAAATTCCTTAAAACACATTGTTTATATTCTTTTGTTTGTTTGTTTCTTTTTTGTTTGTTTTTTTGAGGAAGATTGGCCCTGAGCTAACATCAGTTGCCCATCTTCCTTCCCCTTTCCTTTTTTTTCCCCAAAGCCCCAGCAGATAGCTGTACGTCATAGTTGTACATCCTTCTAGTTGCTCTATGTGGGACGCCGCTTCAGCATGGCTTGATGAGTGGTGCGTAGTTCTGCGCCCAGGATCTGAACTGGCAAACCCCGGGCCGCCGAAGCAGAGCACATGAACTTAGCCACTACACCACCAGGCTGGCCCCACATTGTTTATATTCTATATGGAAATGTAATGTAGGTAAACTAAATTTAGATAACACAACATAATTAAGGAAAACAAACATGGCAAGTTCATGGATGCCCCCACTTTGGTGATTGATTCATTTACTGATTGAACAATCAATTATTGAGCACCTATGGGAAGCCAGGCCTAAATCAGAGAAATACAAAGATGAATATAACATGATTGCTGCTTTCTAAGAGCTCCCAGTTCACTGGAAGAAACAGACAGATAATTGTAAAGCAACTTGATAAATGCAATAGAGGTTATGAACAAAATGCTGTCAGGACATGGAACAGTGGAACACTAACTCTGCCTGAGGCATTTAAGACTTTAAAGATAAAGTAACATTTGAGTTGGGCCTTGAAATGTAAGTGTAAATCCACTGGATAAAAAAAGGTAGGGAAAAGAATGCTAAAAGCATTTTAGGCAGAAGAAACAGTACTCGCAAGATCACAGAGTCTTTGGGAAAGAGAAAAATTTCTAAACGGCTGCAGGATAAAGTATAAGGAAAGAAGGATGATAAAATATAAAAGAATTAACTGTAAAGCACATTTAATATCAGGGATGCTATAAAGTTTTGACTTTATTATGTGCTGAACCAAAGCTGTGACAGTAGCAGTAAGTGGAGTAGCTAGATCTGAAATAGGACTCAACTGGACAGATGGTAGGAAAAAGTGCAAGATATGGTGACTTTAGAGTTTCTTTGATTTAGCTAAAACTATTTTATCAGATACTTTCCTGTGTTTTAAAATAGTGATTCTCAAACTTAAGCAGAATGAATACTCTCCTGGGGAGCTTGTCAGAAGTGCAGAAACAGAGTCAGTAGGTCTCCAGGATGGGGCCCAGAAATTAAGCACCCCAGATAAGATGAACGCAGGTGACACACCAACCTTATTTTGAAAATCATTTTAAAGAGTAACAAATATTAAGTGGTTAATACTAAAGAGCTAGATCCTCAGCTTAACTGGTCTACATCATGTGTGTTCTGCTATGCCAAATCTATGCTGGAAATGGGTCAGCTCTATTTATTTTATTGGGTAGAAGCTTTATTAGGGAGAAATCTGAAACATGATACATATTTTTGGAAACATTTTGAGAATTGCTGATATATATCAGCATATGTGTACATATCAGGTAAAGATTAATAAGGTATATCAGGTATGGTCTTTCATTCATGTAACAAATATTCATTAAGTCCAACTAAATTATTTCTTTTGAGAGTATTATGAAAGACACCGTCATCTGTTATTTTGAATACTCACTTAAACAAGCAGTGCTCCCTAAATTTTAATTTATCCATTAAAAAAGTTAAATCACTAACCTGAAAGGAACAACGTACTATTTCACAGTTAAAAAAAACAAGTCTTCCAGCTAAATCTTCTATGTAGGAAGGAAAATGGTTTCTTAGCGCCACCTAATGATAAAGCTACAAAACTGAAATGTAGAAACAATTTGAGCAGCAAAGAATGTCATTAATTTCACAAATATTTAGTGAGTGCCTACCATGTGCCAAGCTAAGTGTTGAAAATATAGTGATGAGAAAAACAAATATAGTCCCTGCTCTCAAGGAGCTTACCTTTTCATTCTTAAAGGTGCCTTGTCAAGCCTCCTGAAATCAAGTCCTTTTAGAGTAGTTATAGGGGCAGGGAGGAAGTTGATTTCACTTGTCTTTTTGTTCATTCATTCACTCATTTATAAATGATCTCAGTGAACAAAACAGACAAAAACTTCTGCCCTTGTAAAGCTTACTTATTGCTTCTATGTATTACATCAGATGCAAATCCTATTAATTCTATCTGCTTGACTTTGTCTTTTTCTCTCCTTTCCCATGGTCTCAGTATGTCTTCACCATGTTTTCCTGTACTATTGCAATTACCTCCCTAAGGTCTGCCTGCCTTGAATTTCTCCCTTCTCCAATCCATCCCCCACACAGCCAGCACTTAGCATTCTAAAACACAAACCTTTCCATGCAATTCTACTTTAAAAACCTTCACTGGTTCCCCATTGCCTACGGGATAAAGTGCCAATTCCTTAGCATATCCTACAAAGCTCTTTGTGATCTGGCCCCAACTTATCTTTCTGGCCACGTCTGCCATTAGTTTTCCCAATTCACTTCTGATATTTCCTAAACATATCACTGCTTTGTGCCTTTGCACATGCTGGGTTTTTTGCTTCAAAAACTACCTTCTTTCTGCCTAGCACACTCTCATTTATTAAGTGCATTTAACAACGTACTCTGTTATATCTTCTCCCACTTCCCAAAGTATATTGTGATTTCTTGTCCATTTTCTTCCATGAACGATGAGTTCCGAAATGGTAAGGACCATGTCTTTTCATCTATTTCCCCACATTTGGCATAGTGCCTGGCATTTATCAGGTGCCCATGAAAGAAGGTAAAAGTTTAGTATTCTCAACTATTTCTCCTCACAGTTAAAAGGGAAAAAAGGGACACAGAATAGCCATACTCCACCCAAGTTGCCAACCTGTCAGAAAATAAGTATCTTAATCTCTAAATTGATGAATCATATTGCTGACAGCAGTGACCAAACAATAAGGCAATTCCTTGTGACTTCACGGAACAAGTCAGATAAAGACACAGTGAAAGGCTGTGGTGTTTGAAAATACTCCTGAGTGATTCTGATACACTCCCTCTCCCCTACTAATTGGCAATCAGTCTGATAATATTTGGGAAACCTGATGTTATCATTTTTACGGGTTTTTTTTTTTTTCCCCCTCAAAGCCCCAGTAGATAGTTGTATGTCATAGCTGCACATCCTTCTAGTTGCTGTATGTGGGACGCGGCCTCAGCATGGCCGGAGAAGCAGTGCCTTGGTGCGCGCCCGGGATCCGAACCCGGGCCGCCAGCAGCGGAGCGTGCGCACTTAACCGCTAAGCCACGGGGCCAGCCCTACGGTTTTAATATATAAACCAGAAGGTGAATTTTGTGACTTTGAAGAGATAACTATAATAATCCCAGGATCAGACAGTGAAGTTTTCTGGGCAAAGTATTATCTTAATTTTGAGAAGAAAAATTATAACCACAGAGGGTTACTTGACAGGCTTGGAATCAGCTCAAGTGTATACTTGGATAATCTGAACAGCTATCAGTGACATCAAGCTATGCTGATGTAGAGCATCCCTGACAGGACATTTGGGACAGGAATGTAGTGAGATAATTGGAGGTTTGCAACAACTTTTATTTGATCAGTGAACAAACGTCACTGAGAGCCTCCTCAGGGCTTGGCTCAGTGCTAGGAACCATAAATGCAGAGATGAATAAAATATTCCAACTTGCACAGAGCTGTCAGTCTAGTAACCAAGAAGTGATGAGAAGTGTAGTGGTAGGGGGTCATTGGAGGGAGTGGCCAGTGCTGCCTAGGGATGACCTCAGTGGTTGTCCTTGTCCCTCTTTAGGTTTTTTCCAAGAGCTGGATGACCTGCCCTGGCCCAACGACCCCAGACCTCAGCCAGAAATCAGCCTCGCAGGGTACAACCAATACCTGGGCTCCATGTTGGCTCAAAGTAGTCAACAGAAATTTAATCTCACACAGTTCTGGAGACTAGAAGTCTGAAATCAAGATGTTGGCAGGGCCATGCTCCTTCTAAAGGCTCTTAGGTAGAAGTTTTCTTTGCCTTTTCCTAGATTCTGGTGGCTCTACATGTAGGAACTAGAACTCTCATACACTGATGATGGGAATGTGAAACTGTATAACCACTTTATAAAGCAGTTTGACAATTTCTCAGAAAGTTAAACATATACCCATCATATGATACAGCCATTCCACCCAAATGCAAAGAAAGGATAAGTCTATTAAAATCTGCTCAGAGAAGCTTTATTTTTAATACCCTAAAAAAACCTCAAATCCATCCAGAATTGAATGAATAAAAGGAATTTTAGTATATCCATAGCATGGAACACTGCTCAGCAATAAAAAGGAATGAATTATCGATACACACAACAATATGGATGAATCTCAAGTAATTATGCTTAGTGAAAAAAGACAAACCAAAATAATGTAAATACTATATAAGTCCATTTATATTAAGCCTTAGAAAATGCAAATTAATCTATTGTGACAGAAATCAAATTAGTGGTTGCCTGGAGTGGGAAAAGGTTGCAAAGGAGGGATTACAAGAGACACAAAGAAACTTTTGGAGGTAGTAAATCCACTATCTCTATTAGAATGTACATAAATATATGTCAAAATTAATTAAATTGTATTTTTTAATTACTCACAATCTATTGCATGTAAATTATACCTCAATATAGTAGTTAAAATAGTTTAAATGAAAATTACCTTTCATAACCTAAAATTCAAAAAATATTTATTTGATGTTTGCATATATTGCGAAATCATCACAATAACTCTAACATCTGTCACCATATGTAGTTACAAAATTATTTTTCTTCTGGGGGCCGGCCCGGTGGCGCAAGCGGTTGGGTGCGCGCGCTCCGCTGCGGTGGCCCGGGGTTCGCTGGTTCGGATCCCGGGCGCGCACCGACGCACTGCTTGGCAAGCCATGCTGTGGCGGCGTCCCATATAAAGTGGAGGAAGATGGGCACAGATGTTAGCCCAGGGCCGTCTTCCTCAGCAAAAAAAGGAGGAGGATTGGCGGATGTTAGCACAGGGCTGATCTCCTCACAAAAAAAAAAAAAAAATTATTTTTCTTCTGATAAGACCTTTTTCTTTTGAGGTAACATTTGTTTATAACATTATATAAATTTCAGATGTACACTATATTTTGGCTTCTGTATACACTACATCGTGTTCACCACCAAAAGTCTAGTTTCCATCTGTCACCGTAAAAATGTGTCCCTTTACCCCTTTTGCCCTCCCCTCATCCCCTTGCCCCTCTGGTAACCACCAATCTTTTCTCTGTATCTACATGTTTTGTTTGTTGCTGCTGTTTTTATCTTCCGCATATGAGTGAAATCATATATGTCTTTCTCATTTCGCTTAGCATAATACCCTCAAGGTCCATCCATGTTGTCACAAATGGCAAGATCTCATCTTTTTTATGGCTGAGTAGTATTCCATCATATATATATACACACATACCACATCTTCTTTATCCATTCATCTGTCGATGGGCACTTAGGCTGTTTCCAAATCTTGGATGCTGTAAATAATGCTGCAATGAACGTAGGGGTGCATATATCTTTTTGAATTAGTGTTTTTGTGTTCTTTGAATAAATACCCATAAGTAGAATAGCTGGATCATATGGTAGTTCTATTTTTAATTTTTTGAGGACTCTCCATACTGTTTTCCATAGTGGCTGTATCAATTTTAATTTCCACCAGCAGTGTATGAGGGTTCCTTTTTCTCCACATCCTCTCCAACACTTACTATTTCTTGTCTTTTTTATGATAGCCACTCTGACGGGTGTGAGGTGATATCTCATTGTGGTTTTGATTTGCATTTCTCTAATAATTAGTGATGTTAAACATCTTTTTATGTTCCTGTTGGCCAGCTGTATATCTTCTTTGGAAAAATGTCTGTTCAGATCCTCTGCCCATTTCTTAATTGGGTTGTTAGCTTTTTGTTGTTGAGTTATATGAGTTCTTTATATATTTTGGATATTAAGCCCTTATTGGATACATGATTTGCAAATATCTTCTCCCAATTGGTAGGTTGTCTTTTCGTTTTGTTGATGGTTTCCTTTGCTTTGCAGAAGGTTTTTAGTTTGCTGTAGTCCCATTTGTTTATTTTTCTTTTGTTTCCCTTGCCTGAGGAGACATATCCAAATATATATTGGTAAGACTGATGTCAAAGTGTACTGCCTAGAAGAAGTGTTTTCTTCTAGCAGTTATATGGTTTCAGGTCTTACATTCAAGTCTTTAATTCATGTTGAGTTAATTTTTGTGTATGGTGTAGGATAGTGGTCTACTTTCATTCTTTTGCATGTGGCTGTCCAGTTTTCCCAACACCATTTACTTATTTATTTATTTATTTATTTATTTATTTATTTATTTATTTAGTGAGGAAGATCAGCCCTGAGCTAACATCCATGCTAATCCTCCTCTTTTTGCTGAGGAAGACCAGCTCTGAGCTAACATCTATTGCCAATCCTCCTCCCCTTTTTCTTTCCCCAAAGCCCCAGTCAATAGTTGTATGCCATAGTTGCACATCCTTCTAGTTGCTGTATGTGGGACATGGCCTCAGCATGGCCGGAGAAGTGGTGCATTGGTGCACGCCCAGGATCTGAACCCAGGCCGCCAGTAGCGGAGCGCGCGCACTTAACCGCTAAGCCACGGGGCCAGCCCAACACCATTTATTGAAGCAACTTTCCTTTCTCCATTGCATGTTCTTTGTCAAAAATTAGCTGTCCATAAATGTGTGCATTTATTTCTGGGCTCTCAATTCTATTCTATTAATCTGTGTGTCTGTTTTTTTGCCACTACCATGCTGTTTTGATTACTATATCTTTGTAGTATATTTTGAAATCAGGGAGTGATTTCAAACCTCCAGCTTTGTTCCTTTTTCTCAGGTTTGCTTTGGCTATTCAGAGTCTTTTGCTGTTCCATATAAATTTTAGGATTCTTTGTTCTATTTCTGTGAAAAATGTCATTGGGATTTTGATAGAGATTGCACTGAATCTGCAGATTGCTTTAGGTAATGTGGACATTTTAACTATGTCACTTCCTCCAATCCATTAGCATGGAGTATCTTTCCATTTCTTTGTATCTTCTTCAATTTCTTTCAGCAATGTCTTATAGTTATCAGCATACAGGTCTTTCACCTCCTGGGTTAAATTTATTCCTAGGTATTTTATTCTTTTTGTTGCAATTGTAAATGGGATTGTATTCTTGATTTCCTTTTCTGCTAGTTCATTGTTAGTGCATGCAACTGATTAATGTATGTTGATTTTGTACCCTGCAACTTTACTGTATTTGTTTATTATTTCTAGTAGTTTTTTGATGGATTGTTCTGGGTTTTCTACATATAAAACCATGTCATCTGCAAATAGTGACAATTTCACTTCTTCTTTTGCAATTATTTATTTTTCTTGCCTAATTGCTCTAGCTAGGACTTCCAATACTATGTCGAATAAGAGTGATGAGAGTGGGCATCCTTGTCTTGTTCCTGTTCTTAGAAAGGTAACTTTCAGTTTTTCACCATTGAGTATGATGTTAACTGTGGATTTGTCAGGAATGGCCTTTATTATGTTGACGTACTTTTCTTCTACAGCCATTTTATTCAGGTTTTTTTTTTTTTTATCATAAATGGATCTGAATCTTGTCAAATGCTTTCTCTGCATTTATTGAGATGATCATGTGGTTTTTATTCTTCATCTTGTTAATGTGGTGTATCATGTTGATTGATTTGCATATGTTGAACCACCCTTGCATCCCTGGAATAAATCCCACTTGATCGTGGTTTATGATCCTTTTAATGTACTGTTGTATTTGATTTGCTAACATTTTGTTGAGGATTTTTGCAGCTATGTTCATCAGTGATATTGGCCTGTAATTTTCCTTTTTTGTGTTGTCCTTGTCTGGTTTTGGTACCAGGGTAATTTTTGCCTCATAAAATGAGTTAGGAAGCATACCATCCTCTTTAATTTTTGGGAAGAGTTTGAGAAGGATAAGTATTAAATCTTCTTTAAATGTTTGGTAGAACTCACCAGAGAAGCCATCTGGTCTTGGACTTTTGGTTTTTTGGAGGTTTTTGCCAGCGTTTCAATCTCCTTACCAGTGATCTGTCTATTCAGATTCTCTATTTCTTCTTCAGTTTTAGAAGGTTGTATAATGCAAGAATTTATCCATTTCTTCTCGGTTATCCAATTTGTTGGCCTATAGCTTTTCATAGTATTCCCTTATAATCCTTCATATTTCTGTGGTAACTGTTGAATTTCTCCTCTTTCATTTCTATTTATTTGAGCCTTCTCTCTCTTTTTCCTAGTGAATCTGGCTAAAGGTTTGTCAATTTTGTTTATCTTTTCAATGAACCAGCTCTTAGTTTCATTGATATTTTCTATTGTTTTTTTAGTCTCTATTTCATTTATTTCCACTCTGATTTTTATTATTTCCTTCCTTCTACTGACTTTCGGCTTTGTTGGGTCTTTTTCTAGTTCCTTTAAGTGTACTGTTAGATTGTTTGAGATTTTTCTTATTTCTTCAGGTAGGCCTGTATTGCTATAAACGTCCTTCTTAGTACCACTTTTGTTGCATCCCATAGATTTTGGTATGTTGTGTTTTCATTTTCATTTGTCTCCAGGTATTTTTTGATATCTCCTTGGATTTCTTCATTCATCCAATAGTTGTTCAGTAGCATGTTGTTTAGTCTCCACATATTTGTGACTTTTCCAGCTTTCTTCTTGTTGTTGATTTCTAGTTTCATACCATTGTGGTCAGAAAAAATACTTGATATGATTCCAATCTTCTTAAATTTATTGAGATTTGTTTTGTTTCTCAACATATGGTCTATCTTTGAGAATGTTCCATGTGCTCTTGAGAAGAACATGTATTCTGCTACTTTTGGATGGAATGTTCTATATATATCTATTAAGTCCATCTGGTCTAATGTTTCATTTAAGGCCGATGTTTCCTTGTTGACTTTCTGACTGGACGATCTATCCATTGATGTAAGTAGAGTATTAAAGTCCCTTACTATTATTGTCTTGTTGTCAGTTTCTCCCTTTAGGTCTGTAATAATTGCTTTTTATATTTTGGTACTCTTATGTTAGGTGCATATATATTAATAAATGTTATGTCTTCTGGATGGATCGTCCCCTTTATCATTATACAATGTCTATCTTTGTCTCTTGTTACCTTTTTTGGCTTGAAGTCTGTTTTGTCTGATATAAGTATAGCTATGCCCACTTTCTTTTGATTGTCATTTGCTTAGAGTATCATCTTCCATCCCTTCACTTTGAGTCTATGTTTGTTTTTAGAGCTGAGATAGGTCTCCTGGAGGCAGCATATTGTTGAGTATTGTTTTCTAATCCACCCAGCCACTGTGTCTTTTGATTGGTGAATTCAATCCATTTACATTTAGGGTGATTTTTGATATATGAGAACTTAATATTGCCATTTTATCTTTTGTTTTCTGGTTGCTCTATATTTCCACTGTTTCTTTTTTCTTGTGTTTCTGTCTGCCATTTCAGTTTGGTGGTTTTCTGTGAAGTTTATCTCAGTTTCCTCTTTTTTTATGTTTCATGTTTCTGCTCTGAATTTTTGTTCTTTGGTTACCATAAAGCTTATATAAAAGGCTCATAGACAAAATAGCCCTTTTTCTGCTGATAACATCTTATCTTCATTTACCTATGCAGGTTCCATCTTTTCCTTTTCCCTTTCTCTGTTTTTGTTGTCACAAATTATCCCTTTTTGTATTGTGAGTTCATTACCAAATTGAAGTGGTCATAGTCATTTTTAATGCTTCCTTCCCTTTAACCTTTATGTTATAATTGTTTACTAATCTATTCTGGTATCAGAGGTGCAATTTTCTGATTCTGTGTATTTATCACCTTGCTCGAAGTTTTGTATACATTTGCATTTTCATTTCAGGTAGGAGAGCTCCTTTCAACATTTCTTGTAATGCAGGTCTAGTGGCGATGAACTCTCTCAGCTTTTGTTTGTCTGAAAAAGCCTTTATTTCTCCTTCATATCTGAAAAATAACTTTGCTAGATAGAGTATTCTTGGCTGACAGTTTTTATCTTTCCATATTTTGAATATAGCATTCCACTCTCTCCTGGCCTGTAGAGTTTCTGCTGAGAAATCTGCTGACAGCCTAATGGGGGTTCCCTTGTAGGTTGTTTTTTTTTCCCCCCTGGCTGCCTTTAATATTATTTCCTTGTCATTGACTTTTGACAGTTTTATTATCATGTGTCTTGGAGATCTTTTTGTGTTGAGATAATTGGGTGTTCTACTAACTTCATGGATTTGTATATCCAGTTCTTTCCCCAGGTTTAGGAAGTTCTCAGCTATTTGTTCTTTAAATAAGCTCTCTGTTTCCTTCTCTCTCTCTTCTCCTTCTGAGATACCCATTATCCTTATGTTGCCCTTTCTAATGGAGTCAGATAATGCTTGTGGAATTTCCACATTTTTAAAAAATCTTAGTTCTCTCTCCTCTTCTACCTGCTTCATTTTTAGGTTTCTATCTTCGAGCTTGCTAATTCTCTCTTCCATATGGTCTGCTCTATTTTCAATGATTTCTCATGCATTCTTCCACTCATTTATTAGTTTTTAAGCTCCAGAATTTCTGTTTGGTGCTTTTTTAGAGTTTCAATTTCTTTGGGAGAGTATTCCTTCTGTTCATTGATTTTATTCCTGAGCTCATTGAACTGCTTCTCTGAGTTTTCTTGTAGCACACTGAGTTTCTTCATGACAGCTATTTCAAATTTTTTATCAGTTAGATCACAATCTTCCATGACTTTATGCTTGGTTTCTGGAGAATCATTATTTTCTTTTTGTGATGCCTTGTTACTGTGGCTTTTCATGGTGCTAGCTGAGTTACTCCTCTGTGAGCACATCTGTCATAGCAAGCACTTTTCTTATTTAGGTATAGCTTTGTTTGTTTTGATTCAAACTTTTTAAGTGGTTGGAGATTAGAGGCCTTTCTTTTGTTTTTTAATAGGTGGCACTATAGTGCTAGTTTTTGGTTTCTCTTACCTGAGCTGCCTCTGGCTATATTTGAGGACCTGAACATTCCACCCTCCACTGCCTCTATTCAGGGTATTGCTGGTACTCTCATCATCACTGCCTGCATCTCTGGGGGGGGGGGTCACTGATGCCTTGCTGTTGCTGGTGTTGCTGCAGTTGCTGATTTCACTGCCAGGAGTACAGGGATGGCTGATGCTTCCACTGCATCTGGAATCACCTGGGTCGCAAGCTCCACCACTGCGATGAGGGGAGGCAGAAGAAGTGAGTGGGGTGGGAGCTGGATTCGCAGGGTACCGCCTCTGCTATTGCCTGTTACTTTGTGGCCACAGTGGCCACTGCAGTTGGGATGTCAGAATCCTGTGTGCACCTCCACTGCTGCTACCAGGCTCTGAGCTGCAGCCAGGGGCCCAGGATCATGGGAATCTGCCTCCACTACTACTCCACTCCCCATGATTGCAGGTGCCACCATGACTGGCTGGCTGGAGTTGCACATGCATCTCCATTGCTGCCCACTGGGTTCTCTGGGGGTAGGGGGTGGGCGGCTGGGGGTCCAGGGTCCTGGGCAATGCCTCTGCTGTTCCTGTTTTCCTCCTTTATGTGGTTCCAATCCACCCACCTTCATATGTACCAATGCATGATCTCTCTAGCATCCTAGCCTTTGTTGGGTTATGGATATTTTACTTGCTGTAGATTGAAGAGAGACAAAGGGATCCTCTCATGCCACCACGATGATGACTAAATATTCTTTTTTGTGAGGAAGATCAGCCCTGAGCTAACATCCATGCTAATCCTCCTCTTTTTGCTGAGGAAGACCAGCTCTGAGCTAACATCTATTGCCAATCCTCCTCCTTTTTTCCCCCAAAGCCCCACTAGATAGTTGTATGTCATAGTTGCACATCCTTCTAGTTGCTGTATGTGGGATGTGGCCTCAGCATGACTGGAGAAGCAGTGCATCAGTGCGCACCCGGGATCTGAACCCAGGCCGCCAGTAGCGGAGCGCACGCACTTAACTGCTAAGCCACGGGGCCGGCCCTAAATATTCTTTTATATTTAAAAAAATCAACGATATAATTCTTAATGTTAGCAGGATAAAGGAGAAACACCATATCATCATCTCAATATACGCAGAAAAAGCATTTGACAAAGACCTTTTCATGATGGGAAAAAAAGACACAAAACTCCCTACTAAGAATAGAAGGTATCTTTCTTAAACTAACACAGGGCATATATGAAAAATCTACAGGTAATATAATACTCAGTGGTCAAATATTGAATGCTTTTCTATTAAGATAGGGAAAAAGACAAGGAAGTCTGCTTATGCTCCTTCAATTCAACATTATATTGGAAATCTTAACCAGTGAAATAAGATAATACAAAAAATAAATACAAACAGATTGGAAAAGAAGAATTTAAACCATTTTTATTCACAGAATATTTGATCGTGTATTTTTAAAAGCTGAAGAAATCTACAAAAAAAAAATCCACTAAAACTAATAAGTGAGTTTGGCAAGATTTCAGATTATAAGATCAATATAAAAAAAATCTAATGTATTTCCATATTGTAGCAATGAACATTTGGAAAGCAAAATAAAATACAATTTCATTTAAAATAGCATCTAAAAACTGATATGAAAGAACAAATTTAATAAAATGTGTCTAAGAACTCTGAAAGCCACAGAACATTACTTTCAGAAATTAAAGAACTAAATAAATGGAGAGATAAAACTTGTTGTGGATTGAAAGACTCAATATGGCTTAGATGCCAATTCTCCCCAAATTGATCAACAGATCTAATACAACCCCAATCAAAATTCCAGCAGAAAAGGTAAATATTTACAAGCTGATTCTAAAATCTATATGGAAATGCAAATGATCTTGAATTATCAAAGCAATTTTAGAAAAGAATAATAAAGGTGGATGAACTACATTGCCCATATCCAGAATTACTATAAAAGTGGAAAAATCAAGATAGTGTGGTATTGATGAAAAAAATAGTATATAATCAATGGAACAGAGGGACAGTCCATAAATAGAACCATATCGATATGGTCAATTGATTTTCAACAAAGCTGCCACGGCAATTCAAAGGATAAAGTTAATTATTTTCAGCAAATAGTGATAGAAAAACTACACATTCATATTAAAAAATAGCAACCCTTATCTTACATCATACACAAATATTACTAAAAATGGATCAAAGACATAAATGTAAAAGCTATAACTATAAAACTCCTCAAAAGAAAATATAGGAAAATAATTTTTGCAACCTTAAGTTAGGCAATGATTTCTTAGAGAAAATATCAAATATATTTATATATGTATATAATATATAATAATTAAATATATTTATAAATAATTATCATATATATTTATATACACATATACATATATATCCCAAAAGATACTATTAAGAGAACATAAAAGGAAGCCACAGAATAGGAGAAATTATATTTATCTCCAACAAAGGACTTGTCTCTAGAATATATCACGAAGTCTCATAAGACAATGCAATAAGAGAATTGGTCAAAAGACTTGAAGAAATATTTCACAAAAGAAGATATATAAAGGGCCAAAAAGCACATGAAAAGACGTTCTACTCAGTCATCAGGGAAATAAATTAATACTACAATGAGTCAATGATGCCTTTAAAGTCTGTGTTGACTTGGTCACTGAATGTAATATCAACAAAATTTATGCAAAAATGTTGAAGCCACTTTTATGATTCTTCACTGTGTGCTGTAAGTCATGATTTCCATTCAACAACAGTTCATGCTCATAAGCTAGTTATATGGCCAAAGCACTGAGCACCTTGTACTCTCTCTCTCTCTCTGTCTCCTTTTCTCTATTTCCCCAAGGTAGCCACACTATGCTCCTGAAATAAGAGGACAGTTTTTCTCTCATTAATGGGTCTGCTCTTGCTGTGACTACATCTCTATGCCTCCCATCAAAACCAGCTAGGATGCTGTGGTGTCTGTCCTTCGTGTTGTAATCTTAGTACTCCCTACCCCACCAGGCTCAGCAGGAGCTGCCAGAGGTGGTAGAGAATGATGTCCCATGGGACTCACTGGATGAATATTGTTTGACTTCTTCAGTTCTTCCTGGCCTGTCCGACTCCTACTGTCCTTATAGGAGTGCCACCATCTTATTTGAGGAAATGGAAGTCTGTTCTGCTCTGAATGTAGCCAGTGAGTACTCCGCTGTCAAGGTGATAAAACTCGAACTGGTCTCCCAGATAGACACTGAGGTCTATTTGTACCCAAGGCAGACATGACAACCTCAACTTACCTCTGCAGCACGAGATTAGAAGGTGTCTGTCAGACCTCCTAATTTGGATGAAATGTCTCTTCTCACCTTCAGTGCTCTAAGTTTCATGCCTGAACCACGTCCCTTAAGATTCTATGCCTGCCAAAGGCAACTGGCACCCTTGTCTACATATTCGTCAAAGATGTAACCCAGGGTTTACTATTCTTAGCCCCATTCTCTATCTCCTTTAGGTTGGCTTGTCTTCCTAAGCAGTCACCTGAAAACCAACCATAAACACCTCTATCATTACCTTGCTTACATGTTTTTCTGAAGCAAAGCTGTGCCTTGGCCTTCCCACACCTCATGAATGGCCAAGGTTTCGGTGTAGCAGCAAAGATTCATTTTCATTTGAGGGTTTGTAGATGCATTCCATCTGTCTAGTCTCAGTGTATAAATTCCTCTAACATCAACAACCAGGGTATCTGATGAAAGAAGGCTGGATATTGCAGTAATTCTTTTAGAATGCAGGTAGGCTGGTTCCCTGGAGTCTGTAAGGAAAAGATACATTTATGTGTTTGCACAGACTCAAGACAGAGAATACTATAATGATGATCTTCTATAAGGTAAATTTTGCCCAATATCTCAGGACAGAAAACCAAGCCAGTCATCACAATACAATATATGAGGCCTCCTGAAGTATTCTTCTCACTAAACCTATTCTCATACTGAGGACATTTGTGTCCCTGTGCTGGTAAGGGATCTGGGATTCACCCTCTAACAGGATTAATTAGGATTTTCCAAACAAGGTTGGACTCCATCATTGTTTTACAAGATCTCAGGACTGGATACTTACCCATAGTGGTTGCCTTCTTAATGTAGCTATATCTAGATTTTGGGTTTGAGTCTCAGAAGCAGCACTGAAACCTATTAGTCCTTCCAGGGTAGTCTGACCTGGTGAACTAAGGTTCACCTTAGTTGAATAAGAGATTCAAGCATAAAGAGTAAGTCAGTTGTTCAAAACGGAATTTCTATCTTACAAAATAATTAGAGCCAATCTTCTATTTTCTATTCTATTCTAAAAAAACAAATGATCATAAATTGGTTTTGGACTAGGAACAGGAATTACGTAGCTAAAGAGCCATTTTCATTCGTCATTATCTATCGCTAGGGCTGAAACTTCAGTTTCTACTAAGTAGGCTTCAGACCTCTAACATTAGAAGGTCCTTATAATGATGTAAAAATAAAAATTAAAAAAAAAAAAAAAAGAAGGTCCCTCAGAGATAATTCTAGGCCAACCTCCTTTCATACTAGAGCTAGCTATTGACAATTTAAGGATTTCAACAAATGATTTTACGACGTACTCCCATAATATACAAAACAAAAAAAAATTTATAAAATACCATCCAACTTGTGTTAAATAGTTTATGCAAGGTAAGGGGCAGAATAGAAATTTAAAACCATGTCTGTCTGACCTCAAATAATTAGCCTTTTCCCACAATAATAAACCACTTTCCTCATGTCACTACTGATATGCTTATAGGCAAATACCATCTTTGGAATCTAATCTTTGCATTATCTTATCTATCCTTTGTATTATCTTGCACAATCAGTGTTGTAAGGCTGTAGAAACAGAGTATACCCTCTCATACGCAATGTGGGGTAAACTTTCCCCCTTTGTTTATGTCTTTTTGGCCCTCAATATAGCACCCTCGCAAACTATTCCTTTCCCCCTAGCCCACACACTCTTCACTCGTACAGTTCAAATACTGTACTCCTAATTATTACTGAAAAATAAGGCCAGAGTTTTTTCACTATCACTTGCTTCTCTTGCCACTCTGGCCACAACAATTTACATGCCTCTCCCAAAAGCCTCATCTCACTACATCATTGGCTCAAAGTCCATTGTCATCTGCACATATGCACGTGAATGAGGATCCTTGGGTATAGCTCCTCTCAATGTGGAGACCTATAAATAAGAAATTAAGTTATTTGTCTCCCCTCCTCTAGACACTCAATATATGAGAAAGGGATAGAAGAATTATAACAGAACTCCCATGCAAAAAAGGAGGGAGGGATGGAGGCATACAATAGTCACTGGTCCATAGTAATAAAATTATGGTCAGGAACTATGCAAATGATTGCCTCTGCAATGTTCCAAAGCACCACGGTCATTGGTGGGCACTCATTACATGTGTTACATACTACTTACTAAGACAGACATTAGATGGCCATTTTCCTAAGGGCACAGTATCAACTACCCTCATGATTTTAAAGATGAGCATCTACTTATATCACATCATCAAACCATATATCTGCAGAGGCTAGAGAGAGCTCCTAGGGAGAAGGGATATCGAATAATTAACTTCACAATGTACTTAAGTTTTAGTCATTTTGCTCATAAATTAGTAAGGCCAGGCTACAGTTAAGGGAAATCACTTCTTCATTGAGATCATTTTTAAAATTACACTTTTCAAAAGCAACAGTTTCTTATTTTTCTATACCCCTTACATTACAGAAAAGCAATCAAGTTGGACTTAATCTAAAAGCTCCAACAGATGGGATCACTTTAGTAACATTTATTCAATTGCTAAGTCATACCTAATTTTCTTTAGGTCAACATTTCAATTATAGTCTTTAATTTAAAAAAAAAGTCAAATTACTAAAATTTCTACCACTTACATCCTGTTCCCTTGTAACACTTTAAATTGGCAGCACTTTACACTTCGATTTTATTTCTTTTAGTACCTAATTGAACATTCACAGTTTAACTAACCAAGTCAAAATATGGAAAAAGCAATTCTGAAGTTGTTCCAATCCATCTACTTCCAGTCTCTGGGGATCTACGGTCTAGATCAGTCATTCTCAACTGGGGGTGATTTTAACCCCCAGGGCACCTTTGGCAATGTCTGGAGACATTTTCAGGTGTCAGAACTAGGGGTTCTATTGGCATCTAGTGGGTATAGGCCAGAGATGCTGCTAACAATCATCCTACAGTGCACAGGAAAACCCACGACAACAAAGAATTATCTGGCCCCAAATGTCAACAGTGCCACTTTTGAGAAACCCTAGTCTAGATGGAACTCCATCTATTATTTTCTGTATAGTTGCTACAATATAATAAAACACACTTGAAACACCAATCCCATCAGAATTTAATTACTTAACAGCTATTCATTCAATAAATATTTACTGAGTAACCACTATGTGGCAGGCACTGTGGAGAGAGAAGAAAGACAATCACTGTCCTTAGAAATTGTCCAGTGGAAACAACCAACTCACAAAACCCAAGCCCTTGCCAGAAAATTCAATGCTGTCTGTTATCTACTTCTATTAACAGCCTAGTTGAGGGGCCGACCCAGTGGCATAGTGGTTAAGTTCATGCACTCCTCTTTGGTGGTCCAGGGTTTGCAGGTTCGGATTCTGGGCGCGGACCTATGCACCGCTTGTCAAGCCATGCTGTGGCGGCGTCCCATATACAAAATAGAGGAAGATGAGCACAGATGTTAGCTCAGGGCTGATCTTTCTCAGCAAAAAGAGGAAGACTGGCAATGGATGTTAGCTCAGGACTGATCCTCCTCACACACACACACACACACAAAAACAACAACAACAAAAAGGGCCTAGCTGAGAGAAGTGATGGGTGAAGATTATTTGAAGGATACGCAGTCCATCTATGTATCCAGCTAGTAGAAGTCCTTGAATTCAGCGGGATGATATTTGGATCATGTTATCTTAAGCCCTTGAAGAAATGCCCTCACTAAGCTCCATGTTAAAGTTATGCTCTCTGCTTGCATTGAAGAACACTACAAAAGAGTCATGTGAAACTTTACTAACTTCCCATAGGAATCTTGTACATATCACTCAGTGCCACCTATGTGAAACTATGTGTAAATTTCTTTTAGAAATTAGAATTGGAATGTTTCTTCCACTCTGATGACAACTATACAACCATTTCTCTTTTCTCTGACTGCCAGATCACTTACAGAGCTAAATCTGAGGCTCAGCTCCATCAACTATGTAGGCCGTTATGCCCTGAACATTTGGGTACTTCCCTATCCCTTAACTCAGCTGGTCTTAACTGGTATTTTCATTTTCCATGTTCTGGATTCTCTAGTTATTTATACTTCACCATCATTTTATTACATCTGCTCTTGCCATAAGTTGTCTCAATTAACATAAAATGTGGTCAGTTATGAATAAAATTAAAAGTAAGAGTGACAAGAAAACAATTACAATAGTACTGCTAGACATATGCACTGACTGCTGTGACAGCTTGAACGAGACTCTTAATGAAGGCAGTGAGGGTCACAGAAAGCTTCCTGAAAGGGCCCATGACTGAGCTGCAAACTGGAAGATAGACTAGGTATTACTTAAACAAAGAAGATATAAGGGTGAGGAAATGTTCTAGGCAAGAAACAGAAACAGGTGCCAAAGCACAGAGGTGAGAGAGAGCCTAGTGCATTCAGAAAACTGCAAGTGGTTTGCTTTCGCCAGCAGAGAGGGTGTTTTGGGGAGTGGGGAGACATGACACTGAAGAGGTACTTTAGATGCCATATTAAGGACTTTGAACTCGGGCCTAAAAAAACCATGATTACAAATATAAGAACAGTCAGCAATTTATTACAATAATCCAAAGAAGAAAAGATGACTCCCACAAATGATGACTCCATCAGGTTCCACACACATCAGGCATCTTTAATTAGTGAAACAATCCCTCAAACTGATTAGAAAAAAATCCAAATCCTATCCTTACTCCATTCCCATCCCCTTACCAACAACATTAACCTTTACAACATCACCTGGAAAAATGGGGTCATTCACCAATAGGTAAGAGAGGAATAAGTCAATGGTCTTTGGACAAAAACACAAGAGGATTCTTAGATTTCCCATTCTCCTTTGCATTTGATATTATCTGGACTTACAAGCAGCTCTAATAAGAAAAACTAAGGATCTCATAGCTATTCACCTCATTTAGGAAAGGCAGCAAGAATCTGTTATGATTTTATTTCTCCAATTGTTCCAATCACAGTTTCTAACACAGAAATAAAACTGTTCAGTGTTTCATTCCTAGCCTCATTTTGTTTCACAGAGATCTGCATTTCCAAGTTCTCGGGCTCCAACAGCAGTTCTGTTAGGAACAGACAGCCAGTATCATCCTGAGCACTGAGGTAGGCTTTCCATGGCTGAGCCCCCGCCCTGCTCATTGCGATGGTCTGGATGTTCACTACTTGCAGGGCCATCTGGAGGGTGTCAGGATGGACTGCTCCCTGCCAAGGGAGTACCTGCTGATGAGCAACTTTGAGGCGAAGCCAAGTTTTCTCAAAATATTCAGCAGTAAGCTGGCAATTGGGGACTAACATGAGGGCTCCAGAATCAGGGAGTTCTTGTACCATCTCCTTGTTCTCTTCAGGAATCAGGGGTCCTAAAAGAGTCAGGAAGCTTGTGTAAGAGATGTTCTTAATCTATAGGAACTACATTTTTCACCTAGATTTCCAAAAGTACACAATGTGACTTTTATCTTTGGATAAATGGCTTAAATAACCAATGATGAACTTCTTTCTTTCTCACCAAGACTTCCAACTCAGGCAACAGTCTGAGATTTAGCTAGGGTACCCTACTTTCTACCAGTCATTGCAAAAAATAAAGATTTTTCATGACAAGATATAAAGTAAAGACTTTTTTTACCTGATGTGGCAAAGGATGCTGTGTTAGGAAGCTCTGGGCCACGACGCTCTGTCCGCTGGCATTTAGAGATGGTTGCCCAGCGGGCTTTGCCATATACTGGCACCAGTGTGTTGAAGTCTGAGGCCCAGCTATTCACAGGTCTTTCTGCCTGATCCTCCAAAAGTCCAAGAGAAGGGTCAGATTTAGGGCTACACAGGATCCGCTTAACTTCATCAATGCCAGCTAAGAGGAGGCGATAATAGAAGAGACCTCGGTCCCGTACTGCCATATCCTTTTCTTCCTCTGAGGTAAGACAACAAACTGAGTTAATTAAAAAAAACAAAAGCAAAAACACTCTTTTTTTATCCCTGTGCCAATCAAAATAGGAGAAAAAAATGAAGGAGAGTGGAAAACCTAGAAAACATTAACATTTTCTTTTTTTTTTTTTTTTTGTGAGTAAGATCAGTCCTGAGCTAACATCCATGCTAATCCTCCTCTTTTTGCTGAGGAAGACCGGCTCTGAGCTAACATCTATTGCCAATCCTCCTCCTTTTTTTTCCCCAAAGTCCCAGTAGATAGCTGTATGTCACAGCTGCACATCCTTCTAGTTGCTGTGTGTGGGATGCCGCCTCAGCACGGCCGGAGAAGCGATGTGTCGGTGCACGCCCAGGATCCGAACCCAGGCCGCCAGTAGCGGAGCGCGCGCACTTAACCGCTAAGCCACGGGGCTGGCCCCACATTAACATTTTCTTGTTGGATCCCAGACATAACTCACCAAACAATGAAAGCTCTGAGAATTTTTACTATTAGTTATGGAAAGTGATATTTCCTTCTGAAGAACCTACCTATGCAGTAATATAACAAACGCCCCAGCATGTCCTGGCACTCAGCAGGTCGTGAGAGGAAAAGGCGGAGCAGTGCAGTGAGTAGTTCCATCTTAACAGCTGGAAATGTCTCTGACTTCACATTCTCTACAAAGTCTTCTAACACATAAGGAGCATTGGGAATTCTTTCCCCATGGACACCAAGTAGCCAGATAAGTGCCTGCTTCCCCTAGGAAATGAAGGAATAAGAACAGGTGCTCAACATTTGGCCGTCCAAAACATAGAAGACAGTAGACAGTTGTAGGTTTTGCTTTTCCCCTAGTGTCAGCAGAAAAGGTAAAATCTTTTATTTACTTCAACTTGGATTGTATCAGTCCCACCCACCACACTCTCTACAACAAATAGGAATGAAATTCTACCACACAAAAGGAGACTCAAGACTCTCATAGTCTATGTTGATTAAGCAATAAGGCTTCCTCAGCTTTGGGGCCTCTGCCCCAATTTGGAGTTTAATGTTTCAGTGGAAGCTACTGAACGATTTCTCTAAATTACTTCATGAAGTGGTGATTAACCTAGAGTGCACATCAGAGTCATCTGTGAAGCTTCTTAAATATATATATCTCTAGGTCTACCACTCCTGAATATTTAAGCCAATAGACCTGGGGTGAAGCCCAAATATTTGAAAATTCCACAAATGATTCTGATTTTCATATCAGCTGAAAACTCCATGGCCTAAATTTCTAACTCAAAACTGTTTGTTCAAGAAAACAATGGTATCAAAATGTTTGTAATAAAAACCATAGATAAATCCTAATGTTTTTATAATTTATATTCCATCTACACCCAAAAGAGAACCTGAGGTGGCAATTAATTCTAAGAATTTCTACTTCAGACACTACGTAGAAAGAATAATTAGATTCCATTTCACAGAGCAGAGTCCCAAGCATTCCCCCCCTTGCCTAGAAGTAAAGGAGAATTACAGTCTACCTCACTATCTTGAATGTTCTCCTCACAGCCTGGCAGGGCCTGACACACAGCTTCCGTACACTGAGGACACAACCAAACCAGGTCTCGGAAAGTTTGCACCACTGCTACAACACAGCTCAGGATAAAAAAGCACAGGATTAGAGCCAGCACACAGGAAGGAATCTTAAGGAAAGTCATTTATTCAGACTAGATTGCCGGATGAATTTCTGTAAAATGGGTGTTGGAGGGGTGGTCAATGATTATCTGAGAAATGTCTGACATGGGCAATAATTTCTTAAAAGAATGTTGCTCTTAGCAGATTGTCATGAGGATAAATGAGCCAATGTATGCAAAAGCACTTGTAAAATGCAAAGCTGTATGCAAACGTGAGGGAGTGTTGTTGTTGAATGATACTCCGAAGACGAAGACGGTATCAATAGAGCCACCAGAGCTGGGACTATGGTGAGGCAGGCAAGGTGCCGAGGGTGTAAAATGTAAGAAGACATGCAGGGTTAGCACTTGCATGAACCTGAGAGTGAGTGCCTCTAAACTTTTGCATCCTAGGCACCTTGCTCGCCTCACCCTAGTGGGTAGTGCTTCCAGGGCTGGGACTACCCTCCATTATCTATAGAACAGCCTTGTATACTCATGGCAACCTGAAGACTCTCTACCGTGTTAGATCTATAGACCCTATGCTTCTCTGATGGCAAGAGATGATGATGCAAAGAAAAGTTTAAGCCTCTTTGTTATTCAACAATATTTTCTGAGCACCTACTATAGGCCAGGAAATTGACAAAAAAAAAAACCTGGAAAGGCAGCCATTACCTGTGGTAATGTGCTCTTGTCGAAGCCCCAGCAACTCTGTTAGAATCTGCACACAATGATCTGTGTAGGTTCTGGCAATGCCACCTACAGAGGAAAGGAAAGCAGAGAAAAGTGTTCAGTCAAATACTAGCATCTCATTCTAAAATAATTTCCCACCAGCCAAAGATAAAGAGGACCAGAGATACCTAAAAAAATCACCCCTTGATTGATGACACAAGAATCTAAGTTTGCTATTAGGGGAACTTTGGTAACAATGAACTTCCCATTGAACAAGGTTGAAAACTTTCAGTAACAAAGGTATTTATGTGGCAGCAAGATATGAGGCACTGTTTGCTGCAGCACACCTGCACAGGAATATTCCTGCTGGGAACACTTGACAGCAGTCTCCTGACCGTAGCTTTTCTTTTTTTTGTGTGTGAGGAAGAGCAGCCCTGAGCTAACATCCATGCTAATCCTCCTCTTTTTTTTGCTGAGGAAGACCGGCTCTGAGCTAACATCTATTACCAATCCTCCTCCTTTTTTTTCCCCAAAGCCCCAGTAGGTAGTTGTATGTCATAGCTGCACATTCTTCTAGTTGCTGTATGTGGGACATGGCCTCAGCATGGTCGGAGAAGCGGTGCATCGGTGCATGCCCGGGATCCGAACCCGGGCCGCCAGTAGCGGAGCACGCATACTTAACCGCTAAGCCACGGGGCTGGCCCCTGACTGTAGCGTTTCTATTTTCCTGTTTGTTCCCTCTTCTCTACCCCTAAAAATAATCATCCTTTATTCTACACATGAAGGTTCCTTCTCCTCCACTTGAAGCTCTCCAAAACTTAGCTCCCCACCTGCTTTCATTTTGAGTCACTCTAGCCTTTTAAATTCCAGACAGAGTAGTATAAATAAGTCTGTAAGACTCAGGATTTATTCTGTGTTGGTCTGTACTCAGCACAATACATAGTCCACAGCAGAAACTCAATACACAACTGGTGAACTGACACAGGACTTTGACTCAGGAACAGTCAAAGGGTTCCAGGCCCAGTTCAGGAACTATATGACGTTTTGGCAATTTAATCACCTTTTTGTGCCTGAGTTTCTTTTTTTTTTTTGTGAGGAGATCAGCCCTGAGCTAACATCCGCCAATCTTCCTCTTTTTTTTGCTGAGGAAGACGGCCCTGGGCTAACATCGGTGCCCATCTTCCTCCACTTTATATGGGACGCCGCCACAGCATGGCTTACCAAGCAGTGCGTCGGTGCGCGCCCGGGATCCGAACCAGCGAACCCCGGGCCGCCGCAGCGGAGCGCGCGCACTTAACCGCTTGCGCCACCGGGCCGTTTGTGCCTGAGTTTCTTCATCTTTAAAACAAAGTTAATAACACTTGTCCACTTTCCCTGACTGCCTCATCTCACAAGACTGTGGTAAGACGATATACAGGAAAGCATTTTGGATAGTAGACAACAAAGGCAATATAAATTTTAAGTGTTTTAGTTTGAGTTACCTGTATTCTCTATCCTGGAAGATATGGCAACATCAGTGTTGACAAAAAAACTTTTTTTGTCCCTCTCCCCCTTGTTTGTAGTCACTGACCCAATTCTTTGGGGCATAGTACTTTGTCTCTGAAGCAAGATTCCTTCCCTTTTGCTCTCTATGGTTCTATAGCTTTCTAGCTAGTTGGTCTAGGCTCTCAAAAAGAAAAAGCAGCAGACACCTACCTATGGCAAAGATGGCAGCCTGTGCAAAGTCAGCAGACACATCAGTACAGTACCCTCGAAGCTCCTCTAGCACCTGCTGCACGTTCTCATCGTTCACCAGCTCACACAGCACCTCTACCTTCTGTAGCTTGATGTAGTGGGGCTCTGAGTAGGAGCAAAAAAACTTTTTGTAGTGGCTGCTAAAGTGACCTGGCAAACTACGCAAGATCTGGCGCACATGACAGAGGGCAGCAAAACAGAGCTCGCGGCTCTCTGAAGAACAGGCAGCCAGCAAAGGTCCCTTGACTTGCACAAGCACATCAGTTTGTACATGGGGGAATTTTTTTGCCAAGATCAGAAAGAGTTTGGTGGCTCCCATCACCACGCCTGGGCTACTGCTCTTGAGAAAGCTGTCCAACAGATTGAGAATGTCAAACAGCTCCTCCTCACTGCGGGGTTGGTAGCGTAGCAGAAAGTTCAGTACTTCAGCCTGGCCCCACTGGTCCAGTTTTGACATTCTATCCAAAAAAGAAAATAAAAGTGCTATTTTAGCAACAAAATTAGGATCATCTCCATGCTACTGCCATGTCACCAGTCACCTGTTCATCATAACAAGGGGAGAATTCTTGAAAACAGGCTGTGCCATAATCAAATTATTCTTTTTATGTACTATTTAAAGTTTACACAGAATAGGCTTTAAGTTCCAAGATGAGTTTACAATACAAACGCACACTCATCTAAGGCAAAGACATGATCACTATACCCTAGATCCAGATTCTCTACATTTTAAGACAGCATAAATGGCTTAGTTTGGGGGACATAATGACTCAAGGAGGAGAGAACCTATCCCCACAGGACGTTCCTGCCATCTCTCTCTGTCACCAAAAGAAACTAAGACAAATAAAAGAAATCTTCTCAAAGAAATATGAGGAAGTTAACAGTTATGGTTAACTTTCTTTACTACTCTACAGAAGTTGTTCAAGACCTCTCCTTAATTCAACACATCAATAAGATCCCCCTAGGATGCAGATCTCATCATAACAGAAAGAGCAAAGAGGCATGCAAACCGATTTAAGAGATGGTGGGCGATGGGTTTATTGATGACAACACCTCCTTCCTGTTTCAGAATTTCCTCTAGAGACCTCAGGCAGTTCACAACCACAATTGGATCCTGGTCACGCAGCAAACTGTATAATTCATTTACCAGGGCACCATCTATAAAAGAGAACAAACATCTCAGGTAAAGAAGAAAAGCTTCAGAGTCACAGGAAAAAAGCCAGAGTAATAGCTCCAGGCAGACAAAGCCGAACTCTGCTACAAAAATAACAAAGGCAATAACAAAGTGCAAGGCAAAAAAACAGCCATCTCCAGGCTGTGTTCTAACTAGCTAATGCAAAGGATCTCACCTGGGCCCCAAAGAAAGGACTTCTCTAATCTCAGAAAATACCAAGCCCTGCATCCTACTTAAAGAGACATGTACAGAAAGAAGTAGGGCCACATTATTATTTTCTACCAAAGCTACATAATCTTTTACAAAGGCATACATATAATGGAGGCAAAAATAAATATTGATCATGATGGATTTCACTGAAACTTACCCACTTCAGAGTCTCCATGAAGATTATGCATCTTGGCACAACCAAGGACTGCCACCCTCCTGACATATGAAGCCTTATCACGCAGACCACTGAGAACAGGCTGTTGGATATATTCCTGCACACCAGGCATCCTGAACAACACATCTTGGAGTCAGCCAAATCCTGAAATACTCGTTTTGACATAATTCAGCCTCTATTCACTTAATAGAGGGTTTAATAGAAGTTTGAATGTGCATCTATCAGATCATAAAGAACTGGAGAAAGCTGCTGCCAAACTTAAAAAGCCATCCTTGACTTTTCATTTGGAATAATACTGCATGGGCAGCAAAAAACACATATATGTAATTGTTTAGAAATCTTTAACCAAAACCAAGAACTATTTCATGAAGAGTGAGGATGGAAAACTCCCTATAATGAACCATACAATATAGATTTTTAAACCATAGCAATGGCTGAAAACCTGAGTTCAAGTTACAACAGTATTTTCCCCAATATTAAGGAGCTTAAATAAATTGTCATCGTTAAAAACCTGCCCCATGACCTCCTGAAGTCATCAGCCACTGAGAAACAGGCAGGGAAGAGGGTGCTCACCTGAGGCTACACATGCTCCGTAGTGCCAGCCCTCGCACCATCGGATTGGGGTCCGAACAGTCTTTGCACAGTGTATTGATGGCCAGCAGAGCCAGATCTGGTTTCAGGGGGGCGTACGTGCACATGTACAGGTAAACCAACTTCTTCTGAACAATATCTACAGTGGCACTGGCCTTCACCATTTCCATGAAAACACCAGACATGTCCAAGCCCTGAGTCATGTGCCTGAAACCAACACACATAGCAGGAAGATGTAAAATACATAATCCCCAACCTACAATGGAAGGCATTTTACTTATGCATGTCCTGGTTATCTAACTAGATTGAGATCTCTTAGAAGGAAGCAACCAGGACTGTCTTGTCTACTATATCACACAATACTTCACACCATGGGCCTGCAATAAACGTTCTTCTGTTCACTCAACAAACATTTATTGAATTCCTAGTACATTCCAGTGAAATTCAGTTCTTACATTCCAGGGATATACTCTGGGGACATACTCTTGAATAAAGCATGGTCTCAGATCTCTAGGAACTCAAGGAACCAGACAAGAACACCACTAATTACAGTACGACAGATAAGTGTCATAACAGAACTAACAGAGAAGGTGCAGTGGGGATCTAGAGGGCTATTACTGCCAGGAAGTCATAAAATGTTTCCACAGAGGAAGTAATACTTTAGCTGAATGAGTAAGCGCTCGCCGGGCAAGTGTAGTAGACAGGTAATGATACACGCTATGAGGCACATAGATGTGAGCAAGAATGGTACATTCTTTTGAGAGTCTGCAGGTAGTTGAGTTAGCCAGGCGTTCCTTGGGTGCTATAAGAATTTTGGACTTTACTCTGTAGATCACTGTTTCTCAAACTGTGATCTCCTACAGGAATCAGATGGGATATTTGTTTAATATGCAGATTCCTGGGTTCCATCCCACCCCACTGAAATCAGAATTACTGGATCGGATGAAAGAATTACATATTTTTTAAAAGCACCCCAAGGGACTTTTGGGCATACTAAAGTTTGTGATCCACAGCTGTAGGCAAGAGTTATATGTTCAAATACATATGTTGGAAAACTCATTCTGACTGAAATGAGGCAAGGTGACCTATTAGTAAGCTACTCAATTTTTTGGTAATGAAATCAGAATAACAGGAGTGCTGATAAAAAATAAGTAAATAAGAGAATGGCTATTTAGAACTCCGAATTCATACCACCTGACTTAACAAGTGAAGATCAAGAGTTATTGAGGTTGACTCCCACGCTTGGTCAGCTGGGTGTTGACATTCAACACAAATATAAGTGGAAGAGCAGGTTTGGGAGGGGGAAAGGATGTGGGTGTTATTTTGCATGTCTTCGAAGAACTATCCACCTAGAAATGCCAAGCAGGCGGTAGGATATGCGAGTCTGAAGATAAAAAGGAGGTCTGTACCAGATACAGTATTATAGATCTGGGAGTCAGCAGTGTAAGTTCAAGATACGGAGGAAACCAACCGAGTAAAAGAAGTAATACAAGGGAGACTGAGATGGCACTCCAGAGAAGCAGGAAGACGGAACCATGCAACTGCCATGTATTAAGTTCATTTCCTCTCTCAGAGCGGCCAGGGGTCGAGAGCCTGACGGGGACTGCAGTGGGGGAGTTAGGGCGTTAGGTGATACCTAATCACTCGCTGGATGACATTCCGGTAGCGCAGCCTATCAGCTTGAACGTGAGGGTTACACAGAGCCTTCTTCAGCTCCTTCACCACGTCCTCGGAGCCGAGGTACGGCATCTTCCCGACGAGTCCCGGGGCGGTTCCCACAGATCCCTAGGTAATTCGCGGGCTCCTTCAAGCCCTGATGTGGGAACCTGGGTAAAGGAAACGTCAGTCGGTTAAGTGACTAAGGGCGTGATCTCGCCCAGCCGTGGCTTGCCCAGGGCCGGCGCCCAGGCCCCAGCACGCTCAGACTTCCACCCTCTCCGCTCTCCAGCCACCCCCGGCTTGGCTCTTAGGTTCCCTCCCGGGACCTGCAGGCTGGCTCGCTCCACCCATAAACCTCTCCCGCTACCTCTAGGCCCTCGGCCGGATTTCCAGCCCGGCAGCCAACAGTCCGCAGACCCCTCCCTCTCCAGTTCCAGCCTTTCTTGCGCCTCCACGCGATTGTCGTCACAGATGGGCCCAATCACGCTTTCTGCGGAAGTCCCGCCTCCCCTTCGAGCGGAGCAGCTGCCACTCACCCTCTCCCTGCGAGCGCCGAGCGCAACCGGGACCCCGACCTCAGGGTGCCCTTCCCCCAACCTCTCACCTCCCGGCGCAGCCGCACGGCTCCCTCGGATGGAGCTGCGGCAGACAGTCGGAGATCGGCTACTTGGGCCTGTCTCCGCCCAGCAGCGGGCACTTTGAGTGCCGGGCCTCGGCCCCGGCTCCCGCGGATGGAAGCGCGCTTTTCGATTCCACCCCCGGACTGCCGCGAGCACTGTCACTTCCTTCTTTTTGCCACTCTAGTAATTTATTCCTCTACTGGGCTGGCTTTCCCTTAGGGTGTCTGGCCCTGGTCTTGCCCCGGCATGACTCTCTTCAGGGCGCCGTTGTGGGAGCCTCACACAGGGGGTCTGTTCTCATGAAGATCCCACTGGTGACTCTCCAACCTTGCCACCATGAACGGGGTCCTGATCCCCCATACGCCCATTGCCGTGGACTTTTGGAGCCTGCGCCGGGCTGGTTCCGCACGGCTCTTCTTCTTGTCCCACATGCACTCGGACCACACCGTGGGTCTGACTAGCACCTGGGCCCGGCCCCTCTACTGCTCCCCAATCACCGCTTACCTCTTGCATCGTCACCTACAGGTATGGGGGACTACAGTCGGCCTCCGAGAACTAGTCCAGGCATGTGAGTGGGGACTTCCAATCTGTCACAGCCGTGCAGTCATAGAGTAGGGGCCACGAGGACTGATTTTTACAGTGCGGGAGTTGTTTGAAACCAGAAATAGATCTTTAGCCCAGAATAGGAGTGTGACTTCCATCTGGCGGACTTGGGATGTTTCAGCAATAAGTTGGGGAGATCTTTTAGTCCAGCCAAGAACTATTCCTGCCTTTTCACCTAAGGTAGGCCAATGTTTCCCAAACTTGCCTCATCATAAGAATCCACCTAGTGTGCTGGGTAAATATACAGATTCTCCAGCGCTTCCCCTCTTCCCCCATATGATTCGGTAGCTATAGCTGGTGCAGGTCCTGGAAATCTAGTTGGAATTTTTTTAACAGGTGCTACCAAGGGATTATGATGATCAGGGAAGTTGGAGAATCGCTGACTAGCCTGTTTTCTGGATCTTAATTTAAAATTGTTCAAAGGGTGGGGTGGAGAGTGGGAGGAGGAAGGGGGGATTGTTTGGGAATTCCCATTACAGCTTCTGCTCCAGGGCAACTCAGGATTTGGTCAGCTTTCCCTGACTCAGGAAAGGGATAGTTCCTGATCCAGGGAGGTATCAGGGATGGGAGTCTGTTCACCAGGTTAACTGTTTCCTCAGGTATCCAAGCATTGGATCCGAGCCCTGGAGGTTGGTGAGAGCCATGTCCTGCCTCTAGATGAAATTGGGCGAGAGACCATGACCGTAACCCTCATCGATGCCAATCACTGCCCTGGCTCTGTCATGTTTCTCTTTGAAGGCTACTTTGGAACCATCCTCTACACAGGTGGGCCTTCCGAAGTGTCCCTCTCACCCTCCCAGCCTAGACACTACTTTTCTTGAGCAGCCTTAACTCATAATAGAAGTCTAAGTTATTCCATATGAGCACAGTGACCCTTTCTCAACTGATTTCTCTTTAAGAGTCCAAACCTTGTAAAGAGTAATCCAAAAACAGGAACAGGATGGAGACATTTCCACACAGAATATTAGTTCAGGGCCAGACTCCATGATAGTTTTTCCACAGGCCAGTAAGCAAAGCCCCTCTGTTGTTGGAGGTGGGAGAGGCTTGTCTTCTATTCTTTTGTCTCTGACTCTGTACCTCCCTATATTCTTCTTCCAGGTGATTTTCGGTATACACCGTCCATGCTAAAGGAGCCAGCCCTGAGACTGGGTAAACAGATCCATACCTTATACCTAGACAACACCAATTGCAACCCAGCCCTGGTTCTTCCCTCCCAACAAGAAGCTGCCCGCCAGATTGTCAAGCTCATTCGAAAGCACCCACAACATAACATAAAGATTGGTGAGTGGTTTCCTTTCCTTTTTCTCTCACCGATAGCTAATGAATCTAGGTTCTTTGGGTGTTTCTCACATCTTTCAAGTCTTTGTGCAGATCTCCCCTTCTCCATGAAACCTACCCCGACCACCTTATTTAAAATCACTCTCTTCCCACCATCCCTACTCCCACATTCCCAACTCCTGATACCTATACCAATTCAACTTTTTCATTTTTTCATGGTACTCATCACCTTCCAACACACTCTATACATGTTTTAATATGCTGTTGCTTATTGCTTATTATCCATCCCCCACTTCCACTGCCACACACACACACAGAAACATAAACTCCTCGAAAGCATGGATAGAAGTGAGAAGAAGTCTTGCGTGTTTGTGGCACAGAGAAGCAGCAGCCACTATGGCAGGAGCACAGTGGGTGAGGAGGCTGGAAAGGCAGGAGGGGCTGAGGTACTCGTAAGCCATTTGAACTTGATCCTAAATGCAACCATAGCTCTTAGGATAAAGAGCTATTGAAGAGTTTTAAGTAGGAGAGGGACAGTATTGCACTCGTCATCTTACAGTGTATTCTATAATTTATCTATTTGTCGTATTTAGTTTTTATGTCTCCCCTGCTAGAATGTAAACTCCACAATGGCATGGCTCTTTGTTTTACTTATGGATATATCCCAGATGCCTAGATTATTGCCTGATGAGGCATTCAATAAATATTTGTTATATGAGTGAATGAAATTTATCAGTATATAGATATTCAAGTGAGTGTTGTGCTTAAAATTAGATACATTGAAAAACTAACTATATGCTTGTTCTAGTGATTCCACAATAGTACAAAACATTTTGGAGTCTCTTCTTTTGGAACTGCCTTTTGAGATAGTTTATGAAAACCAATTTTTGTTTTTGAAAATGTAATAGATTTAGTTCTAAATGACTTTTTGATTGTTTCCAAAATTATAATAAATCCACAAAAGGAAAAAGATTTGCTACCATGACGAATATTTTAAAAAAGATATGCCCCAATTCTGAAAGGAGTTTCAAAGTAGGGTTAAACAAAAGCATTGAAAAAAATTGTATACTTTCTAGCGTGACTACCAAATTGATTGAGAAATATCCCCTACTCAGGATTGCTTGGCTGCTTATGAAGAAATACCAGTCCTAACTATTCTTGGAGTTTTCAGTGCAGAGTTTTCCCAGACAAGCACAGCTGGCTAGTTGTTGAAGGGCTTAATTTTGCAAATATATAATAAGCTTCTACTGTGTGCCAAGTATTCTGATAGGCAGTGGGAATAGAAAGATGAATAAAATATGAGGGCTTACAGACTAGTAGTAAAGGACCTAGAAGAAGTAAAAAAAAAAGTGGGGGAAGTGGAGGGGGGAATAGGGAAAGAGAAAAGAAAATCAGCTACATTTGTGCCCAAAGAGTGAGGTTTTAAACCATGATAAGGAGTAAGGTGGATATGAAAAAACGGTAAGTTCTTTAAAGGACTTCACTATCTGGTTGTGGACTTGAAATGCACCTTCAGAAAAGGCCCGAGAACAACTATTAAACAACATCTCCCATATCTGTTACCATAACCATTACTCAAATTTAGGCCCCCATTTCTTTCTGTATAAGTACTGTTTGGGCCGTTTAACTGGTGCATCTACTTTCAGCGTCTTCTCCTCCAGGCCGTTGAATGACACTGCTGCCACATTTTTTTTTCCTAAAGCCCTGCTCTGATCATATTAATCCTATGATTAGAATTAGCCATGTTCCTGCTGCACACTCTTCAGTGGCTCCCCTTCACTTACAGAATTAAGTCCAGGCTCCGCAGCAGTACATACAAGGCCCTCTAGTCGGTGGCCCTTGCTTACCTCTCTAGTGTCATTTATGTCCAGTTTCTCCTTTGTACTTTAGTAATGCCAAACTGACCCCTCTTAAGATGCTCTCTACCATCCCCTTCTCTTGCTACGTTAACTCGGAGTTATCCTTTAAGACTTACCTTAGTTGTCATTTTCAGGAAACTTTCCCTAACTCCATCAACTGGTGGATACTTTTCTGTGCCCTCATAATACTGTGTGCTTGTCTCTAACATGGCCCTTAACCACCTTGTTTCTGGGTCCCCATGCAGATTACACTCCTTGAGGACTGAGACTTTCTGTTTGTTTTCACAGGGCCTAACACTTGGTAGATGCTTTCCTTTGTTGAACTGAATGAATGAGTGGATTCTGCGTTAACCCGTCCGCACTCCATTCTCCATACATCTCAGCTCAAATGCCACCTCCTCCCTGATATAATTCCTGATTGCCCCATTAGTTTTGTGTATTTTTGTTAAACATTTGGTTGATTTATTAGGATTCCCCAATAGCTTCCTTCTTTTCCTTCTCTCACTTTCCCCAATCCCTTTAACGTGATTCAGGACTCTACAGCCTGGGAAAAGAGTCACTGCTGGAACAGCTGGCCCTGGAGTTTCAGACCTGGGTGGTATTGAGTCCTCGGCGCCTGGAGTTGGTGCAGCTGCTGGGCCTGGCAGATGTGTTCACAGTGGAGGAGAAGGCTGGCCGCATCCATGCTGTGGACCACATGGAGATCTGCCATTCTGCCATGCTGCACTGGAACCAGACCCATCCTACCATCGCCATCCTTCCCACAAGCCGGAAAATCCACAGCTCCCACCCTGATATCCACATCATCCCCTACTCTGACCATTCCTCCTACTCTGAGCTCCGTGCCTTTGTCGCAGCACTAAAGCCTTGCCAGGTGGTGCCCATTGTCAGTCGACAGCCCTATAAGGGCTACTTTCAGGATACCCTGAGCCCCAGGCTCTCTGTGCCCCTGATTCCAGACTCTGTGCAGCAATACATGAGTTCCTCCTCTAGAAAACCAAGCTTTCTCTGGCTGTTGTTAGAAAAGAGGCTAAAGAGGCCGAGAACCCAGGGTGTCGTGTTTGAATCCCTTGAGGAAAATGCTGATCAATCTCAAACTGACAGGGACTCAAAGAAGGCCAAGAAGGAGAACCTTTCCGGAGACCTTGAGAAGCAACCCTCCCTCCATCCTTTGCAGATCAAGAAGCAGCTGTTCCCAGACCTCTGCAGCAAAGCACGGGGTGGGGCCGTCTCCCTCTCTGAGTCCCAGAAGATGGTGACTGTACCGACTGCCCCCTTGGGTTTTTCAGTGCACTTAAGGTCTACTGATGAGGAATTTCTCTCTCCAGAAACTGGGGAGGAAATTGTTGTAGGGCCCCACTTGGTACCCAGGGGAGACAAGGATGGCTCAGCAGCCACAGGGAAGCAGAGCGCGTGGATGGGCCAGGATTCTCCCCTGTCTAACAGCAGCCAGGCTGCCCCTCTTCTGGCTCCTGAGTTCAGGGGCCTGGCACTAAAATACCTTCTGACTCCAATGAACTTGTTCCAGGCAAGGTTCTCTTCCAGGGGCTTTGACCAGCAAGTGGAAAAATACCATAAACCCTTGCTAAAGGACAGAGAGGAGAGTACAGAATGACAACCTTGCTTGATCCAACACTGCAGTTTTGAAGATACTGGCTAGTGGGGAGAGTTTGTTTTGGGCCTTACTTTTCTGTCTTCACAGGATCCTTACAGGCTCAACCTAGAAGCGACACTTCTCAACGTGTGTTCATTGGAATCCCAGTGCCTATGGAATCCTTAGTTTTATAGTTGACTGTGTTTAAGAAACACTTTTCATTATAACCCCTTCACAATAGACGTGAGCATATTAAAGGTTCTCAGAAGCCCTGCAGTAACTTAATCTGTTTAACTTTGTTTAACCCAGTATTTCCCTAACTTTTTTGAACATAGAATCCTCTTATGTAGCTGCAGAAAGAGAGAAAGAGTCTGAATCAAAAAGGACCAAGTTATTCCCATTGTTACTTTGAGTCTCATGTGCCATTCTCCCTGTCCCCTTTTCCCTCTTCCTAGGTAAAAGTCGCTGGGTCTGTTTTTTAAGTTAGGAACTGTGGTGCTGGAGGAAAGTGGTGATCCAGGCAGCACGTTCCAATCCTGAATGTCACTGACTTGCTGTGACCTCATTCAAGTGACTTCCTGTCTCTACCTCTGGGAGGGAACAGGAAGTGATGAAGAGCCTTGGAACAGAGGAGAAAAATTCCACATCTGCCTCCATGAGAGTTGCAGTTAGTGTCACTGGGGACCTATCTGGAACAGAGCCAGCTGGGGGATTGGGCACCCCTCACCAGGGCAGTACCTGGAACCCAGGTGAACATTAGGCTTAGGGTATGACAGGCTTCCCAGCTGCCTGGTGGCCCTGACTGTTTGGCTGAAATAAAGTTACAAAAGATCAAATGTGCTGCCAGATATTCCTGATTGTTCACATAGCTGGGATATTTGCTGCTCCCCCCTCCCCCCCGTGTTGGATTGAGTAGGGAGCCAGAGCATACAGCCTGTTTGTTTTAGTATCCAGGGCAGAGACCAAAGAGCCAGCTGGTTAAGGGGTGGGGGTGGTGTTCAGTTCTGCCCTGTCCTTCTGCTCACAGCCTGACAAAATGCCAAACCAATAAGCAGGACAGCAGATACCACAGGCTCAGAGAGAGGGCACAGGCACGTGGAGCTGGGCGCATGGATTAAAAACTGCTTCAGAATGGAGCCTCGAGCCTTTGCAATGAAGCCTCTGTTTCTTGTTCAGGAAAAAAAGTTTTCTACTTTTGGAGGAAGATAGGAAGAGTTTAGAAAGCAAAATAAGGCTGTGTTCTTGGGCAACCATACACAGCTCTGTTTTGTCAATGGCCTTCACTGTAAGCCTCCCATGAGCCCACTAGGAGCTGCAGCAGGTGAGGCATGTGGGGCAGCAGGGAACATGGCCATTGTCCTGGGCCCAAGTCCAGGGCACCCTGGGCAAACAGAGATAGCATGCTTAACTAGCAGAGCCTCAGTTCCTTGTCTGTAAAACAGGGACTGAGATCCTACCTCTCCTGACTGTCGTGGAGGTTAGATAATGGGTCAAGTTCCTAGCTCAGTGCTTAACACATGATGGGTAATTCAAATATTGGTTCTCTTAGCCTCTGGTTCTTTAAAAACAATTATTCTTTATATAAAATAAGAAACTGGAAATTATATAAAAATATAAAGAAGACAAAATCAATTATAATTCCTCCATGTAGATCAATTGTTTTCTTCTAGTTTTTTTCTGTGCATGTAAATATTAAATATGTAAATTTTTTCAAAATTGGGGTGATACTGTATATAATTTTATATTCTGCATTTTACTTTCTTAACCGTATCTTAATCATTTCTTTGTATCATTAAATAATATTTGAATGTCATTTTTAATAGTTGTATAATACCCTAAAATAGTATACCTTAATTAAAACATTTCTATATTATTCAACATTTTGTGTGCCCTTTTTTTTTCACAATTCTACATATTACAATGAACATCCTTATGCATACATCATGGCATTTTGTTTATTTCCTTAGAGTAAATTACTGGAAGTGGGATTACAGTTTTAAGTTCTTGATGCAAATTGTGCAAATTGCCCTTCAGAAAGGTTTCCTTACCAACCTTTCTGAAGAAGAGGCTAGCATTCAAATACCTTGAAAACTCATTAAGTTCAAAGGATGTCATTAGAATGGTACATGTAAACACATGGAAAATCATCTTGTGTGTTAATATTTATTAAGCTGTGTGGGCAAGGCTTAGCCTGACTTCCTGTAGGAACCTCTAGCTGCCTCACTTCTGTACTACCCAAGGTGTCTGGGAGAGATAAGGTAGTCTTCAGTACAAGGGCCTCCAGATTGGCGTTATCTTCTAGCAGCAAGGGAACCTGTCCTTTCTTGGCACATGCTGTGTCACACGTATTCCTTGAAGTAGGATCTATGTGAATTTAGATGGGGCAGCAGAAGCAAAGGGCTCTGTGGAATTGAGTTGTTGGTGGCATGTTTTGTGTTTTAATAATAGAAAAATTCTGTACTATTCTCCTAAAGTAAATTTGTCTGGCTTCTTGTAATAGAGATTAGCAGTTGCCTTATTTGTTTGATTTCTTAACACTCATATAAAAAGGCTGCATTGCATATATCTTTAAGTAGCCAATTTAACTTATTTTGAGAATCTAAGGATGATCCCATAGACCTAAGATCTTGCAATTAGGCTTGAAGATACTGGGAGAAAAGAAGTTCCCTAGAGATCAATTAGTTATTTGTTTCATGATCTGTGGGAAAACTTGGACTTTTCCACATGGAGACTGACAGTGACTTAAGTCCCCTTAGAGAAGAAAATCTGCCTGGCTGGCTTTGGGGGACCATCTCTCACTTCTGACCCACACTGCCCTTTGTGGTAGGAAATGGGAGATAATGGGAGTCTGCTTTGGACCTGGGTTCTCTATCTCAAGTCCATTCCCAGGGAGACAGTTCTCTGCATTCTTGGAATGGTTCTCAAGCAGGAGAAATTCCATTTGGAGGTCCGTGTGCACATATTTTTGATGCTACCATTAGTGAGTAGCTGTCAGTCTGTTAATCTTCCAACCCCTCACCCTTCCTAACTACCACCACAACAAGTTGTTTTGCCTTGGGTTCATGGTGCATCCCTCTTTCTGCGTCCCTCTTTCTCTTCCCCACGACGCCCCATCCACATTGGTACAGAATGATTCTGCTTACCCTTATAATTATCTGAATCTACAACTGCCTGTGGGGGATTCTTAGAATGGTTAAGCTTGTCTTTATTTTGACCACAATGCTTTTATTTAACTATGCTCTTCCCTTGACTATGTCATTCCTGGGTAACTTTCTCTTCTTTGAACACATCCTAGACCAACCAGATCACAGAAAGCTCCCAGAATCTTGGGTTTGGTTCTTTTCCTGGACAGATAGCTTACTGAATCATCTTTCAATCATACAAAACTTCTGGCTAGCCTTGGGTTAGTCTTTCCCTTACCATAGTCACATATTTAAAACACTATTGCATTATGGCTAGTTTACCAATCCTGAATCCTCTCATCAATTTACAATAAGTTTAGGGAGAGGAGGATGAATATTTGTGCCCAGTGCGACAATCCTATTCTTTTTTTTTGCTGAAGAAGAGTCGCCCTGAGCTCACATCTGTTGCCAATCTTCCTCCTTTTTTGCTTGAGGAAGATTATCCCTGAGCTCACATCTGTTGCCAGTCTTCCTCCTTTTTGGCTTGAGGAAGATTAGCACTGTGCCCACATCTGTGCCAATCTTCCTCTACTTTATATGTGGGTCGCCACCACAGCATGGCTTGATGAGTTGTGTAGGTTTGCGCCTGGGATATGAACCTGTGAACCCCAGGCCGCCAAAGCAGAGCGGGCCAAACTTAACCACTAGGCCATGGGGCTGGCCTCCAACTACGAACAATCATATCTTAATGTGCTCATTGAAATGTTCCTTTGAGGAACCAAGAAAATTGGGTCAAGTTCACTTACACTACTAATCAGGCTATGTAGAAACAAAGCCTCAGCGTGGGACCAGACTCCTGGTGCGTAGGGAGTCAGGAATATAAAGTTTGGAGAAAAGCTGCTAATAGGTTCTGAGCACCCAATTCCTAAATTGGTTGGGGGGGGGTCCCCTGCCGACCAACAATTCTCTGACACCAGCTGGGTGTCCTATAATTCAACTTAGTTCTGACACTATCTACCTGGACATAGCATCAGATCCCACAGGCTAAGGGCTCAGTCCTACAGGACTGCCCTCCACCCTCCACTTCAGATGCCAATTGTAAGTCCAGGCTGTCACCTGTGCTTCTGACTGACCAGCTATAGATTGGAGGTTCCAACAACCCCCTCCTTGTATTCCAATAATTTGCTAGAGCAGCTCACAGAACTCAGAGAAACATTTTACTTACTAGATCACTAGTTTATTATAAAAGGATATAACTCAAATGAAAGAGATACATAAGGCAAAGTATGGGGAAAGGGCAAGGAGCTTCCATGCTCTCCCCACATCTCCACGTGTTCACTTCCTCCTTTGGAACTCTGTCTTCACTCTGGATGACTTCGACATCTGGCCTCTCAGTTTCCTTGACCTCCTCCATCTTCAAAGACCTTATTTCCCTCTACCTTACCACCCAGTCATTACCAGAAATTGTACTACATCTGAAATCTCAATTTTAAACCTTCTTTTTTCCCAGCTTACTTGCTCAAGTACCTCCACTGCCAATGTTTTACTATTCACAAGCCCTCTCCAAACTCCACTTCCCACCTTCATCTGACTGCATCCCATGATTCATCAATATAATATAACTCCCTTTTTTTCTCTCACTCAGACAAACTTGCCTTGAAAAACTCCAATTTTGGATAAATCATACTATCTATCCACTCTTTGCCTTCACTGGAACAGCTAGATGTTGTTGGAGAAATCACTCAACCAGGCTGACTTGTTTCATTTTAATTTCATGATCTCATACATCACATGGCCTTCCATACTGCTGAGCAATCCTATTAGGTTTCTCTAGTGGGCTTGGTTTCCTGTTCTCCCTTTCTCTTTGTTTTCCCCTCCCACCCACACTACCATCTGTCAATAAATCCTGTTGACTCCACCTTGAAACATATCCCGAATCTTATTTCTTTTCACCATGTTCACCTCTACCACCTTTGTCCAAGTAACCTTTGTCTCATGTCTGAGTTACTGCAATAGCCTCTTAAATGTGCTCCCTGCTTCCAACACTGCCCTTCTCCCCCACCAAATACACTGTCTAGTACCCACAGCAAGCGAGATATAAATGATACCTTGTTATTTCTCTGCTCAAATCCTCCAATGTCTTTCCAGCTCGCTCAGAATAAAAACCAAAGTTCTCATAGTGGTCTGCATGGCCCACATGATCTGCCACCTTCTCTCCTACTACTCCCCACCCTACACTTACTCTACTCCAGGCATGCGGACCTCCCTGCAGTTACTCCAGTGTGCCAGTTAAGTGCTCACCTCACTTGTTCCCTCTCCTTAGAATGTTTTCCACTCAGATACCTACATGGCTCCCTCACCTCCTTCAAGTTTTTGCTCAACAAGGCTGTTCTCGGTCATCTTATTTAAAATTGCAAACATTTGCCTGCCACACCCTCTCCCCCTTCTTTGCTTTTTCTCCATAGAGCACTTACCACTTTATAACACACTATATCATGTACTTATTGAGGTTAGTACGTGCTCACTGTACTAGAATGTGAACTCTAGGACTTTTTTTTTTTTTAATTGTTGTATACTTTAATTTTTATCCATATTGCTGATTTTTTGAATATTAACATTTATCACATTTCCTTTACCACTCTCTCTCCGTGTGTATGTAAATATTTATATATATACACGTACACGTAAATGTATATGTGCCTGTGTATATGTATGTGTGTAAATTCTTTGAGAGTAAGTTCTAGACTTAATTCCCCTTTTTTAGTGTATATTTTTTGTTTAAAAATGACATTCTCTTATATAATTACAGGATAATTGTCAAAATCATGAAATTAACATTAATATAGTACCATTATTTAATCTACAAAGCTTATTCAAATTTTTAGGACTTTTTTTTTTTTTTTTATCTGTATTGTTCACTGTTGTATCCCTAGTGTCTAGAATACATGGCAGTTCTTAATAATAAACACTGATTGAATGAATAAATTAATCTGGAGGAATGGGTGGCTTGCACACCCTTTAGGCAATCCTCCCTCAATAAATACTATTTTCCTCAAACAGGGAATAAAGCAGAGTTCTTAGCTCTCAAGGGGCAAACAACTATTGAAAGCTTAGCTTGGCAGACACTTTATAAATATTATCTCTAAATCTTGCAACTGTCCTATGAGAAAACTAGTGTCCATAAATTCATTCATTCGTTCCTTCAACAAATATTTATTGAATTCCTACTATGTGCCAGGCATGTGTTCTAGACTTTGGAGATATAAAATAGTGAGCAAGACAGAACATGTCCTGCACACATGGAACTTACATTCTAAAGGAGAGAGACTGGCAGTATACATAAATAAAAATCAGATTGTGATAAGTGCTAAGAAGAAAATAAAACTGGCTAATGGGAGTGAGGAGTAGTTCAGATACAGGTCAAGGAAGGTGTCTCTGTGGGAATGACACTTAAGTTGTGACCTGAGTGATGAAAAGGAGCTGGCCAGGTAAAGACCTGGGATAGCATCAGTGCAAAGACTGTGACAGGAATGAGCTTTGTGCCCAAGGAATGTCAAGAAAAGCAAGTGTCAGAGAGGGAAAAGAAGAGGAGATAAGCTCAGATAGGGAGGCAGAAGTTGGATCAGAAGTGACTTATAGGTTAAAGTAAGAAGGTTGGGTTTTAGTCTAAGTGTAATGGGAAGCTACTGGAGTGCTTTAATGCAGGGAGTGATACGATCTGATATATATTTTTAAAAGCAACAGATGGAGAATGAGGCAAGAATGAAAGCAGGAATACCAATTATGAAGTTTCTGCTGCAGTGAGATTGGTGAGCTGAACTGGGGTTTTTGGAAGAAGGGGACTTTGCATTGTGTTTGGATACAAATCTATTAGCATTACCTCTTTAGCACCAGCAGCTAGAGGGAGAAAGACATAGCTTTTTCTCTACCAAAGCTTTCACAAAGGAGAAGTGTATATATAAACATATATATATACCCAAAGATATTATATAGATACACATATTGGGGGGGAATGAAGAAAGGAAGAAAAAATGCATGAGTTTATTTACAATACAAGTAAATAACTTGAATATTTTATGAATTAACACTATTTTCTATAATAGACATGTTTTATAACTATGTACTGAAGAGAAAAAAACATGTTTTACTTGCTTTGGAGTCAACATGAGCCTTGGCGTTAGAGGTTACATTTCCTGAGAGACTAGGATTCATCAGTAAAAAAAATTCATTTATCAAAGAATTCTTACTTTTTAAATTATTTAAATTATTATGAAGTTTTAACAATAAAATTTTATAGAGAATAACATTAGTCCTGATCTTTGAATATCTGCATCTATGAGGAGAGATCTATAAGATATAATGGAGAACAGAGCATAGTCAAATTCAGTCTGAATTGAGTCTTTTTGTTTAATTCACCAAGTTTTAATACAGTAGTCCCCCCTTATCCTCAGGGGCATACGTTCCAAGACCCCCAGTGGATGCCTGAAACCATGGATAGTACCGAACCCTATATATACTATGTTTTTTCCTATACATACATACCTATGATAAAGTTTAACTTATAAATTAGGTACATCAAGAGATTAACAATAACTAATAACAAAATAGAACAATTATAACAATATACTGTAGTAAAAGTTACCGTAGATCTTAGCAAACTCAGCATACGATTTTTTCTCTTTCCTTATTAAGTCGAGAACTTAATAAGGAAATATAGAGGAGGACCTTTTCACTTAAAGGAAGCACTTTACAGCTTCTCTTTGGCATGGCCAAATTGCCAGCATCACTACTTTTGTGCTTTGGGACCATTATTAAGTAAAATAAGAGTTACTTGAACTCAAGCACTGAGATACCATGACAGTTGATCTGATAACCCAGTGAATGATGGACAGGCAGCATATACAGCATTGATATGCTGGACAAAGGGATGATTCACATCCCGGGTGGGATGAAGCAAGATGGCACAAGATTTCATCACGTTACTCAGAACGGCGGCAATTCAAAACTTAGGAGTTGTTTATTTCTGGATTTTTCCATATAATATTTTCAGACTACAGTTGACCATGGAAAGTGAAACTGTGGATAAGGGGGGACTACTGTATTCTACATCCTTACAGAAGATCACCTGAATGAACAAGATAATTTTTGGCTCATGAGAGTACATCTTCTCTTTGCAAGGCTCCTAGTCAACATATACATAAATAAAACCTGCACTCTCTTAATCAAGAAAGGACTGAAAAATCCATATTTATTAGTATTCTATATTTCACTTCTCATAGACTTCTGATTCCACAGACAGTATCAGTGGGGATGAATAGTAGTGGATTCAGGATATTTTTTGGAAGTGACATTGAAGAAATTCTCTGATGGATGGAATGAGGGAGGTATGGAAAAGGTATTACCATCTCCATTTTAAGGATGAGGAAAGTGAGGCTCATGAGCATGCCCACTATCACAACCTAGTAACTAGAAGAATCAGGATTCCTACTAACACTAGGCTCCAAAGCCCATGTTTTTACTCTATACTGGACATCCTGGGAGCAGTGAGGTTGGTCAGACAGAAGCCTATTTTCACATCAGAGAATCTACCCTCTAGGGTTTTGAGAGGGCACCTCCTTCTACCCCACCCCAATGGAGAGAACCACTTGCTAACCACTTGTTGACAGCTTACAAATTTTATAAAAGTGAGCTTCCAAAAGTAATAATAAAAAACTTAAGTTAAATTCCGAGCCAAAGATGAAGATTGTTATTTTGAGATTTCTTAAACTCTCTTCTATAGTTAACTGAATTCTGATGCTTTGAGCACTGTGAATAAACCCTGAGTAATTTATTCAGCAAAATAGTTATTAGTACCAACCACATGTCAGGAATTGTGTTACGCAAGGCACACTTCATTAGGGCCTTTTTGATTTCTGAGTTTGTAGGAAGTGCAAAATGACTTAGCACAAATATTCAATTATTAAATTTCGAGTTCCTATCCTGATGTATTGCTCTCTTCCCTGTGGGTCTCTGTGTGCCTTCCCACAGCATTTGTTTTGGCTTTGGATTTTGCTTAGAATTGATGATAGGGAAAGACATATGAAAAGCAGGCGCTAAAAGCTTGTGTAACAGTTGGTCAAAGAAAAGGTGAGAAGCTACAGAATGGTGGAGGCATGATAATGAGAAACGATGATGATCCAGGCAAAGGGAGAGATCTGTTGGTTTTGATGAATAATGGGTTGGCATATGAAGAAAATGAGAGTAAGATGGTTATGTGTAGATAACGGAGGAAATATAACTGATTATGGGGGGAGGAGGGTCTGAGGAGGAGTAAACATGGGTTGTACGAGTATTCAAGACATTTGCTCTTCCCCCAGAAGAGTCTCTGGGTTGACCCATGAAAATTAGGAAAATTAGAGGTAAAGTCTCTTGCCCATTATCTCTAAATCCTGCAAACCTCCCATCCTCTCCTTTTTTTTTTAACTGAGGTGAAATTCACATAACATACAATTAGCCATTTTAAAAGTGTACAATTCAGTGGCATTTAGTGCATTCACAAGGTTGTGCAACCACCACCCCTCTTTAGTTTCACCTTCTTTCTTCTAATTACTTGTATTTGACTCTTCCTCTTCAATCCCACAGGCATGGCCTTCATCCAAACTCCTATTCCACCAAAGCCATCATTTCTGCTGGGACTCAGTCCCTAAAATGTCCTATTCTGATGCAAAAAGGAAATAAGACTAACAAAATTTAGACTTGAGAGCAGGCAAGTCAGATTTCTACTTGCAATCACACTATTCAGCCCCAGCAACCATCCCAGCTTTGGTGGGGAGATGCTGGGGAAGGAGGGAAGTGTGGAGGCAGGGAGGAGACAAAGCCTTCTCACAACATAGAGGAGGACCTTCCTGATGAAATGGAGAGTACTCACTCACCTGATTATCCTGGGCAGTCTCCTATGCAGGTAAGAGCTTCACTTCTCAGCTTTGTATACCACACTCATCGCTGCCCTGGTTTTAGCATCTAACCCCACAGTTCTCTGGCAGCCTACCACAGACCAATAACCTCTTCTTCTCAAGAGAGTACCTGTCACACCTAAGAGCTCATGTCCCCCTTGTATGATAATATAACAGCACATTTATTCTTCTATTCACATTTTGCATGAAAAATGCACTTAAGATAGTTACTAAACACAAATAGTATCTCACTTATGCCCTAGCAGAAGTAGTTTCATCTTCCTTAAGTCCCGGCTCAGTCAATGGCAATACTTCTAGAAGCTTCCACAGTGACCTCCAGACAGTTAACTGTTACATCCCTCAGCATCTGTAATACCACTTTGAGGAACAATCTCACAGACTTGTGATAATTGTTCCTAATTTGTCTTCTTAACTAGATTGTGAGGCCCTTGAGGGCACGGAATGTGCTTTAGTCATCTTTTTATTCTGTCTAACTCAGTGCCTGGGATTTATTATATAGTCAAAATAAATCTTGGAAGACACTCAATTTTAAAAAGTCTTAATCTAACCCCCTTCGCGCATGCCAGATTTGCCCTTCATGAAACCAGTAAGGGGCCAGAACAACTTTTCCTGGCTTATTCCTGTGAGAAGTGATAGAGCAGTCAAAATGATTCAGTTCATGATTTCCCAGATGTAGCTGAAGTGGACTACACAGACCCAAGAAGCTTCCTTGGATATTGAGGGCTGAATATGGGAACTGACCAGAACAGATTCTATCACCCAGTCGGACCAAACCACCCATACTATGAAAAATGTCAATCACCACTCATACTATGAAAAATCCCACGTAGGAACCACATTGCTTCTGCCCCCACTTTGTTGTTAGTGCCAACGAGTCGATTCCGAGTCCTAGCGACCCTGTGTACAGCAGAGCAGAACCCTCCCTGGTCTTTTTGCACCATCCTCTCTCTTTCCGGTGTTGTCTTAGACAATGCTCCACTGTTATTCATAGGGTTTTCAGGGCCATTTTTTTTCAGAAGTGGGTAGCCAGGTTCTTCTCCTAGTCTGTCTTAGTCTGGAAGCTCTGCTGAAACCTGTCCACCATGGATGACCCTGCTGGTACTTAGCTTTCAGCATCACAGCAACATGCAGCTGCCGCAGTATGACAACCGACAGAAGAGTGGTGTGGTTCCCGACTGGGAAACGTACCCAGGCTGCAGCAGTGAGAGTGTTGAATCTTATCCACTAGACCACCAGGGCTGGCTTCTGCCCCGACTATGCCAGTAAAATTGCTTTTACCAAGATCAACAGCAACCTTCTAATTGCCAAATCCACTGGCCACTCTTCAATTTTTATTCTCCTTTACTTCTCAGAACATTTGGACACCAAAGATTAGCTGCTGCTTCTAGAAAATCTCCCCTAGTTCTCTCCTATATCAGTTAAGACTGATTTTGGCTGCAAATAACAGAAAACACTGTTCTTAAAACATAGAACATTTATTTGTTTAAAAGAAGTCCAGGGCCAGCTCCATGGCATAGTGGTTAAGTTCAGCACACTCTGCTTCAGTGGCCCAGGTTCGTGGGCCTGGATACCAGGTAGGGACCTATACTACTTGTCAGCCATGCTGTGGTGGCAAACCACATACAAAATAGAGGAAGAATGGCATAGATGTTAGCTCAGGCCAAATCTTCCTCAGCAAAAAAAAAAAAAAAAAAGAAGTCCAGAAGTGGAAAGTTCCAGGTTCAATCAGAAGCTCAACTATGTCATCAAGGACCCATTCTTTCTATCTGTCTCCTCTGTTGTCCTCAGCATGTTGCTGTCTTCATCTTTGCTGTCGCATTTATGGTCACAAGATGGCCATGGTAGCTCTAGGCCTCGTCTTCATTCCTTTGTCTCAGCAAAAAGACAGAGGCAGGAGCAAAAGACTTTCTTCTCTTAATGTTCTGTCTTTTTTATGCAAGAGAAAAATTTCCCTGGGAGCCTCCCAGCAGACTTCCTTTCATACTTCATCGACCAGAACTGAGTCCTATACCTACTCCTAGACCAATCGTTGGCAAAGAGAAATGGAATTACCAGGATTGGTTTAGACCAACTGCGCTTTACCCCCTGATTTGGGGGGAGGAACTTGCCTTCCCTGAAATCAAAGGATCTTCATTCAATCTGAACAAAACTGGGATTCTATTAACAGGGAAGAAGTAATATAGGGAATGGCTTTTGGATAAGTGTGGCAGAGACTGGCTTATGTTTTACTAAATCATATCTCTTTTCCTCTTGGGAACACAGCTAGATTACATCATCTCCTAACCTCTCTGCAGTTAGCAGCATCCATGTTCCTGAGTTCCCACCAACATAATGTGTGCAGAAGAGATGTATGTGTTTGCTACCTCCAGGCCTGGCCTATAAAAACTTCCCACACCCATCATCCATATTTCTTCTTTCCTTTATTTCTGGCCAGATGCAAAGCATCCAGTGGAGAAATCCAAGGCTCTAAGGAATGGTGAAGCTGCAAGAATCTAGATGGAAGACGCCTGAATCCCTGAATGACCTCATTGAGCAGAGCAACCCTCTCATCCCTGGTACTTAGCTCTAGCACCTACAATAGTCTGACAATGTGGACAAGCAAGAAAACTTAATTGTGTTAAGCCATTGAGATGTGGAGGTTGTTTGCCATAGCAGTTAGCTAATCCTTACTAGTCATTGAACAGGCAATGAACAATGTCTGCCACAGTCTCCTACCCAAGCTTTCTTTGCTAAAGATACCCTAAAGGAGTCTTGGAAAGAAAAATCCTAGGGACACCTCAGTCTTGCAACCTTGGGGGAAGGGACGAGAAGGGAAATTGTCCATTCGGGGTTGGCATTCACAGCCAAGGCCACAAGCATCCTATAAGAAATCATTGTGGGCCTGGTTTCCAGATCTTGTTTTCTAATATAATTCCTCATAAAAGGAACCAGGACTCCTCAGAGAAATGGCTATTCTAGGACTGGGGGAGGGAAACTACAAAATGAGTCTGAAACATCTTATTATGGGGACATGCCAAAAAAAAAAGAGGAACTTGAAAAGGCACTGACTAAACCTGGAAAATTTCAGCACCCAAATAATTAAAGAAAGTAAGGAATTATAAACCATTGAAAAACATAGTAATCCATGAGTCTGTATCACTAATAACTAGATAACTAAATTAATTTATTAATTAATAAGAGATAAGGGAGGATTGGTACAGGCAAGAATCATCAATAGATGCTAAATCTAGGGGGACATGTCTAATGAGGAGCAGGATATTTGCATGGTCTAAGGTGTCTCCAAACAGATTGCTTATTACAAGGAAAAAAATAATAAAATATACTGTGGAGAAGTCAGACGCCTCAACAAGGTGTTCAAAATTATTATCACCCAGTGAGAGACACACACATCATCTGACTTTGGGTATGATATCCTGAGAAGGACACAACATCACTTTTGTAGTATTCTGGCTAGAAATGGATAACCTGAATCTAATAATGAATAAACATGAGACAAACATAAATGACAAACATCAAATGATGAACATTCTATTATTTAAAAAAAAAAAAGGGCCTGTACAGTCATGCCCTCGTTAACAGGGATACATACTGAGAAATGCATCTTTAGGAGATTTCGTCGTTGTATGAACACCATAGAGGATACTTACACAAACCTAGATGGTATAGCCTACTACACACCTAGGCTATACGGTACTAATCTTACAGGACCACCGTCATATATGCCGTCTGTTGTTGACCAAAATGTTATGTCGTACATGACTGTATTTTTAAAAATAGCAAAGACAGTATTCTTAAAAATATCCAGAAAAGCTAAAGAACTGTTTCAGATTAAATGAGACTAAAGAGATATGACAATTAAGTGCAAAATATGATCCTAAACTGGATCTTGTACTGGAAGGGAAAAAAATGGTAAGAAGAACATTATTGGATTAATTGACAAAATTTGGAATGTAAATGGTAGATCAAAGTATTATATCAATGTTAAGTTTCCTGGAATTGATAATTGTGTATATTGTGTATGTAACAGAAGGTACTTATTCTTAACACATTCAAATATTAAGGGATAAGGGTCATGATGTATGCAATTTACTTTCAAATGGCCAGAAAAAAATGTGTGTGTATGTATGTGTTATCTGTCTACCTATATGAGAATGCAAATATTAAAACAAAAGGGGCAAAATGCTAATAAGTGAATCTGAGTGAAGGGTATATGGGTGCCCTTTTTATTATTCTTGCAACTTTTCTATACATTTGAAATTATTTCCAAATAAAAAGTTTTTTGGAGCCTAGATTAAAAGAATCATTGAGGATTCCTTCTTATAGGTTCAAAGGATTTTTCCATGTTCTGCCTCCTATCCTTTACTTCAAATCTTCACTCTCATGTGGTTTTCCCAGTTTTACAACTGTTGGCTTCTACCTGAATTCTCTTTTTCCTCCTGGCCCCTTGGATTCACTGCTTGTTTGGATGGTTTGCCTAGGTTTGTGACTCAGCCTCTCTCAAGACACAGCCTTTGGTGAGCTTCTCCTCCTTGGCCTTAAGTACTGCAGCTCCTGAGCAAGTCACTTCTTGTCTGCAACAATGAATCTAGGCTCTAGGCCCTAGGGGGATGTCATACCCTAGATGAGACTTCAATGCTTCCAACTAGCAACAGCTCCATCCCCCTCTCCAGCTGCTCTGACTTTGTCTGGGAGGAGATAGTTCACATATCTGCCTCCCTCTCTCCGTGTTCCCTGCTGGATCAAACCCTCATCATAGTTTCCTAGTTAGGCTCTCTTTCTCTAGTCTTCACCCACTCTAGCCAGCTATCCACCTCCCTGCTGCCACCAGATCTCTCTTTAAGCATAGATTCCCTCATAATACCTGTCGGATCAAACCTCTAATAGCTCTTCATTGCCTTTCAAAAATCTAACTCAATCTACTTTATGAATTCCATATCCTGCCACTTCTCTGCTGAACTGTAAGCTCTTTCAGGGGATGGACCATGCCTTTTCTTCTTTGTATCTTTAACTTCTAATATAGTGCCTGGCACACAGAAGATACTCAATAGATATTTGCTGAATGGACAAATGAACTCCAGCTACATTAAACTCTGAAACTTCTTTGACCATACCACGCTCAAATAGTGCCTTCTCTGAATGTGTTCCCTGACTCCGTCATTCAAATCTTATATATGTCCCCATGCTTTTTACTCCTCACTAGACTGTAAGCTCTCTGAGCGAAAAGACCAAGTCTTTTTCATCTTGCATCTCACCCAGTGTCTAGGAGAGTGCCTGGTGTAGAGCAGGCACACAAGTAGTTTGTTGGATGACAAATGAATGATATCAGAGAGAGGAAACTACTGGATTTTAAGAAGTCTTGTGGTGAGATAGACTGAGGAAATGACCTAAGAACAATGAAAACAGAGATCAACAAGTATAAATAAATAAGGTACAAATAAGTAAATTAAGTAGTCAGATGGTGACGCAGAACTGAACAATTACAGTAAAGTGGGGGTCAATCAGGAAAGGCTCCCTAAAGGTGAATTTTGAGATGTATTTGAAAAGAGGAAAGAAAGATAATTTGGACAAGTAGAAGCTTAGCAGCATGTCATGGAGTTAGGTTGAACCAAGGCATGGGAAGCGATGTGTGTGTTTCAAGTCTGCTTTTGGAGCAGGATCTGTTCTACCCCAGAACTCAAGTTCTGCCTTTTTCCTGGCTCCCCACACAGGCCTACTGGCCCACTCTATATGTCTTGATGTTTCCCAGGTCACCCCGATGTAGGTCTCTGTGTTCGCTAAGTTTTTGTGAAAATAAACAAAACTACCCTGTGGGATTGAACACTTTTGCTAACCCTAGTCCTCTAGGGAAATAAACTTCCCTGTGCCCAATAAAATAGAACTGCTCCCAGTGTTGCTAAGCCAGGCGAGAAACCCAAAGGTAGTACAACCACTTCAGCACATCTTTACAAAAATTACCTTTTTGTGAGGAGATGGGGATCCAGAGGTCAAGGATGTATAATGAATGAGATCTGAGAAATACAGTTTGATATCAGAATCTTGTCTCAGCCACATCTGCCCCCCCTCCTCAAAGAGTACATGCAAAAACCTATGGTGCTGGACAGTCACTTTTAGGGCTCAGATCATTGCTGCCTCCAGCACTTGTGGGATAGAAAAAATAGATAGATTATACCACCTGTCTCCCTAAAAATGTCCCCCACTTTAGGAATTAGAACATTTTACACCGCAGGAGGTATATCTGAAGTCCTACAGAATCTCTTGACCTTGGGAGATGGCAACTGTCCTTTTAGTAGGGTAATCTAGTTGTCACGCAGTGTCCACTTTTTTTCAGAATGTTATGTGCCCAATGCATTCCATTTCCTGAATATCCAGCCTTACTATCTCCTGGTGGAGTCAAGAAAATTATGGTAGCATTTGCTCACTGCATGTTTTGAGGGGTTGGGTTCAGAGCACAGCTACTCTTTCTCACCTCTTAATGCAAACACAGGTTTCCAAGGCAGCAATGGGTGAGCCACTAAGGGGCACTTATGTTCTTGGAGGCTTACAGATCCCATACACGGATGTCACTCTGCTAGAACGTCTCGACATGGCAACGAAACATTAAAGCCTAAACTGAGGTAATTCCTCAACCAGTAGGGGGGCTTCCCAGGTAGGCACTGCCTCCTCGCGCGCTGCCCAATCTCTGGGGGTGTCACACCAGACTGTGGTGATGTCACACTGGCTGGACCCCCTACCGCCACCAAGCACCTTTAAATCACCGCGGAGTCTGCCGCGCGGAGGGGTCGGGGAATCTCGCCCCCGCACTCGGTCCAGGCTGGCTCCCCACGGAGGGACCCCCATCCCCACCCCCACGCTCACCCCCACTCCCACTCCCACTCCCACCAGTACTATGCGGTAGTTCTCATCCGTCCGCTCCTCGGCACTTCCGCCTCAGTAGGTGTCATGGCGCGGGGCGGGTGAAGAGTTCCCGCGAGGCGGGGCCGGCCGGATGGGGGCGGCCGCTCGGCGCTCAGCTCATCGGGTCTGGCGACAACGGCGGCTGCGGAGCGAGGGGCCCGGAGGTGGCCCCGGGCGGCAGCGGGAGGCCGAGGCGGGAGCGCGCGGGGCTGAGGCGGCGGCGGCGGCAAGAGGCCGGGCGGCGGAGCGGGCGGGAGGCTGAGGGGGCTCCCCCCGCGGGACGGGCGCGGGGACGGCTCCGGGGGGCGGGGGCCGGGGCCCGGGCCGGCTCGTGCGGGGGGTATGATGACCCGGCGGCGGGGCCCAGGATCTCGTCTCCTCCGCCGCCTCCTCACGGCAGCCCCAGCTCGCGGCTGAGAACCAGACACACCGGCGGTGAGTGGGGACGGGCGGGAAGGGGTCTCGGCAGGGAGCGACCTCCTATCCGCTCCCCGAGGCGGGGCCGGACCGGCCCGGCCTGCGGGGGGCGCTTCCCTCAGCTGGCCCCCATCCGGACCCGGCGCCGCCTCCTGCGGCCCGGCCCCTCACGGCCGCCGAGGGGATTGCGTTCCCAGGAAAACCAGGGAGGCTCCGGGCTCGTTTTCGGGGCAACTCCCCCTGTCTCCTGCCACTTCTCTCCTGGGCGTGTTGTTGTCCTCAAATGACAGGAGGCCGCCTTGCGTCTCCTCATCCGGCCGGTTTTTTTCCCGGCTGTCGTGGCAGGGTCTCAATGTGTGGCTTGTGCGTGTGTATTTCACAGCTCTGCTTATCACCATGGTTTTGGGTGATCTGTGCTGTTTGGGACCAGGAAGCGGTGTCTGGAAAGGACGGAGGTGGTGGGGTGGGTGTGGGAGCTTTCCTATTCTCTCCGCGAACGCTCTGTAATCGTGGTTTGTAATTTGTAATGGTGGAGACTCCATGGGACCAGCCCACCTAATGTATATCTGTGCAAGGCACATCTAGAGGTCTGGCTTGGGGGGAAACTTTTGCTGTCTGTCGCCACTTTCCCAAAGCTTTCGTTAAAAAAAAAAGAAAAAAGGTGAGGAAACAACCAAAACTCTTGGGTAAGGCCTGCACTGTTCACGGATCTGTGAGAAAGAGGCCCTTTTTTGTGCCTAGCAACCAAGACCTCGGAGCTCTGGTTTAACCTCCCGTTTGTTGTGGTGACAAACCGTGAGCATTGGCCTGTGTTTATGCTGGGCGCGCTTTCTTTCCTGTTTAGGTGGGGGAAGGGAGGAGGGACTAGAGAAGGGAAAAAACAACCCCAAGCTCCAATATGTCTTTTCTCCACTTAAACCACTGACTCAGTTGTAGAGAAACTCCTTTTGAGGCAGCCCTAGATGCTTTTTCTTAGTGACACTTTGGGAATTTTCAGTAATTGCATCAAACTGTTCATTTCAACCATAGACTCTTCTGCCCAGTCTATCCTTTATCTTGTTTCCTAGTAACTCGGATGAAAACAGCAGCGTGGCTTCCTGCTCCTGATGAAGTGGGGTTAAATTAAGTTGCTGATGCCCTCAGCAAAACCTACAATTTTGCTCTTGTTTGTGTAAAGCTATTTTTGATTCCTGGTCTGTAGTGTTGTTGTTTTTTTTAAAGATTATAGAGAATGCAAATTATTACCAGCTTTTTTTCATATATAGGTCTAAAGCCTTCTGTAAAACATTTAAAAAATCTAACAAGTCCTTTTACCTAATAGTTGTTATTCAGCTGGTGATTTTGGATCTTTACATGTAATTATCTCAGGGTTCTGTGTTATAATACTGGTATGATGAAGTCTATCATTGACTTTAAGATACTGTGCCTGGCTTGAAGGATATTTTGGTAAAGTACTTGTGGTTGGAACTGGAGGCAGCCAAGCCAGTAAAGCATCTGAGAGGTAAAACGGTGAATGAGATTTTGTAAACATACTGGCTCTGGTTGGTAAGTAGGACTTTTGCTGGTGATATGTTTATGAATACTTTATATATCTTTGGACGTTGTAGTTTTATGGTTTGTAGAGCAAATTGATTGGTAGATTGTAGAGCAAATTGATTTTTTTCCTAAAAGAAAAAGAAGATAATCTCAAAATTCTCTGGAAAATAGAATTCTTTCATTCGTGGTTTTGTTTTCATCTGCACAGCTCAGTCAGTGGTTGTTGTTGGTAGAAATCAGTGAGCCTGCCTTGTAAACTTCTTACACTTAGAACTTGTGCAACTTGTTGTTAGTTGTATATTGTAACTGGTCCTTTTGTAATTCGAAGTAATTTTGCAAACATGAACTTCCTGATCTACTCTTTTATTTTCATTTTCATAACTATATAAAGCAATCCGTACTTTTTTTAGGATTTTTTTTTTTTTTTGAGTTACAGTTATTAATTCCTCCAAGTTGCTTCCCTTAGATTTCAGGCCATTCTGAACACAAGCCATGAAAATCATTTTTCCTTCAGGTACCACTTCAGCAATTACTGATTTGCTCTTTGGTTCCTTTTTTGGTTTTTGTTTCTAATCTCTCAGCTCCCTAAATGCCTTATGTATTTTTGTAGAGCATAATTTGGCACTAAAAAAAAAATTTACATCCTGTTTTTATATTTTTTTCTTGCGTGTCATATCACTTGAGCAACATTGTAAGCTCTCTGAAGATAGGGAAACTTATGCCTATTTCTTTTGGGTTCTTTAAGGGCACCTGGTATAGTGCTGTCCCCAGAGAGCTTAACGGAAGAGAATCAGAAGACCTGAATTCTTTGCCAGCATCGCCACTCATTAGCTCTGTATAAAACTTGTTTGGCTTTCTTGGGTCTCCTTTTTCTCATCTTGGAATTAGGGAGTTTTGGAGAGTCTTTTAAGGTCCGTTTTAGCTATAACAATCTCTGTACTTTTTTGCCAGTGTCTTCTGCTCCAAGCAAATACATCTTCTTAATCTGAACAGTTTTTCATTTTTCCACTTCCCCTGGCATGCTGGGAAAAGTTATCTCACTCATCTGAAAGAACTTCTTCCACCTTCCATATGCCTAATTGTTGTTACCTTACTTAAGTCTTGTTTTCCTTAGTCCTTTGCTGGCTGATCTAAACAGAGGTCTCTCTCAGTGTTTATGTTTTATATTGATTTGTGTGTTGTTAATGTGACATTTTTTTTGTGCTAGAACTCCTCAGGGTATGGTTTTCTTTATTCTAACCTTTTTAGACCTCATAGACTGTCGTGTGCACATACTAAGATAGTACCTTTTTACCAAACACAAAAAGCACCTCCTTTTCTCTTGTTTTGTTGCTATGGATTTGTCATTCCAAATAAATCTGAGAGAGCTATTGAAATTTAGGGGAAAATATCCTGCTTGGAAGGAAAGCACCCCTCTGCCAGTTTACCAGAATATTACAAAATTTGTTTAAATGGCTAGAAATTACATAGAATTGTAGGGTTACTCCTTTGTCAGCTAACACCACCTATTCCACACCCTATTTTTGCATACTAGTTGGGGAACTGGCTTGTTTCACATAGTTCTTTATGAAGGAAGTGCTTACAGGAAAGGGGTAGGGAACTTTGATTCAAATGGTGTCATTAGAGTTTCAAGCTTATTTTTTCCTTCTGTATTACTATACTTTGAAAAGTAACATATATATTCTCTTGTAGACAAGAGACTGTAATTTCTGTCTCATCATGTGAATATTTCTGTAATTTAGTCAGAATGACTTCTGAGATCTTCTTATGTTTATATATGGAGAAGTAATGTGATCTCTTTGTGGTCATTCATTCTAGCAAACATTTGATGCATACTATATGCCAGCCATTGTGATAGATGCTGGTGATACAAAAAAAAAAAGACACCTACTCTGCTATTGAGAATTGCTCTCATGGAACTTGCAGCTTAGAAGAGAAGTCAACTTTTAAATAAATAATTACAAATAGTCATACTTAGAGTAAAATCCAGAGTGGCCCACAAGTCAGTATGTGATTTGGCCCTTGTCTGCCTCTTTGGGTCCTGCTTCTCTATTTTCTCCCTTGTTCCATTCCATCCATACTGGTCTGTTCTTCAAATAGGCCAAGAATGCGTCTTGACACTAACTGTTCTCTTTGACTGGAATGGCTCCTTCTTGTCAATTAGGTCTCTACTTAAATGCCACCACCTTACAAGGCCTTCCCTGACCACCATCTCTCCCCATCCCACCATCTTTATCATATCATTGTGTTAAGTTTTCATCATAGCTTTTATCACTAGCTGCTGTTTTCTTGGGATGTGTGTGTGTTTGTCTCCTCAGTAGAATATAGACTCCAGGAGATAAGAGATCTTGTACGTCTGGAACACCACTATTATCCCTAGTGTCTAGAACACTGCTAGGCCGATATGCTAGGTACTCAATGCATATTGGTTAAATGAATAAATGAAATAAGTAAGTACAAGTGTGGTAAGTGCTAAGAAGTAGTAGAGGATGCTGTGGGAGCCTTTACCAGGAAAACTAAGAAGTGGCCCGGGGAAGGCTTTCCTGAGTGTATTTGTTAGCATAAGGCTGACTAAACAATAATCTAGCTGAAGAAAAATAGTTTTTCTCTTATGTAACAGTCTGAAGTAAATGTTCCAGGTTGAAGTGAGCGTTCCTGGTGGGCAGGCGGCTCTGCTGTACATGATCATTCAGGGACCCGTGTTCTTTCCATTTTGTTGCTCTGGCATCCCTTGGGTGTTGTCTCATAGTGGGGAAGCTGGGTCTCCATGGGTTCCTGGTGGTGGAAAGGGAAAGGAACATGAAAGGCTTACCCACACATCACTTTCCACTGGAGAGAGGGACTGGTAAACATAGTCTAGCCGTGTGCCTGGGATGAAGGAGAGAGTAGATTTTGATCCAAACCAACAGCCGGTGCCACACTGAAAAAGTGAGCTTTAAGCAGAGATTAAAAGGATAAGTAGAAGTTAGAAAAAGAGAAGCCTAAGAGGGGAAAATGAAGTTCAGAGAGGGAACATTATGTGTGAAGGACCTAAGGCAGGAGAAAACAAGGCCTACTCTAGGAACCCAGAGAAATTTAGTACTACTGGAAGAGCAAGGGAGGGAAAGAGTGGAGGAAACGAGGCTGCAAAAATAATCAGGGGCCAGGGCCCAGCCCCGTGGCCTAGCGGTTAAGTTCGGCACACTGCACTTTGGTGGCCTGGGTTCAGTTCCTGGGCACGGACCTACACCACTTGTCAGTGGCCATGCTGTGATGGCAACCCGCATACAAAAGAGAGGGCGATTGGCACAGATGTTAGCTCAGGGCGAATCTTCCTTAAGCTAAGTAAGTAAGTAAAAGTAAGTAAGTCATTAAGTAAGTAAAAGTAAGTGAGTAAGTCAAAGTAAGTAAATAAGTAAAAGTAAGTAAGTAAGTAAATAAATAAATAAATAAATCAGTGTCCAGATCTTATGAGACCTGGCAATCCAACTCAGAGATTTTGGACTTTATCCTAAGGTTTTAAGTAGGGGACAGAGACACATTTTTTAAAGCTTCAAGAATTGGGAGAAGGGAGCTTAAAAAGGGGGCTTTAGAGTTGGGGGGGAGACAAGTTAGACTATTGAAGTAAGTAGTCCAGGATTGTGCAGTAGTGGGGGGGTGGAGAAAAATGGGTGGAGTAGAGAGTTACTTGGTATTCTGCTGAAAGAGTGTTCTTCCCAAACTTGTCTTGCTTTATTTTTAAAGAACATGTATTCTTGTTTACCTGCTTTAATGATATGAACACTCTTTATATATCAGTGTGCTGGACAATGTGTACATCTGTACATGTCAGCTAAGGACAAGTGCTAGAGGAAGAAATCAATATACAGTACTGATTTTAGGTTATTTAGGTCACCAATTATTAAGTTGTATTAAAGAGGCAAAGATGACACTAAGCAAAAGCAGTAGGAATTTATTATTGGTGTGTCAGGGAAAAGATGGAAGTTACTGAAGGCTAAGGGCAAGACATAGACAAGATTACCTTGATTGTCATATCCAACTTTTCCATTCATAGTTATAATATTTGAACTCTGTGTAATAAGATTGTCTACCTGTAGTGCCCATAGTGTGGGGCACCCAGTAAATGTTGTTAAATAGATGTGACCCTGGCAGGGAGTTGGGAAGCTGTTAATTTGACTGTTTTGGAAAGCCATGGATTCTAGCAATACTCAGTCTTCTTTTTAGCAATAAGTACAAGTACCAGTAGCCTTTTGCCTGTTAGTTCTAGTTTGGGATTAATGCAGTGGGCAAATTTATCATTATATTTAGATGGTTCAATCCTTGGAAAGTGGGGTTTGAAATGAAAAAACTAGTTTATTGCTGTAGTCAAGAAGTGTAACATTTTCAGGAAGTCAGAAGTAGCTTTTAATTTATAAACTTTTTTTTTTTTTTTGTGAGGAAGATCAGCCCTGAGCTAACATCCATGCTAATCCTCCTCTCTTTGCTGAGGAAGACCAGCTCTGAGCTAACATCTATTGCCAGTCCTCCTCCTTTTTTTTCCCCCAAAGCCCCAGTAGATAGTTGTACGTCATAGTTGCACATCCTTCCAGTTGCTGTATGTGGGATGCGGCCTCAGCATGGCCGGAGAAGCGGTGCATCGGTGTGCGCCCAGGATCCGAACCCAGGCCGCCAGTAGCGGAGCGTGCGCACTTAACCACTAAGCCACAGGGCCAGCCCAATAGCTTTTAATTTATTGGAAGCTATTCTCATGTGAATTGACAGTATTTGTGCAATTTGCTTACCAGAGTCTGATACATAGTAGGTTATTCACAGATATTAATTCTGTTCCACACTTTTGTTTGGGAGGTCTCAGCCTAGGAAGAAAATTGCCTCCCCATTTGCAAAGGCAAATTTTTTGGAACGTATTAGCTTTATCTTGTGTCTAGAAATGGTTGTTTTTAGCTGAATTTCAGAGTGTTATTTAAGCATGTTGATTTTTCGAGGCAATTTTGATTCTATATTTTCTTCTCACCTTGTGCTAGTTGAGTTTGGAATGAGTCTCAGCCACACTGTAAGAGTCCTGGTGGCATATATTGACTTCAGTACTGTTCGTCCTTGCTGTGGGAAAGGCCAGTGAAATTCTGGGTGGTTCTTTCCCTATGGGTGGACTTAAGTTTGTCTTACTGAATAAGAATTATATTCATTTATATACTTAAAATTTCAGAAAAATTTCCTAGAACTTGTGCTTTTTGCAGGGCTCAATGTGAAGATTTGAAACCTGTTATTTTGTTTATTGGGTATGTCAGTAACATTACTCTGGTAAATGCAGTATTTTTAAAAAGTGTCTAGTTATGAATATACTTTTAAGTATTTGGTATTTCATGAATTCTTTTTAGTATTATTACTTTAAGCCCCCATCTTCCTACACATAGCTACAACTGCAAATTTTGTATTCAAATTCTTTTATTAAATGCTTTTAGATATGTAAAATTTGTGCTCGTGTTTTTTGATAGATTGTTAAAATTAGTAGCTCAACAGATATATAATGGAAAACAAATTTCGAAAATTTACTTCCTTTCATTGTTTAAAAATGGGCTCAATTTTATGATGACAAATATTTTTGCGTGTATTTTAATAGGTAAATTTTCTAGAGGTACTACTTGGTTTCACATTTTTCTTTTATTATACTTTGGTATTATGTCAGTGATATAGGCAGAACAAGATGATTTGTAAATTCGTAGCCTCGTTAAATTGCACGGACTTGAGCTTTTAATTTACACTTTTTTTCTCTTCAAGGTTCAAATAAATTATGGAAACTCCTGTTTAAAGTAAATCCAGACTGCATTTTAGAAATTGAAGGCTGAGGATTTGTTCTTCGTTGCAGCTGTCTAGTCCAGTGTATATGGTTTTTAGTTGCATTCAGGCACAAAGAAATTTACACGTTGCTTTTCTATGTTCTGTAACGTCCTTTGTCATGCTTCCTTCCTTTCTGGTTGTGTGTTTATTCTCTTATGACTAGTAAAATTATACTATGTGTATTGGAGTGGAGATTTCCCCCATATCTCAAGGACCACACAGATAAAAAGCAAAGGACAGAAAAAACAAACAAACAAATTAGCATTTGAAAATCCTGCAGTTTAATGTGAGCCGTAGGGAGTAGATATCAGGTTGGTAGGCAGAGGTCAAATCACCTAACAGATACTGAGTCTGCATATTGCTAGAGTCTGTGGTATGTTCTAGTGATACAACCTAAGAACAAGACAGATATGGTACTTGCCCTTATGGAAGTTATACTGTAGCTGGGAATGTAACATTAAATAATTTCAAGTTATAAAGGAGGAACAGAGAGCTATGGGAGTGCATGGTGGGTAGGATGGGGTGGTGGTGGTGGTGGTGATCGTGGGGAGTGTGTGTGTGTTGTGTGTGTGTGTGTGTGTGTGAGGGAACAGTTTTCCCAGTAGAAAGTCTTCAACATGTTAGAGGGCTTTCCGAGAACTGAAAGAAGGGCAGTATGGCTGGAATGGAGGAATCAAGGTGAGGAGATTTTGGAAGACAGCAACCAGATTTTTGGAGAGCTTTTTAAGACAGGTTGAGGATTTTGGATTTTATCCCCAAAGCAATGGAAAACCCTGGAGGCAGGGGGAGGGGGAGGTGGTTAAAAAAGAAAGAACAGTCATCTGATTTGCATAGTTCAAAAACAAAGATCCTCTGAATGCATTCAAGATTAGTTTGGAGGCTACTGGCAGTTTGAACTAGAATGGTTCCAACCCTGGTAGAGAAGAATGGCTAAATTGAAGTATACTTAGGAGGTAGAATCGATAAGATTTCGTTATAGTTAGATACAGGGGAGTAAGGGAGAGGAATGAATCAGGATAATAATATTAAATGGGTTCCAGGCACTAAGCACTTTATGTATATTAAATCATTTAATTCTCAGAATAACTCCATGAGGTATAGGTATTGCTATCACCATTTTATAGATAACAAAACTGAGACTCATTGCCTCCCTGATTTTTGGCTTGTGTCACTATACAGTGGTGTCTCATAATTGAGGTAGAAGACTGGGGTAGGGTGGAGGCTCATAAGTTTGATTTTGGACATGTTGAATTTGAGATGTCTTTAAGATATCCAAGTTGCAGTGTGGAGTGGTTATTTGGAAATAAGGATTTGGAGTTCAAGAGAGAGAAGTCTGGGTTAGAGATAGAGATTTGAGAATCTTTTGCAGATGTCTAATCCTGAGAAGTAGTTATTGAAAAGGGGGAAAAATGTGGAGCCAAGAGAAGAGGGATTAGTATAGAGCTCCAAGGCATCTGAGGGTTGTATGGTTGAGAAAGGAAAAGATGTTTGAAATGGCTTGTATGCTGTGTCAAATGTTTGGACTTTATTCTGAAAGTATTAGCTTTGGGATTAGTCCTTGGGTTTGTTGAGCTTGAGGTGTCTATGGGACATTCAGGGATGGAAAGCTGGGCTGTTTTTCCTAAGAAGAACATCCTGCAGTTCTTCAGGATATCCTCTCTAGGCTTTGTGTCATCCTGATTACTTTCTTCTGGTCAGTTTATCAATGATTCTCTTATAATGTACTGGACGGAGCTAGATCCAATTTTATGTCTGATCTGAGCAGAGTGGATAGCCTTCACTTTGTCTTCCACATTCTGGACACTATTTCTATGAATGTAGTTTAAGGTTAAATTAACTTTTGAGGGGAGGGGAACATTATTGCATAATGTTTCTCTTACCAACTGAAAGTGTTTTTCATATATACTCCTGCTAAACCTTGTATATCGTTGTGCTTTGTGCTAGTCATATTTTGGATCTAGGTGGGACTCTATATTTGTGTTAAATTTTATCTGCTAGATATTTCTTGTGGTTTCTACCCTATTGTGATCCTTTTGGACCTGTTGCTTAGCAGTATTGAGTATCCTGCCCAAATTTGGCTCATCTGTGAATTTTACAAGTATGCCATCTATGTCTAAGTTTAAATAATTGATTAAGAAGTTAATCAGGGCAGGAATGAAGTCACAGCTTTGGAATGAGCTCTGGGGCCAAAGAGCCTGGGTTTGAATTCCAGTGCTGTCACTTAATAGCTGTGTTATTTTGGGCAAATTACTTTAACCACTCTGTACCTTAGTTTCCTCATCTGTAAAATGGAAATATTGATAGTATCTGTTTCAAAGGGTTGTGGTGAGAATTAAATGAGTAATGCATATAAACTGCTTAGTTTACTATTTGGCACATAGTAAGTGATCAGTCATCTAAACTATTATTATTATGGTTATTATTTTATAAACTATCGTAAATGTTTATACTCTTTTAACAATATGTCCTATTAGTGCTGAATCTCAAAGAGTGATTAAAGATGTGTAGTAAGACCAAAAAGTTTATCCTTCTATAATAGGAAACATGTTTTGGAAAATGTATAAAATAAAACCCCAGCCAGATATATGTTTACTTGTAGTTTTTCTAAACCACAAGTTTTCTTATATACAAATTGAGGCGTTGTATGAAATTGAGGGTCTAATTCTTCCTCTCTCTCAATGTAGGTATGGCATCACAGCTGCAGGTGTTTTCCCCCCCATCAGTGTCGTCGAGTGCCTTCTGCAGTGCGAAGAAACTGAAAATAGAGCCCTCTAGCTGGGATGTTTCTGGACAGAGCAGCAACGACAAATATTATACCCACAGCAAAACCCTCCCAGCCACACAAGGGCAAGCCAACTCCTCTCACCAGGTAGCAAATTTCAATATCCCTGCTTACGACCAGGGCCTCCTCCTCCCAGCCCCTACAGTGGAGCATATTGTTGTAACAGCTGCTGATAGCTCAGCTAGTGCTGCTACATCAACCTTCCAAAGCAGCCAGACCCTGACTCACAGAAGCAACGTTTCTTTGCTTGAGCCATATCAAAAATGTGGATTGAAAAGGAAAAGTGAGGAAGTTGACAGCAACGGTAGTGTGCAAATCATAGAAGAACATCCCCCTCTCATGCTGCAAAACAGGACTGTGGTGGGTGCTGCTGCCACGACCACCACTGTGACCACAAAGAGTAGCAGTTCCAGCGGAGAAGGGGATTACCAGCTGGTCCAGCATGAGATCCTTTGCTCTATGACCAACAGCTATGAAGTCTTGGAATTCCTAGGCAGGGGAACATTTGGACAGGTGGCTAAGTGCTGGAAGCGGAGCACCAAGGAAATTGTGGCTATTAAAATCTTGAAGAACCACCCCTCCTATGCTAGACAAGGACAGATTGAAGTGAGCATCCTTTCCCGCCTAAGCAGTGAAAATGCTGATGAGTATAATTTTGTCCGTTCTTATGAATGCTTTCAGCATAAGAATCACACCTGCCTTGTGTTCGAGATGCTGGAGCAGAACTTATATGATTTTCTAAAGCAGAACAAGTTTAGCCCACTGCCACTCAAGTACATCAGACCAATCTTGCAGCAGGTAGCCACAGCCCTGATGAAGCTCAAGAGCCTTGGTCTGATTCACGCTGACCTTAAGCCTGAAAACATAATGCTGGTTGATCCAGTGCGCCAACCCTACCGAGTGAAGGTCATTGACTTTGGTTCTGCTAGTCACGTTTCCAAAGCTGTGTGCTCAACCTACTTACAGTCACGTTACTACAGGCAAGTGGCAAATGCTAAAAAGCATATCTTAAATTAGCTGTCTGTCTTTTTATTTAATATATTACGTAGGACTACATATAACAGTGAATTTATTTACAGATTCCAAGATAAAAATAGGTTAATATGTTTAGAAAAATTAATTCAGTCTAATTCTGAAGATTATTCCTAGTTGAATTATACTAGCATCTGGTTCTTTCTTTAGTACCATTATACCTAATTTTCCCATTTTAAAGAGTCTTTAAATATATAAAGATGTTTACTTATTTGTAATGAATTTGGGCATATGCTGCTATGTTTTCCAGGTTCATATCTTGGCAGGTAAGATGCATTGGGAATAATTCCAGGTTTAACTCCAGCAACATTTTATTCTTTTACATTTTCTTTCTCGCATAATAGGGAGAATTGGATTAGATGATTGCCAAGGTTTCTTTCTGTTTTAACATTCTCCATAATACTTTGAACTTACTTGGTTATCCAAGAATGACCTTGACCTAAGTACCTTATACTTTAGTGATTTATATTTCCAGATTGATACTTCTAACAAAGCTACCTTTTTAATATATAATAATTATTGGAACAGTACTTAAATGCTTGTATTATTACAGTTTTGTCTGTACTATAACCAAGGTGTATTGCTGATAGAAGAGGGGAAAGTCTTTTTAACTGAGCTTTTATTTCTCAGTGCCTCATTTATTTATCTATTTGTCTAGTTATTAACTTTAACAAATCTGATATTCTAATGTTCATGCATTAAATATAAATTGTACATTCACCCAATCAAATAGTAAAACAATAAACAAAAAGATAACTCATAAAATTTATTTATCAGGAGATATGCCAAATACCTATAATAAATTTTAAGGAAATAGAAATTCTGAACTAAGAATTTTATATTATGTTTGAAAATAATGTAAGGATATTTTAACCTGTATAAGGACTCAGAAGATATGCCATCTAAATGGTTTTTTTCTAATTGTGGTAAAATCTACCTAACGTGAAGTTTACCATTTTAACCATTTTTAAGTGTACCATTCATTATTGTTAAGTACATTCACAATGTTGTGTAACCATCACCACTGTCTATTTCCAAAATTTTTTCATCACCCAAAACAGAAACTCTGTAACCATTAGCAATAACTCTACCTCCCCCCACACCCCTGGTAACCTCTGTTTGACTTTCTGTCTCTATGAATTTGCCTACTCTAGATATTGCACATAAGTAGAATCATAGAATATTTGTCCATTTGTATCTGGCTTATTTCACTTAGCATGATGTTTTCAAGGTTAATCTATACTGTAGCATGTATCAGAATTTTGTCCCTTTTCATGACTGAATAATAATTCCATTGTGTGTATGTACCACATTATGTTTATCCATTCATTTGTTGATGGACATTTGGGTTGTTTCCACATTTTTGGCTATTATGAATAATGCTGTGATGAACATTGGCCTTCAAGTGTTTAAATCCCAGTTTTTAATTCTTTTGCATGTATAGCTAGAAGCAGAATTGCTGGGTCATATGATAATTCTATGTTTAAGTTTTTGAGGAACCACTGAACTGTTTTCCACAGTTGCTGCACTATTTAACATTCCTACCAGCAATGCATGAGGATTCCAGTTTCTCCACATCCTTGCCAACACTTGTTAGTTTTTGTTCTTTTGGATAATAGCCATCCTTATGTGTGTGAAATGATCTCTCATTGTGGTTTTGATTCGCATTTCCCTAATGATTAGTAATGTTGAGCATTTTTTCATGTGTTTTTTTGGCCATCTGTATATCTTCTTTGGAGAAATGTCTCTTTAAGTCCTTTGCCCATTTATGAATTGTGTTTGGTTTTTTTGTTGAGTAGTAGGAGTTCTTTATATATTCTAGGTATTAATCTCTTATCAGGTATATAATTTACAAATATTTTCTCCCATTTCATGGGATTGCCTTTTACCTCTGTTGATAGTGTTGTTTGCAGAAAAGTTTTAAATTTTGATGAAGTCTAATTTGTCTTTTTTATTTTGTTGCTTGTATTTTTTGATATCATCCCTAAGAAATCATTGCCAAACCAGTGTCATAAAGCTTTTCCCCTGTGTTTTCTTCTAAGAGTTATAGTTTTAGCTCTTATATTTAGGTCTTTGAACCATTTTGCGTTAATTTTTGTATATGGTATAAGGAAAGGGTCTAGTTTTATTCTTTTGCGTGTGGACATTCAGTTTTCCCAGCACTGTTTGCTGAAAAGACTATCCTTTCTCCGTTGAATGGTCTTGACACTCTTGTCAAAATCCTTTGACCATATATACGAAGGTTTGTAGCTGGGCTCTCTGTTCTATTCCATTGGTTTATATGTGTGCCTTTATGCCAGTACCATACTGTTTTGATTGCTTGTAGCAAATTTTGAAATCAGAAAATGTGAGACCTCCAGCTTTATTCTCTTTCAAGATTGTTTTGGCAATTTGGAATCTTTTGAGATTCCATATGAATTTTAGGATGGATTTTTCTATTTCCGCAAAAATACTTCGTTGATTTTTGATAGGGATTGCACTGAATCTATAAATCACTTTGGGTGTATTGACAACAACGTTAAGTCTTCCGATCCCCCCTCATCTATTTTTATCTTTTCTTTTTATAGTTTTGTAAAACTATGATATTCTTACTTGAGTGAGATGGAGTAAAGAAATTCCTAGAGCCTTTGGTTTCTGCTTTCATGTTGCTCTAGGCAACTTGGCTAATTTTGAGAATCTCACCTCCATTTATTTATTCATGATTTGGAAGATTTAGATTCCAATTACTTTTGCTTCTAATAGTCTCCTTTGAGCAATCCCACCACACATACATAGATACAGCACATTCTACAGGCGCTCTGTAGAGTTCAGTTCTGCTTCTCATTTTGAGCACTGGGGAGGTAAGAGGGAGAGCACAGCTGAGGGATGAGGGCTGATCAGCTCTTGCTTTCTTGATCTTTTCTCTAGTCAATGCCTGAAGGTATTCTTTAACTATTTGTCTACTCTGTCAAAGACAAAAGTACATTCTCTTGTGGAAACAGAAGCAATTTTAAGATTGAAAAAGACAGTGATAGAGATAAGAATTATTTTGTGAAATAATTTTTGATGGAATTTTCTCTTAAAAGGTAAATGAGATTTGAGGGATAAATAGTTCTGTTTGCTCAGCTTTTTCTAATATGTAATTTATTTGAATAATTTTGTGTTAGGTTGCTAGTCTTTGCCCCTTTCCTTATCCTTTTAATTTAATTTAAGCTGTCATCTGAGTAATTTAGTTCTGTTCTGTTTTTATAGAAAATATGATTTTCAAACTTTTAAATCCACTAGTAATTACTCTTCAACAAAGCGTCCTGTAAATCCATTGCATTTAGTTGTTGACTATAGGAGTAATTTTAAATGGAGCTAAGTTTAACCCTTAAAAATAGGAGTTCCTTCTGTGTATTACTGAGTAATTGCTATGCATACTGAGGTTCAATATCCAGGGCTTGAGTATGTTTAGGATTTAACATGAGTGTTCTGTCATGTCACAGTAATACTTGATAATGAGCCCAAGGCAAATAGAATAGCAGCTCAGGCATTCCTTCTTTATCATTAGTTTTATCCATAGTGGTCCTCTTCATATTGCTTTGTTACCTTATTAGAGTCCATTAAGTCCTCACCCTCTTGTCTTTCAGAAAACCTCTGTAAAATCCTTTTGGCCAGTGAAGCATTCTGGCTCCCAAGGCTGCCTTCCTCTTACCCTTCTTTTTAGTGTACGTTGCTTCATCTTGTTGATAATGTGCCGAAATATTATCAGTTGAGGTAAATTTTTGCCACCATGCTGTCGCTGTTGGCCGTGGGCATGGCTAAATGACTCAGGCAGTGGAAATAATATACTTTATTTCCTGGCCCACTGTAAATGTAAAAGTAAACTAATTCCAAAAAAAGTTGCTGCCTTTGGAGCTTGTTTTAGGCACAAAGATTTGCCGTGCTTACAAGCTCAGTGCTTTTCCATTCTGAACAAACTAGCTGGCCTTTATCTAAAGGTGAGATCACTTTATTTGTATGGAAGGACAAGGTCTAGAGAAGCAAAGCATATTTTCACCTTATCCTAGACAAACAAACAATCCAGTTTCATCTGAAACTACAGTTTCACCTAAGCCACAGATGCAGGAAATTAGACTTTATTTAACCTCTCTCATCTGGTAAGTAAGTTTGATGCCTCTGAGATGAGCAGGAAGAAATAAGAGTGTTCATGAAAATTCACAGAGAATGATTTGTGCTGTTAAGTGATCTTAACCTCAGCTTGCTTTGGGTTCCAGTGAAATAAAGCTTTATGACTTTGGAGGCATTTTTCAATTTAAAGAAGTTTGAAGTCGGGAAGTCAAAAGGCAGGCATTGCTATTTCTACCACCTGGTTATAGTAATTAAAGCCTGTCTAGTATTTGTTCTTTAAGGTAGGTTGTATCTTCGAAGAGGAGACCCACCATGTCCAAGTACAATTAATGCCCTTTTCCTACTGAAGTGAATACTGCCAGTTTTGGTTTTTTTCCTTCCTTCCTGTGCTTCAGTAGGTAATCTTTTTACTGCCCAGTTGTTAGAATGTCAGAGCTGGAAAGGGACTAGAAGAGTAATTATCTAACTCAGCCTTCTTATTATACAGATGAAGTAGAACCAGAATTTCAGTGTCTAGAGTTTATATTGAGGGATTGAGAAATAATGGAGGCCAAGGGGAAAGATGATAAAGTAATGAACATATTACCAAGAATTATAAACTGAATTCAGTTTAAAACATTCAGTCTTTAGAGATGAACCTGCTCTAAATGATTTCTTTCTGTTCAATAAAAGAAAATAACTTCAGTGTTTTCATTTCCTAGAGTTTGGATAAGTCTAAGATTTCTAGGCACTAAGAAGCCCTCAATAAACTGAGCAGACTTATTTTATTTTATTTTTACTGCTTTCATTTTTTTTTCTTTTGATACTCACCTTTTTGTGTGGTAGATGTGGTAGAGTTACTGTTTTGAGTGAGCTTTTGCTGGAAATCCTCAGCTGCTTTTGTAACTCCAGAAGCAGGATGAGACCAAATGGGAAAACTGATTCTAGCAATCTTCAGGAGGTTTTTGTTTAATGGGGGATTTTGTTTAATGGGGATTGGGAGCTGGAATTAGTGTTTTTGTGAAACTTGAAGCTTTAGAAGCCCAACAATTATCTCATATTATTGCTGCCTTTTTAAAGAAGTAAGTTATTGGGTGGCCTGGCCCCTCCCTGTGACCTACCTTTTGGATTTTAAAATGTCTTCCTGGTATAGTGGGATTGGCAAAATCAATCTGCTGCTCTTCAATTGATGCTTAGGAATGTTCTAAGCCCAGTTTTTATTTTGGCACAAAGCCATTTGCATTCTCCCTGCCAGCTATTTTTGGCATTGACATGAACATGGAAATTAATGATTCTGCTCACAAAGTAAAAATTTTGTTGTTTTTCAATTTCGGAAAACCTTTTATGTTTTTGGGTACTCTTATCCTCCAGTTGTTAGTGCTGTCAAACTTGTGCTGTCCTAAAAACATGCCACAATGGTTGAGATTTAATTGAATCTGAAATTCCATCAGTATTATGTGGTTCTAGCAGCCTACAACAGGATTCTCACTTTTGAAGGTTGTTTCTTTGGCTGACAAAACCACAGTTCACATCAAGTAGTACAAAGACTGTTGATATTGGTGGTTCCACCCATAGCTGTCAAATAGTGTAAGTCTCAGCAGGCCTGGATCTGCTCCTATTTCTCTGCAAGGATCAGGAAAGCTTCTAGACCCTGTGAAGTCTAATTTGCCCTATTTTCTAAGGTCTGTTGACTTAGGAAATTACTGAGGGAGGATATTCTTATTTAGGGAAATATCTTTATACCCTCCCTGCTCAATCTCCTCCCTTACACACACACACGCACACATACACACACACACACACACACACACACACAATAACAACAACAACAAGCACATATTACTTGAAAGAAAAGTTTGAGAAACCTAGGCACTCCATGAGGAGACCCAGCCTGTTAGATGTTTCCTAATAGAGAGATCTGCTTTTCCATTTATCTCCTGTTAAATGAGAGTTCTGGATCTAGAGTGTCCTTACAGGTTCAAATTCTATGACTTGTAAGAAGGAAAGGAAATTATTTGGAAAAGATGATAAAATGTTGAAGAGCTCAGACTTTGGATCCAGACTGCCTGGGCTCCATCTTTTAGTAATTGTGTGGCCTTGGGCAAGTTACTTAACTTCTCAGCGCTCAGTTTCTTGATCTGTAAAATGGAAATGATACCTTATTACATAGAATCTAAGATACCATTGATTATAAGATGAAACATTATATATGTGCCAATAAGAAAGTAAAGGCACTGTCATTAAACTAAAATATACCATCATTTGCAAGAATCTTCTTAATTTCAGAGATATTAAAATACGCATCTTAGAATTGAGGACTTAACGGTAATAATACCTACTTTCGTAGGATTGTTGTAAGGATTTAGTGACTCCACATTTATAAAGAACTTAAAACAGTGCCTGGCACATGGTAAGCACTATGTAAATGTTATCTATTATTATTATCGATATTAGTGTTATCTATTATTATCATCCTTTTTTTGAACTCATTTATCTCTTAATTTTAGTCACAGTTTGAAAAATGCCATGTATACTACCATGCCAAATAGATATACTTAACTTTTGCTTATTTAGAGATAGTATGATATGCTCAACTCCAGAGCCAGACTGACAGGATTCAAATTCTGGCTCTGTCAGTTGTTAACTACGTGATTTGGGGCAAATTACTTAATTTATTTGCCTTAGTTTCCTCCTCTGTAAATGGGGATAGTAATTTTGCCTTGGATGTATTCATATATATAAAGCTCTTAGTTTATTTTATTACCTTAGTCTTCTCTTTAAGGTTCTCTAGGGTTAGGTTTCTTACTTGGAATATTAATGGAAATGACTATTTCTGAAAGCACACAAAGAGTTTAAAGTTTTAAAATAATGATAATATAGTAATAATGTTGTTATATCTAACACTTATATAGTGCTTACCATGTGCCAGGCACTGGTTAAGATCTTTAATATTTAAACATTATTATTATTTATTTATTTAAACCTTACAACAATCCTTTACAGTAGGTACTCTTATCTCCACTTTATGAATGAGGAACCTGAGGCACAGAGAGATTAAGTAATTTCCTACAGCTGTTAAATAATAGAACTAGGATTTGAACCCTGATAGGCTGGCTCTAGAGTCTGTGCTGTCAGCCACTACATCTCTACAGAAGGCATTTCTCTCACAAAGAGGTATTTATTGATCAGGCCATTTAATTGATTTTTTCATAATTAAAAAGGTGCTAAGACTAAAAAGAATAAATCTGTGATCCTTATTAGTGATGTCAAAATTCAGAAAGCTTTCAAAACTAAAAATCTTTTTCTAAGTTTGGTATAAACTCATTTATTGGCAAGACCTGACTCGAACCAATGTAAGGCTATTTAAAATCTTTATTTAGCCAACTTGACCGCTCATATGTTTTGTTATAGAAATATTAGTGTGTTTGATTATGGGGTACTTCCATAAACTCCATTGGGATTATTATACAATATGTAGTTTATGCACAGTAGTATCTTTCTGAAATTCAAAAAATTCTGAATTCCAAAACAATCTGTCCCCGAGAGTTTCAGATGATGGATTTTATACTGAAGATCATTTTCAATTTCATTAAATCAATGTACCTTTAGCTGATACTAAAACAAGATTTAGTTGACATAGTTAATTTCCCCAAATAATGTTTTTGTTTTTCTTTTTTATCTGCTGTGTTTTGTTTTTGCTAGAGCCCCTGAAATTATTCTTGGATTACCATTTTGTGAAGCTATTGATATGTGGTCATTGGGCTGTGTGATAGCTGAGCTGTTCCTGGGATGGCCTCTTTATCCTGGTGCTTCAGAATATGATCAGGTAAGAGTGTTTATTTGGATGGAAATAGAAAGCAAGTAGTTACTAATGAAATAAATTCTGGGGAAAGAGAAGTACTAGTGAAGTCTTTAGATTGTAGGGAAAGAGTAGTCCAATTAGAAAGAATTTTTTTAAAGAATAGTATTTTCTCTACCTGCTTCTTAGTCTGAAGTTATGTTTGCAGTTCTACAATTAAAAAAGGATTTTATTTTATATTACTTTAGATTGGTACTTTTCCAGACCTCTAATGATTTATTAGAGACTTAACTTTGGTTAACTAATGTGTCTTGTGAGTTAAGATATGAAAGTAAAGATGCAGAATTTGAATTTTAGGAGTGAACTTTGGCTCATTCAGAGCTATTATTTCCTTTTATACATGACACACACTGAAATAAGTACTCTGTGTAGTGAAACAAGTTGGACCCGAGAAGCTGTGATGTATATTGAGTGTCTGTAAAATAGGATTTAGGAGGGAAATCATATGAGTTGAAAAGTATTGTAATAAATGATCTATATGTCAAAACAGAGGCGGTTTAGACGTGCTATAATTTCTTAAGGAGCTGGTCTTGATGGAACAAGTTTTGCCGTGGAAGTAAATTGTGAATTCTCATTTCTTGTTCTTTAAAAAAATGGTTGTAAACACTAAGCTGTAAGCTCTTTGAGGGCAGAGACTGTTTGATTCCACCAGTGCACCCTCAGTTCCTGACATTGTGACGTTTGTTTATTTATTTATTTAGAGAAGTAAATGGTTATCTGGAATTATTAAAAGGGAAAAAGAGCGAAACAATGTTTTTTCTATTCAACTTAGAATTTTGACTCCTCGATCCATTTTAGAGTGATATAACATTTACCGACTTCCAAAAATTTGACTCTTTGGACATATTTTTGAAGAAAACATAAAAAATGAGTTGCTCATGTGATTAGTAACCAGTTACATTGAGCTTTGTGATTTTTTAGTCTTTCCTCTACCTCATGAGAAACAAGCCAGCTTCCTTATTTTACAACAACAGCAGAGAAGTGTGAGGGAGCTTAAATGATGCAAAACTACAGTTGGTTGAATCAAGCCATTGATTTTTCTTTTCGGGTCTTAGACCCTTTTGAGAATCTGGTGAAGCTATGGATCTTCTCAGAAAAATATGTGCACAGTGTTTTGTGTACAAATTTAGGGGATCCGTGGACCCCTGATTAAGAAACTTTGCTCTGAGCAATTACAGCCTCCAAAATGCCATTCCTAGGCCAAGTGTTTTATGGCATCTTTTTAACCCTAGTAAACAGATTGGTATTGTAAATTGCTACGAAGTGGAACCAAATGAAATTAGATTTAGAAGCTAAGGTACAACTGGGGCTTTCCTTGTAAAGCAATAATCTGGTAGTTCTGAGAATTTTTGCGTGGTGCGTAGATGTAAAACTGTGGGTGGTAGGAAGAAGTCATTTTTCCCATGCTGAATAAATAGGATGCTGCTGTTGCAGAGCAGGATTGGGGATAGTTTATCTTGATGCATCTCTGGTTATACAAAAAGATTCCTATGGCAGGATCCCTGTTCTCACAGCTGAGTGTTTTTTTAAGCAACTTCATTGAGATATAATTTGTATACCATATAATTCAGCCATTTAAAGTGTACAACTCAGTGGTTTTTAGTATGTTCACAGGGTTGTAAACCATCACCACAATCGGTTTTAGAACATTTCCATCACTCTCAAACGAAACCCTGTATCTATTAGCAGTCAGTACCCATTGTCCCTTAACCCCCACCCTAGGCAGCCCCTAATCTACTTTCTGTCTCTGTAGATTTGCCTTTTCTAGCATATCGTAGTCATCACATACAATATATGGTCTTTTGTGATGGGCTTCTTGTACTGAGCATAACATTTTTCATCCATGCTGTAGCATATATCAGAACTTCATTTCTTTTTTGGCTGAATAACGGTCCATTGTGTATGTATACATATATGTATATTTATATATATATACCACATTTTGTTTACCCATTCATCTGATGATTGACATTTGGGCTGTTACCCCTTTTGGCTATTGTGAATAATAGTGCTATGGACATCGGCATACAAGTGTTTAAGTCTCTGTTTTCAATTCTTTTGGGTATATGGCTAGAAGTAGAATTGCTGGGTCATGTGGTAATTCTATATTTAACTTTTTGAGGAACCAACAAATTGTTTTCCACGGTGGTTACACCATTTTACATTCCTACCAGCAATGCACAAGAGTTCCAATTTCTTCACATCCTTGTCAACACTGGATATTTTCTGTTATTGTTGTTTTTTTAATAATAGCGATCTTTATGGATATGAAGTGATATCTCACTGTGGTTTTGATTTGCATTTCTCTAATGATTAGTGATGTTGAGCATTGTTTCATGTGCTTATTGGACTTCTGTATGTCTTCTTTGGAGAAGTCTATTCAAGTCCATTGCCCATTTTTGAATTAGGTTTTTTTTTTTTTTTTGTGAGGAAGATCAGCCCTGAGCTAACATCCATGCCAATCCTCCTCTTTTTTTTTTGCTGAGGAAGATCGGCCCTGGGCTAACATCTGTGCCCATCTTCCTCCACTTTATATGGGACGCCGCCACAGCATGGCCTGACAAGCGGTGCATTGGTGCACGTCCGGGATCCGAACCCGGGCCGCCAGCAGCGGAGGGCGCACACTTAACCGCTACGCCATGGGGCCAGCCCCAAGAATTAGGTTTTTGTTGTTGTTGAGTTGTTGAAGTCCCGTTTGTCTGTTTCTTCTTTTGTTGCTTTTACTTTTGGTATCGTATCCAAGAAATCATTGCCAAATCCAATGTCACGAAGCTTTTCTCCTATGTTTTCCTCTAAGAGTTTTATAGTATTAGCTCTTACGTTTAGGTCTTTGAGCCAGTTTAAATTAATTTTTTGAAGATGCTGTAAGGAAAGGGTCCAATTTTATTCTTTTATGTGTGGATATTCAGTTTTCCCAACACCGTTTGCTAAAACACTGTTCTTTCCCCATTGAATTGTCTTGACATCCTTGTCAAATATCAGTTGATCATAAATATAATGATTTATCTCTGGAATGTCAATTCTGCTCCATTGATCTATATCCTATATCTATCATTATGCCAGTACCACACTGTTTTGAGTATTGTAACTTCATAGTAGTTTTGAAACCAGGAAATGTGAGTCGTCTTTGTTCTTTTTAAAGATTGTTTTGGCTATTCGAGTTCCCTTGAGATTCCAAGTGAATTTTAGGGTGGATTTTTCTATTTCTGTAAAAAAAAAATCATTGGTTTTTTTTAATAGGGATTGCATTGAATCTGTAGATCACTGTGGGAAGTATTCCCATCTTGACAATATCTTCTGATCCATAAACATGATTAGATTTATTTAGGTTTTCTTTAGCAGTGTTTTGTAATTTTCATAGTACAAGATTTACACTTCTTTTGTTTAATTTATTTCTAAGTAGTCTGTTCTTTTTGATGCTATAGTGAAGGGAATTATTTTCTTAATTTCATTTTCAGATTGTTCATTGCTAGTGTATAGAAATACGAGTTTTGTAATTGATCTTGTATTCTGTAACCTTGTTTTTCTAATAGTTTTCTTATAGAACTCTAGTTTTAATAGTTTTTTGATGTATTCCTTACAGTTTTCTAACTACAAGATCATGTCATCTACAAATAAAGATTGTTTTACATCTTCCTTTCCAATCTGGATTCCTTTTTTTTTTCCTTGCCTAATTGCTTTGCATTGAACCACTAGTACAATGTTGAATAGAAATAGCAAGATTGGACATCCTTATCTTGTTCCTGATTTTAGAGTGAAAGCATTCAGTCTTTCACTATTAAGTATGATATCAGCTGTGGATTTTTCATAAATGCTACAGCTGAGATTTTATAGCAGATGTTTATGAGTCTTAAAGTCAAATGTGTGTAGCCTCTCTAGATATTAGCTAATGACTTCAAATTTGTTGGGGATATCTTAATTGTTTAAAGTAACAAATGACAGTAATACTTTTTCTTTGCATAAATGTGGGGCTTTTGTTGCTTCATTTTAAGCTGTGTGAAAAGCAATATCTGGATGATAGCTTCCCATTCTTTCACAACGAAACTCTTTCATTCTATAATATTAAAATTTTTAAGTATTTTAATTTTATAAGTGCATCATTGTAGAAAAATTAGAAAAGATGCAATGAGCCAAGAGACAAAAATTTCAGCCTCCATTAGTTCCACCGCTCAGAGGTAACCTGTTATGTTGTGGTATATTTTGTATTTATTTATATGTATAATTTTTTAATTTTCATCATGTGCTTGTTGATACCTACTTTGTGTCAGGTACTCTGGTCACTGGGGATACAGTGCTGAATAAAACATTGTCCTTGACCTCATGGAGGTTATAGTTTGGTGATGGGAAACAGACATTAAGTAAATAATCATACAAATAATTATATAATGCAATTGAGATAAATTGTATGAGGGAAAAATTGTAGTTTGCTGGATGTTTGTGCATGCATGTATGTATCTCTGTCCTAATGCCTCTTGATTATACTCATTTTTTTTCATTGCTACTAACCTAGTCCAGGCTGTCTTCATCACTTACCTAGGCTACTAGACAGTCTCCCTTTATCTACTCTGTCCTCCCTCCAGTCTTTTTCCAGAGTAATTTCTTGAAAACACAAATTTGATCATGCCACTCCCCTGCTATTTAGTGGTTTCCCATCACTTTTAGAATAAAGTGCTAAATCCTTATAGGGCCTCTGAGCCCCTACAAGGGTTGTCCTTCCCCTTCCCTTCTCTCGAGTCTCTAGATTGATCTTAGACCATTTCTTTTTACTTTTCATGCTCTAGCCCCATTGGCATCATTTCAGCACTGGTTAAGAATATGCTTCCTTCCAATGCAGGCCCTTGCACATACTATTCTCAGAGTCTGGAATGCTTCTCCACCACCCATTCATTTCATTTAGTCAATGCCTACTCATTTATTAGCTAAAGTGTCACTTCCTCAAGGAGCTTTTCTTCATCAGTCCCCAGTTTAGGTCAGGTTCCTTTGTTATGTATGCATTTTTTTTTTTTTTTTTTTTTTGTGAGGAGATCAGCCCTGAGCTAACATCCGCCAATTCTCCTCTTTTTTTGCTGAGGAAGACGGCCCTGGGCTAACATCTGTGCCTATCTTCCTCCACTTTATATGGGACTCCGCCATAGCATGGCTTGCCAAGCAGTGCGTCGGTGCGCGCCCGGGATCCGAACCAGCGAACCCCGGGCCGCCGCAGCGGAGCGCGCGCACTTAACCGCTTGCGCCACCGGGCCGGACCCATGTATGCATTTTTATAGAAGCCTATTTACTTTCTTCAGAATATCAACTCAGTTTGAACGAAGTGTCTGTCCCACTTGACTGCAACGTCTGTGAGAGCAGGAACCACGTCTGTTTTTAAAGTTACCACTCCCTGGCTCAATTAGTACTTATTGGAAGAATGAATGAATATGTGCTATATATAGTTATGTTCCAAATATAACTTATGGATATAGAGGAGCATATATACTGTATTTCATAAAATCTAAGACACCATTTATTGAAAGATGTACCATTTTTCTGTACCTCTAAGAAAGAATGCTGCGAATTAAACCATGGTAGCTATCAATTGTAAGATACATCCTGATTTCAAAGATGTTAATGTAGGGGCTGGCACCGTGGCGTAGCGGTTAAGTGCGCGTGCTCCACTGCTGGCGGCCCTGGTTCAGATCCTGGGCGCGCACCAACGCACGCTTGTCAGGCCATGCTGTGGCGGCGTCCCACATAAAGTGGAGGAAGATCGGCACGGATGTTAGCTCAGGGCCAGTCTTCCTCAACAAAAAGAGGAGGATTGGCATGGATGTTAGCTCAGGGCTGATCTTCCTCACCAAAAAAAAAAAAAAAAAAGATGTTAATGTGAAAAAATGTGCCTCTTAGAATCAGAGAAATGTAGTAATTTTTTTTAAAGTGGGATTATATTTCATTTGTAATCTGCTTTTCCTGCTTAGTATATTGTGAAATATCTTTACATGTCAAATAATATACTTCTATCATTTTAAATTTCTGCAGAGTATTTCATTATACAGATTTTATCTTGGATTTTAAAAAACATTTCACCCTTTTTGTATGCAGAAGAAGTTCACATTTAAAATGTTCTTATTCACATTTAAAAAATTTTTTCTATTTTGCTAATATTGTGTTTTGGTTTCCAGTTATGTAGCTCCCACAGATTCAGAGTAATATCCTGCTGTTGTCTAAAATTGTCTTGTGATAGCAGGCCAAATTTGGCCTCTCAGCCATAGTTTGCTGACCTCTGCTTTACACTCTTAAAAAATTGTTGAGGACCCCAGAGAGCTCTGTTTATATAGCTTATACCTATTAATATATACTGTATTAGAGATTAAAACTGAAGATTTTGGGGGGGAGAGATGGGAAGTAAGATTTATTTCATTATATATTTCTTTCTCTCTGATTTCCTCGTAAGTATAGCCATTCATATATGTAGGGGGTGGTAAAAAAAATTGCTCTCATTGGTGGGGAGAGAATCAAATTGCCTTTTCTATTGCTTTCCTGGGTGGGGAGAATTGCAGAGGCAAACAGAAGTGTGAACAGTAAAACTGGGAAATTTTTAAAACGCAAGAGTATACAAGCACATGTTTCATTAGCCATCAGAGCAATGACATCATCACATATCACCCCTGGAAATCTCTACTGTACACCCATGAGAAGAGAATGGGCAAATACCTTCTTAGTATTATTACGAAAATAGTGTTTACTTCATAGACTGCCTGAAAGGGTCTTGGAGACTCCCAGGGATCCCCATACCATACTTTGAGAACTGCTGGCCTAGTTCATAGTGGATATTCAATAAATGTTGAATGAATGAGTACCTGCTCTCTACTGATGTGGGGATAGAGAAGCTAAATTAAGTGCTTAATTTTATGGTTTGGGAGATACGCACTGTAGCACTTTAGAGTAGGAGCAATTGACAGGAACTAGAGTAGCCAAGGAAGAAAAGTTTATGGAAATTTTTTCCTAATCTTTTAAATTTGATAATGTATCAACAAACAAAACAAAAAAACCTTGGTAATCCATGAAATAGTTTGTTAGAAACTGTTCTGCTCTGTCCTAGAAATCTCCTAAAGTTTTCTAAACTTTGTATCAGAGGTCTACAAAAAAAGCAAAAAAGGTTACACACAAAATTTTCAAAACCAAGTTTTCCCTGTAAATAACAGATATAGTAAGAAGGAAGTTACTGAATAAATATTTGGGAATTACTTGTGAGTGGGTTAGCGTTTATATGTATTTATAGATAAACTTCATCTGTATTGATCAAAGTTAATTTCTTTGCAGTACGTTTTTATTGCAGGGCTAACAATGTTTTAGTGTAAAAGTTTTTAATAATTTCCCTTTTTACTTCAAATCAATGTTTTGGTGATTTTGACGTTTCAGATTCGTTATATTTCACAAACACAAGGCCTGCCAGCTGAATATCTTCTCAGTGCCGGGACAAAAACAACCAGGTTTTTCAACAGAGATCCTAATTTGGGGTACCCACTGTGGAGGCTTAAGGTCTGTCTCCCCTACTATACTACCCATTCCTCTACTGCTCACTCCTAACTTTGAATTCAAAGTTTAGTTATTAAATTCTTGAGGCGGAGGAGGGAAAAGTGGAGGATGTATGTTTACAGGAGGAAATACTTTGAAAAATTGTTTCAGTACCCATTTGGCCTTATCCTTAGTTAAAAACAAAATATTAAATACCAGTTCAGTTGGCTGTGGTTATTTGTATATTTGAATCTGAGAAGGAGGTGTAGAGAGTAGTGCTCACCATTAAGTGACAGGAAGAACTAGAGTAATTTAGTAATGACTGTTTTTTAGAGAATTCTCAAGAAATATGACAAAACAACATAATTTTCTAACTGCCCACGTTAAGGCCTTATATATTTTCTTGAAACAAATATCTGCTTTTTACTTCTTAGCCTACTCCTTTTACTTGAGAGATCTCTGAGTAATTTGATTAACCTTGTACCTCTGCCTCTGAGCCTGTTGAATAATTAGCATTTGAAATATTTCACTTTCAAGTAGTTTTAAGAGAAAAATGGTAATGTCCCTTTTGACCTGACGTTCTTCGGGAACTGTGCTACACTGTTGCTTGCACGTTTACTTTATCACTATTGAAAGGGTAGCCAGATATTGAGGTCCCATCTCTCCACCGGAAGATTTTCTGGTTGTAAATTACTTTCATGTTTGCCATCTCTGGTTGGCAAGGTGACGACACTTCTTTCTTTGTATTCTGGCTTTAATTTAGAATAAAATGTGAAAATAATATACAAATGGAATTTTTTTCAAAATCTATACTTTATAGACACCTGAAGAACATGAATTGGAGACTGGAATCAAATCAAAAGAAGCCCGAAAGTACATTTTTAATTGTTTAGATGACATGGCTCAGGTGAGTATAGAAAGTTTCAGAAAGCCAGGCATTTATGTATTTCTTTAATCAGAGACACACTTACATTGATTATATTAAAGATAGATTCAATCTGTTATCTTCTAGTATATGTTTTCATTTTTTACAGAAAAAAGTGTGCTAATATTCTGCCATGTATTGAAAAGAATGTTTGAATCCTAACAAAGGATACTTTTAGAATTAAATATTTCTCCCTTGCTTTTGCTTAAATGGTCTTGCTTTAACAATATTTTGAAATATTGTTTATGAAGGTTTCTTTCTTGCCCATTTTCTCTACTAACTCATACTTACATAGGAGCTAACGTTTATTGAGTGCTTATTGTGTTCCAAACTCTGTTTAAATACTTTATACTTACTATGTCATCTAATCTTTTCAACAATAGAAACTTTTACATTTAAGTCATAATAGTCAGTTTTGCTTAACTTGTTTGATCCAAATTTTGAATGAAAAGAATTTATTCACCTTCATTCTACCAACAAACTCTGCAAAATTGAAGATTTTAATTAGACAGCATAAGAAGAGCTTCCACTTGTGAAAATGATTATACTATAATAAAAAGAATTTCCTCAGGTTTTTTTCTTCAGCAGTATATATATACATATATATATATGTATACATATATGTGTATATATATATGTATACATATATATAGTGCAGATGTTTAGTGTCAGCGTTAAAGGTTAAGTGATAACGTATGATATTTCTGAATTTTCCTCGGAAGGTGAATATGTCCACAGACTTAGAGGGAACAGACATGTTGGCAGAGAAGGCAGATCGAAGAGAATACATTGATCTGTTAAAAAAAATGCTAACAATTGATGCGGATAAGAGAATTACTCCTCTGAAAACTCTTAACCATCAGTTTGTGACAATGACTCACCTTCTGGATTTTCCACATAGCAATCAGTGAGTATGGTATGGTCTCGTCTGGGGCATTTTGCCATGATGTGGTTCTCTGTTAAGTTACCATCTTGTAGCTAAATGGAACTATCACGTGAGTCGCAGCTTTGGTACTTGCATATTTGGCTCACTGATGCTTTCCTTTCTCATTGAAAAATCATGAGATTAAAAATTAGATGTGTAATTTTCCTCTTTATGATTATAAAAACTCTTGATTCATTTTATCTGAAAGTACCCCGGGAAAAAAAAATTGATTCGTATTCATCTTAATTGCTACCTGTTTAAATCTCAGCATTCATTTCAGTGTATCTTTAATCTCTTTTTTTTTTTAGCGTTAAGTCTTGTTTTCAGAACATGGAGATCTGCAAGCGGAGGGTTCACATGTATGATACAGTGAGTCAGATCAAGAGTCCCTTCACTACGCATGTTGCCCCAAATACAAGCACAAATCTAACCATGAGCTTCAGCAACCAGCTCAATACAGTGCACAATCAGGTATTTAGTAAATAATTTTGGAAACTCAAACCTAAGTGGGATAGAAACTAGTAAGAGGACAGGGTGAGGTAAAGAAACCAGTCTATGTTTTGGTGGTCTTGGTTGCTTCTTAAGAATTTTCTGTTTGGCAAAGTGATGGAAGACAAGGTAGACTGGTAACACCTATCAGTCATGTGCTGACAAAAATTAAATACGAATGCCTAATCCAAGCCCTCATAGTCTTAGCATAGTCAAATAAATGGAACCTGGCTATTGTACTACTTACTGCTGTTAGCTGTGCTGGCTTTAGCCAAATGACTCTCCATCTGTTAGAAGGACTTTATATGTCTCGTTACATGTATTAAAGGGCATTTCCAATCATTTTTTTTCCATGCTGTACATTAGATCCTCAGAACTTATTCATCTAATAGCTAGAAGTTTGTACCGTTAGACCACCTTCACCCATTCTCTAACTACCCCCCCCCACCACTCTCCCCTAAGCAACCACCAATCTACTCTTTGTTTCTATGAGTTCCGTTGGGTGTTTCCAATAATTAACTTTAAGAGTGGTTTTGCATTTGTTTGCTAAACAGTGATATTTATGTTTAGGTTTGTTTCCGAAGACATAAGTTTCCTGATTTCTTAGCTAGGTCTGCTTTTTAAGTGGAAGAACATAGATGATTTGGTAGAATTTCACATCCAGCAACTTTTTGCACTGAAAGAAGGGGCAGGGGTGTGTATAGCCTCAACCCACACAGGGCCATTTTTTATTCTTTGTTTTCTTATTCAACCTTATAATATGCTTTAAGTTTAGAGATTAAGAAAATTTCTTAAGCAGAGTTATTTCAAAGACAATTAACATTACACTTAAAAACTTTGTTCTGAGTTTTTCTGGATAGATTCTATGTGTATAAAAATATTATCTCCACTTTATACCAGTATACAGCTATAATCCTTTTGTTTTTAGGCCAGTGTTCTAGCTTCCAGTTCTACTGCAGCAGCTGCTACTCTTTCTCTGGCTAGTTCAGATGTCTCACTGCTAAACTACCAGTCGGCTTTGTACCCATCATCTGCAGCACCAGTTCCTGGAGTTGCCCAGCAGGGTGTTTCGTTGCAGCCTGGAACCACCCAGATATGTACTCAGACAGATCCATTCCAACAAACATTTATAGTATGTCCACCTGCTTTTCAAAGTAAGTGGGGAAACTCCTGTATCATATGGTATTATATCAGAATTACCTGCTTTAGGCAGATCCTTATTAGGTATCTAGTTGTTTAGTTTTGATTTTTGACAAGTTTAAACTCTATCTCTGATTATGAAGGTAACTAAGATTAACAGAGTGGATTTACCCTTTTTACATTGGTTATTTATCTAATTATGATACTACCAGACACATGGGAGTTCAATTAACATTTCCTTATTTGAACTGCCTGATATCAGTTTTCTTACCCATTGAGACCTTGTACCAATGTCACATATCTAGTATAAGCATGTCTTTCAATATGCAGAATCTTGAAAAAATTTGTTGTAAATAGAATTGCTATATATTAAATCTTATTTCCTATATCATTTCATTGTAAAATAAAATTAGTGTTCCAAATAAAAAGTAATTTTATTCTGAAATGTAAAAATCATATTTAAGAATGTAGAAACCTCTTAAGTTACATTCAGAAGTAAAGATCATTATTGAACTGAAAAATCCTACAAGCTGAGGTACTTGTGTGGGGAAGTGATTAAGGTTATCTGCTCCAGCTTATGAATCATATTGTTCCTACAAATTCCTATCAACAGAGGAACAGAGTAGCTGAAGAAGGAGGCTCTGACCTGATGTGTTGCTGTACGATTTTAATTTTCACATTCCCATCATTCCTCATTTTCTCATTGTTCTGTAATCCAGTCTGTCTAGTTCCTTTTTTTCTGAAACATGGGAAATTTGTACGTGTTTATTGATCTGGTGAGCCATTTAAAAGGTTAAATCATTTTAAGGATGTTTTCTGGTGACACACTTGACTTTCCCAATAGAAAGTCAGTGTCAGTATTCTGAGGATAAACCAGGATTCAGGCTCCTCATAGCACTTTACATACAAGCAGGTACCATTTTTATCTTTTTACTTAGTTACTTATTGACTGTGACTCTTTTGTTTGTTTGGTTTCTGACAGACTCGGAGCAAGCAGAAGGAAAAGAGGGGCTAGGGGAGACTGAGAGATTACCGGGAGGACAGGAGAGCGATAGCGATGTAAACCAGGGAGAAACCACAGGGAGAGCGGAGGAGCAGATTCAAAACCTGTAAATGCAAATTTAGCCTAACTTACCAAATTATTTTCTGCATATACTTCATAATAGTAAATTCTGTACTTTGGTTTATCTTACGTTGAGTGATCTTCTACTGAACTTAGCAAATAGCCACCCCACTTCCCCTCACCTCTTCCAAAGTGAGTTACATTGGAACAGTTTTCATATGTGGGACTCTGAAATTTTGTGCTTCTTCTCAGATGATATTTAGGAGATGAGGCAGAACTTTTTAGTTCCTTTAACAAAACAAAATGTAAACTGAAAAGATGAGGGGAAAGTGGTATACCCCTTTTGGTATAATTAGGTAAGTATAAGCTTTGGAAATTTTTTTTCCTATTTAGGAAGTCTAACATGAGCTAGGTAGAGCAAATTTTAAAATTTCCAAATGAATGGAAGTTTTTAAATTAAGGTGATGATGATGATGAAAGCTGATATGTATTACTACATCCCAGATAATGTTCTCAGTGCTTGTACATGTATTCATTCATTCTCACAGACAACCCTAGGAAGTGGGTAATGTCATCATGCCCAATTTTTGGATGAGAAAATTGATCATGATTCCCTCATCTGCCCAGAGTCTTTATAACTAGTTAATGGTGGCACCACGATTTGAACTCAGTGGGGTTCATAGCTTATCTATTTTGAAGTATTATTCTGTACTACCTCTCAGTATTTAAACTTGAATAGCTATAAAGAGTTGTCACTTGATCTGCCAGCCATAGTCATATGCTGGTTTCTGCCCAACAGTCCTCTATCCCAGGTTGCCTACTTTTCTTTCACCATCTGCTCTTCTACAAGATGCCTTTACTTAGAGGAAAACAGACCCTCATCAATTAGATTTACTCTTCTTTCTGTACTCCCATCGTTTTTTATTTAAAGGGCTATGTTCAACAAAAACGACAAAACAAATCTTTAATCCTTCTTAGTTTAGGGTTCAAGGAGAACCTTCCAAAAGTCTTGCTTTTTGTTAATTCTTTATTTCCACTTGGGGTTCCCTGAAAAAGCTAGTTTTAAACTGGCTTGACTGCTGTGGCTTAGCCTAAATTACTATAGCAATCTAATACTTACTTAGAGTCACATTTGTGGGTCAGTACTATAAATGCCACTTTCTATACTATTCCAATTGAGCAAAATACATATGCATTTTGCTTAGTGGAAACTATCATTCTGGAATTTTGTCCCCTTTTACTTCATCACCCTGGAACGCATAGATGAGCTTCTATGGTAAATATTTTTTCCTGAATTTTGCTTCCTCAGTTCCTACCAGTTTGTAGGAGGCTATTACAGTAACATTGTCTTATAGTTAGCTGTGTGTCCTGGGAATATAGAAAACAATTTTGATGTTGTTTAGCTTTCTTATTAGATAGCATTGCCTTAGGAAGAAAGGCTGGCAAATTTTTTTATCCAGATATCTGGATTTGTTACCTTTTATTTTTATATAAGTAGCATTTTTTTTTAAAACAGTTATTATTAGAGTGTTTTAATTCTGATTTTACTAGTCTCTTGTACTTGGTACATTTCTGCATTGTGTTTTCCTATATGACAACTTGTTACTAAATTACTTGCAAATTACTGAAATGGAAAATTGGAAGACTTAACTTGCTGAAAACAGCAGTATTAGAGTTTATGAGTTTTTCTCATTTGATACCTCCATAGTAATATTGAGGGAAATTAATGAGTGATAGCTTAGAAAGTGTCACTGAAGGAGTATTCTAATTAAAATGTTTGTATCTTCACTTAAAACTGCACGCATTAGTGAATTAGAGGCGAAATAGAAACTTAAATTCTCTACATTGAAAGTTTTGATAGGGTAGGTTTAAAAGAAAGCTTTGAAGGCTCTCGTCTCAATTCTTGGCAAAAGGGAGAACTATCTTGAGTCTCTCTTTTCCCCAGAATGGGATATTCCTATTTGTAGGAAACATTTATTCAGCATTTGTGCCCAGTGCATAATGAATAAAAAGATAAATGAGACATGGTCACTGTTTTAAAGGCAGCAAAACGTTCTTGATTTTCCTAGCTGTCCATTAGCTACAAAAGAGCCTTATTAGAAAGCTGTCAATGACCAGCAGATTTCTAAAATAAGTAGAAAAAAGTGTTTCTGTAAACCAAAATGTCTACTTTTTAAATATTTTTATCCTAGGCATAATTTATTCAGTTCATATACTGGTTAAAGATAAAATATGTACCTAGTTTGTGAACTAAGTTATATTGTTTTAGGAGTGGTATAAAATATCCCCTTAAAATATTCTTAAAAAAAGGGTAACTTACATGATAAATTGTTGAGCTTTTCATAATTTTTTCTTATCTAATTAACCGAAAGTTGTAATTACATTTAAGTCTTTGCTTTTAATAAATTACATTGAAAAAACACTTAAGTTTTTTTCCCCTACTGGATTAAAAGGTGAATGTAACTTACTAAGTGAAGGTTTTCTGTTTGTTTCTGCCTATACTGTTAATGGGAGTGGGATGAGTGTTGTGTTTTAAGTTTTGTAGGATAAAAAAAAATTTTTGAGGGGTCAGCCTGGTGGTGTAGTGGTTAAGTTTGCGCGCTCTGCTTTGGCCGCCTGGGGTTCACAGGTTTGAATCCCAGGTGCAGACCAGTGCACGACTCATCAAGACATGCTGTGGCGGCATCCCACGTACAAAATGGAGGATGATGGGCATGGATGTTAGCTCAGGGCCAATCTTCCTCACCAAAAAAAAAAAAAAAAAACTGCCTGCTTCAGATAAAAGTATGGAAATAAATTCTCATTGAAAAAAATTTTTTTTTAATTTTCTTAAGCCAGCTCTCCTTGTATCAAATATCTTTCTATTAATCTAACCTGAAGGGAACCAAGTCTCCCTTTTCTTAACTCCCTAGACTTCTGTGAAACTTTTTTGTTTTCAAAGTGTCTAGAACTGAAATCTGAGTGATGGATTTTTGATCAGAAAAGCTAAAAACAAACAAACCCGAACAGACAATATTCCCAGACCTAACAAAGCAATTTAACTGTGATGTTGTTTTCTACAGCTGGACTACAAGCAACAACAAAGCATTCTGGATTCCCTGTGAGGATGGATAATGCTGTGCCAATTGTACCCCAGGCACCAGCTGCTCAGCCACTGCAGATACAGTCGGGTGTTCTTACGCAGGTAAAAGCCAGAGCAACTTGGATACTCAATATTGCTGAAGCACTATTGAGAATCAGATATTTTGTCCTAGAAAATGGTATTTCCTTTGACTGTAAGATCTTTCTTGGTCATGATTCAGTGGACTTAAAATGAAACATCTATAATGGAACAATATACTCATTCCTAACACTCTTGCAGCTCTGCCAATGTCTTCCTTGGACTTGCAGGGATAAATATCCAGACTTTGAGAAATTGTCTTCTGAGTAAATTTACTCTGATTTTATGGGATGAAGTTAATTTTTTATCTTGGTGCTCTTCAAGGTATAGTACACATCTAACAACATTTTGATTCTAAAAGTATCCCCTTTTGCTCACTCATTCAGAATTTCATCATGGTTGAGAGGCTGGATCATATCGGGATGCCTCTTCGAGTATTACATTCCTCCATTACTTGTGTTTAACTAGGCTGTAGAAAGCTTTAAAACTTTATACCGGCCATGGAACATGCAACCAAGATGGTCAGGAAAATCATGAAGTATTCATATAAGCAACAAATATTATATTGTCAATTCTATCAGTAAATGTTTGTGGCCCATGACACATAGGAAATTCTGAAACCCAAAACCCCTATTTTTTGAGTAGGAAGAGGAGAAATTCTTAATATATGCCTTTGTTAATTGAGTTTTATAGAACCGATCCTCTGAATCTGGCCGAAGAAGGATTCCTATACTTTTTTGCTTTAGGCCATTGACATTTGGCCTAGTGGGTCAATGCTGTGCAGAGTTGAAGGGGAAAGTTGTGTTTGGTTACATGCATTTTAGGTGATATGAAATTACTGCTTATTGTTGGTAATAATTGAGGGGAATGAACCCTTCTGAATCCAGATAACCTGCCTCCGTGTTTGTTTCACTCACCTGCCTAATCTACGTTTCAGGGAAGCTGTACACCACTAATGGTAGCAACTCTCCACCCTCAAGTAGCCACCATCACACCGCAGTATGCGGTGCCCTTTACTCTGAGCTGCGCAGCCGGCCGGCCGGCACTGGTTGAACAGACTGCCGCTGTACTGGTAATTCCCCTCACTTGATTGTGTTACTAACGGAGTTTCTTTGATTTCTTTCTTTTTTATTTTTTTCTGTTTGTTTTTGTTCTGTTTTCTTCTGGTTTTCTCATTTTTCAAAAAAAAATTTTAACTTAGTCTTTGCAGAGGGCATGGAAGCATGTGCCATTTTGTGGCTGTGTTCTTGCTACGTCTTTAATGTCTCATTGTTTTCCTCCCCAATTGCTGAAGCACTGTTTGATGTTCAGTGTGGCTCTGTGAGGAGCCAGATCCCTTGATTCTTCTTTGCCAGCGTAGTGTGATAAAAGCTCTTGGTGTAGCCTCAGAAGAGCTTCAACACTGTTATCTATCTGTTTTCTGCCCTGTCTTTTACCCTCTGATCCTTGAGATTGAAGGAAATGGCCTTTAGTTTGGCTGTGCTACAGGTACCCGGATGGCCAAACTTTGAACTCCTTGGCAAGTTAGCTTCCTTCTTTATTTGCTGTTTGAAGCTTCTAAAACTTTTGTATATGTAGAAATGTTAAAGATGTTCTTAATTTATTGCTTTATCGGTTGATATTAACTTTCCTTTTCTGAACACGTGAAGATAACTCTTTTTGCCACTCATGATCAGTGGCAGCTTATATCTTCCATTTAAAGATGTTCCCTTTAAAATTCTTTTAGATCATATTTCATTTGTTGGTTGAAATTAAAGGTGAACTCCTTTTTAGGGGTTTATGGAGAAATTACTTATTTTACAAATAGGTCTTTATTAAAAGTTGAAAATATTGCTGAAAAACTTTATGCAAATACAATATCTGTTACTAAAAGTCATGGGGAAAAGTTATTAAATACAGCAGCAAATATAGCAGGTATATGGGGCTTAGAGATAGGAAAAACAAATAGGACTTTGAGGTGTATTTCAGGATTTGTAACCTTCAGAGTGATTTTTGGATGTGTTTTGGCCTACTTGGAGGAGTTAGAATTGTTTATTGGACACCCACCATTTCATTATTTGAAATTTAAAATTAGGGAAGCATTTGAAAACCTGTTAATACTATTGAATCCTGATATTTCTACATCTTTCAAAGTAGCTTTAAATTTCTTTTGTTGTTTCTCGATGACTCATGTGAGTGAAAACACTTCCAGAAACATACTTTGGTTGTTGGAATTTGTTTGGTTTTCAATTTAAAAGCCTTGGTCACCTCCAGATTAATTACATCATAAGCATAAAACCTGAGTATAAGGGAGTCAGATATATTTCCAACTTGATTGATCCAAGCCACTGGTTTTAACTTGTTCACCTATACTTTTGAGGTTGGGAATGTTAGTTGACACTTCTCCTTTGCTGCTTCCCTTAAGTTTGCACTAGCCATTTGCTAAGCTTTGCATATTTTTGTTCTTCCTCTGTCAAAACAGTTCGTCGCTTGGAACGCCAGATTTCTGCCTCACATTGGAATGTTATTTCTTGCTCTGTATTAAACTACATGCTTTGTCTTGTGCAGGTGTTGGCTTATGGAAAGACGCATGGTGTGACTTAACATACTTCTCTTATTTTTAGTTTAGTTTTGTTTTGTTTTAAATTCTGCTTATAGTAGCAGACATGTTTGCAGTTTCTCTGCTTTGAAGGCTTCTTGTTTGGAACCGGTAATTGTAACAAGTGGATCTGTTACTTGCAGAAATATTTTTAAAACAGTGTGTTGATGGCCTTGCAGTTTTGCAGTTTGAAATTCAAGAAACAGAACCATATGTACCCAAGCATTGTAGGTGTTTGTACTGTAGAATTCAAGTTTAACAAGGAAACTTTCAAATCTGTTCCCATTTTTTCAGAAAATGCCAGAATTTCTCTGAGAAGTACAGAAAACGTATTTGTTGCTTTCTGTTGCCAGTGACATGGCTTGTTAAAAACTAGAAATGATGTATTTTCTTGTAGTGATTAATTTTTATGTTGAAGTATGTTTCTATAAATGATACATAAAACAATGTATTTTAGGGAACTATTAAAAACAAAATATGGTGCTCTCTGCATCTGTTTCCTAAATATTTTACTTATTGCCTTATTTTTAAATTCTTTCATATGGCTATAAATGATGAAGTTAGCTTTCTCTTTCTGCCATAAGCTCTTTTGCCAAAAGATTTTGGCCTTTGGTCATCCACATCTGGCTCCATTTTCCAAGTAGTACCCTTTTAAAAAGGAGTAATTCTCCCCTTTGTTTTATAGATGGAATTGACCCGATGTCTTATCTGATTGGTACTCAAATTTTAAAATTCCTATTTTTAATCTCAAGGGAGCTGTCTTAACTCCGTCTAGGGATATTTTTAGAATCTTTGCAAAAATGATACTCTAGCATTTAACCAGAGCTTACCTCTGAACTTTCAGACTCCTTTACTCTACAGTATAATAGAAACTCTTAACCACGGGGATCTTCTTTTCTTTAATACCCTGGTGGTCAGGTTATGGAGGTAGCCAAGAGAAAGCAGCGTGTTCTCTTTCTCTATTCATAAGACTTGTAGCCTTGAGCCCCTCTGACCTTTCCTTTTTAATGTCTGCAAGTTAACAATCTACAAGCAACTTCTTTTAAGATATGAATTTTTCTTTCATCTAAAAAAACAAAAGAAAAAACAAAGAATGAGTCAAGTCTGGATCTTTTTGTGTGTGTTTCCTTACAGCAGGCTTGGCCTGGAGGAACCCAACAAATTCTCCTGCCTTCCACTTGGCAACAGTTGCCTGGGGTAGCTCTACACAACTCTGTCCAGCCCACAGCAGTGATTCCAGAGGCTATGGGCGGTGGCCAGCAGCTCGCAGACTGGAGGCAAGTGTCCTGTGTTCCTCTCTGGAAGATTTGCAAGGGCAGATCCCTTGGAGTAGGAGCACTTGATAATTTATTGAGACTGAGAAGAAAATAAAGGAAAGGAGAGATTTATCTCTGTTTGAAATTCTTTAAGAAAACAACCCATATCAGGCTTGGAGATGGAGTTATAAGAAAACTTCGAATACAGGAAAACAATAGGTTCTAAGATAGGAATCATTTACTTCAGATTTAAAGAAAGTCTGTGCAATTGGAAACCATACAGTGAAAACCTAAGTCTTCGTAATCCAGGAGCCCAGCTTTAAAAATAAAACGCAGCTCTATTTGGTTGTTTTAATTGCTTGTAATACCTATTTGGTCCTGATTTCCTAGTGTTTTAGGCATTCACCCTTCTCTGTTTCTTCCTGTTGATACAGGAATGCCCACTCTCATGGCAACCAGTACAGCACTATCATGCAGCAGCCATCCTTGCTGACTAACCATGTGACATTGGCCACTGCTCAGCCCCTGAATGTTGGTGTTGCCCATGTTGTCAGACAACAACAATCCAGTTCCCTCCCTTCAAAGAAAAATAAGCAGTCTGCTCCAGTCTCTTCTAAGTAAGTCTTTGTTAGAGCTGATAGTTAAAACTGTGCCAGTTTGAGAGGTATGTTGCCCGGCACTTAGAGGGTTGTGGTATAGACACTTTTGGTATGAAGCAGCAGGTAGCTGCCACATTGAGGAGGATCTAACCTTTTCATCTGCACAATGCATACCAGGTATGTCCTGGTTATGCTAAACTAAACTTTTCTCCCTGCTGCCACTTTGAATCCAGGCCTTCTTTATGCTGACATTTTTATTTTTCTGCCCACTTGAGAGAGTGAAATTTAACTATGGGGTAAAGGGCATAGAAAAATAAAATTTATGTTGTATTTTGGTGTTCTTGTCACTGGAAACTCTGGCTAGAGTGGTTAGTTTAGTAATTAACTTTAATTACTTATTAGTTTATTATTTGTTATTTAGTTATTTTTATTGCAACTTTTATAGTTAAGTGTATTGGCTTAATGATTAGGTAAAAAGGAATCAAAAAGCAAATTGGAAAGAGTTTTGGGGAAAAGATGTATAGTTTTGGGGGCCAGGCACTGAATGGTCTTTCTTGTGACCTTTGCCTACAGGTCCTCTCTGGATGTTCTGCCTACTCAAGTCTATTCTCTGGTTGGGAGCAGTCCCCTCCGTACCACATCTTCTTATAATTCCCTAGTCCCTGTCCAAGATCAGCATCAGCCAATCATCATTCCAGATACTCCCAGCCCTCCTGTGAGTGTCATCACTATCCGCAGTGACACTGATGAGGAAGAGGACAACAAATATAAGCCCAGTAGGTAAGACAGGTGAATAGTTCCCTAGGTTGGTAGCTCCTACCCTTGGGCTTAGACTGCTGGCTTCAGGCAAGTGGCCCAGTTTTGGCTATGAACGGAACAACTGAAAGCAGGTATTTTGGAAACATGGCCTTGGCTGAAGGATCCAGACACTCAAGTTTTCTATAACTTGAGCATTGTCAAGTTTTCTGTAATATTATACATGTTCATTAGTCAAATCAGTCTTTCAGATACATTAGATAGAAGATGTATATTAAGTTGTCAAGCTACTCTGGCTTGGAATGCACATTATACTACAGACATGATCTCCTGCCTTTGAGCAACTTTATATCTGAAAACAGATACCATAACAGAAGCATATAAGCAACAGTTAAGTGGAACGAGTCAGTAGATATGAGATTATTTGAAACTCATGTAATTTCTTAATCTGAAAAGGCCTCTTAACTTTAAGTAGGCCTACCTTCTTTTTCCTCTTCTACTATATGGTCTGAAAGCTTAAGAATTTTTTTTTTTTGTAAGGAAGATCAGCCCTGAGTTAACATCTGGCCAGTCCTGCTCTTTTTGCTGAGGAAGACTGGCCCTGGGCTAACATCCATACCCATCTTCCTCCACTTTATATGGGACGCTGCCACAGCATGGCTTGCCAAGTGGTGCATCGGTGTGCGCCCGGGATCTGAACCAGCGAACCCCAGGCCGCCGCAGCGGAGCACGCCCACTTAACTGCTTGCACCACCGGGCCGGCCCCTGAAAGCTTAAGAATTTAATACCAGATTCTTTTCTCTTATCCCAGCGCCTTAATCCAAGTCCTTAACTGGGCAGTTAACTAAGAGAGAGTGAATATGTTTTAGAACTGTGATACATAGTTTTCTCTCAGTGTGAACATAGCCAATTTGGAAAGAGTTTTGGGGAAAAGATGTTCTGTGTTGTATTCTTCACTGGGCTTTTGGTATTAGGCATAGAGAAGAGTGAATACTCCTACTTTTACCTGAGGAGCTAGAAATCACACATGAAAGTAGTTTAGGAGACTTTACGTAGTCATATATAAATCAAATTTAAATAAACTTGAAACAGTAAATTTAGAATGAAGTACGTCAAAAGGGCTATTTACAATTACAAAATGGTATTTACAAATGGTAAGTAGGCTTGAAACTAAGTTTTGAAAGTGATAATTGAACTGATTTGGGGAAGAGAGAAAAGTAAACTTGCCAGTGAGGAAAAGTGGCCTAGTTGTGGCAAAAATTATGTAACCAGCAGGATTGCTTTGACTGGAACCAAGCCTGTTAAAAAATAGGGAAAAACTAAAGTTAATAAGGTGAGGATCAGTTTGTGAAGGAACTTTTCTTTGTTTTATTTACATCACAGTCAAGTTGGGTTTATTCCAGGAAGAAAAGGTTGGTTTAACATTAAAACTTAATTAGTATAAATCATCATACTGACACACAAAGGAGAAAAATTACACAATCATTTGATAAAATTTAACATCCATTTATGGCAAAAATTCTTGGTAAAGTACTAATAGAAAGATGTTTACTTAACCTGAATTAAAGCATCTACAAAAAACCTACAGCAAAATTTATACTTAATGGTGAAAAATATGAATGTTTTTTATTGATGTCATAATAGTTTATAACATTGTGAAATTTCAGTTGTCCATTATTATTTGTCAGTCACTATATAAATGTGCCCCTTTATGCCTTATGCCCACTCCCCATCCGTCTTCCCCTCTGGTAACCATTAATCTGTTCTCTTTGTCCATTTATTTGTTTATGTGAAGGAACTTTTTAAAAAGAAACGTGTGATGAGAAGTTTGATTAGATATAATAAGGAATCATGTATAGTCTAGCAGGGTGATATGGAAAAAAAGTGGTGTTTGAAGAATACTATTAAAATAACTGTAAATAGGAATGGCTAAGAGGCAACATGGGGTAGTTGTTAGAGGTGTGTCTTCTGGAGTCATTCTGTCCTGGGTCTGAATCCTGTCTTCTTGTGTGACCTTGGTCAAGTTTCTTAATCTCCCTATGCCTCATTTTCCTCATCTGCAAAATGGGGATCATAGTACCTACTTCTTAGAAGTGTTGTGAGGATTCGATAAGATGTATGTACGGTGTAGGAGTAGTATCTGATGCATAATAAGCACTCAGAAGTTTGCTGCTGCTATTATTATTGCAATCATTATCATCATCATCATCATTCTTATCGTGAGAGGACCAGAGACCATCAAAGAAACATTGCTAAAAGGGTGTTGAATTTTCGTGTATTTTCTTTTCCTCAGCTCTGGCCTGAAGGCACGGTCTAATGTCATCAGTTATGTTACTGTCAATGATTCTCCAGACTCTGACTCTTCCTTGAGCAGCCCGTATTCCACTGATACCCTGAGTGCTCTCCGGGGCAATAGTGGACCCCTTCTGGAGGGACCCAGCAGAGTCGTGGGAGATGGCACTGGCACCCGCACCATCATTGTGCCTCCACTGAAAACTCAGCTTGGTGACTGCACTGTAGCAACCCAGGCCTCAGGTGAGTATCTTCATGGTTAGAGTTGAATCCTCCTTTGATTTGTGTATCCTTAATATTTTGCTATAATCTACTTATGTCAATGGTAGAGACCAATGGCATAGATTTTCTTAAAAATTACTTAATTCAGAAATCAGTTCCTTGTGATGTGAAATTATTTTTGGCTATCAGTTTCTCTTTCTATGTTTATTTTGCTTAGATTAATATAAAAATGAATTTGTAGTCTCAGAAATATCCTCACTGTTGATGGGAGAAGGTGGACAAAACACATGTTGTATGGCAGGGAGAATTAGCAGGCAATTTTTTTTGCCACAGGCAGTTCAAATTTGACAATCCAGAAGTGAACAAGAACTGGTAATATTAAAAATGACTGCAAAAGTTTTTTTGGAAAATAATATGTACTTGAGATCTTTTCCCACCCAATGTCATAGCAGTGATGCTCTTGTGGGTTTTATTATCAACCTAATTATCTCCATCTTTTTTGCTCTGTTCGTTGCTGGGCTTGGGCTCCCTGGTTCAGTTATTGGGTAAAGCTAGCTGCAGTAACAAGCCCCAAATTACCCTGGCTTGACATAATAGAAGTTGACTTCTTACTCACATGACTTCCCAGTGCAAATATTCCTGCTTGGTGGTCCTGCAGTGAGTTAAGGATCGGAGCCTTGGAACCCTCAACATCCAATCAGAAAGAGAAAGAAAGTTTGGAGGAGGCACACACCTTTCTTAATCTCTTTAGCCCTGGAAGTAGTGAAAATGAATCACATGGCCCCACCTAGAGGCAAGGGGGCCCAGGAAATGTAGTCCTTGTCTAGGCAGCTGTTTTCCAGTGGCAACTCCATACATCAAAGGAGAGGAGCTGAAGTTTTGGTGTCAGTATAGCCATCTCTGCCATACTTGTCTAAATTAGTATTTTACTGTGAATTATGTTACTGCCAGATACATAAACACTGTTCTCATTTGAGGGTATTGTGTTCAGCTTAATGTGCTTCTCCTCTTCAGAAGTAGACAACTGTCCCATTGCAGACAAGGCAAAACTTCCTGATGCCAGCCTACTGAACAACATTAGGAGCTCTGTCCACTGTTGGATCCAAAGAAGATAGGCTACTCCACAAATCACTAAATAGATGCTCCAGTTTTCCTAGTGGGAACACAGAAGGAAGCAAAATTTTGAAAATTGATATTGCTTATATTCAAACGCCCCACAGTTTCTTAGAATTTGAAGGCAGTGAGTGCCCAACAAGATACGATCTTGCCTTCTTTTAAACCCTTTTGACACTTAAGTGTCCTAAGAATTGCCAGTATCTTACTCTGCTTCACACTGTCATTTTTTTACTTGTTTAATCCCTTCCTATATAGAATTCCAGGATCCTTGGGGTTAGGAACCGTGCCTTACTCATGTTTATATTTCCGGTAGTACCTTGCACGTTACAGGAGATTAGATAACATTTGCTCAAGTGAACCTTTTGAAAATCCCTTATGGAGCTTTGTGGCAAGACAGAAAAGAAATGGATAATATAGTTTTTGTAACTGTAACTTCTGGTGTAAATGTAGTTGAGGAAATAAGATACACATAAAACCTTAATTCTTGGAAACCTCATACAAACATGGATTGATTAATATGATGCCATCTGAGGTTTAGCTCAGTGATACTGAGCAGATGTCTACTCATAACTAACGAAGGCCTGATCCTTTTTTAGGTCTTCTGAGCAGTAAGACCAAGCCAGTGGCCTCAGTGAGTGGGCAGTCATCTGGTTGTTGTATCACCCCCACAGGGTATCGAGCTCAACGCGGGGGGACCAGCGCAGCACAGCCACTCAACCTTAGCCAGGTAAGCGCTAGGGGCTGCTGCCTTCTGTTTGGGCCCTCCTATATTGTTACTTTCTGGAGAACCCTGCTTCTGGCTGGACTGCTGAATAAAGCCAAATGAAGCCCCTTTTGTGTCAAACAATTTGGTGTTCTGTGGCTTGTGTCATATCTGCACGTTCTGTGTCTCTTCATTCCCTCTATAGAATTGTTCAGTGTACATTCCAGGTTTTCCATCAGACCTCCCCAGTCTATCCTGAAAGATTAGAGGAATGTCTGGAATTTAGAAAGAGTTTAGGATGCTTTAGTCCATGCCTGGTTCTGCACCATCGCATGCTTGGAGACCAGATTCTCTTCCTTTATCTCCTAGGTCATAAATAACCTGAGCCTCACACTGTTTGCTTGAGGCAAGAGACAGTGAAAAGCTTTCTGGCCACTTAATCAACTGGTTCTAGTCCTACATGTTGCTTGAGTCTGGGATTTGGGGCTTCCCCCCCACCCCCATCTGATCCACTGATGGGATCGGGAAGATCACTATTCTGTTTGGGTTCACTCTTTCCTTGGCTAAAATTTTGATACTTGTATGTCTACCAGTAGTGAGAAAGTGTAAATATGAGGGTGTAACTGTGTGTGTGTGTGTGTGTGTGTGTGTGTGTGTGTGTGTTTGTGTTTGTGAGAGAGACAGAGAGAGACTGAGAAGCACATTCGAGTGCCAATGTAAGTTCGAGTTAGTGCATGTGTTTTAGGCTCCACATTTCAAGAGGGATATGAAGAACTTAGAGGAGAACGAACGAAAACACTGGCAAGAAAGAAAGGTTAGGAAAAATTCAAATTCACTGATGCCAGAATAGGGTGAGTTGGGTCAGCAGTTACTGACTTGCAGGAATGGGTAACCCTATGAACTCTTGATTTCCCCCCTTTCCTCTGTCATACTTAAGAGCAAACTGCTGCTCTCTGGGCTGGGTTAGGGTCTATTCTGCCAAGAGGCAGAGGGATGGATGGCTGACTTCCGATAACATTGCCAGTCTGGGAGATTCTGTGCTGTGGCAGCCTAGAAGCAGTTCAAGTTAGAACCTCAACTCTCAACTTGGCCTTTGGTGCCCTGAAACAGAGTGATCTCAAGATTCCTCACTCCCTTCTTCCTCTTTCCAGAACCAGCAGTCATCATCAGCTCCAGCCTCGCAGGAGAGAAGCAGCAATCCTGCCCCCCGCAGGCAGCAGGCGTTTGTGGCCCCACTCTCCCAAGCCCCCTACGCCTTCCAGCATGGCAGCCCACTACACTCAACGGGGCACCCACACCTGGCCCCAGCCCCTGCTCACCTGCCAAGCCAGCCTCACCTGTATACGTATGCTGCCCCCACCTCTGCTGCTGCGTTGGGCTCCACCAGCTCCATTGCTCATCTCTTCTCCCCCCAGGGCTCCTCAAGGCATGCCACAGCCTATACCACCCACCCTAGCACTCTGGTGCACCAGGTGCCTGTCAGTGTTGGGCCCAGCCTTCTCACGTCTGCCAGCGTGGCCCCTGCTCAGTACCAACACCAGTTTGCCACCCAGTCCTACATTGGGTCTTCCCGAGGCTCAACAATTTACACTGGATACCCACTGAGTCCTACTAAGATCAGCCAGTATTCCTACTTGTAGTTGGTGAGCATGAGGGAGGAGGGGTGATGGCTGCCTGTTCCTGGCCCTGAGTTCTTAATAATGGGCTATGATAAGCTCCTCCCTTACCCTCTTCTTGAAACTCCTTAGCCAGCAACTTGTTCTGCAGGGGCCCACTGAAGCAGAGGGTTTTTCTCTGGGGAACCTGTCTCAGTGTTGACTGCATTGTTGTAGTCTCCCAAAGTCTGCCCTATTTTTTAATTCTTTATTTTTGTGACAGCGTTTTTGGTATTTGGAAGAGTTCAGATGCCCATCTTCTGCAGTTACCAAGGAAGAGAAATCATTCTGAAGTTACCCTTTGAAAAATATTTTCTCTCTGACTTGATTTCTATAAATGCTTTTAAAAACAAGTGAAGCCCCTCTCTATTGAAGTTTGTTTTATTGTAATTGCTGGTCAGAGGAAAAATGCTGATAGAAGGACTTGAAATCTGGTAACAAGTAAGAAAAGAAAAATTACTACTTTTTGCTTATTTAAAAACCAAGACTTAATTGCCTATTTTAAGAGTAGCTTACACAAGTCTGTATTTTGCTATCAGGCATTTCTCCTCAAAATTTTACATTTGTTTATGGGACATTTAAACTTACAGTGTTTTAGTTTTGTTTTCATGTCACATTATACTTAATGGGCAATTGTAATTTTCGCAAAACTGGTTACATACTACTCTGTGTTACTCTTGGGATTGTCTCAGTTGCTCCTGTATTTATCATCAAGTAGTGGTAAAAAGGCAGCTCACCGTTTGCTGGTAACTTCGTGTGAAAGAATCTGTACCTACCGTGATAGCACCAGGTGTTCTTTTAAATGAAGCACCGTGCATTCTTTTTAAATTATTTTTAAAAAGTCCTTTCTCTGATTCAGCTTAAATTTTATTATTGGAAAAGCCATGAAGGTGGTTATTATTGTGTGGTGGTGGTGGTTTTATTATATGCAAAATGTGTTTGTATTATGCGATACTGGCATTGATAAGCTTTGCCTCAAGGTTGTTGGCATTGATGAGCTTTGCCTGAAGAGTAGTATGAATTTTCAGTAATACACCTCTCTCTCTTTGCCTCATCTCTCCCTTCTGTTCTACGTGATTTATTTGGGGAGAAAGCTAAAGAATCTGAATCCAGATAAGAACGTTGTATATAGCTTTTATACTTTCAAGTAGCTTCCTTTGTATGCCAGCAGCAAATTGAATGCTCTCTTATTAAGACTTATACAATAAATGCATGTAGGAATTGCAAAAAATATTTTAAAAATTTATTACTGAATTTAAAAATATTTTAGAAGTTTTGTAATGGTGGTGTTTTAATATTTTGCATAATTAAATATGTACATATTGATTAGAAAAATATAACAAGCAATTTTTCCTGCTAACCCAAAATGTTATTTGTAATCAAATGTGTAGTGAGTACACTTGAATTGTGTATTTAGTGTGTATCTGATCCTCCAGTGTTACCCCGGAGATGGAATTGATGTCTCCGTTGTATTTAAACCAAAATGAACTGATACTTGTTGGAATGTATGTGAACTAATTGCAATTATATTAGAGCATATTACTGTAGTGCTGAATGAGCAGGGTCATTGCCCGCAAGGAGAGGAGACCCTTGGAATTGTTTTGCACAGGTGTGTCTGGTGAGGAATTGTTCAGTGTGTGTGTCTTCCTTCCCTTTCTCCTCCTTCCCTTATTGTAGTGCCTTATATGATAATGTAGTGGTTAATAGAGTTTACAGTGAGCTTGCCTTAGGACGGACCAGCAAGCCCCCGTGGACCCTAAGCTGTTCACTGGGATTTATCAGAACAGGATTAGTAGCTGTATTGTGTAAATGCATTGTTCTCAGTTTTCCTGCCGACATTGCAAAATAAAAACAGCAGCTTTTCTCCTTTACCACCACTTCTATCCCTTTCCATTTTGGTATCTCAGCTGAGTTCTCACAGAAGCATTTTCCCCATGTGGCTCTCTCACTGTGTGTTGCTACCTTGCTTCTGTGAGAATTCAGGAAGCAGGTGAGAGGAGTCAAGCCAATATTAAATATGCATTTTTTTTGTTTTTTTTAAGTATGTGCAATCACTTTTAGAATGAAATTTTTTTTCCTTTCCCATGTGGCAGTCCTTCCTGCAAATAGTTGACATTCCTAGTAAAATATTTGCTTGTTGAAAAAAACGTGTAACAGATGTGTTTATACCAAAGAGCCTGTTGTATTGCTTACCATGTCCCCATACTATGAGGAGGAGTTTTGTGATGCCAGTGGTGACAGTGAGCTAACTCACAGAAAGGTTTCTTAGCCAGTGAAGAATATTAAGAAGGAACCAAAGCCTGTTGAGTCATTGGGCTTTTGAGGTTTCTTTTTTAACAACTTGTATATTCTTGGGGCCCTTCAGTCTGTGAAATTGTCCGTGTACTCTCAGCTCCTGCATGGATCTGGGTCAAGTAGAGGGTACTGGGGATGGGGATGTTCCTGCCCATAAAAGATTTTGGAGAAGAAGGTTAACCCTAAGATATAGATGTATCCATCTGAATTGAAAATTGTATATTTGAGAGATAAGTCTCAGACTGGTTTTTTGTAGAGATGGTGTCAGGGAGGTGCAGGATGGAGATGGGAGATTTCATGGAGCCTGGTCAGCAAGCTCTGTACCGGGTTGAACACCGAGGAGCTGTTAAGGTATTTGGAGTTTCTTCGTTGTACGGAGTAAGGGCTTCCAAGATGGGGCAGATAGTCAGTACAGCCTGCCAGGAACATGTCGGTGTTTTCTCTGTATTCTTTTATCATTATATTGAGTTGTGTTTTCAGCACTATATTGGTCAAGATGCCCAAGCAGTTTTTGTAGTTTCTGTCACTAGTGTTATACAGTTTTCTGGTCGGCTTGTGTGACCTTTGTGTCTCCTTTTTTGCCAAGCACATTCTGATTTTCTTGCTCAAAGGCAGATCTAGTTTCTAACGGAAACATTTTTTGTTCCTTATCTTTTCTCTACAAGGGATAAGATTTGTTGTTTTTGTAAGAAATGAGATGCAGGAAAAAAAACACAAAACACTCCACTCCTGGCTGCCCCCCCCCCCGCACCCCCCCAATTAGTAGATACATTTAAGATAGGAGTTTTAACTTCACGGGGAAAAGACAATACCAAGAGCTTGTATTGTTACCTTAATCACCTTACTAGCAGTGTGTGGCTTTAAGAATGTTAGAGATTTACAGTCTTAGTCTGCAAACTGGCATTTCAGATTTACCAAGCTGAAAATCCACCTGTGTCTACTGAATGTGTATGTGCTCAATGTGGCTTTAGATTCTGTTCCTGGGGCTTAATATTGCCAGCCCTGACAGGATGGGGGAAGCTCCGTGAATTTAGTGAACAGCTGGCCTGGATCATGGTGGCCTGACCTCAGACCAGCTTAAAGCTTTTTAAGTCCTCTCAGAACTTGCATTTCCAGCTTCTCCCCTTCAGGGTGAGAGAGAAAGTGGGGAAGGGTCAAGTCCAGCCACTCTCATCAGCTCATCAGAGCACTTGATCACTCCAGAGTTTTTAATAGCTCCCAGGAGATGAATCTACTGTCAGTGCTCAGCTAAAATACCAGCCCCAGGAATAAGAACTCCATTTCAAACAGTTCTGGCCATCCATCGTCCTCCACTAGAGGGGCTAAGCTTGACTGCCTTTAGCCAGGCAAGCACAGTAATGTGTGTTTTATTCAGCATTATTATGCAAAAACCCACTGATTAGGATGGTTTGTTTTAGGATAGCAAATGAAATTGCCTCTCAGTGACAGGAATGACCCAAGCCTGCTTCCCATTTTGATTTTTTTTTTAACTGATGGATGGTGCAGCATGTCTACATGGTTGTTTGTTGCTAAACTTTATATAATGTATGGTTTTGATTCAGCTTGAAAAATAATCTCACTACATGTAGCAGTACATTATATGTACATTATATGTAATGTTAGTATTTCTGCTTTGAATCCTTGATATTGCAATGGAATTCCAACTTTATTAAATGTATTTGATATGCTAGTTATTGTGTGCGATTTAAACTTCTTTTGCTTTCTCCCTTTTCTGGTTGTGCACTTCCTTTTACAACAAGCCTCTAGAAACAGTTTCTGAGAATTACTGAGCTATGTTTGTAATGCAGATGTACTTAGGGAGTATGTAAAATAATCATTTTAACAAAAGAAATAGATATTTAAAATTTAATACTAACTACGGGAAAAGGGTCCATTGTGTAAAACATAGTTTATCTTTGGATTCAATGTTTGTCTTTGGTTTTACAAAGTAGCTTGTATTTTCAGTATTTTCTACATAATATGGTAAAATGTAGAGCAATTGCAATGCATCAATAAAATGGGTAAATTTTCTGATTCATGTGGTTGTTTTTGACTTCTGTTTTAGGGATACAAAGGGGATCAACAAATGGCATCTTTGTAGTGTTTTAATACATTGCATCTGAACATCAGTAGAGTGTTAGAGACAAACGCATTCTTCACACAAACCTCCACAACAGAAATGAATGGGGGTTGGTAGGGAGCACTTCCCAAGAATGGAGTGTCCAGGGCCCTAACTTAAGATCACCTGGATCTGGCCCTTTGAAAGAGGCAGAAACTTCTGACACCAGCTGATTAAAGTTTATTTTCACCATGTTCCACCAAACATCTAACGTAGCAGAATGAAAATAGTCACAAGAAGACGCTATTTTTCCCTCCTTTCAAGCTGCACCGTTAGAAGCCTAGTCCTTTTTAGAGAAGGAGCACTTCTGATCAGATTTCTCTTGATTCTAAAGTGAATGAAATTTCTCCTGCTAAAGAATTAGAGATTTCTCTAGATTAATCTCTGAATAAATTCTGTAATTGTTTGACTTCTTTTGACACGTGTTTCAGGCCAGATCTACCCTACATTGGCCGTTAATTCATTTTGGGCTCCTGCAGTCATAGTTGAGGTACAGAAATGAGAAATATTTAGAAACACCCTTTTGGACCATAACCAAGAGAAACGATCAGTAATTTGTTCTCTCCCATTAGTAGGGGAGTCAGAATACATTTATTGATTTAGACTGCAACATATATATTTTTTAGATTTTTTGCATAAACGAATGTAAAATTAGTGTGAACTTGGTGAACACACCCCAGTTTTTGGTAAGAGAGTATACCTAGAAGCTTTCAGACAGGGACGCCATATAGAAAGGCTCTGCTGTCAATCTCACTGCCAGGTAATCAAGAATTTACTAACTTCTCAATAACTTGTTTTTGTTTTTTTGTTTTTAATTGTTTTTATCTCAGTTATATTTTCTTCCTTAGGCTAAATCAGAGAGAAATTTGGATAGCCCCTTACGTAATTGGGTAGTCTATGGGGAAATCTGCATTCTAATGATGAAAACCCCTGAAAATTCAATCTGGCTTGCTTGGTGGAGAATTTTCCACATGAGGTGAATAAAGTCCAAGCCTTGGTTTCCCTATTAATCCTAAAGTGACACCAGGTGCTTAGCACAAGATGGCGCTAATGAGCTATAGAAGAAAGGAGTACAGACATGGCCACTGTCGCCTTTTTTTCCCACCTCTTCCCCTCAAACCTCATCTCCACCGCTTCTAGCTTCCACTGAACAAGGCAAAAACAAACAAACAAACAAACATGCTATTATTGCTGGAAAGGCGAAGGATTAATGAAGGATATTTGCTAAGAAGTCAGCACTGGAAGCATTCTAACACATGGGAATACAGTTTGCTGAGTTTTCTCTGGGGCCTCTGCCTCCTGCTGCTAGCTCGTTTTCCTGGGTGGCTGCCCAGAAGGCCTCTGTCCTAGGGTTTCCATCTCCTTCCCTCTCCTGGGGAGGCTACAGCCTAGGCAGGAGGTGGTTAAGGCTTCTGGCTGCTCTGCAATAGGGCCATCTGTGTTTGATCAATCCAGGCGGAAAGGAGGGGGTGGGGGCTGTAAAGTGACTGAAAGCATTCCAGAGTAGTGAGAGAGACCCAGAGATCCAGAAAGAGAGGAGGCACCGCCCCCACCCCGCCTCCAAAGCTAACTCACGGGCTTGAGTGGAAGAGGCCGACTGCACACTACTGCACACTCCTTCTCCTCTGGCCCCACTCGCCTGCTGCCATGGGGCCCTGCACTCCTCTTCTCATCTTGTTCCTTTTGTCGTGGTCGGGACCCCTTCAAGGACAGCAGCACCACCTTGTGGAATACATGGAACGCCGACTAGCTGCCTTAGAGGTGAGCGACTCCTTTCTCTTCTAGCCCAGGCTGGAAGGATTCCACATGTGGATTCACCCAGTTTGTCGGGGATCTAGGGATGACGAGATAGAGCTATGTAAGAACCTACAGAAAACTCCATCTTGAATAAGAGGATCCTTAAAGTTGCAAGCCCTCCTCTTTCCCCACATACATAGAGCAATTCTAAAGCGAATAGACCTTGTGCTTTACCCCTGGGATTAGATGGGAACAGGGGACAGCGTGGAGATGAGAGCTAGGATTGTGGGGATGTAGCTCAGGACAAGATGATAATTCTATTAAAGTTGGAAGTTCCCAGGGAATCTGCGACTTTCTGCCTTTTTAACGGTTTGAAGTCTGTAGCATCTTAATTCCCAAGAGGGGAATTGTATAATGGAGCAGAGACCCTTTCCCTCTCTCATGGACTTAGACTGCCCTAGAGCTCAGATGACCAGTGGCACTGCTCACAGAGAACACAGGCTGGAGGACAGGAAGTCGGGGTAGGGACTTAGGTGAATCTGAGCTGGGCTCCTTGCACACTTAGCATCTCTGACCATCTGGTTTCCTTTCTGTGGGGGTTGAAGGGGATGTTGATGCCTGGCTGAGTTTGTGCTTTTTCCCATTCCTGACTCCCTGGTTGGGCCTCTCCCTGCCTGGGAGTTGTAACCCAGCAGCCCTCCCTCCCACTCCCCCATCCCTTCAGGAAAGGCTGGCCCAGTGCCAGGACCAGAGCAGTCGGCACGCTGCTGAGCTCCGGGACTTCAAGAACAAGATGCTGCCGCTGCTGGAGGTGGCTGAGAAGGAGCGGGAGGCACTCAGAACTGAGGCTGACACCATCTCGGGGAGAGTGGACCGTCTGGAGCGGGAGGTGGACTATCTGGAGACCCAGAACCCAGCTCTACCCTGTGTAGAGGTTGAGGAGAAGGTGAGCGGAGGCCCTGGGACCAAAGGCAAGGGCAGAAGAAATGAGAAGTATGATATGGTGACAGGTAAGCAGTCTGAGAGCAGACCCCTAACACTCTCAGAACTTGTAGTCTTCCTCAGTTTGTTCCGTTTTTCTCCTTGTCCCAGTCCACCTTGGTTCTATCTTCTGGAATCTATTTTAGGGGAATCTCTGTCAAGACAGTTCCATTAAGGAAAGATTCTGGGGACCCAGGCCTCTGTGGTACCCTTTTTCCCAATCCTTCATTAAGAGTGGAAGCATCCACTAGGCAAATGCCCACTATTCTCCAAATGGCCCACCCGGGAGGGTCCTGAGATGGGCTCTAACTCTTGCCTGTATTTCTTTGTCCTGTGCTTTTCTCCTTCCCCACCAGACTGTGGCTACACAATCTCTCAGGTGAGATCAATGAAGATCCTGAAGCGGTTTGGTGGCCCAGCTGGTCTATGGACCAAGGATCCAATGGGGCCAACAGAGAAGATCTACGTGTTAGATGGGACACAGAATGACACAGCCTTTGTCTTCCCAAGGCTGCGTGACTTCACCCTTGCCATGGCTGCCCGGAAAGCTTCCCGAGTCCGGGTGCCTTTCCCCTGGGTGGGCACGGGGCAGCTGGTATATGGTGGCTTTCTTTATTATGCCCGGAGGCCTCCTGGAGGACCTGGAGGGGGTAGTGAGTTGGAGAACACCTTGCAGCTCATCAAATTCCACCTGGCAAACCGAACGGTGGTGGACAGTTCAGTATTCCCAGCAGAGGGTTTGATCCCCCCGTACGGGCTGACAGCAGACACGTACATTGACCTGGCAGCTGATGAGGAGGGTCTTTGGGCTGTCTATGCCACCCGGGAGGATGACAGGCACTTGTGTCTGGCCAAGTTAGACCCTCAGACACTGGACACAGAGCAACAGTGGGACACACCATGTCCCAGAGAGAATGCTGAGGCTGCCTTTGTCATCTGTGGGACCCTATACGTTGTCTATAACACCCGCCCTGCCAGTCGGGCCCGCATCCAGTGCTCCTTTGATGCCAGTGGCACCCTGACCCCTGAAAAGGCAGCACTCCCTTATTTCCCCCGCCGATATGGTGCCCATGCCAGCCTCCGCTATAACCCCCGAGAGCGCCAGCTCTATGCCTGGGATGATGGCTACCAGATTGTCTATAAGCTGGACATGAGGAAGAAAGAGGAAGAAGTTTAAGGAGCTAGCCTTGGTTTTTGTATCTCTTTCACCTCCATACATTTATATGCTCACTAAATTTCCTGTTCCTCATCCAAATGTGAGCAAGTAGTGGTTCAAATCCTGTCTTTTTAGCCAGTGGAAGCCAAATTCTCATAACCCCTTCATTTCATATGGGACTCCAGATCTTGAGTAATCCTTTTCCAGCTAAAAGAAAGAAAACCCTGACTGTTCACTCCCTCTCTCCCGCCCCACGTCAACAAATTTCAGGCCAGTCAAAGAGGACCCAGACCCAGAGCTCTGACCCTCCTATGGGGGCAACCCCAGTGAACAGGCAACAGAATATTTCTTGCCTCAGTGTGAGTTGGAGAGAGAGAGGACTAGGAGAAAGAGACTTTCAACTCTGCCTCTCTCCCTTCTCCCTTCAGCGCCCTAAAGAATGGGACTTTCTCCACATCATTTTGTATTGCAACATTTTGCATTAAAAGGAAAATCCACTGCTCCTCGCCTGTGTTTGTTTGGAGTAGCCCTCAGATCAAATTTCTCCCCATGACCCTCCATTTTCTTCCTCTACCCCATCTCCACTCCTTAGGTCACATTAAGGGACTTGGATGGGCTCTCTTTGCTGAGGGAGAGGGGACTTCTTTAGTTACCGATTTTACTGTGAGGCGCCTGCTGAGGCGCCTGGTGAGGCGGCAGAATCCCGACACTTGAGGAGGCTGGGCGAAAGGCCTCCCTCCACACCCACCGTCATCTGCAGCAGCCCTCCCAGAACCACCAGTGGCACTGTGCCTCTGGCTGCGAGACTGGGGCCCAGCGGCAGAGCTTCCAATTCCAATTCTCAGAGGTTTTGAACCAGAAAATGGATTTTAGTTGCATTGAAGTCTAGTGTGGAAACCAGAGCCCTGAAGACATGTGTTTTTAGTAAGAACTTTAAGTCTCACCTCTGAAGTGGACTCTGCCCCCAATCCCGAACCCCACTCTCATCTCCAGCATCGGATTGGCCCCCAAGGCTGGCTTGCACAATCGTGCTTGGTCTGAACCGCTTTGATTTTCCTGCTGCCACAGCGTCTGCGGTTTGGGTGAGGAGGAGGGGCAAAGACCATGTCCCAGATGTTAGTCTTACCAGTTTCCCAAGACATCCCTCTCTCCACCCTCCTCACCCCAGCCTACCCACCCAGTCCTGGAACCTGGCAGAAGTCTGTCCAATAGTCCTGGAAACTTAACCCTTTCCTGCCCAGTACTCTGGCCTCTGGTTTGGAATTACAGAAAGCAGTCTGGGGAAGGGAGAAGGGACAGGAAGATGAAAACCTGGGTTTTGGACTTCAGCCTCTAGGAATCTGTGAGCTCTGTACCAGGCCCCACCCCAGCCTCATCTCCATGCTCAGCACTCCCAAACAGGGCTGTCTGATGGACTAGATCCACGGCTTTTATAGGGAAGTTGACCACAGGCAGCTCTGGAAGTCCTTCTGGTTATTTGCCCCAGTGGGGGACAGGAAAGGAACATAGTCTTCTCCCCAGAATACACCCCTCCTCCCCTCCCCAGGATAGGGTGGATCAGTCAGGGCCCTGTGATCCTCCTTTTGTCTTCTTTTCTTCTCTCCTCAGGCAGAGTGGCTCCTGACGTAGGTTGGTGAGGAAGGGGAAAAGAAAGGCAGTGAGGCACCTCACAAAGGCGCTATTGTAGGGAGCCTGAGGCGGGTGGGGGCTCTCTCCCATTCAATTCTCTGCTAATGTGGGGCTGGCAACAGTAATCACTGCCTGTCAGCCCACAGCAGGGTCTGCCCACGGAACATCTGGCTCCAGCGCACGGTGCACACGGAGGGGTGTGGAGGGGGGAGGGAGCTCTCAGTGGAGGCCTGGAGAGAGGGGTCCAGGCCACGAGGGGCAGCAGTGCAGCCTTGTGTGTGCCTGCGAGCACATGGGGGACGCTTATCTCCTTCCTAGTGTGACGCTGTCAGTGTCTGACCAAAAGCTACTAGAGGGTGGGCTCTGTCTACAGAGTTATCTTGATACAGCACCAGACATCAGGAATGGCTTTTTGACGACCCTGAGGACAATAGCTCTGAGACTGTGTTGTGTAAATGACATCAGTGCCAAGAGCAGAGTATAAGAACCGGCTCCTTCTGCCTCATGCGTGTGTGCCTATCTCTGTAGCATCTTTCTTTGACTGATTCCTTAATGAGAAAGGGAAAAGCAGCCTTGTTTTTCTGGGCTTAAAATTTCTTTGGAAAAGTTCACTCAGACTTTTCTGAAAGGGAAGAAATCTCTGGGGCCTTGTCATTTATTACTTTTTGCTTTTTTCCTTTTTGGCTCCTGTACAATAGCTAGTGCTATTTTGGAACCGTTTTGAAAGGTGAGTGGAACTGTGTGGGCAGATCCAGTGAACTGTCCAAATTCATTAAACTGAGTTATCTGCTGCTCAAGGAGAGAGCCTCGGTAGCTGAATCCTACCATCCAAACCACGCCTCCCCACCCCTTCCCATACCCTCCACAACCCATCACTTGGCAGAAACAGGTAGGACCTCTGGTTTGCGTTGAACAAAAGACAGTGGAAAGCAGAGGCCCTAATGGGAAAGAGGAGCTAAAAGCCCAGAAAGAAGTTCTACATCTGCCCCAACTCCTGGCCCTAAGACAGTAAACAGCTGGGATGGAGATGCAGAATAGCATCAAGAAGCGGAAGGGGTTCACCCAGACTCCGTTCCCCGGAGTTTGGTACTCTACCTTCCAACCTCTCCTCTTTGTTCTCAATATCCTCTCCTCCCTGGAGCTGGTCTTTGTGTCTGCCCGCCAGAGAAACCAAAGCGCTCATCTTGTCATTTTCATCAAGGAACCCAGGCAATGTTGTCCGAGCCCTGGATGGTGGAGAGGGAGAGGGCAGAGTTGTAAAGAATGAAGTTGTTGATTCAGCTGTCATTGCTTCCTCTGGGACAGGGCTCTGAGCTAAATAAGAACCAGAGCCCTTACCCTTTTCTTCCTCTTCCAGTCTCAGATTTTCTGGATCCCTTCTCAATCCCTCTCCTTGTATAGGCGCCCCTTCCACTGCTTCCCATTTCTTTACCTGGTTTAGGTCAAAACATGCTCATTTGGAGAGCTATTGAGACCATCTTGGTATTTCTTCCAGCCTTCAGGATAGGTCTCTTTAGGACCTGCTATCCCGCCTCTCTGTAGCTGCCTTGGCAGAGTGGTCTCTGGTCCAGGAGGGCTTTTCTGTTCCGCCAGAGGGCAGGGGCTGCCCCTCTGCCCTTAGCCCTTGTCAGCAGCTGCAGCCTCTCCTGGTCCCTCTGCCCCAGCAGGCTGGAAGCTTCCTCCTTTACTACCCCAGCCACCAAGGCTGATAAGCTCTCCTCTGCCTGCTCTTTAACTTCTGCTCTCACAATGCAGAGCTTAAAAGATTAAATCTTTATTTATGGATTTAATAACTCCATAGAAGAATTATAAATGTGGAAGCCAATGTATTAAAGGGCAGAGTGAGAAAGTAGGAAAAAGACCTCTCAGCCCCCTTTCTCCAGAACATGGGTTCTGACAATATCTAGAGTTGTACACCTCTCCAGAACACTCTGGCGTGACCTCTGGGGGTCTGCCCAGCCCAAACTCCACCTTCTCTGAGAATGGACACCCTTACTCCCTGGCCATAGCTGTTTGGCCCAAGGGGAACAAATCAGATTCTCTCTCGTGGGGATTTAGAAATGCAGATCAAAGATGTCATATCTGAGAAAGTCTTTGGAAGCATCTTGTGCCCTAGTATTGGGAGGCAGCAAAAGCCAGACTTGCAGAGGGAAAGGGATGAGGCAGACACCAGACAGCAGCAGAGGCAGGAGTGAGAGGGCAGCTGATCCTGGCCAGTGTGCATGTCCTTTCTCTGACCATCCCTTCTGTGGTCACAATACATTTCTAGTTCTTGAGGTCTACAAAATACCTGAATCCTTAAAATAAATACTCCCTTTTCTTGTTTGTTTGCTTTTCTTTCTTATTCTTTTTGCTCAAGTTAGTATGAGTGGGTTTCTGTTTCCTACAACTCAAAGATGACGATTCATCTTCACCTTACCTCCCCACCAAAAAAATCACCCCATCCCCTGGACTGCTGGGCAGATAGCCTTGACCCTTTAGAGTGTTCCTCCCTGCACATGACCCCAAGGACTCACTAGAATAATGAAAGAACCTGTGCAGGCCTGTCTTGAATCATTCTACCGTGGCTCACTCAAATCACACCTCCTCCATGACACCTTCTAGATAGCCTAGTCAGTTACCCTTTCCTGGTCTGTTCATTCATGGTGTGTTGTTTCTTTCTCCATCATAGCTTGTAGCACAGTGTTCTCTGAGGCAACCTGACATATTAGAAAGAGCACCAACTTTAGAGTCTGGCAAGCTTCGAGTTAGAGCTTCTGGGATTGGAGTCTGGCTCTGCTACTGCTATGATACCTTGAGCAAGTTACCTTGTCTGTAAAATAATAATAATATTTGCCCAATAGTATTGTTGCTGTGAGAATTAGAAACAATATATGCAAACTCTTGAGCGGTGCAGACAATAAGTATGTAGCTCTGAAACCCCACTTCCTTTGGGAGGCTTTTCTGACCATTTCCACTCCCACCCTACAGGATCAGGTGCCTTTCCCTCGGGCTCCAATTTACCCTGTGCACATCCCAGTTGGAGCCTGTATCACAGTGTGTTGTGTCTTGCTCATCTTTGTGCCCCAGGGCCTAACACAGAGCCTGGCTCATAGATGGGGCTTAGTAAGTACTTGTATTTGTGTTCCCCCATTAGACTGTGAACCTTGGAACTCTGGGCATATGTGTCTCCTAACTCAGCTCCTAACTCAGGAGTGGCATGTTACCAGCAAGCAGTAAATGTTCTTGGTGTCATTTTTCAATTCAATTAGACAAAGACAAGCTACAGGTAAAAACTGAAAGCATTCTCCTTTCAACTGCAGAACGTGCTGGCCTTCCCACAGTGACGATTTCTAACTCCAGCATCTAAGGGGAAAGTCTCAAACTAGGCCAGCACATCTAAGCCCTGTGGCCACAGGGGAAGAAGGCAATAAAACCACAGGACAGGTAGTGGGAAGACCTTTGTTGTTCAGCATCTGGCTCACAGCATGTGTTCTGGAGTAGTTACACCTGCTCCCACCCCAGCCCTGCCACTTGCTAGCAAGTAACTTCACCCCTGTGAGCCTCAGTTTCTTCATCTATACAATGTGGGTGATAGTACCGATTTCACAGATTGTTGTGAAAATTAAATGAATAATCCCTGTAAAGCAGTAAGCCCAGGGCCTGGCACACAGTAGATGCTTAATAAATATTATTATTGTTATTGTTATTAATACTACCATGATTGCAGAAGTCTTTTCAGGTAGCAAAATGCTCATGCATTTTATCTCCTTTGCTCTTTACAACAATTCCATGAGATAGACAAGTCTCAGGAACCTAAGGATTATAGAGATTAAAATGATTTGTCTAAAGCCACACAGCTAATGTTTCAGAGCCTTGTCTATGTCTTGGAGGCTGTGTGGAGGAGTGGAGAGAGCTGGAGCTCTGAACTCAGGCTGAGTTCAAATCTTTGCTCTGCTACTCTCTAGCCATGTAAACCTGGGCAAATCAGTTCTCTGAGATTCACTGAATATCACCTACCCTAGAGACTTGTTGTGAGGAATAGGTGAGCTAGTGTTTATAAAATATCTATCAGAGCATCCAGAACAATAACAGTTCTCAATCAGTGCTCATTCCCAGGGCTATGACTCATGCTGTCTTATATTGGACAGTATGCTAGTGGCCATCTCTGTTTGGTGTTATAAACCATCTGTCTTGATCCAGTGGCTCTTCAGCTGCCTTGCCTCTCCATTTGTACATTGTCTGTAGGAAGACATGGCACGTTTCCCACCATAGATCTCTACATTGTCAGTAACAGTGGGGTTGACAGGCATCCTGCGCCAGCCATCAGGGAAGAAAGCAGAGTGTGTGGTAGCATCCACCCTTTCTCTGTGCCTGAACCAACTCTACCAGCAGTGATGTGTGTGTTTGGTTTTCCATTTGGGAGTTTGTCTCTTTCCTTTTTTTTTTTTTTTAAACGTAGTGGTCTCAAGCTGCCTTTTTCCTTCTACCGCATTTTCTCTCAAACATATTTTAGTTGTTCAGCATATGTCCCTAGTAGCCATCACTATTGACTTTTTAAATTGATCTTGCAACATGTTCATTTTGACAGATCCTTCAATGCCGTTTTGGTTGCACTTGTTCTCACAGATGTTTGTTACTGTCGAATTGCACGTGATTTTTGTTTTGTAGCTGCTGAATGTTGTATTCCAGACCTGTACATCCATGCAGTTGTCAAATGCACGAGTTGTTCTCCATCTATTCTGATTGCCCTTTTCGAGGAAGGAAGATAGTGTGGGAAGAGCACAGGAGTGGGAGTAAGAAGACATATCTATTTCATTGTGATTGGTCTGTGTGGCTGAGTGTCCTGGCTCTGCTCCTCATTAACTCTGTGACCTTGAGCCAGATGCTAACCCTTCTGAGCCTCAGTTTGCTCATTTGCAAAACAGGGTTATGTTACCTGGATTACCATCTCATAGGATTGTTGAGATTCAAGCTTTTAGCATCTCCAGGAAGGAGTCTTAGGAATCATTGAGTTTGGCTCCCTCGTTTTACAATTGAAGAGACTGAAGTGCAGAGAGCTGTTTGAGGGCAGGGACCATGTCTTATCCATCTTTCTATCCTTTGGATCCAGAGTTAGGAGCATACTGCACGTCCAACAAATATTTTGTAAATCAGTTGAGTGACCGGCTCACAGTGACATATCTATGATTTAACCTCTCTTGATGACTCAGAGTTATTATCAACATCAATTACTATACTGTGCTGCTATGCCATGATGCCTTCAGAACCAATTATGCTGTGTAGAATGTGGCTATTATGCCTTTCTGCTTAGTGTTTCTTCTCTCCCCTCTCTCACTGTCACCTGTCAATTCTCCCTGTAGCCATTGGGTCCACTCTGAGAACTCTCTGTTGCTCTTTTTTTTTTTTTTTAAAGATTTTATTTATTTATTTTTTCCCCCCAAAGCCCCAGTAGACAGCTCTATGTCACAGCTGCACATCCTTCTAGTTGCTGTATGTGGGACGCGGCTTCAGCATGGCCGGAGAAGCGGTGCATCGGTGCGCGCCCGGGATCCGAACCCGGGCCGCCAGCAACGGAGCGCACGCACTTAACCGTTAAGCCACGGGGCTGGCCCTCTGTCGCTGTTTCTAATTGGCTGTCCACTCTAGGCTAGAACAGTACAAGAGTGAAAGGGCTTTGAAAGATTTAAAGTTAGCATACATGCCAGCTACATTTATTGGAGTCATAAAGAGCATGGCAGAGTATTCTACAGACCAGAAGCATAGCCTATTTTAAGATGGAAGAGGGCTTAAAATTGTCTGGTCTAGTCCCTCAAGTCATACAAGTATTTTCTAACTCACTGGACCCGTGTCTAGGGCCTTCTGCACGTGGTGTGATCAGTGTGCTCAGTGGCTTGTGAAGCAGGTGCATGTCTTATGTTGGTAGTGGCTGAAGATGCAGTAGGTTCTACCCTCTGGAATCTCTACCCAGTGACCTGGATTCTCAAGCATTTTTCCCTTCTGGCACAGGGGAAGTAAACACATATAGATGTGGATTTCTCTCATTCCAGATTATGACCTAGCAAATCCCCTTCTTGTCATCTCTCCGTCCTTCCCAGCCCTTATTAGTCCTGATTGAGGTGAGATATTTTTTACTGTTGGATGTTGCTTAGATATCTAGAGGAATCTTTAAAGATGTAAACTAGAAACACTAGTTTAATAATTGAGTAGGTAAGGGGAGACATAGAAGAAATGTTAGTTGTATCTCTGGATTTTAAATTGAGGTGGGAGTAATCTCATGTAAACCAAACTTCAGTATTCATTTGAAAGCCTGTGAATTGCAGACAAATTATCAGCCATAAATTGGGATATATGTTCTGTGGGTTTTTAATGAGGGCAAGTGAGGCAGCTCAACACTCTTATTGATTCATGGTCTGGAATGTATCAGCCTGGCTCACCCTCTTGCTGAAGGCAGTGCAGTGGAAGGGCTCGGAGCAGACATCCAAGGTTCAAGTTGTACTTCAGCTCCTTTCTGCCTATGTGATCTCAGTTTCCTCATCTGTAAGATAGGAACAATATTAATATCTCCCTCACAGGTGTGGTGTGATGACTAAATGAGATAATGTATGTGAAGATAATGTATGTAATGTATAAATCATAAAGCTACACAAATGCCAGCTGCTCGCATTTCTCATCTAATACTTAGCATAGACCGTCTCGTGTCCGTGCTGGGTTTCCAGCAGCTAACGAATGGGACAGGCTGAGGAGCCGGCCTGGCAAGAAGGAGCAAAGGGATGTTGTCCAAATGAAAAGACATAATTAGAGGAGTCGATTATTACAAACAAAAGGAAACTGTAGATATCTCAGACTCAAAAAGGGGATATGAAGTCTGTCTTACCTGTCCCCCATTGTGGGATTAAACCTCTGTGGTCATCAGCAGGCAGAAAATACAAAGCCAAAAATGGTGTTCAGACTGCAAAGTGAGAACCCCATGACAGTGTAGAGAGCCTGATGCCTAGTTCATGGAGCAGGAAGAAAATCAGGGGTGAGACACAGGTCTGAATCAGGGAAGGCCACCGAGAGACACTGAAGTCTGAATGGAGCCCAAGAGAGAGGCAGAATCTGTGGGAACACTTCAATGTCAAAGCCAACTGGGACAGACAATTGATTAATTAAAAATTTAATGAATATTGATGAAGTATTTACTATGTGCTTATTCACAACAGTGAATAAGACAGACATTGACTTGTCTTCACAGCTTGTGGACTGGTGGGATAAAGAAATGAATAAATAGGCAATTACATTACAATGTGGTAGAGGTTATGTGACAGGAGGCCCTTCTACCCCAGCCTTGCCCTGGGTGGGGGATAGAGCAACTTCGGGAGGCTCCTCAGCCTGAGCTGGAGGGACGCCCGTGAGGGCTCCTCTCCACACCACTGCCACTGCTGTCATGACCTCTCAACTGGACCATTGCAGGAGGATCCCAATTGACCTCCTTGTCCAAGAGTCTATCCCAGCTCCAGCACTGTGTCATTTGTCTCACTGTCTGTCATCACTTGTTAATGGACCCATCTCCCCAGACTAGACTGTGAAGGGACAGTAACTTCCTCTTTACAGCTTCAGTGCTCTGGCTCAATGCATGTTTGAAGAAAATAGGGAGATGAAAAGGCAGGAAGGCACAAAGGGAAAAAGGAGGATGTTGACTATCCAGGGGTTGTCCTCTCCTTCCAAGCATCTTCTCCATGAGCTTGATAGGCGAGTGCCCCAGACACTAGGTTTTTCACCTAGTAAGCTCCCCGAAGCAGCTGCTCCTTTCCTGAGTGTAGAAATACATCTGAAGGTCAGAAGCCAGAGAGCCAGAACCCAGGCAGGGTTTTTTTCTTTTGCACACAGTTTTCTTTGCAAGTCTCCTGGGAACAGGACCTTGTTGCCAGCCTTGCATCACCTGGGGCCTAGACTCACTAGATTCACCATGAATTCACCTTTGCCTTGGGCTGCAGCTTCTGCAGGGCACTCACCTCTGGGCCCTGCCACTGCACAGAAATAATAAACAGCAGCACTGTTTACTGAGCCCTTTGCACCCACTGGACCCAGTACTTACCCCTCGAAACAACTGGTCCCACTAACAAATATTTAATGAGAGCCAGGCTTTGCGCTGGGGGTTGAGTAGGACACAGTGATGACTCCTGTGCCTCAGGGGCTGACAACTCAATTGGGCTAGGGGAAAGAGGAGGTGATTAAGGATGGGATGATAAAGCAGGCATGCATTTCCCTCTACTGCCTAAGACTACCTGAGTAGTTTAAGGTAAGTTCCTTAAGAGAAGGGCACTTCCTGAGAATTCCAAGGAGGAAGCGGTCATACTCCAATGAGAGATTTGAAGAGGCTCCATAAAGTGGTAGTATTTGAGGTGGGCCTTAGAGGAAGGACTGGACTGAAAGGGTGTTCCAGGAGGAAGGACTAGCACAAGCAAAGCTGTGGAAGTGGTTAGGCACATGCATAGCCAGGAAATAGCTACTAGGTTAGTTTTGTGAGAATATAAATTGCCTCTAAGGGTATATAGGGAAATAACAGCCAAGTAAACCCAATCAGGGCCATATTGCTAAGGGAGATTTTTGGAGTAAAGGTAAATTTGTGGAAGCTGTGTGAACAATCACATTTATTGAGTTAACAGTAAATGCACTGTCTCATTTAATCCTTACAACAACCCTACAGATTAGGACTGTTATCTCCATTTTACAGATGAGAAAACTGAGGTTTAAATACATAATTTGTCCAATGTTACATACTAGTGATAGGGTTCAGGGCAGGCCACCCCAAGATGTGCCACTTTGGCATGTGTAGTATTTTGAGCTAAAAGCAATTGAGACCCTGTGGGCTCAAGAGAAACTTTTACCTCTCCCTTAGGGAATTTAAATTGAGGGGCTTGGCTATAATGAGACTTATTACCAGAAATAACTTTATGACCTATCTGTATGATAGGGCAAACGTCTAATTACTGAATATCTGCTCTTCTTATCTTCCTGTGAATTACCCTCCTCCCCTCTGAAGCCCCAGTCCCTGTCCCATTCCTTGGCTCAAGATGGCATAAATACCTCCTTTTGCCTTTCTGTCTCTGAACCTCTCATGTATGTGGGGTCTCTGACTCTCTCATGTATGTGGGGTTCCTGTATGTATGAAATTAAATTTGATTTTCTCCTGTTAATCTGTCTTATGTCAATGGGTAGAGGAAGGGTAGAGGAAAATTTCTTCTTTCCCCATACCTAGAAAGTAGCAGAGCCAGAAATTATACCGAAGTCTGTCTGGCTCTTGTACCAAAGGTCAGGCTCTTGACCCCTTCACTGTAGTAACTGCATGGAAGTGGGTGAGCTTGTGGAAGGAGAAAGCATAAATGTAAAAAGAGGTTTGAGGTTCAAGGAAGCATGGATGTATATTCAGGGGCTGGAGGAATGATGAGGAGCCCGTGAAGGAGAGAGACTGAGGAGAACTAGGAAGAGTTCTCATCTCTAAATCCGAGAGAGGAGAGAAGTCCAAGAAGGAGGAGGCAGCCAGGAGTCTCAAACATGCAGAGAGGTCAGGAAGATGAGGGAAAGAGCTTTAGATGTCTGGAGGGCATCTGCAGTGGAGCACACAAGTCAGTGAGGGGAGGGGAGGCAGTGCAACAACAGCTACTCCACAGGAGAAACTTGATGAACAACAGGCAGACGTGGAGGGCAGGAGTCAGGGGAGAAAGAGAATCAGAGTTGGAAGATGATTTTTTTTAATGTATTGTTAATTATGAAATATTTTGAATGTACAGAAAAAATATAATTGGCAACCATGAATCACCACTCAGACTTAAAATGTTAATATTTATGATGCTTGCTATAGATCTTTCTCTCTTTCTTTTAAAAAAAGACATCTAAGCTTACAGATACAGCTAACCCCCTCCCCACTTTAACCTCTCCTCTCTCCCCCACCACGAGTAATCACCATCTTTAAGTTAGTATTCCCACGCGTTTAAAAAATATGTTTATTGAATATATCTGTACCAATGTGGTTTGTAGAATTATTTTGTATGTTTTTAAATTCCCATAAAAGTATCTTCTATAAATACATTTATGCAATTTTTAAAAATCTCAGCATGATTTTCGAGACTGCCCATGATGACAATAGAGCTCTGGTTCATTGTTTTTTACTACCATTGTACTAAGAAGCCAAATCCTTTCCCCCACTGCTGGTTGCTTCCATTCTCGTTGTTAGAAACAGTGCTGCAGGGACACCCTTGCTCATGTCTCTTGTGCCCATGTGGGACAGTCACTGGACAGACCCCTAGCAGTGGAAGAACTGGTGCATCCTGAGTGTATACAGCCTCAGTTTTATTAGGCAGGGCCACAAGACTTCCCAAAGTGAGTACCCACTCTATTCCTCAGTCTCCTCAGTGTTATCACACGCAGTGATTGTTGCCAGCTTGATGGGTGTGAAGTGGTATCTCGTTATTATGTTAATTAGCCGATGAGAGAAGGAATTTTTAGGGCAAGGGAAACATTTTTTTTCCCCAGAGGGTAATAGGTATAAGCCCGGGCAGAGGTTGAAGGTGTAACTGAGAAAGAGAACAGCGAGGGGATGAGTCCGCTTAGGATGAGGACAGAAGTGGAAGGAGGAGAAGGGACAAGGCTTCTCAGAGCTTGGAGCGAGGGGACGAAGACACGGAGTGAAAATGGATAGAGTTGTCATTAAAAAGTATCCCAGTCTTGGGGCCTGCCCGGTGGCGTAGTGGTTAAGTTCGCGCGGTCTGCTTTGGCAGCCCGGGGTCCTCAGGTTCGGATCCCGGGCACAGAACTACGCACCGCTTGTCAAGCCATGCTGTGGTGGCGTCCCATATAAAGCAGAGGAAGATGGGCACAGATGTTAGCCGAGGGCCAATCTTCCTCAGCAAAAAGAGGAGGATTGGCAACAGATGTTAGCTCAGGGCTAATTTTCCTCGCACACACAAAAAAGAATCCCAGTCTTGTTGGGAAAGTAATAGGCAAGTGGCCTGTTGAGGGTGAGGGGCTGGGAAGCAGTTCAGAGCCTGGGGAGAAAGAAGAGTGGAACAGCTGCAGGAAGGACTTTGGTATGAAGCCAGCAAGAGATGATGGAGAGATGGCTGAGAGGAAGAAAGGGTCAACGGAATCTGCAGGCGATCCACAGCAAGTCTCCTCACTTCCGGCATCGCCTCCGCCTCCTGGACAATATTTGTCAACTGGTAACAGCTCGCAGCTGCTTACTTTTTTTGATCTCTTACTATGTGTACTTGACAGGCATCTTCCCGTTTCACAACCACCTCTAGTTGCACGATAGGTTTAAAGCAAAAAGACCTAAGAGTTTGGTTGATGTAAGGTTTATGTAAGTAAGCACCCTGTGGTGTGGCTGCCCCAAAAGATGATACTCCTTAGGCCAAATGAGTAGAAGCATAGCATTAGCACGAAGGGGGGGAAACAGTCCTGTGTTTCTCTGCTGTGGTCAGGCCAGAGAAGCAATGTTCTTTCTGTCCTAGGTGAAGAGGATAATTAGAACCACTACTATTTATTAGGCTCCTACTATGTGCTAGGCTCCTGTGAGACACTTTGCACTCATTCTTTTTTTTTTTTTTTTTTGTGAGGAGATCAGCCCTGTGCTAACATCTGCCAATCCTCTTCTTTTTTTGCTGAGGAAGACTGGCCCTGGGCTCACATCCGTGCCCGTCTTCCTCCACTTTCTATGGGACGCCGCCACAGCATGGCTTGCCAAGCAGTGCGTAGGTGCGTGCCCGGAATCTGAACCGGTGAACCCAGGGCCGCCGCAGGGGAGCGGGCGCACTTAACCGCTTGCGCCCCCGGGCCGGCCCTTGCACTCATTCTTTTTAATCCCAACGACAATCCTGAAAAGTAGAAGTTATAATCCCCACTTTATAAGCAATAAAATGGAGCCTCCAAGAGTCTGTCACAGGCCAAGGTCACTGGGAAATGGAGTAGATAACACCCAAAGAGGAGAAGACCTATTGGAAATAAGACCACCATCTTCAAGTATCAGGAAGGTCATCATGAGGAAAAGGGACAATACTTGTTTTATCTGTCCCCAAAGTGTAGAAGGAGGCTCTCAATAGAGATAAGTTACCCAAAGAGAGGGAGTTCCACTCAACAGAACAGTCAGCCCTGCGCCAGAATGTTTTGCATTACCTTTGGTGATAGTGAGCTCCCTATTCCTGGAGGTGTTCAAGCAAAGGCTGGATGAGGGTTGAGTGTGGATTTACAAAGGATGCAAGAGTTAGAGGAGTGCAACTAGATGCCCCTCACAATATTTTCCAACATTCAAACTTTGTTCCAGTTTTCAGCAAGATAAAAAAGAGGAAATGTCAAGAGAGAAGTTCAAAGGCCTTGGAATGCCTGGCCAAGGGCCAAAGCTCCGCATGCTGCATTTTAGGAAATGAAAGAAGTTCTTCTGGCTGTTGGGGTGAGGAGTAGAACTGGGGCCCTGCCCCATCCCTCCCCTGACCTGGTCTCAGGTGAAGTCTCCTGGAGAAGTTAGAGGAAGAAGTTTAGTGTGTACCTTTCTGCCTAAGCAACTCTGCATCCATTTTTCACAAGCTCTCGCTCAGGCAGCTGTCTGGCTGTGGTTTGAATCTGATTTGTTTGCATTTCTGCAGTAGGCAGCCACTGTGACTGGTTGCGAAGGGAGAGATTTGCTTTGCACATAATTTAATCCACGGGTTAGTTAATGAGTTTGCTCCCCCCGCAAACAAGGGGAATCAACACGCATCCTCCAACTTTGCCTTCGCTGGGTCATCAGCAGGGATGCTGCTCTGTGCACCTTGTTAGATTCATGTGATCACAACTCAGGGGTGATTTAATGTAACTCCTGATATTAAAAACCTCTGAGTGAGACAGGTGGAATGAATAATGCTCTGGAGTGAATTTGTTAATGAATTTCCTCTCCGCTCCCAAAAAGAAGAGACTGGGGGAAAAAAAGGGTCTTGGGCCATGAAAAGACCATGGTACTGTGCAAATCAGGGTTCTTAATGATTCTGGAGAGAAAATAATCAGAAATCGATTTTTTAAAAAAATCCCACATTCTGTTCTCAGTAGGGACTGTCATTAATTTCAGGGTAAAAGATGGCTTGGCCTCTTTCTGGTATCCTTAAAATAGAATAAATAAGCAATCACCTTAAAAAAAAAAAAAAAGAGAGGTTATGATCCAGGGTTTAAGCAATCTTGGCTGGCTTCTGATTTGCATGTATATGATAAAGTATGCCACTGTTCCAGAGGTTGATTGCTGGGAAGCTAGACTCATGAAGAATGAAAATCTGTTCAGCAACAGGTGAGGAAGCATAGGGACCTCCTGTCAACTCCTCTGGGCGTCATGCCCGTCTGCAAACCCTCACCTGCTGGGCCAGAGTGTGCTGCTCCAGGCCAATGACCAGGGCTGGCTTTCTGGGCATGTGGCCTGTGCAGTCCCTCAGGGCCTCACACTTAGAAGGACGCCCTACTTGGTTTAACGTTCTGCTGTTGCTGTCTTAAAATTCTTAATTTTTGACAAAGGGGCCCCCATTTTTGTTTTGCACTGGACCCTGCAAATGATGTAGCCAGCCCTGCCAAGGGATCTTTCATTGGTCAACAACCTGCCATGTGTTCATCTGCCCTTTCCAACTCTGCCTTTTCTCAGGGGGCAAAGTGATAAAAAGTTTACTCTACAAGTATGTGTAATGGGTAAAAGTATGTGTCTGTCTTTTAGAGAGAGAGACAATTTATTGCTTTTTATACCCTGATTAAAGAATAATACATGTTAATTGTGGAAAAATTGAAAAATACAAAGAAGAAAAAATCATCCATACACCTACCACACAACAACGTATCTTTCCAGTCCTTTTTTTGTACATATTTTTGTTTTCCTCTGTCTTTATGTCATTGGAAATATGCTGAAATAATGTTTTGGAAAATGCTTTTAAAAAATTCCCAATATAGCATGGGCTTTTCCCCGTATTTATTTTTCAAGACTATGGTATTCTACTGTACAAAGATACCATCATTTACTCTTAATGTTGGGTCATTTATGTGTATTATAAATAACACTCCAAAGAGAACACTTATAATTTAAAACAAAAGAGATTATTTTCTTGGGATAGATTCCTAGAAGTCAGGCTTAGTAAGACCGTTGGCACACATCACCAAATTGCCCTCTGGAAAACTGTTCCAATTTACAGTGGGGAAGGGAGGAAGGAGGTGGGCGGAAGGAGAAGCAAAAGAAAATGACAGAAGAAAAGGGAGTTATTCTGGGGTCCTTGGGCTCTGTGGGTCAACAGTCGGGTTTCTCTTTCTTTTAAGTTCTGATCGTGGTACACTACACTGATTTAGAACAGAGCTCGTTTTTCCACTACTTCAAAACTCTCCTGGAGGTAGCTCATGCAGCCTTTTCTGCCTCCACCATCACAGGTGATCAGACAGCTGTGGGGAAGGGGAGCCCCAAGGAGCTGTTTCACATTCGGCTGCTGTGGGACAAGGGTACTGTAAGCCCCTGGAAAGTTGCCGCTGGGAACATTCTAGGTGCTAGGCTTGGCTTAATGTCTGTACTCTTTCCACAATCTCCTGTGGGGAGGAAAATAACATTCCAAGCTTCCAATGAGAAAAAGAGAGCTTCTGAGAGGCCGCTGCCCTCTGCTGATTCATTCCGAATGTAAACGATGTCTGTTTGCATTTGCAGAATGAGTCTGCCAGTTGCTGTCATGATCATTTAGACTTTTATTTAGGTTTTTGGGAGAGGGAAATGGTGAGTGGTTGGTCTGTTTACTACGGAGGGCTCGGCCTGTCTGACTATGTGGGAGAAGCTGCCATATGCTGTTGGTGGGGAGGGAGCTCTCAAGATCTCTTTGAAACGCAAGTTGGAAAATCTCTAGATGTTTCTACTCTGGGTCTGTGGCCAGGGTGACTCCCAGAAACTGGATTCTGCCAGGGGAGAGGAGAGGTGAGGAGTGTGTTCTGGGCTGCGTGCGGTTGAGAAGTGGCATCTAGAGGCCAGCTGTGCAGCAGACCTCAAAGGATCCTCAGCCCTGAATGATCTGGGGCAGGGAAGGAGGGAGGACAAGGGTCCATCTTTGTATTTATTTGCTATAGTTCTTTTCTGCTTGGATGACCCTCTCTTGCCTTGGTGATTTTCTCATCTGCTGGAGATATAAAATTTCTGAGTTACATCGTTTTCCCTGAATATTCTGCCTCTGCCCACAGTCCAACTCCCCTTGGTCTTATGCAAGGCGCTGCTGGCTCCAGGGCTCTGGGGAGAGGTTGCTCACACCCACAGGCTGGACCCACACTAGAGCAGAGTCGCCAGGGACAAACCACTGGCCTTTTGGCTCCTCCTCCCTGGTCCCACCCCCTGGGAAGAACAAAAGGCTTCCATCTCTGCTGAACACCACGAAGAATGCCCTCTGGAGGGAAACCGTACTGCCGGCCATGGAAGTGGCCGCCCGTCTCCCCCTTTTTTGGTTCTGCTCCAAGTCAACTTAGTAAACAAAGGCTCCTTAGACCGGGGTCTGTAGACACAGTCTTGGCTTCTGCAAGTTCTCCAAGAATTGCTTGAATTTTTATTTCAATTTTATGATAAGCTTTACAAAAGTTTTTACACCATTTACAGAGAAAAAACTTACTTTAAGTCAGAGTTTTTGCATGTGTGTTCTCAGGGATCTTATGAAACTTTTTCTCCTTTAAAAGAGACTGAACTTTACACAAGTTCGAGAAATACTATACAGCACCTCTAATGATCACAGCCGCCTGGGTTGAGCCCTCAATCAGTGCAAACCCTGCGCAGTTGCTCATTTAACTCCTTCAATAGCGCTCTGAAGTAGGCATCACCATCCCAATCCCCACTTTCCAAAAAGGGAGAAAAAAGCTTAGAGGTAAAATGCCTGGACAAGGCCACACAGGCCAGGAAGCCAAGATGCAAAAGCCAGTCTGATCCCAAAGCCCATACTCTTAATTTTATAAGAATCTTCCTGTGAGAGGCATCATTCTAGGGGATGTGGGGATGAGGTGGAATGTGGTTACAAAAATTAACTCCAGTGCTACTGGTCGGTTAGTTTATAACCCAGGAGGGGCTATAACACATGTGCACACAGAACTAACGAAGGTTGGACTGTGATAACTGCTAAAAATCAAACACAAGGAAGTGCTAAGGAGCAGAGGGAAGATTAATTCTAGCTTAATGGGTTGGGTTTGAAGAGGGCAGGAAAGAGATTATTCATTTTTAAACTAAAATTTAATGGAGCTACTACTACGTGCAAGGAATTGTTCAATCACTGGAGATACTGAGATGAAAAAGACACTGTCTAGTCTTTAGAATGCTCTGCTAGTGCAGGCAGATGAATGAACAGACAACGAGAAAACAGAGGGAAAAGCATTACAGTAGAGACATGCACAAGATGCAGGGCCAGCGTGGACATTCTCCTACCCCCTCCACGGTAGTTAGGGAAGTGCTTGAGCAGTCAGGAGAGAGGGAAGGGAAGGGGAGTGATGGTGCTCAGGGCAAGCTACCTCAGGAGGCACCACTCTGGTATGCGGATTATTTCGAGCTGAAGACAATAAGGACTCAGAGAACTCAGGAAGAATATTTGAGTTTCCCCTCCCAAACTGCCTAAAGAATTTAAAACAAAAGATCTGTTTCAAGAAAGAGTTGTTATCATGATGGCTGTAAAGATAATGTAGGATAGAGGTTACAATAGGAAAGGCACCAAGCCTCTTTTATCAAAAACTCTGTCTCTCTCTGACCACATTATCTATAGATGACCCTGAAAAGAAGTGTCTTCCTGCCCTCTGAAGTCCCAGGCCACTACCCACCCCAACACACTCCTCACCTTTAGCTGCAATACTTAAGCAAGCAGCTTAGACAGAGGGACGAGTTGCTCATTTCTGAGTTTCTCCCATGTATACATGTTAATAAACTTGGTATTATTTTCTCCTGCTAACCTGTCTTGTTGATTATTTGGCCAGCCATAAGAACCTTAAGGAAAAGGGCAGAGGGAGATTCTCCCTCTTCCCCCAACAGTTTTGGCATAGTCAGCAGGATCCACACTGGCTGGCAAGTTGCCTTCTCTGGCTGGAAGACCTGCCTTCTCCCTGGACTACTGCAGATGATGAGATACGGGAACCCCTGACGAAAGCCGGCAAAAGGTAAGACTTCTTACCACGTCAGCCTCCCGGAATCTCTATCTGCGGGGTCCGGCGGAAGGAAGTGGTGAGAATTTTTTCTCTTTCTAAATTTAGATTGGCAGGAGAAAATATTTGGGAAACTAGTTTTTTGTGCTTTTAGTGACTCTTGGTTTAAATTTGGTAGAGTACCCTTGGTTTTGATCTTGATCCCTTTTCCTCCCAGAGTAGTCTCTGTCTTGTTCTGTGTCCTGAGAAAACTTCGTTTTGTGACCAGTGAGAATATTCTCCTTGGTCTCCACCATATGGAAGGTGCATTTACCAGAGTGCACCTTGGTGGCCAGTCGAGTAGACTGGGGTTCTGAACTGTCTCTTTGTCTGGCTGTGCCAAGCTCTCAGGGGAGTTTGTCATAAAGGGCCCAGTCCATAAGGGCTTTTGTCGTCTTAACCTTTGTTGCTTGTTAGTGCTGGAAAAATCCCATTCCAGTATCACCTGCCCGGTGTCACAGATTAGCGGGTCTGTGACTGAAGGCGTCCCACACTATTGTGGGAGACCAAGATACTGTTTTCACTACACCATCCTTACCGCCTGTGCAACGAAGGTCTTTACTTTCTCTGAATATCTTTGGGAGTGAATTCTGTGGATCATGGGGGCTACATCATCTGTGCCCTCACCAGGGACGCCTCTTGTGTCCACGGTAAAGATTTATTCTAAGCGTGGAAAGTTACCTCCGGGTCTTTCCTTAAAAAGGCTTATTGGATTGAGTCACTATTGGAATAAATATACAAATGAAGATCCTAGTCGTCAATGGCCAGACGACGGATCCTTTGAATTGGGAAAACTTCTAAATTGGGGGGAAAAAAATGTTTTGAGAGCTCTCACATAATTATTTATTTGGTACCTAAGAAGAGGCCAGAAAAAGGAAGGGAAAAATTTGACTAGCCTTAAGACCTTGACTCAGCTTACAATTGAATTGAGAACATGTAAAAGTGTAAGTGTTGATAAGGTTATAAAGGTTAGAATGTTTGAGCTAATTTTATATAAAGAGGTTACATCAACTTTGCCTGAGTATGTTTTAAAATGTCTGACTGGGAATGCTTCCCTTGTCCAAAATTAGAAGACCAAGACCTATTGATAAAAGTCTTGATAAAAACTATGTCTAGAGGTATAAGAGGTGATGAAATTTACATGAAATTTTGTAGAAAAAAACTGATGTTATTTCTATTACATAACTGGTTAACAAAAACAATAACTTAAATGATGGCTAATTTTATCTGATGTCTTATGAAGTCTTATAGGCAATCTAAATAATTATTGGGAACAAGTAAATAGTTGTGAAAAAGATGAATGTTGGATGAACTTTAAACAATAATTATGTGTTATGGTGGTTACAGCTTCCAAACTCTTTTTGGTAACTTAAAACTTTAGAGTTTTGTTAAATTTTAGGATAAAAATTCTCTATCATCATTTCCAAATAACATAAGATATTAGACATTAATTGCTAAATGTACATTTGTCTACTTTTGGCTTTTCATTACAGGAAAACACCTTTTAGGTGTTTTGGGTCTATTGGTAAACATGTCTTGTGTTTTATTAAAAGATTGTACTATAAAGTAACATATTTCTAGAAATTATGAAGTGTTTATAAATTTTCCAAGCCACAAGATACTAATGTAAAAGAAAGTTGATAATTGCTTACTTAGTTTTTACTTGCAAATTAAGGTTTCTAAGCGTTAAAATTCCTAATTAGTATATGTGATTGAAGCTACTAAAAAATTAAGAAAAATATGTCTGTGTACAAGGAAAGTAAGATGTATAAAAAAGATACAAAGAATGAAAATATTTTGTTTGATTGATTAAGAAAGATAAATTTGTCCTCAAGTACTAGGAGGGAAAAGAAAGACATGGGACAAATTCTGAATGTAAAAAGAAACTTATAGAAGGTTTGTGGAAGAGGAATTCTGGAAAAGGAGTTTTTGCATGGTCAAGTTGGCTAAGATTGAAATAAATTTAATTAAGTAAATGAGTTTTAATATCAGAAGTAAGCTCGTACAAAATTGTAATTTGGTCTTATTTCTCTTAAAAGAATAATTTGCTTAAACTTAATAAAGAGGTTACAAAAGATTTTTCTTTACCTTTAAGTAAGTCTACCTAAAAGACAGAAAATCTATGTTTTGTTAAAATAATTTCCTGTGTTCAAAAGACTGAGGTCTCGCTATTAAGGCTTTTTGGACTGTTAATCCTCTGTTTGCTTTAACTTTTTATATTTTTGACAAGCTCCCCAAAATTCATATCTTAAATAAAGTATTTTTTTTACTTTTTTTCTTTGGGAATTTTCAAAGGGCCCTGAAACTTCTCAAAGAAATTTGCTCCCTTCCTATAAGGAGGAAGATACTAAACTTGTTAGGCTTATTCAGTATGTTAAACTACATGGGAAGCATTGTCAGACAAGTGATGATAAACTTTCTTAGGTGGTATTATGTGGGCAAATGTTATTGACATAGGTGTTTTAAAATTGTATAACATTACTGAAATTCTGATCTGTCCTGGTTATCAGTCATAATTCTGGTTATTATTATTTTAAAGTGTTGTATGTCACAAAATTAACCAAATTTCTTTGTCAATTGCCATTTTGAGGTCTTGTTGTTTACAGACTTATTTCTTGGCTCTAATGCTTTTGCAAAAAATGTTTCAACTTCAGAAAAATTCATGGAAAGGACTCTGACATTTACACTGAAACACAGGTTTCTGACAAACTTTCTGATCATAAAACTGAACTTGGTAAAAAAATTACAGAAATCCGATGGAGAAACTGATGACTTCATGAAGCCGCTAACAAAAAGAGTGGGATCAAGAATGGATTACACAAGACTGAATGAACTGATAAGGATGATTATAATTTTTATGATTTTTCATTTGAAGTATTGCTGAATTTTTAACGTTTTGTTTTTTCAGATTTAAGGAAAACTTTTTCTCTTTTCTCCTGAGCTAGCTATGACTTACAGCAATTTGGTAAATGCTACTTTTGTAAGTAAAATTGAAATATTTATCTTTTTCTCTCTACCTGATCCCTCCAGGATTTGGAAACTCTTAGTAGGTGAGTATTGTTGTTTTCATGGCAATATAGTTATTTGCATAAGTTCAATAAGAATCTGTTCTCCTTATAACAGGACACAATTGGAAACACTGGGTCTATTACCAAGGTTGTGACTGGAACATCATATTTGCGATATAACCACACAGCTTTTGAGGAATGAAGATTGGACTTCATGAAATAAAGCCACGTGGAAATATTGGCCTGATACCTTATGTTTCAAGCAGCACTTACCAGGATAAGTAAAGAATGTCACTTATCTGGCAGGTACAAGGAACCTCAAAATATTTTGGGGAAACCTCGGAAGAGAGGAATTCACCCAAATCTGTAGGTATTACAGGCGAAGTCTGATGACAAAATCCTTGGCTTGGCTTTCCTGGCCTTGAGAGGCCTGTGAAGTTCAATGTGAGATTCCTTATAAAAAGTTCCAGCAAAGCAGATTTAAAAGAGCCTATGTGATCAATTGCTATTCTTGCTGTACTTATGTAAATAATTAGGCCAACTCTATTGGAACTAGACTTATTTTGCGAACTAGTTAGTTTTAATTTGGCTATCTTTGATAAAAATGAGGGTTATTTTACAAAGAAAAATTATATTTCAGGAAAAACTATAGTATACATTTGTGGATATTAGAGCCTAGTTTTGTTAATTGTCTTTTGAGGTTTTTGTTTTACATCTGTTGACTGGACTGGATCCTGATTTCTTCTAGTCTCCTGAAATATCTGGCTACAGATGTCCAAACTAACGTTTTTGATTTTTTCCATCATTTTCATTTGAAATCACTGAAAACTGAACCTGCCCTTTTTCCTGAAGCCTTACAAACTGAAGCTGATGGACTTGATATAAACTTAAGAGATTACCCGATGACATCATCAGAGACATTTTAAACTGCAAAAGATGCTTTGACGCTGACATCTAAAAATCTTCTTAACTGGCTGTCCTCTGACCTCAGAAACTGCTTTACAACTTGCTCCAACCATGAACCTTGTTTTTCTTTTGTTTACATAGAAATGCTTCTATTAAATACTTGATTGTTTGCTTTCACAATATAGGCGTAACCTTGAGAGCCCACCTGCATCACCACCTTCTAAAATGAACTTAATTGAACTGATCTATTATCAGGACTAAGAAATGTGTTCAGTGAGATGAAACAATCTACCAACTCAGCTTCTGGACTATGAAACTTCTTTAAGTTTCAAAAGGACTGTGAAACTTCTAGGGAAGTTTCAGAGGAGGGAACTGATGGTGCTCAGGGCAAGCTACCCCAGGAGGCACCACTCTGGTATGCGGATTATTTCGAACTGAAGACAATAAGGACTCAGAGAACTCAGGAAGAATATTTGAGTTTCCCCTCCCAAACTGCCTAAAGAATTTAAAACAAAAGATCTGTTTCAAGAAAGAGTTGTTATCATGATGGCTGTAAAGATAATGTAGGATAGAGGTTACAATAGGAAAGGCACCAAGCCTCTTTTATCAAAAACTCTGTCTCTCTCTGACCACATTATCTATAGATGACCCTGAAAAGAAGTGTCTTCCTGCCCTCTGAAGTCCCAGGCCAACACGCTCCTCGCCTTTAGCTGCAATACTTAAGCAAGCAGCTTAGACAGAGGGACGAGTTGCTCATTTCTGAGTTTCTCCCATGTATACATGTTAATAAACTTGGTATTATTTTCTCCTGCTAACCTGTCTTGTTGATTATTTGGCCAGCCATAAGAACCTTAAGGAAAAGGGCAGAGGGAGATTCTCCCTCTTCCCCTGACAGGAGAAACACTGCATGCAGAGGAAGCAGCTGGAAGAAAAAAGGGGTGACAGGTGGTGGCCCACACAGGGAATTAGAATTGGTTCCGCATTATTGAGAGCAGGGGGTGCTCCTTGGATAGTGGCTGTAGAAAGATTAGAGAGGTGAGTCTAAGCCCAAATCACAAAGTGTTAAAGCCTCAGTAATGAAACTGACATTTTCTGGCAGCAATGGGGACATGTTGAAGGGTTAAGAATGGGAGCGATGTGTCCTAGAAAGCTGACTCTGGCAGCACTGGCAGGTGGGGCAGACAGGGTGAAGACTGGAGTCAGGGAGGCCAGAGAGGAGGCTACTGTAGTAATGCAGGTGGAAAAGGGGGAGGTCTCAGTTAAGGCTTTCCATTTGGTCAGAGTAAAGACCAAAGCCATTTCAATGACCTCCCAGGCCCCCACAGTCTGAGCCATTACCTCTGTGACCTCATCTCCCACTCAGTCTTTCCTGGCTCAGCCACATTGACCTAATGGCTGATCCCAGGACATGCCTGTCATACTGATCTCAGGGCCTTTGCACTTTCTCTTTCCTCTCTCTGGCATGGTCTTCCTCCAATGTTCACATGGTTCACTCCCTCATCTCCTTCAAGCCTTTGCTTAAAGTCTCCCTTTCAATGAAGACTTCCTAGTCACTTTGTTTGAAATAGTCCCCCCATCCTCCACTCCCTGTCCCACTTCCATGTTTTTTATCCATCCACCACAGTGTATCTTTTACTTACCTGTTTATTTTCTGTCTCCTTCCAGTAGAATAGAAGTTCCTTGAGGGCAGGGATGTGTCTGTTTCACTCACCATCATATTTGTAGTATTTGCTGCAGTGCCTGGCACATAGTAGGTATCGATAAATATTTGCTAAATGAGTGAATTATTGAATTCACGGATGAAAGAAAAAAACTCATGAAGGCAGGGGTTGTAGCAGTGGGGTTGAGAAAAGGGAAGAGTTGGGAAGAAGTTTAGGAGGGATTGCCAACAGGACCAGGGGGTGCTGAACGTGGGGCGTAAGGGAGAGAGGAACTGAGGGCGACTCTTAGGCGTTGGCTCACCACTGGGTTGGTTGAGCCATTCAGGCAGCTAGGACAGTGGTTTTAACTATGTTTGGAGGACCCCTGGGGGTGAACCCCTGGGGGTTTCCTGGAACTACTTCAGAGACCATGGAAGGGAAGAAGGGGAGAGCAACAACCAGAGAAAATCTGTATTTTCCTATTGTGTTTTTGGTTTCCTTGTTTTGGTTTGGTTTAATTTTTAAATCACTGAGATCAGAAATTATAACAGATTACAGTTACTGAGTTCTTACTATGTTCTGCATATTAGACTAAGTAAGCATTTAAAACTGGATTATCTCATTTTTTCCTCATGACAACTCAATGAGGATGACACTCGTCTTACCATCCTCTTTCTACAGACCAGGAAACTGAGTCACAAAAGAGATTAAGTGACTTGCTTAAGGTCACACAGCTATTGAAGAGCAGTGTCATTCCTGAATCCACCGACTAAAGAGAAAACAGACAGGTGTAGACTGATTGAGAACAAAATACCACCTTTACTACAGATTAAAGCTCTCACATCTAGAGCAAAATGGGGCTGTTAACGTCGTTCCCGCCAGCGCACCTGCCCCCAACGGCCGGCCGGAAGAAGCCGAGGCAAACACACGGCGCCTAGGGAGGGGAAGTGGGGGCCGGCGCCGACCAATCAGGAATGGGGGGCGGGGTCAGGCAGGAGCGTCCGCTCAGGCGGGGCCCTCCCCAGCTAAGGAAATGTCCGCGGTGGGAAAAAGAGCTCCTCAGGGCCAGACGGCGGTGCGCCTCCGTGCGCGCTCCCGCGTGAGAGCACAGGCGCCAGGTGGAGAGAGTTGCCAAAAATGGTGAGCAGTGGCCTGAAACCAGTAAACACCAACTGCTGGGAGAGAAACATTACCCGTTTTTGAAGATCTAAAACAAAGGACCTAAACCCCGGTCAAGAAGAAGGAATCATCAAAAAGAAATTGGTCTGGTGGGGACTGTGGGGAGCCGGCGCCCCGTCTGAAGTGCAGCTGCTGCCCCATCTAGCCACTTCTTGCCACTAGGGAATGTGGGCTCAGGGTTGCCCCATTTTCCAATTTTTTAAAAAAGCTATAAATCTGTATTTTTGTGTAAAATCATTTGACTTTTAAATGTTGCCAAAACTCCCTAAAACACTGTGCAGTTCAAACCAATACCCTGAGAGGGCCACATCTGGCCTGCAGACCATGATTTGTGTCCTCTAACAAGGATTCTTAACCTCTTTGGATCTTGAGAATGAGATGAAACTATGGTCTTTTCCTCAGGGAAAAAAAAAAGATGCTCGAACAAGCACAAGAAATTGTGGATGTCCTTTGTGGGTGTCTCTGTGCCCCTGGAGTCACCCTTATCTAAAGGCATACTATGCAGAGGCAAAAGTGACAAGGGCTTCTTGTGAATAGATCTGAGGTCTGGGAAGGTACAAGCTTGCCCAGTGGTACCTGGGTGAGGCCTGTCCTAAATCTGAATGAGACGATGGAGTTTCTTGGGGTCCATACGTCTACCTCTATGCGCCCTGCTAATCACACTTCGTACCCACCTTTCCTCCTCAGTCTTGGTTAATTCCCTCCATGTCAGTAAATATGGGTCAGGAAGGTTGGTCAGGGGAGCAAGGAAGGGGCTGGGAGGCCTGGACACTGGTCTGGAGGAGGTGGAATAGCAGGTATGGAGGGAGTGAGGGAGGCTAGATAGACAGGGAGCTTTTGAACTGGACTTTGAAGGGTTGATAGGACTTTAAAAGAGGGAACGAATAGTTGTCCTGCTCTTGGGTGAGGAGGAGGGGTGTGGCTGGAAAGCTGGAATGCCCTAAATGCCAAGGCTGTCTGCACCTAGGACAGGTATTACACACAGGAGGCTCTCCTTCCAGCCACGCACGTGTCCCAGCCAGGCTCCTGAACTTTCACAGGATTGACGGTGATGGTAGATGACAGCCCATCTCCAGCTCAGCCTATTAAAGAATGTGGATCTGCCCTTCACTGGTAGCAGGGAGGAGCCCAACTCCATGTACTTGTCAGATAGCATTAACGTCGGGCTCCCTGCGGCTCAACATTTACCAAATGCTTAGTTGCAAAAAATAGCATTAATGGAGGCAAAAGACGTGCATTCCCACCATTCCTCTGGATTCCCTAAGTCTTATCCATGGATAAGTCAGACCTTCAGATATCTTCAGAGTTGAGTGCCTGAACACATAATTTTGGCCTCTGATTGGGTAGCTTTATACAACAGGGCTTCTCTACAATGCCACTCGCCTAACTATGTACTTATTATAAGAATGTTAAGGACAAGGTTCACTTTATTAGGCAAGTTTCTATTTTTTGAATACTTGTCTGGCAGCCCCCAATGACTTTTGCCTCCTGGTAATTCATGTCTTTGTGTAGTCACCTCCCACATTGAATAGTGCTGCCCTGGGTATCCAATAGGATATACCTGAAATGACGGAGTGTGACTTCTGAAGCTAGATCATGAAAGATACTGCACCCTCCACCATGTTTTTTCTTATACTTCCCACTCTGGGCGAAGCTGGCTGCTTGTCGTGAGAACACTCAAGCAGCCCAATGGAGAGGTCCATGTGGTGAGGACTGAGGCCTCCTGCGTCCAGCCAGCCGTGTGAGTGACCATCTTGGAAGCTGATCCTCCAGCCCCAACTTTTGTAAGATTTTTTTTTTGGTACTAACTTTCATATCTGTAAATATCAAGCTTATACTGCTACTTCCTGATTTTTCTGTTTTAGGCATTGTCTATTGATTTCCTGCTTTTTCATTTTTATGGTGAAAAAAACTTAGCAGATTAAAAACATAAACGTTATTATATCGCCTGGTCACTTTCTTCTTCTCTTCTCAATATATTATAGCATAAATTTGATCAACATTTATATTGATATTCAATGATTACATTGTTATGACCACATAAATGCTATTCCTAGCAGAGCTCTTAGTTTTTCTTTCTTGCACTATGTTATTTTTTTATACTGGGGGCAATTACTATGTTGTCTTTATGCTTAATTTCTATGTATTTATCATTATTTCATGCTGAGCTTTCCCGTAATTGTCTAAGCTCTTCAATACTTTCAAACATATCAGGTATTCTATCAGTTTCCTCTGGTGGAGACAGCTGTTTGGACACAGCTCCTGGAATGTTCTGGTGCTCTCTAGGCCTGCTGCATGGCTAATACTCTAGGATTTTCCTTTACTATCATTCTGGAGGTTTCCTTTGCCCCTCTTGTATTTTGGATTCCCTTTCTCTTGTATCTCAATACATTTGTTTTTATTTAAAACCACAGTGAATTGCATACTTCATCATGTTTCCTTTTTACATTGGCTGCCAGGAAGCTCAGAACTCAATCTATGACCACGTAAAGTAAGCTATACAGAAACTTATGGAATATATTTTGGCATTTTCACCTTACCCTTGGATTTATCCTATTTCTTCTAACTTTGCTTTTCTTTCTTATTCATGATCTCATTTTTTAAAAATCTTGTTATATTCAATCTATCTTTGTTAACCATCTCAAATCCCTTTACCCAAGAGAGACAGAAGCTAGAGTGTCAAAGTATTGAACACAAAGCAAAACTCTTGAAGAGGAGCCAAGAATCAGGGGCCAGAAATGAAAGAACACCAACAGCCAAAGGAGCAGGAGTAAGTTAAAAATGGAGAGGTGGATCCAGAGTTGGGAGGCGGGCGAAGTGAGAGCAGGTTTAAACAGGACAGTTTCCCTATAAATTAGTGAGGACTCTGAGCTTGCTTTATGGTTCAGCAGAGGCACTGAGTTGGGATTATGAGGGATGCCCACGTCTCGCTATGTCCTGTTACAGGCTGGACTCCTTGTTCCCCTCCCCGCCTCTCCTGGCTCCTGGCTCCGGGCCCTCCCTCCTGCTTCTCAGGCACCTCGGTGTTCTTGCCGTTAATAGAGGAAGTTGGGGAGAGAGGAAATGAGGGAGGGATGAAGTGGAACAAACTTCACAGTAATCTCATTAACAGATACCATCTTATTTTACAGGGAGAAAAAGCTGTGTATGCAGTATTATTTTAGGAAAGCTGGAAAACTCATTGCATCCAGGGAAGAGGTGGCCCTTCTTCTGTCCATGTGAATCCGTTCAGCTGGGCCCTGCACTGCACCCTCCTCACCTTCGCCGGGATCCCCTTCCATCAATTTTCCCTTCTCTCCCATATCTTCAATCTATTCCTCTCTCCCAGATCCTTTCCTCTGTAGATACTCAAGTTCTCATCCTTTAAAAATTGCTTCCTTGATTCCCTCTAGTCAGTTCTGTCTCCCTCTTTCCCTTCCCAGCCAGATCTCCTGAGTTTCTGCACTTGCCACCTCTACACCTCTACTTTCTCTCTCTGTTTCTCAATCTACTCTAGGGTGGATCTACTCCCTGTTGTGACCAGTGGCCTTTTGGTTGCTGTAGTCATCTCCGTCTTGATGTTATTTGACCTGCTTGCATTATCTGCTGACCCCGTGCTTCCTCCTCCTTGAAACCTCCCTCGTCCTCGATTTCCATGACTCACTTCATCTCTTCCGCTCTGGTCTTTTCTTCTTTCCTTCCCTCTGCAGTTCCAACTTCTCCACCCATCCCTTAAATGAATGGTCCATTCTTTGCCCTTTTCTCTTTTCACATCTAAGTTCTTCCTCATGTATCATCTCCTCCAGTGGCTTTACATTTCAGTGCTGCCAAAGATAGATATTTCCAACCCAGGGCCCTCTCCTGAGTTGTGTAAGTGTGTATACAACCACCTTCTGCACTCTAAACTCAATCTCTCCAAAACTGAATTCATCACCTTGCCCAAGCCTGTCCCTTCTCCTGGATTTGCTATTCTGGAGAATGGTATTGTCAATTACCTTGGTTTCCGACAAGAAACCTGGAACATCATCCTTGACCCCCTCTCACCTCTCCTCTACCCCTACATCCAGTCAGACAACAATCAATGTAATCCCGGATTCACCTCTTACTATCTCAAGCCCTTGGTTTCTTCTCTCCATGCCGTGGCCATTGCCCCCCGTGCTCCTACAACCTCCTAAATGGTCTTCCACCCTCAAGCTTCCCTACTATAACCCAGTCTCCTCATTGTGTCCAGGGTGGTTATTAAAAATGCACATCTGGGTGTGATGTGCTCCTTTGTAAAGTCACATCGGCTTCCGTGCATTTAGGGAAAATCCAAACTCTTTATCTTGGTCTCGCAGGCCCTTCAGAGCAGGGTCCCGCCTGTGTCTCCACCCTCAGCTATCCAGTCTCCTGCCTTGACACCATCTGTGCTAGCCTGTCCTGAGCTACTTGCTCCTTTAAGTCTCAGTGCCACGGAACTCTCTGGTTTCCTGTACCTAAAGTCTCGCCCCCCACCCTCTTCACCAGATTGAAGCCGGCTTGTCTTTCCAGCACAGCTCAAGCACCCCTCTTCCAACCTTCGCTGCCCCAGCCTCCTCCCTGGGCCCAGGCTGGGTGAGGTCCCTCTTCTCTGGGTCCCCTGTCTTCCCCTCTATCAGACGCTATCACTGCACACTGTAATCATTCGTTTCTTTGTCTGTAAATAAGGGGTGTGAGGGAGGGACCTATGGTTTTAAGCTCTGTAATCCTAGTACCTGGCACAGTGTGGCCTGTTGTAGATGTTTTACAAATGTTAATTGAATGAATGAACAAATGAAAGACTACATTGCAGAAGAAGGTGTTGGCAATACTCCTCTCTTACTTCACAAAGCTGATGCTTAACAATAAAACACTTTTTTTCCTTGACTTTCAGGTGCACAGGGTTGGATTAATCTACTCCTCCAGTGATATCACACTATTGGTCCATGAAAAACCCCTGCCGTTCATTCATTCATTCATTCATTTTATTTCCATTCCTTAGTCCTATTACTGTTCTAATTTGTTTAATGTTGAATCTTTGACAAACGTGTATGATTGTTTTGTGAGCGTGTATTGTTAATTCATGTGAATAGTATTGTGGTTATATAGCTCATTATGTTTCTTGCATGTTCTATTCAGGTCCATGTTTTTAGATCCAACCATGTTGCTCTGTACATCTAGCCTATTGCTTTTAACTGCTTCATTGTTCTCTTAAAAATAAACATTTAAACAGGTTTTTTTGTTCTCATTATTTTTTGGTTTGTTTTTTAATTTATCCTCATATCAACAATGTGCGGAAGTCAGGATGTATATTAACATCTTCATTTTACTGAGAAGGAAGCTGAGACTCAGAGAGGTTAAGCAACCTGCCCAAGTCACACAGCATTTTGGTGGCAGAACCCAAGTGGAGTCCCTCTAACACCAAGTTCAGGGCATGCTCAAGGATCACACCCCTTGCTCAGCATGGCTATGGCCATTGCCATATCTAAGGACATGGGAGATCTGAGCTTGCCCTGACGTCAGGGGCAGGAGGGTCCCAGGGCAAACCTGACTGGGTGTCTTCCTCCTGCCGGCATTCCTGCCTCCTCAAAGTCAGGTTAAAATGAGTGTCCGGACAGCCAGGAGTGGAGGTAGGAAGGAGGACACTATAAAGGCAACAGCTTTGGGGGCGTTGGCGTTCATGCGGGCCAGGGTTGTGGGGTGATTGCTAATTGTGAATAATGGGCACGTGCCTCTCCCTTCTTCAGTCCCTTCCCTGAGCCACTGTTGAGTCGCCTGCAGGGAGATGGCCCTTGTCCCCACAAAGCCCAGTCCTCCTAAATTTACCCCATCTGCCCTGTCTCTGCCTCTGTCTCAGGTGCAGGTGTCTGCTCTGCAAGTTCTCTGCGACATCTACACTTGTTTTTCTAAATAATGAAAATAATAAAGGACAGTAAGTGAACATCCCAGAAGAAGCCAGGTGAAGCCTCTGTAGATCCTACCATGAGGGAGAGTTTCCAGGGCTCAGGCCACTGCCTTTCACCCCTGTCCTCTCCCCACTACTGGAAAAATATGTAATTACAGTCACAACTAATATTTGTGATTAATCACAAACACACTGTTTAGAGAGTATCTATTACATCATTTAGTACTCACATCTCCAACATTTGTTGTAACTACTCTCCCCTTTTTAAAGTTGAGAAAATTGAGGCTCAGAGAGGGTAAATAACTTTCTGAAGGTCACACAGCACAAAAACTAGCACATTTGGGACTCAGATCTAGATCTTCTGATCACAGATGCTATGCCTTATCCTCTACACCCTATCAAGGGCAGATGAGTTTCTCTCTAGGAGAATTCCAAGTTGATGCCCGAGATGCAGCATGAAGATGATCCTATAAAAGGAAATGGCTCATATCTATCCAGCAAGTACCTTAACTAGAGCAACAGTATCATCCATCATTTAGCAACTATGCCCCGAGTCCCTGCTGGGTGTGCAACCAGCTCGGTGTAAGTGAGAAACTTTCAGATCTCCTTCTGTCTTCAGAGCAACAAAGCCATCTCCCAGTGAATCACAGATGACGAATTAAATACACGCTCTCCTGGGCTCCCTGGTTAATTCTTTCTCAAACCAGGCAGGGGTCGGGGGCGAGGGTGGAGTTGTTGGACGATGGAAAGAAAGTGGAGGAAGAACAGGTAAAACAGGTAAATTTTCAAGGAAAACAGGTAAATTTTCTAAGTCTCCATTAAAGTTAGGTTTGCTAGAATTTTACCAAGTGCTCTCAGGTGTGTGATCCTATTGAACCTCATCAAGACCTTGTGTTTCAAGTAAATTATCACTACCCAACTTTACAAATGAGGAAGCTGAGATTCTTGGAGATTAGGGATCATTGAACCTTCGAGAGAGCCTAGAAGAACTGGAAAGACCTCGAGTTTCAATGCCCAACAGACCCACCTATGAATTATCGACATGGTCTTTGTCGAGTTACTTAGCATCTCCGAGCTTTAGTTTCCTCTTCTGGAAATATGAGGATGATAATAGCACCAATTCCTTAGGGTTATTCTGAGGATTAAATATGATATTTCATGGCAAATAGAAAGAGTTCAATAGATCTTGTTTCTATTGTTACTGTATTATTATCATTACTATCACTACTATTACTAAAGTAATATTTAAGATATTTAATAAAAGTAGTATTTAAAATAACATTGGCAGTACTATTACTTATAACAGTATACATTCAACAGATATTAATTCCTCCTACACGCCCCCACTTCCCTAAGGTGTCATAGCTAGGAATGGTTTTAACTTTAGAACCAATACTCTTCTCCACTTTCTTGTTGCCCCCTCTTTATTTAGCACCTTAAAAATGCAACTAGATTATACTGTATAGCTCCGAGACACTAATATTCTTTCCTTTTCAAACAAGACATCCAGGTATGTTAAGATCAGTTCTTCAGAATATCTAATTATCCTCTGCTGTATGGGGAAGGAGCCATGAGCCATCCATATTACAGCCTAGTATCCCAGGAAATGATGTTTCTTCTAATTATTTTTGTTTGAGTAGACAATAAATTCTGTACAAACAATAAACTAGGAAGCCTGAAAATAATGGGCAGAGTTTAATGTTGAAATTAATCTTAAAGCAAAGTTAATCAACACGTAATCAACTTTGAGCTACAAAGTGATTAGGTATAAATGAAAGCTATTTGTGTAAATGAAAACAGTCAGTAATATTTTGTGTAATCAAGCCAAGCACTTGCAGGGGCATCTAGTGGAGAGCAGCAGTCCTGAACGTGGGTGGGTAATACAGTTATAGCTCCCGGTGTCTCTAACTTGCCTGAGGAAAGGATTGGCCCCTGAGTCCCTGAGATGCTTACCACAATACTGGGCAGTTCTAAGTGTTCAATACGTGTTCGCTCCTCCTCTTCCATGTCTATTTCTTCTTCTTTACCTTCCCTCTTCTTCTTTTTCTTTTTCCTGAGGAAGATTTGCCCTGAGCGCACATCCACTGCCAATCCTTCTCTTTTTGTATATGAGCTGCTGCCATAGCATGGCCACTGACAGGCAAGTAGTGCAGGTCCACACCCCGGAACCGAGCCCAGGCTGCCACAGCAGAGCGTGCTGAACTTCCACTAGGCCACCAGGGCTGGCCCTCTTCTTCTTATTATTATTATTTCTTAGCCTTAACTAAATTGTCCCAGGACCACTACCTTAGTTCTCAGTGTCTGAGAGTGAGTAATTATGAGCTAGGGGTTCGGAGACCCCTGTTCAGACATTTGGAAGGAAAGAAAATCTACTCTGGAAAAAATGATTCTAGGATTCCTTACAAAATTCTAATAACAAACGATACTTTCTCAGATAAGAAAAGCAATAAATAAAGAGGCAGATTATAGTCTTTTTTTTTTCTTTTTACGAGGAAGATCATCCCTGAGCTAACATCTGCCAATCTTCCTCTTTTTGCTGAGGAACCCGGCCCTGAGCTAACATTTGTGCCCATCTTCCTCCACTTTATATGGGACGCCACCACAGCATGGCTTGACAAGCGCTGCGTCAGCACGCGCCCGGGATCCGAACCGGCGAACCCCGGGCCGCAACACCGGAGCACGCACACTTAACCGCTTGCGCCACAGGACTGGCCCCTATAGTCATTTTTAATATTCCAAGGTTGCTGGAGTTAAGGGAACAGAACAGCAACAGTGGTAAAATGAAGAGGTGGCCCTCTGTTCACACAGGGTAACAATGTCGTGTAGGTACTTCTGGGGACTGCTGCCTAGCCTTTAGTGACTCTGTGTCTGAGAATCCTCCCTGCCTCGCCCTGTCCACTCATTGGGATGATTTCCCAATATGTACGTGTTCATTTGGCTGGGATTGGAATGGATCAGGAGTGGGTACAGGACTTGAGCTGAGCCAGTCAGGCTCTCTCCTGGGAACCTGGAGCTGTGATTCAGGGACAGTGCGTTCCTGTACGTGGCTTGAACTGAGAACATATAAACTTGAGATTTGAATGATGGCTATCAGGTAGAGAGAAGCAGGAAGAGCCACTCTGCAGAGAGAGAGAAGAATGAAGTAGAAGTACAGAGAGAAGCAGAGATGAGTGTCTATGTGATCCTAGAGTGGAAGAAAAACAGAAGATGGCTGATTTGGGGCCTGAGGGTTTTCTAGCTTCTGGTGTAGATCTCTCCTGAGACCCATGTCCTCTCCCTCATCTCGGGTTCTGTGAGATACTCTTGTATCCGTATAATCCATTTTTGTATTTGGTTTAAGCTAGCTCAAATGAGCTTTTGTTATTTGCAACCAAAAGAACCATAACCAAAACACATTGCCCAGGATTGCTTTCCCAACACATTTTACCAAAGGAAGGGGAATTTGGATAGTTTTGTTGAGAGGTAGTATTACTCAAAATAGACACTGCTGCTTCCTTCTTAGAGGCTAATGCCAAGCTTACTCAAGTTTCTTTAAATCACTTTCCTCCTTCTCCTTTCTGATCTGGAGTAATTAGGCCAGAGGGGGAATGGGTGAATGTTGTGACAGTGGGACCAGGACAGGATACGAGCATCTGTATTGGGGACTTTATGTCCTGTGTGATGTTGTATTCTCGGAAAATCTGTAGCTGCCCAGGACTCATCACTGAAAGCTCAGGGTGTCCTCTCATCTGACTCTGCTTCCTGCAGACTTTTCAAGCGTCTCAAGGAACCTGCTGCCACAGGTCTTACTGCTGGACCTGGATACCCCTCATGCCAGTGGATCGGGAGTTAAGAACAGCTTTTGGAGGGGCTTTAAAGTCAATGGGCCAGCAAAGAATATCAAAGGGAATGGAGAAATCAATTTCCAAGAAATGCAAGTCCACTTCCGTTTAGGACAAATAGATGCAGTGTATCCGAGAACAGCACCAAGTACGGACTTAATTAAAAAAAAAAAAAAAATCCTTAGTTTTCTTCTACGTCCCCTGCGGCAGAAAAACTCATTTTCCTAAGCAGTTTGAGTGGAAAATGATGCAGAATGACTGGCAAGGGGCTTCAAATGTGTTCTCTGTGTTGGAAGTAATTAAAAATCCAGAAAATATTTGCATGTGTGAGCTCAGTTAGGACAGCCATGTCCCAAGTTTGGGGAAGGTCAGGCCTACATGTGTATGGAGAATGGATCTGTCTCACTGAACAGAGACTTCCTCTAGAGGAAAGGCTGAGAACAAATTTCTCAGTGTCATCTATGCACAGTGTGTGATGGATTTCTGAATGTGAAATCCTTGGACCACCCAGAAAATTCTATATTCAAAAAGATCAGAAATTCTAGAAGAAAGTTTCTCTGGTCATCTAATCAGAAAGCATTTGGTGAGCACCTTCTTGAGCCACAGCACTGAACTGGGAACAGAAAAAGACATGAGAGAGTCACTGAAAGCACAGCTCCCACTTTGAGAACCTTAATGGTTCCTCCATGCATTCAGGCAGCATTTATGGAGCACCTGTTACATGCCAGACACTATTCTAGGCACTGGAATAAAGCAGTGAACCAGAGTAGATGAGGCCCCTGCTCCCACGGAGTTTACATTCTAATGGAAAGAGAGGAAAAACAAGCAAGAAAGTAAGTTAATATGAAATAAATATATATGCTAATTTTCAGAGAACAAAGGAAATAAAACAGGATAATGAGGTGGAGTGGGGTTGGAGGAAGGGACTATTTTAAATATGGTGGTCAGTGAAGACCTGTGAGGCCTGAATAAGAAGGAGGCAACTAAGTGAAGCTCTGGGGGAGAGCATGTTAGGTGAAGAAAACAGTACAAAGCCGGGGAATATTTGAGGACCACAAAACAAGCAGCACAGCTAGAGAGTGATAGTCCATCAGGCTACAGAGCGGGGTAAAGGCCAGAATGTCCAAGCATTGCAGACCATAGAAAGAGTGGATTTTATTCTAAGTGTCATGAGAAGCCTTTGGAGGGTTTTAAGCAGGAGAATAATATGATCTGAATTGTTTTAAAATGTGAAAGCCCACCTGGCTGCTTTGTGGAAAATGGACTCCAGGATAGCAGGAGTGGAAGCTACTGGTAAGAAGACTAGTTGGGCTAGAGTAGTAAACTCAGAAGAGCGATGTTGGTGGCTAGGACCAGGCTGATGGCAGTGGGGACAGTGAGCTGTGATTGAATTTAATATACAGCCTGAGGGGAAGGGACTTGCTGGAGGTTCCTGTCTTGGGGATGGGTGGAGGAGTTGAGGATGACTCTTAGGATTTCGGCCTGAGCAAATGCACAGAGCCACCAAATAAGACTGGGGAGAAGGGAGAAGGAGCTGTTTTAGTGGGAAATTGGAGAAGAGGTTTGGAGGGGGAAATGATGAGTACTATTCTAGACATGTTAAATTAGAGGTGCTTTATCACACAGCTTGGTTGGACAAACACATCATAAACAGGCAGAACAACTCAAGTAGTATAGAAAGCTTGGTATCCACAAGAGGCCTCGAATTTATAAAATCCTCTTAACACTTAAGACCCTTACAATAAAGGGTCCTGTACCTCAAAGCTCCAACTCCACTATTCAGCTGGATCATTTTGGGCATGTACTTAACTCCTAAAACCTTATATATTATTGTAAAATGTGGATAAAATTAGTATCAAATTCAGAAGGTTGTAGTGAAGATTAAAAGAGATTCTGCACATAGAGTACTTAGCACAGTTCTTGGTACATGGTAAACATTCAATAAATACTAGCTATTGGTAACTGTATTTGTTTCCTAGGGCTGCCCTAACAAAGTACCACCAACTGGGTAGCTTAAAACAACAGAAATTTATTGTCTCACAGTTCTGGAGGGTAGAAGTTTGAAATCAAGATATCATCAGGGCTATGCTCCCTCTGAAACTCATAGGAGAGAATCCTTTCTTGCCTCTTCTAGCTTCCGGTGTTTGCTGGCAATCCTCGGCCTTCCTTGGCTTGTAGATGCATCTCTGCAATCTCCACCTCTGTTGTCACATGGCTGTCTTCTCCCTATGTGTCTCCGTGTCTTCACATGGTGTTCCCTCTGTGTGTGTCTCTCGCCTTTTCTTATGAAGACACCAATCATGGGATTGGCTCACCCTTCTCCAATATGATCGTACCTTAACTAATTACATCTGCAAGGACCTTATTTCCAAGTAAGGTTACATTCTGAGGTACTAGAGGTTGGGGAGAGGGGCACAATTCAACCCATAATGGTAGTATAATAATGTCACTGATAAGTTATTTCCATATCTTGATAGAGGGCCCTGCCAAACAGAACCACTTACAACCAGTTCTTCCAACTCCTGTAATGGTCTTTGTCTCTAATGAAGAACTTGATTTTATATGGTTGGCATTTTAACAGAAAGAGAGTTGAGATGAGCTATTTATACCTAGAATCATGGAATTTTTATAGTTTGAAGAGATCAGGAATAACAGTCCAATGCCTTCATTTGTGATTGAGAAAACTGAAGCCTAGAAATGTGATATGATTTGGCAGAGGGCACATATCTGGACAGCAGTTAAGCCAATTCTAGGAAGTTTGTCTTCTCACATCTAAGATGATATCTCCCCCACTATACTTATTTGGTCCTATAGTAACATAGCAATTGAATTTCACTACCTTCTCCCCTTCCTAATCATGTCTCCTCTTCCAATCATCTCACCTACCTAAGGTCCAAACCTATCTCCAAGAGGAAACAGCATACAAGAAGATCCAGGAGTCAGGAGAGGGAAAAGACACCTCCTTGCTTCTTCAACTGGATTCAGAACATGTATTTTTCACTTCCTATTTGTCTCTGGAGAGGTTAGGCAGCAACTGAGAGGTTTTAATGTATAAAACTCTAAACAAATGTGATGGGTTGTTATGACTTCACCTATAGGTCCTGCAATCTGGGAATGATGTTATTTCAAGGCACTCATTCTTTAAAAAGAAATTCTAGTGTAACAAAACAAGTTGGAGTTAGAATTTTTACAGTTTCAGTAAATCAAAGGCTTCAATGTCATATCAGTTTGGATGTTTTCAGCTGCAAGTAACAAAATAGCTGAATGAAAGTGGCCCAAAATGAGGCAATTCATTTCAAGGTTGCTTAACTCAGAAGTTCAATAAGTTCAGGGGGCCTGAAGTGGCTTTTTAGGAATTCTGTGGTCACAAGAGGAGTGCAGCAGCTCCAACGGTAATTGTGTTAATCATGCTTTTCTATTTTCTGTATTTCTGATGCTTTGACCTCTTGGACCCTTGTTGGTCCTAGAGAAACTGCACTTCTCAGGGCTACTATCTCTAATTCCTAGAGACAGTAAACTTCTCACCTGCAAGCATGCCTTTCATATGCAAACCAACCAATCCAGAGCCCATACCCCATACCCCATCCACCTGCTTTATCAGGCTCTCACAAGGCTCTTACACTCTGGGCCACCATCTACCTGCTCTAATCACCCTGGGGCCAGGTACCAGGCAACAAGGGACAGCCCCTGGGCCCCAGAACCCACTGAAATTATTCAAACTAGCCAATCCTAAACCTGCCTACACTACCTCACCTGTTCTGTTCTGCAGAAGCTGCAATAAAGGCTCTTGTCTACATTTTCCCCTGCTCCCTCTCCCTCCCTGCTGACCCTGGTGCTTCCCCATGTGGCCCTCCTACCTGTGTGGTGTGGCGTGCTCCCTTCTCTTGGGAACTGTGAGTAACAAATTATCTTTTCAATGGTAATCATTTCCTGATCTGTGGGCCTCACTATACATGAAAAATAATAAAATCTACATTTTAAAAACAGTAATATCCTCACATGACAAGTCCAAAACATGAATGGGCTGGGGAAGGAACACCTTCCTTTAGCACAGGGGGAGGGGGAATATAAGAACTAAATCTGAGTTTTGATGACAAAGGTAATGGAGGGATCTTGGCTGTTGGGTAGGCAATCCACATCGTCTGTCACAACCCCTAAAGGAATACAAATGAGAGAAAAGATCAAAATTGGGTCGATCTAATGAACAAAGGCTTTCTAGAGTGCATGAGCTTCCAGTGAGATCTAGAAGTCCTAAGTGGACTTGGTGTGTGTGGTATGAGGAAGTGAGAAGGCAGTAGAAGCAAAGGAGAAACAGAAAGCAAATGAATTGTACCTTGCTGATGATGGTAAACAGATGGGCTTGATGTGAGTGGAGAGGTAGCCTTGGCCAAGGACACTTGTTTGAATATCTTGGTCCTTCTTGATTTTAAATCACTTGCCTTTGGAATGGAAGAAGATAGACATCTCATCAAATGAACCAACTAGCTTCAAGGAACACGAATCCATCCCCACTCAGGAGTCCTGGCTAATGATGCTACAAGACATCTGTGACAAGGAACAGTGGGTCATAAGATCTATTTTTGCCTCCTGCCTATGACTCAGGGGATGACTCAAGGTGAATCTCTACCCATCTCCAAGGCCCCGGCTCCCATCCATGAAGCACAGAAGACAACATCAGTATTTCCTTCCCGGCAAGGTTGGCTGTCTCCAAAAGGGCCCTGCAAGGACCACCAGTCTGCCCTCTCTGCCCACCCCCAACTCTCTGTTCTCCCTTTCTTGCTCTTTCTCCCCCTCCCACTTCCCCACTTTATTTTTCTTTTTCTCCTTTTCCAAATAGCACTGCTCCAAAGCAACCCAGGCATGTGTCCTGGGGATGGCTCTGCAGGCTGCCCCTGAGCTGTGGGAGCAGGCCTGCGATCGCTTCCTATTAGCAACTCTGTTTGCAGGATAAATAATGTGAACCTGAGTGCTGGCTCCTGTGAGCTGGGGCAGATTTCCATTTTGCAGAGGGTCAGCTTCCATTCCATTAGGAGGGGTTTGAATGTTAACGGGCATTCCTCTCCAGGTGCCCTTCTCCGTTCTTTACAGAGCACCAGTCCGGGGGTGGACCTTTCACTGGAATCCTACAGAGAGACTATTACTCTTCTCTTTGTTTTCCTTACAAATTAGTTTCTAGATTTAATGGTCCCGGTTGCTGAGCAGACTTAGAAAATTGGGGCGGAGGGTGGGGTGGGGTGAGCTGGAGCACCCATTATGGGCCCCTGGTTATTGGCAACCTCCGGGAGTGTGGGGCTTGGGATTTAGGTGGAATTAACTCTCATTGGTTTCTTGGAGACTTGGGGGATAGGGGTGGGCCTTCTCCTCCCCTGGAAGGAATTATGTTTGTTGTTATTGCATATTTAAAAAATTTGTAGAGGTTGGGGCACTAGAAAAAACTGAGAACCAGGTTCTCAATGGGATGTAGGGGAGCGTTGCTCAACTGTGGGAAGATTTGGAGTTGGAGTCAGAACTGAGGATTGAGCACTACCTCAAGATTGTTTCAGTAATGCCACAGAGCACAAAAGGAAAAAATCTGAAGATGCCCTGGTTCTAGGAATGTGGGCACAAGTGTATACAGAGGGGGTAGACCAGGGCAAAGTTGAGAACCACAATTCCAGGAGGATGGGGATAGGATGGGGTGGGTGCCCAAGGAGGTCACAGGGTCTGTGAGAAAATTGGTTGGAGCTGGTAACCTAAGTGATTCATCTTTGGGTTTAGGGTGTGTTAGTCACCCCTGCAGTGAGCTGGGCCCAAGAAGTGACTTTCAGGCTAGAAACTGTGGCTGAGTGGGAGTTCCCACAGGGGACTATAACTTCAAAATAGGAAGATGGAAGTGTTCAGTGGGATGAGCAGAAAGAAAAACAGCTATTATTAAAAGAGAAATTTGGGGATCAGAGAAATTATACTGTGGAGATGGTGCCATTAGTTTTCTGATTCAGGCATAAACCTTTTCAGTTAACGGGGAGATGCTTTGTAATAAAAACCAGGCCAAGAAGTGGGCGAATGGTCCGTTAGCATAATAAGGCTGGGGTAATTACTTTCCAAAGAGTAGGGTCAAAGCTGTGTTAATGGGAAGAAGATGCACTCTTTCTGTATTCTAGATGGTGATCTTTGGAAGAAAATTAATTGTTGCTGTAGCAAGGGGTGTTCACTTTTAGGTCACTCAGGGAAAAACAGGCTGTGGCATTTGCTCATGGAGAGAAGTTGAAATGGAGTTGAAACACCCATTATCTGCTCGTCATCCCTCCCCCAACACACACAGACGCACATGCGTAGTTCTCAGTGGACCCCAGCAGAGCCCCTGGTAGAAGGACATCACACTGACATCAGCCTGAGGGAATGGTGGCCAAGAAGAGAATGGGCTGAGTCTGTCATCATCCTGTGGGAGGGGAAGAATATCCCAACCAAGGAAAGGCTTAAAGGGAGGACAGTAGGGGGAAGAAGTGGGACAAACAAGAGAGAGAATGAGGAACATTCCACCCAAGCCTTGCCTCCCCTTTTGTGCAAATAATAGTAGCTATGATTTATTTGAGGACCTAGTCTGTTCTAAGCTCTTTTACATCCGCTGTCTCATTTAACCCTCACAACAATTCTAAGAGAAGGCACTATTCTTATCTATCTGCATTTCATAGATGAGAAATCCAAGGATTAAAAAGCTCATGTGACTTGCCCCCAGGTCATTCCACTAGCGAGTGGTGGAACCAGGATCCATCTTGGGCAGTATGAATCTAGAACTCAGCTCTCAAACTTCCACTGTGCTGGTATAAGGAGACAGAAGCAAAATGGTCCGAACTCCACAGCTTGGAGTTTTTCCAGCTTTGTGTGTCTTTGGTAAAGAATTGCTTCAACTGCCATCAGAGATGTGCTGTACAGTCTGGAGAAGAGTGCCTAGGCTGTACTAGGAAAGGGAGAGTCCACACTCAGTGGTTATCTGACACGCTGGTCAACAGCTTTGATTGCCCAGGAAGAGAGGATGACCAGATGGCAGGTAATTCTCCTGCCACTTGGAGATGTGGAGGGACCTGTCACATGGATTACAAGGCAAGACCTAGTTGGTGTTGGCAGTGCCAGTCTCCCACATCACATGGCAGCTAATGAGACTCAGCTCTGACAGTGACCCAGGATGGCAAAGGTCATAGAAGAGCTGGGCTCACCTTAGTACCTGTAGGGAAGGAAGACAAATCCTCTACCCACTCTAGGTCCTTCTGGCTCGGCTACAAATTAAATTGACATGAGACAGAATAACAGAAGAAAATAAAAAAAAGCTTTATAACATGTATACATGGGAGAGACCCAGGAAAACTGAGTAACTCATCCAGAATGGCTGAGGTTGTCATCCTTTTTTTTTTTTTTGTGAGGAAGATCAGTCCTGAGCTAACATCCGATGCCAATCCTCCTCTTCTTCTTTTTTTTTTTTTTGCTGAGGAGGAGTGGCCCTGAGCTAACATCCATGCCCATCTTCCTCTACTTTATATGGGACGCCATCACAGCGTGGCTCGACAAGCGGTGTGTCGGTGCACGCCTGGGATCCAAACCTGCGAACTCCAGGCTGCTGAAGTGGAGCATGTGCACTTGACCCCTTGTGTCACCAGCTGGGCCCCCCAAGGTTGTCATCTTAAATAGCATCTTCAGCTAAAGACAAAGGAGGATGTTGGGAGTAGTAGTTTGAGACTTGAAAGGGGAGGAAGGCAATTCACATGGAAATGAAAAAGCAAATGTTTGGTAAACAGAACTGTGATAAGAATGGGCTTAGCAAGGACCCAACCCAGAGTTATCTGTGGTGATGGCCTGTCCTGGGGACAGGGCTTCTATCTTAAATTTCTTTTAGGCAGTTAGTAGAAGGGAGGTCAAACTTTCTTTCAGAGTCTTTTGTTCTTCAAAATAATCAAGGCAGTGAGACATATTTTGAGATGGCCAATTCTGATCCCCCACATACCCATCTGTCTACTAAGCCAGCACTCTTCAGGCAGCTGCATGTGACAGAAATAGGCCAGAGCCAAGGCAGGTCTTCCAGAGAACAGAGCCACGGACGCCTGTAGCAAAGCAGTGACGGGCCACTGTTCATTCATTCATTCAATCAGCAAATGTTCATTGAGCAAGTACTGTGAGCCAGGCACTGTGTTAGGTGGTAAAGATACAGGACCTGGTTTATGCCATCAACCTTTTAACAGTGCACATAGACAAACAAGCAAAATTCAATCCAGTGTGAAATGTGGGAGCAAGCCTGGTGTGCTAGCTTGGAGTGGGATGAGGTCAAGCATAAGCTCCTGGAAAAGGTGATATCCAAGCTGACACCTGAAAGTGAGTAAGAGTGAGGCAGGCCTGGGGTGGGGGCGATGGCAGGTGAGGTGGACTTTCCAGGTGGAGCAAACAGCATGTGTAAAGTGGAGACACAGGTGGGACAGAACTTGGACAACCTAGTTCTTTCTGGTTGAAAAGTGTCAGAGAAGGTGAGCCAAAGCAATATCATGAATGGCCATGTAGACTTTGTCAAGGAGTGTGGACTTTATCCTGGGGTAATGCAGAGCCATTGAAGAGTCTCAAGAATGGAAGCAGTGAGATCAGATATGTACTTAGCAAGGTCACTCTGGCTAAGGTGTGGAGGGTAGCTTGGAGGGGGACCAGTAAGGGGGCTGTTGAAGTTTTCCAAGGAAGAGATGATGGTGCTATGACCCTCAGGTCTGTGTAGGACTCCCCAGAATCAAGGGACATGTTATGGCTGAATGTTTGTGTCTCCTCAAAGTTCATATGTTGAAGCCCCTAACTCCCACCATGATGGTATTTGGAGGTGGGGCCTTTGTGAGGTGATTAGGTCTAGATGAGGTCATGAGAGTAGGGCTCCCATGAAGGGATTAGTATCCTTATATGAAGAGACCAGAGCTCTCTGTCTCTCCATTATGTGAGGACATAGTGAAAAGGCAGCCATCTGTAGACCAGGAAGAGAGCTCTCATCAGGAACTGAATCAGCTGGCACCTTGATCTTGAACTTCTCAACCTTTAGAACTATGAGAAATAAATTTCCATTTTTTAAGCCACCCAGTCCATAGTATTTTGTTATAGCAGCCCAAGTTGACCAAGACAGGACAGGTGACTGTTCTTGGTTCAAGCAGCCTTGGCACAGGGAGGCAGGCAGGGCTATGAAGTATAAAACCTCATAGGGTTGCCTCTTCAACAGAGTCTGATGGCAGGAAAATCCCCTTTGGAGGGGCTATGAGCTATGGGAGGGCAGACGTCAGGTGAAAGGTTTTGGATCTTACAGCAGACAGTTTTTAGTGCGTTGTATCACATCCTCTCGGCCCTCCTCTGATTTCGGTTACTGCAGTGGTGGACGTTCTGTGCACACTCAGGCTCACCACTCAGTGACAGATTCCACCTCAAGCTCACTCCACCTTCTGCCTCTGAGTATCTCTGAGACCACAGAAAGTGCTCCACTTGGGGAGGGATGAGTGGCTAATACACTCCAGAACAACCTCATGCTGTGGAGGGGCTGAAGCTGGGGGGTAAGTGTTCTAGTCTCCTGCCCTTCAGGTGGACAGTTCGGGAGTGACTCAATAAGCGTCTCAGAGGTCTTTGCAGAACTGAGCCCCATTGCCTTCAACAGTGGTGTCCCTACTGTAACCATACGTTGGTTTATTCTCTTTGTCTCTCTCTTCCTGCTTCCTCACTCCTGCTTTCTGGACAATTTCATAAACTATCCACACGCAATTCTTAATCTTAGACTGCTCTCAGGGAACCCAAGTGAGATTTATTTTGAAGGCAACAGGGAGCCCTTAAAGCATATTTTTTCCTTTCTGGTAATAATCCTATAATGAACTCTAGGCACTCTGCTGAGCAGAGAGGATACAAGTACGATATGTCGCAGTCCTTGACCTTAAGGAGCTCGTAACCTCCTCCTCCCCCTGTAAACTTTTCGGTGTTTTTATTTCCGTGATCTCATTTGGCCCTCTCAGCAACCTTTCCAGGAAAGTAGTGCAAACATCATTATTCCCACCTCAAGAAAAAGCAAAAGGAGACATAGAAAGGTTAAAGCAGTCTACAAGGTCACACAGCCAGCAAGTGGCCTTTTAAGCAATTAAATCTTTGGCTGGGTATATAAATTATTGCAGTTACTCTGAGAAAATAATGTTCAAAGCAACACATTTGCTATAATTTAATTATTCACTTGCTTTCATTATATTTTCTTTACGTTCTCTGTCTCTCCTCAACTTTCCAAGTATTGTACTGGCTTTTAATCAGTGCTATATAATTTCTTCTGTGAAACTAGGTCAATGTACAATGTGTTAACATAACTTTCCTTTTACAGTTTAAACAACATTTTAGTAAAATTGAAACTTAAAAGAAGAAAAAAACCCTTTGACTTCTATTGCATAATTTTAAGACAATGGACAAGATCGTATTTGCATTTTAGAGTGAGAGTCAGGGGGCAGTGTGGAGGACAGACTGGAAAGACACGAGTCTGTATTCCCTTCCTAGGGGGTTCCATCCCTTTCCATGGCTTTAAATAACATCTTTATGCTGATGACTCACATTTTTATCTCCAGCCCCAACCTCTCTTCCTAGCTCTAGATTGGCATCTCCAGCCCCCTAACTGACATTTCTACTTGGATTTCTCACAGGAGCTCAAACTTAACATGTCCAGAATAAACTCTTGATTTCCACTCTTCCCCCAAACTGTCTGTCTCCCAGTGTCTCCTGTCTTGGTTAGTGGCATCACCATAGCCCCAGGTCTTCAAGCTAGAAACCTGGAAGTCATTCCAGATCCCTTCTTTCTCACCTTTTGTATCCAGTCAATTAGCAACTCTAGCAATTTGTATATTTTCCAAATGTGTCTCAGATCCACTTACTTTTCCTCATCCTGGCCACCATTATCTCTTTTCTAGACTATGGTTGTAGCCTCTTAACCGTTCTCTCTCCTTCTACGCTTCTTCCTATTGAGACAGGGGTGGGGGGAAGGAGGAAATTTTCCTTCTCATTGGCTTCAGGTTTCCATGTGGAGGCACCTCCATTAGATGAACAGTCCTGGCCTCACTCAGTGATGTGAGTGATGAGTTTAGGAAATTGAATAGCATGCAGAGCTTAGTTTTATTTCAGAATGATCTGCCTGCCTTGGAGAGGCTGTACTAGTTTTCTAATGCTGTGTAACAAATTACCACAAACTTAGCAGCTTAAAACAATGCACTTGTATTATCTCACAGTTTCTGTGGGTCAGGAGTCCAGGCATGGTTTAGCTGGGTCCTCTGTGCAGGTTCTCACAAAGCTGCAATCAAAGTCTCAGCCAGGTTGCATTTTCATTTGGAGGCTCGATTAGGGAATAGTCTGCTTCTAAGTTCATTCGGGTTGTTGGCAGAATTCATTTAGTTTGAGTTGTATGACTGAAAGCCTGGCTTTTTGCTGATTGTCAGCTGGAGGCCACCCTTGGATCCTAGGGGAAGCCTGCAGTTCCTTGCCATATGGGCTTACTCAACATGGCTGCTTACTTCATCAAGCCAGCAAGGAGACTCTTTTGATCCAGGCTATCTGCTGTGATAGAGTCTTATATAAGGTAATGTAACCACAGAATGACATACTATCATCTTTGCCATATTCTGTTGGTTAGAAGCGAGTCACAGGTTCCACTTGCACTCAATGGGAAGGAGTTACCCAAAGCGTGGACCATCAGGAGGCAGGAAGTCATTGGGGGTCACCTTAGGGTTTGACTGCTGAGAGGCATGTGCTATGCTCTGCTTCTCTACCCAGAAGTTTACAGAAACGGCCCCCAAACGAGACCCACTGTCATAGAGAGCTGCCTGTTCCTGGAGAGCAAGGAGTTGGTAACTATAATTCTGGGATAGAGTATTAGAAATCTCATTGTTGCCACACGTAAGCCACACTCTCCAATCCACCTTTTATCAGTAATGCAGATGCTATTTTGATTTCCTATTGTATGTATGACTCTAGAGTCTCTCACATAATTCAGAACCTGGCTGGAGAATAGATAAACGTTAAGTTTCTACCCCCTCAAACTCCAACATCCCCCACCTTTCTATTCTGCACGGAGGAGATAGAGCGATCTCTTAAAAATATAATTACAGATATTAAGAGGATAACAAGGGAATGTTATGAATAACTTTATGTCAATAAATTCAACAATTTAGATTAAATGGACAAATTTCTTGGAAGGTACAAACTGTTAAAGCTCTTTCAAGAAGAAATAGACAGCCTTATATTTACTAAATAAATTGAATTTATAGTTAAAAATTTTTGTACAAAGAAAACTCCAGGCCCAAATGGTTTCACTGATGAATTATACCAAATATTTCAGAAAGAAATAATCCAATTCCATACAAACTCTTCCATAAAACTAAAGAGGTGGGAATACTTTCAAACTCATTCTTTAAGGCCAGTATAGCCCTGATGCTAAAACCAGAAAAAGACATCATAAGAAAAAAAAACTGCAGGGGCGGCCCCATGGCTTAGCGGTTAAGTGCACGCGCTCCGCTGCTGGCGGCCCGGGTTCGGATCCCGGGCGCACACCGACGCACCGCTTCTCCGACCATGCTGAGGCCGCGTCCCACATACAGCAACTAGAAGGATGTGCAGCTATGACATACAACTATCTACTGGGGCTTTGGGGGAAAAATAAATAAATAAATAAAATTATAAAAAAAAAAAAAGAAAAAAAACTACAGACCAATATCCCTCATCAACACACATATAGATTCCTAAAATTTTAGTAAATCTAATCCAACAATATGTAAAAATGATAATAAATCATGACCAAATATATTTATCCCAGGAGTGCAAGATTGGTTTACCATTAAAAAATCAGTCAATGTAATTGATTATATTAACAAACTGAAAAAGAAAATTATATGATCATCTCAATAGGTGTAGGTATACTCTCAAAAGCCAGGGATAGAATAAAACTTTCCCAACTTCATAATGGGCGTCTATGAAAAACCCAGAGCTAACATTATACCTAATGATGAAAAACCAAATGCTTTCTCATTAAAGTCAGGATGCAGTAGACTTGGTAACACTATTAACTGACTTGACCTAATTACATTGTAGAATATTACACCCGCATCCTCTCTCACCACTTCTATTCAACATTGTACTGGAAGTTCTGGCCAGTATAATCAAGTGAGAAAAAGAAATACAAGCTATACATATTGGACAGGAAGAAGTGAAAATGTCTTTATTCTCAGATGACATGACTGTCTATGTAGAAAATCTGATGGAGGGGCCGGCCCGGTGGCGCAAGCAGTTAAGTGCGCGCGCTCCGCTGCGGCGGCCCGGGGTTCGCTGGTTCGGATCCCGGGCGCGCACCGAAGTACTGCTTGGTAAGCCATGCTGTGGCGGCGTCCCATATAAAGTGGAGGAAGATAGGCACCGATGTTAGCCAGGGCCGTCTTCCTCAGCAAAAAAAGAGGAGGATTGGCGGATGTTAGCTCAGGGCTGATCTCCTCACAAAAAAAAAAAAAAAAAAAAAAAAAAAAAAAATCTGATGGAACCTACAAAAAAGCTACTGGAACTAATAAAAGAGTTTAGCAAAGTTGTAGAATGCAAATATACAAAAATCAACTGTATTTATATATACTAGAAATGAACAATTGGAAAATAAAATATATAAAAACAACACCACTTACAATAGCATCAAAAATATGAAATACTTAGAGATAAATCTGCGAAAAGATGTGAAAGACCTATACGCTGAAAACTGTAAAGCACTGTTGAGAGAAACTAAAGAAGACCTTGTTTATGGATCAGAAAATTCAATATGGTTAAGATGTCAATTCTCCCCAGATTGATTCATAAATTAAATGCAATTCCAATAAAAATAAATTCCAGCAGGCCTTTTCTTTTTTTCAGAAAATAACAAATGGATCCTAAAATTCATTTGGCGATGCAAAGGATGTGGAATAGCTAAAACAACTTTGAAAAAGAAGAACAAAGTTAGAGATCTAATGCTACCTAATTTTGGCTTATTATAAATCTGCTGTAATCAAAACAATGTGATATTGATGTAAAAATAGACAAATAGATTAATGGAACAGAAAAGAGTCCAGAAATAGACCCATACATGTATGGAAAACAAATATTTGACAATTGTGCAAAGGCAATTCAGTGAAGAATGGATAGTCCTTATAGACAATGGTACTGAAGCTATTGAATATCCATACTAAAGAAAATGAACTTTGATCCATACTTCACACAATATACAAAAATTAACTCATAATGGATTATAGACTGAAATGCAAAACCTAAAACTATAAAACTTCTACAAGAAAACATAAAAGAAAATCTTTGTGAGACTATGAGTTTGACAAATATTTTTTAGATACTACACCAAAAGCACAATCCATAAAAGAAAACAATTAATAAATTACATGTCAGCAAAATTAAGGTCTTCTTTTCAAAAGACACTATTAAGAGAACAAAAAGACAAGCCACAGACTGGACGAAAATCTTTGCAAATCATATTTTTGATAAGAGATCTGTAGTCAGAATACATAAAGAATTATCAAAACTCAATAATAAGAAAACGAACAACCCAATTATAAATGAGCAAAAGATTTGACTACTTTACCAAAGAAGACGTATAGATGGCAAATAAGCACATGAAAAGATGCTCAACATTAATAGTTATTAGGAAAATGCAAATTAAAACCACAATGAAGTACCATTACCTATCCATTAGAATGGCTAAAATTAAAGAGACTGACCACACAAAGACTTGGCGAGGATGCGGAAGAACTGGAACTCTTATACACTGCTCTTGGGAATCTAAAATATATAACTACTCTGTAAAAGAAGCTTGGCAGTTTCTTAAGAAGTTAAACATATGCATACCATATGATCCAGCCATTCCACTCCTAGGTATTTATCCAAGAGAAAAAAAAGCATGTGTCTATACAAAGACTTGTACATGAATGTTGTTCATGGCGGTTTCATTTGTAAGAGTCCAAAACAGGAAACAACTCAAATGTCTAGAGATATTAAAGTCACTTTTGTAGTTTATTTTGGTTGTAGCTTTTTACAGCTTAACTAGTTTTTAACTTTATTTATAGTCAATAAGTGAGTGGATAAGCAAATGTGGCATATTCCTACAATGGAATATTATTTAGCAATAAAAAAGAATGAACTATCAATACTTAAAACACAGATGAATCTCAAAATAATTATGCTGAGTGAAAGAAGCAAAACAATGAAAGAATACGCATGTCTGATTCCACTTATATACAACTTTAGAGAACGTAAGCTAATCGATAGTGACATAAAGCAGATCAGTGGTTGCCTGGGGAGGGGTGTGGAGGGGAGTGTTTGGGGAGGGATAAAAGGGAGAAATTACAAAGAAGCATGAGGAAACTTGGGGGCAATGGATATGTTCATATCCGATTGTGGTGATGGTTTCATTGGTATATACATATCAATGAATGAAATTATATACTTTAAATATATGTACTTTATTGCATGTCAATTATTCCTCAATAAAGCTATTAAAAATAATCCTTCAATGGATTTTCATTTTACTTTGAATAAAATCCAAGATCCAGATTCTTTACCACGCCCATAAATTTCTGCCTAACTCCTGCCTTCATCTCCAGTCTCTTCTGGTTTTCTCTCCCCCTCCCTCTCTAAGCTTTAATCATCCTCACGTCCTTTCAGTTGTTCAAACACACTCTAGGGGCCCTGGCACAGGCTTTTCCTCTGCCGAGATCCTCTCCTCCTCTTTGTCTCCTTCTCCTTACATGACTGTTTCATCCTCATGTTTCAGATCTTAGTTTAAGTGTCACCTCATGGAAAGACTTTGTTTACCACCCAATCTAGGTGGATCCCCCATTTTTCTCTCTCATGAACCCCTTTGTGTCTTTCATAGCACTTTAACAAGTTGCAATTTTTATATTTATTTCTTTACTTTATTTTCTTCTTGTCTCCCGCAAGCCTATGAGGTCTGTGAGGGCAGGGACTGTGCCTCATGTGTAGCAGTTGCTCTGCATAGGTTAGTTAAATGAATGAAAAAAATGAAGCAAGAACATCAATTCAAAGGCTTGTAGTACTTACCCAGGTGAGAAATGATGAGGGTCTAAAACAAAACAGTAGCAATGGCAATGGGGAGGAAGAAGTAGAATGGAGAGATGTTCTAAGAGTGAGAAACAATAGAACTGAGAGTAAAGGAAGAGACCACGATGATTTCAAGGTTTCCGAGAGGGGGTTCAGATCTGGACATTGTAGTGTATATTTATTTGCTTTCTCCAGTATCCTTTCCTCTTCTTTCTGTCAGAGCTTCAATTTTCATTTGGGAATACATCCTTCACCCATTTTATTACAAGTGACATTGGCCTAAATTGGTCAATGCTTCATAGTCCCCTGGCCACAGTGATGAACTCAAGTTGGGGTATGTGACCTCAGTTTGTCAAAACAGAATGAATTTCATGAATTCTGTAGGAATGCTGAAGGGAACGATTTCTGAAACGACAAAGATTCTCTCATGTTTCTGCTGTATTTGATGGATTTGATGGTAGCATAGCTGACACCCTTCTTGTGATGAGAAATGGAAAGTCAGTATGAGAAAGCATCCAACACAGAGAGGAGAGGGAGAGAGAGAGAGCACTCAGTCCTGGTGACATCATTTGAGCTCCTGGATCAAGTTGTGCATGAGCCCAAAACTACCTATGGCTGTTCCAATTAATTTCCTTTTCATTTAAAACATTTTGGACATTCTTTCACTTGTAACCAAGAGTATTCACTGATGCCAACACGTTTGGGGGCCATCTTTGGTAGAAATGTTAGGTGGCAGGAGGATACCATATATGAGTCAGAAACTCCGAACAATCTGAGCTAGAGACAAAAACTTAGGAGCCAACAGTGTGTGGGTAGGAGTTGAAGCCAGTGAAGTAGATGTGCACCTAGGAAAAAGTACACAGTGACAGGAGAAAAAGTGACAGAGTGAGTTTGAGGAGCACTAGGATTTATGAGGTGGGTGAGTAAGAAGAACCTGTGGAGGAGAATAAGAAAGGCCAGCCAGAGAGGTAGGAGAAAAACCTGAAGGCGGGGGGGCGGTGATGAGACAAGTCAAGGAAGAGAAAGCGTCAGGAAGGAGGACAGGAGCAACAGTCTCAGATGCTGCAGAGATTTCCAAGGGCATAAGAATGGAAAAGAGTCCACGTACTTAGCAGTTAGGAATTTGCAAGTGATTTTGGCAAAGACAGTTTCAGTGGAATCTGAGGGCAGAGAGTGAAGGGGAAAGAAGGCAGTGGAGGCAGTCAGTGTAGACTTACTTTGCAAGAAGTTTGGCTGTGAAATGAAGAAGAGGGATTAGTAAGAGAGGAATGCAAGAGTTGTTTCTAGTCACACACCCTTGAAGTTCGACTTTCCAGTACTCCCATAGATACTCTGAGTTACCTAATAATACTTGATAACAATTTTTTTTATAGTTAGCTGCTAGAGTGGGTTCTGTTGCCTAAAATTAAGAATCCTTGATGGAACAGCAAGCTTAAGGAAAGTGATGAGGATCTGAAATAGCAATTGTGGAGAAAGGGAGAGGGCTTTGAAACAATATTTTAACAGTGGAAGATATGTGAGCATGGCTTTTGTTGAAAGGAAAGGACCAACAGAGAGAGCAGGCTGGAGATAAAGGCTTGAGAAGGACTGATTGATGGAGCGATGTTCTTGAGGAGGAGTAGGTAGGAGAAGTGGGATCTAGGGTAGCAGTGGCAGGACTGGCTTTGGACAGGTGGAAGGACACTGCTTTTACTCACCCAGAGGGAAGGCAGTAAGATGGAAACGAAGGAAAGTGCAAGGGTTTGTTGTGGGAGGTGGAAGAAGGCAATCCTGATACCCTCTATATTTTCTGTTGAAGAGGAAATAAGGTTGTTTGCTGAATCTGAGAGAAAAGTGATGACATAGAGGGTGGAGTACACATTGGTCACGTTATGGTTCTCTGGTTCCTTTTTTTAAATTTCTTTTTTATTTTGAAACAATTTCACACAGGAAAGTTGCCAGTACAGTTCAAAGAATGTTTTCTGAATCATTAGAGTAAGTTGCCAATGTGGGAGATCAAAACTGACCACCCTGAAATATATCTCTTTACTTTGATTATTTTCTCTGATGGACATTTGACCTCCCCCACTAACTGCCTAAGGAATTTAACTCTGAGTATGGACAGACTGGCAGGGTCCTCACTAAGCCCATTCTTTTCAAAGTTCTGTTTACCAAATATTTACCTTTGTAAAGGTATCTCCCTCTGTGTGGTGGAAAGAGAGGGGGATGACCTTACCTGTGAAAACTCTTATCAGGACTGAAGAAGAAGACTTAAATGTACATACTCTTGATTACTATAATTCCTGTCTCTCCGGCCACATCCTCTATAGGTGGCCTTGCAAAGCATTGTCTGACAAACATTTACATTTCCCTCTTCATGTAAATTGTCTTCTTCCCCTCTGAAATCCCAAAACACCACCCACCTCCAACATCCTCCTTTGTCTTTAGCTGATGATAGTATTTAAGACGAGAATCTCTGCTATTGAGTTGAGAAACTCAGTGTCCCTGGTTTCTCCCATGTATACATGTTGTTAAACTTGGTATTATTTTCTCCTGCTAACCTGTCTTGTTAATTTTTGGCCAGCCGTAAGAACCTTAAGGGAAAGGGCAGAGGGGGATTCTCCCTCTTCTCCCACACCAACATGGGGCCTTATCACCCTCAAATACTCTATTGTGTATTTTCTACAGAAAAGAATATTGTCCCACATAACCACAACCACAAAATAGAGAAACTCAGGTAGATACATTGCTGCTATCTAATTCTCAAATCCTATTCAAGTTTCACTGATTGTTCTGATAGTGTTCATTAGAGCAAAAGGATTCACTTTAGGATCATGTTGTGTTATTTGTCATGTCTCTTTAGTCTCTTTTAATCTGAAAGAGTTTCCTCAGTCTTTCCTTGATTTTCATGAACCTGACACTTTTGAAGATTACAGGCCAATTGTTTCGTAGAATGTTCTTCAACTTGGTTTTGTCTGCTGTTTATTCATGATTGTATTTAGGTTATGAACCTCTGGTACAAATATCACAGGAGCGAAGCTATGTTCTTCTCATTGCATCTTCTCAGGTGACACATGATTTCTATTTGTTCCACTACTGATGATGTTAAATTTAATCACTTAATTAAAGTGATGTCTACCAGCCCTTTCCACTATAAAGTTACTATTTTTGCCTGTTGTAATTAATAAATATTTTGTGAGGAGAGACTTAGAGACTATATAAATATCCCCTTCCTTAGCAAACTTTCAATTCTTTTATTTTTTTATATCAGTAGTTTTCTATTTTATTCAAAGGGTTGTGATATGCTTATTTCTTTTCATGCTCATTTTTTTCCAGATTTGGTCATTAAGATCCCCTTCAATTTGGCTTTTGTGTCTTTTTTGACACATCTCCATTATTCTTTGAGCACTTCCTTATTTTTTGGCAAAACAAGGTGTTTCAGGCTCATCTTGTAGTTTCCCTGCTCCAGTTATGTGTTATGGTCTGAACTGTGTTCCATTAAATTTCATGTGCTGAAGTCCTAACCCCTCATATGACTGTATTTGGAGATAGAGTCTATGAGGAGATAATTAAGGTTAAATGAGGTCATAAAGGTGGGGTCTTGATCCAACAGAATTAGTGTCCTTATAAGAAGAGGCACCAGCGAGCTTGCTTTCTCTCTTCACCATGTGAAGACACAGTGAGAAGACAGCCATCTGCCAACCAAGAAGAGAGACTTCACCAGGAACTGAATCAGCTGGCAACTTGGTCTGGAACTTCTCAGCCTCCAGAACTGTAAGAAAATAAATTTCCATTGTTTAAGCCACCTAGTCTGTGGTATTTTATTATGGCAGCTCAGGCACTCTAAGACATCATGGAATTAGCCATCTCTCTAAGAAGCCCTAGTTCCTTTTACTTGAGAAGGGTATTTAGAAACCACCATCTAGGTGCTGTATGTGCTTATTACAATGGAGGTGCTCTGCTCTCCAAGGGGACAGAGCTAGAGAATACATGTATGAACATGCTCATACGCACATGTGTGTGTATATACACACATTTACATATGCATTTATTTCTCTGTCTATTTATAATGAAAACTATGAATTTATGCCAGTATCTCCATTTCAAGTCCCAAACCACAGTGTTCATTCTAGTTTTCTTCCTTTCCATATTTGTAACTCCCATCTCCAATAGTGAGAAACCTAGCTTCATCATGCTTAATATTAATTTACTTATTTGATCAATTTCTGTATATGTAACCAGGTTTTTGTTGCTGCCCCTCCACAGCAAGGATTCCTTCCTTTCCCCTTTTGGGCTCTGATACCCACTACTGAGCCTCTGCAACTATGCCTTGTCCCCTGTATAGATGCCCTCTTCAGCCTTCCTGGGCTCCAAAATTCCACATTGGGTCACCCCCTATACCAAAACCCTCCTCATTCCTCTCAAGCTCTGATACTCATGCTGGGGTGTCCCACCCCCATCTGAATATTTTTCTCACTCCTCTCAGGCTCTGATATCTGTCCCAGATCACCTTTTTATGCAAACACCCCCTTTATCCTTCTCTGATTTGGACACCCTGCAGTAGGCTGTACCCCACATGTGTGCCATCTTCCCTCTCTTGGACTCTGACACTCTCTCCTGTGTGGACACCTCCTTCTTTATCCTGCTCAGCCTCCATTATCCTGTGCTACCTGCCCTCCCTTGCTGATGTTTTCTTCATGCCACTCAGATTCTGATACTCTGCACTGACCCCCTCCTCCCCGGTGTAGACAACCTCATCTCAGTCAGGATCCGACATCCTGCTCTGCGACACCACAAATATCTCCCCTCCCCCAGTGCAGACATCAAGTTTCTTTGGCCCATCTAATGGCTTTTGGACGAAATTGTTCAGGAAGGGAAGAAGAAGAGGAGTGCAAAGAGGAAGGGGAATCCCTTAGCAACATTCAGACAGGTTTTCTATCATTAGGAAATTGAGTCCTGCCTTTCCAAGACAGAAGCCAGAAATTCAACTGCCTCTTTCAGCCTCCCTTGCAGCTCAGGCACAGACATGTGAATCTGGACCTATATGAGGCTTTAGTTCAGAAGTGAATGACAGGAGAAAGCAAAATCTACTTCTTTTTCTTTTGATGAGAGTGGTGGTGGAGGTTTCAGCTTTCCATGGACAGCAATGGTGGAGCTTCTTGCATCCAGTCTTCTGTATCACCAGTGAGAGCCGTCAAGCGGCTGGGACAGTGGCGTCTTCATGGGACCACCCTGCAGGGTGTTTGGGGTGTGTCCCCAACTGTGTGGTTTCTGAGCCCACTCTCTGGCTCTTCTAGAGATCCTTTGAATTATCTGATTTTATTTAATAACTTCCTTTTCAGTTTAAACTAGTTAGTATGGATTCTGTTATCTGCAGCTAAGAACACTGATTTTTGTCTCTTTTATATTCCTTACAATGCCATTATAAATATTTGTTGATATAGTAATTCTGCACAAATTTCACTTTCACGAGGGCCTCTACTTCTCTAGGTATTGTAGTAAACAAATATTTACTAAGTGAAAGGAGTGTTTAATAATGGACAGGCTGTTTAGTCAAACAAATAATTTATTTAGCTGACGCATTAATGTGCCTAACATTCCAGGATTTATAGGTAGGATATAGGATGCCATAACACTGAAATGTTCTTAAAGACTATCCAGGCTTCGGTGTGTAAAATCAGGAGTACCTATCAGTATCAGCGAGGAGGGTTTTGTTTTTTTTGTTTTTCCCAAATGACTGAGCCTCTCCCCAGGAAATTCATGTTTGGTAGGTTTGAGTTGGGGCCTAGGAATCTACGCTTTTTGAAAGCTCTCTAATTGATTTTGATTTATCACCACGACAAGAACAGCTGAACTAATTGGTCTTAGCCTCATGGTGCTGTCTAGTTGACCGGATGGATAAAATCAACATTCCAGTAATCAGCAGAATGTGAGGTAAGCCACGGGAGTAGTGGAGAAGCAGAGTTGGGCTCAGAAGCTATGCAGTTAGGTCCAGAAGTCAGAAAAGAGAGTCTAGTGTCAGCTTAGCAGGAGTAAAAAACCCCCCTAAGAACTTGGAATTAAGGTTGCCTCAGAGATAAACTAATAAAAAACAACTTTCAATGGATGCAATTGTACGTCTGTGGGAATAAACTAAGAGATTGTCAATAATGTAGGATTGAAGAATTTGGGAACACCCAAAACTCCATTCAAGGTGTTATGGGAGGAATCTCATGTAAGTAGGACTAAAATGTTACTAGATTTACTAGATTGTAATTTAGTGAGTAGTAATCTAATGATTAGATTCTAATCATTGCACCTATTTTAAGAAAAATCTGTGTACACCAAAGGGGATTTGTCAGGTTCAAACCTGAATACCACTGGCCACTTTTGGGTGGTCTCTGCACGCAGTAAAACTTCCTAAAAATCCTCATATCTCCCTGCTTATTACGGCAGCTGTTCTTCACAAAACTCTCCTCACCCTCCTCCCAGAATCTCCCAACCCATCTGGCTCCTTCTTCACGCCTCTCTATTCCAGCCCCCTCCTCTTGCCTTCTGAGTCTCTTTTCTTCCTGGTGCCATGCCTTTGGTAACAAATCTGGTTAGTTTTTACCTTCTCAATTTCACCTATATCCTAATCAAATAATTTTTAAAAAGTAGGAGAATTTTCCTTAGAATGCAGAGGGAGGGGGAAAGACTGTGAATACATTAATATTTTTGTCCCTGTCTAAAATATAATGACATTATTAGTTAAAATTCTTTGGATACAAGTAACCAAAGCCAACTCAAGCTAGTTTAAGTCAAAAAGAGAACTTGTTATCCAAAAAGAAGTTGACTAATGAGCTGCTTGAAAGGATGAGAATAAGGGCAGCTCTTGGGGCTTGACATCAGATATTCGTGGGTCCTTCCTCCAAAGTAGAGGTCTCATGTTTTTCACTGTTACTCACTGGAGAGAAGCAAAAACCTTGAAACCTTTCAATTATTCCCAGTTTCCAGAGGATAAAAGTCAGTATTACACGAATTATCACTGTACTAATAAAACTGCAAGGGGGAGTAGGCATGTATATGTATATATAGGGACGTGGTGATGCCATTTGAAGTATAATGCTTAGTTTTAAAGGCTAATTATTGAAAAATGATAGGTCCAAAAGATTACTACACACAACAACCACAATAAACTAAACTGATAATTATAAAGCTAAATAATCAAGAACCCAAATTTACAGTAATTTATAATCAATGTAATTTGTAATTAATGATCAATGTAATTAAGCTATTAAAACTCACAGTCAATTCAAAACAACACTTATGAAACACTGACAATAAAGTGTTATGACCCCAAATTGCAGGAATTCCAGCTATCTGTGCATCCGTGCTGTGAGAGCATTACGTCATTGCCAACTTGGCCCAGCAGATAGCTTCCTCAGCAGAACATCGAATTAGAGTTCTCAGAACACTCTTCTAACAATCACTTTAGTTTGTGAAACCTAGATTCTAGCAACCCGTAATGACCCATTCAGTAGTTTATTGGAAAATAGTTCCTCATTATATATAAAAATTTATGACATTATATGGAAAAGCCATTTGCACATAAGAATGGAAGCAAGGACTTGCATTTTGGGGTGGTTTAAGGCTCACCAGGGAGCTCCCATAGTACTCTGGGAGTCATTGCTCTGGAAATCTACCATGATTTCCAGCAACTAACAGCTCATCTTCCTCAGATCAAAACCTTCAAATCCCAAGGCAGAGATTCTAATCGGCCCAGTTTGAGTCAGCTTGAGCCATGTGTCCACCCTGGACCAATCATCCATGGAGTTGGAATTGGGGGATGAGAGGCAGCAAGACCTCTTAATGGGAAGATGTTTTGTTTGTTGGGACTGCCCTGTGGGTGTGGAGGGCAAGTCCCCCAGAAGAGGGACTCCACAGATGATACCATCCACTTAAATAACAGCAACAACAAAAAATACTGAATCAGGGTCATAAAACTTCCACTATACCTTGGACATCCAGAGGGAATTGGAATCTTTACTTTGTCTCCAGCCTCTGGAAGAAAAATCTAGATTCACTTCAACATAAGGCAAAAATGTAAACAATAACTCTAGGAAATATTCCATATCTCTGTGTAAAAATGGTCAGCCTCCCAGCTTTTGGAGTCTTTTGTCTACTCACCCACATTCCCACTGCCCTCGTGGAATCACGTGGTGATGTCCCTAGTTCCTGGTGTCTCCAGGGCTCTATCCCTTGTCCCTAGTCCTGGTCACTGCTTGCACTGCTAAGCCAGCAGCTAGAGGATTTGTGATTCGGTCTCTCTCAGCCTGGTCAGGGCCCTACATTACCCCCTGGCTAACTCAGCCTCTCTTTAGAGTTCCCAGCTGGGTGGAGATTCCTCTGAGTTTCTGTCATGTTCCTCACCTGGCTCGTCAACCCTGATGGTCTGCTCATAATCTTCTCTAGACCCTCATTCTGCCTGACATGGCTACCTGGTCTTCATTATCTATGCTTTGCTACATGAGGTCTCTATATCTTTAGTGCTTTTCACTTTCTGAGTGTTTCAGAAAGTTAGTCCCAACAATGGGGTGTGTGGTGTGTGTGTATGTGTGTGTGGTGTGTGTGTGTGGTGTGTATGGTGTATAGTGTGTGTGTGTGTGTGTGTGTGTGTGTGTGTCTGTGGTGTGTGTGATGGGAAAGGGGGAAGTTTTCTCCTTTCTCTCTCTCTTTCTCACCTCCTCTCTCATAATCCCTTAATGTGGCTTTCACCACATTCTCTACGTCCTATCCCCCATCTACCACAGAGAGAACTTCATGACTTCATTGGCCCTCTAAGAGCTGATTCTTGATACACTAAAGAGGAAGGTAAAGAAATTTTGAAAATGATAGGCTATGTTTATTGACTATTTATTATATTCCAGACACTTTGTAACTACTTCTAAGTGTTAACAATGCTTGCTATCTAGAAGGAATCCAATTTGTTGAATGCATGTTTTATGTGTATTAGCTTGTTAAATTCTTATAACAATCCTCTGAGGTAGGTACTATTATTATTCCCATTTTACAGATAAGGAGACTAAGTCATAGAGAAATTCAGTAACTTTCTCAAGGTCACACAACTGGTAAATCGCAGAACTTGGATTTGAGCCCAGATAGTGTGCCTCCAAGTCTGTCATTTTAGCCAATTGGTAATTCTAACTCTCTCAAGACAATACCCTGGATCTAAAGATTAGTGTCTTGCTGAGAAATTTCATTTTAAATGTCAATAGCAGAATATTAATTATTTCTTTTTGCATTCTTCTGTAGTAATTTAATCTCTCCCTAGGCAGATGGATGCTTGGGGCTAACTAAGGGGAAGGTCATATCCTCTGAAAGGCAAAGAGAAAAACACATTAATAATTTTTCAAAATATTGCCTTCTTTATAGTAATAATTAAAAACAATCATAATGATATAGAAGCATAAAATAGGAATGTAACAGGGGCAAATATGGATGGTGCCCATCTAAACACTGTTTTGGAAAAGAAGCTCTTGGCCAAGCAGACTTACTGCTAAGATCTTCTTGACAAGGCTACTTCCGATGCTTTGAGAGGTCCTCAAGCTACTTAGCTGAGAGATATGTTCCAAGATGATGAGATCTCCTAGAACTGCTAGGGGATTCACTGCTCACCAAGGGACTTTCTAGCCACGTGGCCTCTCAAGTTTCTCACCTACAGGGAGAAGATGCACTGGTTAGGCGCCCGCAAGTCTCTGGCCTGTTTGACAGTTATATTTCATACGATAATTAGATGGGTGTCCTATCCTGGTGAGCTTGGGTAACATAAGCTGCCCCTGGGAGGGGTCCGCTATTTGATTCTGAAAAAATCAAGTTTCTCAACCAACAAGGCTGAGGACCAGACATGGAGACTGGTGGATTAACCAAGACCAATGTCCTCTCATGGGACCCACCTGGGCAGCCAGGCATTCCTAGGGGTCACCCTCTCTGTCTCTGTCTGAGTCTGGGTTCCCCAAAAAGAAGAGCCTGAGACAAAGGCTTAAATGTGAGATTTTTACTGGAGAGTGGGAACCAGAGAACATGAGTAAGAGTCAGAGGGAGAGAAGCAGGGATGGAGAGAGCTAATTCAAAGACACATTTTCAATTGGACTACTACCTGGTTGCCTGATTGTGTGGGACTGTCTGAGAAGCCATTTGAAAGACATCTCAGAACTGTCTATCTGGAGGAAAGAAAGAGAAAGCATTTATCCATCACTTCCCATTCCCCTCTTTTCAGAGGTTCATCCATCCACCAACTGGCCAAAGGTTAACTCCCCAGCGCTTTCAGGCTCCTCTGCATATAGGCAGAGAAGTCCTGGCTGCGAAGCAGCAGGGCTGCAGTGATGGCTATCACGTTTAACAGCATGAAGACGGCCTTAGCCCACAGAGGACTGATTATGGCATGAAGAGAGAGAGGCAAGGCCAAGAGTGTCTGAAGAGGTGGGTATGCAGTAGCCGCCTTCTTCAAGTCGCCACAACCAGCAGTGTAAGCTCAGGCAGGTCATTTCAGCCCTCAGGGCTTTAGTTTCCTCATGCATAAAGGTGGGGGGCCAGAGAAAAGGGGCAGTAAACTGAGCCATTAAGGCCTCTTTTGATTCTGATATTCTGCATAGAACGAAACTTCCAAATGTGATCTGAGGAAAGAGGATGAGTCAGATACCAAACTAGCAGGAAGGACCAGGCTTCCAGGGAAAGATGTGTCTTGGGAGTCAAGTGGAAGATGTACGGCTGCGGTAGAAGATGTGGAAAGGCTCCCGGGAAATGGCGGCAAGGAAAACTCAGTTTGTGTAGAACAGTAGGTGATTTGAGGATTGAGCGGAGATGACAGCCTTTAAAGGTAGAGGCTTTGAAGACTTGTGGTGTGATGGAAAGAGTGGAGGGGGGTCCACACTCAGATTCCAGCTCTACCTCTGACCAGCAAGTCAAGTGCCAGGTCCCAGTTCTTCCTCTGTAACGTGAAGGAGATATTTCAGGGATCTTGGAGGCTTGGATGTTTACTCACAACAGGATGGGTTGGAGCGGAGGAGCCTCACTAAGTGGAAGTAGCGCTTGGCAGCTGACCCCGTTGTGGGGATAGATGTGGCCTTTTTATCCCCACAGAACAAGAAGTGGACATCTTTACTGAGATGGCAGGCAGACATTCACTTCTGAGACCCCTGACGGAATAGCAGGGTTTCTATGGATAGTAGAGAACCCTAAGGAGAAGCTGGACTAAGTAACAGCTGGCACCGGGGAAGTGAGTCTGGGATTAGTTGGGCCCGGATATCTGGCTAGGGTCATCATCTGGGCTCTATTCTGCTGAGGAAATGACTTATTTATGCAAGCAAGACAGGCTTCAGTTAGTCCTTCCAGGCGGCTACTGTGACAGCAATGCTAACCGACCACCAAAGATTCAAGCTCTCCTTCCACAGAGTAGAAGTATTGTTAGGATGCAGCTATTTATCCAGACACCATAGTTCTCAGTCCACTTGTCTCTAGCTGGGCCCATAGGACTGGCTCTGGCCAAAAGAATGTAAGTGGAAATGATGTGTGTCATTTCCAAGCTGCGGTGATTGATTATCAGCTGTGCCTTCCCCTACTCCCTCCCCTTCCACAGCAGTCTTGGAGTCCACATGTTCAAGACGGCAGTGTCACAACAGGGAAAGGGCCTGGATCCCTGAGTCACTGCTTGGAGGAGAGCTGCCCAGGAACATTCTCATTGGACTTTTCATGAGCAAGAAATAAACTTGTATTGTGTTAATCCGATCATATTTTAGGATTATTGTTGTGGCAGTTAGCCTATCCTATCTAGTATAGCTATCCTAGAAATTTCCAATAAGCTTCAAAGCAGAAGCTCAGTTATTTGGGGATTTGTAACATGGGGAACCTAAGGATAAGCCCACTGATGAGTCTTAATGATATTAATTTTTAAAATATTTATGGAGTGCCTACTACATGCCAGACCCTCTTCTCCATTCTGGGGATACACTGTTAGGATGACAGTCTACAGTCTTGTGAGGCTTACATGCCGGTGGAGGGGAACAGATAACAAGCTGACATGCTAAGTGCATGACTTGTAGCATCAAAGCATAACTCACTTTTTGTCTCCCACTGCCCATGTGAAGAAACTTCAGTGGTGGTGATCTTTTCCTGCAATGGAAATGTGGGCAGATCCCATGATTGTTCTGCCCACTCCTGGGCTATAGACAATCCTTTGGTCACTGTAAAAAGTTGTAAAAAGAGCCTCAATTTAAAAACTGGGGGCCGGCCCGGTGGTGCAAGTGGTTAAGTGTGCGAGCTCCACTGCTGGCAGCCTGGGTTCGGATCCTGGGCGGCGTGCAACAATGCACCGCTTGGCAAGCCATGCTGTGGCGGCGTCCCATATAAAATAGAGGAAGATGGGCACAGATGTTAGCCCGCGGCCAGTCTTCCTCAGCAAAAAAAAAAAAAAAAAAAGAGGAGGATTGGCGGATGTTAGCTCAGGGCCGATCTTCCTCAAAAAAAAAAAAAACTGGAATGTCTGGTGCAAGATAATGATCAAATGCTTCAATGTCACTCAAAGGTTGAATTAAAACCTCCGCGTTTTGGCCTGTTGATGGCTTCCTGACTCCAGGGAGAGGGATGTAGCCAGCTTCTGCTTTCTCTTACTTCATCTTCTTCCCCATCTCACTTTCTCAACTCTTCTTGGCTAGTCTTTTGCTCCTTTCAGGGTGAGGATTGTGTGTGTGTGTTAGGGGGAGAGGGGTGGGTAAGGAGATGGGGTGGGGCAGTTCTTACTAGGCTGGGAGAGTTTGACTTCTTTGGGCCTGGCAGATGCTGAAAGCTGACTCTTTCTTTGGAGATTCCAATCACTGCAGCTCCTTTGGCCCGGGGAGATGCATCTTAACTGTGAGGGGTATTTGCTATTCTTCCTTCACCCTTAAACTGGCCTTCTCTTTTGGCTTCTTGTTGCTGAGATTGCTACATCCTCTAGGAGCCCCCATTGGGCAGAACCCAAGATAACTCCTCTCTGATTTCTCTCTCATGGTTCACATTGGTCCACAGGAAATACTCAAATATTTCTTATTCCAACAGGCTCTGGAAGTGCAAACTGAACCCAATTCAGCACCCTCTACCCTGTTTTCCCAGGCTAACCACTTTAGTTTTCTGAGGTGAGAGTCAGGCATAAGTCCAATATCAAACACCCCTTCTCCTCTTTCGCTGTCCCGAGAGAAGATATAGCAAGCTCTCTACGTGGCCCTCTAAATCCCTCTCTCTGGGCTTGAAGGAGGTAGCACTCCCCATCTCACCCCTTCGCTTGGGTGGAAGGAGTTGATTCTCAAAGGACAGCAACAACTCCTTTCCAAGAAATCCTTTATAAATCCCTCCTTCTTCATTTTCTTACCTCTTTTTTGTATACTTGATCTGGCTGAGGGGACCAACAATCGTGAAAATGTTCTTGACCGTTTCCTTTGTAGATTTTGTATGTGGTTATTTAGCTTTGAAATTTCCCATCTATTGTCTCTTGGTGTTCTATTTTAATGCCCTGTTACACAGGTAAACAAACAAATTAAAGTGAATGTAATTCCTGATAGTAATAAGCTCCACGAAGAAACAAAATGGTGTGATGTGATAGAGAGTGGCCCAGGGAAAGAAGAGCTCATTTAGAAGGTGTAATCTGGGAAGGCCTTTGTCTCTGAGGAGGCGACATTTGAGCTGTGACCTAAAGGACAAGGATCCAGTTCTGCAAAACCTGGGTATGTATGTGCTGGGGGAGGATAAAGCATTTCAGGCAGTGGGAACAGCAAGTGCAGATCACAGGTGGCAACAGGAAGCCCACTGGGGCTGGATTGAATTAACAAGTGATGAGAGAACATGGAGAGGTAGGCAGGGCCTTGGGCCTGGTAAGGTTTTGGGTTTATTCTAACTGCAAGGGGAAGCTGTTGGAGGGTTTTATTCAGGGAATGACCTCATCTGATTTATATTTTAAAGAGATCAATCAATGGCATGGAAAGAAAGGAGGAGGGGAGACTATTACAGAATAAAAAACCCTTAAGGGACGTAACAAAACACAACCTATAGGCCTCGTTTGGATCCTTATTCAAACAAACTAATTGTGAAAAGAGATCTTTGAGACAACCTAGGAAATTTGAATATAGATTTGACATTAGATGTTGCTAAATAATTATTGTTAATTTTGTTAAGTGTGATAATAGCATGATTCTTAGGTTAAAATAAAGTCTGCGTTAGTTTGAGATGCATGATGCACAAGTGTTTATGGGTGATATGCCATGATGTCTAAGATTTGCTTTAACATATTCCACACACACGCACACATACAAACACACACATGCATACACACACACACACACTAATAACCAGGGCTCCATTATACTGTGCTTTCACTTAGGTATGTTTCTTAAAATGAATATTAAAAGTTACAGAGAAAAGAATTTGGCCGTTGTGTGGAGAATGGATTGCAGGGGGCAAGAGTGGAAGCAAAGAGAGCAGTTAGGAGGTCTGTTCAGTAATCCCAAGAGAAGATTGGAGGTTTAGGGTGGGGAGGGAGGGGATGGGGTGGAGATGGAAATAAAGGTAGAGAGATTTTAGAGATAGAGCTGACAGAGCTTGCAGCTGGGATGTGAGGCATATGGTAGTCGCCCGGGTAAGACTAACATGAAAGTGACTTTAGGGACAAAGAGGTAGACCATTTTTCCGCACCAGGGCTTGCACTCTCAAATTAATCTCCACCAGACTGGGGATGGGAAAATGGGGAACTAAAGCTCTCAAATTATTTATGTCTCAGGTCAAATTTATGTTCTTGGAATTGGGGCTGGGCTGAGCCCAAGTTAGCAACTCTGTGGGGAGCTAGCAAAGAGGCAGGGGGACCTGGAGGACTGGTGAAAAAGTTTGGAATAGCTGGAATTTCTGTAATTTTACAAGGTGGGCAACTGGAGGAAATCACTTCCCATTAGGAGTTGTAGTTCTCAACCCTCAGGTAACACCCTTGATTTATCAGCTCCTGGAATAAATTGTTTTTTCCACACTAGGCCATACCATAATGCATTTTAGCAGTGGAGCCCAGAAACACAGATCTTATATTTACTCTTGGTTGGATCAATTATGCAAACACTGTTTAGCTGCTAGAACCACCACGTCAGCATTTAGGGAGCTTTAATTCAGTACTGGTCCCTGCAAAGGAACTCCCTGCAGGCTGCCTGCAATCTGCCTAGAGGCAAAGCTGTTTGTTAGTAGTTATTTGTTTTCAGTGTCACTCTTTTCTTTTCCTTTCTGTACAACTGGTAAGACAAATGGAAATGTGCATCTGTCACTGTGGATCTATCAATGGCTTGGGTTTTCTGGGGATAATCTTGTTTAATGGAGCCAGGTCTTTTTTCGCCTGAGTTTTTTCCCTATGTGTAAAGCACGTTTTTGGTTGCTAAAGTGCTCTGATATCCTGGCACTAAAATATATTAAAAAAAATACAAAGTGCTCTTATTGATCTTCAGGAGCAGAGGCTCTGAATGGTGCTTGGAATACGGCTGGGACGGTGCTGTGTGAGATGGGCAGACCTCATCCCCCATAGGCAGCAGCTGCTTAGACTGTTCTGTATTCTACCATCCTCCCTGATCCTTGATTTCCTCCCTCTGCTTGGCCTACCTAGTTGTTTTCCGTGGAAAATCAGGTCACCCTGTGCCTAACTCTTCCCTGGCCAATGATTTTTAGCTGCTTATTAAGCTTGTTGTGTTATATCTAATCCTTGCTCAGCCCAGCCATGTGTGCTGCTGTTAGAGAACACCAGAACTCATCACTTAAGGACCATAATATCCACTCTAATGGGTAGAACACAGTCATCCCTTGTGTCCAAGTGGCAGTTGCAAGCTTCTGGAATAGGTCCCCCATTGTCTTGTTAACAAATTCAGTGTCTGCTGAGTTAGGGTCTCAAATCTCACTACTCATAGCATATTTTTCTTTAGAACATGCTCATTCATGTGATTTCTCTGCTATTAGTGATTGGCACCTACTCCCCAGCCGTCGCTTATGGATTTCCCCAACAGGAAGCAGCCTTAACCACTTGTCATCAGGCAAGTCACTTAAGATAATTGAATCATATTTCCTTCTTAGGTAAAGAAGAGGAACATTCCTCCTTTCCTTCTTTCTTGGCATTGTGCCAAGGCTGGGAAGCCTTTGTGGGGGATTTTCTGGGATGATCCAATGAGATATGACTTATGAATATCCTTTATAAAATATAAGACCCTGTACAAAAGCTAGCAATCATTGTAATAACAAAGAAATATCTATAGGAGGTGGGAAGTATACATACAGCAACAGGTAAATGTGTCTTTTTTATTTAACAAACTTGTGTTAAGTATGTGCCAAGCACAATGATCAATAAGACACATTGAAGGCCCTGCCTTTAAGCCACTTAAAGTCTTGTGGTATATACAGATAAGAAAATAGGTGCATACAATACAAGAGCGATAAGAAGTATGGTAATGCAAAGCCTCTTATGAAAGTACACAGAAAACACATTGAACCTAGACTAAGAGAGGTCAGAGAAGGCCTTCTGGAAGAAGTGTTGAGTATGTGCAAAGCTGAGCCAAAAGGGAGACTGGAAAATAGTGGCTTCTGGGAACTGTAAATTGTTCAGTGTGGCTCTAAGAGTGAAGTCAAGAGGCAAGGCTGGAGAAGTAAGCAGAAGCCAGATTATGAAGGGTTTGGAATATTGGGGCACTATTGAAAGATTTTAAGAGTAACATGATCAGATTAGTCTGAAAGCCATACGGGGAATTTTTGGAAGAAAGAAAGACTGAATGAGGAAAATCAGAAGGCTACTGGGATAAGCTAGTTGGGAGATTATAATAGCATGATATAAGATAATGCTGGAGAGTTGAAGAGAAGTGGATGGATTCAAGAGATATTTGGGAAGTAAAATCAATAAAATTTGATGGTTAATTAGACATGGGGGTTAGAATGCAAGAGACAGTGAAGTAACACCCTCATTTCTAGCTTGGAGAACTGTATGGAAGGTGGTGCCATTCACTGAGATCAGGATCATGGAAGGAGGAGAAAGACTGAGATATGTAAAGATGATAATTTCAGTTTGGGCTGTGACTCATTTTCAGGGCCTATGGATTCCATGTAGAGATATACATAGTATTTGGATATTCTAGTATTTATGTTTTATGATGGTTGGCTGCTCATAACTCCAGGAAGGGACAGAATTACAGACTACATTGTTCTCACATGACTGCTGATACCGACTAGGCATGGATTAGATATCAGACACAAAGGCAGAGAATATACTGGCTAACCAGTAACTTTTCATGTGTGATCTGGCTCAGATAAATGAGTTATGCCCACCAGATTTTGCCTCTGGAGAGTTTCAACCAAGCCACTGAGTACTGCCAGTCATTAATGGACATTGGTGTTGGAAGGTCTTATAGGGGCAGAGGCTGTGGTAGCCATTGGGGCCATATGTGAGTTGCTGAGAGGGCAGTGAACTGGTCCCCCATTGTCTTCCTGAAAGGCCTGAAAAGAGAGGAGAATGAAACAGAGACAGATTGATGAAGAACTGGGTGACCATATCACCACCCCTGAGAGAGAAAGACAGACAGAGACCGAGAAAGAAAAGATGAAAAGATGTCTAGTTTATTTTCTATTTTTCAGTTCCAGTTTCCTTGAGCCTGCCTGTCCTTGTTCTCTCTCTCTCTCTCGCTATATATATATATAGCTATATATATATATATATATATATATATATATCTCACTATAAACATATATATATATGTTTAAATGTTAAATAAAATTATAGTTACATTTTTTTACTTTAGTTCTTTTGAGTGTGTAATCAGAAAAGTATAATTAAAAGGGAAATTGGTACCAGGAGTGGGGTTTCAAGTGATAGAGCCTTAAAACATGAGACTGGCTATGGCATCATTGGGATGAGATATAATAAAAAAATTTTCACTATAGGATAGAAATTTTGCAGTCTGTGATTTCTGGCAGAAAAACAACTAATCACATTGTCACCTGCTATCCCTTGAGACTCCGACCACATGCACACCATAGGTGAAGCTTTGGGAGGCTGGATGGCTGAATGTAAGGATAATGAAGCAGCTTATTTATTGCCTAACCTTAGATAAAGGCCAGTAGCAAAGAGACAGGTTTCTGTCGAGAATGCCTGTCTATGAGCAAATAAGAAAGCAGGATGATTATGTAATCATAATACATCCCAGGAAGCCCATTTGCCTGTAGCTGGAGCTCTGATTACTCACAACCAAGTGCAGAAACCAATGGGCCTTGCCAAACTGTGATCTGGTCCTAATTTTCTCTCTCATTGAATTTCCAGTTGCCAAAGTTAAAGTTCTGATTGACAAAGATGGATATTCAGGCCATTGGAAAATAATTATTGGGGAGAAAAATGAGTTTCTGGGAACATGACACCCACCACAAGCCCCTCCTGGGCATTTCTCACTCTGTTTTCCCAACAAAATAAGAAGAATCTTCCCATTGAGAAGCAAGTCTCATACCGAGGGTTGGAATAAGGAAAAGGAAAGACATACCTAGCGCTTTTCAGCTACATCCTTTCTATACAATGTGTTATCAACCATTAAGAGAAGGACAGTGAGATTGAAGAAGCTAATCCAAGAAGACTTGTGGGCCTGGTCCTCAAGATTCATTTGGGCTGTTAAGAATAGGCACACTCCCAAGAACATTGGCCTTACTGTGCCAGCCAGGGGTTCCCTGTTGCTTCAGGATTTGATATATGCTTGGACTGGGAGCCGCTGTATGGTTCTTGTCCTAAAGATCTCTTTCTTTCCTCTATTTTTCTAAGTAAATGATTTTTTTCCCTGCTGTCACCCTGTTTTTGCTCCATCATTGGATATTGGGGGAATGGCAGAGGTTACATTTTCCACTTAGTTCATAGATTGTAAGAAGGTAAGCAGTTACATTTGGACAAGATCTCACGGAACTAGAAGAGGAATGAACAGAACCTGAATGTTGTGGATTCTGAGGCAAGCAAGCGAACTTTGAGATGGCCTCGTGACACTCATTGACTGATTGAGGAGCAGAATGTGACTTCATGTTGTTTCTGGTGGGGAGATGTATGATTTGTAGTTGTAAATGTGATCAAGTTAGATGAGAGCATCTTTGGAGATATCTGATAGGGAAAAGGTGATGTGTGCCAGGCAGGCAATCAGAAGAATGAAATTGGCAGGCTTTCATTATTTGTCCTGTCCAGTTACACTTGCTGGAAGGGATAGCTCTATACACCACATGATCCCTTCCCTCTATAGTGCCACAGCTGCTGGACCCACAATGGCCACCTAACCTACGGCAGCCAGACCTATGACTTGTGATGTCTGGGTTGAATGGAGAGACTCATCCAAGCAGACTTTTTCCCAAAACTTGAACAAGGAAACATGGAGTCTATTGCCATTTGGAGTGGGCTCTGGAGTTGGGTCCTATACACTTGGGGGATGATGAGTGGGCAAAGGAAGGTGGTGGGGTGCGGGAGGAGAACAGGGCAGACCCTGGAGAGGGGGAGACAGTTGCTGTTTCTGTTCTTAAAGGGTTCCCCCTGATTTCAATTCCAGATCCTTTCAGATCTGGCAGTGTTTTGTAGTCTGTCCTTGGAGTTCATTAGATTTCTGCTTTCTTACTATAAATCCCAGACTGTAGCAGAAATCTAGAGTTCAGGAGAGAGATCTGGATGGAGATATGGTTTTAGGGTCCATCTACATTTCCATGGAATCAAGACCCTGGGAGTGGATGAAATCACCCAAAGAAGGTACAGATGGAAACAGAAAATGTTGCTCTTCTGATCATTAAATACTTTACATTACAAGCTTTAAGAGATACTAAGTGCTTGTGTATATTATTTTACTTACCCTTCTAAACAACTCTGCGAGGTAGCTATTATCATTATTATCCTAATTTTATAAATAAGGAAAAGTGATAAAAAGCACTAAGTCACTTTCCCCGGGCCACACAGCCTATAGCAACAGCAGTGATGGGCCTTGTCTTCTGACTGATCCATTTTCAAGCTCCCATTAGGAACAGATAGGGATTCACAGGGGCCATCTATCTGCTCTGGACTGGAATGATGGGAAACAATTCTCCCCTTGAGGCGGGTACCACCGTGTATCTCTAAGAACTGGCATTGCCTGATATTTGCAGAGAGGTTGGCAAGAGAGTAAATGATCAGGGATGTTTATCCCCAGAGCCCCTTGTTTCCCTCTGTGAGTCTCCTCCCCCTTGACCCCCATGACCAGGCGGCTGCTCTACAGCGCCTTTGGGGGAGACCACTGATGCCCCATAATCAGAGCAGGGAGGGACCTGGGCTCCAAAGTTTTCCCTCCCAAGGTCAATTCCCAGTCCCTCGGGGCTGTATTTAATGCCTCCAAATTTTACTAGTTGGGGTTGGGTATTGGGGAGGGGTGGTAAATGGTATTTTGTGGAAAAAGGGTTACACAGTCAGATGGTATGGGAAATGCTGAGTTAAATAAACACAAAGAGATTTCTTTACCGCTGTTCTTCTGAGAGCATTTAATGTGTTAATGTGTATCTCCCTGAGGGGCATATTATGGGAAGAATTTCCCAAACTTACTTGACCACAGAATGACTTCGAAAGTGGTAGTGTTTAAAGCAGTAACAGGGAAGGGGAGAAAGATCTTGTGGAGGTGGGAGGCCGGAGGCTTACAAGAACCTCTCAAATCCACCTCAAGGGTATGTGCGAGCAACTGGCTTTCACTGGAAATCTTGACGGATAAGTGGGGGTTTGTGTGTGTGTGGTGAAATGTGTGCTTGTATCCATGCAGCCATGCACGTAGGCACAATTCCCACCTATCAGCTCGAAGGCAGGAACCAGATTGATTTTCATCACTTAGCTCTTAAGGTCTCTCATCCTCTAATATTTGCTCAGGTCTCTTTGGGGACTCCTGTTACATAAGACACAGCCAGGCTCACAGGCTCTGGTTGGTTGGGGTGGGGCGGGGCGGTGTGGGGGAGCTCATTGTCACTCTCAAAAGTCTAGGAAGGAGAAAAGGCAAGTGAAGAGGCTCCTTGCTACCCTTGCTGCAGGCTCTGACCCCGTTCTCTGGCCTGCCCTCACGCCTGAGGACAAGTCGAGGGAGTCTTTTCAGCCAACAAAATTGACACCCTCTGTTTATTTTTGCACCCCTGATTACCCTTTCAACTTGCCTGATTTATTTTTAGAGTCTCCCATCCACCTCATTAACAGCTCGTAAAAGCTCCTGTCTCATATTTCTACCATTTCTACCCTTAATTAAACACAGAGGCCTTTGTTATCTCCCGATACCGGCCTTGTTAGAATTTAAATGGAAGGACTGGGAGCTATTGCCTAACGGATTTTTAAGCATTCCTTCCCCTCCCTCCAGCCCTTTTGTCTGCCATGGGGTTGTCTAGAGCCCTGTCTCCCCAGGGCTCTGTCTGTTCCCTTTTGGTTATTCTTTTCCTAATCAAGGGCTGAGCATGTAGAAGAAGGTGGCTTGGGATTCTGGCTGCTCTATTTTGTTTTGATTTTTTTCGGCACCTTGGCCTCCTTCCTCTACCCCTACCCGGAGTTATGAGGGAAGAGGTTGGTTGGGATATTTTCAAGCTTTGCCATCCAATGTGTGAACAGAACAGTGATACTTAATTAAATGCACACCAGGATTCAGATCCCTGATCTTACACCTGCTGATCCGCCCAGCCCATCAGGAAAACGCTACCTAATTACCTTTTCCTGCTGGCCCAGTTTATTTCCAAGCCTTCTTAGTGAGACGGGCCAAAATATCAAAATCACCCATCCTCGGATGCACCCAGTCCCAGGTACCACCTTGCAGAGGGAGGAAGGCTGGCTGGGGCAGAAGCAGCAGTGCCGTTCTGGTGACACTCAGCAGCAGGGGCCCAGGCTTCTAGGGCAGAAAGGAAGATGTTTCCTGGGCAGTGTTAGGGGCCTGTGGAGGAAGCTGCACTTTGGGCAGGGCAAGCAGCCAGCAGTCTGTCCTTCGTGGCCTGGGCCCGATCTGCCTGTGGAGCTCACAGTCTCCCTGGCAAGAGATAAACCTGTTGTCCGTGCTGATGGCTCAGGGAGAGCCAATGGGGTGCAGGCTGAGGGGGCGCCGAGCCCTCCAGAGGAGGGAGAGAGCAGTTAGGGTCAGACTCATCTAGGTTTGAATCTCGGCTCCTCCTCTTGGCCTTGGGCCTTTACTTCTCTTACTTGTTTCATCGTCTGTATAATGAGATGAAACTAATAGTACCTGCCTCAAAGTATTGATGTCAAAACTAGTCAGGCCATGCATGTAAAGAACCTGGCATGGTGACTGGCACAGCATAATCATTTAATGGATGATAGCTGCTATTATTAATATTAGTATTATTGGAAGATAGTAGCCATTGTGGTCCTAAGCGGCCACATTAGACCGTGGAGGCAGTGGGAGTACTTAGAGAACTTTCTAAATGTGTATTGACTTTATCCTATTTCTCCCAGAAATGACCCTGTGTTCTGTGGATGGCATAGGATGTTTCTGGGTCATTGTGGTGATGTTGATTTTAGCCTGTAGGAGAAGTCACCAACGCATTCATTCACGTTCCAATTTATCTAACAAACATTTATCAAGCACTTACTTGATACTTCGCATATGCCAGGCACTATGCAAAGTACAGAGGGGACATCAGCTCTCAAGCAGCCTTTACTCTGATGGGGAAGACCCTAACTATAACGTATATCAAAGTGAGAAGTGTTCTAGAAAGGAGATACAAACATTGGACTTATAGGCATAGAGAAGAGCAAGCTGTTAATTTTGACCTGGGACACGCAGAACTCAGTGAAGACAGAGAAAGGACGTTTGAGCAGGAACGTAAAGGATGAGAAAGGTTTCAAGGGGCAAAGGAGAGATGGAAAAACACTTTAGGACAAGGGAACAGTGTTAGCAGAGTCATGGAGAAGTGGAAATGCATAGGCGTTTACGAAATGCAGCCTGTGTGAGGGAGGACGTGAACTTGTAAGGCCGAATGGTGCTGGACTTGAACGCCACAGTGAGGAATTCGAGGGAGTGGGGACAGAGGGCCAAAGAGAAGTGACATTAGACCTTTGTTTCAGAGATAGAGCCAACTGGGACTGTGTGAAGATAAAGGAGGTCCTAACCTTTCACTACCAGGAAACCCCTTTCATTAACTCACCCCGTAGATCTCACAGTGTGATTTCAGCCATTTAACAAATTACATTTATTAATAGCCCGTGAGGCTGTTTTGAGGTAAATGTACAGTTTGAGGTAAATGTACAGTTTCTGGTAGTTCTCTTAAATATTGAAGATCACTAGATAAACTGAAAATGCCAGGTTGGAAACTGTGGGAGAGGAGAGAATTTCCCCTCTCTTTTCCCTTCTGGTTCTTATGGCTGGTCAAATAATTAAAATGACGTAAGGCAAGTTAACAGGAGAAAGTGAAACAAAGTTTAACATGTGCACACAAGGAATTCACATAAGCATGAAGAATTCCAAAGGCAGGCAAAATGAAGTATATAAGTCTTTCTGGACTAAGGAGGAGGAGATAGAGCTCTGAGACTTCAAAGGAGGAGACGGCAATTTACAGGAAGATGAAAGGAGTTAATATTTGGTAAACAAGTATTTGCTGGGCCATCTATAGACAATGGAACCCGGAGAGAACTTTGATCAAATGGGCCTTGCTAGGTTCCTCCCTGTCTACCACACTAGTTCATATTATACTAGAGTTATCTGTGGTGATAGTTCCTTCCTGGGGGAAGGGGAGGGTGGGCTTTGATCTTAAATTCTTTTAGGCAGTTTGGGGGAGGGTCAAAGGTTCTTCCTGAGTCTTCTGAGCCGTGATTGTTTTCAGCGTGAAATAATCTGCATACCAGAGTGGCACATCTTGGGGTCCTGCCCTGAACCCCATTTGAATCAAAGAGGTAGAGAAGTCAAAGAGTAGAGATCTGCAGACCCCTTAGTAAATGCCTGTAGTTGCCTGGGCCAGAAGTGAAGGGGGCCTGAATTAATGCAGGGGTGTGGTTTCTGGAAGGTGGGGACAGTCTGTGGGTAGGATGGACAGAACTTGGTGAATGATTGGGGCCAAGGAGAGGGAGGAATAGAAAGAAGATGATTCAGAGGCCCTGGGCCTGGGGATAAGAGTATCAATTGTGCCATAAGCAAGAGACGGGGGCAAAGGAGGACTGGTGGCCGGGAGGGAGAAGAGTCAGTTGAATGTGGGATGTGCTGAGTTTGAGGTCCCTACAGTCATCTACATGGAGTTCTCCAGCAGAAGTTGGGAGCTTGGGAGGCACCTCAAGACATTTTCTCATGGGCAGAAAAACTGAGGCTCAGCTGATCTCCCATCCTCAGACTCAATGCATAGGACTAGTGGTTGGGACTAGCACCCTCCTAGGCCTCCACCTTCTCTCTTACCTCTGCTCCAATCAGTTCCTGATCATATAGAGTCTACTTCCTGAAATTCTCCTGTATCTGTCACTTAGGGCCTGGGCAATGCTTGCTGACTGTAAGAAGGAAAAGATTGGGTTAGGGAGTGGGGTGAGTGGAGAGCGTCTGGAAGAGGTGCACAGGCCAGAGCAGCACTCCGCCACTGCCTCCTGTCCCTGCCTGTGTCCAGCCCGCGGCCAGCCTGGTTAGAGCAGGTGCTCTCAGTGATGAGCAACCTGTCTGCCTCTGCTTTTGCTCTGTGGTGACAGAGCAAGGGTGTAGGAATGGGAAGCAGATGGCTTGCCCTGCTGTAGTGGGGACTGAATTGCAGTATCATCAGTGGGGGGTGACCTTCAGGGCACTGGGCAGAGCTTCCAGAGGGGGTGTCTTTGCTGCTAACACCCTGTCCCATTCAGGCCGACAGTGTGCTGCTCATGGGGCTGCCACACAGATACCCAGGGGGGAATAATCCCACCCCAAGACTGTCCATGAACACAGCCCTCTGTGGCTGCCTGCCATGTGGAATTCAGAACACAATCACCCTGCGAGCTGGGTCTGGGTCAGGGTCTTCTTGATTAGGAACAACTGTCCCGCTCCGGGTAAAGCCAAACCTCTAATTCTGGGACCAAATGTTCCTCAGTGTGTGGTCCTGGACTTTACTGACATCAGAATCATCAGCTAGCTTGTTGAAATACAGATTCCTAGGCTCCAACCCAGGTCTAGTGCGTCAGAATCTCTGTGGTAGCAATTTACGTTTTTAACAAGCTTTCCAAGTGGTTCAAATGCACAGTAAAGTTTGAGAGCCACTGCTGGAGACCGTCTTCAGTTATCCTTATGCTTGGTTTTCTGGAAACTTTTCTGAACCACACACTTGGTATTCTGAATCTGGGTGCTTGACTCTGGTCTTGGCTCACGTGTCCTCCCCTCCCTGACAGTAGGTGCTTCCTCTCAGGCAGGCTCACCATGTTGGGGCACCTGGATATGCAGGGCAGTGGGAGCAAGCCAGACAAGAAAAGGCTCCAATCTTGGCCACTGGTGGAGGACAGGTGTGTATGCATGAAAAGAACTAACCAGACAAGGCAACGCACCCTGGCATCTAATAAGGGAGTGTGTGTCAGCAACTGCTTCGGGAGGATGGGAGGGAGGGCCACTCTCCCCTGCAGGGGTCTGGGAAGGCTTTTCCAGGAGGAGGGCCTTGAGTTAGGCCTTAAAGAGTGAATGGGTTTAGGTTTCCCAGGGGAGGGGAGGGCATCCTGACCATTCGGCATAAGTAAAACACGATGAGAGGAGGGGTTGTATTTGCCTATGGAAATGGTGGTGGAGATCCAGAAGTGTCCTGAATGCCAGATTAATCCATTGCCAGTTTTGTATAAGGCCAAGTCCTTGACAATTTTTAAAACTTTATGCAAACATTAATCATTCCTTTTCCTTCTGTGGGCAAAAGGAGAGTCAGTAAAAGTTTTTGAGTAATGGTGGAGCTCAGACCAAAGGTATTAGGGTGATGAAACTACCAGGGAAGAGGGACCAGCTTTTTAGGGCTTGAGAAGTAGTTGTCCAGGGGCCAAATCTGATTAGTTTGCCTAGTGTGTTTTCGTTTTGTTTTGTTTTTTAATTTGAATTTGAATGTCTTTAGATGGAGCTTGCACACTCCAGTTCCCACATCCTGCCACTTTACCTTTGTTTTACAACCTCAAATATTTATACCATCCACTTAGCACCTGAGGTCTTGGAGTTTTCAATCCCTGGATCAGCACGGAGAAGGGTGAGAGGTAGAAGTCCCAGGTAGAGGAGACTACAGCAGTAATCCAGGAGGGAAATAATGAGAGTCTAGAGAAAGGGTGGGCCAGTGAGACAACACAGAACAAGGATAAATAAATACGACTTATTGGCTGATGGAGAGAGGGAAGGCAGTCAAGGATTAAACCAATGGGACAATGCTACTGAAGGTCACAGGCAGCCAGGGAGCTGGCTCAGAGAGAAGTTTGCTTTTGGAAATATTGGGTTTAGGCTGCAGCAGGATGTCTAAGGACCTCACCTATGGCAGGTAGCAGTTTGGGCCTGGTGTTCGGGAGAGTCATGGCGGCTGGGGAGGTGGATCAGCATCATCACAGACGCAGGAGGTGATATGGAGGTAGTAGTGGGTGAAATTGTCCAGGGAGAGGGTAGACAGTTGGGGAGAGGTCAAGGACTGGGCCTGGGGGCCTTCTCACTTCTAGGGGTGTGTGTATAATTTGGAGTGACTGCAAAGCTGGATCCCATGATGGAAACCTGAGTCAGGAGAAAATCTCAAGGAGCGGGGGCTGATCATGCAGGAGGTACTCTGGGAACCAAAAAGAGATGAACTGGAAACACTTTAATAAGCCACAGGCTTTGTGTGCTGGTGAGAAGGCAGTAGGGGTGAGTGTGCACATGGTTTGGCTCTGCCCTAAATGAGGGTACACTTGGCTGGTGGAGCTCCTGTGTATTTGGCTTCACCTGGGGGGCTGGCATGGACTCTCTGTACAACCTGGCTATGAACTGGACAATGTAGGGTGGCCTCTCCTCTGACATGTCACTGTGTACTCCTTGCACAGCTGGGCTTGGCCAAGGCTGAGCTGTTACCATTTGTCCTGAGCTGGCTCACTCTGCCCTGTTCCCCAGGCAGCCTAGAACACCATGGCCCTTCTCTGCTCCTCAAGCCAGAAGCTGCAGTCTGCTAAATGAGCTGGAGTCGCTGGAACTTTTAAGCCCATCTAGGCCACTTAAACTTCCAGGTTGGTTGAACACCAGCCAGTTTTCTGTTTGGGTTTTAGCTGCACTTTGGGGCCCTGTAAGGTGGATGAGACTGGCCTCTCAGCCGTGGCTGAAAGTGGGGAAGCTCACTTTGGCGGGTAGGGATGGAGTTGGGGATGAAAACTGTTCAGTGCTACTTGGCTTCATGTTTTTCCCGAAAGTGAAAAATCAGCTGGTTTATTCCCCCAGTTTGTCACTGAAGCAGTTTCTGGTATGTATTTATAGACGACGGAACCAAGGGCCAATCAGCTCGGAATGGAAATTCCTGAGCCTGGAGTTCTCTGGAGCAACTGGCTCTTGGCTTTCTCTCTCCCTGGCTTTCTCTCTCTTAGTTCAGCTAAGGTTTTCTCTTGAAAACTTTCAAGCTCTGAGAAGTTTCAAGAAGCACAATGGGGGAATCTATGTGAAAACACACTGACTTTCTCTTGGCATGGACACTTGTGTGTTTTTTATAGTTAATGGCAAGAAGGTGGGTGAAGGGCAAGGAGAATGGATCAGTGGGGGGCACCGAGGAGCAGCTGCAGCACCTGGCTCTCTGGGGGTGATGGGGATCGTCTCCCGTTCCTGCAGCCTCTGGGACCTCCTGCTTCTGAAATTGTGTGCTTGTGCTAACCTACTGGGCAGAAACCAGAATTGGCTGTTGTTGTTGTTAGCACAAACCTTCCAGTGGCAAGAAAAGGAATTCTGAGATATCTGACATTTAAAAAGACAGCTGGAATAAGTGAGATATCGACTGACACATTTATTAAATGTCACCGCTTTTGTTTCTCTTCAACGTTCATGCTTAAGTTATTCTAAATTAATTACACAGCCACCTGATTTATTCCGTACATTCCCCTTCCCTGCACACTCCCACCCTCTCCAGGCTTAAGAGCAGCACAGTGGCTTATTCCCTTTGCTCTCCAGTTACCGGGTCGTGAAAGGTGAACAGGCCTTCAAGGAAAGAAGAGATGGTCCAGGCAGCTATGCTGCAATATGCTCTCAGGGTGCAGATCAGAAGCTGAGCCTGACCACTGCCGGCAGAGCAACTACACCCCTGTTTTACTGACGAGGGGAATGAGGCTCAGAGAGGTTACGTGATCTGCCCAGCATAGACTGGGGAAGCTGGAGGAGCCAGGACTTAACCCACGTCTTCTGGCTCTAGGCTCTTGAGTTTTCCAAATGTATTGGTATAGAAGAGATGAATCCATCCTCACATGGCAAATCTGGGGGAAACAGCATTCCATGTCAGGTAGCCACTGGGATTAAAAACCTGGAGAATACATTTCTACCCCTGGCGTCATTGCCAGGAGGGAGCGAGCCGGGAGCATCAGGGCAGCTACAGATTTGAGACCAGGAGGCACAGGAAGAGCCTCTCTGCATATTAAGTCGGGCATATTTGGACCATCTGGGAAAGTAAGTTACTGGTAATTTAAGGAAAACAGTGTCTGAAGCTTGTCTGGTTCTTTGATTTCACAATCTATTTTAACTGTGGTGTGTCATTGTCAGCAATTTCTCCAGGGAGATGAAAGATCATGGTACAAAGGGCCATAGCCCTTTCAACTGTGATTAGCAAGACCTCTGTCATCTCAGGGACTCACATTTCCAAAACACTTAGAATTTCTAGCCTTGGGTTTTCATTCCTCATTGCTCCAGCCCACAAGGTCCCCACAAACCTGGCTCAGGCACAGACTGCAAGGCGAAGCCACAGAGAAAAGAAGAAATGCTACATGTCTCAGGAAAGCCTGAGGCACCTGCCCACGTCAGCGCTCTGTGTCTCTCTGGATAATCCCTGATGTGTCACTAAACTTCCCCAATCAGTGTGGAAAAAAGAGCCACCTCAGGGAACAGAGTCACATATCTCCCCACTCCTCCCCCCAGCACTCATTTACTGCGTTAGTCGTCCTCAGCTGAGATCCCTGCAGGAGGAGACTCGCCACTCTGGTGCTGAAAGGAGAGAGATGCAAGAAGGCAGGAAAGCTGATCTGGCCTGTGTGAGTGTCTGAGTTTGCAGGGTTCCTCTGAACCCTCCAAATCCTTCTGTCTGCCCTCTCCCACGGCAGCTCATCATCCATCCCCCTTTTCATTGAGTCTAACGGCACCGGCTGTATTTGGAGCTGCATATTGTGGAGTGGTGAGCCCACCTGCCTTTTCTGAGCTTAACACTACTTTCCAGTAGAGCTGCTAAGTTTCAGCCAGACTTCAATCTTCCTTGCATTGTCCAACACAGAACATGTTTATGGGCTGACTGGCTGGGGTTGGGAGTGATAAGTGGACTCCACAGCTTTTTAGCTGTTCGTGGAGGAGAAACTGATGTATGGGATCAAAATAGTATGCATGCCCAATGGTTCACAAAGAGGCCATTGCAGGGATCTCTCCAGAAAGGGATGGGCTAGGGTCTCAGAGAGTACATTTAGGGCTGCACCATAAGGAGTATATGCATAGATGGCTGGGTTAGGCAATCCTTCTCCAGGATGCCTTAAATCTCGGGTATATCTCTAGCATTGTCCTTACCACACTATAGAATAATTTTCTATTTATATGTCTGTCTCCTCCTCTGAATTTTGAACTCCTTGAAGAGCCAAGTTTTGTTAGAAGGTGGCTTAGCATCATGCTTAAGCATGTGAGGTCTGGGATTTAATTATCTGAATTCAGTTGTGTGACCTTGGGCAAGTTTCTTAACCTCTTAGGGTTAGAGGGAGAATTAAATGAGATAATGGATGTAAAGCACTTAGAATAGTGCCCAGCATATAGGAAGTGCTTAGTGTACATTAGTTATTTTTATTATTAATTTGTGTGCCCTCAGCCCTAGCATGTTACCTGATATATACTAGATGCTCAACATGTTTGTTGAGTGAATACCTATGTGCATGTGGAAAAAGAGATGAGCCTGCATTCGTGGGAGTAAGTCTAGCTGAAGTTCTTGAGTGTTCTGGGGCCAGGTAGGGCTGGAGAGAGAAGTTGGGCTGGAGAGTTGTTTGGTTGGCAGGTTGGGAGTTAGGCCAGGACATTTGCAGTTGTGGGAGATGACTTCCACAGGAAGTTGGCAAGAGTTGAGTTTAGTGTGAAAGGTCTGTTTAGCTGGTTTGATTTCTGTGACTGTGCTGGGTTCTGCAGCAAGGATCACAACACGTGTTTATCAGTAAGAACCCCAGAGATGAGGATGGGTTGTGGACAGAAAGTCGGCAAATGGCCCCTTGTGGATGATTACAGTGTCCTCGAGAGTTGGGTCCCTGTCAATACAACCCAAAGCGATCTATAGATTCAATGTAATCTCTACCAAAATCTCAATGATTTTTTTTTTTGCAGAAATAGATTCATCCTAAGATTCTTATGGAATCTCAAGGGACTCCAAATAGACAAAACAATTTTGAAAAAGAGCGCAGTTGGAGGATTCGCACTTCCTGATTTCAAAACTTACTACAAAGCTACAGTAATCAAAAGAGTGTGGTACTGGCATAAAGACAGACATATAGACCAATGGAACAGAATACAGCCCAGAAACAAACCTTCACATATATGGTCAAATAATTTTCAATAAGGGTGTCAAGACCATTCAATGAGGAAAAGACAGTCTCTGCAACAAATGATGTAGGAAAAACTAGATATCCACATGCAAAAGAAGGAAGCTGGACCTTTACCTTACAGCCTATGCAAAAATTAACTCAAAGTGGACCAAAGACCTAAGTATAAGAGCTAAAACTATAAAACTCTTACAAGAAAACATAGGGGGAAAGCATCATGGCATTGAATTTGGCAATGATTTCTTGGCTATGACACCAAAAGCACAAGTAACAAAAGAAAAAATAGACAAATTGAACTTAAAATTAAAAACTTTTGTGCATCAAAGGACACGATAGACAAAGTAAAAAGGCAACCCATAGCATGGGAGATAATATTTGCAAATCATAAATCTGATAAGGTATTAATATCTAGAATATATAGAGAACTCCTAAAACTCAACAACAACAAAAATATCCAATTCAAAAATGAGCAAAGGACTTGAACAGACATATTTCCAAATAAAATATACAAATGGCAAATAAGCACATGAAAAGATACTCAATCACTAATCATTAGGAAAATGCAAATCAAAACCACAATGAGATACTACTTCACACACATTACGATGCCTTATCATCAAAAAAATAGAAAATAAGTATTGGTGAAGATGTGGAGAAATTGGAAATGCACACTGCTTGTGGGAATGTAAAATGCTGCAGCTGCTATGGAAAACAGTATGATAGTTCCTCAAAATATTAAAAATAGAGTTACCATATGATCCAGCAATTCCACTTCTGGGTATACACCCAAAGAACTGAAAACAGAGACATGGAGAGATATTTGTATACCCATGTTCATAGCAGCATTATTCACAACAGCCCAAGGTGGAAGCAACCCAAATGTCCATTGATGGATGAATGGAAAACAAAATGCAGCATATACATACAATGGAATACTATTCAGCCTTAGAAAGGAAGGAAATTCTGACACATATTATAACATAGATGAACCTTGAGGACATTATGCCAAGTGAAATAAACCAGACACAAAAGGACAAATACCATATGATTTCACTCATCTGAAGTACCTATAGTAGTCAAATTTATAGAGACAGAAAGTAGAGTGATGGTTGCCAGGGGCTGTGGGGGAGGAGGGAATGAGTAGCTGCTGTTTAATGGATATAGAGTTTCAGTTTTGCAAGATGAGAAAAGTTCTGTGGATGCATGGTGGTGATGACTGCACAACAATGTGAATATATTTAAAGCCACTGAACAGTACACTTAAAAATGGTTAAAATGGTACATTTTATGATATATATACTTTACCACAATTTTTTTTAAAGGCAAGAGCATAGCTGAGGAGGGGGTAAAAAAAGGTGGGCCCTGCAAATGTGGGTGCAAATAGACTTGTGAATCAAGTTATGTTTAAGTGCTTTGGATTAACTTATGAAGAATCATTTATGAAGCCCTTGATTGATCTGTTTTTGTTCATCAGCATTTTCATCGATCAGTTTTGCTTGAGCACACCTCCATTATTATTCACACCACTTTCTTTTTCCTTGACCTCTAGATGTTGATGGTTCCGAAGAACCTTTCTTCGAGACTCTCCTTGTCTACTTGTACCTGCGTGGCAGTGTCAACCTCCTGTCTTCACATCCCATTTTGGTGTGTAAGCCTTCTCTAAATTAACATCTCACGCCTGACCCCTCTGCCAGGCTGCATCTTGAACTGCAGCTGTCTGCTAGACATGCCTTCAGCATCTCAAACTCAGTTTGGCCCAAAAGGGACTCATTGTTTTTCTCTCGTTCTGCTGAGTTTCTGGTTTTTATGGAAGGCACCATCATTGTTCTAGTGCCTCAAGTATAAAAACATACAACACTTTCGAGCCCCCTTCCCTCTCCCTGTCTTCCAGATCTGCTCAGCTCTCAGCCCTGTTGCAGTTCCCACCTGTGATGACCACATCCTGCACAGGCACCCTTGTTTCCCCGTGCAGTGCCCATGCCCAGCCCAGCCCTTCGTCCCCTCTTGAGTGGGCTGCTGTCACTGCCTGCTGGTCTCTTTGTCTCAGGTCTCTCCTTGTGGGTTTGCCACGGCCATCCTGAGATTGCAGCTGTGAACTAGGCAGAGGAGAGCCAGGGAGAGGCCAGTCCTGTTCCCTGTACTAGGAAATTAGACATCTGGATAGGGCTCACCTCAAAGAGGATTGGGACACAGCACAAATCATGATGTCCTGAGATGCTTCTGGCTGAGAAATAGCCCAAGGGGGCGGGGCTGGGTAAGCGGAGGAGGTGTGGCAGCTGGACTGATCCGGCAAGTCTTGCAGTTCCAGGTGATCAGCCCATTTAGGAGCAGAAGCCAAGCCAGCAATGGAAGGAGGAGGGGCAGCAGGCTCAGGTCCCAGTGGAGGCAGCTGGCAAGAACCAAGTAGGGCCAGGTCTATAGCCTGGTGTCATGGGGTTCAGGGCAGGGAGAAGGAGGGCTCCTCAGGCAGAAGTCCAGCATTCTGCCTGCGCTGACCAAACAAGGAAGGTGACAGTTGTGCTTGGGGGTTCGTTGTCTCTCTGAATCCAGGGTGCTTGGCAGCCTTGGGAATTCCTCTGCTCTAGACCTTCACCTGTCTGGACCCCTCAGCCTGGAATATGCTCCCTCCTCACAACTTCCATATCGTTAAATCCTTCCCATCCTTAAAAAATCTGATCAGATGCCCCTTCTTTCTTGAAACTGTCACTCATTCTGCCAAGCTGTAATATTCTTTCTTGGACTTCTATAGCCTTTTATTTCACCTCCCTTCCTGCACTTACTACTTTCTACCTTGGACTATAGGTACTTATGTTGCCAACTCACTAGACTAAAAGCTTTTTATGGGCAAGATTCAAGTCTGAGGCTAGCACAGTTGGATGGCTCAATATATAGTTGTGTGGCTCAATAGATAGTCCTTGATTTCATTCAACAATGAATAGACTACAGTTTCCCTTTACTAGTTTCTCTGAATCAGCCATTCAGTAGCTGTCACCCTCCACAGGCCTGCTAAGTTACTGTAGTCTTCTCAAGTGCTGCTAACCAAATATTTCCAATTCTTCTTTCCCTGGGCACTTGAATCCTTTGTGTTTTGGAGGCCACATGAGTCGTTCTGGGCAATGAAATGTGAAGGAAAGTGACATGTGTTCCTTTCACGCCAGAGCATTGGGGCCACTATGAGACTCTTCTGAGTGGTCTTTTCCCTTGGGCATGGCAACTGGCAACAGTTGAGGTGTTGGCTGCTCTGTCATCTTGAGTCACCCTGAATAAATCCATGAGCAGAGCCCCCGTTGCTGACCTGTGATGGACACCTAGCATGAATAAGAAATAAGTCTTTGTTGTTTTCAGCCGCTGAAATATGAAGGTTGTCATTGCTGCATACCCCAGCCCAGCCAGACAGACACCTTTTCCCTGTCGGTTGATCAGCTCTAGATAAGACTAGCACATCACCAAATCCTGCTGGCTGATGGGTGACCTGATGGGAAGGCAGACGCAAGAGGAAGCTACATCTTTAGGCAGCAGAGTGCATCTCTCAGTTCAGTTCCCTCGGTGGTGTCTCACTGTGGAGTCCAGTAATTTAGATGCAGATGTGCAAGAACGGATGCTACCTTCCACTCTCCTCTCTATGTGCTGCCTTCTAAATTAATTAAAAGCTAGGGGTGAGCAGAGAGGATACTCTATTAAGTTAGAATGTTCTTTTTAAGTTTTTTTGAGTCTACAATAGGATTTTCTCATCCCTCAGCCAAGCTATGTTTTACGAGAGTTAGCAGCATTCCTCTCCTGGTGGGCAAAAGTATCGCACTTTCTAGATATGAGTGTGTGACCTGCTTCCCTAGAGGAGCTTCAGCATCTGCAGAGGCTGCTTGTTGAGCTGAACAGCTGAGGAAAAAGCCGAGACCTGTGCACCAAATGCTCTGTGAGCCACAAGCCTGACAAAACACAGGTGAAGCCCAGCCTTATGCGGTATGCAGGTCTTCCTTGGGCAGAATAAAAAACCAACAAGCCCTTCTGCTGTACCTCTGACTGAAAGGAAGTGGTTATCTATGTGAAACAAAGATTACAAATAAAAGCTTTGCAGTGTCCTGTGTATGTGCTGACTGCGAAACCTCAGGAATATACAATCACAAGAGAAATGAGCAAGAGACAGAGATTTAATTGAATAAAAACTCCAGGCTGTGACAGGCGCGGGAAGACATGAAGCAGAAATTAACAACATAATTTTTTAAATGATGATGCAATTAATTAACATCCTGAGTATGTGAGGGGTGGAGAGGGGAGAGGCATCTTGCAGCCCAGAAACACTGCTAAATAAACGAGAAGGGAACTCTGCATTTTAACAAACCAAAAAAAAAAAAATCTATGTGCAAAAGGCCCGGGTTATCGCGACTTCAGCAAAGCTCACAACAGCAACCCAAAAGGTTTCTTGTGGCAGAGGAAGCTAACAAATGAATCAACCTTGTATTTCATTTTATTCTGAAACTTGTAATTCATTTTATTCTCATCTGTAGGGGAGAGATATTGGGCTAGATAATGAAGTTGGCAGGCATTCAGGTTTCATTCATGCTTCAGGTTGAGGACTAGTCTCCCCTGAGAACGCTAGGGGTGGGCTCTGGAGCCTGTAGAAATTTACCAAGACTGCTGGAGCAGGAGTGGTAGCAGGTGATTAGGGCGAGGTGGGGGCTGAACATCATCTCCTCAGGAAATGATTTTCCGAAACCATCGGGAGGCTCACTGTGTGAGATGGCTGCTTGGACGTAAGAGGAATATCTGAGAGCAATAACTTCCATGATTCATGCCCACCACACTCCCTTCTCCAAAAGGTTAGAGTGGTCATCTTCCCCTGCCTACGGGTTTAAAGATGACAGCTGGACATTCATTTTGAGCTCACCTCTGGAAGGACCCCCTCGCACTAATTTCTGGGCTCCTTATGACCCCAGGAAACTCAACCGTCCCCTTCATAATTGCAGAACTCACAGTATCTGCTCAATGAGATGGCCATCTTGATGGGGTCAGTCCAGAGTCAAGAAACAGAATGAAGTTTATGGCCTGCCAGGAGTCTTGTCGTGACCTTGGGATTTTTCTTACTCTAGAGAGAACATCCAGCTGCAGGCCTGCCTGACTTGGAAGGCCTATCAATCACAAGACATTGGGGGAGAAAACTTATCTTTTTACCAAAGACACGTTAGCCCCTAGCCTCAGGCTCAGTACAGGGTAGAGATTGGGTTCATCTACATTTATTTTTCTAAGCTGAAAACTTCTTTTGCCACAATATCCTGTTACCTCATGCCCAGTCTGGTCATTTTTAGGACTAGAAGATACTACCCAAAGTTATATCAGCAGAGAAACCTGATATCTTGGCTTAAAATGAAGGTTACTTTATTGAGTTGCTGCTTCTAAAGCATGTGCCATATATAAAGAATAAGACACAAGGTGTATGAATAGCTTTCACGTTCTTGACCTTCCATTGTTGAAAGAAGGGCTCTTCAGCAGACCTACCTCTGGCAAGTCACACACACAGCTCTGGAAATTGACATTATGTAGTCACAAGTTTAAACGGAAACTCACCTCTACACATTTACCAGGGCTATACAAACTGATTTGAGCAAATCAACCTAGTTATAGGGGGTTGGTGGGAAGGCCACTATTAACTGAACAGAAACGTACTATTACAATACAGAACAGTTTAAACATTTTTTTTCTAAACTGAATTTGGCCTAAGGTAGAGATCTAAAGGAAAGAAACCCTTCACTACCACTGAAACAAACAAACACTGAAGTACTTAGTAACTTATAGAACTAAAGTTTAAGATCAATATCATCCCAGAGCCAAGGGGGCTGAAATAGGATTAAGCTGACTTGGTTTCAATCAAGAAGATACTCTTCGTAGAAAGATGGACTCCAACTATTACTTGGATTTCAAAACTCTCTATTGAGAAAAAAACATTTTATCTAGGCTTTTCTTTGATCTGTTTAGGCATTTTCAGCTGCTTGATACTTCATGGAATTATAAAGCTATGTATAACACAAAAATCATTCCCGAACATACGTGCCTCCTTTTCTTTACAATGAAGGTTATTTTTGAGAACAAAGATCCCATTTTCAAACAAATGTGGTCATTAACTGTGGTGCGCCAGAAAACATACGGCATGTTTAGTTTCAGCAGAATCAATCCTAAAGAAAGTGACTAAGTTTCCATGAGGAATTAAGACATTTTCAGTTCACGAGGAATGGCAGAGAGGAGCCCGGCATGACCAGCGGAAGGTTCACAGACACCACAGAGCACTTGTGATTTCAACATGGGACCAGGAGTCCACATCTCGGAGAATGTCACATCCGCGAAGAGCTTCAAAGAGTCATAATCAGCCTGGTAAAGGCTCTTCGACCAATTTGCGCCATTCCTGTAGGCCACTGAAAAAGCAGCCACCACTCCATCTCCCTTCTTTCTTCTCCAGGTTATGGAGCTTGGTGGAGACACAAAATTTCAGAAACTCAAACCACCTCCCCCGAAAAGACGACTATTTTACGTTGTATTTTATAGAACCAACTCCTGGGCTCTCTACTCTTCGTTTTTTTCCTACTTCTTTTCCCTTCTTTTCATGACAGCAGATCCACAAAAAGTGAAAACCACAAAAAACATCACCTTGGGAGACAGACAAGACTAAGACAGATCTGACCACACGACAAGTGTCTCGGCCTTGACCTACACAGGAGCAGTTAAGACTCTGGAGTGAGAGATGCGCTGCCGCTGCCGCTGCCACTGCACAATACTGTGTTTAGACGGTTGAACAAGTGCAAAAAGAACGTTGCTGAGTCCTGTTCGTGTCACTTGGCCGTGCAGCTCATGGTGTCGGAGGTGGTTTCGGAGATGGGCAGGAGCTCTCGCTGTCGAAGCTGGCAGCTCGGCCCTGCCACTGCGGAGGGGAGAAAAAGCCGGTTATTGATTGCCAAGGGAATTTACATCTCCACTTCCAAAATTTATCTGGCCCGTGCACTGAATTCACCTTTCCCAGCTTTCGTAAGCTTTCTTGAATTTTGCTCTCAGCCATGCAAAAACATAAGGAAAACAGCATTATAGCTTCTAGTTTGGAATACCTGAGTTTTAAAACAGACATACTGCAGAGATAATTAAAGCTTTCTTCACTGTGTGGATTCTGCGTGTGTGTGTGTGTGTGTGTGTGTGTGTGTGTGTGTGTATTTTAATGAGGTGCTATGACTGGACCATTTCCGAGTGGCTTCAGCCATTTTTCACACTGAAAATCAGATTATGTTAGCAGTGAAAGAGGCAGTCTGCAGAGTATGCCCTTACTGCCAAGAACCCACGATCATGAATTATTAGCAGTTTGTCTGGGAGCTGTTAGTACAGCTAAAACCTGATATTGCTTTAGCTTTGGGCTCTTTTCTTCAGTCTTAATGCTTCCCATGGGCATTCACAACCAACTTGTGAGGAGGTAGGAGGTGCAAGGAGATAGCCACCCCTTCCCCTTTGGGGCATCTCCACCTTTGTTTTCCTCAGCGCTCTCCTCTCACAGGTTGCCTTCCTCTCAACCTGACTCTAACCCTCTGTGAAAGTGGGTGATGTCATGAGGCATAATGGAGTGAGGAGAGGGCTGAGGATGGATGGACCCATGCTCGAGCCATTCCACCCTTCTTTAAGTTGAACAGCCAGTCATAGCTAGGGCAATGTTTTCTGGGCAAAGATCTGACCCTGTGAATATTCTCGACCTGTCTGGAGCTGTATGACTTCAAAGTGAGTCAGTGTCCATTGCTCACTCCCTCCTTTTTGTGAGCTGAGGAGACCCAATACTCTCCTAGGTGCCCGCAGGACAAGGCTCCAGAGAGACTTTACACAGGGGTCAAGACGGTCTTTCTGAACCTGAAGTGCAGCCCCTCTGCTTTTCATGAGCTGCAGGGGACTGATAGGGCTGTGGAATGATGGGGCTGAGTAGGAGTTGCACTATGCATTTGTGCACGTATGGGGGTGGGATGGGGAAGCACACAGTTCCCCCCTCAACAGCCATTTCTAGACAGAGCTGAGCCACCTAAGGAACAGACCATTTGCCATCCAGCATCTCCTATGGAATAGACGGGAAACCCATGTCACTGAGGAGATACCCAGACCTACCGAACACCTTCAGGCTGCTAGTCCTAAGGAAAGCATCTGTTATCCTTCCCCAGGCTCAGTTCTTCATGGCCGCTTAGTACTCTCTGTAAGGCCAACTTGCACATCTTGACAACTAACCAAAGGCTGGACAATCAGGTATTGATGCCCTATTATGGGACCTAGACCTGAGCAACCTTAGTGTGCCAGAGCTGGAGGCAGGCCTGGGAGAACATCCAGTCTAACTCTCTCGTTCTTGCAGATAAGAAAACAAAGACACAGAGAAGTCAAGACACAGCTAGCTAGGGGCAGAGCCAGGATCCAAAACCAGGTCTCCTGACTCCCGACTCAGTGCTATCTACTCCGTCCTGCTGCCATCTTAGCATCTGGCAACACTAGGGGAAGAAGGAGACACAAATGTAATAAGCAGCCTAACCTCTTTGGGTCCATACCAGGTACTTACTCCTAACTCCGGGTGGCAGTCTCTCTGCTTGCAGCATCCACGTGAATGAAATCACAACCGAGGGTTTCCCTGGTGAAATATTTTAGATAAATAAATGCCTGGTTGTCAAGCCCATTGTGCCTTCTGACTCAAGTGTTTCTTAACCAGGAGGTGACATAAGATGATTACTAATGCTTTCATTTAACAGACCTTTATTTTAGAAGTTCTACTTTTTCTGTTACAACCTTTAATGTTGGCAAAAGGTACATTGTAATTACTGGCTTCTCTCCTGGGTAAGTATGCCACTTAATCTGATTGATGGGCCAGTCTAGAGGAGAAAAAACAAAATGGCTAAACAGAGTATGGCTTTTTCTTTATATAATTGCCCAAAGAGAAGTCACACAGAGCATAATTGTTTATCCAGGACAAATGAAAAAAGCACACTGACTCCTCTGCTAGCTCCTGATTTTTCCTATGAAGATAAACAAAGGGAGAAGACAGGGTTCATGGACAATGGGAAGGTGAATGATTCCAGGAAGCTTATCCTAGTGGCTCTGAAATAGCAGAGACCTGGTCCCCGGCACACAGGAAGATGATTGTTCCAAGGTGGCTGTGTTCCAGTAAGATCTTTTATTGTACTGAAATGGGTCACATTCCAACAGAGATCTAAAATCTCTGGCAGATGATCTGAACTTGACCCTTCAAAATAAAACACCTTGGAGAAGGTCGCTGATAAACCTGGGCTCTGTGTGTGGCGACAGCAATGACACGCAGCACTGGGCAGGAGTGCTGAGAGGGAAGGGGCCACAGCCGCTGCCAGGGAAGGATGCTCGCTATGGCTTAATCAATTTTCATTCATGAAAAAATCCCAGCAGGGAAAAAGACCTTTTCAGTTAATTTGTTCCCCTCAACCTTATTTTAAAACCCCAAACAAGTGAGCAAGTATGGTGCCCTCTGTTCTCATTAATAAAAAAGAAATGATCGCAGCACTTAAAACTCCTCTAAGAAAGGTGCAATATAAATGCAGAGTACTTTACGGATATGATGCCATTTATCTTCTGGGGAGCTGGAGAATGAGATTTCTTTACATATTATATACATGGGAGAAACAAGTTCCAGGAGCAAGCCCTTGCTCAATGTCCAGAACAGGACCAAAAAGAAGGCAGGATGTGAGCTCCGAGGATGATTGAGATGACCAGTGTCCAAGTCCAGTGCATCACGCGACCACAACGAGGGCTTACTTAATATTAGCCTCGTGGGGTTTCAGATGCATTTTTATAAAGGTCCTTAAACTGTGGGTGCTAAAAGTGTAGGTACAAATTCTTACAAATTTGTACTGATGAAATCCTAAGTGGCCAAGATGAATGTCATTTTCAGCTTCTTCATACAGAGAAATGATCAGCTGAACAGAAAACGGTAGGGCAGTGAGTGGGGGAGGGGGCACGTCCGGGAGCTTGGTACACGAGGTCAAGAAAAAAGTAAACCCAAAGGATAGGAATCAATTTATTCTCTTTTCGTTTTCCATATACTGTTACTTTCCCTTTACTATCTCATCAAATATTCATTTTCAAGGGCTTGATTCTACTTTTTCTTTCTTTTGTAGTCTAGAATAGTGAGTTGGAGTTCTCAAAGAAACAAGACTCAGAATCAATTATTTGGCTTAATTAGGTTGTATTCATCACGGAGAGTAATGCTGGGGCTGAGTCCCAGCACCTCCGTGCTACATGGCACCCTGCCCCAAATTCCAGCCGAGGCTGGTCAGTCACTCCCAGTTTGCATGGACAGGCCCAGCCCAGTAACTGAGATGGGTTATTGCAGCTCTAAGATTAAAAAGCTGGTGCAAGACGCAGGCTCATTGGCCCAGTCGTCTATCATTTAGGGTCAGAGTTTCGTAGAAAAGTAGACCTGGAAGGAGCCCACTCCCTCATTTTACCAACCAGGAAACTGAAGACCAGAGTGGGGCAGTGAGTTGCCTGAGGCTGCACAGCCCATCAGAAGTCTCTTAGCTCCCATTCCATGCCCCTGCCCCTAAACCATCCTGAACATTTTCGTATACTTATTCTATGCTTGGATATCTCCAAAGGATTTGAAAAAGGAGAGGGGGCAGGGCAACCTCCCTGGGATGAATCAATCCTGCATTTGTGAGGTGCCAAATGTTGTCTCCAGCTTGGCTAGAGTTCTGCTCAGTAGCTGCCTCCTGTGTAGGTGGAGAGTGGTCATGGGTACCTCATCGACACCCTGCAGAGAAGGCCTTCTGGAAAAGAAGGGGCAGAGGGTCCCCTGGAGAGAGGAGCAGAGAGTTGAGGGACTGGCCTCACTCATAAGAGCTCCACAGCTGTGGTCAAATCAAGGCCACCACGAGAGAAACGTGAGGCCTCAGATGGGCAGGAACCATGTCTTTGCCTAACTCCTCCATGCTGGCCTCAAAGGCCGCAGGGCAGGGGTTTTGCAAAGTACACGCCTACCTGGGGAGGTAAATCCACTAGCCTGGCTCCCCAGAGGCCTCTATCTCCCACAAGATTCCACATGTCCAATCCCCTCAGCTCTCAGTCTCTCTTGAGACCCCTCACACTGCTGGAAACAGGTGGAAACAGGCTTGCCCACCCTGAGAAGGGGAGGAACCAGTAGGTCCTCCAGGTTTGCTGCCCACATGTTTTCTGTGTCACACAGTGTGGAGAGGCAATTACTCTGTTTAAGGTGACTCTGCTTTTAAGCCGAGGGGCCATGTGGTATAAGGGTTAAAGCTATATTTTTTATTAGTAGATTTCCCGATTTTATCCAGTTCTCTAAACTTACTGGGCTTGAAGCCTGTTAAGATGAGCGAATGATCACCCGGCTTTCTAGGACACAGATTGGGGTATGAGATACTCAAAATGAAGTTTAAAGCTTGCCTGGTCACCCCCACTCCCCAACCCATTTGAGAATAAGCAGGCCTGGGGTGATAAATCACAGGATCTTAAATTGGTAGGCCCCGTGGAGGTGGGGCAGACTGTAAATATCATTGGAAGGGACATTTTCCTTGCAGTTGAGAGAGAAATGACTGGCTCAAGATTATACAGCAGTTGGGAGGGGCCAAGATTGGAGCCCAAGTCTCGGGACTCCCAGGCAGTGCTCTGTCCATCACATCTCGGTTAGGACTCGGCCAGAAAGTGTGACACCTGAAGCTGTACTCTCTTCTCCAACAAGGAGGAGAAACCATGCTCCTGAGAGCAGGATCTGGTCTCTGGCGATACCCAACTGCTCAGAGAAAACTGCCATGGGACGGCCTGGTTAGAGCCTCAGGGAACTTACTGCTTTGACAGGAGTAGAATTTCTTGCTAAGTTCTGATCTCACCCCCATGGGGCTTTCTCCTAAAGGACTGGGTTGGCCCAGGGCCCCTATGAAAGCATTCTGGGTGGGCCTGGTACGGTGGAGCTGCTGGGAAGGCTTCCTCCAAGTTTTTATTTTCTATTTAGAACTCAGTGTCGCTTTCGATATGCTCAACATCAGAGACTTTTTGTCAGGCAGCTTCCCACCATCTTCCTCCATTTCCTTCCTGCCTGTTACACAGTGGGGGAGAAGCACGTGGCCCCCACACCCCCCCGGGAAGGACTCATGAAGGCGAGGTCTTGCAGCAGCCGACTGCCATTCTCCAGCCCGAGCTGCCATGCAGCAAACATGCCAAGGGCCAAGCGCAACCTCACCCACCTCTTTGAAGGATTTCTTTACCTCCACCAAGGAGTGCCAGTGTGCGATGGGCTTCCGCGGGTATGCCAGCATCTCGTTCCAGTGGTCCCTGCCCAGGCCCTCGGCGCTGATCCCCACACGACAGACACCAATGATCTCATTGTGGCCCACTCTGAGGGAGAAACAAAGGGCCCAGCGTTGGAGACCAGACATGCTCTCAGAAAGAGAGGCCCCAAGGTCTGGGACTCTGCCCAGCAGGTCTAACTCAGAACGCTGAGCTCTGAAAATACATGCTTGGCAGGACCAGAAGGTGCCAGAGGCAGTGACACTTTGCACAGCCTCCTTGGGTGGACATTGGACACAGACAGATAAGCAAAAGGTTGTAAACTTGTTTGGAATCTCAGGAAATGGTGGGCAGATGGTCTGACTTTGGGGAGTGGGAGAGTTTAAGTCTCTTCCGTTATCTGATTCAGCTAGCACAGCACACTCTCCCTCAAGACATCAGCATTTGGCAATAAATCAACTTGCTCTGAGTACCACTTCTTCATACCCCCAACAGCTGGGATGTGATTTATTCACTCAGCAAGAACATCAATCATCACTCAAATATGTTCACCGAGCACCTACTATGCCCGAGAACTTATGCTAAAAATCTTGGATTGAGGCTTTACTGCATGGTTTCTTTCTTCTTCAGCTACGCTGCCAACTGGAGAGAGGAGTCATTATAGCTAGACTAGTTGGGAAATATTTTTGAGCCAGCCTTGATGGAAGAGCAGGATATGGATAAGGAGAAGAGAAGAAATATATCCAAGGAAGGAAAAATCAAGTTGGATGGATATGCTGGGTCCATACTATGGGAGGCCTTGAGAGTCCAGGGGAAAACCCTGGACAATAGGAGCCATTGATGATTTCTGAGAAGGGCAGGTCCAGGAAGAAAGTGATCTTCTAGGAAGGTGTGCCTTTAGTATGTTGGTTGGATTGAGGTAGGGAGTGATGCAGGCAGGGGTCAGCTAGGCAGCTGCATAGCCATCCCCGAGCAGAAGTGGTAGCAGCAGCAGAAATGGAGAGGATAGAGAGGCATTTTAAAGGACAGATGATAGGATCAGTGCCAGATGGAGGAACAGGAATAGTCAGGGATGAAGTCAGGAAACTGATGCGTGGAGCTGCCCTGATGGAAATGGGGCAGCTGGGAAGCAAAGCTTAAGCTTCCCCTTGGGGAAATCCATGCTCTTCCTCAAACTCCATACTCATTTTGGGTGTAGCCAGATTTGAGGCCACCGGGTGCCTGAGCCATGAATGACAAGCTCAAGGTCAAGGAGCCGTGTGCTGCGTTGGAGTGGGGGTAGAGGCAGGGAATCATGTCCCTCTGGGACCTACGCTTACCGATCATAATCCATAACTGAGATGAGCAAGCTGACTTGATCCATGTTCTCTGGGGGAATGTCAAAGATGATGGCTTCATTGTAGACAGGATTGAGAGTGTTCTTCTTTATGGTTGTTTTCTTCTTCTTTAGTCTCCGCCCGTCGCAAAGCAGGGACACTTTGACATATGGGTCTGTGCCAATGGGGGTGGTGGGAAGGGAAGGGAGCATGTTAAACAGATGTCCTGAAACATCATTTGCAACAGAAGGATGGAAGCCCCAGGCCTACTGTTGCTCATCAGATGGTATCAGTGGGTTGTTAAAATAATTAAACTACCTTGTATTTATGTAGCACACCTGTCTCTCAGGACACTTCACGCTTAATAAACACAGAGTCTTAGCGACCTCAGGATTCTTGAGAGAGCGCTTAATGGACTCTCACTAATGGAGAAGCTGGCCCCAAACCCGACAGGACACTTGCCCGTGAGTATGCAGTTCACAGTCCTAAATCTCAGCTCATGGTGGCCGGCTGGCTCCAAAGGGTGGTGAGGCTGAACAAAGGCACTCTATTTCTTTTTTTTTTTTTTTTTGTGAGGAAGATCAGCCCTGAGCTAACATCCTTGCTAATCCTCCTCTTTTTGCTGAGGAAGACTGGCTCTGAGCTAACATCCATTGCCAATCCTCCAACTTTTTTTTTTTTTCCCTCAAAGCCCCCCAGTAGATAGTTGTATGTCATAGTTGCACATCCTTCTAGTTGCTGTATGTGGGACATGGCCTCAGCATGGCTAGAGAAGCGGTGCGTCGGTGCGCGCCCGGGATCCGAACCCAGGCCGCCAGTAGCGGAGCGCGCGCACTTAACCGCCAAGCCACGGGGCCGGCCCAAGGCACTCTATTTCTTTCACCTACTTGGAGTCCTTTTCTCTGGGGGGTTCTGACAGCATTATTAACCAAAGGATAAGGGAGATAAAAATAGAACTCAATGACGCCCAAGGAGTAGCAACTTGTCAGAGTAAATGAACAGCGACAATCACAATGCTGTTCGTGTCCTTCCCACCTGACAAAAGGATTATGGGTCCCATTGTCCCAACAAGCTCATTTCCACCTGGCATCAAGAAGGGGTGTAGTGACCCTGCTCTCTGCTTCCCAGGAAGCCATTTCCTGCCCACTTCTGGGCAGTGGAGGAAGAGGGGAGCTGTGGCTGGGGAAGTGAGTGAGGCAGCCTCCTGAGATTCAGGGCAGCCAGCTGATATTTCACTTCTCAGTGGGATCTTGGATTCTTTCCATCCCACGAGGAGATGTCTTTTTACTCAACATCCATGAGCCTCCCATCATTGTCTCTTCTTTAGTTTTCTGAATAGGTATTTCATGGTCATCTTTCCACCCTGAAATTTTCTACTCTTCCGAGTGAAGTGACACCTATTGTATCTCATAGCACAGCTGTCTCGGTCACCATCATAATTGTTATTTATGCTGCACAGCTCAAGAAACGAGAGGGCAACTCACAGGTAATAACAGCTTTTGAGACACTGATGTGCTGAGACACCTTCTTGCCTAGAAGCCAGGGCTCATGTGAATCTGTCAGGAGGTGTGGGCCAAGCCGCTGCACTCGGCTCCTTGATTCGCAGGCATGTGGTTCTATCTCCCGGGCACCAGAACACCCACCAGCCCCTCACGCTCCCTGGGCATCGTTCGGGTGGCAGATAAGGCACACAGCTATGGGGAAGCTAGAAAGTACTGTGACACCTGGTCAGAAACTCCAAGCCTTAAAGGCATTTCTGTAGACACCCAAATGAACCACTGACTAACCAATGTGACAGCGGTAGCTGTGCCTTAACCGTGGGGACACTTGGGTTTATGGAGGAACTGGGGAGAGCATGAGGTGCTTAATCAAACTGCTGTCTCGGACTACCCATTTGAAAGGGCCCTGTCTCAGGGGGATTTTCAATAAAAAGGAAGGAGAGGTTCTGAGAACCGCTATGAGACAGCTTTTTGGTTTCCACAGGCTCCATTCCCTGTGGATGTGCCCAGGACAGTGTTCAGGCCTGAGCAGACAGGTGAGAAAGCCAGCTCCAAGACCTGTCAGTAACACGGCAACTCCTAAACTCCTTAAGGGTGTACATTGCTTTGAAAAGTGTCTTCAGGCTTGAGGCTGCTCACGTGTTGCCTCATCCCCTGCCATACCTATTTCTACACACTCCCACAGCAGACCAAATTTCCATGTCACCAGGCTTGGAAAAATACGGCAGAGCCACTTGTCCCATGGGCCACTGGACAAATGCCTTGTTACTGACTGGGAGACTCTCAGCTCCCTTCCCCAACTCTATTCACTGCTACGAGACAAATCCAATTTGCAAAATTCAGTGGATGTGTTTCTCTTGAAGGAACCAACAATCTCACCAGCGTCCAAGAGGCTAAGCAGAGAGATGACTGTTCCCTAGGGCAAAAATTTGTGGCTTCTAGTGGAATGCTGGCTCCAGACGACCTTTGAGGTCCTTTCTTCTCTAACAGCCTATGATATTCTATGCAGCTGGAGGAGGCGGCACAAAGACCAGCAGCATACTTCAGCCTCAGTGTCACAAGAGCCATCATAATTTAGCGTTTGGTGTGTGCCAGACACTGAGCTGAGAGATTTACATACATCATGTCATTTAAACTTCACATCAACCATATAAAATATTTATTGTCATCCTCCCCATTTTATACATAGGGAAATTGAGGTTAGAGAGATTAAGAAACTTGCCTAAGATTTGAAGATGGGGTCTGGCTCCAAAGTTTACATTTTTAACCACTAGACTCAAAGCAGTACAGACCAGATATGCCAGAGATGGGTGAGTTCCTCACTCATCACCCTTTGTGGCATACTGATCCTTATTATTATTTTGTACCATTTTTGTTGTCATTGTTCTAGTAGATAGGCTCAGAGAATTGATTCACGACTAGTTTAGATCAAGGAGAATAGGAAGATCCTTGGTTTTAGAGGTCAATGTCATATAAATCAAGAACAGGCAATTAATAAGCTCCATTCACTCTCCAGTTTAGTTCAACATCAAAGCAGTCTGGGTGGAAGGCAACCTCAAACTCATCCTCAGAAACAGAAGATCTAGTTTGACAGGCCCCTGGCATGCATGCCCCCACTGCATCACCCCCTGACAAGGTTCCTCATGCTGTAAATTCATCCATTCATCATTCAATACATATTTATTCAGTGCTTATTGTGTTCCACGCACTGTTCCAGACACTCACTCACATCAGTGAACAAAAGAGACAGAAATCCCTGACAGAAAGAAGACCCCTGAATTTTCAGAATCAAGCTGAGATTTAACACCAGATTCCAAACCCAGGTAGAACAGACGGGCAATTGTGAGAGGGAGGTTAGGACTTAGCAAGAGAAATATCTCTCACCCCCAACCCTCTGATGTGGAACGGACTTTATGATTACCTCAGTGGCTTTGCCATACGGTCTCTCTAGCACATCAATTTAATTACACCATAGAAGATAGTGTGGGGGCTTGGGCAGCAAAATCCTATTTCCCTCAGCAGCCTTAAGAGTCCTCAGTGAATTTCCATCCCTGACACTCACTTATTTTGATATTAAAATGAAATCTACGTTGGCTATATTTTGGGAGGAAGCTGACTTGATGCTGCCTAAGAGCTTTGCATGGATCAGAAGGGGTTCTTTAAGCTCTTCACCGTGTCCCCATGTGTGGTGGTAGCTGCCGTGGAAGGAGAGGCATTAGGGTGGGGGCTCTCTGGGGGAGTTTTTGGCCTGGAAGGAGTGAGTGCAGAAGAGACAGTGGGAGCTGGGAGCAGAGGCTCCGAGGGATTCAAAACTGCAACAAATATACGTTACTTCAGCGCTTCCCGACCACCTTTTCCTGAAACCTCATTTTTCAAGGCCTAATACTGCATCTTCTAACTGCACCAGCTTGCACCTGGGCCCATATGTTTTCCGCTGGACCTTCACCTCTTTACGGCCACTGTGATTTTTTTTTGGTCTCATTGTCTTTATTTTTTTATTTTTATTTTTTTTAATTTTTTGTTTATTGCAGTAACATTGGTTTATAACATTGTAAAAATTTCAGGTGTACATCATTATACTTCTATTTCTGCATAGATTACATCATGTTCACCACCCAAACACTAATTACAACCCATCACCACACACGTGTACCGAATTATCCCTTTCACCCTCCTCCCTCCCCCCTTCCCCTCTGGTAACCACCAAGCCAATCTCTGTCTCTATGTGTTTGTTTATTGTTGTTATTATTCTACTACTTAATGAAGGAAATCATACAGTATTTGACCTTCTCCTTGTGATTATAGTAAGGAGTTTTCCAGGAAATGATTAATGAATAAAAGGAAAAATCTTCCATATATTCCTATCCAAGTTCAGAGGCACCTCTGGAGTGGTTTTACATCTGTAATCTGAATCATCAGAAAAGCCTCTTGGGCGGGTGTCTAGAGAAACAAACCAGGCCTTTTCCTCCATTTGCTACTCTGACTGTGGCCCAGACAGTCTGTGTGCTTGCTCTTTAGGAGGCTTCAACCCATTTCACGTCTTGGGCTAATGTGAGGTGATGTGGGGAAGGAGGTTCAAGCTAGTCCTCTGTTACATTGAAACTCAAATACCTTCTCCAACAATGATATGAAGAATTGTGGAAAAGGATCGAACTTCTGACACCATGTCCAGCCTGCAATCTCTGCAACTGCCCCCAAACCAGCACTTCCGTTTTGCTGGAATAGGACTTACTTCCCCTGCTGTACCTGCAGCTCTCCAGGTGCGGAGGCTGAGGCAGGGCCCCTGCGGGACAAACTCCAAGACAAACGCACTGTCCTTTTCAGGGGCTCTGCTCCTTCGCCTCAGTCTGCAGGGCTGCTGCAGGACCATGCGCATCTACAAACACTTACACGCTCCAATTCGACAGAATCCTTGGGAGTCCTGGGGCCTCACGTAAACTAGAAAGATTTTCCTTCATTTTTTTCTCCTATATATTTACCTCTTCATCTCTCCCTCCTCTAAGAGAAAGAATGATAGTAATGGCTGATATGTACTGAGTGCTCAAGATGTGTCTGGCACAATTCTAAGCATTTACATGAATTAACTCATTTATCTTTAAAGCAACCTGTGTAAGCTATTTTTTCAGATTAGGAAACCAAAGCAGTACACAGCAAGGAAGTAGCAGAACTGGAATTCGAATCCAGGCAGTTTGCCTCCAGAGCTGGTGCTTCTATTCCCAGAATACTGACAATTCCTTCCCCTTCTCTCTGAACATCTTTCCAGATCCTAATGTCTGGGCTGCTGGGAGGCCACGTGGCAGCCCACTTGGGTGAGAGAGGTACCTGAATAGCCTGTGATGTCCATCGCCTTGAGGTTCCGACATTTGATCACGGTGAGGGTGAGCCTGCCCGCTGTGGGCAGGTAGCAGAGGGAGAACATGATCTCTCCCAAATCCACGCTTTCCTGCAAAGAAGCAGACAAGAGGGCAGATGAGGGGCACACGGCTCCCCATGCTGCGAGGCCCAGGAGAAGGCTCTTTGAGGCAGAATGCCTTGTCTTTAAGACTGGAGGGTCTGGCCTCCATGCTGGGACTAAGTGGGTATAAAAGGCAGTGGTGACAATATTGCCTCTGCAGCAGAATTTGTCCCCTTCAATGTTCCCTCTCAGCTCTGAGCAGTCTCTGGTCCTGGTCCTCACCCTCCTGCTATGGTCTGACCTGCCTCCATGCACCCCTTGGCTGTAGCCTCCGGACCACCAGCCCCTTTGGGGCCCAGCCCTGTTCTCCTCCAGCTCATCCTTCTCAGTCACTGGTCCCCCTGACTTCTGGCCCCACCTGGCCTGTGGTCATGAGTGTGTCCTGTACAAGACACACTCTGGCCATCACGTGTCCCCTCTCCCAGCAGATCTGCTTCCAGCCCTCAGCTCAGTCATTCTTCATCAGTCTCTCTGCCTTGGCAGCTTCCTTGCCTCTCCCGAAACACACCTAGCACTCCAACTTCCAGGCCTCAGCAGGGAGGCACAAGGAACCGTGACCCTGCTCAGGACATTCTTCAAAATTGACTGCAGCACAGAGCACACACTCTGCTGCCTCTCCTGCCCCTAGAAGCATCATGGCCAGGGATCCTAATCCTAGGAGGTTCCTGAGCAACAGGGCATAGGAAAACGTCAAAGATGGTAAGCATGTCCATCTGTTGAATTAAATAGCACCTTGCCAGACTGCATCCTCCTCCCGCTCCCCACCTGAAGAAAGAGGGTGCTGTCACTGTGTAACCTCCCCCTCAGGCTCTGAGGCTGGCTTAGGGCTCCAAGACATGGAGATGTTTCTCCTCTTAGGGCTCCCAGGCCCAGAGTGGAGGAGGAGGAGGTCAGGGGCTGGGGTGGCTCTGATTTCAGATGGGGCCATTCATTCATTTGTTGTCAGTCAGTCAACAAATATTAAATGAGCACTTGCCCTGTGCTAGGAGTTCCTCTGGGTGCTGGAGATACGGAAAAGAACAAATAGACAAAAATCTCGCCTTCGTGGAGCTTACATTTTACTAGGGCAAAGGACAAGAAAAGAAGTAAATAATTTAGTAAAAAGTACCAAGCAGCAAAAAATAAGGCAGGGGAAGGGGATATGAAATACTCGTGGGGGAGGCATAGTGGTTGAAATTGTAGACAGGCTGGCCAGGGAAGGCCCCCCTGAGGAGCTGACTTCTGAGGAAGAGAGCAGTCAAGGGTGACACCAAGGTTTTTGTCCCTTTTCCTCACAAAGAACCAATCTTGACTGGGGACTCCTAGGGACCCCTGATACTTTGCCCCACCTGGAGAAAAATCCAAGACCTCCCTACCCTCCCAGAGCATGTGGTCCCAATGCTCTCCTCTAGATGGCACTGATATCCGCCCTTTCTCTAACCCAAGATTGTCTTTTTTTACCCCCTACCCCAGACCCCAGTCAAACCCAAGGAGTGGCAGAAGGTGAATCCTCCCAGCTCCGCAGGAGAGGGCCTGGCTGTGGCCAGAGCTGGACACCCTGTAGAGGCAGCCACCCACTCCAGCACACAGAACCCTGGGGCTCCACAGAGCCAGTGAGCTGAGAGCAACACCTGTGAGCTCCTGTGCTCCTCGAAGCTCTTCCTCGAACAGCATTTCCACCTTTGAGGCTCACAGCAATTCTGTGAGGCAGGGATTATTGTCATTATTCTCTACATCTCACAGACGAAGAACTCAGTGTTTAAACTGTTTTAAAGCCCTGCCCAGGCTTACACAGCTGGCGGAAGACACATCTGGACTCCGACTCTTAGGAGAGCAGCACCCTTCCAGCTCACCTAGGGAGCATCCGAAGGTGACCTAGCTCCTCAAGACCTTGGACCACAGCTTCATCCATTTTTTCATCTGTTCATATTTACTGAGAACCTGCTAAAGGCACCACGCTTGTGGAGAGTACACAGTCCCCCCTTCAACATGCACACAGTCTAGTGGGGTGTAACCAGTTAAAAGAAGGTACCAGGATTCCCCCTCCCTCAGGTGCGTCTCCTGTCTCCCCAGTCCCCTAGTCCAGGGAGGGAGACACAGGAAACAGCCCTGCGACATGGTGTTGTGGGAGTGTGACTGTCCCCTCATGCGACAGGGATCAGGTCAGCAGTACTCATGGCTGAATGCTCCATCTCTGACAGAGGCACTGAGGTACAAGGAGATCCCCCAGCTCCCTTTATTTCCCTCATAACCTTCCAAGGTTCGATCCTGCCCAAAGTTAGAGAATAGCAGACTCAATAACAGCAATAAGAACTAACACTATCACACACTTACCATGTGCCAAGTCCTTGGCTAAATTATCTCAGTGAGTCTTACCATGGCCCTGCGAGGTAGGTGCTCTTATTATCCCCATTGCAAACAGGAGAAAATGACTGTTTCATGAAGTTAAGTAACATGTCCAAGGTTGCATGACCAGTGAGTGTGCTGGTGCCAGACTTTCACAGATCAGTTCGTCCTTTGGTGCCAGACTTTCACAGGTCAGTTCGTCCTCTGGTGCCAGACTTTCACAGGTCAGTTCGTCCTCTGGTGCCAGACTTTCAGAGATCAGTGCGGCTGCTCAAACATCCTCAGGGGCTCCCCTAGTTCGGCCCATTTCTTAACTTGCATTCAGGATCCTCAACAACTGGGTCCTGTCTTATCTCCTCACCTGATTATTTCTCTCTGTTTCTCTATGCCAACCCTCTGCTCCACATGGCTGGTATATCTTTGGTCCCTTTTGCCAAAATGCCTCTTCTTCTTATCTTTGCTTGGACAATCCCATGCATCTTGGAGGGCCCAGGGCCACATCCCTCGCGGGGATCCTCACCAAGGGATCCTCACGCAGACAGTATCTCTCCCCTTAGTCCCCGCAGTGCTTTCTGCCCCTGAGCCACTCACAGGTGTTACCAAGGCCCCCTGCACTGCAGCTATGCCTCCCACTAGGGTCTGGTGACTGGAGGCCCCTTGGGAGCAGGGGCTTGTCTTACACCTACTTGTGCTTCGGAGGTGCCCAATAGTGCTAGAGGAGCTACACAAATACCCATAGAAATGGATGGTGACATTTTAGCCAGAAGAACCCTCAAAGGAGTGGTTCTCAATATCAGTGTTACAGTCAAGTCAGGACCCTGGGAAGGAACCTGGAAGCTCCTCGGGCCACTCTGAGAGGGAGTGAACAAAGGCTGCGGTCATGGTTTCCCCACCACCGCCACCCCACAGATGCCGAGTGGAGCCTTCAAAGGCTGTCTTGTCTGGGGGAGTCTGAGTTGATTTGTTTACGGACTTGGGAGACTTGCCTGGGCATGTGGGGGTACCTCAGGGTAAAGGGAATCAGCTGGGGCTCTATGAACTGCTCTCAAGGATGGCTCCCTCCAGGCGAGCCCTTACCCAGCAGGCCCCCCCTCCTTTTCTGCATGGGTGCCCTTTCTTGATAAGACTGTGGCAGCTTGGGGGCATGCAGCGTGCTGAGTCTGCAGCGTGGTATGGAACCCTCCACTCCCACCCTGGTCCTTGCACTCAACAGAGAACTCCACCCTCAATCACTGGGCCCAGATGGGCAAAGGGAGAGGGCCAAGATCCCACCATAACCTGGAGGCAGAGAGGAAATAGGAGCCAAGGGGCCCAAAGCCCGGTCCCAGGATCCTCTGCTGTGGGTGAGTGGGCCTCACTGGGCCTGACAGTAAGTTGGCTGCTCTTGGCTCAATGGATCATAGGGGATATTGTTCCTCAGCACACCCAGGCAGCAAGAACTGGGTGATTTGATATAGGAAAATAAATAGGTTACTTTTGAGTAAATAGAGAGATGGGGACTAAGCAAACAGAGAGTCAACATCTCCTGGTAGCCACCTTCCTCTCTGGGAAGCTGGACCCCAGCTCAGCCCCATGGGTGGCCTCACCAGGCCCTCTCTCTGCACCACCCCATTTCTCAGGAGGTTTCAGTCCCAGATCCTGTGTGCCCTGCCAGTCTTTACCTTCATTGGGATGTTTGAGACTTTGGCTTTAATAAAACCAGGGGTGACCAGGGGCTGCAGAACAGCCAGTATGTTATTGCTTTCATCTTCACCCACTGTCACGGGAGGCAGACTTAGGGCCCCTGACTGGTAATGAGCTTCCAGGTGCTGGAGAGGTCACTGCTGTCCAGAAAGCAGCAGAAATCAACTTCACCCTCTTGACTGCTAACCTGGGTGCTAAGAGAGCGGATTTGAGCCCAGTAGCAGCTGTAAAAGTCTTGGCTAGTGCTTGGAGGGGGTGGGCCGGCTGCCAGGGGAGGGGGAACCAGGATGTTGGCTCTTGGAGAATTCTGTCCTCAAGGGCAACCTGGCCATCCGACATCGCTGCCCATTATAGTAGCGCTCTCCCCTGGCTGCAGTGCCCTGGCATCTGGGCAATAAGATTCTTAAAGTCTCATCTACTGCACCACATTGCTCTTGCTGCTTCCCAGCAGTCCATTTGCAACAGCTCTTTAAAGCACTTCTCTCTTCTTGATGCACTCACATAGCCCCAGGCACAGAAAAAATTCCTATCTGTGGGCTGCCCAGGAAAGACCAGTAAACCACAAGTCAGGAGACTTGGTTAGTCCTTCTGCCACTAACTGGCCACAAGAACTCGGACACATCATTTCACGTCTCTGGGCTTCAGTCTGTGAAAGGAGGGAGTTGAACTAGATGTTTTAGCCTTTAGGTCCCTGCCAGCCATAAAAATCAAGGATCCAAACTGGAAAATCTATCATCAGCCATCACCAGTTGAGATGGCCCAAGGAGGCCTAACTGGCCTCAAGGAATCTACCAACTTTGTTTTGAATCCAAATGCTCTCATTCCTTCAGTCCCCGCTGCCTCCAAGTGTTTTGGGCTTCTCCAGGGCTGGCCTTCTTCCTCCTAATAGGCAATGAGTGGCGTCAATGCCTCAGCATCCGTCTTGGGAATCCAGGCTGAGCGAAGCAAGAACGATGCTTCCCCGTCTCTTAGAGAACACTTCTAGTCTCTTAATCATTAAGTGGCTTGTCTGAATCTCTCATCATCAGCAGAGAAGCATCCGCTACACTTTCAGGAAAGCCACAGGAGACCTAAAAGGATCTCTGAAGCACTGGGCAGGAAGTGCTGTTAAGTTACCCTGGGCCAGAGGGGCCTGGAAGAGAGATGGGGTAGAAGCCAATTTGGCTCCAACGGGTAAAGAAACATCCAGTGAGCAATCCCTATGTGTAGGTGTGGGGCTTGGGATTGGGGGTAGAGATGCGTCAGGCATGGAAGCCGGACTCCTCTGGGATCTGCCCCCACAGCACTGCAGGCCTCCCCTTCATAGCCCACCCACCACCATAACTTTCACGTTGATTGTGGGATTATATGATGAATGCCGTGTTCTCACTAGTTGCAGGCTCTTTGAGGGCAGGGATGGGGTCTGGTTACTTATCAGTATTCCTCTTAAGTCTAGTCCAGCGCCTGTTGCTCAGTAGATACCAGCTGATGAATGAATGGTTGAGAATATGAATTTGGGGTCAGGTGGCTCTGGGTCCAAGTTCCAGCTCTGACATTTATGAGTAGTGCGACTTACTTAACATTTCATAGTCTTGGTTTCCTAATCTGTAAAATGGAGCTAATAACAGTACCTACCTCTTTAGAGTTGTTGCAAAGATTAAAAGAAGTAATTTGTGCAAAGTGCTCAGCATAGCACCTGGCACAGAGTAAGCTCTCAGTTGGTATTATCACTACTACAATGACCACAGTTAGAAAGAGCTCACAGTCTCGGGGCAGGGGCAGTGGAGAGAAAGACATATAGGTAAGTACTACTGTTTTGTTTGACCGGTGCTACGAGAGAGGAGAGGAGGGAATAATAAACTCTGCCAGGGACTTCAGGATAGGCTTCCTAGAGGGGTGCTACGCGGTGGGATCTGGCAAGGTGAGTAAAGGAGCTTGCTAGCAGAGAAAAACAAGCAAGGACGTTCCAGGCAGAGGGATCCACAGGCGCATAAAGACACAGAGGGAGGAGGCATGAGAGGTTCCATGTGGGGCAGGGGGGCCAGAGCACCCAGACGAGGCTGGGAACAGGGCAGGGCCAGCCTTGTCTACCTCATGGCCCATACTGAGGAGTTTGCCATCCACCCTGCAGGCCATGGGAGACGGTCTCTACACTTGCTCTTCCTCCCCTACTTCCCGCTCAGTCCACAGTGTCACCTTCTACCCAGACACCCACAGCAGACCATTTTCATAAGAGTCATTCATTCGTTACCCACCTACCAACTGTTCAGGAATATGGGGGGACAGTAGTGATAAGACAGACCAAGTCCCAGCCCTCCAGGAGCTTGAATTCTAGGGGAGAGAGACAAAACTAAACTATGCAAGAGAATATCCAAGGGCAGTGAGTGAACCAGCGACAAGATAGAGGCTTAATGAAGGGGGACTTTAGACAGAGTTGTCAGGAAGGCCGGTCAGACCTGAAAGAGGGAGGAGATGGCCAGCCAAGAGGACAAAGAGCACTGGGCAGAGGGACAGCAAGGAGCACGAGGGTCTGGCACATGCACAGCAGTGAGAGGCGGCTGCTGCGCTGGAGCTCGGAGGGGAAAGGGGCGAGGGAAGGATGGGAGGCAGATCTCAGGAGGCAGGGCCAGATCTCAGAGGCCATGAAAGATGTTCCCTGTGAAAAGCAGAGCCATGGGAAGCAGTTTGGAGACCTCAGCAGGCTTGTAGAGAATGGACGGCAGGAGGAGTGGAAGTCGGAAGTATCCTAGATTCCTCACCCTCCTGCAGCCTCACACCTAGTCAGCTACCCAGCCATGCGGTTCTGCCGTGTAAGTGTCCCAACTCTGAGGACCTCTCATCCCCTCCCCTCGGCACTACCATAGTTCTGACCCGCACCCTCTCTCGCCTGGACCTCCAAGTTTCTAACTCCCTCCAACCTCTCCTCCTTGCTGGAACCAGGGGGTCACTCTCCTGCTCAAAATCCTTCCATGGCTTCCCATGCCACATCTGTTTTATAGTTGGAAAAACCTCTTCATCAAATGAAATATTATCCAGAAGCCCAAATATATACAACAGATGAAAAGTGACTCAGAGACAGGCACCCAGAGCTCCTGCCTCCAAGCCCTCAGCCTACCTCCTCGGAGCTTCCGGGAGTCAGTTTGAAATCACTGTCCACAGAACCCAATGGCACTCAGGAATCTTCAGGATGTGGGCCCTGCCTCTCTTGCCAGCCATCCTGTTCCACTGCCCTATACCAGGTATCATAATCACCATTAAGATTTATTGAGTGTTAACTATGTGCCATCCTGTCCTAAGTACTGATACATAGTAAGCCATATAATCTTCACAAAAGCCTTATGAGATGGGTACTATTATTATCCCCGTTTTCTATACAGGGACACTGAAGTACAGAGATGTTATGCAACTGGCCCAAGGACACACAGCTACTAAATGGCAGAGCTGGGATGTGAACCCAGGCAACCAGGCTCGAGACTCCACAGTTTTAGCCACTGTACCATCCTGCCTTTCTGTGACTCCACTCCAAACCTTCCAGGTTCTTCTACACCTCCATGCCTTCACCCTGTTCCTTCCACTGCCTGAAATAACCTCTGCCTACTTTTGACTGTCCTGGACAACACTCACCTTTCCAGGCCAGCTCTCCTGTCCCTTCCTCTTGGGTCACCTCCCTTCACTCCCCTGGTGTAACTGGGGGGTGTGCTCCCATTGACCAGTCTAAAGGCCTAGCAACCAGTGTCAGAAGTGCCCTGAAGCAAAGACAAGGCATATCTGAGACAAAATCTGCAGGATCTGGTGACCCGCCGGATGAGGGGGCTGCCGCGGAGGAGAGCAGAAACTGACATTCCGCCCGCCCCGGGCCCCCATGGCTGGCTCAGATCTCTACTGGGAGAGGGGGGCCAAGGGGTGGGCACTCCTTCCGGGGGTGCTGAGACGGCACTCCTGCTGTGAGCACCCGCCCGGCTGCCCGGGGTTGGTTCCCTGCTCCTCCTCAGGTCTGGGCTTCCAGGGCTCCAGGGAGAAGGCTGGGGGTGGCTGAGGTGGAAGGGCGGGATGCGTCTGTTGTGACACTCCGGGCTCCCTGCTGGGTGCTGGGGCAGGTTCTATTTGTTCTGACTTCCACGCCTGCTTTTTCTCTCAAGTGCTTTCAGCCCCAAGGGCTTTGCAGCATTATGAATAAATGATCCAACAGAATTGAGGCGCCTTAAACAAACTCCATACACGCCAACTGAAGCCTGTGGTATGGACACTGAGAGCTCCAGACCGGCCCGTGGAGAAGAGGGAGACCCTCCACGTCCCGTGGAGCCAGGAGGTACGAGAGGAAGTGGGTGAGATGCTCAAGGCTGGGGTTGGTCCCAGGGTATCTGTTGAGCGACTAAAGCACACCAGCGGGAGGCAAATGTTTCTGGATCTGAGCATCTTCAGGGGAACAGATGGTTTTATTTAGGAAACTTTTTCTCAGCGTCTCCTTCATGAACCTGCCCTCAAAAAGAGGTTTGGCGTTTCAAACGCACCATTACTTTTGGGCAAATATCCATGAGTCAGAATCACACTGGCAGGTGCAGATCTCTTGCTAATGACTTTTAAAAAGGTGGGCGGAGAGGGAGAGGGGCTACAAGGGGGTGGAAGGAGCTTGAGGAGAGTGGAGTTTGAGGAAGTTCTAGAAGAGATGGAGGCAATGCCTGGTCAAGCGGGAAAGTCTGCACCTTGGGTACTTGTCCATGAGAGGCCAGGGCCTTGGACCTCACCTCCACTCTGGTCCTTCCCCTCTCATCTTCATTGATGACAGACGGGAATAAGTGGCACATAATTGAAGTTAACGATGAGAATCTGTCTTCATTTCTTGCCTCAAGTTGTCCTGCTGTGCGGCTGTCTAACAGCTGTCCGCTTTCCCCAGGAGAAGGTGGGCATCTCGGTGGTGAGTGACCTGGTCGAGCAGGGCTGTGGCAGCGGGGCCTCTTAGCAGGAGGGAAGATACCCTGGTCCCTGGGGAGTGGTCTCCTGGGGCAGCTGAGGAATGTTTCTGCAAACAGGTACCCTGGGGGATGCCAAAGAGGCAGGGCTTTGGTCTCAGCCAAGCACACATGCCTGAACTGCCAGTCACAGGAGCTTTAGCTTCCCTGTTTCTTTGCTGACCTGAAGGGTTAGGTCTTCACCCACCTCCCGCTCCAGGCACTTCAGAATCCCCCGGTCTTGCTGTGGTGAGGCTGCTTGTGAAGAGCCTCTTTACAGCCTTTCATGGGTGAGCATCCACTTCCTTGGGTTCTCCTCCCACCTCTCCAGCTACTCTTCCCAGTCTCTGCTGGATCCTCCTCCCATCCCTGCCTCTAAACAGCAGAGTTCTACACACTCATTCTCTCCTTGCTCATCCATAAGTTAATGCCCATCTCCATGCTCATGACTCCAGAATTTATGGTCCCTCCTCAGACATCTTTTCTAGACTCCAGACTCATATATCCAACACGACATCTCAATGTGGACATCTCACAGAAATCTAAAACTTCTCAGATGCTCAAAGGTGAACTTTGATCTTCCCTTTACATTCTCCTCTTGTTTTCCCCAACTCGGGAAATGGCCCCTCCATCCACCCAGTTACTGATGCCTGCCTTCCTCTCTCCTTTGCATTTAGCTTATCACGAAGGCCTGTCAATTCTATCTCCAAATTCCACCTCGAGTCTGCCCACTTCTCTCCAACTCCAGTGCCACCCAGAGGGCAAAATCGTCTCTCATCTGCGCGCATGCAGCCACCTCCTAGCAGACCCCCCGCTTCTCTTTGTGCTCCTGCTGCATTTCCACACAGCAGCCAGTGAGTTCCTTCAAGATGGTGAGATGGATCACGCCACTCCTCTGTTTAGAACCCTCCAATGGCCTCGCCTTGCACTAGGATAAAAACCCAAACACTTCCCCAGACCTACAGGCTCTACGTGATTAGGGCCCAGCTCCTCACCCTCGCCCCTGCCACGGCCCTCCTTACCACACTTCAGACTCTCAGGCTTTCTTCAACTCCCTAAGTGTCCCAGGTTCTTCCTGCTCCCAGGACTTTGCACATTCTGCTCCCTCTGTTTGATCATTCTTTCCCCAACTGTTCCCACAGCAGGCGTCCACTCATCCTTCAGGCCACTTCCTCCAGAGCCACACCCCTGCTCTAGACTGTGTGTTCCCAAAGGACACAGACTGGGTCTGTTTTCCGTGGGCCAGGACTAGGGTGAAGCAAACCAGGTGCCCAGGGTACAAAAAGGAAGGAGGCCCTCATTCTCAGGCTCATGCCTGCCTCCAAGGGGAAGAGCCTCCTTAAATCTTGCCCCTAGGTGCCTTGCATTCATTACCCTAGTCCCAGCCCTATATTTTACTCACTGCTGTGTCCCCAGGCCTGAGCACAGTGCATGGTATATGACACATGCTCAACAAATATTTGTTGAATTAATGAGCAACTCAGCTTTGTGGGGCTCACCTGATTAAGAAGGTGGTGAAAAGGATTGGTGACAGGAGTGGGCCCTTGCTTAACCTCAGCCCCTGGTCTCTCCAGGGGTGTCCCTGTGGGTAACGAGATGGCTTCAGGGTGGAGCTTCAGAAGGTGTTCCTCAGGGTGTGGTCTGAAGATCTCCGGCACTGGACTCACTTGGGAAGGTGGGGACTTGATTCCTGAGCTGCACCCAAGATCTACTGAGTCAGAATATCTGAAGGATGTGTAAATGATAGACGAGCTTCCCAGGTGATTCTTATGTATCCTCGGTTTGTAACATAAGGAAAAGAGGAGATTCTGAGGCTGCCCTGGATCAGACTCTACTCGAATCTCTGTGACATGGAACATGTCCTCATGAAACATGACCAAAGTAAGTCACTATCAGTGCTGCCAAGCCAAAGTTATGATCATAAAAGGGTCTCTTCTCCTTTGTTAGGTGCAAATGAGGGTTCTGAGGGATCAGAGCCACGCAGGGTCCTCACAGAGAGGCTTGCTCACTACCACCCCTCACCTTTTCCCTACACACCACAGATACACTGCAGAGCTAAATTTTAGGAAGAAGGTGCCTCACCCAAATCTAGAGGGTTTAAAAAAGCTGGATAGTGTTTTAAAGATGTGTGGCACCCTTCTGTAAACGTTCCTTTTTGCAGGTTCTCCAAGTGTGTGTCCCTGACCAGCAGCATCTGCATCACTTGGAACTCGCCAGAAATGCATCTTATTGGGCCCCACCGTCACTAGGGGTCGGGCCCAACCATCTGTGTTGACAAGCCCTCTAGGGAAGTCTTGGGAACTGAGAACCACTGCTTCATTGAGTTAGAAGAACCACTTAAGCATGCACACTCTGGCCAGGATTTTGAAGTTTCTTCCACTTCTTTTAACCTACTTATTTTGGTGACCAAAGCCAAAGTCAAAAGAGGAGAAGGGACTGACAGTTATGGAGCATCTACTAGCTTGCAGAGACCATGCTTAATATATATTTAATTCATTTCATTCCTACAACATTCCTTGGAGGGACCCATGATTATTGCCATATCGAGGTTCATAGAGATTAAGTGACTTGCTTAAGGTCTCAGAGTGATTAACAAATTCCGTATTTGGACTCCTATCTGTTGACTCTAAAGGCCTTGTTCTTCTGCACCATCTCACCCAGCTCCTCCGGAATTGTGCATGCTCCGCCCTCTCCACCCTACCTTCTACCCCTGGTTATTGAGGATCAGGTGGGCTAAAAACCCATGTGGGTTTTGAAAGCAAAATTTCTTGGTGTTCTGGAAGTGAGAAGCACTAGAGAGGAAATCTCTGAGATTTAGAGTATTCACCTCTCTCGGCCTGCCCCAGGCTGCTTCCTCTTGAAAGGAGACAAATGGGTGGTGTCAGCCTGCATTACAGATTGCAAGGGGATCCATCTCCTGCTCACTTGAACCAGCTGGTGCTGGCACCCTGGCCCCAGCCTGTCATTCCTCACAAAAAGCACCTGTATGTCATCATCTCACGAAGTGCTAATTCCTCCAGTGGACACTGCCTCATGGGAGAGGATGGAAGACGGGGAAGCTGGGCCAGCAGTGGGCAGAACCCCTGGACCAGAAGCTCTTATCCCTATGCAGCCACTCAGTGGAAGAACCCTGGGCTCTTTCTGCACAGATCTTCCCACCTGAGCTTCTCTGGGGTGCAGCCCTCAGGACTGGGAGGAGGAAACCCAAATAGGAAGAAGTTGGGACAGGTGAAGTGTTTCCCTCTGTCTCTTGCAGAGTTGGAGTTATTTTCCCCACTTTTATTTTCTTGCTTCTTTAGGTCTTGAGGTAGGTGAGAGGATGGTTTGTAGTCCCTGTGGGCTTCCTGGGAGTTTGCAGGTATCACATCTCGGGATTTATTCCCTTGGTGTGGGATCTTTGTGGATCAGAGCAAGGCGACTCCAATCACATGTCACCAGGCAGCAAGAGACCACAAGTGATTGGTCCACTCATCCAGTCCTAGCTTCCAAGAAGGACCACACTCAAATGAACAAAGGATGCCTCTTTTTAAAACATCTCACTCACAGTTTTCCAGTGTTTCATCATCCTGGAACTCAGGAAGTTCACCTTGACGTCCAATCCAATGCCGCCCAGGGCATTTATGCCCTTCCCTCCTAGTTCCCACCTACTGTTTCATCATAACACAGACATTACACCTTCAAAGACTTGAAGACTGTATCAGTTTTTACTCTGTCTTCCCTTCTCTAAAGCTGAGATACTCAGTTTCCTTGGCCTTCCAAAATGTCCAGGCATTTTTGCCTCATCTAGACCCACACTAGTCATGAACAAAGAACTCTCAGTTGGGGGTCTGGTGGGAAGTTGGGGTCTTGGGTTTTCATACAACCAGGGGAAAGGGATCACGAGTTGATTACAAGGGAATTAGTACAAACAGCCCCAGTAGGGGATGCAGAGGGTTTGGGGCAGAACCCAAGGTTCAAATCCCTGCTCTATTGCTTTCCAGCTGTATGACTGTGAAAGTCACTGAACTTCTCTGATCCTCTCTGACAAGGAGCATCAGCCACCTCAAAGTGGTTTCCTATTGGGCAGCTGCTCTAAGCCCCTGATTTGGAGGTATAGGAAACCACAAGGAAGACTTTGCCAGATGCTAGTAGAAAAATCACGATTCCTATGCAGCAAGCACAAAATCTGTTTGTAAACCTCTCATTCTCCTGCCATGTGCAGGCAGATGGCGGCCCTGTACCCACTGGGTGTGTTGTCCAAAGCCCATCTGGTAGACTGAGTGACCAGATGTGCCCGTGGACATCTGAGTCAGCAAGAGGAGAAGGAAGGGGCAACTGCCTTGGGTGTGCCTCTGGGTGAAGGGTGGGAATGAGGACATCTTCTAGCCTGGGTTTCAGAGGCCAAGCTCTTGGCTTCAGGGCCTGTGGGAAGCTGTGCTGTCTCTTTCTTCCCTCCCAGCTCTAGGCTTCCCCACCCATCAGCAGCTTCTAGAAGTGGGGTTAGGGAAGGCATCTTGTGAGTCTTCTCAGGCTTCAGGCTTCAGCTCAGGTGTCCCTAGCAAGAGGATAAACCTGGGGTAACATTGAACTTAGAGCCAAGAGGCCAGGGTTCAAATCACAGCTCTGCTGCTAACCAGTGGAATGATCTAGGGCAAGTCACTGTGCTTCCCTGAGTTGTGGTTTCCTCAGCTTTAAAATGAAAGCCTTGTACTAGACGACCTCACCTTCTGATAATAAAACAGGGTTAACCGTGAGGATGAATGATGTGTGCACTTAAACACCTTGCGTGGTGTCCAGTGCAGAGCAGACTCTTCACACATTTCCTCAAACTTTCAGGTCCATTCCTGCTTTGTCCTGCTGTGGAGCTGTGTCTGGCAGCTGACTGGGGTTGGCTTCAGCCATCTCCAAGCTGTATTCTGACAATGCATCACTGGAAGGAGAAGCAAGTGGTGGGAGAGGAGGACAAGGGAGGAGGGAGCATGGCTCCACAACCCCTAAAGATGCCTGAGGAGGTACAGAGCTCTGTGCTAGGAGGTTGTTCTGAACCAGGCCCCAGGCCTCCCTTCTCCCTCTGCTTACCCAGGAGCACGATGATGAAACACCAAATTAGCTCCATTATTGTAACTCCTCCAAAAATTATAGGCCGCATGTTCTGCCAGAGCCAGCTAATGTCTCCCATTGGTGAGCAGGTGACACTAATGGTTATTTCCTCCCTTCCAGGCACCAAGTGCAGAGTGGCAGAAACAGAGAGTGAGGCTCATGCAGCCCCTTGGGGCTGGGGAGGAGAGAGATTCATGGAGCCGAGGCTGCTGCCCGCCCCTATACCAGAGCCACGGCTAGTGGGTGCCTGAGCTTCATAGCAGGAGTTCTTTCAGATCCTTCCTTCTCTCTCTTAGAGGGACTGCCTCTTGGTGCTGAATGAGCCCGGAAGAGCTCCCAGGTAGAGGCCAGCCTGGTATCAAGGCAAGGCCATACCACAGGGCCACATCCCTGGCCCAGCCTAGCCTCAGCCACTCAGGCTGGGCATCCCCAGGGTTCCTGCTACTGCTGATGTTGCTGCTGCCGAGGAGGGGCCCTCTGCTTCTCGGATCTCCCCACCCCTCGTGCTCCTTCTCCAAGTAGCTGCCCAGCTTTTCCTGCGCTCCCTCACAGCAGCAGTATTTCCTCTCTCACCTCTGCCTCCCTCCCCCAACCCCATCTGCCTCTCCTCTCACATCAGACAGAGCCATCTCCTATCTGTGTCAGCTGAGGCCACTCTTCCTCAAAGGGGTAGGCCTCATACGGGAGTGGAAACAGCTCATTCCCTCGCAGACCCAGGCTCCTTCCTTTCAGGTTGGGCAATGGAAAATCAGATTCCAGGACCTGGGATGGCTCCTGCCCACCTGTGTTCACTGCCATCCACACACCCCAGAGCTCTGCCAAGCACCCAGCAACTCCGTTCTAGCCCACCCCCTTCTTAGAGACTAGAGTGGGAACTGGGTCTCTTAAAGAACTCCTAACCGAGCACCTTTCGTAGTTAGTAGTTTCAGAGTAAAGACCTCTCTGTGATCAGTGTAAGAGATCAAGAGTCCTTAGATATTATAAAGATCCCTTCTCATTTGACAGATCAGAAAACCAAGGCTTTGAAAGGTTGTGTGGCCCAGTTGATGGGGTTTTCCAACTCCTAGACCACTTTGGAATCCTTTTCTCTCACTTCACAATTCCATTCCACATGTATGAATTGAGTACCCACTAGATGAAGGCCAGGGTTAGGGCTACAGGAGACATACAAATAAACAAGACCAATGGGTGGCAGTGGAAAGTCGAGAGCCCTGATTCCAAGGACTGCCTGCTTCTACCACAGTAAGGATGATTACAAGGAAGAACCTTCGAGATACTGCTCATAGCCAGCATGCATCGAGCACTTGCCATGTGCAGGGCACTTGGCTAGGAGCTCTGTGTGTTTACAGAGAAGGGATTATGCTTATCCCCATTTTACAGATGAGGAAGCAAACACAGAGACATTCACAGAGATATTAACTAGCCCACTTTGCTAAAGGGAGTTGGGTGTGTGGCTCGAACCCACACAGCCAGACCCAGGACCCACCCTCTGACCACCATGCCAAATCAGCTTGGTTTTCTGACAGGTTGTCACAGGGAACCACGTTCATTACCCTCAGTACCCAGTGTCTTGGTTCCCCCTGATGCTTCTGGAGCCCTGATTAAGTGTGTGTGACAGTGCTTTGCATATGTTATCTGTTTTTATAAATCTTTTTAAAAGAATCTCATTTGTCACAACAAATTTATGAACTAGATCTTGTGAGTACCCCCACTTTGTAGATGAAGAAACTCAGAGGTGTTAATAAGGCTTCAGAATTCAAAGACCATGCTCTGAACTGCTTGTTCCTTATTCCCTCCTCTCCCCGGACCAGGAATAGCTTTGTTTTTCCTAAGCATCTGGTTTGTATTTATTTCACGGACACAGAACTCTGTGACTGTTTCTCTTTCTGCATAGTGGCTAGAATGCTTAAAGTGGACTGTGTGCCCACCCCGGGCGAGGTTTGGATGGCAGGGCATGCACGTTGTGCTGTGACCTCTCTGGACTCCATTTGACTTCCTTTCATCTATCCTTTTGCTACATTTGTAGGATGTTTTAAACTTATTTTTAATCATGTTATAGGTCTTGTGAGCTAGCTAAATCCTTTTTGGAGCAACCCAAAATGACAGACAAAAATAAATGAATGTGTTTTTACTTGCTATGCAACCTTCAGACAAGTCACTTAGTCTGTCTTAGCTTAATTTTCTCTATCTGCAGAATTAAGATTATGCCCCTACAAAGACTTGCTGGGGATTAAATGAGACAATGTGTGCAAAAAGGCTCTGTAAGCTCAAAAGTGCTATACACAAGGCCAGGTGGACTTGTTAGTAATATTGTTATTAAAAACAAGATGGGGTTCCTGCTCCTGGGGCACCTGCACCCTGAGTGGTCTGGACCCAGGGATTGGTGAGAAGGGCCTGGCTGGCTGGGATACAGTCCTAGATCTTAGAAAGACACTTAGAGCTGCTGATGGCTTTCTCAGAGTGGCCCAGTGCTGCCCTGTGGCGAGGGGTGGGAGGAACAGAGCTGTGCTAGACCTCACATTTCCCATACCTGGTGGCTGGACCTTAGTTGAAGCTGTCCCTGCTGCTCTGCCACTGGGGAGCTGCCTAGCTGAAGGGGGACAGGTGATATCCCTGGGGCCACCCCAGACCCCAGGGGAAGGTCAACGTTTACTGTGAGGTTGTAGGGCTCCCCAAAGAGTCTTCCAAGATGTCTCAACCTCATCACCTGGCAAGAGGAGACCAGTGGCACCTCCTACTCCTCACATCTCAGAGAACTCAGGGATTCACTGATAATAGACAAGCAGTGGTCATAGTCTATGGTGAGAAGGCAGGCCTGGGGTCCCTCAGATCCATAAGCCTGTCTTCACTACCCCACCTCTGAGCCGTGGCCTTGCACACCTAATAATCACCTTCCTCCTGTTCTCCACACCACATCCTTCCCTTCTTTCCACCATTCTTCCAGAATCACTTAATCCCGGAAACTTCCAGGCCTAACCTAGCCAGTGCATCCCCCTCTCTCAGTCTCCAGCGCATCCCTGCCCCTCTCTGCATTCATGTGATTTTTCTAAGCAATAGGAAGACTTTGGATTTCATCAAAATGTTATGTTGGTTATCTCAGGATAATGGGTTTATGGTGAATTATATTTCTTTTTTTGTGGCTTTCTGTATTTTCCAAAATATTTAAAACAAGAATATAATACTTTGCCTTGAGGGAAGGAAGGACAAAATATATTACAGTCATACAGCTTTTAAAGAAAATGATTCTCTGTTCTATCGCTTTAAAACTGACTCTGGGGAATTTCCTCAGTTCGCCTTATCTGTAAAATTGAAATACTGATTTCTTACTGTGTTGAGAGGGTTAAATGAGATAATGTACTTGGAAAGTGCTTTATAAACATGTGAGGTATTATTGTTGTTACAATCTGTGGCAAGAACCTCTGAAGGCCCTTTCTCACTGATATTTTATTACTTCCTCACTGCAACCTTGTGAAATACTGGCTATTTTCCACATTTTACTAATGAGAAAACAGAGAGGTGATGTGATTTGTCTGAGGCCACACAACAGAGGCAGGATTCAAGCCCTAATCTCCTGCTTACCTGAAGGTTCTTGAGGGCTGGCACTGGGTCTGCCAAATGCCTTGCAGAGGCCTCACGGGTTCTAACTGACAGGCCAGAGCTGACCCTGTGGTCTGGAACAGTTTATTCCCTTATCACTGCCTCAGCTTCCCCATGAGCGAACCCAAGGTATCATCTTTATCCTCCTTTCTCAACACGTGAGAGACACAACCTGAAGTAGAAGCAGTTACGGGCTTATTATAATCACCCATATGTGTATGTAATAAGCTGCATAATCTTCAGGACACAAGGTCTTTCTGAAATTCTTTTCCAAATGCAGTTTCTTTGGGCAACCAAAAAGTGTCCCACTCTGGGCCGCTGGAGTCCTCTGGGAGGGGAAGTGACAAAAACCCAATCAAACAAGCTTGTGTCCGGGACCCAGCGTGTGTGTGTGCACGTGTGTGTGCATGCAGGGCTGCCTGGGGTCTGGCCCAGGGAGGCCCAGGCTGGGTCCAGCTGGCCAGACTGGAGGTGGGCAGGGAACTCTGCCGAGACTCTCCCTTCCTATCTCACACAAGAGGAAACCATCCCTCAGCCAGAGTTTCTCTGGTAAACATGGCCCAGATAGGGCTGGGGGAATATTTTTCCTTAGGGAACACTCACTCCCTAAAGAGAGCTGGGTGTCTGCCCAGTCTTGGATGGGATTTACTAATACAAAAAAAAAAGAAGCCCTGTCAGCAGGAATTGGAATTATACAGGCACTTGCTGTCTGCCTTTTTCTCTGCCCCGGCCTCTTTTTCTCCCCAAATCTGCCAAAAAGGCCCAAAAGCAAGAAGGAAGTTTGGTCCTCATGTTTCCCCCCTTAAAAGCCACCTCAGAGCCCTAACCTCCATCTTCAAAATGCCTATCCAAGGTCTCCCTCCCAGGACAGCTTGGCGGCTCCAGAATTCTCCCCAATTACACGTCCCTCTCCCTCAAGACTTAGCTGTTCTGTGTGCCTCGCTTCCCGCTTTCTCACTTCCAGCCAGCTCTCAGTTCATCGATGCACTGAGCTTGGGGGATGGTGGGGAGGGCTCCTTAGTGCCACTCTGGCAGGGCCCTCGGGGAGTGACTCAGCTGGAGATGGTTTCTGACAACGTGGAGGAGGCATTTTAAACGAGCAGGTGCCTCAAGTCACCAAGCCAGCCTGTCCCCAACTTCTCAAGAAGGGAAATGCTTATCATGTTTTCATGACACACCACCAGAGCTGTTTTTCTCTTTGGAAGTTGGACTGTTCCTAGCACATAGTCCAATGTGTCACTACAGAGACGTGAGTCACTCAGCCCCTAGGGAAGGAGCCCCATACCAGTGCTGTTCTAGGGGGTATGGGAACAACCCCCCCGTCCCTCCCCACAAAGACACCGCCCCCTTGTTCCAAGTATGCTGCCGTCCTGGGGGCAGCAGAGGAGCTCTGGGGAGGGCGTGCCAGGTGGGGAGGGCGCTGAAGCAGTGGCTCCCTTCGTCCCCTCATGAGTTTCCCCTTCTATTCTTCTGAGTTTTCTCTTTGGTTCTAGCTGCCCCATCATGTTCTGCCCCTGCAGTCTCTTTAAAGCTCCAACCCAAGTGTAGACCCAAATCTGGTCTACTCTGGGTTCCCACAGTACCCATGAAATAGCCTGGTAGTGTAAACAGGAACATCTCTAAACACCAAGGTGAACAAAAGGAAGGAAGCACAGATAATACCATGGCACACAGGTGGAATGCCTTCAGAGTCTTCAATCCCTGGGCTCCACCTCGAAGGGCTGGGACAACTTCACAGGTCCCTCCCGGGGTTTGTTCTCTGGAAGCTCTCGGCCCATCTCTGGGAGCGGCATCCTCTCTGCACTCCACATCCATCTATGGTCTCCTAACAGCCTCCATCCTTCCTGGCTGAGACCCCATCTAATCCATCTACCCATCTGGGGCATCACTCTTTGGCCTCATTTTGGTGGGAAGGGCTGTTTCATTCTCAGCCCACTGGCAGAACTGGGAGGGTTGAGATGGAAAGTGGCTTCCCCCTTCCTATCTCAGGTGGCCACCCCACCTATATCCCTAAGGAGAGGCTTCTTCCCATATACACAGGGACAGCCCACCATGCCCCTTTATGGGCTCACAGAAAGCCAATGACCATAGCAGTTCTTAGGTAACAAGAGAAAATGAAGGCTATTTAAAACCACAGTTGCCTTCTATGGAGGGTGGAGCCTGGCAGAGGCAATATACCAGTCCCAGGGTCCCGCTGCTCCTGGAGAAGATGGCCCTGTTATTCAACTGAATACCTTTTGGGGTTCTCAATATTCAAAGATGGGGCTGGAACTAAGCCTGGGTGTAGTGGCCCAGGGCAATTTAAAGAAGGGCGTTGTTTGTTTGTGTTTTGAGGCTTGGAACCTGGGGGAAGGTGGAGAGGAGCCAATAGGATGACAGGAGCCAGCACCCCATGGGAGGCACGGCAGGAGAACCCCTTGGGACAGGTGCCCACTAGCAGTCTACTGTGCCATGTGAGGCTGGTCACTGGGCAGGGTAAATATCCAATTCCCACGACAACAAACCTCCAACTGAAGCACTGCTACTCACTTTGTGTTGGTTGGGGTGGGGTGGAGCTGGGCTTGTGTCCCGTGACTGGGTCAATGAAGGAAGAGCCACCAGAGGCAGAGAGGAGGACATTTCAGAAGAGGCAGAAAATTAGAGCCCGAGGGTACCAGGAGAACATCTGCTTTCCCCATCCCAGGAAGAGGCAGGATCCTGGGGAGATCCCCTTAGCCAGCTCTGAGAGGCAGCAGAGAGGAGAGTTAGGGGCACATACAGTGGAGTCAACTCACCCGGGTTTGACTCCTAGCTCTGCCTCTCACTGGCTTTGTGACCTAGAGCAGGTTGCCTGAGTTTCTTCATCTGGAAACTGGGGATAATAACAGTACTCACCCTGCAGGGTGGTGGTGAGGACTAAATGTAAGCTACAGCACTTAGAGCCTGGCACAGGAGGCAGAGAAGCCCCAGCCGAAGCCCTGCTTACGCCTGCAGACAGATTCTGCACACAGACAGTAATGAGTCTTGTTCTCTCATCCCTTCCCCATCTCACCTCAACTCCTTGCCACTCCACACATACTCAGACATGTGATTTCTGATCATAGCTAAATAAAATATCTCCTGGAGAAACCAGTCTCATAGTCAAGGATGTTGGTGCCCTCCCTGAATTCCAAGCTGTGCCAAGTCCAGATCATCAGCAGGGTAGAACTCTAAAATGACAGACATGAAGTCTTCTGAAGCAGTGGTGTTTCTCAGGCCATCAAGACTGATGGCAACGCTAGCCTGCACTGGCCAGAGAGAAGTGAATGTTTAAACACCTTGCCCCGCCCCTCCCATCCCAGGGATTGTCTCCCTACTGTAATTCCCTCATCCCAAGGCCAAGTAGACTCCATGGAAAACCCTCCATCCCAAGTTTCACTGCAGCCCTAGAGAGACCCTCAAGGTCTCAGAGACTTTGTCCAGAAAGGAAGGCATTAAGTATTCATGGAGAATGAGTAGGTGTCAATTCAGACATGAGAGGAAAATGTGGCTACAGGGGATGACTGATGAGGATGCATGAGGGCCAGATGGGCACAGGGTTGGTGGGGGAGTAGGGTGGGGGTAGGCTGTCTGCTGGAGAGACCACATTTTTCTGCATTGTTGCTGACACTGAAACACCATAAAAATATGCTAGCAACTGGATAAGGTTGACCTGGACTCTGCAGCCAGCCTTGTCTCCTTTCTCCTCCAAGGTATAAATATTTATGTGCAATGGAAGGCTTTGAGGTCAGGGGTTAGTTGGCTTAGGGTCCAAGGCACTTTGATAAATGGCCTCTCTTTCCTCCTTGGTTTTCTTGCTGACATTGCTTATTGCTTTGCCTATTTCTAGTCTCAGGAGAGACTGGAAGTCTCTTGCATGGAAGAGACTAACTGTTGGCAGAGAGCATATCGTTTTTGCTCTGCGCCCTTTGACATTTCATGCACGGACTCCAGGCCTTGGCCCTCCTCCCTACAGGATAGAGAACTCACATGCACAGAATGAAGACAGTGAGCGGGCAGTGGCCTAGGAAGGGAAAGGGGAGCAGTGAGTGAAAAAAACAGGGCAAGAGAATTCCCTATAAAAACCTAGAGAAAAGGAAGGCAGTGGGCAGAGGGTAGGGTCTGGGTCTCATGAGACCTGGGTTCAGGGTCTAGATTTGCACGGACTCACTGAGCCACCTCAGACAAGTTTTATGACTTCTCTGGTCTTAACTTGCTCGTCTGTGGCAAGAGGACATTGGGCCAGATCATCTCCAAGGCCCTTTCCAGCTCTGACCTTCCCCAAGGCCATGAGAATATGGAGTCATGACACAATGGTCCACAGGAAATTAGAACCCCCTCAAGGGCTGCCCCAATTCTCCCAAGGTGGTGGCTATTCTGCTCATAGTTCCACCCTGTGACCCCAGTCTCTTTCGATTACGGCTGATCTAGGGGACCCACTGCAATCCCTTCCTCCCGGATGAATCCTAGAGTTCCAACATCCTTGACAGTGTCTAGAGGGGATGTTTGCCTGTTGCTTCCCTTGTGACCAAATAATCTCTCTCCAGGAGAAAATGTCACTGTGGGTTATCAGGTGATAGAAGCAACAAGACAAGTGCATATGCTCTGAGCAGCAAGGTGGGGGAAGCGCATAAAGGCACCAGTGTTAGAGGAATAGATTTTTGTTGATGCATGAGCTTGTTGCTTAATGATTTCCCATTCATTCTCATGTAAGGGAAAGATTAGATATTTATTCCACTGAGATGCACAGCCTACCAATGAGGGGCATGTGGGGCCGGGGCAGGGCAGGGTCGGCTGGCCCTCGGAGCTGTAGCAGCTGCGAGTGGAGGGGGGAGGCGGAGCAGGGCTGAGGTCTGGTTGCCAGTGGGAGCTGGGTTCTGCAGGAAGCTAGCCAGAGTGGGCAGTGGGGCTGCCTGGATGCTAGGAATTTATCAAGGGTGAGAGTGGAACTGTCTCCACTGTTCTGAGCCTCCGGGGGCCTCTTAAAGCCATTTCCTCTGAGGCTGCAGGGAAGGACCTATTGTGAAAGGCTGAGTTTAGACACGACTTAAACAAGAACACCCAAGGCCAGTCGAGCAGCTGTTGAGCAGCTCTGCTTACAGCCAGGTCAGAGCACTGTCTGGACCAATTAGCTTTGTTTTCCAGCACCACATGGGAAACTTTTAACCTCCTGTACCCAAGAATGGCTACTGGTCCCAGTCGGCCCCAGGGAGAGGGCGTGGAAGTGTCAGTGCACACCCATCACCCTGCTGGAGGGAGGACCGCAGACTGGGAGCTCTCACCTTGGTGCATGCCTGGTGCGTCTCCAGGAGTGTGTGCCCTGTCTCCCAAACTGACATGCTGCCTGTGGATGGAGCTCGGACCCCACACCCCACCTCTCTCCTTTTCTTGATGGATTTTCAGCACTCCTTTTCTACAGGACCCTCGGCCCCTTGGGCAGTCCCAGAAAAGTCGAGGTCCTATTGGCTTCAGAACCTGGGGCCTGGCAGGGTGAGCCGCATTCTCAGGACCTGAGCTTTGAGCATGGAGGAACCCCTCCCAATTTCCTCCTAGTCCTTATAGGATCTGAGGTCTGAGGGTGGGGCTGCTGTTCCTATTATTCTGGAGCAGGAAAAGCTGCTCCTGGCTTTGATGTTCCCATCTCACCAAAACATCCTTCCAGGGAGGCAACCAGGCCCCTCATCTCCTGCCTCTTCAGAGAAGAGAGCAAAGGAAAGATCCCACCCAGCTGCCCTCTGCATTGGCAGGGGCTGAAGGAATAAACTGGGTGGGGGCATGGACTGGACATTTCCGCCCACAGGCCTGAGGGCGGGGGTGCAGGAGGAGAGCTCAGCAGCCCAGAGAATAATGAGGATAATGAGGCCAGGCCCGCGGGAGTGTGGGGGCAAATGAACATTAGCAAAGACAAGAGGCCGGGAGGCAGCTCCTGCTGAGCAGCAAGTAAACAAAGGAGCCTTGCAGCCCTGCAGCAAGCCAGGCCGCAGCAACCCAGGCGGCTTCTGACTCTGGCAGGGTCAGGCATCGGGAGGGCACAGCCAGGGCTCACTCAGGGCTGCTCACAGAGCGGGCAGGGCTGGCCGGCTTCATACATTATTCAGAGCAGCTCCGGCCAAAGGGCTTGGGGAGCAGTCTTCTTGGCTTTGGGCAGCAGTCCAGGCCCAGCCTTGCTCCCTTCACACCTCCTGGGGCTTCCGTGTGACTTTGATCTGCCCTGCGGGTCTCTTTTGGAAAGCTCTCCCTCCCTGCTTCTATCCTGGCTTGGTCCTACCTGCAAAAGTCCAGACACTCAGGAATTTAAGGCAGAATTCCAGGGATACTGAGCCTTGCTGCAAATTCCTGCTGGGATGTGTTGTGTCGGCCTGAGTTGCTCTGAGTGGCTGGGGCTGCTCACCCACTGTCCCCATCCCCACCCACCCTTTCCACAAGATTTGGCCCATGCATGGAACCAGCCTGCTGGCATGCTGCAAACCCAGCCTTCCTAGTCCTTGAAATGAGACTACCTGCTCAAGAAAGTTTCCCTAAAATGATACAGCCCACATCCTAATCTTCCACAAATGATCTCTTCCCCAGTCGGGCTCCATCAAAACAGCTCTTGTCAAGGCTGATGCTGAACGAAACGGTCAAGTCTCAGTCTGAATTGTACTTGATCCATCGCAGCATCTGATACAGTGGATCTTTCCTTCTCTCGTCCTAGAAACGCTGTCTTGGTTTCCCACAACACTGTACTTTCCTGGTTTTCCTCCTATATCACTGGCTGCTGGTCATCAGTCTCCTTTGCTGATTTTTCCTCATGATCCCCATGTCTAAGCACTAGAGTGTCCCAAGGCTCAGTCTTGGCTCTTTCCTCTTCTCTTCTCTAAACTTAGGATCTCAACTACTCTCATGGCTTTTAACACCATTTATATGCTGACATTCCTAAATTTATTTCATTAACCACGGCCTCTCTCCTGGACTCTAGACTCTGTATCCAAGTTCCTATCCAGCATCTCCACTTGGATGTCCCAAAGGTATCTCCAACATAACATGTCCAAATCTGAGCTCCTGATCTTCCTCCCCAAATAGGGTCTTCCTCCAGGATTCCCCAAGTCAATGAATGGCGATTCCCCCCTGAGTTGCTCACGCTGAAAACCTTGATTCTTCTCTTTCTCTACACCCTAGACCCTACACCCAATCTGTCAGCAAATACTACTAGGTCTACTTTCAAAATATATCCAGAATCAAGCCACATCTTACATCTCCACCACCATCCTTGTCCAAGCCACTGCTGTCTCTTTTTTTATGGCAATAGCCTCCCAACTGATTTGCTTGTCTTTGCCCTGGTTGGATAGTCTATTTCCAACCTGTCAGCTCCAGTGATCCTTTAAACTTGACTGTAGAACCCCATTAACCTTTCCTGCCCCTTTACCTCTCTCACTTCATCTCTTACTCTCTCCCTCCTTGGCTCCATTTCTGCTTCAGCCACACTGGCTCCCTTACTGTTCTTTGAACAAGCCAGGCATCCTCCCACCTTAGGGTCTCTGCACTTGCCTTTCTCTCTGTCTGGACCTTTCTTCTTCAGATATCTGCCTGGCTCTCTCCCTCTCATCTGCCGAGTCTACCCAAATGGCCCCTCTCAGGGGGAGGTCTCTCCTGACCACCCTGTTTTACCCTATGATCCTCTCTTCAAGCCGCCCTCCCCAACCCAACACTCCCCACCATACTTCCCTGCTTTATTTTCTCCATACCACTTAGCACTCTCAGACACACTATTCATCTCACTTATTCATTTGTTTCTCCCTACTGGAGCGGAAGCCCCATAAGAGCAGGGGCTTTGTTACTTTTTATTACCTTTATTACCGCATCCCCAGTGCCAGGACTGTGCTTGGTACCTTGCAGATGCTCAAACAGATCACTGTTAAATGCACAGTTCCCGAACTCCCCCTCCTTTAACTTCCCCAGTTCTCTTCTCTCTTGGATCTCCTCCTGCTTGGTACCCTTTGCTGGCCCCTTGACCTCCTTCTTCTTGACTGTAAGTGTTCTCCAAAGCTCAGCCCTTGTTCCCGAATTCTCCTTCCACCAGCAGCATCCCCCATCTCGCTCACTTACTCTCCCAGCTTCAATAATCACCTCTATCTGCCCCTTTTTCCTTTAAATGCAACTTAAATAATTACGTTCCTTTGATTGCATTTTACTTGCTCTGAAGCCTCCATTCAACTGTAAGCTCCTTGAAAGCAAGGACTGTTTGTCCCTTCAATATCCAGTTGTTCTTGGACCCAGATAAGTTCTGTGAGGAATTACTGAAGACATGTTGAGTGGGTGAAGATTCGTTATGCTTTCCTCTTGTTCCTGCCCACCTCCTGGCCAGGAGAGAACTGGGAGCCTGAGACTCAAGGTGGGTACTTTGAAGGCGTTGCATCTAGCTGCTGGTCAATGAGCCTTTTGGAGGCTTCATCCCAGGGTGATTTAATGAGTCACAGTGGATCAATTCAGCCTTTTGTAGCTACCCTTGGATCTCATTTGACTTGAGTATGTGGGTGTGAGGAGAGGATGCAACTAGACTTTTTTCTGGCAACACAGGCAATTGCACTCTGGGAGACCAGCCTTTCCTCAGCATGCTGGGCTAGTAAGGGCCTCTGTGTCCCCCAGGACAGCAGAGCTGCTTTCCCGCCTCTCCCATTAGACTGTGAGGCTTTGAGGACAGGACTGGAGTTGAATCATTGTATTCCCAATGCTAGCCTGGTGCCTGGCACATAGTAATTACCACAAGTAGTTATTGCACAAAGAAAAGAAACCCAATCTTATGGGACAGAAGTTCCTTCTAGATTTTTCCCCCAATCCAAAGAAAATAGAGAAACACTCGCCCTTACCTCTGACCTCTGCCCCCCTTTTAGCACTCTCTACCTTCACTGCCATCAAAGCCTGACCTAAAACTTTCCTTTTCTAGAAACTTTCTCAGACCAATCTCATCTGACTGATTTCCTTTCTCCATCTCTCCTCAACACTTCTGCATGTGGTTTGTAGCACAGCAGCTTGCATAACTTTGTCGTAAGCATCTTGAACTGCTCTGTCCCTCAGTGTACGCCCGGTGTGAGTGGGTTGGGGGTTTGGGGGCCACTGGACATACTCTACAGTTCCCATTAGCCCGGCACTCTGGGGTGGACAGCGCTTTGCCATCATTTCCATAGCCCAGCTCAAGCTTCTGTATCCAACAAGTGCTCAGTGATGCAACCAACCAGCATGTAGTTGACACTCAATGAATGTTTGTTGAATGGAAGAGGAATGAACGTCAAACTCAGTGCCCACAGGAAGAATACTGGGGAAATGGCAAAGGAATCCAAGTGTCAGCATAAAAGCTGCCCCTGAACTGAGAGGAAGGAGAGAACCTAACCAGGCCACAAAGAAAAGACAAAACAAAACACTCTTCTCCATGCCTTGGCGAGCTGCACAATTTCAGGGTCCGTCTTCTGTCCCAAGGAGCAATGTGATCATGCTCCCCTCCAGCAGTGCAAGGACCGTGGGCTCTATTGAAGACCTGGATTTGGATGTTGGCTTTCTACCACTTTCTCTCTGGGTGACACTGGGTGAGTCACTTAACCTAGAACCTTCGTTTCTTTATTTACACAGAGGGGACGATAATAAGGCTTGTGGTGAGGATGAAATGTGATCAAGTTGGTGGTGCTCTTGGCTCCTGGTAGGAGCTCAAGTAATAACCTGCATATCCCAGTAAGTGGGGATCTGAAGGGAGGCAGTGGGGAGGGAGCTGAGCCCCAGTGCAGGACTGAGGGGGTGGGGGAGGAAGACAGCTTGTTGGCGGGCCTTCTTTGTGGCAGGAACCCCCTAGAGGACATTTCTCAGGGGCTTGAAGAGAGGACTGATTCATACTGACATTTAAAGGAGGAGGGTATGTCTGGAAATTCTGCCCAGTGGCCTATCAACCTGGGGTTTAGGCCTTTACTGTGGAGACAACGCTCCCAGGGACTGGGTAGCTCTGCTCTGAAAGCAAGAGAGCCAAGCACTTCTCTATAGGAGAAGCCAAGAATCTCAGAAGTTTGAAGCTGGTTTAATACTGAGGAAACCACAGCCCAGAGAAGGCAAGTTACTTTTCCAAAGTCACACAGAGAACACATGGCATAGCTAGGACAAGAAATAAAATAGGAAAAATAATAACCAACAACCTGTCGAACAGGTTGTCTGGACCAAAGTAGGGGGTCAGGCTAGGAGTGGTACAAATAGTGACCCACAGACTCAGCTAGAAGGAAAGACACAATGAGAATGGGGCTCAGGAGGCTGCTCTGTGACAGTGCTGTCCTAGGCATCTCATGTATTTTATTTAATCTACAACATATAATACAACTATGAGCTATATACCATTATTATCCCTATTTTGCTGATGTGGAAACTGAGGCACGGTGTAGATAATGTCCTCAAGGTCTCAAAGCTAAAGTGCAGAAGCTGGGATGTGACACAGGTGTGTTTGGCACCAAAGCCTGAGCCCTTTCTGTATGGCTCTGCTCATTCCCAGGCCGGAGACCCTTCCACCTCTTGAGGCCTCTCTTCCTCCCTGCAGACTCTGGGTCCAAGCTCCCTGGAAGTACACAGAGCACTCCTTCACCCCCCAAACAACACACACAGGCGTGTGCACACATGCACACACACGTATACACGCACGCACACACTCACTCTGACCTGGTGGGGACCTGGTGAGGCAGGGAGATGGCCAAGTCCATTAACGCCAGCAAGCGCAACACATATTTACGGCCCTAATTACAGCCTTCACCTCCCGCCGCCATGAAGGAGCAGGAATAGCAACGGGAACAGTCGTGTGCACTGGGGTCTGAGGCCTCTGCAGCAATAACTACAAGATTACAGAGATGTTAGCAAACCCCTCTGACGGTGGCTCTATTATAATGATAAATCTACAGCTTTATAGAGAAATAATGAGACTGGGGGCAGAAGAGGGGGAAGGGAAGAGCAGTGTGATCTCTGCCAATCGAAGTTCTGGGTGGAGAGGAAATGGCAAGCTGCTGGGAATGCCCAGGAGACCATCAGGGACCTCAGTCAAGTCAGGCAGGACGGGGGCAGCAGGAGCACCAGGGGCAGCCCTGCCCAGGGCTGGAGTGGATTTGGTCAACTCCCTCAATTCCTTCCCGCGCCTGAGCTGCTTGATTCAGTGGAACAGTAGAGGCCTCGGACCAACCGCCCCAGCACTGCCGGTTTGCCTGCTTCTCACCCTCCAGCCCCGGAGGGGAGTATATTAAGGAGTATATTACTTGTTGCCACCTAGGCTTCCCTCCAGAACAGCCTGGGGGTGGGGAGAAGAGTGTCCCTTGCGGCTTAAGATTTGCAATCAACAAAGAGCTAGACTCCCTGGATGTACGCCTCCCCTTCACTAGCCTTGAAGCTCCATGTTCAGTGGTTGTGAGAAAACAACACACATGCTCCAGGCTTTGCTAGTGTAAACCAACTTGAGCACTGCGGCAGGGCCGAAACAAGGGACACCTCTGGTTCCACCTACAGGGCTGAATCTGATTCTCCAATATAAGCGCGGGAGCCACAAGGGGACAGCCTTCATGGACTCCTGGGACCTCAGAGCAGCCTCCTGTGCCCCTGTTCTCATGGTGCCTCTCCTCCTACCCAGCCTGTAGGTCACTGACCCTCTACTTCAGTCCAGACTACCTGATCTGACTGGTTAATCTCTTTGCCACTCCAGACACAAACCATCTACCTGAACCACACCTCTGAAGGAATGCACAGGCTGGGTCTCTCCCCACCAAGCCTGGCTCTATCCACTTTCAAAATACTACTTGACCTCCTCCTCCAGGAAGCCCTCCTAGGTTAACTGCACCCAACTCCTATTGCTTCTTTAACAGTCCTTTGCTTGTGCACCAACATATAGTTTTAATGAAATTAACTAAGCCATGGGTCATTCAACAAGAATGTACTGAGTTCTTACGTTTGCATAAAATGACACCACTCTGCCCTGAAGGAAAATACAAGAGAAAGCCAAATGTGGGACACAAGCCATTCCTCAGCCATTCGGAGAACATTGCAAGACAGACTATGATTCAGGATATAACTGCGGGACACAGAGAATAAATCTGGAGGAGTGGTTGCTGTGAGAGCAGAAGGGCTCAGGGGGAATTTTGACAGGTGGGATGGTTTGGGCCAGGCCGAGAGGTGGGGAAAGGCCTGCCTGACCCAGGGAGGCTTGTAAGCCAAGGCAAGAGGCAGGAATGTGGGGCACGTTCAGGGCCCAGCCTGGGGGGCAAAGGAGCTGCCGGAGTTCCAACTTCTGAACTTGGAACTTGGGGCCAAAATGCAACTTTAGGAAGAGAATCCCACCCGCAGGAGAGATGGGAGCTGGCTGGCTGTGATCTTTGTACCGTCCCCCGCCGCGCTGGCTGTAGGACCTCATACACACCAGGTGCTCAGTCATTCCCGATGACTGTGACTTGGGCCTCTCTGGCCCCCAAATAAGTACAATTTTAGAGTCAGCACCAAAAACCAGGTAAAAGCACTAGCCTTCTTATTCCCCTTCCCCTCTTTTGCCTGATTCCATGCCCACCAGGATGAGGAGACTGCTCCTGAGAGCCAGCCCACTAGCGACGCTGCAGATTGGAGGGCCCCAGGGGCCCTCCCTGGGCGGAACATCCAGCTCAGACAGACTGCAAGCAAGACAGGGCACGTGAGCGTGGTCACCGCTCTTCAGCGGCGGACACTCCGGGGCCTGACTCCCTCTGCTCCTGGCTAGAATGCTTCCGCTTCCTTTTTGTCTACCACATTAGTATACCAGTCCCTCCCTACCTAGCTTAATTCTCTCCCATCCAGGAAACCTTCTCTGGCTGTCCTAACTCTCAGGTCTTGCAACCTCACACAGGATACAGTATTTGCTACTTAGCACTGCTAGCTACTAGACGGACACTTCTTGTCTCTGTAATTAGACGATGCATTTCTGTGGTTTGAAGGGGCTGTCTTCCGTCCCAGTCCCCCCTCACTCTGCTTCCTGCAGCCCCTGGCCTCACCCCTGCCCCCCAGCCCCTGTCTCTCTGAGCTCCTAGGCCTCGACCTCAGTGTTGGGAGGACTGAGCTGCTTTTCTCTACCTGTACAGTCACTGTAATGAAGCTGCTGCCTTACAAGACCACAGGGGAAGAGAGGCACCAGATGTAAACTTCAGAGTGATTTATAGAGCAGGGCTCCTGGGCTTGGGGCTGGCGCACAGCTGCTGTTACAGCCCGCCCCGTCTGCCCGCCCCGTCTGTCTGCTGGCCCCGCTGCTTGTGCTGCTCTTGGGGATGACATTTCAGGAAAACTAAGGTGGGGGAGGCACTGGGACATCGGACCAGACTGGTCCAAGTCCGCACCAGCGATGAGAATGGGGTGTCATTCTCCCTGGGGCAGAAACAGAGCCCACCAAGCTTTCTCTCTTTGAACAAATCAAGTTTCTTACCCTTTTCCCACCAGAGTGGGGCTGATTTTCCCAGCCTCTCTCCCCACAAATTCAACACAGAGATTTTGAGTATTGACTGCCCAAAGAGAGGGTCTACAGACTGAGTGCGGTCACCCCTGCTCCAGAGAAATGGTGCAAGAAACATCCAGGGAAACACACAACCAGTGAGCACTCAAGACTCCAGACACAAGGCCATTGGTGTGTGGTGGAAACGCCCCTGCTGGGCTCTCAGCCGCCCGGCTGGGCTGAGAGAGAGGCACACCACCTATGCTTGCGGGACGCAGTTACAGCTTCCTCAACACCCACCCAGTAGACTGGAGCACATCATCTACACTGGACTGATTGGCTCTGGATATGCTCTCCTAATCCTCTGGGCCACACCTGTCCTCCCTCTTAAAAGCCTATCTGAGCCTCAGCTTCTTGAAACCTTCCCTGGTTAATTGCAGTTGATTGTGAACAGCTAACCACCCCCTCTCCCAGGTCTCCTTTCAGGACAGCCTCCCGGGTCTCCCAGACTGGCCTGGGCAGGCAATGCCTAAGAGAAGAGGCTCTGCTGGGTGGTAGTCACTAGTGTTGGTCATTAAGTACTTCCAGTGCTCCTTCTAGGCAGGTACTAGGATTTCTCTGCCCTGCCCCCTTGATATTAGGAGTTGCCATGTGTCTTGCTTTGGCTAATGAAATGTGAGTGGAAGTGATATGTGTCACTTCTGTGTGGAAGCTTTAAGAAACAGTGCATGATCTGCCACATCCTCTTCCTCCTGATGTGGTAACTCTGAGAGCACATGTAGAAATGGAGCTTCCATCGTCTTGGATCCCTGGGTAACAAGGGAGACTAGAACCCCAGCCAGGCTGCAAAGCACGTGTAACATGAACTAGAACTAAACCTCGGTTGCTTTAAGCTACCAAATCCTAGCATTGTTTCTTGCTGCAGCATAACCTGTTCATCCTGATTAATATAGCCTGTTTTTGATGGCCTTTTCCAGGCTTCTAGTACACATCAATGTCCTTGACAGTTGCTGCTGTGTGACTCAGTCTATGGGCCTGGCCCAACCCTTACCCATATCTCAAAGAGATATATCACATGATTTTATAGGTGGTACACCTAAGGCCTAGCAGGTAGAGACAACCACCCCAGAACATGGGATCAGAAGCAATAGATAAAAATTCCCTTCCCTTCCCTTCCCACCCACATGGGGGCTTTGCTGCCCCCACCCCAACCTGGGGCAGAGTGCAAGGACTTCCCCAGGGTGGGCTGGGCCATTGTTTCTAGTTTCTAGAGTCCCACTTCAGATCCTGAAGGGCAAAGGCCCATTTGTCTCTAGGGGTCAGGGGAATGGGGACACATCCCACTCAACCCAGAATTACAAATCCTCAAGAAGCCCAGGTGCAGGGCTGTACTCACACTCGTGGCGTACTGGATGTCCTTCCAGATGGAGGTTTCCCGGGACAGGTCAGAAGCCTCAAAGAGGTTGTCCAGGATGACCTCTCCGATCATGTCATGGCGGGAGAAACGGTCAAAGTCAAAGACGCTGAGATGCAGCTTGCGGTCAGCCAGCTCCTCGTAGGGCACGGGGAAGTGGAAGTTCTCATCAAAGGTGGGGTTCAGGGTCTTTCGGTGCACCCGGGTCTGCAGCTTGCACTTCCGGTCGGGCAGGAGGTAGATTTTGACGTAAGGGTCAGAGCTGCCGCAAAAGTCCTTGGCAGGGAGGTCGAAGGCCTTCAGGATGCGCACAATCAGGGTCTCGCTCTCATAGTCGTAGCGCAGGCTGAAGTTGATCTTCCCGCAGCTCTTGGTGGCCTCAGATTTGGCCTCGTCCCCATCCACTGACTTCTGCTTGTAGAGTTCAGGCTTGATGCGGCCGATGCTGGTGGGCTGCTCTGCTGCCGGGGGCAGCTCATTACCATAGTCCATGCTGGAAACGTGCATCTGCCTTGGCAGGTGGCGCTTGAAGGACGTGTGTCTGGCGGAGGGCGGGAGGGGGCCAGAGAGTGTGGTCAGGGCTTGGGGAGGGGATGCAAGCAGACACAACCCCGCGGTCCTGGCTCATCCTACCCCTTGTGGGGTGCCTTTTTCCTCCCTCTTGTCTGCCTCTTTTCCCTCTGCACACACTTTGTGCACAGGTTGTTGTGTGCATTACACGTCTTATTTGAAAAGTCTTTGGAATGGGGCCTGGTGTATAGTGAGCTCAATAAATGGTAACCATTGCCATCATCATCATTTTCCCTGCTTTTCTGACACCTGCTTTCTAGGTTTCTTTCCCAGTAGACATGACTCTGGTTCCCCTACTAAACCACGAGCTCCTTTAGGAGAGGGGTCATCTTTCCCACCCCCGATGTGGCTTTCCCTTCATCATTAGCACCAACTAGTTAACATGTATTGGGCTTTGGCCCCAGATTGCATAGGTTAATTTTGGCTTTGCCACTTTCTAGCTATGTGACCTTGGGCAAGTTATTTAACCTCTCTGTGCTATAAAATGAGAGTAATAAAAGTAGCAATTGCATAGTATTGCTGTGGGGATGAAGTGAATTGATACATATAAAGTGCTTAGAACAGGGCCAGGTGTATAATAAGCGAGATATCATTAGCTCTCACTATTACATGGATTCTTTCATGGGCCCCATAGCAGTCTTATGAGTGTCATCAGCCCTCTTTTACACTTCAGGAAAGTGAGCCTTAGGAAAGGTGAGCAACCTGCCTGCGGCCATACAATAAACTCTGTACATGTAACCTTAGCACTTTCATTCCTGGCCTCCAATCTGAGGACCAGGCCTCTTTGCCTTTGGCTGGTCCCCTGGGAGCCTGGGGAGACATTGCAGGGACCCAGGAATCCACAAGAGCCCTAAGGTTTGAAGAATACAATGCTTCATACCCCCATGCTCCACTTCTTCCAAAGGTGTTTCTGAATTTAGTAGGTTTTTGTCAGTAAGTGGTGGTGGTTGTTTTTTCAGTTAAAGAATGCCATGTATACAATTGTCACACAGGGAACTCTGTCAAAGGTTATAAAGGAATCCTCATTCTCAAAATGTTAGGAATCTCTTGCCTTATCACCCATGCACCACAGACTCTATCTACAAGGCTTTATTGACATATCTGTAGATACACAATGAACCTTTATGCTTCTGGGCCTTTGCATATTCTCTTCCCTCTGCCTGAAGTCTTTCTTTCCCTCCAAACACCCAACACTCCCCCACACACACATCCCAGTGCACACCATGTGCCTCAAAGGTTCCCCTTTCCTGAAGTCTTTGCTGGTGCCCACCTCCTACTTGATCCCCCACTGTGGAGCAAATCATCTGATACATTCTCCAGAGTACACGTGTTATTATTCCTGGTCTCCGATCCTCACAGGCTGGACTCTCACTAATGTACTGAATACAGCAATGTGGACGTGTGCAGGTTAGGGCAAAGAGAGGTCCACCCCTCACCTGGTGGATGATGCTGGCTCTGTGGTCTGTCGCTGCAGCCGTGTGTGACGCATGATGTGCTCCTTGACTGACATCTGCACCTCGGCCGGGATATCTGGGGATGTGTGGCTGATCTTCACAGCTGCCTCTAGGAAGCCCAGAGTGTTGGGGTCCTTCAGCTTGTCTGCCATGTTGCCTCTGGAGCTGGGGCTCAGGAGGGCCTCTGGGGGGAGGTTAGCAGAAGAGGGACTGGAGGCCTCCTTGTTCCTCCAGGGCATCCAGCACAGCTTCCAAAAAAGAAAGAAAAAAACTGCCACCAGGGCCACGCCACACACAATAACTACCACTGCAAGGAGGCTGACAGAGGCGCCTGCCCTCGGCGTGAGCCAGGCAGGGAGGGACAGACACAGACAGAGGCAGGGAGAAGCGGGTAAGGGTGTTGGAAGAGGGGCCACACAGAAGGACAAAGACGGAAGAAGAGAAAAGAATGGTCATGAGAAAGCTGCCCAGGCAGAGGAGAGATGGTTTCAGGGTTGACGCTCCATAGTCCACATTGTGAAATATCTGCAGCCTCGCGGTCACCTCAGTCTGATTTCTCCAGCTTTACCCCCTCCCCCTCTCTGCCAGCTTGGGGAGCACCTGGGCTGCCTCCCCTACTGCCTATTGGCATGTGCACGGGGAAGGGAAAGTAATTTAAATAGCAGCCTAAGCAAATGTGCAAATTCGTGAAGCATTCACATTTGGATGCCGCTTGAATTTCTATTAGAGCTATTACTACGGCCAGACTTATAGCAGAGTCATTTTTGTGTACAGCTCTCTCTGCCTCCACAGGCTGTGAGGCCTTGGGGACCAGAGGCTGGGCTAACTCATTCTCTTCCCTTACCCCACCCCCGCCGAGCCCAAACCAGAGCTCAATAAATAGTTACTGAGTTGACCTGAAGCGGATGAGATGGAGTATATTCTCCTTGAGGGCAGGGATTAGGTCTAACGCTTCCTCTGTCCTCCCAGAACTCTGCACATAGTAGGCTCAATAAATACTGTGTTAAAGTTGGAATCCAATCCACACAGTTTATTTCAAAGCTAAGTACAAAGGATTCCTGTAGCTATCTCTTTCCATTCCTGTGGCTATTTGAGAGCTTTGCTGGAAAACTGGTATTTTTGAATGTGGTTGGTTTGAAGGCGAGCTCTCACTGCTCCACCCCAGCCCACCCTGCCCCCAGTAGGATGCACATTATCCCAGGAGAGCTGTAAGGGATGCCGTCCCTTGGGGGAAATTGTTAAGCAGGCCTCCCACCCCACGTTTAGGAAGGAAACTTTGAGCCCAAGGCCTCTTCTTACTCTGAGAGGTCAGAAGGCTCTGAACCGATGGTACACCTGGCAGGGTTTGCACAAAGTTTCATTTGTGGACAAGCCAGCCAGGGAGTTTTGTTTGTCTTGCATGATGATTGAAAAGTTGAGAAATTCCATCATCATCATCATCACACTATATTTCTGGTGCTCTGGAAAAGGCCCAGGGACTTGGTAACTGGACCTGTTCTCCTGCATGGTGGGAACTGGCCGCTCCCTTGGGAGGGGTGTGCCCTCACCAGCTCCCCTCCCTGTTACCTGCCTGGCCCCTGCAGTCCTGCTAGTTTGCAGCCTCTGGATTATCCTGTCCCAATGCCTTAAGAATCTTAGGATTCAAGGTGAGAAATGACCCTACAAGTACTGAGGTGAGGCTGTGATTTTGCAGATGGGAGCAGTGGTCCAGAAAAGAGACTTGCCTGGGGTCACAGGTTGGTCAGAGGCAGAGTGTGGGCCAGGGTCCAGATGTCCACTGCCCAGCCTGGGGCTCTTTTCACTGTCCCAGCCTGTTTGTCCCTGATTACGCTGTAGGCTACTGTAACCCTGTGTTTTTTATATTTGTCTGACATGCGAATGAATGAGTGAATGAATGAATAGCACATAAAAGAGCTGTAATTATCTCTCAACCAACTTTTATTGGGCACTTGCCATGTGCCAGGTTCTAAGCTAGGCTTGGAGTATAGAGATGCCAGATCCCCCTCGTGGGGAGATCCAGAGCACTCTCACAGCATACAGCCCCCAGGGAACGCTGTCCCCCATCCAGAGGGATCTGAGAAGGAGGCGAGAACATCAGCCACCCTCTCTGGGGGGGCTAACACTGCCTTCCAACTCCCTGGCTATAGGGTACTGGTCTTGATCAGCTACCACCTCCATGAGTAAGGAATAACAGCAGAGAATCCTCAAGTCCTTAGCCACCTACCCCAACCCCCAGCCCCCTGCAGAGAGACCCTGGAGTCTTTCCCAGCCAAAGCACCTGGAGCTAGTCCTTCACCTAGAGACCACCAGGGACCAAGAAAGCTGATTCTAAGTTAACTTCCAGACTAAAGGTCTTCAATGGGTGTGCATGTATGCCAGAGGCACAAGAGAAAAGATATCAGATTATTTCAATATTAATTTATTATCTTAAAAATAAGAAATCAAAATTTTAATATACAGGTTGATAGCAATAGAAATGATAGCATTTTATTATTGGAGTTAGTCAAGTTATTGAACATTACCATGTCCAAGGTACAAAGTGCTTTTTATGTATTCACTCATTTAATACTCTCCAATGAAATCGGTATGCTTATTACCCTCATTTGCAGCTGAGGAAGCTGAGGCACAGAGGGTCACCCAGCACGCCCAGGGTCACACAGCTAGTAAGTGATGGGACTGGGATACAACCCCGGCAGTTCAGCTCTGTAACGCCCCCTCTGCAGACGTGTGTATAAGTGGGAACAAATAAACATATATTGAAGGTATTAAATTCATTTTTGCTGTTATGAATTCGTGATCTAAATGGCTTGGTCTAGGCCCTTATCCCCCTGGGGTTCACCAGGAGAGCTACCACAGATATGTGTCCTTATCCTGAGTATCTGGCCATCTCGAGACCCTTCACATCTGTTCTGTTACAGCTGTTCTGGATGCATTCTCTGCAATATGAGTTACCTTAAAACAAAAGGTGTTTCTGGGCTTTGCTTTCCTTTGATCATACATCTTACTTGCTCTGGTAATAATTAGAATTTTAATGAGAAAGGGGGAGAAATGGGGGGAATCCAGAGAGCATAGAGTGCATTTAAATGTTCAGCCTGACAAAAAACTGAATTCATAAATGAAAAGAGAGGTGGGGGAAGGCGGGGGCCAAGGGAATCAATTTTTACTCGGTGTGGTTGCTATTTTGAATGTTTCTTCACATGACCCCGGCTGTTGTTCCCTGGGAGCTGTGATTAGGGAAGGAGAGGTATGGATTATTGGGAATCAGTACTCAGCACTCAATACTGGTTATGTAAGACCAGGAGGCCTTTCCTCTATCTGGAGAATCTTCTAGGATATCTCCAGGCAGGCAACACAGGGAAAATTGGGTCCTGAACACACTGAGTGGGTTCACACCCACAGGGGATACAAGGCAGGGAGCAAGGCTGGTAAGAGCAGACTTAGGCCAGGGTGGGGGGATGATTGTACAGGATTTAGCCCCTTTAAAATCACTATAGGTGGCCTTAAACTCAGCCAGCCCACATAGCCTGCTTAAAGGTGCATTGAGGCTGGAAAGGGTAGGCTCCTGTATGGCCTCAGGGCTGTGCAAAGGCCCAGATGACCTAAGATATGTGCCTTCCTGCACCGGGCCTGCTGGGACCAACATACCAGGACATGTTGCCCTCTAGAAATCACAGGTGCACAAGTTGCCTTCAGAGCCTTTTCCCTCTCATGTCTTGTTTGAACCTCAACCTTATGAGGCAGACAGAATTTTGATGGGCAACTCAGCCACCTTTTGAGTTCTGATCCAGTGCTCTTCATATTTATACTATGCGCTAGCTTCATGACAAGAGACAGATAACCCTTCAGTAAGGGAGAAAGCCCTCACCACAGCACTGAGAAAGAGAAAGTACTTCCTCAGTATTTGTATTCTTCCTCCCTCTCTTCTTCCTTCTTTATTTCCCCTTCAGCCTGGAGAGAAAGGAGCAGTGCCCTAGAGTCAGACTGGGCTCATTCAATGTCCATCTCTGCTGGCTTTAAACTGTGTGACTTTGGCAAGCTATTTAATCTCTCTCAGCCTCAGTTTCCTCATTTGTAAAATGGGCATAATAATAGAATCTACTTCCTAGGGTCATTGTGAGGTTTAAATGAGACTGAAAGTGTATCAAAAGTGCTGAGGACAGTGCCTAGAATGTAGTAAGCAATATAATAAATATTAGCTATTTTTATTAGAATTACCTAGTTTTGCCCAGTCTAGTTTTGAACACTCCCTAGTTTTGAAATTTGTTTGGTTGGAAGAACACCTGCAAGCCATGAACACTAATAAATAGAGATAGCTTTAACTTTATCATTTCAAACCAGGAACAAGCTTCCTAGCAGAAATAATATAAATATTTCATATATAGCTAGGCCTCTCTATATCTCAAGACATAATATGTACTATATTAAAGATCTCACATCTCCAAGTTTTTCTGTCAGTACTCGTTTACTTGCTACTTGTCCATTTGTTTTTGTGTTACCATTACCAGCCAGCTGGTGAATAGGAGTGAGCTCCAAATGAATAAGAAGAAAATTGTGGAAGAAAAAGCAACAATTGAGAACATGCTATGCTTTTGCAAAGTTTTCTTAAAAACTTGGGAAAAGGAGTCCGTGACTCAAGATTAGGTGTGAAACATTTTCACTCAGGTATCAGAGTTCAGTTATTCCATGGGCACCTGGTTTGGGAAACCATATTGGCCATTACCCAGCAGCCTCTGGGAGAGCAAAGAGCCATGGAACTAAGCTTCGGAAACACACCCAGTGACCTGGCATTGTGCAGGGGACATGGCTTCTAGCCCTGGCTGGGGAAGTGGACTTCACTGGGTACTCAGACACCGGGCAGACATCTCAGGTGAGCACGCGTACCAGAATGACGACAGAGCACATCTGTCCACATTTCTAATTGTACAACCTTGAGCAAGTTACTTAACTTCTCCACATCTTGGGTTCTTCTTTCATTTAATGGGGATTCTAATTATCCCTCCTTCACTGAATCATTATGAATATTAAATAAACTAAGACTTTGAGCACAGTGCCCGGTACATAGTGAATGCTCCCAAAATGTAAGCTGCTATTATTCTTCATGTTTTGCTTTTTTGGTGGAAGATAATAGTTTACTGCAGACAGAATAGACCCAAACCTGGGCCCTTGGAGGCAGGGAATCAGGGTGCCAGACCAGGGGGCAAAGCATCTGAGAGACCTCAGGCCCTTCTTCTCTCCTGGGATGTTAAGATCTCCCTGAAGGCCATCAAGGCAGGACCTGCTTGTCACCCTAAGTGAGACCGTCCGGCAGGGGTGATGGCTCATGGCCTCCCTCTCTCCCTGGAAAATGCTGTGTTATTAATCAGCCACCAGGGCTTTCTTATCTCCCCCACTGACACTTCTTTCTCCAAAGACAGAGCCCCGGTACCCCCTCCCCTTCTCTCCACCCAGAGGGTTAGGATTCATCAGCAGTTCTTATCGCTTGCTATTGTTCCCATTTTTCTAATGGGCTTCCATGTCAGGAAAATCCATTTTGTAACAGTAACAGGCATTCTCACTAACAGATTGTAATTGAAAAGATAAACTGGGGAGAGGAAGTGAAAAAAAAGGACCATTTTCCCTGCTCCCCCCAAAGCTGGAGAAGGCAGGCATTAGGGCCTGGGGTTGCTGGTGGACCCTCAGAAAAAGTAAGTGCAGGAGCTGCCTTGGCTGAAGAGCTCTCATTTGAACACAGATGGAGACAGACAAGTACAAGCCAGAGACCAGACAGCAAGAAACACAGAGGCCCAAGAGCCTGGAAGGAACAGTGCCTAGTCTGGGAAGAGAAAAGACTCTGGGCAGAACCATTAATACAAATACTAGTAATATTATTTGCCATTTATTTCTACATGGTCAGCACTGTGCCCCTTACATTACCTCATTTAATCTTTATAACCTCCCTAAGAAATTAGTATTCACCTCTCAAAGATACATTAACTAAGTTTAGAAGTATTAACTAAGCAACCCGTTCAAGGGTACATTGCATTGAGCTGAAGAGCTGGGATTTGAACCTGGGACTTTCTGGTGCTCAAGTCCAGGCTCTTGAGCCGGGCCTCTGAGGGTACCGGAGCCTGAGCTGAAGAACCGTCAAGTGGAAAGCTGGGCAGAGAAGCTGGGGAGGCATTTCTTTGTTATAATCAGGAGAGGGTGGGGGCATCCTCTACCCTTTGGCCTGACCCTCTGAACCTGGGCAGAACTCCAGAGACTAGGATTATGACCAACCTCCTCATCCCATCTCTTTCTTCTTCCTTGGAAAGTGCAGACATTGCAGGTTACCCACCAGCCACCAGGCAAATAACCAATGGCCCCTGGCAAAGTCTCATCCAGAGATGTACCTGAGAAATACCTGAGCGTGCATGCGTTTGTGTGCGTGTGTATGTGTTTCAGGGGAACAGGGGCTATTCTGTTCTGAGGCTCACAGACATGGTCCATTAATAATTAGCTCTGCCATGGCTTGTAAATTTATTAGGAGAACCTGGTGTAATTAAAATTAGGGGGAGGGGGAGAGGCGTAGAGAGCCTTTGCTTCCTTCCCTTCTTTCAGAGATCCAGGCTGAACTACTGATGGGGATAATTAGCAGAGTCCAAACAGAGAAGGAATTAACGCTCCTGAAAAAGCTGTGATGAGGAGAGACAATGCTGGGCTAATTAGGGCCGCACCAAGCTTTATGACTGGGCATCCGCTTCCACCATCATTAGGGGATTCAGAGATAAAGTGGAGACTAATGTGGAGTGTTATAGCTAACAGAGCATTGGCATTAATTTAGCATTATTAGTATTATTTTGCCAGATGGTAACTGTACCTTTCTGCCTGATTGGTCAGAGCATGTGGCCGCTCTGAATATGGAGATCAAGGCTGAGCTGATGGGTGGAGGGGCAGACAGAGCAGAAAGATTCTTTTCCCTCTACCCCCCCCTTCCTGTTTATACCTGCAACTAGTGAGAGCAGAGGTGTGCCTGGGTCCTCGTGGAGCAAGGAAAACAGATCAGCAATAGAAAGAAGGGAGAGAAGAGGTAGTGTCATATACCTGGAGCATCCAGAGCTGAATGCTCTGTTCACCTCTACTTTCAAAGGCCCCTCTGATTTCAGTTCCTAAGTGTGGCCCAGTACTTCAGTCCTTAGAGACCTCTTTTCCTAAGCAGAACCAGCAGGAGTGCCACCTAGCTCAGTCAGGACTTTTTTTACCCTGCCTCCCCCACTCCAGACAGCCCTATACAGACCCTAAAGAAACCTAGCCTGATCTAGATGCCTCCATCTTAGTCCTAATTATTTGCAGCCACATGTTATATCCCCAACTCTGTGGACGGTATGTGGACTAAGTAACATTAGAACAGTTAGAAGAGAACACATCTCTTGTACAGAGTTTGGAGGGATAGCGCATTCTGGATCTACCATCCCTGCTCTTGAAGTTCCCACAATCAGAGGGAGAAGAGAACTTCTAGAACTGTAAATCCAAGGGCTCTATAACTCCTGGATACTGGACCCTTATTCTAGAATTCTAAAGCTCAAGATACACCATACAGTCAAATTATCATCACCATCAGATCTAAAGAATCGTGCATTGCACCTTTCCTCAAAGAAAGCCAAGTCTACAGAACTCCTTCCTTCTAGCAAGGAGTGAGGGAGCAACTGATTATTCCACTACGGAAACAGGACTTTTGTATTTTGATGAAATGTTGTGCATTTAATTTGCCATCACAAGCAGGAAAAATATTTTCTTTGCTGCAAAAGGCCAACTTCAAAGCCAGGTGGCCGCATCACAGAACATCTTCAGAGTCATTAGAGAAGTGAGCAACCATCACACACATCTCATGGCCATACGTAAGCTGGAGACTAAATTCCTGGCTGCCAGCCTGGGAGAGGCAGGGCAGCTCAGGTTTCCCACCAGTTTCCTGCATTTTCTGGAATACCTCTGAACCTCTGCTTACTACCTCAAATCCAGAACCCATGCTACCCACACCCAACACCATGCAACTGGGCCTATGGAAAAAGGTCGTTCACCTCCACAAGGCAAATGACACAAAGAAAGGTGAAGAACTGCCTGTCAGTGTCCTCTTGTTGGGGGGGCGGTGTGTTAAGGAGGAAAGCAGACCCTTTCACTTTAGAGTTTTTAAAGAAAAGGGGGAACTAACTACACAAACACCTTTACAGTTTGTGTAGAGGTGTTTCCAAGTCAGGGTCTGATGGCCTGAGATTTCTTGTGCAATTCCTAGCACAGACCCTGGCATATCAGAGGATCCCAGTAAATGATAGTACAGTCTGAATCTCAATTGTTGAATCTCAGGGTGTTACTAGAAATTCCATGAGCTAGAGACTTAGAGCAGGAGGAAGGCAGGAGAAAACATACAATGGTAAAGGGAACTGGGCATGCTCTAGCCACTTGCATTTTTCCTGAAACTGCAAATGAAAAGATCCAGCATTTCTCTGACTGGAGAATCTGGGCCCAGGCAATGGCTCTGGGATGCAGGGAGTAGGCTGGGAAGTGGGATACCTGGCAACCTGGTCCTGAACTCCACAGCATCTCCCCAGACCCCATGCTCACCTAAACCCCGAGATCCCAAAGCCACTCTCAACCACTTTCTTTCCTTTGCTATGATCAAGGGTCTCCTGCCTCCCCTATCCCTTTCAGCCCCGCAGCTTGGCCCCCCAGGCTTCCTCAGGCTTGTGACTCAGCAGCCAAAGTTCAAGTTCCCCAGGGCTGACAACTCAAACTCGCTTTCTGAAGCAGCCTGCAGGGAAGGCATACTGATTCATCTGCGCCCGCAGGCTCTCACTCCTCAGCCTTCTCTCACCGTTGGCCTGGCTGTCCAGGTACCTGTCATTTCAGACAACAGGGTGTCCCTCTGGAGTCAGAACACCAGTGCCTCCTGGTATCAGGATGTGCTATGCACATACATCCCCCACCGCCACAGCCTTTGCCCCCCTAGTATTTCTGTCTTAGACAGACAGGAGGGGCAGCCTCCATCCCAGGTAGAACTCGACAGGTGTGTTCTCACTTTGAATTATCCCCTTTAGGGTTTGAGGGATCAGGACCAGCATTAAGGGCCCCACTGGAGACGGATCATTGGAGGAAAGGATGGAAAGGAGCTGGGGAGGCAGGCAGGAAGAGACTCCCTGTCTTGGGCAAAATTGTGTGTCTGGTGGATATGGGGAGTTGGGTGGTGTCAGAGGTGATGGCACCAGAGAACCAAAGTCTAATAATACTTGCTGGGCCTAATCTGTTTTGAGATTCTTCAAGAGAGAGAAATCAACCTCTCCAATCTGCATCACTGTACCACCCTCTAAAAGTTCTTTATGTTTAACCCCAGTACCTTCTGCTGCAATAATCAACTCGTTGATTAAACATTGTCTGGGTGAGAGAAAGCCAGCAAGCAGCGCCCCCTACAAACCACACAGGGCTGAGGTGGGCTCCACTCCCCCAAGAATGGACACAAGCCTCCCGCACACACGAACCTCTCCTTGGCCCACTACCCTCCTCCTTCTCCTCTACCACCCAGCGGCCTTGTTTCTAACCCAGGACCTACCTATATCTCTGACCTTTAACCTCAAGTGAAAACAGAACCTTGGAACCTGCGGCCTCTGGGGAGTTTACCCCACCTGTACCTGCTTCCAGAACCGCTGCTCCAGTCCCCGGCTTCTGGTCCCAGGAGAAGCGTGTGGAGATAAAATTCTCGCCTCTCGCGGCCCCCCTCCTCCCTTTCCCGCGCCAGTGGTCATCCCTGCCTACCCTTAGGCCCAGAGCCACCGGGGTCAGGGTTGGGGGACAAGGAGGGGTGGCGTCTGTGGAGCCAAAGGAACCCCGGCGCCTCGGTCCCCGCAGGATCTCCCCACCCCCACTCCGCATTCTCTCGAGGCCTCGCACTGCCCTCAGCCCCTCCCCCCCCGGAGAGAACGCGACCCGACACTGCCTCCCGCCCAGGACCCTCCAGACGTCGGGATCCGGACAAAGAAGCCTGGCTGCAGCGGGCGAGCGTGGCCGCACGGCGCCGGTGCGGCAGGTAAATACTCGGGGCCGGCCGGCCCCCACGCTGCCCACCCTCCGCGGCTCCGGCCCCCAGGGCGCGACACGCCATTCCCGCTGTCGCTACTCCCGGGAGAAGCCGCCGCGGCGCGCCGGGCCCGGGCCCCGCGGGGCTTGGGCTCCGGACTCACCGGCTCCGGCGAGCTCGACTCGGCTCGGGCTCCCGCCTGGGCTCGGCGGCCGCCCGGGGCTGCGTCCGGCGCAGAGTCCGCGCCGTTCGGGCAGGAGGCGCCCGCTTGGCAAAGTGGGCGAGAGACACCGGCTCAGTCGCGCGCTGGCCCCGAGTCCGAGTGAGTCAGAGAGAGACCGAGGGAGCGAGTTATAGGGGCGGGGGTGGGGGGAGGATACCGCGACACCCTCCCCCACCCCGCCCCCCGCCCCCGCCCCCCGGAGGAGACGCAGAAAGCCTCTTGCAGCCGGAGAGACACCCGGACACAAAGACCTCATGCCAGCCGCAGACCCAAGTTTGTCCCTGAGAGACCAGGGGGCTCGGGCCGCGTTCCCCCGAGAGCACAGACAAACGGACAAACAGACCAACAGACGGACCCTGGCACCTCGACACCCCCGAAGAGATGAGTTTCTTCCTCAGCCGGGAAGTCCCTGGTCTCCTGCTCGCTCCACGGCCCCCTCCCCTGGCAGACAGCCCGCAGGACGAGCGGAGAGACGCGAGGGAAACTAAGGCCCCCAGAGGCGCCGCGTCCCGGGATCCCGGCTTTCCGCGGGGTCCCTGCAGAGTCACACGGGAGGGCGCAGGGGGATTCTCTCCCTCTTGTCCCCTTCGCGTCTCTCCGCTTGCCTTGCGGGCGATGGGCCAGGACACTGGCTGAGGCTGGTTCCGAATCCAGAACCCTGAGCCGGAGTTCTCTCTCCAGGTCCCGGGGCTCCCGAGGCCGGGGCTTGGGGCGGGGGGCAGAATAGCCAGGGCGAGAGTCCGGGAAGAAAGGGGGCCTCGAGTTTCCCGTTACCTGCGTCGGCTGCGCTCGGACTCCGCTCTGGGGGCTGTAGCTCGAAGCTCCGACAAGTCTCCACGTCCAGCCCGAGAGGGGGCGGCCGGGCCCGGCACAGCGAGGCCAGGACCGCGAGCGCCGCCCGGCACTGAGGCCCCCCGGCCCCCCACACCCCGCTCATGCCCCGGACACCCCGGCCCTCTGAGCAGCCGCCCGAACCCGCGCCGCGGCCGGACTAGGGCGGGGCAAGGCGGCCCCAAGAAGACCCTCCCCGCAGCGGCCCCCTCCGGCTCCGTTCGGCTTTTAATCACTTCCCCTCAGGGTCTCCGCCCCTCACGTGGCACCCCGCGGCAGCTGGTAAGTCTGGCGCCTCACGGCCGCCCCCTCTACACTCCGGGACCGGTCTGAGTCCTGGCGGGTTCGAGGCGGGGAGCCCGGTTGTCCCGCATCCTGAAGGGTGCAAGGCCAGCGAAAGAGCCTGGGATCTAGCTCCGCGTTCACTGCCTGGTGTGACCTTGGGCCTCTTTGAGCCTCAATGTCCCTCTCTGTAAAAGGGGTATAATGATTATGAGTGCTTCACGGGCTGCCTGGGGATATAAAGATAGTGTTTGTGAAAACACTGAGTGAATTGCCACATGCGAAATAAGTGGCAACGAAATAAATAAACCCATTACAGAAAGAAGGATGACCCAGCTGGGTGGGAGAACCATGGCCAAGGTTCCTGACGGGAGAAGTTATTCAGACTTGCCCCAAGTCCCAGCTTCGGAGACAGAAGACCCCAAAACTGCGGGGCTGTGCGAACTGCAAAAAGACTTTCTGAGCCCCGCAATCCTGCGGTCCTCGGTACCCGCACGTTGCTATGGCGACGGGAGGCAGCGGCCGTCTCTCTCCATGGCAACGGAAGGGGAAAGTTTCTAGCGAATAGGAATGGGGGCATTTCAAGAGGGCGCTCGGTTCCCGCCAGACCCACCTCCTCGCATATGTGCAACACCACTGGAGATAATGTATCTTGCTATTAAGCATAACAAGGGCTAGAGAGACCGAAAACTAAATGGGAGGATTGAGGCCAGACTTAAGGCAGAACTCCCCTCCAGGAACTGTGGCGTGAGGTCCAGAGGCAGGTTGGCTGAAGGGCTCCAAGGCGCCTCACTCAGCCCTGGAGATCTATGGACCGCCACCGGGCGCGGCCCTGCGGGGACCCTGTCACGGAAGTCGCACGTCCTCGGCTCCTCAGCGGCTGGGCCCCTTTCTGCGTGGGGCTCACCCAAAGCTCCAGGCTCGGGTCCCTTTGCCTTCCCAGAGCTGAGAAGGAAACTTTAGCTGGAGCCTCCTGAAGCCACAGAGCTGGTGTGTACCCAGGTGGCGGGTAGGGGAGAAGGGTCTTTCCTCCTAATTAACATGCTAATTGGAAGTGGCTTGGGCGGTGACACCTTCCGGAAGGAAGAGATTCGGAGCCCCAGCTCCCGGCTGTCTCCACCATGCGCCAACTGCACCAGCCGCGCTAGCTGGCTCTTGGACTTGAGATCCCTGGGCAGCTAGAAAACCCCGGTTAGAGAAGGTTACAGAGGGCCCAGCCGAGGCCTGAGAGGACCCTGGCCTAATCAGGCGGGTTTTCCTGTCTGGACACGCTCCCTGGCTCTGTCCACGGTGCTGAAGGCCTAGTTGGTGCAACCGTCGCGTTGGCACAGGGTTAGGGAAGGAAGGTGGGGGCAATTGCAGCTTTCACTCTGACCTCTGAAGCCTGCGATAGGAGAGGGCTAGGAACTCAGGCGGGAGAGGCAGAGAAGGCGAGATCCCAGCGACACTATACAATCCAGGCCGCCTTCCTGAGGGAGGTGCTCAATTGCTGTTCCAAGAACAGATGAGGCTGTGGAGTCTCCATTCGCCTCCCAGTGCTTCTAGAACCCACCTGAGGAGCCTGGAGTTCCTGTGACCCTCCCCTCCACCACCCGATGAAGAGCTTAGCACCTGGGAAAGACAGGTGCTCGGAGGCCCCTTGTTACACGCTCATTAGCAGTTTCCGAGGCGGCAGGTTTGTGTTTATATAAAATACAATGGAGAAGAACTGCTCTCTGCCCACGTTTATGGCAACTCTGTCACTCCTTGGCGATTTCTCCCTCCCCCTCTCGAGTTCCTGGGGAAATTCGCAGAACAAAGCGCCTTGTTTTGCCTTTGTAGAGAATGAAAAAACACAGGACCGTTCCAAGGGCCCAGGCCTGTGATGCAGGGAAATCAATATTTTGCTTACAGTGAGTGGGGGAATTTGCATCTAAACTGAGGGCAAAGGAGCCTGTTCGGAGCAGAGCAGGTGGCAGAAGCCGAGAATTAACAGATAATTTCTCATTGTTCCTGAGTTCAGCCTCCACACCCGGCAGGTGGTTCTGCAGCCTCTCTCGCGCCCCAGCAAAGGCTCCGGACCTGGCATTTCTCAACTGAACAAGGAGAAGGAGGTTCTGCTCTGTCAGGGCTGCAAGAAGGGGCTGGGGCTCCCAGGTCAATCAATAACTATTGAATTTGGAGTGCGTGAGTGTGTGTGAGAGAGACAGAGGGAAAGAAACAGAGACAGAGACAGAGACAAGAGACAGAGACAGAGAAGCAGAGGATGAGACAGAGACATATAGACAGATGTAGGAGATGCAGAGAACAGAGAGAGACGGAGGGACTGACACACATATAAATGGACACTCATTGAGAAAGAGAGATAAAAGAGAAATATTTTTTTTCTTACATTAAGAAAAAGCTCCACGTTAGTTGTCGTCTTCATGCCCTCTCCCCCCAGGTTAGTTGCTGATACCTGTGGTCACATAACCAGCCACAAAGTAGGAAAAAAACCTTCATGTAAAGACAGGAACTTTTCCTCTCTAGAACCCCTTTCCCCTACAGGCCACTCCCAAAACACATCTATGCTTCTTTCCATATGAAAAGACCAAATTCAGACTCCAGGGTCACACTCAGACCCAGGGAGGAAAGGAGAGAAAAGAAGTGGAATTTTTGCCCCTCACACTGTCTCTTAGAGAAAGACCATTCTGAGTTGCGGTTTAGGGGTGGGGAGGAGAAAAGGAGGAGCAGAGACAGTCAGCATGGCATAGTGGCAAACAAGGACACTGGGCAGGGCACCAGGAGGCTGGGTTCCAGGACTGGTGCACCAAACCAGCCGTGGGGCAGTCACATCCCATGTCAGGACATCAGTTTCCTTATCTGCAAGATGATGAAGTTGGATGAGGAGCTCTTTGAGCCTCCTTCCAGCAACAACTCTCTAGGATTTTACATGAGGGAAAAGGAAGAGGCTGAGTGGGGATAGGAAGGAGGGAGGCAACTGAAGAGTGGTTTTTCCTGGCTCTGGAGAAGAGAGTGGTGCTGCAGTTGTCCACACTCACTTTGGGCTTCCCCTCCTCCGTTGCCCTCATCTCACCTACAGCCACGACTGGGGCATCCTGAGTCTGGGGTCTCCCAGGCCATACTGCTCGGAAGCAGAGAGGGGGATTGGAGGTGGAGTGGGAGGCAGAATGAGAGGAGGTTTGAGGCAGAAACCAGAGGCCTCCCACTCCTTTGCCCTCCTCTCCTCAGAAATAGCCAAAGTGCACATCCCCTGCCCCTCACCCCAAATCTCTAAGGCAGTGGCCTGACTTCCCTTGGACAGGTTCCCACCCTGTTTTTAGCAGCAGTGTCCTGTTGAGTTATGCTACAAATAAAATAAATTAAAACAAAAATAATAATTTCTAAAAAAATTAAACCTCAGTAGGAAATTGCTAATGCTGTAGGCGGGAAGAATGAGTTCCTTTGACATGAGCCGATGTGTCATATTGTCTTTCCATCTCAATGCAATTTCTAAATAAGGAGCCCTTTCCCCATTCCCTCCTCCCCTCCAAGTCCCCAGCAGAGATGTGAAGGGAGCAGTCTGATGTTCATAGCTGAATTGTCTGATGTGCAGGGAGAGACACAGAGAAATAGACACAAGGGGACCCACTGCTTTGCCAAGAGGACTGGAGCCAAGAGGGCTCTGATCCAACTTTGAGGGCCTCTGAACTCTTCTCCCCACCTCCTCCATCTCCTGCTTACTGAGGTGTGTGGCCACTTTCTGCAAAGGTTTTAAATTTACTCTAGGAAAACAGATTTCAGTTGAACCTGTTCTACTGCTGGTGGAGAATTAAGTTGATGTCCTACATTGGGGAGTGGGAGTAACTTTACACCATTATTTGGAACAAACTCTGCTATGGAATCCCCATGGGGTTTCTGCCAGAACAGCTTTATCACTATTTCCAGCAGATGTCATCCTCTGCCCCCCATCTCCCGTACCAACATAGCAACTCTAACCAAAGCTGGGTGACTTCTGCAAACCATGCCATTCCAAGTCATCATAAGAGTTTTCAGGAATCCCTCCTTACCTGAAAAGATGCAGAAGACATTGCAGAGCCCTGAGTCAATGACCAGGTGTTTTGGGGAGTCCAGTCTTGCTTTTTTTATAGAAAAGATTCTCAACAATTCAAACCTCCTGAGCAAAGGGTATATTTGCCTCTTTCTCATTTATTCCCTATTTCAGAGGTCTCGTCTCTGTTCTGTGCTCTCTGCTCAAGCATACAGTGTTCCAGATCAGATTTGGGAAGACTGGGCAGGGTTTGCTACTTCCAGCAGGCTGGGGACTGGGGAAGCACAGACAGTTTCAAGGTCAGAAGGCAACGTCATCTCTGAAACAATGTTAGAGCTGGACCTAACCATGGTGGATCCAGGGCTCTCTCTGCATTATTTGAGATGTGAGAATGATATTGGAGGGGAAGGCCTAGGAAGCAAGCCAAGTGTGCTCCTCTTCACACCGACCTTGTACTGAAGAAAGAGCACAGATTTGGGAGTCAGACAGACCTGTGTTCAAATCCTGGCTCTATCACTTACAAACTGTATCACTTTAGGCACTGTACTTTAGCTCTCTGAACCTCAACTTCGTCATCTGTAAAATGGGACATACCAGACCTGCTTTATAAAGTACAAGGATTATATGAGTTAGGTTAAATGCCTAATATACTGTGACTGATTCATGGCAGGTGTTAAAACAACAGGCAGTTCCTACCCTCTTTCTTCCATCTCTCAGATCATAGAGGGACATCTAGCAGGCAGGCACACTATTCAGAGGTTAACCCATACTCTTCCATCAAGTAAGTTCCTGAAGACTGCCAAGAGGGAATTTCCCTCATTTAATCCTATAACAATCCCAAGAGGCAGAATGGGTGGATGCTAATAGTCCATTTGGGAAATGAAGAAATTAAGGGACTGGTCTTCAGTCACACAGGCTAGGAAGTGGCAGAGAACTGGAATCTAGGCCTTCTGATCCCTGGTTCCCTTTCCTTCTACTGGGGAGGATGGTGAGGGTGTGAATAATTTTTATTCTTTTACAAAAAAGATTATATTTAAAAATTGACTTTATGATAAATAAAAAATATTTGGAAATAAATTACAGAGCAGTGTTTACTCCTGTGTCTCTTTGCAAAGCTCTTGGCCCTCTGACCTGAACCATTCCAATTGCTTCTTGGACCCAACTGCTGGTTAGAGGAAAGATAGTGTCACTGATAAAACACAGGGCTGGGGCCAGGGAACTTCACAGCTCAGGATGTGCTTGGCTGCTTCACTCTTGACAGAGAGAGGATTCCTCAGAGGGCAGCTTGGGGAGTCTCTGCTGCATCTGGGTTGTGTCCCACGGTCAGAGCCCAGCTTCCAGGAAAGGGCCAAGCCAAGATTCTCGTAACACCAGGACCCCAAAGACTGGAATTCTCCCCAAGGAGCCTGGAGAGAGTTTGCAGTCTCAGGACTCTGGCTGTTCCACTAATGAAAAGAAACCAGATAAAATGCCAAAACTAATTAAAGTGACAAATCCAAAAAGGCCCTGTGAAAACTAGGAAGTCTCAATCCTTGATTTCAACAGAACCCAAGCAGGAAGAATCAACGGAGCATGCTTTGGGTCAGAGGCCTACAACACTCTGTGGAATTGAGGGGCTGGAGCCCCTGCAGAAAACAAATTTGTTCCCCAAATTTTAGCCTCCATCTACTCAGTAGAATAAAAATCCTTCTCCATCCCAGCCCCCATGCTTTATCTACATTTCTGCTGTCAACTAGGGGTAGAGCAAATGGTTTTAGTGAGTCAGCCCCCAACGTTTATTAATTCTCTCATACATTTGTAAAGCGTGGTACAGTTTACACAACACTCTCACATATGTTATCTCATTTCATACTCACAACAACCCTGAGAAGTGGATATTATTATCCTCATTTCACTGGTGAGGTCTCAGAGAGGCTAAAAATAACTGACTTGGGGTTATAGCTAGCAAATGGCAGAGCCAAAACTTGAGTCTGTCTTTTCACATCGTCCATTCTTTCATTCATTCAGCATTTATTGAGGTCCTACTAAGGCCCAGTTCTGTCCCAGGCACGTGAGACACAGTGCTATATTTATTTATTATTTCCTATACACACTGGCCTTCAATCGCAGACACGTGCAGAGAACTAAACACGTAGGCTCCGTCCCGGGGGAGCACACACAATCGGTTGTGGAGAGAAGCCACACATGAAATTGGTTTAAAATGAGTTCTTTGACCTCTTTGCTGTGGAGTTGCCCACACCCACATTGACTGTGAAATTTTCTTCTGTGACATGATTCTCCCTGGATTTCCCTCCCTTACTAATTCTCTCACTGTCTCCTCTTCCTCCTCCCAGCTCTTCTATTTTCTCCAGGGTTCGGCTCTCATCCTTCTTTCTGTCTCTGCACATTCTCCCTGAGTGATCTTATCCACTCCTAGGGCTTCAAATACTAAATAATACTGACATCAATAGTAATACCACTAAACATTCACTGAGCACTTACTCTCTTCCAGGGTCTACGCTGCTTGCTTAATATAGATTATATCGTTACATTCTCAGACGACCTAGTTATTGCCCAGTTGACAGGTATCAAGTGATCAAGCCAGAATGTGAACCCAGGCAGTCTCACTCCTGAGCCCAGACTCTAACCCCAGATTCTGTATCTCTGGCTCCTCTGTCTTTCCTTGGTTCCACCTGTGCATTTCTAAATCCCTGTTCTGAACACTTTTACCCCAGACATCCTGAATCCAATTCATCCAAGTCAGAATTCATATTTTCCTTCACAAACCCGCTCCACCTCTTTAAAGAAGGACGCAACTAAACCAAACCAAACCAAAAATCTCAGAGCCCTCCTTGGTTCTTCCCTCTCCCTTATCCACCCATATTCAGTTTGTCACTGAATCCTCTTACTCATCTCTAAAATGTTTGAAACTCTGTCCTCCTCACCACTGTCACTGCCCTAGCTCAGGCACCCAACATCCCTCTTCTGGATCACGGCAGTCACCTTATGGGATAGTATGATTATGTCACCCTCTTGCTTAAGGATGGGCCTTAAGCAAGGGCCTTCAGGATGAGGTTGCCACTCTCTAGCAGGGCATACAAGGACCTTCCAGACCTGGCCTCCATCCACTCATCTAGCCTCTTCTCCAGACAGTCCTGGTATCCCTGTAGGCTGCCTGTGCTGAGGTCACAGAGGGGTAATTCCTGTCTCTCATCCTCACACCCCAGCCACCCTTCTCTGCTCTTGCTGTTCATTCCTGCAGTTCCTCTTCTCCTCCACCTGTGCCCTCTCTTGTTTCTGGAACTTTGCAATTGCTTGTCCATCTGCCCTGAACACCCTTCCTCTTTTCCTCATCACCCAGCTGGTTCCTACAAGACATTATGGGGCATAGAGGTTAAGAATGTGGGCTTGGGAGCCAGGCTGCCTGGGTTCAAATCTTAGATCTGCCATGTAGTAGCTATGCGACCTTGGGCACGTTACTAAACCTCTCTGTGCCTCAGTTTTCTTGTCCATAAAATGGAGATGATAATAGTAGTAGCTCTCTCATCAGTTTACTGAGAGGTTTAAATGAGTTGACACACATGGAGCAATCAGAACAGCTCCTTCTCTGACTGCCACAGCTGTTGCAGATGTCCCCTTTCTTGTCAGCCCATTGCACCCACTGCTTACCTTAGTCACAGAGTTTAGCAACAGCATGCTGTTGACTGTTGCTAGACTGAGATTCTTGAGCTGCGTCTGTATTTTATGCATCTTTACGCCCTCAGTGCCTCACACCTAGTCCACATTCAGTGAATGTCTATTGCTTTGAAAAGAGGTAGATGTGTGAATGTAATATAGTGCAAAGTGAGTGTGTGAGAGCTGGAAGAATCCCAGAGTAGAGTTAAATGGCCCAAATCAGGGAAGGCTTCCTGGGGGAGTAGAGTTTTGAGTTTTTTAGGCAGGTGAGTCTGGAAGCAATGGGAGAACATGTTCATTCCAGGCTGCAGGAACAGCCTGTGGCAAGGCTTTCAGGCAAAAATAAGCAGGAGTGAGCAGATTTTCTCGGCTGGAGCACAGACGAGGAGCAAGGTGAAAAAGAGGACCATCAGCCCTCATGCATCCCGATACCCACAGCTCCGACACTCGGTCTTACTCAGCTGGATTTGTATGGAGAGGCCACATTGCTGCAGTCAGTCAGAAGGCAAGCAGAGAAAGACTCAATCCCTGCCCTCAAGGAGATTATGATGAAGCTACAGGAAGCTAGAGGAATCAGCTCCAAACTCCTCTGTGAACACACCAGAGTTTGGGTCATGAAAAGTTTCTTTATGAGAAATTGCTCATTTTTCTCAAGTGTCAAGCCATCGCTGTGAAGCAAGTGTGTGTCTGCTGGGGCAGCTGACTGTTTTCCAGGATAAATTTCTGATAATAACACAGAGTCATTACTGTGCAATTAGCGCTGCTAATGGGGAATGCAAAGTTCCCTTCCCACTCCTTCCCTCCCTCCCCGCCTCCTTACCTCTCTCTGCTCTTTCTCACCCCTGCACACACATTCTTCTCTGACCTCTCCCTCCCAACCACCGAGCTGGCTGTGGGAGAAGAGAGGGCCCAGGGTGGGGCTGTCAGAGACTGGACTTTTACTCTCAGGCCTCCCAAATTAGCAAAATGCCCACGGAGCTGGGAGGAGGCAGAGAACAAAGGGGTGAGGACGAAGGGGAGGGAGAGGTTGGCCTCAGATGAGAACATCTGTAAAGTTAAAAGGGAGGCGCCTGGTAGCCTTTGGGGGCAATTTGCCCTTCAGGGTATGTAGCTGAGATCTGCCACCCTAGGGACCCTGTCTAATGCACTGGTAATAGAGGATTTGCCCCAGCGGTGAGGAGAGAGCCCAATGCCGAGGCCAGGCAATGGGGCTGTACGTGGGTGATGCTGTGTTTAGGAACACACAACATCACAGATGCTGGTAGGAACAGCAGCAAAGCTTGATGGGAGCGTATTTTGTTTCATTCTGAGTAATTATTACCCCTACACACACACACATGCATGCACGTGCACACATGCATACACACACACTCAGACACATAGACATACATGCAGAGGCCACATTCAGACACACGCCCCCAGGGGGATTTTTCAGCCATGCTCCTGAAAGCACCTGACAGATTCTCTGACAGGCTCTCCCTCCGGAGGCTGTTGAGTTTTTTGGAAATCTCAGCAATCTTTGTAGGATGGAGATGGGCAAGTTCTGAAACTGCTGAGAAAATTGTGGAGAGGAGACCCAGAGCTCATTGAGGCCTCTGTTCCTGCGTGGGCTTCTTTGCATTGTGTTGGAGAGTCGCCCACCGACCTGACTGGCAGACATCAAGGAGGCTGATGGAGCCCAACCCCACTGCCCAGGGGAAGAGGGTGGGCAGAAGAGGAGAGGAGAACCAGGAAGGAGGAGGAAAGTGGTTAAGCCTATGGTTTCAGGAGGAGGAATCAGGGGCAGGAGGTTGCTGAAGTGGGGCTTGGATGCAGAGGAAACTTCCAGATAGAGCAGGTATGGGGGTAGCAGCCAGGCCACGGCTCCACAGCTCAGGGAAGTCACAGAGAGCGAGTGTGAGTGCCTCCAGCCATAGCAGGAGATGGATTGGATGGCCTGGCTTGTCTCATATCCAATTCTTTATGATTCTTGTGCATGAAAATTGCCAAAAACCAATTGCTTTCCTCACAGCTGTACTCACCTGGGGTGGGGAGAGAGGTGGGGAGAGTGGCGGGGGCTTTTCATTATTCATTGGATTAAATTGTTAGAGCCAAACAAACAAAAAAGGGAAGTCAGTCGCTTTCTCCAAAAGCCATTCTGATTGTCCACCGAGCTGGTGAGTGAGAGGTTGTCCTGGAGGCACCCGGTGGCTTCACGCTCCCTTCAGGTTTGTGAGCGGAACTCAGGCAATGCTTTCCTCAGTCCCCTCTCGCTCCCTCTAACCCTGCTCAGGCAGCTCCTTAGCCAAGACAGCATCTCCCATGCACCTCCCTCCATCTGACTGCCCTCTCATTCCCCCACAAGACCCAGAGATGCAAATATTCAGACTTTCCTCACTTTGAGCGTCTTCTTTGGGGGGAGGGTCCCATCTTCCTACTCTGGGTTAGACCCCCTAGAGCCATTTATTTCTGCTGTCCTAACTGCCCTCAGACTTATGGTAATTATATATCTACTGATCTGTCTCCTAGACCAGATGGGACTAGACCATGGGCACTGGGAGGGCAAGTTCTCTCTCTGTTTTGTTCACTCTGCTATTCGCAGCCCTTGCTTAGTTTCTGTTACATAGGTGATAATCCGTTTTAATTGGATGAATTAACTGAGATAGGAGTTTTAAAATTGATGGAGACAGGGGAATTGTTTTTAATTTGATCAATTCCTCCTTGCCAGGGAGGGAAAGAATAACCACAAAGTGTCTAAAGGCAAACAGAAGGTTTGTGGACCATGGAATGGGAGAAGGTCATGTCCTCAAACTAAAATTCCCCAAATCAGCCAAATGGTGAGAACAACTGCTTTGAAGATCTATCAGGTAAAGCTGTGAGATCTTCCCAAGGGCCCAGTGGCATGGACCAGAGCCCCAGGGTGACCCTCCAGGGAGGCCTCAGTCTTCCTTCTCTAATCTCCCTGGCACTGATGCTCGGTGCCTCCAGGGATGCAGCTCAGGGCAGGTGCTGCCTGATTGGCTCCACACCCTGGAAATCCTCTTCCTTGAACCAGGCACCTCATATCTTCCCCTCGGTTTCCCCAGGAGCTGTTGCTGATTCCTTCTGCCACCTCCATGTTCTGCTTCCAGGGGTAGCTGCTCCATCCCTAACGTCCCTCCCAAGTGAAGACAAAATCCTCTTCCTCAGTGTGCAATGACAGGCTGGCAATTTGAAAAAGAACCTTAAGAACTACTGAGGAAGGAATTACAGATCACGTTAAAAAAATTTGGATAGTCAGATTCCCAAAGCACAGCCTCTGATTGGAGAGTCACCACACTCAAGCCAGACAGAGCAGGTGCACGTCACAGGTGCCTCCCCGAGGTCTGGTAAGGTTGAGCCAGTAGGGTGGGGCTAGAGCTGGGTTCTCAGAGGTCACCAACTAAATGGCAGGAATGAGAGGCTCCTGACATTCACCGTAAGCTCTGCAGCAGCAGCCTTTGGTAGCTTGTGCAATATCAGAGAGATCAAAGCTAAAGGCCGCCAGGACCAGAGGTGAGAGCTGAGGTCCCAGCTGCAGACCCGGAATGTCAGAGGCTAGCAGGGATGGCATCAACACGAAGCAGGCCAGGTCCCAGGACAAGCGCCACAAACACTTGTGAATGGTCACAACTTGCCTTTATGGGGTGGTGTGCTGGGTGGTTGAGTGGCTTGAGCAAGATTAAAGAATTTGGGGCACAGCAGAAACCTTCCTTTCCTTTTAGCCACTGCCAGTCTTCAAATGAGCTAGTCAAAACACATTGACATCTCTGATAAAAGCATGAAATAAAACCCAAGTAAACTGTCACCCAGAGTTGAATGACCCTCATTTTCAGCCTAAGACGATTGTCAATGGGTAAGATCCAGCAGAATTGAAGAGCGTGGGCCTTGGAGTTAGTCAGAGATGGATATAAATCCTGCGAGTCTGATTAGTCTGGTGTATGTAACCCCCATTTTCCATTTCTTCATCAATAAAAGGGAATAATACAGTTACCTGTTTGAGTTGTCAGAAGGATTAAATGTGGTAACACCTGAAAAAGACCTAGCATGTAGTATATAGCCGTTAAATGATAGCTCTATTATTATTATTTGGACTTGGTAAGTGATTACTGCGTGACCTCAAATACAAGGGGATGGCCTTGATAAAGTCCCCTATTACAGGCCCCCAATTGAACCCCTTGACCACAAGACAACAGTCATGTGCCCACAACAGAAATTGTCCTCAGCTCTAGCAGGAGTGATCTGCCCCCAGGAAAGGTAGGCAGGTGTCTTTGCTGGCCTGGAAATCTTCAGTTGGCCGCTTTCCCTTAACGCTGAAATGGGCACTAGTGGAGGAGGGGGCTGCCCGTTAAATTGAGCCATTTAGACATAAATTATGAATCAGTGACCTTTCCTAGCTTAATTAATCCCACTGCTGGGTGGTCTGGGCTCTGGTGCTAGGCCCCCGGGAGCAAATTCTGCTCACAGTCAGCAAAGCTTAGGGCCTGGAGCTTCTGCTTTCATCCACTCTGGTCCGTGTGGCTATTGCCGTGGCAGGAAAATTCTCTTACTGTGATAAAGGTCGCGCCCTAGATCAGGGGCTGGCCCCCTTTGGGCTCTTCTAATCCCTTTGACCTTTGCAGAATCACCTTATCCTTCTTTTAAGCTTGAAATCATTGACAGCTCATTTTTTTAAAAAATTGAACCTGAGTGTTATTAATAAAGCTGCCATACTTTAGTAGATCTGTGGTTTCTTGAACTGATACATAGAAACAAACACATTCAGACAAAAAGTGCACAAGACACTCCATGAAGGGGTGACCCTCTGGGGCCTGAGGGGGATTCTTTTAGTTTGCAGCCTCAAGAGGGGAGAAACCAAGAGGTTGACATTTTTTTAATAGAAATATTCACACATATACAAAAGTAGAGAGAGTAAAATGAAATCCCATGTACCTATCACCTGGCTTCAAAAATTATTAGTGTTCTCCAATCTTGTTTCATCTCTTCTTCATCCTTTTACTTTCCTAAAGTATTTTAAAGCAAATTCCAGACATTATATCATTTCACCTGTCAGTTCTTCTGCATACACTTCCAACAGATAAAAGCTTTAAATACATATATATATATATACGACCTTACATATTTATCACCCCTAATAAAACTAACAAAATAATAATTCTCTAATATTTCCCAGTTCATATTCAAATTACCTAGTTGTCTGAGAAATGTCTTTTTACAGTTGTATTATTTCAATTAGGAACCAAAGTGGTTGATTTTTAATAGTAACATCTAGCTTTCTCTAACCAAAGTTGGTGGCCCAATGGAATGATCTAGACAGCAGCCAGACATGGTCAATCATTAGTGTAGGGTGGGGATGGGGACATGGGGAAAAATCCACACTTTCCAGAGATAAGGCCTGAGTTGCAGGAAATCATTTTAAGCTTGGGCTTTTGGGGACTGTGCCTTAGAGCCTTGGGAACAGAGATATCCTTTGGCGTAGTATAACAGCCACCCTCTGAGATAGATCATAAGTGTATGATCACTACAAAACTGGGCTTGGAGTTTTGCCAGAGCCTTTGTGCTGCCCCTGTCTCAGAAGTTGTGGCTGTCTCTTCCATTCATGGGTTTAAGGAACAGTTACCGGGTACCTGTTCTCAGCTGAGGGGTGGGGGAGTAGAGAGAAGAAGCAGACACAGGCCAGATGCTACAGAAGCTTGCCACAAGATAATGTCTTAAGCCCCTTGTCAAGTGTGTGCAAAGAGCTGCAGAAGCCAGAGGAGGGAGACACTGAGTCTGCTGGGAGTCAGAGAAGGCTTCCAGAAGAGGTCACATTTGGAACTGATTCTGGAGGTATTGGAGTTTCTGAAGGGACCAATGACTCAAATCTCCAGATTTGAAACCAGAAACAGACACGGAAATCAGGGAGAAATCAAATATCTGCTTTATTACAGGTGAAGCTGAATTGGAGAAAACAGCTTCAATGCCAGGCCCAAAGGGGGTCCCTGCTCTTCATCCTGAGAAATTTTAAATTAAATGCAGTGGCGAAGCATGGAGGATGCAGACAACAGAGTGCAACATTAAAGAAATACCAGAGAGTTTGTGAAATGTTACTGTGAACAGGTCAGAGCTTATTTAGAGTGGACCCTGGAGAGCGACACTGAGAAGTTTGTGTTACATGGCATGGGCCAGGAGATGCTGTGGATCAGTTCAGGGAGGTCCCACACATGAAGAGAGAGGAAAACTTCCTGTCCAGTCTGTAGCCTTCTTACCTAGGGACCCTGCCCAAATATTTCAATCATTTTATGTCTCTCACGTGCTTTTCTTCAGGAAATCCTCTCTTCCATCATTTCTTGTTCTCCATGTCAACCTCCGCAGACCTGCCCACCCACACGGACACTCCAAGACCCACAACAGAGTCCCCAACACTTCACACAGGCCCTTCCACATTACCTAAACACTTGTTGCCAATGCTAAGTCATCTCTTGTGGACTTCTGGCTGGCTGTTTCTGCCTTTGGTTTCTTTTGTATCCCCACAATACTTACCATAAGTGCTTACTCTTGGTAAGAGCCTGTTTCATAAATTAATTCATTCAGCTAATGATCAAACCACCAACTAAGCACAGGAGATACAGTACTGAGAAGAAACAAACTCCTTGCCCTGTGAAGCTTATAACCTGATGGAGGAGGTGGATGATGCACAAGTAAACAAGTATATATCATGTTAGGTAGCAAGAAGTGCCAAGAAGGAAAATTAAGAGAGATAAAGAAGATGGAAAGTAACAGGTGATGCCTTTATTGGTAGGGTGTTCAGAAAAACTTTTCTGAGGAGATGATATTTGACCAGAGTAAAGTAAGGAAGTGAGACATTTGAATTATCCAGGGGAAGTAAATTCCAGATAAAGAGAAGAGCATGTGCAAAGGCCACAAGGTGAGAATGCGCTTAACATATTCAAGGAACATCAGGAAGGCCAATGTGGCTGGAGCCGAGTGAGAGAAGAGAAGAGGAGTAGGAGGCAAAGTCAGAGAGTTTGTGTAGGCTGTGCTGTCCAACATAGTAGGCACTAGCCACATGTGGCTATTTAAATTTAAATTAATTAAAATGGAATAAAATTTAAAATTCAGTTTCTCAGCTGCTGCAGCCACATTTCAGATGCTCAATAGCCACATGTGGCTTGTGGCTACCATATCAGACAGCACACATATAGAACATCTCCATCACTGCAGAAAGCTCTATTGGACAGAGCTGATGTAAAGCCTCCTGGACCTCAGTGAGGATATAGGATTTCATTCTAAGAATGATGGGAAGCTCTAGGAGGTTTTGGGCAAGAGTATTCATGGTCTGATTTACATTTTAAAGGATCATTCTGACTGCGTGGAGAATAGGATGTAGAGGGCAAGTGTGGAAGTGGAGAGACCAGTTAGGAGACTGCTGCGATAATCCAAGGGAGACGTGATGGTGGTCTGGACCAGGATGGTCGTGGTGGAGGGGGTGAGACTTAGTTGGATTTTGGATATATTTTAACGGTGGAATAGAAAGAATCTGCTGACTGATTAGATGGGAGGGGGTGTGTGAAAGAGAAGTCAACAACAACTCTCAGGTTTTTGATTTGAGAAACTGGGTGAATCGTGGTGCCATTTACTGAGCTGGAGATTCCTGGGGAAGAGAGGCTTCAGTGGGGGTGAGGTTGGTATGGAAATCATGCGTTCAATTTGCATGTGTCAGATGTGACATACCCATCAGGCATCCATGTGGAGATAGAACGTAGTAGTGGAATACTCAGGTTTGGAATACAGGGGAGAGGTCAAGCTGGAGATAAAAATTTGAGAGGTAATCTTTAAAGCTGTGAGACTGGATGAGGTCATCCAGGGAGACAATGAAGTAGGGAGAAGAGGTCCAAGAACTGAGCCCTGGGTTGTACCATTTAGATGCTGGGAAGAGGAGGATCCACAAGGATAACTGGGAAGGAGCAGCCAATGAGGTGGGAGCACAGGACAGGGTGGTGCCCTGGAAGCCAAGTGAAAAAATTGTTTCAAGAAGAATCAGCTGTGCCAAACACAACTGAGAGGTCCGGTAATATGAGACCTGAGAGCTAACCACTGGATATGGCAACTTGGAGATCACTGGTGTTATAGACTGAAATTTTGTGTCCCCCTCAAAATCCATATGTTGAAGCCCTAACCCCAATGTGATGGTATTTGGTGGTGGGGCCTTTGGGAGGTGATTAGGTTAAGATCACCTCCCATTTGGGGCTGGGGATGGAATTAGTGCCCTTATAAGAAGAGGGAGAGACCAGAGCTCTCTCTCCACTATGTTAGGATATAGCAAGAAGGCAGCTGTCTGCAAGCCAAGATGAGAGCCCTTACTGGGAACTAAATTGGCTGGCACCTCAATCTTGGACTTTCCAGATTACGAGAATTATGAGAAATAAACGTTTGTTGTTTAAGCCACCTAGTCTATAGCATTTTGTTATAACATCCTGAGCTGACTAAGATAATTGGGGACCTTGACAATGGCTTTATCAGTGGAGGAGTTGGGAGAAAAACATGATTGGAGAGCATGCCAGAGAGAACAGTAGGTGAGGTCGTGGAGATAATGAGTATGGTCAAGTTTTTCAAGGAGTTTTGCTATAAAGGGGCACAGAACAATGAAGCAGTTGCTGGAGAAGATTGTGCTGTCAAAGGATATCTTTATTTTTAAGATGAGAGATATTACAGCATATTTGTATGCTGAGAAGGACAACCCAATAGGGAGGGAAAAGTGTTGATGCAGAAGGAAGAAGAGTTAGTGAAAGAGCAATGACCTTGAGTAGGAGGGGAGTGGAGATGCAGTGCTGAGGTAGAGGCTTTTGCCATGACGGTGGTACGGACACCTCATTCCTTGTAATAGGAGGGAGTGGACTCTATGGATTCAGTGTGTAGGCAGGTTGATGGATAAGCAATGGGAATTTCTATTTTCTCAGTGAAATAACATGCTAGGTCATCAGCTGAGAGTGAGGGGAGGGACCATGGGTATAGGAGGGTTTGAGGAGAGAGGAGAAAGTATGAAAAAGTCCTCTTGGAAAGTCAGAGAGCGAATTAACTAGGTGAAGGTAGGAGCATTGCCCTGCAGCACTGAGGGCTCACTTGAGGTTTGTGGTCATGAATTTAAAATGAGACAAATCAATATGGGTATGTATTTTTTTCAGCCATGATTGCAGGTGAGGAGTAGGCAGAGAGTTGGATTTAATCAGGATTGGAATTTTGCCAGGCAAATACCAAGAATGAGACAGGGGCAAGATAGTTTATTAAAACGATGCAAGGCAGCGATTCTATGGATGGATGTGGGAATCTAAACTAGGTAAGGAAGAAGACAGGAAAATAGAGAGTGAGTGGTGGTGGAGTCAGTGGCCTGGAGGTCCTGGTTATGTACAGAATGGCATTATAGGTAAAGATGAATGGATAGGAAGCAGGTGGCTAAGGAGGAGGAAGACAGGATTGGGGCAGGGAGCAAGTCAAGGAACTGAAGGCCAGGGATGTTTATATGCTTGTGGAAGTCATCAAGGACCATGACAGGTAGAGAAAGAAACAGTAAAGCAGGTTACGAAGTAGTCAGTGAAAGGGAGAGTCTTTAGGAGGAAGTAGATAATTGCAAAAGGGGAGGATACTGGATGGTATAATCTGACAGCCTGAGCTTCAAAGCAGCTGAGCAATTCTGAGAGGAAGGAGAGAAAATCGTCTGAAAGTGGCAAGGAGGAATGAAGGCACTGACTCTAAGTCCAGGTCCAGTGAGGGCGACATGGTGTAGGCCTCCCAGCGCTGGGAATGAGCTGCAAACCAGACAGACAAGGACTCAGATTTTGTGGAGACTGTATTTCAATTGAGGAAGACAGATAATATATAAGTAAACAAATAAATGTACAAGATAATATCACATAATGAGAAATGTTATGACGAAAATGAAAAGGATGATGGTATTGATAGTGTCTGGCTGTGGGAGTAGGGGTCGAGGCGTTTTAGTTCGGCTGATCTCAAGGATTTGGCTGCGGGGATGGGTCATCCCAGGCAGAGGGAAAAGCAAATGCAAAGACAAGTTTAAAAGCATGGTATGCTTGAGGCAAGATCAGGAAAGATCAGGATTCCTCCAGACTTAGGGGACTGGGATCCCAGTCTGCAAGAGGAACTTAGCTGAACAGAGCCCCAGGAAACAAGGCTCTGAACTGGAGTTATTTGTCCACAACACCTAAGGATGTATTAGAATTGAGAATAACATTCTAGATGAATCTCTCTGTGGCTCAAAAAAGCTCAAGTATTTCCAATGCCTGCTTTTTATGAAGTTCCACAATTTTTTTTTTTTTTGCCCTTAACCAAATTCTTCTCCCTGTGTCTAAAATCAAAGAACATTTTTATTCTGTTTGCATTGTTGGCTGAACATTATGTTGTTGGTTTTCTCTCTCGCTTGTTCTCCTTTTTTATTTTATTGTTATTCAGTGCAAAACAAAAAGCTGTGATCAGGAGAAGACAATAGAGGGACAGCTAAAGGAAGCTTGTCGAAATAACCTCCTGGTTAGTAGGTCTGCTTCTGCTCATCCCTAAGACTTTCATATGCATAAAAAGGCCAGAAACTTATTATAAATGGCAGAAAATTGCATTCCATTAATTTCAGAGCCTTTGGCTGGGACAGCTCAATCTTTAAGAGTGGTTGTTTCTAGGACATTCAAGAAAACAGAGTACAATGGAATAAAAGCTATTTTGCTTATCTGTTTCGTATTTTAGAAGAGTACATTTCAGTACATTATCCAGAGAGATTTTGCTCAGAATCTCATCAGTTTATGTTGAGTCAGCTTGCCTGCACAAGCGCTTGACTTCAACTTGAAGAGAAAAAGCTTAGAAACTATAGGTGAGGTTGGAGTAAGACTTTCTTACAGAAACCAAATTAAGAAAAGTGAAATGTCTTTCAAAATGAACAGAATTAATTGAGAAGCAGAGACCGAAAAGTCAGAACTTTAGATTTTTACCCCACTGTATTCCTGATATTTGTTCATTGTCTTTGCTTGAATTTCTCTAGTGACAAGGAACTCACTACCTCAGAAGACAGAGCCTTCCGTTTTTAGGTAGGTTTAAATGGGAGAAAGTTCTTCTTCTGTAAGAGCAGAAATCGACTCTCTGTAACTTTCACCTATTGATCCCAGTTTTACCCTCCAGAGCCTTCTGTACACAGCAAGTCTTCATGTATCCCAAGGCAACCTTCCTGTCTGCCTTGGGGTCAACATCTCTGATTACTTCTCTTTGGGACTGCCACTTTCCAAGGTCTCTTCTGCTGCCAATGGGCCTTGGCCCATGGCCTTCCAAAGTCCAAAGTGGTTAAACTCCAAGATTGCAACTCAAATTCAGACATGTGTTTAGGAAAGATTGGGTGGAGTGACACATGATCTGCAGAGGCTAAGGGCCTGGAAGTGACTATCTACCACTCAGTATCTCCAGCGATGGCGGCCCTGCCCTGCAAAACCAGAACTCACTCCCATCCATCCTTCTCCACTAGGGCCAAGGCCAAACATTACATAAGCACATGAATTTCTTATGCTTTTTGGGTGTCATGAATCATTTTGAAAAGCTGATAAAAAGCTGTGAGCATCCTCTCCAGAAAAATGAACATGCACATAATGCATGTTCATTTCAATTGAAATGCATTCAATTTCATCAAACTTACCCACATCACCCTGAAGCCCATGCATGAAACACACCCCCTCCCAAGGGTGTATAGACCCCTGGTTAGGGAGCCCTGCTAAAGACAAAGCCTACACAGCCCAGCACTAGGTTCTCCATGGGATTTCAAAAGAGTTTTCAATCAAGGGCTTGAAATGAGCCACCCCATCCTTTCAACTGAATATACCAAGTATATGTTATGTGTCCCACACCAGGGGATGGCACTGAACAAGACACAGTCTCCATTCTCATAGTCCAGTGGGCAGAGAGCAAGTAAGCAGTTATGCTTACACAATTATGCTATTATAATGACAGCACTGTAATTGGTACAAGGACATGACATGCACAAGGTGAGGCAGGCAACCTGGTCTGGGGTGTTTCTAGGAGGACTTTCCAGAAGAGACTGCTAAGTCCTCAAAAAGTTTCCTATTTAGATAAGTTTTTTTTTAATCCCAGCTTTGGTACTAATTCAACAGGCCATTCTAGTCACACTGTCAGCACAACACAACTCACAGCAAAGACTCCCTTGTTCCTGGGCTCTGGAGGCTGCCAGCCCCGAGCCTCACAGTAAATACTCCACAAACCACTTCTCCTCGCCCATCGTGGTGTCTCCTCCCTGGGGCACATGGTGGTGACTTCCCAGAGCTGCCGCTCCTTCCAAACCTCACTGGCCCCCGGGCAGGTAAAATTGGGACACAACTCCAGTTGCTAATGAAGAGACGATGTTCCTCTAATGAAAACAGGACATGGTGCTGAGAGCACACTCTGGATGAATAATTACATCCTAATTAAACATTGCCTGTTTTTTTCCCCACTCATTTATTCCGTATTAAATGTGAATGAAGTTTGCTTCATGCAAGACTCAGCTCTGACACATTCCTGTGAAGTCACCACGAAGTTATTTCTCTCGTGATGCTTATTATACCACTTGGTGCTCTTTTAAAAAATTGGGATGTATATATAAGCTTTGTAGGTGGAAAACTTTCTCTGTAACTCTGGATTCTCTTCAGACAGATGATCTGCCCTGGGAGTTTTTCTGAATGAGCCTTCCTTCCAGATTCTCCTTGGCATGATCCTCTCCACTGATTAAATCCATTCTCCAATGCAATAATGACCAACTTCATTTACTCTTCGTGCCACTGCAGCCCGGAAGGGAAAGGTGAGAGAAGATGGCCTTAGCCAGTTATTGGCATAAGGCTAAGAGAGAGTACAGTCATCTTCCGGAACAGGATCGGGCTGACTTGGGCGAGTTAGCAAGTTTTCAAGGCCTTGTATGTTATTTCTTCATGGTTTGACTTTATCATCTATTCAGAAGCTTTGCAATTTCTCCAAATGTTAGACATCTTCATATTCAAATGCATTTCAAAGCCCAGATTTTTCTGAGCTAAACAGGCTTACCTGGGCAACTTCCTATGGCATAGAGCATCAAGAGCTGTCTATGTTTTGCAACGATCATGACCCCAGATGGGCAGGAGACAGCACAACTGGTGAAGAAAAAGGAATCAGGAGTGGCGGTCGTCATTAGTCCTGTTTGCCAGGATGGCAGTTCCCGGTTTCTTTATGTGTGGGCCCATATGATTGGTTCGGGCCAACGAGTTGTAAACAAAAGAAAGATGTGACACTCTCAGACTGGAGCAGTTAATTGCTGGTGTGAGAGCCTCCAGAGCACTTGAGCTGATGGCAGCTCCCTCAGCAAGGGTCCCTGGGCACCTCCTAAGTGTGTGTGTACTATATACATGTACTACCATAATTAACTAATACCTCAAGGTCCCGAGGGTGACGTTCATTTCTAATAAAAATGAATATAAACCCCCGTTTCAAAAAATGTTTCTGATAATTTCTTCTTTTTTTGCCAATGTCTTGTCAGATCTGATTAGATCATCGTTGTTTTACTGCATAACGTAGCAGATGCAGGACTCATATTGGGAGCAGAAATGTCAGTTCTGCCTCTTTCTTATTGCTCACTCAGGCTTCTATTATTGCTGTTAACGTCAAACCACAGGAATCCTTTTAAACCATTTGTCTATTTAATGAGGGCTATTTTAGTTAAAACTAGATAACATAATCTCTAACTCAATAAAAGCTGAAAATTATGGGAAAACAAAAAAAGTGCATTGACAAGCGAGGACACCACGTTAACCCCTCTGGATGTGGGATCCCCATTTTTGCCTCTGGGTCTCTCTGGACAATATACAGTTCAGAACCATCCAACATGCGGGCCAAGTAAGGGCTCCGGTGTCATTAAAGTATTAAATAACGCTAAATGTAATTTCTTTGTTACTTTTTTTAAATTATAAAATATAAATATTGAATTTTTATTGATGCGAAGACATGCATTTTTTCACATTTTAATATCTCTGAAATTAAAATGGATCTTACAATCCTTAGTATGTCATAGTTTAAATGGTAGCTTTTTAAAACTTTTCTTAATGTACATAAAATGATGGTAATCGGTGGCATCCTCGGTAAATAAAATATGACACATAGGAATTCTAGAATTATCTTCTCTCCACCTGAATGGATTGTTTTGTGATCTCTTTTAGAGACCACTGCTCTACAGTCTTGCTACTCAAAGTGTGTTTTCTGGACCAGCATTGGGAGCATCACCTGGGAGTCTGTTAGAAAAGCAGACTCCCTGCTCCCACCCCCAGACCTCCTCAACCACATCTGCATTTTAACAAGATCTCCAGGAATCCGTGCGCATATTAAGGTTTGAGAAGCCCTGCTCTAGAGGTGTTGAAATTTGAGACTCTTCCAGGGGGAGCTTATACTGTACGTGGTGAGAGCAGACACACTTCAAAGGCAAGTGCCTTATCTACCCAGCTAATGTCTACTCTTTTAAGACTCAGCTCTGGGGCATCTCCTCAGTGGTGTGCTGGTAAATGTTTAACAACTGGCTCTCAGGAAAGAAAACAAAACTGATTTGTATTATTTGCCAGTTTCCGTGGTATAAATATTCCTCCCATGCCTGATTTCAAGCTACCAGTGGTTGTTTTGGGTAGCATTCCTGGAAATTTGACAATCAGCTGTCTAGAGCCAGTACAAACCAGCTGCAGCACCTTCCTCCAAAAAGTCCTTCCTGACCACTCCTCCTCTCCCTTTTCCAAGGCTGGATAAGAACTGCCCCACCTGCACATATCTCCTTCAAGACAGAACCACATTGTGCTACTTAATATTATCCAGTGTCTGTGTGGTAGGCAGAATTATGGCTCCCCCAAAGATGGCCGTGTCCTAATCCCCAGTATTTGTAAATACGTTATGCTATTTTACCAAACAGCTGACCTTGAGATGGAAAGATTATCCTGGATTATCTGGGTGGATTGAAGACAATCACAAGGGTCCTCATAAATCAAAGAGAAAACTGGAGAGTTGGAGTGATGGAATGTGAGAAAGACACGATCAGAGTAGACGGACGGAGTCACGGGCCAAGGACTCCCCGAGAGTCTCCAGAAAGGAACGTGCCTTGCCGACACCTTGATTTGAGTGCGACTGATTTAGTGAGATTTCTTTTGAACCTCTGACCTCCAGAACTGTAGCAAGACTGTGTTGTTTTGAATAACTAAGTTTGAGGCAATTTGTTACAGCAGCCATAGAAAACTAATACAATCTATCTCTCCCTATAGATCAGTGGTTCTTAATCTTGCCTACACATTGGAATCACTGAGAATATTTAAAAATTACAGATGCTGATTTCATCATGGCATGCTCATTAGGTTTTTGTTTTTTGGTGAGGAAGATTGGCTCTGAGCTAACATCTGTGCTCATCTTCTTCTATTTTGTATGTGAGACGCCACCACAGCATGGCTTGATGAGCGGTGCGTCAGTCCCCACCTGGGATTTGAACCTGGGATCCCCAGGGTGCTGAAGCAAAGTGTGCAAATTTAACCACTATGCCACCAGATTGGCCCCTCATTAGGATTTTTAAAATATATTTTTTAATTTTTTTTTTCAAATTTTTATTTTTTTAATTTTTCCCCCAAAGCCCCAGTAGATAGTTGTATGTCATAGCTGCATATCCTTCTGGTTGCTGTATGTGGGACGCAGCCTCAGCATGGCCAGAGAAGCAGTGAGTCGGTGCGCACCCGGGATCCAAACCTGGGCCGCCAACAGCGGAGTGCGCGCACTTAACCGCTAAGCCAAGGGGCGGCCCTCATTAGGATTTTTAAAAGCATCCCAGAGGGCATGAGGGAGCATGGGGCTCCTGATTCCACCAGCTGAGAACTTGTTAGAAATGCAGAATTTCGGGCCCTAACTCAGGCCTACAGAATCAAAATCTGCATTTTAACAAGGTCCCCAGGTGACTTGAGTGAACGTTAAATTTGAGGGGCACCACTCTAGCTCGTGAGCATTTGGAAGACAGAGGCTGTGCTCCTGACCTGGTACCCCCAGCACCCCGCACAGTGCCTGGCACAGAGGGGGCACTCAGTACATATTACGTGAGTGGATAACTGAGTTCTGAACAACAGAAAGCTTGAATGCTAGAGCGATATAGGAAGAAACCGATGGTTTCAGAAAGATCTAAGATGATGGTTTTCAAACTTTTTTTTAAGTAGAAGAGCTTTTTTCTTCTAACAGAAGTCATATGTAGAACTTGAATATATAAGACAGATAAAAGTGATGCCAATAGATTCCCCGCTCAGCCTCTCCCCTGGCCTCTGGGACCCCTCCATGGGTGGTACCCTGGAGCTCAGAGGACACAGCAGGACACTCTGGCTAGAGGAGAGGACAGCAGGGGCCTAAACAGGATGCAGGGTACAGAAGGTCCAGAGCAAGAGCAGGCCAGGTGGCAGTGTGACGCATAGCAAGTGTCACTTCCAAGGGGTAGTTGTACAGATAAAAAGCAGGGCAAGTTCACTGCACTCGAAGGTGTCAGGCCTAATAGATCAAATAGGCCCTGTGCAAAGTAAGCTAAGGTCCAGGTGCAGAGGTGACGAGTGGGCAGGGGGAGGAAGACAGCTGCAGAGCCCCCAACATCCAGACAGGGCTCAGACAAGGCAAGAGGGGACAGGCAGTCCTGCGTGCCCACCATCCGCTGGTGTTTCCATTCATCTGTCATTCTGTTCCAGATTCAAAGTCCAGGAAAAGAGAATCTAATTGACATGACTTGGGATCATGCCCTCCTCGGCTGGGGGAGGACAAGTCACCTCCATTTACAATCCTATCAAAACTGTACCCAGAAGGAAAGAAGTAATTCCCCCAAAGAAAATCTAAGTGCTGATAGGAATGAGCAGTCAAAAACAGCATGTGCCCATCATGGGCAAGTAGTGTTATTTCCATTTTTCAGATAAGAAATTGAGGTTCAGGTTGGTTGGAAAACTTGCCCCATGTTGGCATAGAGAGTAAGTGCTGGCCCTAGGCTTTGAACCCCGAGTGGTCTCGTGCTGGTGCTCTTTGCAGGACAGCATGTTGTCTGGTAAGAGTCTAGCTCCGGGGACTGAGGCATGGGGACAGAGCAGGACCAGCAGCAGGACTAGGGTGACCCAGGAGTCCCTGTGCTCGCTCTGCCAGGACAGGATAGGTGCCGAGCCTGCATGGGGAGGACAGTGCTGAATGGGGACAGTAGGGAGGAGCCAGTAAGTCAGCACAAGTCTAGGAGGACAGTCCCCCCCCACCAGGTAACCCTGCTGATCCTAGGGGCTGCTGCCCTCTACTCCCAATTTAAATATCTGTATTAGTTGGCCAGGGCTTCCATAAGAAAATATCACAGACTGGGTGGCTTAAACAACAGAAATGTATTGTCTTACAGTTCTGGAGGCTAGAAGTCCAAAATCAAGTGTCTGTAGCCTGGTTCCTTCTGTGGGCTGTGAGGAAATGATCTGTCCCAGCCCTCTCCTCTTGGTTGTACATGGCCATCTCTTCCCTATGTCTCTTCACATCGTCTTCCCTCTATGAGTGTCTCTGAGTCCAAATTTCCGCTTTTTATAAGGATACCAGTCATATTGGTTTAGGGCCCACTCTAATGATCTCATTTTAACTTGATTACCTCTCTAAACACAATATTTTCAAATAAAGTCACATTCTGAGGTACTAGGGGTTAGGATCTCTGAGGGGAACAGAATTCAACCCACAACAGCCCCCTTTTTGGCACCAGGAGAAAATTCCTGGCTGTTGTATGTTCCTCCTTGACTCAAGGTGGGACTGTTCACAGGACGTGTTATTCCCAGAAGTTTTTGGAACATCAGCTGTGTGCCTGGCAGTGAATTCCAGCCCTCGCAGAACTCACAGGCTGGTGAGGGAAAAGGACTTGTAAATGGACTATTCTACAAGGCATTTGGAGGCATGGTAGATGCGGTGTAAAAGAGCAGTGAAGAGCCCAGAATCTGTGACCAGATTGCATTTGAATTCTAGCCCTGCCACGTACATGCTGTGTGACCCTGAGCTTGTTGCCCAGCCTTTCTGTGCCTTTGTTTTCTCATCTATAAAATAGGCATAATAATAGTAACTACCTTATTGGTTGTTATGAGGATTCAATGAGTAAACATTCCTAAAAGTGCTAGCAAGTGCTATGTAAGTGTTTGTTAAACAAAACTGTTAAAGGTAAACCCAGGGTACCAAGGAAACAGAGGAGAGATACCTAACCCACTTAGAACTTTAAGGGACAGTCAGGAACGCTTCCTGGGTCCTGCGGTTGTCAACTGATGGAGGCTGCCGAGGAGGACGAAAGGCCAGGGTCTCCAGGGGGCATCTGCAGCACATTAGAGGAGGTAGGGGGGTGATGAAATGGGGGCTTCAGCTCCTCTAGAGTGTGTCCCCCACTCTTCCTCCAGGCACAGCAGGAGATGGCTGGGCCAGCTAAGCCACAGTCATTTCTTGGAAGAGAAACGTCAACAGAGACAGCACAGCCCCATCTGAGCCCCGCGTGGAGCTCCCACCACCTAGAAGCAGGATGGGCCTCTCTCCTGTTCACGCACAGGTCAGTGCAAGACTTTAATCCCAGTCCAGCTGCCTGTGGGTACCAAGCGTACATCTGCTTTGCCTCTACACAGAAGTCTGTGTACATCCAAGGGATTAAACAAATTAGCAGCTAAGACTGATTAGAAAGCCAACACTTCTTTAACCCTATCCCAACCACCACCACCTCCCACCACCAAAATTGTTTTTAATCATCTCACAGGCCTTCTACAGTCATCCAGTCATCTCTAGATAAACTGCAGTTTAAAAAATTGTCCATGCCCCAACGACCCCATCCCCAAGGGTTGGATAATTAAACGCAACCTGATTCCTAGAGATTGCAACTAGAGCCACCTTTGATGGGAGCCTCACGAGCACTAATGAGCTCCTTTGCTGACAGGTGGAGAGAGGGCCACAGACACAGGAGTCAGAGGCACCGTCTGCAAACTGGAGGGAGCAGATGTCATTTAAAAGGCTTCTCTCTGGGGTCTGCAATCAGCAACCAAAGCCAGGGGCCCACATATGACCAGGCCACTCCTGAATCTCTTGATCCCTGCAGAGCCACTGTTACCTCTCTCTTCCAGAGTGCTCTGAGGAGGATCACTCCGATATTGAGATCTCTCATAATTTCCATTTCTCTGCTTGTTTAGAATTTGTTTCTTCACTGTGCATTCAGTGAACTTGGGAAGTTGGTTAGCAGGGACAGTGGCCCCCACCCGGCCTCCACCCATTATTTACAAGGAGGTAACACACTGAGAAAGGCCTTCCAGCCTGAGGGTTGTTTCCTCTTGAGATGTCACATGTACTACAGGCCTTAATGAGGCCGATGTGCAGTGAATAAGAAAATTAGTTTCTTGCTGCGTGTCATTATTGGTGAACGCTTGCCTATTGATACACTGAAACTGCAAGGGAGCAGCCCATTAAGCTTAGATCGAGAGGTAACCACACTCCGGAGTAAGGTGGGGGGAAGAGTTTGTGTGGGAATCAAATTTGCCAGACCACTGGAATCCCCAAACGTGCTGCTCCTTGCTGTCTCCTTGCTGTCCATCTCAGACAGGAGCGGGTAATGTATCAGAGAGTGAAGCGGAATTGCATTAAAGCAATGACGCACAAAATGATTGAGCTTAACATTCCTTCTCTCCTTTGCTGGAAGCGTCTCAAGAGCGAGGGGTGTGTCTTGTTTTTCCAAAGCTAGCCTCCCACCTGATGTCCTGCTCTATTTCTATTCGCACTAAAGTGGTTTCAGGGCTGAGGCAGAAACTGCGATGGCCAAGAGAGAAGGCGAGAAGTGGTAGAGATGGCAGCGACTGAGAATAATACGGTTACTTCCGTTTATTGAGCCCTTACTCAGGGTAGGCACAGTGTTAAGCACAGCCCCCCAGGGAGTGCAGCTTTCTAAGAATCCCAGCCAGGTCCTTTCTCCTCTGAGTGGGGAAGGGGAACGAGCCAGGCGGCAATGCCCAGACGCCCTGCTGCAAGCGGCGGGGGAGCTGTGGAACCCTTTTGTGCCCATACACATACATTAGGATGCTTTAAGTTAATATTCACAGCCACCTTCAGGGGTAGGAACTATTATTCCCAATTTACACATGAGGAAACTGAAACCCAGGGAAGTCAATGGATTTGATGAACAGCTGGTGAACGGTAGAGCTTGGATTCAAACCCAGCTCTGTCTGTCTCCAAAGCTGGCACGCTCAAGTCTCTCCCCCCAGATATCCATTTAGGGGAGGCCCAAACACAAATAAAGGGTCTGGTAGCTGGAGTGCAGAAAAACACAGACTCTAGGCATGTGCTCCCCTGAGGGTTAGCTGGAGCTCCATAACCTTCTCTGCTGGTCCAGGAAGCTAATCATTATGCAAGTGTGTGAGAACTATACTATTGTATCTGTTCTATTCAAAAAGTAAATAATTCCCCAAATTGGGTGCTTTAAGTATTATTAGTATCAAATTATTTGCAACACCCTTCATAACTGATTGTAGCATAAGTCTCAGTGGTTCTCAAAGGAAGTGGTGCCTCAGAAGCAGATTCCTGGCCCCCACCCCAGATTCTGATCTGGTCTGTCTGGGGTAAGCCTCAGAAACCTGAGTATTAAACAAATTTCCCAAGAGATTCTGAAGCCAATTGGCCCATAGGCCCCACTCAGAGGGCCCTGCTTAGAGTGTGCTGGATCTTCTCTCTCAAGTCATGGGGTTGTTTGGGAGGTCCCTAAGACCAGAGTCCAGAGTCCTGGGTTCTAATCTCAGCCAGCTGCTCCCCAGCTGTGTGGCCTTAGGCTGATCTCTCTGGTCTCAGTTTCCTCCCTGGGCACCGGACTAGATGATCTCTAAGAGTAAAAGCTTCTGAGGCAGGGTCCCAATCCAGCCCATCAGGAGTGGAGCTGTGTGCTTTCTTAAAGGTAGAGACGAGGGAAGGGAGCTGGAGAGCAGGTAAGGAGGGAAGATGGTTAGTGGGCAGACGTGGTCCTGCCATCCAGTGAGCAAGGCCCCGTGGACAGGGCTGCAGCAAGATGCTTCAGAGTAGTTGAGTCACCACACCTGTATACAGCCCAGCCGGAGGAGAGGCTGACTCACTGGTGCCCCATCGCTTCTGCAGACAGAGTTCAGGTAAAACGCTTCTAGACCATATGGGTCCTGGAAAGGGATTCCTTGCAGAGGGAAAGCACTTAGGTGGGAGTCAGAAGCCCTGGGTTCTCCTTGCTCTGGCACTAACCCCAGGTCCTTTCCTGCGCTCCTTCACTTCTTTGGGTCTCAGGGCCAGCCAACCATAAAACAAGGCTCTGGCATTAGACTGATATCCAAGGCCCCTTCTCGGTCTATGATTTGACGATTCTGAAGCGTCATTCCCACCCTGCAGACCCTGTGTCTTGTAGATTCTGTCACAGGCACCAAGCTGCTCCATAAACTAAAGGGGAGTGAAGACTGACAGAGGGGGGAAGTATAAGACATTTTATACAAATAACATGTCTAAGCTCAGAATTGCCACTTGAACCTCTGCACACGCTCACAATTAATGTGCCGTTACTGCTCAACAGCCTGTTCCTAACACTGCGGTCGGAATCACTTTGCTTACGTAGGGAGGGGGCAAAGCGCAGCACCAGCTGTGCCTGTGAACATGGCTTCAAGCTGGAAGTGAGATTGCCTCCATACTGCCCTTAATGGGGCTGCAAAGAACCCAAGGGGACAGAGACAATGCAGGAGAGAGGGGAGGGTGGGAAGAGGGCAGGAGTGACACTTTCATCTTGGTTCACTGGTCTCGTCCCTTCCCAGGCTCCTTAGCCAGCTGTAGAGGGGGTGGAGGGGACAGTAGGAGCTGTGTGGTGTCAAGACCCCTGTCCTGTGTGCTCAGGGCAAGAGCCATGAGGAAGCAGGAGATCTTCTGTTTATTTAGCATGCACTTGCTGAGGAGCTATGGAAGCGCCAAGCCCTGTGCTAAGAGTAAGGGATGCAGAAATGAGTAAGATCCCCATCCCTCCGAACACCAGCCTTGAACCACGTCTCAGTCCAATTCCCGCCACCAGGAGCTACCTGCAAGGCCCAGCTGGAGGAAGCCTCGCCCGATGGACCCCCTACCCCTGGATAAAGAGGAGCAGTGCAGGCCAGCAGGCAGCGCAAGGTGATGGGGAGGCTCTCATTCCACGGTATCAGGGACATTTCTCCCTGCTCTCCTACTTCTCCTGACGCTGTCCTAATTCAGGTTCTTGTCAGCCCTCACCTAGAGGTTGTAATGGCCTCCTCACAATGGCGAAGCCACGTTCTAACGGCAGGACAAAGGAGATGGTGATTGGGGCCTGTGCTGTGAGTTGATGGGTCAGTGTCTCAGGGTCTTGCATTCACTCCAAGATCTCTAAGTCTTTTTTTTTTTTAATCACAGTGTTAGAAGTAGCCTTGTTAACACACTACTTCCAATTGTGGAGAAGGCACCACATTCAGGAGCTGTGCTGGGAAGAGACCCGCTCCCCCTGCTCCCTCATTCTCCCTCCAATTGTTCTGACTTCCAGGCCTGCTTCCCTTTCATACTCTCAGCTCTGCTAAACTCTCCAGGTAAACCTCTCCAAAGCCCACTTGGATGGGTCACTCTGCTGTTCACAGACCCCTGAGATTCCGGCTGACCCTCAACAATGCTTACTACCACTATTCACAATGTCACTACCACTATTGGCTGTCTGTGACATTCTAGAAGCTCTTCTGGATGTTCTGTGTGCATTACCTCATATAATCTTCACCCTGTCCTATTAGGTAGGAGTATTACTAATCCCATTTTACAGATGGGAAAACTGAGCTTCAAAGAAGCTAAGTTGCCCTAGGCGATAGTGTGAAAGTGGCAGAGCCAGGATTTGACCCCTCAGCCCATGCCTTCCCACTACGCTTCAGTGTCTCTCTGTGATAATGTCACAAACTGGTCCGTGCTGAGTGTCAAAGGCCAGAATCCTTAACTGCTACCTTTTAATGCTATCTAAAGGGGTGTTCTGTGAAACTAGTCCTCGAGATGCTGCACGGAGAAGGGGCTCTAGGTCAAATACATATAGGAGAGGCTTTGCTTTCTGCCTGCCTCCTGAGGTTCACAATGAACAGCAGCCCTGAGAAGGGACCAGTCTCCTTGCATGACAGGACAATGTGTTGAGATAATATTTTACATTTGTTCTCACTCTATTTTTCCTCCCCCAGCCCCTTCTCCCTGAGAAAGTAACCAGCCTTTTGTTTCCTCTTGACTGAGGGGAGATTTGTTCGGGAGGATCTCACTAGCCGCTTGTTGACACACCTTTCCTGCATTTGGTTGGGAGAAATTCTGCTAGACCCTCCTGGGTGGGGGGGTGGGGGAAGTGCTTGTGCCTGATGGAGAGTGGGGTGGGAGACGAGGCAGAGACAGGAGCTGGAAATTCTCCAAGATGAAAAGGGAACACAGGTTGGGGGGAGGGGGGTTCCGAGAGAAGTTGGCCCCAAGGCCAGATGGGAGCTGTGAGGATCTGATAGGGGCCCATGGGGAAGCCAGCTCCAGGTTCTGAGGCTCTGGCCTGAGTTAAGTTCCCCACATCCAAGCCCGGCACAGGCACAGCAGACCCACCGCCCCTCACGTGGGCATGGGCTCCTGCACCAAGAGCCCTTTGTGGATGCTGCTCCATCCTGAGCCCTAAGGGTCCTGCTCTGTGTCATACCTCAGGACATTGTCATAACCCTGAGGGAGGAGAGCAGGATCAGGAGGAGCTCTCAGTGACAATAGGGTGAATTTTCTATTAGCCTGGTGGATTGGAGGCTCAGGTTCAGAGTCAATTAGATTTTTAAGAAAAAAAATGTAACTCAACAGTTCTTGCACATCTAAGGTAGAATTTTAATTCTTGCCCTTTTAACTTGATAGCTCTTGATTTGTCCACAGAAATCTTTTTAAACATGCAAAATCTATATTAACAACCATTGGAATTGTTGGTTATTGGATCACATTTTGGGAAATTCTGACTTCAGAACATTAGCCTCCACATCTAGGACTTCACTTCCCAGGAATAATGAGCCAACCCTACCAGGTAAGAAGGACAAGAGGGGTAGAGAGAAGGAGGGGAGAGCGGGAGAGGGAGAAAGCGCAAGCCAGGGAGTGGGGCGGGTGGAGAGGGATTGAGTTAGAGAACAATGGGGAGAGAAGGACAGAGAAGAGAGGAGGGGGAGAGATTGGAGGAGAGGGGAGGGAGAGGAGAGTCCACTGCGGGAGCAGGGGGCACTTGGCCACGCTGCTCAGAACACCCGGGCCAGGGCAGCACCCCACCTCACCTGGGAGTGAAGCAGATCCTAGCGGGTTGCAACACCAGATGGGCAAGAAGGAGGAGGGGCTGGATGTACAGCTGAGAAGAGGCCCAGCTCAGTTGTGAGGGCAGAATCCTTTCAGAGAGGCGCCCTGGTGCTGATGAGAGTGCATTATGGAACTGAGGACTTCCCCTAGCTGGAACGAGGAGCTGGGGCTAGAGACTCAGCTGGGGCCAAGTCCTTAAGGGCAGGAGAGGCAGTGCCTGGCTTCTCTCTGCTTGTCCAAAGGCAAAGCTGACAACGCGTGCCTTCCGGGAGCTCCCCTCCCTCTCTGCCCCTTTCCTTCTTCAGAATGACTCCTCCCACCTCCCTTCCAGGCACCTTCAGAGAAGATGTCTAATAAACCCATCCTCACTAATTGTCTTAATCTGTTACCTCTCCAAAAAGTATGAGAATGTGGGAAAAGAGCAAGGAAAATATCTCTGATTGTGGAATATTCATTTACATTGCCTAAACAGTGGGAAAGATGCTTAAAAAGGAAAGAGATTGAGGATTGTGGCCAAATTCCCTCTGTTTTTGCTTAGGGCAAGATAGATGACTAAGCTAAAAATGCAAACTCTGACCATGAAGCTGAATGGCAAAGTGAATTGGGAATCGGGAGACTAGATATAGACCTGCCTTGGCCAGTTGGCTGTGGGACCTGAGGCTGGTCGTAGACCCAATGCGCCTTCTGTCCACAGGGGATGGGACTGAAGGGTTCAATCCAGACATTTCCTTCTGTAGGGTACCTCCCAGCTCTAACATTCTATAGTTTCACAAATGGAGTTTAACATAAAAATCAAGTGAAATTATAACTGCATCAACCCAGTGCAGATATAAGACGCCCATAATTGTTACTGAGCTATGTAAATAAATAGTCAGCAGTTCATTCAAAGAGCTATACCTAGTGGTACTTTTGCCTCCAGAACAAGTGTTTCTGGGGTCACATGCACATTCACGGAGCAAGGAGAGAGGAGAAAGAAGAGTCTGTGTGCTCTGCCCGCCCCCCAACCCTCCCCAACACACACACACACACACACACAGGAGGAGGAGCTTGCTGGCTTTTACCGGCCTTAGGGCTGATGACTGAGGCCCAGCCTCCCCCAACCTTGTCCTGCGGGAGGAAGATGTGACACCACGACCCAGCCTTATGTCCCTTTACAGGTATTATTCCCACAACAACCTTGAGGTAGTATACTAGTCAAGACTTCTGGTTACAAATGTCAGAAACCCAACTCAGACTAGTTTCAATAAACAAGGGAATTTATTGGCTCAGATAATTGGCAAATCCAGGGGTACATCTGTTTTCAGATACAGCTGAAACCAGAAATCAAGTGATTTCATTAGGGCTCTCTCTTTTATAACCTCTGCTTATTCTGCTTGGCTTCACTCTTTGGACAGCCTATTCCTATGTGGTAGGATAGATGGCTACCACACCTCCATACTCCTATCCTCCTAGCTAGCAGCTCCAGCAGAAAAAAATCTTTCTTTCTTAATAGCCCAGCCAAAAAGATCCAATTGGCCAGTTTGAGTCATATGCTCCTCCCTGAATGAAACTGTGTGGCCAGAGGGGTGAAATTCTGAGTAGACAGACCTGGGTCACACACCACGCCTGTGACCTGGAGGACGAAGTGGGAGTCAGCCCCACTTGAACCCCTGGAGTGGGTTACCTACAAGAAAAAAGAGTAAAGAAGGAATTCTAGACAGGTGAAAACATCAGATTTCTTCAAATAGATTGTTTTTAAGCCCATTTTACAGAAGAGAAAATTGAGGATCATATTTGTTATGTAACTTACCTAAGTTTAGAAAATTAGAGTCACAGAGCTTGGACTTGCAGCCACATTTGTCTGCCTCTGAAGGGCATGTTTTAACCCCTAAACTCTACTAACTAAGCGGTCCCAGCATCACCAGGAGCTCCATTATCCAACTCCAAATACTCGGGCTTGTCATCCAAGGGTCCCGTAATAGCCGAGGTTGCAAGTTCGAGACCCCTGGACCCTCAAGGAGCTTGCTGCTCTCTCCATTTCTCTTCCTCTACCTTTCCCCAGTTGGAAGGAAGGAACTAGGGAACCACAAATACGCCTCTCATTACCCCTTCCAAGGCTGAATACACAATATGTGGAATGGGCCCAGCGTCACCATTTAAGACAAAAGTTCTCAACCACAGTGCGTTCACACTGGTGATGTGAATCATTTGTAAGATGTCTTGCAAGTGATTTGTTTTATTAATAGTTAAAATACTGGAGTTTGCAAATGATTTACCTTTTTAAAAACACAAAGCAGAGAAAATTCAAGGTTATCCCTGTAACAACACCCATCGCATTCACCTGTATTCCTTGCTTCCTTGAGTGGGAGAGAGGTGAAGTTGAAGTGAGCAGGCATGATTTTGTCATTGCCCTGCACTGGCTGTGGGAGATTTTCTTGCTTGTGTGGCCTACCAGAAAAAGGGTTGGGAATCGTTGATTTAAGGGAGGACTTCCGCCCACAAATACCTTCTCAATACCTACTTTCAATTCCCCCAAGCAAAGATATATTGGTTTTAAAAGCTAAAGCGTTTAAAGTGTTCGACAGTTACTTGCATATTATTGTGAATTGTAGAATACCCTTGTTCAAGATTAAAGTATTCTGGAGATCCTAGATGAATGGAGACATTTCTGAGTACTTTCAGATAATAAAAACTTCTGAAGGACTAAAGAAAAAAGCCAAACTTTAAAGTGGAGCTTTAAATAGAGTTGAAACCTTAGAGTTAATAGATAATTTTATGCAAAATAACTTTCACACTAGCAAGCAGCTTCCAGAGTGAGTGACAAAGTAGGCAGCAAATTTTTTTTGCCATTGTGGCAAAGTGGAGCTTTTTCCTTTCAGTTCTTTTTTCTTTCTGGATATTTTTAATGTACTTGTAGTGTAAGAGAGAGCTCGATTGTACACCCATGTTCATAGCAGCGTTATTCACAATAGCCAAGAGGTGGAAGCACCCCAAATGTCCACTGATGGATGATGAATGAATGGATAAAGAAAATGTGGTATATATACACAATGGAATATTATTCAGCCTTAAAAAGGAAGGAAATCCTGTCACGTGCTACAACATGGATGAACCTTGCAGATAGTATACTAAATAAAATAAGCCAGTCACAGAAAGGCAAACACTGTATGATTTCACTTGTATGAGGTGCCTCAAGTAGTCAAATTCATAGAAACAGAGAGGAGAATGGTGGCTGCAGGGGCTGGAGGGAGGGGGAGGTGGGGGAGTTGTTGTTTAATGGGTGTAGAGTTTCATTGTTGCAAGATGAAAATGTTCTAGACAGCTCTTGCACAACAATGTGATTATAGTTGATGCTACAGAACTGTACACTTAAAAACTGTTAAGAGGGGGGCCGGCCTGGTGGTGTGGTGGTCAAAAGCATGCGCTCTGCTGCAGCAGCCCAGGGTTCTCAGGTTCAGATCCCAGGCCCGCACCGACACACCACTTGTCAAACCATGCTGTGGCGGTGTCCCGTATAAAGTAGAGGCAGATGGGCACAGATGTTAGCCCCAGGCCAATCTTCCTCGGCAAAAAGAGGAGGATTGGCATCAGCTGTTAGCTCAAGGCTGATCTTCCTCACACACACAAAAAAATGGTTAAGATGGTAAATTTTATGGTACGTATTTTCTGCACATTTTTTTAAACATGAAAAGAAAAAAAACAAAAAGCCAGAAAACTAGGGTTGAGCTATTCAGTCCTTTGAAACAAACAAACAAAAAGGGAGGGAGGAAGAGGCAGTAATTGGTCCCAGAACCTAATTCTAGGAACCTTTGGAAATCAAAAGTGACAGTGATTTCCTCTCTGGTAGAATAAATGTCAAAAGAAAAATTTACCTGCAGCAATTTATTTCAAAAAAGGAGCACTCAGAAGTAGGAAGAAGAGGAGAGAGCAAGGGAAGAATGAGTAATGAGAAGCAAAGCTACAAGATGTAGTCTAAAAAAAAAATTGTTTTCAATAATACACACAAAAATAACGCAGCAATGCCATACCTAGCATTGTACAAAGTATAAAAGTGTTGCCACAGCTGTCACAAAAGCCCTTCATGCGCTGGCAGGGAAGGAGGGCTTATGACATTGAAATACAATCTCACCAATCATAATGGTGAGGCTTTTAGAGTTTAACCAGATTGCTTTCCCCACACGTAGCAGAAGAAAATAGAATGGAGATAAAGAATAATTTGAAGGCATGGAAGCCTATGAAGATAAACCAGCCAAAGCCAGGGGTTCTGGGTAGTCAAGGGTGGTTTGTGCAGATGAGCGTGAAGGGAGTGTTACTGGCAGACTGGAGGAAGCAGGGCATTGAAAGGAAGGTGAGAAGACAGCCAAAGACAAATTTTATCAGTAGGAAAAAAAATTGCTGAAAGTTGGTTTTGCTTTCTCCCTTCCTAGAAACGAAATAGCTTTTACTTAGGTTTTATGAGTCCTTGCCTTCTTCCCACTCTAACCCCACGGACACTAGAGGGTTGAGACAAGGCAAAGACAAACCGCCCTGGGGAGCTGGCCCAGAAACAGTGCTGGAGCTCCCAGGGAGGGCCCGAGGCTGGCCGCAAGGCGCAAGCAGGAGCATGCTGGGTTACTGATGCCATGAGGTGGTGTACACAGAGGCAGCTTGGTGGAAACTCTGTCACGCAGATGGCTACAAGAAAGCCAGCCTGGCCAGCAGCCACACATCATGTCATTATAATGTGCAGCCCTTAGGGACCGGGAGAAGGCTGGCTGAAGGAGGCTGGTTACTTGCCCTGCCCACTCTGGACACCAGGATCCCGTCAGCAGTGGTTAGGTAGGGCTCCTCTCCCAGTCAGATTCCATTTATGAAGATCCTTGGAAGTGTTCTTTAATTTAGACTTCAATAAAGATAAGACCGATATTTGAGAATGGCTGAGTCTCACATTATGTAATGAGAACTACCTAAAATTTACTGTACTGTGAACTTGGGAAAACTGCAGCTGGGTTCTGATGTTGACTTCCACTCCTTCCGCAGTAAACAACTGATGAGTCCGTTGATTTTATGTTATCCAGGTCTAGTTGATCTGGTTCTTCCATTCCACCTAATTCTTGGCTCCTACTGGTCCCGGTTCAGGTAATTGTTTCTTGTATCGAGGCTCTTGTTGCTAATTGCAGAGAATTCCCAATCTCTATATCTGTAATGTCTCAAAGTTCTGATTTTAAATAACAAAGGCCGTATTAATTGATATCCAGGGAAGTTGTCTTTTCCAATGTGTTCCGCAAAATGCCTACTGTCAGTTATTTATAACCCACAAATGGCTCCTTTCTCTACTGGCAATGTGTTCTTCTGCTCCATCATTAGCATCTGCTTGCCTCTGCTTAGCTGCCTCTGTGGTGGGCTGGGTTGAAAACTGGCTCCTTTTGTCAGAAGAATTACTTCCGGACTGAATCTGATCTTCCCTCTCCGGCAAGAAATATGGATTTTAGGATACTTTTTGAACAACCCTATTCAATATCCCCCTTTGGCTTCAGATGGTTTAGAGTTTTATTCATTATGTGTCTGTGTAGATGAGGTCAAGAGGTAGATGAGGGCAAGAACTTGAAGACTGGGCCACCGTGTGTGGATGCGAGTTTACACACTGTGCAAAGGTGCCCAGCCAAGGAGGCAAGTAGTGCTGAATTCCAGTCCTGCAGGAAGGATGCCTTTTCTTTGAGTGAAGGCAATAGCTTTCCACCAAGCCGTATGCTAGTGGAGTGTGTCCACACAGAAAGGGTATCCTTTTAGAATTTACACACTTCATAGGCTGGCAGCAGCCTTCCCTGAAACAGATGCTGTGGAATGAGGAAATTGGGTTTTTAGGGAGCCTAAAGAAAAGTTTACCAGGATTGTGAATGGAGGAAAAGTCAGCAGGATCATCTCCTAAATGGAAGACAACAATGTTCAGTCAAAAGACCAAAGATTAAGAGTCTAAAACTTTGTTGCCTAGAGGACTTTCCACTGGGACATGTATCACTTTCCCAGTCTAACTCCTTTTTCCTCTCTCCCTACACTATTTCAGAAAAGTCAGAGCTGATTTTTCTATGTGAAATTGGGAAGAAGAGAGCTGAGATAATGCAACAAATACCACAGAGCATAGTAGCCACTTCAAAGATGCATTAGATGCCATAACCCCACATAATGCCAAGTTACCCACTTGGCCAGTGAGGTAACTCGCAGGACTGACTACATTCAGCCACAGTGCTGGTGGCTGGGGGCCCAACGCTGCAGGCTGACGCGCAGCAAAGAGAGCTTTCTTCAGTATGGTGATGTCTGCTCTCAAATCTTGCTTCTCCAGGCTTCCCTTTCATTCCTTCATCTTTTGCTGCTTATGTTCTGTGCTCTGGAATTCTCACCGCCTCCCAGACACTGTGGTTTGCTTTGATTGATGCTCTTTGTTCTTTGTGTAAGTGGAGTACTGCTGAACAGAATAACATCGTCTCCAGCCAACTCTAGTCCCTCCTTTTGTTCCTACATTCACTGCTCAGGCATAGCAGAAAATGTAGAAACAATATTTCTGAGCACCTACTACATTCCAGGCATGATAGATGCTTCTAGGAACTAGGAATACAGAGGTGATCAAAACAGCCAAAAATCGGCGCCGACCCTGTGGCGCAAGCGGTTAAGTGCGCGTGCTCCGCTGCGGCGGCCCGGGGTTCGGATCCCGGGTGCGCACCGACACACTGCTTGGTAAGCCATGCTGTGGCGGTGTCCCATATAAAGTGGAGGAAGATGGGCACCGATGTTAGCCCAGGGCCGTCTTCCTCAGCAAAAAAAAAAAAAAAAGAGGAGGATTGGCGGATGTTAGCTCAGGGCTGATCTCCTCACAAAAAAAAAAAAAAAAAAACCAGCCAAAAATCCTTGCTCATGTGAGGCCTACCTTCTAGAGCTGCTGGGATAGGGGAGAGATGGGCAATAAATAAAACAAGTAAATACAATGTGTAGTATGTCAAATGGTGACACGTGTTAAAGAGAAAAATAAAGCAGAAGAGCGTGGGGTTGGGGGGGGTTGCCATCTTCTAAAGGGTGGCCAAGAAGGCCCTCAATGAGAAGATGACGGGTAACTAAAGATCTTCAGGAGGTGAGTGAGCCTTGACATATCTGAGGGAAGAACTCACGGTGATTCTTTTGTAATTCTCACACTTCTGATTTGCTACTCCAGGTTTATATTTTACTAACTCATACCAAGTGCATTTATAACAGTTGCTATGTAACAAATCACCCCAAAACTTAGTGACTTAAACCAATGAATTTTTATTATCTCGCAGTTGCTGTGGGTCCGGAATCTGAGCGTGGCTTGGCTGGGTGCCTCTGGCTCAGGGTCCCTGTCAAGGCTGCAGTGAAGGTCTCGGCTGGGGCTGCAGTCATCCTCAGGCTCAGCTGGAAGAGCACCCACTTCCAAGATCACTGAGGAGGCTGTTGGCAGGTGTCAGGTCCTTACTGGCTGTTAGCTGGAGATACCAGCTCCTTCCCTCTTGGAGCTCACAACAGAGCAAGCCAACAAGAGTGTGAGCAAGACAGAAGTCACAGTCTTTTTATAACCTAATCTTCGATGTGATATTCCATCATCTTTGCCTTATTATATCCAATGGAAGTGAGTCATTAGGTCCAGCCCATATTCAAGGGGAAGGGATTACAGAAGGGTGAGAAAACCAGGAGGCAAGGATCATTGAAGGCATCTTAGAGGTTGCCTACCACCCCAAGAGTAGAACACAGGCGTACACTTACTTTGATAGTCACCTGGACTAATCTTCCCATCAATTCTCCCTGTAGCAGCCAGCGTGGTCCTTATAAAATGTAGGTGAGAACATATTACTTACCTCTGCAATCCCTCCATCACATCTTAGAGCAACACCTGCATTTCAGGTCCTGGCCTCTGCCTCGCTCTCCCACTCCGTCCCACCCCCACTTGACTCATGCTGCCCTGGCCACAGGAGCCTTCTTGCTTCTGCTTGAATATGCCCAACCCATTTCCGCCCTTTGCACCAGCGGTTCCTCCTGCCTCGAACCATTCCCACGTGCTTCTTCCTTCCTGTCACTCGGGCCTCTGCTCAGATGTCACCTCCTCAGCGGGGCTGTTTCTGACCACCTCCATCTAAAACATCCTCCATACCTCCTCACTCCCCCTTATTCACGTTATGTTCCTCACTACATATCACTGTCTGAAATTGCAGTCTAGTGTTTGTTTCTTTGTCTGTTGTTCATCCCCTGCCTAGAAGGTAAGATCCGTGAGGGCAGAGATTTTTGTCTGTTTTGTTCACTGCTGTAGTCGCAGTGCCTAGGATTTAGGAGAGTCTCAGTAAATGTTGCCCGGATAAATGAATGTGAATGGCATTTGATGTAAAGATGAAATCATCTCTAACACAGTAATAATATTTTCCACTGGGGGGGTTATCTTACAAACGTAATTACAAACGTAATTCATTTAATCCTACTGAAGCTCCCGCGAGGTAGGTACTATCATTATCCTCATTTTACAGAGGAGGACACCAAGGCATGACAAGACCAGGAAACTTACCAGAGGTCACCCAGGAAATAGAAAAGCTGGGATTTAAACCGAGGGCTGTCTGACCCCACAGCCCACACTATCACCAAGGAGGTACATTGTCTCCCCAGAAACAAACAGCGGGCCACCTGCAGGGCGCAGGCCCCACCACCCAGGATGATAGGCACTGTGAGACTATTTCTAAAACTTCTCCCTGGGAAGCCCTGATGTACAGCCTGGGATAAGAATCTTTTCTCTAAATAATTTTCTCCCTGGGAAGCCCTGATGTACAGCCTGGGATAAAAATCTTTTCTCTAAAGAATTCTATCTCGCACTTCAAGATCCAGTGAAAAATATTAATGCAGTTCCTACCTCAGTCTATAATTTAACAGAACACTTATTTAATCTCAAGTCAGCTATAGGCAAAACTGTGACATTTAGCTTGGGGCTACCCAGACACCCAGCTGAGACTTGGGCAGCCCCAGGTCTCTGCCCTCCTTGCCCACAGTTACTCACGCTGTGGCCTCCTCCCTCAGAGTTCTGTGCTGTCCCTCAGGGACAGTGACAGGATAAGCCAGGGCCACCGCTGACGCAGAGAGCACTTAGCCTCCACTGCTCCTGCTGGCTACAGCCTTAGGAACAAATGAGGATCCCATCTCTCGACTTATCTTCACGTCCTTCTCTGTACAATCGACAGCAACATTGCTGCTATTTGGACCACCCTGCCTCCCAGCATTCCCTGCTCCTGCCACCCTGAATTTCTTTCAGGCCCTGAACTTGTCAAGCTCTCACCTCCTGGAATAGCTCATACTTGTCCTCCACCTGTAAGTGAACATAAGTGAGGCCATTTTGTTACACTAAATGATCCTTTTTGGTTAAAACTCTTCTAGCATGTAATCATTATAAATTATTACAAGTTTTCATGATTTTCTGGTCCTGATCCTGTGCGCATACCTCTGCTGAGGTACTCTGATAGCTTTGCTCTTAACAATCTTAACAATTTTTCCCAAGGAATAAGAAGGCCTCCAGGAAGAAGAAACTCCTGTAGGATACTCATCATCACTGACACAAGAAAAGAACAATGAGGGACCCTGGAGTCCGTCATGCCTGAAGGCCAACATTTCTAAGCCCCCTCCTTACTGCCCATTTTCCCTGTATAACTGCCTCAAGATACTGTAATTCTTTAAGATGGTATTTTTTTTTTTTTGAGACATTGGTCCCCCATCTTCAGATTATGTCAGCTAATCGATTACAAGCTTCCTTTCTCGATCTCTAACTCATTGTAATCAATTGGCTCAGATTGCAGTGAGCAGAGCAAGCCCATTGCTCAGTAACATACCTAGAACAATCTTTCCCTCCTATCACCTGATCAAAGCCTATTCATGATTCTGGTCTCAACGTAAATGCCACTTCCTCCAGGAAGACTTCCCTATCCACCTCACTCTTTGCCTGGGTTAGGTATTTCTCTGCTCTCCTGGTACCCAGGATTTCCTTTCTAATAGGGGACTACCACCTTGGAGTCACAATTACCTGCTACTTCTGTAGAGGATCTCTGAAATCAGGGACCATGCCTGCTGGGCATCTGTTGTTTGTAGCCCAGTATTTATTCCCCCTCCTTTGAGAAACAGTTTATCAAATTTCCTTTAGGAAACCTCCTTCTTCCCCATTTCAGCCATGTGAGCTGGGTGGGATGACATCAATGCCCAGCTCCAGCTGTGGAGCTTAAGCTAACCAGCATCCCTACCTTCATTCTCCCTGTCACAGTGATTGGCTCAGGGTTGACATGTGACTCAGGCTGGTCCAGGCAGACTGAACCTCAGGGCTCTGCCTGGAAATGATGCACCTTGGCCTTTCTTCCCTACTGGACATACAGAGTCCCGGGATACCAGAAGCCATCAAGGACCAGTGGGGGTGAGGCTTAGGGTGGGAGAGTCTGGCCAGCACTGGAGCGAAGCAGAACTAAGAAATGGAGTCCTGGTCACATGACTTGAGCCCCAGGGTCAAGCATTGCCTGGAACTAGAGCTACCTCTAGACTTGCCAGTTACATGGATCAATAAATTCCCTATATATTTAAACCAGTTTCAGGGTTTGTTTTGTTGTTGTTGTTACTTGCAACTAAGAAACATCTTAATTTGAAATTCTGCCTTGTCACCACTATATCCTCAGACCTCATCACAGTGCCTTACGTTTAGTTGTGGGTGAATGAAGAAGTTTCCTTGTTCTGCGTGAGAAATCTGGGACGGGTAACTATGAGGGCTGGCACAAGGCAGGCACGGGAAGCACTCAGCTCTCTCTAGTCTGGTCCCTGAGAAGGCTGGCTCTACTTCTTTCTCCCCTATTCCTACTCAAGGGCTGCTCAGACATCCTTCCCTCAGCTCCCCCGGCCCCTGCAGACCCAGGAGCTCTTCTGTCTGGCTGAGACACAATCCCCAACTCCTGATGCCACTTACAGAATCATCCCTGACTAACTTCATTCAAGCCCCCAGCCTGCCTTACCAGGCCTAGTAACTCAGAGCTGGTTAGGGAACATGGAGTCACTCAAAGCACAGATTTAGAGCACTGTCTACTTGCCTTTTTAAAAAAATCAATTCGTTCTTCTACTCACACTCTGAATCAATTCTGTGCCCTGTCTCATGTCAGCAATCTGTTTCTATTCCTGCTGTTGGAATCACAGAATTTGAGAAAGAAACATAAGGGTCATCTAGTTCAACCCGACTTCCAGGGTACATGCTACCACTACTACATCTCTGACTGAGGTCTAGTCTGCCTTGGCTTAAACACGATCAGAGACCGGCTGCTCCATCCTTTGCAAAGCAGACATATTGTCAGACAGCTCAGATTGTTAGAAAGTTCTTCCTGAAATTGAGCTGGAATCTGCTTGCTTGTCATTCCACCTAGTCCTGGATCTACCATCTGGAGTCCCTGGCATCAGCCTGATCCCTCTCCCACACGGCAGCTATTGGGATATATGAGGACAGCTCACATGCCCCTAAAGTCTGCTTGACTCCAGGCAAAGCATCCCTTGTGCCCTCACCCAGTCCTCAGATGATTTAATCTCCTAATATTGCTCTAGCACCTCAGCCTCTGGATGTGCTCCAATTTGTGATTGTCCTCCTGAAAATATGGTTCATTGAAGCAAATTCAACAGTCTAGATACGGCCTGTCCAGCACCAAGTGTAATAGAACCATCCCACACATTGTTCTGGACTTACCACACCTATTAATGATGACATGTAAGTTTCCAGTGCTGTTTTTAGAGCCTCATCACACTATTGGCTCAATGTAACGTAACCAAGAAAAAAATGCATTGAATTTTCCATATTTGAACATTTGATGTATGGAGTTCTACATCAATATCCCCTAAATCTTATCTTGTCAGTTTTAGACTCTGCAGAATCACTAAGGTGACCATACAATTTATCATCAAAGTCAGAACACTTCTGAGAGTGAAAAGGGTGCTATTACTGCTATTAATAATCACACTGAGACAACAAACATAACCAGGACTGTCCCAGACAAAACTGGACCCAAGGCCACCCTCAGTATTGTGGTTAGGACCACAGAGTCCAGGTTCAAATCCAAGTGCTATCATTTACCAGCTCTGTACTTAATCTCTTGAAGTTTCTGTTTTCCCACCTTGGAAAGGAAGATAATATTCCTACACCAAAGGATTATCATAAGCTTTAAACGAGATCATGTATGAAAAGCATTTAACCCAGACTCTGGCTTACATTAAGTACTCAGAAAATATCACCTGTTATTTTTAGCTTCTCAAGATCTTTTTGAATTTGACCATCTATCTGTCTCAGTATTGTATCATCTTTAAATGTGATAAGTATGGCTTCCACAGCTTTGTCTGAATTATTTCTTAAAATAACCTACATCAGATCCCTGTGCATGTCACTGGTGTTCCCCTTCCAAGTTGATGTAGATGCATTGGTCACTATTCTTTGGATATGGCTGTTAAACCAGCTAATCCAATGCATTAGAGGAAAGGGAGTTCAGTATTAAGAGACTCCACAACAACTCAGAGGCTTAACAGACATACAAATTTACTTCTCTCTCATGTAACAGTCTGGAGAGGCCCCTCTTCAGCAGGAGGCCATCCTCCCACCAACAGTCAGGGACCCAGACTAAGGGCAGCGCTTCCATCTTCAGCGTGCAGCCTCCTCAGTTGCTCTGCTGGTCACCATGCCAGCCAGCGAGGAGGAGAAGAGCTTGGAGGAGCAAGCGGGGGACATTTATGGGCCAGGCCTGGAAGTGGCAGGATCACTTCTGCTCACAAGCCAGTGGAGAGAACTTGGACATAAGGTGCACCTTACAGTATAGAAGGTGGGAAATGCAGTGCAGCTGGGCAGGCAGGGGCTGGGTCTGCTCCTGTCCCTACGAAGAAGGAGAGAGAGGAATTTGGTGGACAGATAGCAATCTCCACCTCAACCACACACGTAATACGGTATCATTGAAGCCACATTTTCTATCTTGTCCTCAAGGAAATAAAGTGAGACTCTACCAAATGCCTTATGAAATCAAAGGCCTCCAGCATTCTACTCTGCTACCAGCCTAGGAACCCTATCACAGAAGGAAATCATTTGCAGGGCCTTGTAAGGAGATGGCACACAGGTGGCCTGCACTGTCTCTGAAAAACAGTTTCACATTTTGGGTAGTGAAATTCATTTAATCCTTCCATTAATCTGTGTGGGGAAGAAGCAAAGAGGAGAAGGCAGGAACACAGTGGAGTTCAAAAAATGAAATCAAAAGAAATTCCAAGACTGGGAGCTTTATGGAAGAGTCAAGCAAAAAACTAATTCTGCATAAAAATTAAAGCAATCTTATGGATTGTTCAACATTCCTCTTTGAGCAGTCCTGAACTTCTTGAAATAGGTTGCAGGACCCAGATTCCTGAGACAAGTAACAAGCATTATGTTCAGCTCTGAAACTCTAGCCTGTAGCTATTAAAAGCAAGCACCGTGGCTAAGCAACCTCCTCTGAGAGAACTCAGTTGTTCATTCAACAAACATGTATCAGAAGCTACTTGGTGCCAGGCACTATGTGAGGAATAAGAAATAAACAAGCAGTGGTCCCCGCTTTTAAAGGTGTTTCAGACTAAAGGTCAAGGTTCCTAGCTGAAAAGGTCAGAAACCAACACTGGCTACTTTAAGAAGAAAATGAATTTGTTAAAGAATATTAGTTAGATCACAAAATCTCTGGGAAGCTATGCAGCTAGGAATCACACCCCAAAACACTTTGCAGAACTAGTCTAGAGGAGTCCCCGTGTCTGTCCCGTGTCGGCACAGACACACAGCTAGAACTGGTGACATTGCCAATGCAGGACTTTGGATGCCCTCATCAGAATCTTCTACCACCTCTGCCTCTGAGAGTGCGTAGATACAGCCACCTTTCCCAGAATGTGTTCCTCCCAGTGCTCACTGCTTTGCATCACTAGCTTCTGATTCAGGGTCCTGAATGGGCATATGTGGTTGATATTCCAGGTTACATGCTGTGCCCTAGCTGCAAGGAAGGCTGGGAAAGTGAACATGTGCCTTCTGAGGTAGGATGTGGGGATTCATAAAACAGAGAATTCCCCAAACATAGGAAGGATGTGAAAGGTCCTGGGTGGCCAAAAAATTGATAAATATCCACAATGAGGTGAAAAAAATGCATGTAAATGCATATATTAAAATGAAGTAAGTGCTTTATAAACTTTATAACAAAGGGTTGTGGAAATACAGAGGACTGAGAAATAAAATCTGACTGGGCAGATCAGCGAAGACTTCACCAAGGCAATCACTACCTCTCCCATCTATCTAATGCGTTATCTTTCAGCCCACATTTTCTATCTTGTCTTGTGGGTCATAAAGGACGAGTAAGAACTCTCGGAGGAAAGATTCTAGGAGAGGCATTGCACACAGAGAAAAACCATGTGAACAGGCACAGGGGTGGAAAGACTTGGCATATCTGCTCAGAGGTTCCGCGTGGTGAAGGCAAAGGTTGTGCATCAGCCACGATGGGTAGATGGGCTGAGAGGGACAAGTTAAGATCAGATCACAAAAAGCCTTGTATGACACGTAGCAAGTGTGGACCTTATTTTGAGGAAAACAGAGAGTCATCGGATGTCATTTAAGGATAGGAGTGATAAGATCTGTTTATTTTTAAGAAGTAAACTGGTGCAACATAGAGGGTAGATTGGATAGCACAGAAAATGAGGATGGAGAAAGAGACCAGAGGCTGGTGCAAAAGACAAGTGAGAATGATGCAAACCTGAATCACGGCAGTGGCAGCAGGAAAGAAGGGAAAGTTGGATCTGAAATATGCTTCCTTGGGCCGGCCCAGTGGCGCAAGCAGTTAAGTGTGTGCGCTCCGCTGTGGCAGCCCTGGGTTCGCTGGTTCGGATCCCGGGCACGCACCGATGCACCGCTTGTCAAGCCATGCTGTGGCGGCATCCCATATAAAGTGGAGGAAGATGGGCATGGATGTTAGCCCAGGGCCAGTCTTCCTCAGCAAAAAGAGGAGGATTGGCAGAAGTTAGCTCAGGGCCGATCTTCCTCACAAAAAAAAAGAAAGAAATATGCTTCCAAAGTGGGTGTGTTCAATGGGACACCCAAACTGTGGGTTTAGTATATTTACTTGGGAATCCTTAGCATTTAGATGGTAGTCAATACAATAAGAGAGAGCACAGGGAGTGAACGGAAGACGACTGGGAAATTTTAAGCATTTAAGCATTAGAATGCTCAAGTCAGGTTTTCCAATCCCAGCACCAAGACAAATGCAAGATGTGCCCAGGGCATCAGGCGCTGCACTGGATATCAGTGGGAAGAGGGAGGAGATCCTAATCCAAGCTTCTTGGAGCTCATTGTCATGTTGAAGTATATAGAGGGTATTGTGGTTTTTTAGCTACCCAGCATCAGTTTCCTCTTCTCATTGTAATGGTGCCTGATTTCTCTTGGGGGAATATCTCTCACCCATTAAGTGCAGTCTTGGGATTGTCAAGCAAGGTGTCCTGCCCAGCTAAGAGTTGGGCCTGGGGCCCAAGGGCAATCAGATTCTCTTCAATGACTTTGTACCTTGAGTCAAGTGAAGCAAGGCTGGAAAGAAGAGTTTGGAGTTGGTTCAACCCAGCAACATCTCCCTCAAGAGATGATCCATCAGTCCCTGCTCTGTGGAATCCTGAGCTGCCCTCACTTGGTCCTTCTGCAACCCTGCCTTTCCTGGGCTTTTTCAAGTCTGTGAACTCAATAAGACCCTTCAATTGGATTTCTCTTCTGTGTAGGGGAGCTAGAATCTGTGGCTTGCAATGAAAGAAGCCCAACCAATTCACAGAGTGATAACACTCATGAGAACTCTGTGTAGAAATCCTTGCAAACCAACTTGCCAACAGAGGCAAAGTCATTATGACAAAGGAATGCAGCTCTCATGCACACCAGAACAGGGGCCAGAAGGCTTAGATTCTTAGTCCATCTTCACCGTGGCAAGACCTTGGACAGGTCCCCCCACCTCTCTGAGCCTTAGTGCTCTTATCTGCAAATCACAGTGCTGGGCTGGATGATACTTGGTTCCAGTGGTGTGCTGGTAAACTGGTTCTCGAAAAGCAAAAGGCCTGGGGCTGGCCCCATGGCCTAGTGGTTAAGTTTGGCATGCTTCACTTCAGTGGCCCTGGTTTGGTTCCTGGGCGTGGACCTACATCACTTTTCAGCCATGCTGAGGTGATGACCCATATACAAAATAGTGGAAGATTGGCACAGATGTTAGCTCAGGGCGAATCTTACTCAATCAAAAAGAGGAAGATTGGTAACAGGTGTTAGCTCAGGGTGACTCTTCCTCAGCAAAAAAAATAAAATAAATTTAAAAAAAGTAAAAAACAAAACAAACAAAAAACACAAAAGGTGTTAAATAGTAGCGTTTGATGATTTCTGTAGTGTAAACACTCCTCCCATGGCCACTTTTAAACTACCAATGGTTTAACAACCAGCTTGAAAATTTCCTGAAAATGTTGCTCTTGCCATCAGTTATAGGCTGGCTCTGGCACATCACTGTTGTTGTCCCTTCTAGAACTGGCTTCTGGCCTGTGCCCCTCTAAATTGGGAGGCTGAAGATTAAGGATTTGGCTTTTGTTGGAAGGAGAACATGTAGAGCAACCTTGATCAAACTCTATGGCATATGAGAATCACCTACGCAACTTGTTAAAATGCAAATGAGCATGGACCACCATCAGACACTAGGAATTAGCATGGAGGGCAAGGAGGCTCTCTGCACTGTTAATAAACTCACAGTGCAGGAGGTATGAGGTTCATACAGGGAGAGACACTGGCTTGGAAAGTGGAAGGGAATGTGAAGAAGGAACAGAGTTAGAGCGGTGGTGGGAAATGAAGAGGCAAGAGGAGAGAAGAGGTTCGTGGAGAAAATGATAACTCAGACCACAACACCACTGGGATGTGGAGGCTAAGGGAGGGAACAGGAGGGGGAAGACAGGAAATATCCTCAACTAAACATCCAGACTCGAGTGCTCTGCAGAACACCGTGTACCAGAGGGCTTTTAATAAAATTTAATGATGATGGTGATGATGATGATAATAGTGATAATGGTGATGCTAGTGATGATGGAGGGCAGTAGGCTTTGTTAACCAGCCTTACAGGGCTGGTAGGAAGCAGAGCCATCTGGTGCATATTCGGCACATTACAGAATCTATCTTGCTTTCGCTAGTGCTGCTCAGCCAAATTTATATCTGTTTCTGGCTGCAAAACTTGCCTGCTATTGGACTAAGCCCTGAGCTCTGAGCAGGAAGAATCCCATGCCAAGGACGTGATCGGTTTTTCCTGAGCCCAGGGCAAGTCTACATTTCTGAGCCTTCCTAGAATTTGAGCCCTTGTTCCAGAGGGTGGGAACCCAGGACCATCTCCAAATGAATGATTGAAAGCCCCAAAGGAATCTCTGTTCACATCACCAAACCTACTGTCCCCTCCCACAGGAGAGGGCAGCTTTGGCCCCAACCTCACTGCCTTTTCACATCCTCATTCCTGTTCATCTATGGCTTCTAGCGGGCAGAGATGGGGTCTTGTTCTTCTTTTCAGGCCAGGGTCCATTCCATGGGAGCTACTCAATGAGTGTGTGCTAGATGGACAGAAGGATGATGTAGGCAGGTGATGGTAACACACAGGGACTGGGAGATCCCAGTAGGGCTGGCCTGACTGAGACAGATACAGAGAGAAGAAGTGATTGATCAGTGGTAGCCGGTGGCTGAAGATTAGGGGTCCAAATACCTGGAAATTTACCCTTCTTGAGGAGGAAAATGAATCTGCTTAAGATACACTGTGAATTAATTAATTAAAATTAATTAATTAATTTAAAAAGTTAACTAATGCTCCTCCCCTCCATGATCACTCCCGGAAACAAAACAGAAGAAAACAAGACAACTTGCAGGAGAGGTGGGGACAGGGAGATGCAGGCTGGTATAAGAGGCTCCTCGGACTGACGGAACATTCGTCTCTTCTTAGTCTTTCAACTTATTCCTCCCCCAACTGGTCCAAGGGCACACGGGCAGAATGTCTCTTCCCCAGGCTGGAACACAGGACATCACTAAACCTCTCCTGGATCCTGGAGTGATGCTTCAAGTTTCACACACCTGACTATCCCCATTTAAAATTCCTCATCAGAAATCCTTCCTTCCACCCTGACATCCCAGACATTGCTCTTGGCTCTGCAGCCCTGCTTGCTTTGCGTCCCCACAGCTCAGCTCAGACAGATGAAATGCTGGATAAAACCTCTCGGTGCACAGGGCAGGGACCTTATCTTTGTGTCTCATAAAATACCATGTACACCTGCAGTGCTTTGTAAATAATAAATGGCCATAATAAAGATGCTGCCTCTTTGGGGTCAGGGGCACATGTTTGTGGAAAAACACCCCCCCCAGGTCTGGTTCCGCCTGGTGAGGCTGTCACCAGAGCCTGAAGATGCACGGCATGGAGATTTCCAAAGGGACATGTGACCCAAAAACTTAGGGTTCCAAACAGAATAAAAGGCACAAAGCCAGGATTTCTTGGCCAAGGGAGGTCAGAGAACAGCCTGCTGATAGTCTATGTATTTGAAAAATAAATGCACGGTACGAGTACAAGACACTATTATTACTTCGAGTTTTCTTGTTCTGCTTAATCTGGCCTTTACAAATTACAACAGCATAAGCCTTTTTAGCCAAGTACATAATAATAATTTACTATTGAAATAGAGATTGACTGGTAATAACAGGTATTATCACTATAATAATGACTTGCCAGTTTAGTATAAAGGAGAAGCGAGACCTCCTTCCAAATGGTTGAACAAGCTGAAATAGAGGGCCTTAATAGGGGAACTGTGGGAAGGGCAGGGACACTATTACCACATGGGCACTCACTGTGATGACCCCATGCCACTAACACTGGGACCAAGTAGAATAAAACACTGGTACCTCCCTCTGGTCTCTCACTACAACTAAGAAATGACAGTTCATCTTTTTGAACATGCGCAGCTAAAATCTCCCCTCCTTGTTTTGCAGGGCATTATCAGGGCAAGAAAAGCTCTATCACGACGTGCCCATCCATTAGATATTCCGGCTGCAGAGACTTAGAGCACGTTCATCAGACCAGTAACTGCCATTTATTGCAGCCTCGCTATGTGCCAGGCACTGTGCACCCCTCATTGAAGCCTCTCCACCAACTCTAGGAAGGAAGTTCTGTTATTATCCATTAGGCTTGTGGTCTATGAGAGAGACCTGAGGCTCAGAGTCTATGGCCCAGAGTAGCTAGGATTCAAATCACCTATTTTTTAATTACAATAATTTTTTTATTGAATTGTCTTCATTTTTCCTTAGGACTTGTTAGTCAAGTGAAAAGTCACTCAATTCAAAACAGACTGGTTATAAATAGTTTTACATTGGAATCCAGAGCCCAAGATCTCAAACACTGTGATCTACCACCTCTACTGCCATTTGGAAAATTCAATGGTTGAAATAATTTACTCAGCAGAAGTGACTCAATCCAGACAGCTCCAGACAAGAGGGAATAACTTTCAATCATCCAAACTGATGGAAAGGACATCGGTGGCATGGATAATCCTAACGCATGGACTCTCAGGAAGTTGTTTAGATTTGGCTCTGGGCTGCCAGGCTGGGATAGTTTGTGGCAGATTAGCTTTCTGAATGATGTTTTTGTAAGGCAGTTATTAAAAATAGCTTATGGTCTCTGAGAATACTCTGGCTGAGGAGAAAGGGGGGGTGACTCTGAAGGGCAGGGTGAGGGGAGGGAATGAGGAACTGCCGTGCAGGAAAATTTTACCACAGATGATCTGTAAAGCTGATCATCAAAATTGATTAGATTTGCTCTTTCTAATTAGCAGAGTTATATGGCTGTAGCTCCTTTGTACCTCTGAGACTTTATTTTTAAAAATTTTTTTATCTTTAAATGAGGAGAGTGGAGGAAAATTAGAAGGGTGAATGCTTCAAGGTTCTTAAAGTCTAGGCCTGACCATCTGCCCTAGACTCAATTTATTCCAGATTGCAAGTTCCATGAGCCATATTAATGAGCAAGCAGGGAGAAGGTCTCAGTCCAAGGCTTGCTCTGGACTAAAGTTATTGCCTCACAAACGACTCACTAATTTCTAATTAATCTTCTGATCCATCCCAGAGCCCTGGCTTGAGCATATTCTGCCCCTTCCCCTCCTTCCTCGTAAACAGGAAGCAAGATGACTGAGGCATCATGGTGCCTGTTGTGACAGGAAATGTAGCCAGGGCAGCACACATTCCTTTCATCCTCAAGGAAGTCACAGAACGACATATGTTTTTAAAAGCGCAAGGTAGGAGGGCTTGAATGGGGGGATTGTGGAGGGAGAAGGGATATGTGTATGTGGGGTTGGGGGGGCTATGGATACGGTGGGGGGGGGCGTGTGTGTGTGTGTGTGTGTGTGTGCGTGCGCACCCATGTGAAAAGAGACTGAGAGAGTGAAGGCATCTCTAACAAAATAAGCTGTTTGTACAGGGAGTTGTTCTATTCCCTAGAAATTTGCCAGAATAACTTCCTTTTTGGCTAAAGCTTCTGTTCAGAGGGTCTCTGATGCTCTGGATGAAAAAGGACGAGCTGGATCTCAACCAAATAAAATGAGTGTTAAAGATATTCGGGGGAGAAGCATTAGAAAAATACCCAGTGCTAACAATGCAGAAGTTTCAGTTTCCTTCCATTGGGTGAGAAGGAATATTTAATTTTAAAACAACTGGACTCTCAGGCACTACACCAGGAGGGAAATGAAACAAGTGCATGCCGCCCTCTTTGTAGATTCATCTCTACTCCTCCTCCTGTGTGCCAGGTCACGGATGGGATGAAGTTCTCTCTTGGTGGAATATTAAAAAGGACTTTGGGCCTCCTAGGATTTGGAATGAACGCTGCAGAAACCACTCAAGTCACCCTGATATGGATGTGCCGTCTAAGGGCAAGAAGGGGCTGGTGGATTGTGTCACACCACGGCACACTAGCTTCCTGGAGCTGGGGTCCTCGTCCAGGGAAGCGTCGTGGAAGGCGATCTGCCCAGACAACTCCAGCAGTTTCAAAAGTATTCCCCCTGACGGGGCCAGCCCCGTGGCATAGCGGTTAAGTGCGCAGGCTCCGCTGCTGATGGCCAGGATTCCGATCCCGACACGCACTGGTGCACCACTTGTCAGGCCATGCTGTGGCAGCCTCCCATATAAAGTGGAGGAAGACAGGCACAGATGTTAGCCCAGGGCCAGTCTTCCTCAGCAAAAAAAAAAAAAAAGAGAAAGAGAGGAAGATTGGCATAGATGTTAGCTCAGGGCTGATCTTCCTCACAAAAAAAAAAAAAGTATTCCCCCTGAGAGGCTTTTCTTCAAGCTAAACTCCCCCACACAGAGAGAGGCATGCTAGAGAAATGCAAATGAAGTAAACATACAAAAATAAGCTTAACTTCACAAGTCTTCAAGGAAATGAAAATTAAAACAATAAATCAATACCGACTTGGCAAAGATTTTAAAAATGATCATGCCAGGGCACTCTCCTACGCTGCTGGAAGAAGTGTAAATTAGTGTAACCTTTCTGGAAGGCGGTTTGGCAATGTATACCTAGAGCCTTAAAAATGTTTCTACCTTTTGACCTAATAATTCCATTTCTAGGAGTTTATTCTAAATAATACCTCAGAGCATAAAGATTTCTCTGGGGCCGGCCCCATGGCTGAGTGGTTAAAGTTCCGCATGCTCCACTTCGCTGGCTGGGGTTCATGGGTTCGGATCCCAGGCGCAGACCTAAACCACTTGTCAAGCCATGCTGTGGTGGTGACCCACATACAAAGTAAAGGAAGATTGGCACAGATGTTAGCTCAAGGCTAATCTTCTTCAAGCAAAAAAAAACAAAAATAAACTTTGCCAAGTGAATTAAAAACTTGCTCTCATTCACTGGGGCTGGCCCAGCGGCGTAGTGGTTAAGTTCGTGTGCTCCACTTCGGTGGCCCAGGGTTTGTGGGCCCGACACAGGCCTACACACTGCTCATCAAGCCATGCTGTGGCAGTGTCCCACATACGAAATAGAGGAAGATTGGCACAGATGGTAGCTCAGGGACAATTTTCCCCATGAAAAAATAAAAGATTTCTCTGCAAGGATGTCCATTGCAGTGTTAGTTATAAATGTGAAAAATTGGTATTAACTTTAATATCCAAAATAGGGAAGTTTTAACATAAATGGTGGAACAACCACATGATGGAATGCTATATAGCCGTTAAAAATCTTATGTTTCGACACTACCAAATGACATAGGAAAATAGTGAAATGAAAAAAGCTGCATACGAAAAAGTATATATATAATGTATATTCATAGAAAAACGGGCTGGAAGGACATACAACAAACTGTTAATAGCTGTTTTCTTTGGGGAAAGATTATAAGTCATTTTTTTCTTTATATTTTTCTGAATTTTCTATTTTGAACGTGAAGTAGCATTATAATAACACAATATATGTAATTTAAAAAATAAAATTGCGGGGCCGGCCTGGTAGCATAGCTGTTCAGTGCATGTACTCCACTTGGTGGCCTGAGGTTTGCAGGTTCGGATCCCGGGCATGCACCGACGCACCGCTTGTCATGCGATGCTGTAGCAGCATCTCATATAAAGTGGAGGAAGATGGGCACAGATGTTAGCCCAGGGCCGGCCTTCCTCAGCAAAAAGAGGAGGATTGGCATCAGATGTTAGCTCAGGGCTAGTCTTCCTCACAAAATTAATAAATAAAAATAAAATTGCTATGAACAGCAATCACAAGGAGAGTAGAGAAATTCATCTCCACTCAAGGGCAAGGCACGAACATTTATAAGCATCTCCTATGTGCCAGGCCTGTGCTGTGTCATCTCAGTTAATCCTCACCACAGACTCAGGAGGTATGTCCTTCTCATACCGCCAACACGTCTCCCTTGCCCTCACTTTCAGCCCATGGCCTTGCTTCCTATTTCACAGAGAAAACTGAAGCGGTAAGACGAGGACATCCACAATCTCCCACCACCGCCTCACCTCCTACCTGCCTCTGTGCCCACGTGTCTGGCTTTCCTCCAATTGTTACAAAGGACTCGCCTGTGCTAAGGCCAGCCTCTACATTCGTGCTCTGAATCAAATCTCCTTTTACCTGTTCAAGGACTTTTCTCCAGCAATTCCTCTCTATCTCGCATCATCAATTTTCCCTCTGCATTTGATCATCCTGTCAGCACATAAACATGCTATAACATCTTCCATGTTTGAAAACAAACAACTATAAACAAAACCAACCTCTCTTGACTGACAGCCCCTCTAGCTACACTCCCTCCTTTCTACACCCCTTTTGCATCCAACTCGTCAAGTGTTGTCTATATTCACTGATTACATTTCTTCCTGTTTTCTTTTAAACCTCAACCCATCCCATTGGAATTGTTCTTACCAAGCTCACAGCTGACTTGCATGTTACTAAATCTAACGGTCAATTCTCAGTTCTCATCTTGCTCAGTCTCTCACAGCCTTTGACACGGTTGAAATAGTCGATGCTTCTTGAAACAATTTCTTCACTTGACTCCCAGTAGCCTACACTCTCCTGGTTTCCTCCTACTTCACAGGACACTCATTCCCAGTCTCTATTTATTTATTATAGCCTCTTCAAATCCCCAGGGCTCAATTCTCTGACCTCTTTTCCTCTCTAAATACTCTTTTGGTAAACGTTTTAGGTATCATCTATATGCCAAGACTTCCAAGTTTATATTTCAAACATGATCCTCTCCCTTGAAATATACATATTAGACATATCAAACTTAATACAGTCAAAATCAAACTGATTTTCTTCCCCGAACCCATGCTCCCTCCATTGCCTTGCTCATGTCAGTTAATCGCAACTGTATTCTTACCATTGTTTGCGTTCAAAACCTTGGCATCACCTTTGATAAATCTCTTTCCCTCGCATGCTGCATCTAATCTATTAAGAAATCTTGTCTCTTCCACCTTCATAATATATCCAGAATCCAACCATTTCTCACCACCTCCACTGCTACCTCCCTCGTCCAGGCCACCATCATCTCTCTCCTGGATTTTTAACAGACTCTCCTAACTGGTCACCTTAATCCCACCCTTGACTCTCTGTTTTCATTCTCAACCCAGCAGCCGGGGCAACCTGCTAAAATGCAAGTCAGACCATCTCTCTCTTCTCCATCTTATTCAGAATAAAAGCCCAGGCCTTTCCAATAGCCTATAGGGTCTGGCAGAACCTGGGCTCTCTGTTCCTCCTCCAGCCTCATCCTGCTTCTCTCTATCTCGTTCACTGCTCTCTCCACGTGGTTTCCTGGCTGTTCCTACAACACACTAGGCATGTTCCTAGAACACGCCTGCCTGACTTGCTCCCTCTTGTCCTCAGGCTTCTGCTCAAACATCACTCTCTCACTGAAGCTCTCCCTGAGCATCCTGATTAAAATTGCAACGACCCGCCCCGGCCCCTTTCCCTGCCGCATTGTCTCCATCACGCTCTTTGCCATCTGATATACTGTGTGGTTTACCTTTTAATTTCTTTGTTGTCTGGAATGTAAGCTCCAGGAGGGCAGAGTCTTTATCTGCTTTGTTCACTTGTATTATCCCCAACACCTAGATCAGTGCCTGGCATAGAAGAGGCATTCAGTGAACAGTTGTTAAGTGAATGAATGAATGAATGAATGAACTCTAATGATTGAAAAGGACTTAACGCCCTACTCTGTGCTTTAAAATGTGCTACTAATTACAGAAACAGAAAGGAAATTGGCCATGAGTATTTCTTTTCTGTTCCCATTAGAACCTCTAATGAGGCTGCACAGTTGTGTTATTATTCCAAAAGCAACAGCTTTCCAGTGCTTAACAATGTGCTAAATGCTTTTGCTGTTTGTTTCCATTCCTTTTTCCCTAATGGGTGAGGGGATTCGCTTGCTGATTTCCCCATCCTAATTACCATCAGGAGGCTGGTTTTCCCTTTGGCATTTGACTTCTCCTCTTCTTGGATTCAGCCAATCACTTAGTCAGTTGATAAAATTTTTGAGCAACTACTATGTGCTACGTGTAGTGTTCTCTATCTGAATTACAGGTCCACTGTGCTCCACAAAACATAAACCAAACATTTGTGCCACAATCCTAGTTATCTCTACTTGTAGGAATTTGTGTGCCCAGTATCTCTAGTGATAAAAAATGTCACATCTGTGCCAGGAGGTCTTTGATACAGCACGGGGTGACATAGTGGCTCCCAGACTCTTCTGCAGAGCTTTCTTTCAGTGTCCAAAAATTCTAGGCCCTCTTTACGTGATAGTGGTTATTTATCTATTGATTGAGGCTGTGAATGGCACTCACTGTACATTGGATTCACGAACCCCTTACGATCACTGAAACTGCTGGGTCCAAAGACAGAAACACTGATGTCCCTGGAAAGGGTGTTGTTAGAACCAAAAGACCAGGTCTCACTCTTTGTTCTGCCACCTACCAGCTGTGCCGTCCTGAGCAAGCCACTCTGTCTTTCAAAGTCCATATCCTGATTTGTGAAATGGAAATCAGAAACCTGCCTGGCTACCTGTGCTGAGGTTGCGATGAGGATCAACTGATAGATTGTTGTGAAGGGACCTGTAAATGAATGCAAGGATGAAGGAGTAGTAAAGCCATGTGTCTTCTCTCTCCTCGAAATACACCTACACAGGTGGCTGTCATCTAATTCCTCCTTGGACCTGTCTCTTTTTAGAACTATTAGCTCAGGTTATGCGGAGATGTTTATTTCTGTCTATTTCTCCTTATTTTCCAATTTCGCTAAACATATGCTGAGAATAAATTTACTATTGGGTGTGAATTTCTTTAGGGCAGTGACAGAGCCTCCTCAGTTGCATTGCCCCAGAAAGGACCTGCAGGAAGCACTAGTCCAGAGCACACCTCTTCAAAGGATCCCTGGGGGCCTGTGGTGAGAGGGATCCCCTGCGGGGCGAAGGCTCCCAAAAGAGGACCCGAGAGCCATGTTCCTTCTCGAGTCACAGTCTAAGAAGAGTTTTTCCTTTGCCTTCTCCAAGCAGGCTCACTTCCTCGCTGAACATTTTTACCAGCTGCTTTCAATCCTAATATTTTGGCAGCCAAACAGCATGCTGTTCTGCAAAAAGAGTTGGGAAACTGCTAATGATCTGATATTAACAGCCTCTCAGCTCTCCCGTGTTCCCGCTCAGAACACAAGGTTGATAACGGGACATGGCGTCTTCCAGCCCCTGCCCTGGGCCTCATGCTTTAGAGCCCCACCCCCATGTCACAAACACACAGAAACTATATTTACAAAGGAAAACATGGGCACCTCTGTCACTCAGGAAGAGCTGCTCAACTCTGGTATGACCCGTAACCTTAAACACCCTCTCTTGGAATGACACCATTGAGGCCCCAGGACAACGTTTCTCCACATCTCTCGTCTTATGTCCTTGAAACAAAAGGTGACTGCATCTGAACATCAAGATCTGAGGGTTGTGTTGCTTCTGATGTTGGAGATGGACATTATTTCAGAATGTGTGTTAGCTGGGGAAGGGAGGTGATTGATTGGCAGAAGCGCTTAGGTAAAAGAAAAGACAAATTAATTAAAATGTCAAATCCTTCCTCTCACGTACTAAGAATGCAATAGATTCCTGCATAATGCAATCTGTGTCACATGTCCATTTTCTTCTCTTTGTGTTCCAATTTGTGATTCTGGAGTTACCCATAATTAGTGTAGTATTCACAGTAATTGCACATAGCAGTTAACGAACATTTTGCAATATTAAACAGTTCGTATTACTCTCATGTGTATATGTGTATGTGAGTGTATGTATAACCAGGGTTTCTCAACCTCGGCACTATTGACATCTTAGACTGGTTAATTCTTTGTTGCGGGGGCTGTCCTATGCATTGTAGGATGTTTAGCATCATCCCTGGCCTCTACTCACTAGATACCAGTAGCAAGTTGTGTCAACCAAAGCTGTCTCCCGACAGTACCAAATGCTCCTGGGGGACAAAATCCTCCCTGGTTAAGAACCACTGATCTAGACATAATGTGCATAAAGAGGGATACTGTTTTTTACGCTGGCAATTACATGGCTATTACGTACTATAATTGTGGGAATAGTTTTATTTAGCTTGATTTAAATGATTTTGATTAAATATTTTATATGCATTTATTTGTATATTACACTTAATTTTAATTAAGAAATATTACTTTTCTGAAAATATATGTGAAAATTTTATGTTCAAATAGTTTACATTTAGTTTGATTTACACTTTATGTTGAAAATGTGCTGAGATTTTGAACACTTTGAATACGATCATATTTTGTTTTTTTAATCCAGATCATTACCCTCAAAAAAACACACATTATGTGAATATCTTGATTGTGTATAATAATATATGTGTATAACAACATAATTAGTGATTTATGAAATGAAAACATGAAAAATAAAATTAATGAAATAAATGTGTAACAATGTATGAATGATGTGTGCTTTTATTTTATTACTCACTCCAATATCACAGGCTCATCAACAGAATGCCAAGACTTAATTAATATTTTAAGTCAGTCATCTTTGATATTTGGCTAAATTTCAGATATATAAAAACTATAGCTTTATACATATTTTTCTATTTTGTTGTTTTGAAGATATATTTGTCATAGTAGGAGGCTAAAATATATTTTATTGAACAGTTTTTCACTTGGTTTATAACTTTAAAATACTTAGACATATGGCACTTGGGCCTCCACTTATCCTTTTGACAGGACGTCTGGCGCACATGAGGGACAGGCCTGGTCTCATCCCTTTGACCTGAGGCCTCAGTTCAGAGCCTTAAATTGGACCATGCAGGTACTGGAGCAGGAGGTAGAGAGCAGGGAATGGGAGAAGTTGAAGAGAGAGGGGCTGGTTGGTCAACCACAAATCTGGGGTATAGCCAGGCCCTCAGCAAAATAGACAAAGTTGATTATTCCCTCTGGAGGCTTCCCTACCGCATCTTAGATTCCAGGGTCCTCATGCCCTCCCCCCATGAGTGCTCAGAATCCAACTCTGAAGCACAAAATTGACCCATCTTCCTTTTACTCATTCAACAAGTATTTATGGATCATCTCCTGTATTCCAGGCACTGGCTGGGCCAAGGGATATAAAATAGTTCTTGCTTTTAAGAAGCTCATGTAGAGAGGGAGACAGGCCTTATCAATCCCCACTTCTTCTGTCTCTTTCCCTTTTTCTCATCCTCTCTCTATCCATGAGCCATAATAAAGGAGAAAAATACATACATAAGAGTCATTGTATTTATTAAGTTCCATGTCCACTTTTTCAGAATCTTGCTTTCTGCTGTCCTAAACAAACAATTTAATTCAATTAAACAGGGATTTATTTATTATTACCCGACAGGTATGGATCTGTCCTCAGAAGACTCAAAGATCCAGAAAAAAATGAGTCCCTGGCCTTAAGGAGCTCCCCCACCAGCAGAGAGGAGGGCAGGTAAGTAATGAACTCTCCTGCTGCCTGGGGCCATGCAGAGGGTTTGCGCAGTGTGATGACAACAGAGAAGGGCGAGAAGGAGCTTTTTCTGGGGACTTCAGGGGCAGCTTCACCACGGGAGCTATTTGAGCCAAGTCGTGAAGAGATGTAGAACCCTCCAGGCAGATGCAGGAGAAGGACGGGCAGAGGAGGCAGCCGTAGCAAAAGCACAACCGGAAGAGACGTGTCTAATGTGGGAACCAGCACGTGGCACACAGTAGGTTCTCCAGGGGTTCCCATTCCTTCAACTGTGTCCTAGCAGGTGACAAGCGAGTGTTCACCATAGAGCTGAAAATATTCCTAGAGACATACACCCTAGCCCCAATGAGTAATTGTTCCCAGGATTTCCTGGCCTTAGATGCTGGAGCTGTGCCTTTCTGCACACTTCAGTGTACAGAGGCAGCGGTCATCCCTCTGCACACAGGGGGAAGAGGGTGAGAGGCCAGGCTGAGGGCACCCTGGCTAATTAGTTAATTAGCAGCATTGACTGGCTGCCTACCCTCCCAGGGTGGCTGTGGAGATCAGAAGAGATGCAAAGTATGTGTGTGCATGTGCATGAGAGGCTCATTGTTCCTGGAGTTGCCAAAGAGTCAGAAAACACCACTCTTGTCAAGGAACAAACACTCTTGTTTGGGAGAAAAACATGCCTATGAAATGCATGACAAGTGGCTTCAGAACTCAGAAGGTTTGTAAACAAAGCATTGGCAGGTAAATCACGCGGAGAGAATCCTCAAGGACTAGAGGGTTGCAGAAGGAGGGGAGCGACACGGGTGGGTGGGTTAATCCAGGCGTGCCTCCTAAACAAGATGTGCGTGGACTGGCCAGAAAAAAGGCACAGTGTTCTGGGTAGGGCAGTGCGCCAGGGCAAGTGAGTTAGCAAGGCATTTGGGAAGGACAGAAAGCAGATGCGGTCAGGCACGGCAAAGAGGCCAGGCCAGCAGAGAGGCCACTGTGCCAAAGGGCAAGGGGCAAGACTGAGGATGTCGACAGAAGGGAAAACGGCTGGTGAAGTGAGAATTGGGGTCGTGAGGAGGCTGAAACGCTAGCTAGAGAAGCCTTCCTCAGAAATGTGGGCTAGGATACTGTTTAAGATCTGCTCCAATCCTGATGAGACCTTCCTGGCGGACAGAGTCCCACTCTTTTGGGTGCCCACCTCTCCCCAGCACTACTCAATCCCCAACCCCAGAGGGTATAACCTGATGGTTTTAAACTAATTTCAGTAACACTGTTCTCCTTGGTTTAGGGTGGGTCTGTGTTCAGGCCTGGCCAGTGAGCCATGCATGTGATATCCTGGGGGTTGGGAAGGCAGATGCAGGAAGAAACAGTCCATCTTCTTTGTGCAGGATGTTGATGTGTCTGAACGTGGAACATGGAACTACCCCAGCCATCTTGCTACCAGCCTGAGGATGAAGCCAATGCAGAGAGCGACAGAGCAGAGAGAAGGACAGAGAAGAGGAGCTGGAGCCCTGATACCCTGCCCCAGCAGCCTCCTCTCCCTCAGGATTTCTTACTATGTGAGATGATAAATCCTCTTGTTCCTTACGTCATTTGGGGTTGGGTTTTCTGCTGCCTGCAGTCTAGAGCATCATAGTATCTATCTACACCTATAATAATTACTCAGCCCAATAGAAATGGGAAAGTATTATTCTGGAAATGGAACCCATCAAGGAAGCATGATATATGGAAGCAACTACAGGCATTTCAGTATGACTAATGCATGAAGTTCAGGATGCCATGTGGCCCAAGATGGGACCATAGGTGCAGGCAGAGGGCCAGATCTCAGGGAGATTTGTACACTTTGCTGGGGAACCTGATCTTTGGAATATTTGGGACCCATTGACGGGTGTGTTAAGTTACCCTAAATGAAAAGTCAGCAACCCATAGGATTGCTGAAGTGGGGATGAGCTAGTGTAGATGGGGGTCAGCACAGAGATTCAGGGCAAGGGCTTTGGTGACAGACAGACCAAAGTTTGAATCACAGTTCTACCGCTTCTGAGCCATGTGCTTTGAATGAATTTCTCTGAGCTTCAGTTTTCCAGGAGATAGTAAATCCCACTCCTCAGGGAGGTTGTAGAGTGTGAGCGAGCTCTCCCTCTGATGATCTGCACACCTCCAGCTGTTCTACAAACGCTCAGCGAGCACATGCACGGTGCCGGACAATGTGCTGGGGACGGGTACCGTGTTATAAAGGGCCATTTCTGCCATCAAGGTGCTCATGGCCAGCAAGGAGGCCAAGGCATGAGAAGGTAAAGGTCAACGTGATGTGCAAAGTGCTAAGTGGAGATAGACCTAGGCTGTGAAGAGTTGTTTTTTAAAAAATGCGATGACTAAAATGTCCAATGATTGTAAAAGCTCAACAAGCTGATGACTTGGTTGAGGGGCAGGGGAGCCACCCCCTCTCTGCCTCTCCCCCACCACTCACTGCACACCAATTCTTTCTTTGCTCTGAGACCTACAGCTGCCACGTTCCCCAAGCTCCTCCATGGGACCTGGTGGAGGGACCCAGCACCCCCAGGCTTCCTCCAGAGCTCCTTTATTGGCCCACCCATCAGAGTCACTCTCAGGGACAGTTTTGCAGCCTGCATCTGAGGAAGGCCTGGATATCTCCCAGGATGTGTGGCCTCCTGTTCCCTTGGAAGCCCTGATCACAAACTTTAGGAAAGCTTTCCTATGGAGCAACCTTATAGTCCTGATAAGAGCTACACCAAGCGCATGCCTGATCAAACTTCATCCGAAACAAATCCTTTCTTGGATGAAAACTGGCCCAGGATTAATTCTCCCTGCTCAGTCTCAAATCATAACCTTTTGTAAAGGATTCTAGAGGCTTCTTTGGATCATCATGATCCCAGAACTCTGCAGTTACATGGCAGCATTCGTCAGACAGTCTACAATCTGTCACCCCAGTGGTCATTGAAATTAGCTCATTATTCTGATACTCCAGCTTCAAAGCTGCTGCAAGATTCCTTGACCCTCTTTTGGAATCCCAACAGTCCCCTCCCCCAGCATTCAAAGCCATTCCTCACTCCCACCTTGGAAAGCACAGGAGGGTGATATTAAACACTGAACCAATTTTTAAAAATTATACTCATATACATACAGAAAAGTGCACACATCATAAGGGCACAACTCAGTAAATTATATTACAATATGACTATATGATTATCCATGAAATCACCACCCAAGGTAAGAAATAGAACATTGCCAGCCCTCCAGAAGCCTCCCTCACTCCCTTCTCTACCACCGACCCCACTCTCCTCCTCAAAAGCAAAGTCTATCCCCATTCCTAACATTGGAGAAGTTTTTGAACGTGAGAAGCACTAAAGGTTTAAATCAGGGAGGAAATAAAATCATATTTGTCCTCTGAAAAGCATTCCCTGGCTTGGAAGAGGGCAAGACCGCAGGCAAGGAGGTGAGTTGGGAGTCTGTTGCAGACGCAGTGATGGCTGGGACCAGAAAAGGGGCAATGAGGGAGGAAGGAAGGAGGGAGGGAGAAAAGGAAGGAGGGAAGGAAGGAAGGAAGCGGGTAGGGAGGGAGGAAGGGAAGGAAGTAAGGAAAGAGGTATGGGAGCAGAGGTTCATGAAGCCAACTTCTCGCCAACTTGTCCACTCTGTTGTGTTTTTTGTGGTCTGCAAATTGATCAAATGACCTTAAAAGCCTCCTACCCCCAACCCTGGAAGTCTTTTATTCAAACCAGTCACCAGGAAAGCTAGCCTCCTGCTGGCGCTTAATTCACTCAAGGAAAGATTAGAAGAACCTGGTTACCAAGCTTTGAAAAGTTGCTCATAAAATTCAACAGGAGCCTGCAATCCTCAGAGACTTCTATTTTTACCAAAAACACACACAGAGAAGTGGGGAATTTTCAAATGAATTAGACATGAGATTGATCATTTTATACAAAAGAAGAGAGAAAAGCAACAGTGATGCTGAGTTTGAACTATTCCCCAACACCATCCTCTCCAACGTCCCTAAGCTGCCTCATCTGATGGCTTAAGTCAGGCCTGAGCCCAGGCACAGACCATGGCAGGGGCTGGTGGCCAGAAATGTCCTGTGGTTTCACCAAGACAATGACCATAGTACACAACCACCCAGCCAGGGCCTGCTCCCACCCAGAGAGGAGCTGACCAAATGGTTCCCCCCAGCCCCACCTGAATGATAATAACAGCTTATACCGTGAGTGGTGATGGGTGTTGAGGAGGCTTAAAATACTGCATGCTCAGGCAGTGTTGAGGTGATCCACCCCAGATGGCAAGGCAGAGCCCTGAAGTCAGTGATTATTTCCAACCCTTGTTCTACATTCATCAAGCTGTGGACTTCCTCAACAATGCTTTGTCAGCTACCTAACACCCTTATCTTTGGCTGGGCTGAATCAAGGACTCCCTGTGTTTCCTCTTATGAGCTTTACATAAACTACACCTGTGGTTGTTCAGTGGTGCCTCAGGGAACCCCATGGATTGCAAGAAGGTAGCTCAAGAGCCCCTGAGCAGGTAATACTCTGAACCCACTACAAACCTAAGAAGCTTCACTTTTAAACCTGGCTTAAGACAACACAGTCATCCTCTCATAAAATTTTGTCAGGTAGTCTTATCTCTGTCCATAGCGGGGTGATTACAAAACTAATGGGTTTTTTGTATATGGTTTGCCGGGTAGGAGAAGATAAACCTTGAAAATACTTTGTTCTTCAAAGGACTGGACAGAGATGGCAAACTCAAATCTTAATGAAGTCAGGCAGGTAAGTGAATGAGCAAAGAAGGCTGTTGTAAGGTAACAGGGAGTGGTAGGGTCTTTGACAAAATGGAATATGCATTCCTCTCATCTTCAGCCAATTGCCACATGTGAAAATGCAGGCCTACCTAAGGTTGCCAGACCCTCTAATGCTTCAAGAGAAGACAGATATCACAGCTGTCTGTGAATATCCTGATTTTTAAATATTGACAATTAATTCCAATTTTTAAAAAACAACCACATTTGTAGTCAAACTCACACACAGTCTGGGGGCCATGGACTTCTGGTTTAAGCCCATTCAGTGAATTATACCAGAATGTTGAAGGAGAGAAGGGTTTTGAATGCTTCTGACTTTAGGGATTGAAAAGAGGAAGGCCTTTTTCCCTAGGGGGAGGTTGGCAACATAGGCCCTAGGAAGAAAGGGAGAGTTGTAGGTGCCAGAGTGGTAGCAACCTGAGCCAACCCAAGGCGCAGCCGCTTGAGGAGGCAGGATCTTGGGACAATGGTCTATGAGTTCAGGGCACCAACCACCAGAGCCAAGAGGGTCAAGGAAGATTCCACTGCTGAGCATGGCTCTGGGCCAGTAGAGCTGCTGGCAGAGCCACCTGCCTCTACACGGACTGGAGGGCCTGAGCAAGGAGCAGTGTCAGCATCAACCAGAAGGGACCGAGGCACTCGCTTATTTTCTGTGCCAGGGTTGTTGCCGACCAAGAGAAGTGGAAAGAATCCCAGAAAGTTAAGTATAGTGGACTTCCTCGAGCCAGAGTTAATTTTATTTAGAAAATAAAGAAACGTGTCATTTCTTTCAACCCAAAAGCCCTAGAACAGTGGTTCTTAGAGTATAGGGTATGGACCCCTGAAGGTCCCTGAGACACTTTCAGGAGGCCCTTGAGGTCAAAACTATTTTCCCAATAATTCTAAGATGTCATTTACCCGTGTCACTGTGTTGACAGTGGCACTGACAGTGAAAAGCAGCAGGAAGTGAAAGTGCTGGCCCCTCACCCTGACTCAAAGGCCACACTGTACCAGCAGTCATGGCATTCGTCACCATCACACACTCACAGGAAAACCATGGCCAGTCTCACTTAAGACTGTTCTTGATGAAGCAGTAAAAATTATTAATTTTCTTAATCTTGACCGTTGAGTACATGTATTTTAATATTGTGTGTGACAAACTGGGACGTATGCATAAAGCAGTCTGCCTCATGCCAAAGTGTGAGTGAAGACAAGCACTGTGTGATGGGTTTGTGTGTGAGCTGAACTAGCCTTTTTTTTTTTTTTTAATAGAACACCATTCTTACTTAAGAGAATTGCTGATAGACAAAATATGGTTATTCAGACTTGGGTCTTTGGCAGAAGTTTTCTAAAATGAACAGAGTGAGCCTGTCACTTCAAAGAAAGCGACTGACAGAATTTGTTGCCAATGACAGAATTTGAGCTTTTAAACAAAAATTTTAAATTTTTGGAAAACTTTGCATCCACCACTGTAAGCCTGACAGCTTCCCAATATTCTAAGCCTTTTCTGATGAGACTGGTGGTAAAATTAACGAATGGAATTTTTTTTTTATATAGCGTATAGGGAAATGTGCCAACATTGAGAAGATCTGCACAACTCTTTGAACCAATATTTTCCAAATGACCAATGCATGACTTTACAAAACCATGCATGGGTAAAAGATCCATTCAAAGTGCAAGATAGAGAAATGGATTCTAATATAACAGAGAATGAAAAATTCATTGATATGATTTCAGATTCCACATTGCAACTTATCTTTAAATAACTACTGCTGGTTGAGTGGGTGTGGTATCAAAGAACATCTATAATTACCTGAAAAGGCTATTAAAATACTTCTCTCTTTTTCAACTATACATGTATGGAAGCCAGATTTTCTTTATATACTTCAATCAAAACAGCATATCCCAACAGATGGAATGTAATAAGCCAGACATTAAAGAGAGTTGCAAAAATGTAAAACAGTGCCACTCTTATCACTTGATATTTTTTGTTTTGGAAAATACAGCTATTTTTAAATAAAACTATGAATTCATATTAACATTCAATGAGCTTATTATTTTCTTACAATGAATTACAAAGTACATATATTTTTAATCCTTAGTTTTAATTTTAAACATAGTAAATAACCATGACCCATCTAAATTAGCTCTTTGGGGTCCTCAGTTTTTAAGAGTGTAAAAGGGTCATGTGACTGTGAATTTTGAGAACCACCACTTTGATCCAGAACAAGTCATACCTGTCTTACTCTGCTTCCCTGGAAAGCCCAGAAAGATCACAGCTGCTAGGAGCCACTAACCTCTACTATAAGGAGGCTACAGCAGAGGTTATAGTTTGCAACTCAAAATTCACTTTCATATGTACGATATCATTTTATTCTCCTCTCCTTTTTTCGCTCCCCAAAGCCCCAGTACATAGTTGTGTATTCTAGTTGTAAGTCCTTCTAGTTGTTCTGTGTGAGCCGCCGCCATAGCATGGCAACTGACAGACAAGTGGTGTGGTTCCATGCCCGGGAACTGAACCTGGGCCACTGAAGTGGAGCATGCCAAACTTTAACCACTAGGCCATCAGGGCTGGCTTGGTATCATTTTATTCTCAATCCCTCTCTGGGAGGGCAGCAGGGTCTGCCTTTCCCAGATGAGGAACTGAGACTGTGAGAGGTGAAATACCTGGTCCCAGACCCAGCTACCAGGTAGACCAGGATTTGAACTCAGGTCCTCTGACTCCAAGCCCAGAGCTCTTTCTGCTCCTGTGCACCTTACCTCTGTGCCCAAAATGAGCTTTAGCTCCTGTCTCTTCATTTCTGATCTTTCCCCTGGTTTGGGCTCATGGACAAAGTGAGTCTATTTTAAAAGAGAAACTGAAATTCCTTTTCTGCTTCAAACATTCTGTAATTGACTATGGCAGCTCTACCAAGAGCCTGCAGCCCTATATGCCACGTGACCCATTTGTCCCCCATAATGACTGCCTGTGACTGAGGGACCAGGGGTGGTCACTCGACCTAGAGGCAGAGACCATTCCTACATATTCCAAGCCAGTCGGCTTCTCTCCTTTGGGAATTTGATTTGAGAGACACAGAGGATGTTGTCGGTTTGATGGAGAGAGTCCTGGAGCTGAAAGCTCAGGCTGACTTAGGAGTTGAGGGTTTCATTTCGGGCGATATGAGAGATAATTAAACAGAAGAAACTGGAGTGAGTGGAAAGAGAGAAAGAGAGAGAGCATACAGAAAGAAGTGGCCATTGGGAAGCAGAGAGGAAGGCCTAGGGTCCTGACTCTCCAATCCCATGAGATCTGACTACTCCTTCCTGTCTGCAGCATCCCCGAGGCGGCCCACGCAATGCCCACAGTACCTCTCCCACTTTCTAGCATTGCCACCTCTCACCTCCTGGCAACTCTAAAGGCCTTGGGACCTCTCTAAGGCTCGCTTTGTCTGCTGATGCTGCTGGTAACTCTGTAGGGACATGTATGCTGTCTCTGGTTTGCATTTCCACCAGTGAACCTAGAGCAGTGAAAGGGAGTCACATGACTGGCATTTTATTGACCCCAGTCCACTGGCTTTGGGGCTTTATGGAATCAGACCCCACCCACAGTGTGGCTTGGGCAGCCTGGGAGTGTCTTCTCCACATTTCAATACAAGTTTTGTTTTCCCCCCTTTTCCTCGGTAACCACATTTTTTCGTTCATTTGAAGTAAGATGCAGTGATCAAACACACCCTCAAGACTATTAAAATCACTTTAAATGGAATTTAGGGTCGGATGGATGGGTTTCATTTCATGGGACTTATTGGTTAAAAAGAGCTTTTCTCTAGCTCTGAACATAAACCTCTGTGTCCTACGTTTATCCAAAGCTTTAAAATCCCCCCATGAAGCACCAAGGGCTAAGGAACGCTGGCTTTGAGAACACGTTGGGCAGAAAGCCTAACCCGTCACGGAATGCCTGAAAGGAAAGGCAGTGTGTCCTGTGTCCTCTCACCACATGCCAAGCATGCCCTTTTAAAGTCCTGACGCGGGTAGGTTGCTTTAACTGTCACCTTTCTACCCCCACTTCCTGGTCTACGAGCTGCTCCGGCAACCCTCCACGCAGACAGCAGCCCCACACTCATCCTTGCTGACCTGCGCTCGTGTCCCTTACCCTCTTCCAGAGCATCCCAACAAGGATGACGTGAAGAGCTTGCGCTGAGCTGAGTTACGACAGAGAGGCTGCAGCATGGCAACACTTGGTAAAGAGGACATTGTCACACTGGCAGAAGAGTCCCACGTGTCTGAAGGGCAGTTTGGCAACTTGTATCAGACCTTTAAAAGGGTTCATACTTTTTTTTTTTTTTTTTTTTTTTTTTTTTTTTTTTTTTATGAGGAGATCAGCCCTGAGCTAACATCCGCCAATCCTCCTCTTTTTTTTGCTGAGGAAGACGGCCCTGGGCTAACATCGGTGCCTATCTTCCTCCACTTTATATGGGACGCCGCCACAGCATGGCTTACCAAGCAGTGCGTCGGTGCGCGCCCAGGATCCGAACCAGCGAACCCCGGGCCGCCGCAGCGGAGCGCGCGCACTTAACCGCTTGCGCCACCCGGCCGGCCCCAAAAGGGTTCATACTTTTTGACACAGTAATTTTTTTTTAAGGAATTTATCCAAATGTAACAGTAATGTTCCTTAAAGTATATTTATGTTATCAAAAAAGCAGAAGCAACCCAAAAATGTTCAACAACAAGGAATTAATTAAAGAAATTATCAATACATGTGGCCATTAAAAATCTTACCTCCAAAAACTATCTAAGGACATGGAAAATTGCTTATGATAAACTATAAAGTGAAAAAAGTAGGATACAAAATCTTAGAATATGAAAATAGTGTATATAGCATATATAGGATGTATAATATCTATATATGTTATGTATAGATATAAAATTTATATTTGTGGTATAAATAGTAGTGTGTGTGTGTGTGTGTGTGTGTGTCTGTGACTAAAAGTTAATGCAATAAAATGGTAATAGTGAATGCGGATTTATGGGCGAGTTTTATTTTCTTCATATTTTTGTATGGTTTTCCAAATTTTCTCATGAACATATACTGCTTTTATAATTAAAAAATAATAATGTTAATATAATTTTTAAATTTTAAAAAAACTGCTTGATTTGGGGTCATGCGACCTTTGAGCAAATGACGCCAGCTCTCTGAGTCTCAATTTCCACTTCTGTAAATTGGTGAGTATGCCTATCTTGCTTTTGTAGGGGGGTGTTGTAAGGGTCGAATGCAATCAGATAAAATAAAATGCAGCCTACAAATATGGTATTACTTCTGAAATATTTTTCAAAACAATCTATTTAAAATCACCATCTGAGCAGCTGAAAGCCTTTCTATGACTCCCCATCTGAAGTAGGATGAAGTCCCAGCTTTGAGGCTCCAGCCCCAGCCCCTGCCTGACTCTCTCGCCTCGTCTCCAGTTCTTTGACTCATACCTTCAGCTCCAGCAATACCAGCTTAGACGTGTAGCTCCCTAGCACCGCACTCCTTCCCCCCCATCTTCGATCCTACTGTCCCTCTGCCCACCTGCCTTTCCCCACCTCGTTCACTTGGCTCCTAGTCTTTCTTCTGTGCCATCTCAGGCATCCAGGAAGACTTCCCCGCCCCCTCCAGGATGGTTAATTTCCCCATATGAAAGCGACGGAAGCTTCCTGGTCTCCCCCCATCATGCTGCTTTGGATGTTCTGTTTAGTGCACCCTCCAGTTGATCTGCAAACAACTTGAGAGCAGCGACCTTCTTTCTTTGGCTGTTGGATCGCCAGTGCACAGTATGGGACCCACCCTTAGCAGGGGCTTTAAAATAGGACATTAAAGCTTTGTATTTGTCAGATAGAGAAATCTGCAATCTCAACTAAAGCTGCTCTCCACTCAGGGCCGCTGCATAAAGTTTTATAGGTTGTGCACTGCACAAGGATGCCTAGCTGAGGAGGAGAGTAGGGGCTAAAGTCCACCTGACAGTTGGCTTGCCAAGTCACGTGCCCTGGCCCAGGCTTGCATCAGCCCAGAGCAATGGGAGACTTCTGCTTTGCACTAAGGCTCCATTGCCCCACCCAGGGGCGGCCTTCTGGCTGTACACACCTAGAGGTGTATTAGGCTAGTGTATTCAGCTATACCCACCTAATTACTGCAGAGAAAATGTATGGCTCAGCCAAAAGGCAGAAAAGATGTGACCCACAGGGACAACCATATCCTCACAGATCAACGCTAACCAATGCAAAGCTCACTCTTTAGGACCAAACAGCATTTTTGTAGAAAAATTGATTAAATGGCACATATTAGCATAAAAATATTTGTAATCTTTTAAATCATGTTTGCAATGTTCCTTACAGCCAGCTCTGTCCAATAGAACTTTCTGTGATGATGGAAATGTTCTACACTGTCCAACACAGAAGCCACATGGGGCTACTAAGTGCTTGAAACATGGCTAGTGGGACTGAGGAAATGAACTTTATTTAATTTTAATTAATTTAAACAGTCACAAGTGGCTAATAGCTATTATATTGGACAATACAGGTAAAAAAAAAAGTCTTCTTTAATTTTAGTGTGCGTAGCAATTATCTGGGTACTTGTTGTAAATACAGATTCCCAGTTCTTCCCTAAGGGACTCTAATTCAGTGTGCTTGGATGGGGCCCAGGAATCTGCATTTTTAACCAACACCCCAAGAGCTTCTCATGCAGGTTGGCATTTGGACCATACTTAGAGAGTTACCATTAAATGGGTGTTGGCGTATCATGGAGTTATTGACCTTAGGCCATTTTTTGACTTAAAATATTTTAGTCCCTAAGCTAGAATTTGCTGTGTTAACTCTCACTCTATTGAAATTCTGAAATAAAAGAAGCACTTCCTAGAGGTAGGTTTTCTGGCTTCACTGATTTCTCCTTGGAAGCTCAGACATTTGTCCGTGTCAATTTGCTCTGCTGTAAAGAAAATGAAATTCTGTCTTGGCAATAGTTGTTGCTGAAAGTAACCACCTGAGACCATTCTTCCCTCCTCCTTTCCTTCCACCTCAGACTGATCTCACCCCCAGACCAGTCTCTCTGCTTCAGCCTCCTCTCCACGTCCTGAGACCTCCCATAGAGGCAGCAGGACTGTAGGTCCTCTCCTTGGTTAAGAAATCTCTCATTTGAGTGATTTGAGGAAACGTCTCCTGCTCTTCCAGAGTAGGTCCTGGACAGTCATCACTAAGTTCAGCTGGAGCCAGAGAGGTGGCAAGAAAGAGTGATGCTAACACTCTGCCTACATAAATTCTCCCAAGTGACCCATAGCCTCCCAGTCTAGGAACACAAAACACGGTCACATTTATGTTTATGCCCCAAAGGCAATAATCCTGCATAAGTCCTTCACTTGCCCAAGCAGAATTTAGCCCCTTTCAAGAGGCCTTTGCCAAATTCCGGGAACCACAGAAGGAGAGCCTCATGTTGGGCCACCAGGCAGGCTTCCAGTTCTAGCAACCACTCAGGGCTGCCCTGCATAGCCTCTTCCTCTGGCTTCCACCCACCCATTAAGCTGCTTGAAGAAGCCTTCCAAGGCCACCAGTCACCAGCATGGAACTGAATTCTATGCAGAGGGAGGAGAATGGGCTCTTCCCACCCCCAGGCTGCACTTTGTCACTTGGGTCCTAAGCATCCCAGCTCGTACCCAGAATCTCAGAGTCTTCCACGAAAATAATTACGTCAGTTTCAGATCTTTCTCCCTCTAGAGATCAAACTTAGGCCAAGGAGGCAGGTGAAAGACAGATCCATGAAACCTCTGCTTTCTTCCTCCTCCAACTACAAAATATAAGCCCCATGCATCCGAACGGATACAAATAGATGGAGGGGGATCATAACACTTGCAATAACTGGGTTCTAGCTCAGCCAAAATTGCCCCTCAACACATAGAATGAAAAATGATCCAGTTAGATAAACAAAGGATGCCTGCCTTCTCCATATTGTTCTAAATTGAAGGCACTGACTACGCCAAGAATAGAGTCAGCAATGCTGCAGCCTGGATGGTAGGGAGAGGAGAGTGGTGAGGAGGAAGTCAGAAAGGTTCCTTCTAATAAATACAAACATTTTCCTCTCCTGGAGAGCACCACCTGTTTGCTCTTTTCTTTCCTTTTTTTACTTGCTTGAAAGCATAGTTCATTGATTCAGGCATTCCATTGAGTCAGCTTGCTTTCAATAGATCCCAAGGAAGAGTAGTTAACTCCTGCTCTGAGGCCCTCAGGGTGACTGGGCATAGAAGAATCTCTGCTAGGCTCCTCCAGCCTTGGGGAAGAGTCTATTCAGGTCACGTTTCCCCTCAAACTAGTACTAAGTTGAAAAGATAGCACTAGTGGGGAGTATGCCATTTCCTGGAGTCAGGGCTTGACTGTCAATGCAGAACAGCTACATTCCATGGGATGGAGAGTGAATTTCAATAATGAACTATCTGAGAAGGCTTAAGGAACTGATTTTCCTGTCCTCAGATAATCTGGTCCTGCTGACCCCAGGAGTAGCCTGCCAGCCGGCTGCCATCACCAAACCCAGAACGCAAGCACCCTGGCACCTTGGCTCCGGTTCGTTTCCAACTGAGCTGCCGAGCTGCCGAACACGACTTGGTGAGCAATCTCTGGCTGCCATTCAGGGGAAGACAGATGGCCGAGAAATGATTTTCTGGAGTTTCCTAACCAGATTTCTCTCCTATGTATCATGAAGCAAGCCATGGCTTTAAGATTCATCCCTGGAGTGGCAGGCAGCCACAGCCTCTGACTCCAATCCTGCTTGGTTGGGAAAAGTCTGAACGCTATGGGATTTAGGTCAGGGCTTACGTATTAAGCAGCCCATTTTCATTTTCTGGGACATGGGGAGGGAGGGCAGGCTTGGACTTTCATAGCTGGTATTAAATCAGAGAGAGGCAGTCAAGAAGAGCGAGATCAGGTAAGAGTGTGAAGTAACACTGGTGTGGGACAAGGCTGCCCCCTCACAGCACAGGGTGCTACAGAGAAGGGCCCTGCCATCAACTGCCACCCTACCTTGTACCAGATACCTTCCTAGGCACCTTACATATGATAGCCTGCTTATTCCTTGCATCTCTGACCTTAGCCATTTCATCGAGGAGGATATTTTTTCTTCTCTGACTGAGTGCTCTTCCTGGAGTTCACCTCTGCTCACGTGGCTTCAATGACCCTCTGTGTGTTGGCGACTCACAATCAAGTTCCATCATCCTTCCGAGTCCCCAGTGCATTTACACAATTGCCCTGGAAACTCTTTAGCCTCAAACTCAGCACAAACTCCCCATCTTCCCCTGCGCCAACCCCTGTAACAATCCCTATCTCTATGAATGGCACCACCACCCACCAGACGCCAAGGTAGAAGCCAAGGAATCACCCCTGGGTCCCTCTTCCCTTTACCTACCACATCCCACAACCACCAAATCCAGTGAAATAGCTCTTGGCATCATCCACGGCTTGCCATCCCCCCGCCACTGCACTGGTTCAGACCACCTCACTACCATCACCACTTCCTAATGGATCACTCCTTCTAATCCACTCTGCACTGCAGCCAGAGATCATTCTCAGCCACCTGATCCTGTCCCTAGCTTGAAATTCTAGTTTCCCAAATTGTCCTGAATCTGCCTTGGGTGTCCGTTCAAGATCTGGCTCCTGCTCCCTCTTCAGTGTCACCCTGCCACTCCAGTCCTGGCACGCCGCACTCCAGCTACACTTGACGACTTTAATTCCCAGAGTGTGCTTATTTTTTTCTCCAAACCTTTGGAAGCTGTTCCTTCTGTCTGGAATCCTCTTACCCACAAACATTGATCCCCTATTCACCCTCCCCCCTCATCAGTTGGCTGACTCCCAGTGGGTCCCTGATTCCGGCTGAGATGCCACTTTCTCTAGGAAGACCTCTGACCCCTTTCCTATGTGCTCCCTCGTCACTCTGTTCTTCCTCTTGTCACAGCATGGCATTGTCCCCCACTAGACTATAAACTCCTGAGGGACAGAAACAGTTGTCTTGCTCACCGTGGAGTCCTGAGTGCCAGGCACAACACCTGGCACACAGCAGGGGCTCAAAACATTTTTGTTGAGTGAAAGAATGAAGAAATGAACAAGTAATTTGTCCAAGGTTGATCAGCAATTAGATGATGGAGTTGGGATCCAAACCCAGTCTGGTTTGCCTCAAAGCCTGTGGCCTTTCCTTTGCACTCTGATGACACAAGCGTCATCATGTGGATGATTTAAAGCAAGGCTGGGCGACCTCTGGAGCTGATACAGTATCTTGGGTACAACTGCAGTCAACTCTTGAGGATGCGTTGAATCTGACATTTTGAAATCAACTTTGAGTATTCATCTTCCATGCACTTACTATTCTGCTCTATAAGATGGGTCTCATCCTGTTCTTTATCTGCAATAACTGACTTACGTCTTCAAGTTACCTCTTTCTTTCCCCTCAGAGCAACGCCTCAGCAACAGAGCAATTTGCTTCCCGATGCAGAGACGGAGCCATTATTGTACTTTCTTCTTAAAGGAAATTGCTTGTATTGCTGTCCCAAGATTGTGCCAACTTATTGTTGATGCAATGTGACCAACTAGTATTACAAAATTCAATCAGCCTGGAAAATTTCAGCAGAAGCCAAAGAAAAGCCTCCTACTCAGCAGCAATCGTAAACACAAATCATAATATTTGCTCTTCCGTGAGCCACGGATGGATTGCATTATCTACCTCTGCTTTATTCAAATGAAGAATGACATGCAGCTGGGGAATACAGAGACTCAGAAAAAGCTTTGGAAGCCCTCAGAAGTGGTCTGTATTAGCCTTTTCCTCCAGGATTATTGCCTCCATCAGGGCAGAGAATAAGTACAACATACCAGAGCTTCCCACAGGTCCCTGTGCACCCTCCCCTGACCTCCTCTGAAAAGAGAGTCTTTCATTTGTCTTCTGAATCTTCAATTGCTCAAATGAAAGTACAGTGAAAACATTTCCTTTGGATCTGATTCAAAATAGTCTAGTCAAATTGATCATTATTGAATTTGAGTGATGGCTATGTCAGGGGAGCCATTGTAATATTCTCTACTCTTTTGTATACTTTTGAAATTTTTCATAAAGAAGTTTTTTATAAATGCTGCATTTGAGTATAATCTGGTATACTTTTTCTGAGGAATAATTTGGTATTATACACTCAAAATGCTTTAAAATGTGTAAATCCTGTGACTCAGAAATTCTACTTCTAGGAATTTATCCTTAGGAAATAATCACGAATGTGTGAAAAGATTTATCTACCAGAATGTTCATCACAGTCTTGTTTATAATAGAGGGAAAAAGGAAACAATCTAAATGTTCAATGATGAACACTAGTTAAACAAATTATGGCACATATTATGACAGACTATTATGCAGTCATTAAAATAATATCAAATCTGGTGATGGTGAGGAGAAATAGTCATTTCATACACTGTTGGTGGAGAGAAATTGAGTAACTTCTCTGGAGGGTAAATTCTTATTATCCATCATCACTTAAAATGTGCATATACTTTGACCTAGCGATTAAAATTTTAAGAAGTTTTTCCCATTAATAGATAAAAATGTATATACAAGGATGATTGCAGCATTCTCTCTTTTTTTTTTTTTTTTGCTGGGAAAGATTCACCCTGAGCTAACATCTGTTGCCAATCTTCCTCTTTTTTTTTTTCCTCCCCGAAGCCCTAGTATATAGTTGTATGTACTTACATAGTACTTACATAGTTGTAAGTCCCTCTAGTTCTTCTATGTGAGCTGCTACCACAGCACGGCTACAGATAGACAAGCGGTGTGGTTCCATGCCAAGGAACCAAACCCAAGACACCGAAGTGGAGCATGCCAAACTTTAACCACTAGCTGACAGGGCTGGCTTGCAGCATGGTTTATAGCAGAAAAAAAGTGGAAACAATATAAATGTTCAACAAATGAAAACTACTTGAATAAATAATGGTACACCATACAATGGAATTTGCAGGCATTATTTGTATGTAATAATAACTATAGCCAACATTTTTGAAAGCTGACTATGGTCCAGGCACTGTTCTAAATGCTTTATACATGTTAATTTATTTAATGTACTGATATGAAAACATCTCTCTATCTATTAGCTATTGCTGTATAACAAACTGCTCCAAAACTTAGTCACTTAAACCAATAAACATTTTTTATTCTTCGGCTGACCTTTGGTTGACTCTCTAGTCAAATGTGGGTTGGGTAATCAGTTCTGTTGATCTCAGGTGGGCTTTCTCATATGTTTGGTGGTCAACCAGTGTGGGGTGATTTAGAATTGGCTTGGCTGGAACGATGAAACTCCATGTGGACTTTCATCTTCCAACAGGCTATCCCAGGCTTGTTCACACTGCAGTGGTAGATTTCCAAAAGAAAGAATGGAAGCATGTGAGGCTTCTTGAGACTTAGAGTGAGAACTGGCATACCACAACTTCCAGCACATTCTACTGGCCAAAGCAAACCAAATTTAAGGAGTAGAGAAATACTTTCTCGATGAGAGTAGCTTCAAAGTCATGTTGCAAGAAATATGAGAAGGGGAGACTAATTGGTACCATTTTGTATTCAGTCTACCACATATCTACCATAACTGTGGTGCATAACAATGTGTGTTGTATGCTCCTATTTTTCCAATAAAAGATAAAACGTAAAACATGTTATCTCACACTCACACACACACAAGCACACATGTGTGTAAGTGGAAGAGTTCTGTCAGGTGCACAAAATTACTGTCCACTATGGCTAAAGGAACTGGGAGATGGGATGAGAGAAAGACTTTCTTTTTACTGAACACTCTTATACTGTTTGACCTGTTTTACCATAAGAATAAATTCATTTTATAATTAAAATGACTATTTAGCAAAATTAAAAGATCTCAAAAAAAGAAATAAAAATACATAGAACTGAATGAAAATTAAAATACAGCATATCAAAATTAGTGGGATACAGCTAAAGCAGTGCCAAGATGGAAATTTATAGCACTATGCATACGGTCCCAAATCAAAATTGAAAAGACAATATGGCAAAAATCATATTATATATGAACATTTAAAATATGAAAATGTCCATAAAATATAAAGAAAATATGTAGGTTACAAGCAGCATAAATTATGACATATAAATATGAATATAGAAAAGGCTGGGATGATTCATGCCAAAATATTGATAGTAAATCATAAGATCACAGGTGGTTTTTTATTTTCTTCTTTGCAATTATCTATATTTTCTATTTTTCCCTACAATTTACTTTTTTTTCAATCAGAATATAGAAATGAAGTTATTAGAGAAACAGGGAGCTAAGTTCCAAGGTCTCAGGAAGAACTTCAGTCCTCACATTTTGGCTATTCTTCCCATAGGCTTCAGAATGCCGAGGCAGGAATTACAATTTCTACCATAGTTCGAATGGCCATGGGAAATTTGTGTCCAAGTTCAGGTCCAACTTTTAGTCATTCTCTCCTTTCCTCCTGACAACAGCAAAGAAGGACGGAGTTATTAGGCCCATTTAACAGTTGAAGAGATGGAGACCCAGATGAGGGCTGAACTCAGGTTGTTTCACTCCGCAGTCCACGTTCATGCCACAACACTGCTCCCTCCTCCTGGGGAAGCCTTGAGGCGGTGTTTAGACTTAGCTGCCCTGACTTCCACCCTCTTTTGGTGTTTGGATTGTCTATTGGAAACTGCCACGTTCCGGGGATATAGCAGTGAGCAAGACCGACAAAGTCTTCACTGTGTGGAACTTACATTTGAACAAGGGAAACAGACATTAAGCAATATAATGATTAAATTTTTCATTATAATTGTGCTGAGTGCTGCAAGGGAGAAGTATAGGCTCCAAGAATGTACATGACAGGGAGAACTGGCTTGGCCTGGTGGATCCAGCAGACTTCTCTGCGGCGGTGATGTTTAAGCTGAAATCAGGTCATTATCACCACTCTAACCCCCTGCTAAAGTGCCTTCCTGAACTCAAGAGGCAGAAAAGCTAAAAACTACATTGTGCTTTTCTGCTTCTTGAGTTCAGGAAGGCACTTTAGCAGGGGGTTAGAAAACTACATTGTGCAGATTCTTTGCAGCTGGGGTTCCACATGTAACCTAGGTCCATGGAGCCAAGACACCCACATGAGACTTGGAAGGCGAAGGCGAGCAATATGGGTCAGTGGCCAGGAGGTTAGATCTTCCAGCAAGGGCAGTGGCAGAAGGATTTGGCTTTTCTGGAGCAGAGGGATGATGGTATGTCTCAAGCATCATACGCACTGGATGGTCAACAATGGCAGCAGCGGGTCCTCCAGAACACTCTGGAGATCTGCTTGGTTAGTTCCCCTGGCTGCATGATTCATGAGTTTGTAGCATCCAAGCATGATTTGAGCCCCTCTGGAAATTCTACAAGCTAAATAATACCATGTAATAAATGCCTTCCTGCTTCACTAGTGAGGGTGGATTCGGTTGCCTAAATACAGTGGCCAAGAAACACCAAAGCAGGCTGCTAGATGGCCCTTATCACCAGGCCTGGCCCTTATCCTTCTTGGCTGATTCCTTACCTCCTGCCTCTGTACACTCCTCCTCCAATCCTTGCAGATGGGACTCAGAGTCTCACTACACCTACCATACTAGTTACACCTTTGGAGGCACAAACTGTAGACGCAGATAGTCCTGAGTTTGAATTCCAGCTCTGCCACTTAGGACAGTATAAACTCAGGCAAATTCCTTAATCTTTCTGCTTCAGGTTCCTCATTTGCAAAATGGAAATAGTAATAGTACCAACCACAGATGGTTGTAGTGATAATCAGATGAGATAATGTAAGAGAAGCTCATAGCAAAGTGCCTTGCACATGGGAAAGGCTCAATAGTTGGTCACTGTTGTTGATTTTATTATTACCTTTGGCTTTAGCTCCCCTCCCATGGCTCACCCATTCAGTTACAGTCAGAGGCATCTGCCTATAATTTTATACATAACACAAAACAGGAATAAGAGCTGCCTTGGTTCCAAGTATCCAGCCTAAAAGACAGGTGTCACGTCTGTACCAGTCAGAGTTCTTGGTTACAAGTAACAGAGTTCGACTTTCAATCTTCAATTGGAAAGGACATTTACTGGAAAGATTCAGGGGGCTTTTGGAAGCCATTGGTGGTGGGAGAACCAGGCTTGGAAAATGAGAAGAAATTAAGCGTGTCCAGAGAGCCAAAACAACCATTCCTTATCAGCCACTCTCTACTGCTACTGAAAGTGAGCTCTAACTGTCCCTTTCTTTTAGTTCACCATCTCCAGATCCAAAGTCCCAGGCAGGAGCATCTGACTGGACCAGCACAGGTCACATGCCTGCACCCTGTGGTCAAGGTGCGGGGAGAGGGACCACCTGACTCTTGGTTTTCTGTAGCAGGAAATGGCGCGTTGCTGCCCACCAAAATGATACTCACTGGGTATGATGGTTAATTTATGTGTCAACTTAACTGGATCACAAGATGCCCAGATATTTGGCTAAATATTATTTCTGGGTGTGTCTGTGAGAATGTTTCTGGATTAAATTAGCATTTGAATCAGTGGACTCAGTAAAACGATTTGCCCTCCCCGATGTGGGTGGGCATCATCTAATCCACTGAAGGCCTAAATAGAACAAAAAGGGGGAGGAAGGAAAAATTCAGCACTTCCTACCTGATTGCTTGATCTGGGACATCAACCTTCTGCCCTTGGCACTCTTGGCTCTCACTCAGGCCTTCAGATCAGGATTGGAATCTATACCATCAGCTGCCCTGGTTTTTAGGCCTTCAGATTCAGACTGAATTACACCATCAGCTCTCCTAGGTCTCCAGCTTGCAGACAGCAGATCACGGGACTTCTCAGCCTCTATAATCACATGAGCCAATTCCTCATAATAAGTCTTTTCCTGTGTATATATGATATTGGTTCTGTTTCTCTGGAGGACTCTGACTAGTACACTGGGAAACTCCCCAAACCAGAGAGGAGAATTGGATGATGGACAGTATATTAGTCAGGGTTCTCCAGGGAAACAGAATCACTAAGATGTCTATGTACATATGTATATATAGAAGGAGATTTATTATAAGGAATTGGCTCATGGGATTGTGGAGGCTGGCAAATCCCAAGATCTACAGGGTGAGTCAGCAAGTTGGAGACCCAGGAGAGCCAATAGTGTAAGTTCCAGTCTGAAGGCCACAGGTTCAAGACCCAGGAAGAGCTGATGTTTCAGTTCAAGTCCAAAGGCAAGAAAACACTGATGTCCCAGTTAGAAGGCAGTCAGGCAGGAAGAATTCTCTCTTTCTCAAGAGAGGGTCAGTTCAGCCTTTTTGTTCTATTCAGTCCTTCAACTGATTGGATGAAGCCGACCCATACTAGAGAGGACAATCTGCTCTGTTCATTCTACTAATTCAAATGTTAATCTAAAAATACTCACACAGAAACACCCAGAACAATGTTAGACCAAATATCTGGGTACTGGGCCGGCCCCGTGGCTTAGCAGTTAAGTGCGCATGCTCCGCTACTGGTGGCCCGGGTTCGGATCCCGGGCGCGCACCAACGCACCGCTTCTCCAGCCATGCTGAGGCCGCGTCCCACATACAGCAACTAGAAGGATGTGCAACTATGACATACAACTATGTACTGGGGCTTTGGGGAAAAAAAAGGAGGAGGATTGGCAATAGATGTTAGCTCAGAGCCGGTCTTCCTCAGCAAAAAGAGGAGGATTAGCATGGATGTTAGCTCAGGGCTGATCTTCCTCACACACACAAAAAAATATCTGGGTACCCCGTTGACACATAAAATTAGTCATCACAGACAGACAGTGATCCCAATGTCTGTTAGGATTCTTCAAGAGAACAGGTGCGTCTCACTAGCGCTACTGACAGGGATGGAGCTCCCTGTGTGAGACACCAGCTAGGCCTCCCAAGCAACCCAGAGCCCTTGATGTCTGCAATGACCTCATGGCTGAGGACAGGCTGAGTCATGGGAGAAGCTGTTGTTCTACAAAGTAGACCCCAGACTGATAAAGTTTGAGAATCTTGGCTTATTGGAGAAATGCACAAATTTTCTTCCACAGCAAGCTCCTCCTGGGGCCTGCTTCCCTTGCTCGGTACAATGTGGAAGGATTAGAAACATTTTCTGTCCTCGCCAGTCTGACATCCTAATCAGGCTTTGTAATAGCCCTACTTATCGTGGAAGGCCTGTCCCAGACTGTTTATGTTATTAACACTCATTTGTCTCTATTATGATACATTTCTGCTTGGGAGTCTTGCCCATCAGAGGACCAATCTTTTTATATGGTATGCTGAGTCTTGTCATTCTCTAGACAATTGGTGTTGATGTCACCTAAAAATACCAACGTGTTAACATATCTCCTCCTTCTCACAACAAACCTTGGACACACACTCCAAAAAGGCCTTTAAAATGCTACACTTCCCGTCTCATCAGACTTTTCAGGATGGACCAGTCTCATTTCTGAGCAATTTCTGGGAGAACATCTGAGACTCCTTAAATTAACTGATTACCTCAAACAACGCATTTTCTTTGGTGGATATTACCATATAAGCCTCCCTGTTTTCAGTTAACAAGAAGAAAAAATGACAACTTCCAGAGGAACATTTGCCAAATTCCACAAAACTTGTTCAATCATTTTGTCAAATTAAGTAGAAAATCTTATTCTCTAACTGGGACTATAAGAGCCAGTTTCATGGATTAAACTGTTATTTGCAAAAGAACTTTACTCAATTGGGTGTGAAGTTTTCAAAGCTCTGCTTGAAATTTTAAAGAAAGTTGTTTTTGCTATATATATACAATTTTAATTCTCTAAAATTAAACACATAATTTTTTGAAAATTCAAGCTATCAAACCATGCCCTCTTTCTTACATACCATGGCAGAACTCTCTTTGAAGTATTCCATGTTTTTCAAAACAGGGATTTTTGAATAAGTGTTCCAAAGGGCCACTCCTGATTTAGTAAGTGGATTAGCTAAATTCAAAACTTATTCAAACTCTTTCTACCATTGAAGCTCAACTTTCCTGGATTCTGGCAGTATCTATATTTTTCTATTATGATGTCACTTGCTGGCAAATATCCCCTTCACATCCACCTGGACACAAGGAAATGGGAAATAATAAATTAGAGTAAATGGTAATGAAATAATCTTGTGTCTGAACCCCACCAACCAAATCCCAGGAGCTCCCTCCCCAGGTCAGACACTTCTCCGCAGTGTCCTTCATGCAGGCCTGCCCCTGCATTGACCGCCATTCTTGTCATCCTGGTGGAGGCAGCCTAGTCGCCCCTGGCAGGCATCAATGTCCACATCTGTACCCTGGCCACACCTCTGGGCTCCCAGTCACCACACTGATGTGGGAGGTTTCTCTCTCTAAACCAGGGGCACAATTCTTTTTTTATTTTAGAGTCCATCCTGGGAGATTTCACACTCTAATTTTCTTACAACACCCCAGTATTTGCGATCTTTTTATGTGATTTGCACGTCCAAAGTAATAAAGTTAAAAATATTGATAATCATCATTGCCATGTGATAAGCCCTTTTTAGATGCCCAGGCACAGTGTTAAGCACTTTACATGGATTATCTCCATTAAGCTACATTCTTGCTTGCTAACATTGTAGCTGGGAACGGGCACTTTGGAATCAAGCTGTCTGGGTTCCAATTCCAACCCTGAGATCTTAGGCAAGTTACAAAGCCTCTCTAAGCTTTTCTTTCCTCAATGGTAAAAGGGAGACAACAATAGCCTCTACCTCAAAGTGCCATTAATAAAGGAAATGGAGCACGTGAAGCACCTAGCAGAGTGCCTAGCACACAGCAGGTGTTCAGTAAATGCTAAGTGACCCAGCTCTCTCTTGGGAGTGTCCCCACCAGCGCAACCCACAGATTTCCCAGACTGAGCAGTCTCCTGGTCTGAGGACGACTGCAGCCCTCAGCCTTCCCTCCCACTCCAACCCTCCTCCAAGTCCCAGGACTGAGCTGCAACACTGAATCTCTCCCACTTCGGATTGAATTTCTTCCTGCCTGTGAAGACAGGAGGCCAGCCCCTCTCCCCTCTGCTGTGCGTCAGTCACCATTCACTTGCCAGTAGAGCCCCTGGTGATGATCTTGCCAAGACCAAAGCTGGGGAGGGGCACACAGAATAGGACTCTCTTCTTCTGTGGTCTAAAATTACTCAAAGTCCTTATGAAATTCTTTTCAAATTCAGGTACTCAATTTTTCTTGATTCCTTCTTTGTTCTTAAGAGAATGGAATTATTTTTTTTCATTCTTGGTTTGGAAAGAGCCAGCTTATCCTGGTTCGGGGCCCTGTTCCCAACCTGGAAGCTGCCAGCCCTAGGAGGCCTCAGGGCTACGGCCCATTTGAGCACCAGGCTGCCCAGAGACTGCAACCATCACGTGCCGCTCATAGAGATACTATGCATTTTCAGATGTACGTGGACGCTCTTGTGATTAATACTATGCAAGATACTTTATAAGCTTTACTGAAATCATGGTAGCTTTTTATCATTACTGCATATAAACTTTGTAATCAGTAGATACTAAAAGCGCAGCTTTGATCATCTGAGAGTGTTCAACATATTTAACATTAAAAAGTGAGTCTTTTTACTTTAAAAAACTGGAAACTCCAAATGTCGTGGAAAGAATGCTGGAAGTGAAGTCAGGTACGTTGTCTGGGCGTGTAATCTTGCACAAATCACATCACCTCCCTGGACCTCAGGATCCTCATCTGTGAAATGATGGGGGTTGGAAGAGATGGCCTTTGAGCCCCAGCACTAAAAGTTTATGTGTCTAAAATCACTCTCTCCTAGCTACATGAAGGTGAATATTTATAGGAATGGCTACACTTTTAAAGGAAAGAAACTATATAGATGTGCTCTATACCCACATGAAACAAATGGCAGGTTAGAATCTGTTAGTTTTTTATCATACTTTATTTTTGTTACTTGTCCTCCTCCTCTAACATCTTCAATTTTCCCATGACCACTGGCTCTTCTGAGAGTCCTCTCCTTCATCTTCCGCATCTTGTATCTGTCTTTCAAGATTTACTAATGCTGGTATTTTCTCGGTGATTATAAGGTGGTTGTTACTGCCTCTCTCCATTATTTATCCACTGCACTTGCTTGGTTTTCTTTTGGTTTTCCATGCCCTCCCAGACCTCGCCTTTGACAGACTACTTTCTATCACTAAGTCTTAACACTGTTCTGAGCCAATGTCCTCTGTTGCCCTTTTACCATCTTAAATTCATCAGCAGGAGTTGTAATTGCAAACACTCCAACTGCTGCCTAAATATTTGCCCCTGTCTTACAACAGCTTATTTCAAAAGAATGAAACTCTCACATTGAGTAATGTGTTTATGTGCTCACCATCACTTGTGCCTTTGTGCTCTCTCTGAGCAGAGGGAGCTTTCCGGGCCTTTCCATTACCTTTCCATCTCCACCCTCCTATCCCTCACCCACTCCATCCACCTCTGCACTGGCCAGTCAGAATGTCTCTTTATGTCTGGACAACCAATCAGAAAATGCCCTCATTCCAAGCATTTATTAAGCATTTGTGAGGGGAAAAGCCTCTCTCATAAAAGAAAACACAAAGGCTTCAAGATTTCAGCTCAGGAAAGAGACTCTATGAGTGGGGAGGACTGCACACCGTAAATTTTACCTTTTCTTTGCTGAAGGCATAGAGGGAAATCTTAAGCCCTCCAAAATGAGAGAGCACTTAAAATTCTTCTCTATTTAGAACAGATTCTTGCTGCCATCACCAAGAGGAACATGGCCAGCCATTTAATACTATGACTCAATCATGGACCCAGGCTGTTCTTCATGGATTATTTTAGAATAGCTAAGGCAGGCTGGAATTTTCCATTAGACTTTGTTAAATGCTAAGGGATAATAAAAAGGAAATGCACAAAGAAAATATCAGAAACATTTTTCAAATCAGGAATGCACAGTACAGAGTGCTTATCCTATCGTTGCTGCTTTGTAGGGCCTGGCCCATTCCCTATTCTCTCTGAAGTGGTTACTCTCTAACCCCAAGAGCAGACCAACTCTAAATATCTCTTGTGCGAATGTCTTGCCTCCTGGCTTCCAGCCTGCCTCTCTTCTTCTAGACAAGGCAGCCTCAAGAATCTAGCAGAGTCTTAACCTTACAACCACCACGAATTCAGCAAACACTTCCATCCCCTCATTTCCATGCTAGGCACGAAGGTGTAAGTACAGTGTGATGCTACTCCTACCCTCCAGGTTTGTATTCACTAGTGGGGGAGGCAGACCAGCACACCACCAATTGCACCGAAGGGCTATGGTGCGGTGGTGGAGACATGCATGGAAAAGTGTTATCTAAATCAGACCCAGAGGCCCAGGAAGACTTTCTGGAGTCCAACACACTTGAGATGAGATATGAAAGGTGAGTATGATTCGCTAAATTTCAAAAAGAGAAAGCGGAAGAAGGCCATTGCAGGCAGCAGGGACTGCGTATACAGAAGCAAGGAGGCGCAAAGGAGCGTTACTCTGGGGGACCAAGTGGCTCTGTTTGGTTGGAGCAAAGGGTGTGAGGAAGAATCTCAGGAGAAAAGGCCAGAAAGGGTGTCAGAGGGCTGGATCAGGAAAGGATTTGGGTACTAAGTGAAAGAATGTAAACTTTATCTTGACAGGTCCACAGAGCCATTGAAGAATTTTAAGCAGGGGATTGATCTAATCAGATTTGTGATTTCCAAACACCGGCAGTAATGTTTAGAAAAAGAAAAAAGAGGAGGGAAAAATGACAGGATTCAGTCTGAAGCCTGTTACAACAATCCAGGTGAGAAATGATGAGGGGTGACGCTAAGGGAGATGCTATAGAATTTTGTGACTATTTAGATATGAAAGTGGGAGGAAGAAAACGAAGGAAAAGGCTCTACTCCCAACTTTGTGGTTGAAATAATCAGCTACATAGTCACAGCTAACTTAATAGTGTACCTGCAATACACCATGTTAAGTGTTCTGCATACTTCCATTCTACAATTTTTTATCAAGAACCTACTACGTGCCAGGCACAGTTTTAGACACTGGGGATATCACAGTGGAGAGAGAAAAAAGAAGACAAAAATCCCTGCCATGTGTAGTGTGTAGGAGAGCGATAAGTAATAGGGGAAAAACATGAAGCAAAGAAAGGTGTTAGGGACCTCAGGAGTGGAGAGAGTTTGAAATTTTAAACAGTGGCCAAGGAAGCCCTCACTGGGAAAGATACTGAGAAGCACTGAGACACGAGGCATGTGGCTGTCTGGGGGATGAACATTCTGAGCAGAGGCCCTGAGGTGGAGTAAACTCAGCACATTCAAGGACCCCTGAAACAGCCAGTGTGGCTGGGTAGAGTGAGGGGTTGGGAGGGAGTATAAAGAGATGAGGTTTTGGGAGGTTGAGGGGGGCAGATCATCTGGGGTCGTGCAGACTATTGTAACGACTCCAGCTTTTCCCCTAAGGGAAATGCGAAGCTGTTGCAAGGTCTTGGGCAAAGTAGTAATGTGATCTACTAACATTTTGACAGCATAACTGTGGCTACTGTGCTGGAAATAGACTGAAGAGGGGCAAAGCTAGAAGCAAGAGGCCAGCTAGGAGGCCACTCCAACAGCATAGGTGAAAGGTAATAAAGTCTCAGACTAGGATGATGGCAGCGGCAGCTGTGAGAGGTAAATATATTTTTGAAGGATTGACTAATGTTTTGGATGCGAGTATAAAATAAAGATAAGAGATAAGGATGACACCAAGAGTTTTCACCATGGAGAAGCAAGTTGGGAAACTAAAAGGGCTCATTTGTGATAAGGCAATTTTGAGATGCCTATTAGGCATCCAAGCAGAGATTTAAAGAAAGCAATTGAATATATGAGTCTGGAGTTCAGGAGAGAGTTCTGAAGTGAAGCTGTAAATTTGAGTCGTCAGCATATAGATGGCACTTACAGCTGTGAGCTTCGATGAGATCACCAGCGACTGTAGATGGGACAAGGAAAGGGTCTGGTGTAGGGAGAGGTCCAGAGGGAAATCAACAGGCCCTTGCCAGTCTCTTGTGAATCTTTCTTTTTTGGTAATGGTTTTTTAAAGATATAATTCACAGATAGTACAATTCACCTGTTTAAAGTATACAATTCAATGGCTTTTAATACATTTAAAGATATAAATTCTTTCTGTGTGGTAAGTCAGCCATCTTCGAGATTAGACCTTGGGTTTGGATTTCATAAATCTTGGCCCTGCACCCACAGAAGATAAGGGTTCCTTTCAGGGCAGTCATAGAAGCTATCTGGGTTATCACTTATACCTTGATTTGGGCATGTAGGGCATTGAGCTCATCATTTTCTTTTCTTTTTTAAAGGGAAATGTTTTGGTCTGAAAGTTTGAAGATTTTTTTTTTCCCCCTGGGGAAGATTCACCCTGAGCTAATACCTGTTGCCAATCTTCCTCTCTTTTTTTTCTTCCCCAAAGCCCCAGTACACAGTTGTATTTTCTAGTTGTAAGTCTTTCTAATTCTTCTATGTGAGCCGCCACCACAGCATGGCTACTGACAGACAAGTGGTGTGGTTCCATGCCTGGGGACTGAATCTGGGCCACCTAAGCGGAGCGCACTGAATTTTAACCACTAGGCCATCAGGGCTGGCTTGCTCGTCATTTTCTTTATCCAAGCTCTCCATTGTACTTAGAAGCACCCAAATTCTTTATAATTTTTATTTGCACTAAAATCTTATGTGGCAGCAGCCACTTGGTACTCAATGCCTTGCTTTCTCTAGGAGCTTGATTTCAAGTGACTACAGGTAGGTGGTCATTTAAGTAAAGTTTGCCACTGCATGCCATGGACTACCAGTGTCCTATTTACCATTAGCAAAAGAGTATCTAATACATTTAAATATAGTCATATCTGTGAACCAATTTCATATTCCCATCCTTAAGGCTCTGTTCCCCTGGAACCACTTTTGGTACCAATAACTGTATCAGTCAGGGGGTCAGTAAGGGGAGCAGAGTTACTATGGGTGTATGGGATAAGGCACTTATTTTAGGAATAAGATTTTTCACAATTGCGGAAGGAGCTAGGGAAGTAAAGGTCTGGAAGTGGTATTAGGTGATCCAGAAGTGATACTGGATGATCACTCAATCCATCTGGGAAGGCAGACCCGTCCAGCCATCTGTGAAGGGAGACTAGTGGACAGGTCTATGGGAAGCTTTGGCCTTCATGTAGCTAGTGCTTCTATGGGTCCAGTCAAGTATCTGATGGCGGGCTTGGGGCCTCTATTGGTCAGTAAGGTTAACAGTTGGGGAGAAGACATGGAGAGGAGGAGAGCAAGGGCATGCTAGAAATTGCTGGACACCTGTCCTGACTGACGGCTGACTACAATGACTGCTGAAGTAATAGGTGCTCATTCATTTGCACCTTGATAAACAATTGAATTGTTTCAAGTTTTTGGCTATTATGAGTAATGCTGCTATGGGCAATCATATCTTTAAGTGGGTGTATGTTTTTGTTCCACTTGGGTAGAATCCCAGGAGTGTAATTTCTGGGTTCTATGGTAAGTTTATGTTTTACTTTTTTTTTTTTTGGTGAGGAAGATTGGCCCTGAGCTAACATCCGTGCCCAACCTCCTCCACTTTGTATGTGAGATGCCACCATAGCATGGCCTGATGAGTGGTGCGTAGGTCTGCATCCAGGATTTGAACCTGCAAATCCCGGGCCACCGAAGCGGAGTGCACAAACGTAACCACGACGCCACTGGGCCAGCCCCATGTTTAACTTTTTAGAAACTGACAAACTATTTTCCAAAGTGGCTGTACCATTTTATATTCCTACCAGTATCATACTTGGTGTTGTCTATTGTTTTGATTATGGTTATTCTAGAGGGTACGTAGTGGTATCTTATGGTGGTTTAATTTGCATTTCCCTGATGACTAATATGTTGAGCATGTTTTCATGCACTTATTCATATATGTTCTTCAGTGAAATGTATATTCAAATCTTTTGCTCATTTTTAAATTGGATTGTTTATCTTCTTATTGAGTTTTGAGAGTTCTTTACATATTCTCAATACAAGTCCCTTATCAGATATGGTATTTGCAAATATTTTCTCCCAATCTGTGGCTTGTCTTTTCATTTTTTCAATCATGTCTTTTGAAGTGTAAAAGTTTTTAATATTGAGGAAGTCCAATTTATCTATTTTTTTCTTATATGGATGATGTTTTTTTGTTTTTTTGTCATATCTAAGAACCCTTTGCCCAACCCAAGGTCATAAGATTTTCTCCTATATTTTCCTTTAGAAGTTTGATGTTCTTAGGTTTTCACATTTATGTCTCCATTTTTAGTTAATTTTTGTGCTTCTCAAACCTTAATGTACAAATTACCTAGGGATCTTATTAAATCCATATCCTGAAAATAAAACGCATATTCTGGTTCAGTGAGTCTAAAATGTATGTGGAAATCCAGCTCAAACAGGCTCTCTTATCTTCCTTCTCATCTTTGGTACAGCTGTTATCATGTTGATTCACTCAGCTACTCTGACTTTTTTCTACACTAGTCCCCCCTTATCTGCAGGTTCAGTTACCTATGGTCAACCACAGTCTAAAAATATTAAAAGTAATATTCCAGAAATAAACCACTCATAAGTTTTCAATTGCTCACCATTTTGAGTAGTGTGATGAAATCTCATGCCATCTCTCCCCGTCAGGCCCGGGATGTGAATCATCCCTTTGTCCAGCGTATTCAGACTGTATACACTACTCTCCCATTAGTCATTTAGTAGCCATCTTAGTTATCAGATCAGCTATCACAGTATTCCAGGGCTTGTGTTCAAGTAACATTTATTTTACTTAGTAATGGCCCCAAAGCGTAAGAGTAGTGATGTTGGCAATTCGGATATGCCAAAGAAAAGCTATAAAGTACTTCCTTTAAGTGAAAAGGTAAAAGTTCTCAACTTGATAAAGAAAGAAAAAAAAATCATATGCTGAAGTTGCTAAGATCCACAGTAACTTTTATTACAGTATATTGTTATAATTGTTCTATTTTATTATTAGTTGTCGTTGTTAATCTCTTACTGTGCCTAATTTATAAATTAAACTTTATCATAGGTATGTATACACAGGAAAAAACATAGTATGTATAGGCTTCAGTACTATCCACAGTTCAGGCTTCCACTGGGGGTCTTGGAACGTACTCTTGCAGATAAGGGGAGACTATTGTGTTTTCCTCTTGCCTCATTGCCCAGATTCTGTGCAGCAAGGAAAAAAAGAAAAATCCTTCCCCTATAGAAGGAAGGGAAAGGAAAGGCTAAGATGACAATGACAGAATTCTCGTTAGAGGGTGAATTAAGAGAAGAGTCTGTGGACATTCACTTTTAATATTTTTGCTTCTGTCTCATAGCACAGTAATTGGGGATAGGGGTAGGTAATGTGGTGACAAGAGTTTTTTGAGGAGAAAAATTTGAGCACATTTACACACTGAAGAAACAGGGCCAATGGAGTAGAACAATGTGAAATTTAACAAAGAAATCTGGGATGTTTGATGAAGTGAGGTCATTGAGGTGACGGGGAGGTGGTGAAGTCTATGGCAGAGGTGAGAGGTGGGTCCATCACAAAGGTGAGGGGAAATTTAAGAAGGAAAAAAAGCCACATCTTCCACTAAGGAAGGTAGGAAGAGGAAAAGGATGTTTTCTGAAATCTGAGCAGCCAAGGGGCCCAAGGAAGACCTTGAATAAAGGCCTCAGTTCCCCCCATAGAACTAAGAGGCGATGTCATTGAGGGGACAGAGAAAGATGAAGGGTAGATTTATGGAAAGAGGTGAAAATATGGACTATTTCCTAAGGAGGTGGGAGAAAGACTAGGACACATGGAGGGATTTCTGGCAGCACTGAGCCCTGGGAGATTGGAAAGCATGAATCTATATGGCGATGTGATTTTCTTTAGCAGCACTCATTGGTCTGAATGCAAGTGGCTGAACTGATTCAGGGCTAGAGTGTTCTAGGGTGGATGGACAGAAAGACAATGGGGTAAGAAGGTAAACGGAAAGGTGAGAGAGCCACTGGAGTGATAGACCATGGTAGGAAAAGAAGTCAAGCCAAAGGGAACAAACAGTTGTGGGCCAAATGAGCAGTTCTGGAACCATAAGTTACTCTGGGGTTGAAAGTTAAGGGAGTGAATGAGCTGCACGGGTGGGATGTTGTTATCAGAAAGAAATTTGGATATTAAGCTTCAGACTTGGAGCCATTCTAGGTGTTAGATCCAGGCCATGGGAATGAAGTAGAGCAAAGATGAGTCATAAAATAACGGGAGAGAATAGAGGGGTTTATTCGGTTATAACTTGTGTCTGACTTTTGTGCTCTATTCTATACATCACGTTAGAGGGCTATGGTCACCGTCCTGAAGGAGCAATTGCAAATCCAAGGGAAAGACAAAGGAGAGTAGACCTCTGGATAAGTAAACTCTCAGAGAGGTGCATGCGGGAGGTGTGGGTGTAGCTGGTGGGGGGCTTAGGTCAGGGAGAGTCAGGAGACTTTCACCTTTGCACAGGATTGGTCCAGGAGGAATTAATTTTCTGCCTTCTGTCAATTACTCACCATGAAAAAGTTGGGATTGCAGAAGGTGAAGGAAAGAAGGGAAATAACATTTCTTGAGGGCCTGAAACGTGCCTGGCACTGTTCTAAACGCTTTATATGCAAATGAATTATCTCATTTCCCTTCAGACAATCCATTTTACAGAAGAGGAACTTGAGTATTTGACAAGGTAAGGAGCTTGCCCAAGGTCAAACAATGATGAAACCAGTGAGCCAGAATCCCAATGTCCAAGTCTTCTGCATTTTTCCTTTTTGACTGAAGAGCAAAAGCAGGGGGTCCGAGTTGCTGGGAGAGGATTCACATCCAAATTCAAACATGGCCTTTGCATAGTGCTTTCTCCTGCATTATCTGATTGGTCTCAGAGCGGGGTTGGGATCAAAGAAACACAGTTTGGCAGCTAAAAGGAATTTTCCAAAATTGCTCAAGCTCTTGGCTTGCATTTCTCAAGCACTACAAAGGAAATGTAAGGCTCTGGACAACACTTTCTAAAATCCTTCTTTCCTCCCTCGTCTATTTCCCTCGCCCACCACAGTCCACTCTGTCCTCTCTCTCCTCCCAACTTCTTGAGAAAAATTTTCTCCTAAACCCCTCCCCCAGTGCAGGCCCTTGCTCTTCTTCCTGTATCCAGGGAGAAACCTGGGTGACACAGCTTCCTTAATGGGCAGGGGAAGGGAGAGTCTGGAAATATGAATGTATTAATAGTTGATGTCTTGGGGCCAACCTGGTGGCCTAGCGGTTAAATTCGCGCACTCTGCTTTGGCAGCCCTGGGTTCACAGGTTCAGATCCCAGGTGCAGACCACCGCACCTCTTGTCAATCCGCTTGTTGGATCCCGCTGTGGCAGCGTCCCATATAAAGTAGAGGAAGATGGGCATGGATGTTAGCCCAGGGCCAATCTTTCTCAGCAAAAAGAGGAGGATTGGCAACAGATATTAGCTCAGGGCTGATCTTCCTTACACACACATGCAAAAAAATAGTTGATGTCTTGTCATGAGAAGTATTCTCCCTGTTTTCTAGAAGAAGAAACTGAGGCATGCAGCAGGTAACCTGCCTGCAATTATGCAGCTGGTTTGAAGGAAATCGTCACTGAACTCCACCTTGAACTTCTAGAGCACTACCTTGAACTTCTGAAACTGATACCATATAATTTACTGTTTCATTTTAGTCTGCCCTGTGTTATTCTTGTTTTGTTCTTGGCTGGTTTGTGTTCAATTGGCGTAGCTTTCTTTCACTTTGGATTTCTAGTATAATTATTCCACCATTGTCTCCTTAATTACATGGCTGTTGTCCTTCAACCTTTATTATCATGTATCTGTATCATTTATTCTGAGCTTCTTCCAATCTTTTTTGGGAAAGAAACAGAATATAAAAGTGTAAGTAAATAAAATATCAGTATCATGTGTATTAATGTTATATCCCCAACTGGACTGTGATCACCTTGAAGACTGGAGTTGTGTTTTAGACTTCACTTGATCACAGCCCCCCAACACCTAGCAGGGTACCTGGCAGGTGTTCCACAAACCCTTATTTCGCAAATACTTTTAATTGATTAAAGAGGATGGGAGCTAACATTTATTGAATACCTGCTCCCTGTCAGATACTCTACAAACAATATTAGATTTCATCCACACGAGAAATGAGGTGTTATTATTCCTCTGTTAGTAGGGTGACCAACACAGCCTGGTTTGTTTGGGACATTCTTGGTTTTAACACCAAAGGTCCTGCATCCCAGGCAAACCCAGGAAGGTTAGTCACCCTACACTTTAGAGATAAAGATGCTGAGTCTCAAAGAGATTAGTGACCTTCTCCAACTTGCCTTGCAAATTCAAATCCAAGTCTGCCTACAGTACGGAACTAGTGTATTAACAGGACAGATTGGAGCATTGGAGAAAAAGAAAGTGTGGTTCTCCAGGGCACTCTGGTAAAGGCTCGGGCATACCCCAGCAAGTGGCCCCTGCGTACAGTTGCCGGTGGCGTGGGAAATAGCTGTCAAGTCCTATGGAGGAGGATGGGGGTGGTTTAAAGAGCTGCAGGTGGCAGGGCTTAGAGCTGGTTTGAGGGTTAACTGCAGAGGGGACAATGCTGAAGGGCAAGAGGGCACCCTCAGGTGGGTTCTTCTCACCCCAAACAGACCACCTTGAACCTTTTGTGGCCATCACTGAGGGATTGCCCCCTGCTGATTGTATCAGACTTGATTTTGGCTGACTGCATCAGCTGACACTAAATTTGCCACTTACAGAGTAACAAATGAGTAATTCGGACCCGATCATTATTCCCCTCTTACTACTCACGTGCCAAATATTTATAGAAGCGAACACAGCGTTTAGTTTACAGCTGATAATAGGGAACCCATTAGTTCCCCCTAGGCGTCCTTCTTCCCTCCCGCAGGCAGAGAATTGCTCAGCCTTGAAGGAGAACAGCTGAAGACTTTCAGCTCTCAGATAAGGATCACATTTCTTTTCTGCAACAGAGTTTAGAGACTCTCTAGGAATCTTTCCTGTGTTCTACATTTTTGCTTATTCAGGTTCTCTGCTTCCAAATCTCTTCCTCACTTCAAATCACAAAAAATAAGGCCCTTGTGGTACTGAAGACTGAAATCTGCAAATTCCACAAATGTCCCCAGGACGGTTTCTGATGCTTCCCAGCCAATGAGATTACCCAGTCAATTGCTTCCCTCAGGCTCAGGGATGACCAAGGGCTGAATGTGTTGGGTCCCATAATTCATGTGAACTCGTGTTTACGGAGTCCCTCGTCTATGACATGCACTGAGCCTGGAGCTGGGTGCACAAGGTGGAACGACATGGTCCTATCCTCAGGGAGCTCACGGGATATCAAGGTACTCACAGTTTTAAGGCATTTGTGAAGGAAAAAATATGTCATTATGGTTTATGTTGCTGATGTGATTAAGAAGCAATTTTATGTCCTTTGAAAGGCCCAGTATGATAATAAAATGGAGCAACACAAGGACATGAAAACCACCTATCAATTCAAAAAAATATTTTCAGAACAACAAAATGAAAACAAATTTATTATGGCCTTGTGTGGATGACACCAGTGAATTCAGCTTCTTGTTCTTGTTTGAGATCCAATATTTTTCCAGATTCTTTTTATTTATATATAACTTTATCCAAACACAACAATTAAGTTATACATCCTATACACTCTAGAGCTTATTAGCTAAATAATCCTGTAATTCTCCATTTCAAGCTATATCTGCTACTGATTCTTAGAGTCTATGATTCCTTTGACGGATTTTCATAAATCAGATTTATATACAATCATATAATTAAGATTACATGTATACTCTTATTGTAAGTGAAATTAATATCGAGTGAAAGTTTTCAATTTTTAAAGCACTAGGCTCACCTGATTCAGGAAAAACGAAGTCTCACCTCAACTTGCTTTTATCTGCAACTCTTTTAGCAATCAAAATCCTAAAAGCTGGGCCGGCCCTGTGGCTTGGTGGTTAAGTGAGCGCGCTCCGATGCTGGCGGCCCGGGTTCGGATCCCAGGCGCGCACCTAGGCACCACTTCTCTGTCCATCCTGAGGCCGAGTCCCACATACAGCAACTAGAAGGACGTGCAGCTATGGCATACAACTATCTACTGGGGCTTTGGGGGGAAAAAAATAAATAAATAAAATCTTTAAAAAAAAAAAAATCCTAAAAGCTGATTTATGGGTCTGGCTTTGAGAGTTTGCTACTTTTAATTAGGCATATAAATCCCCCTACTTCATTTTCCATTACAGCTATGTGTGTGCCCAACCTTGCTCTACTGACATACAGAGTATATCATGTATTTGACTAGTAGTAAATCCACCCTCGGAGATTTATCAGATGGCCATGATTTATCAAGGGTGGTCAGAAAATCAATAGTCCAAATACTCTTGTAATGTGATAAAAGAAACTTGGCTAATAATTTCTTAACGTTAGGTTAGATTTACTTCAGCAAACATAGTATTATAATGAATTTCCAAAAAGATTTTTCAATTTTAAATGCCCTGGAGAGAGAGAAAAATATATATCTAAGATACTAAGGGTAGTATAGGAGATAAGAAGAGGTAAATAACGTTATTCCTTACCTATAACCTAGCCCTGAGTTCTGCTAGTTTCTCTAAACATATGTCTTTGGTTCACTTCATTAGGCCAGAAAATTACTTTTTAAAGTTTCAGTCTCTGAGGACAATGTCTTCAAGAAGTTATGGGTCACCAGGACCACCTGGAACTTGCACAAAATAAGCCACTGACCTGCTATATGAACTTCGGTGGGGGCACCTGGCTATACAACTGGATTTGCAGCAGAACAATTTTGAAAGACCAGCCTCCTTCCGAGAAAATGGATGGTTTTTGTGCTTATGGAAAAGAAAAAAATTCACAATAAGAACTTTACTCTCCCAAATAATCTTGTATTTGTCCCCTGGAGTGCCTGGGGAGGGAGAAGAGCTGGCCTATCACAGAACACAGTTTTCATCCTCCCACCTCCCCATCATATCACCTTCACATCTTCCCCCAAATGGCCAAATCTCTTTCAAGGTTATGAAAATTGTTCCCAAAACAAGAAGTGATTCTTGAGAACTGAGCGTCAGCAACTCTGCGGTTCAGAGGGACAGTTAATAATGACGTAAAATGCAAAGGTAACATTGAATGACTTCAAAATTTCCATTCAAGTTTCAAAGAAAACATTTCACATAAGGCCTACCACCCAGGTTCACAGGTTAGTATTGAACTCCAAAGTCTGTAAATTACCGACCCTTCAAATCAAGTCATATTGGTTTTGGCTCAGAGAGTCTGGTGTTAATGAGGCAAAGATTCTGTGTTCATCAAGAAGAACTCTGACCAGCAGCTATCGCGTGCATGCTGGGTCTCAGGGTGAGTGGCATAGCTCAGCACAACCATCGACAAGAATGAAAATATCATTTTGAGGGCAATTGCTGTTATTAAAGATATACTGTATTCCAGGCACTGTGTCAGACACTGGACCTATGTAATCCCTTTTCATCTCAGCACAAATATGATTTGCAAACAAGATTGACAAAGGAAAAGTGATCTGTACAGGCCATTAGAGGCTTTGAAAGTGTTATATATATATAAACCTTAGTATGTGAACTCAACCTGTCTGTCTTGCTCATGGCTGGGTTGCCAGTGATAACACAGGGCCTCACATGTAGGAGGCACTCAATAAATATTTTGGAATAAATGCGCATTTTAAACCCATTCCCCCAGAAAAACAGAACTGTACATTCTGTTATATAATTTCAAAACAGTTAAAAACTTCATAAAAAAATTAATACAATGGAAATTTTGAATAAGGATTTCCAAATTACACATATCTTGCTCTTTGCCATCCCCTGTGAGGGGCCATGCCTCACTGGTTAAAAATTACTGCCTCAAAGGTAGCCAAGTCTGGAGTTTAAGAATGAGAGGAAGATGGTAAGGAAATAATCATAGATGTGTACAGTAACCATGTACAGAGCTATACATCATGGGGTATTTATGTCAACAAATAGTAGAAACAATGACTAGAGATGTCCATAATAAAGTATGTGACATTCATACAATAGAATATTCTACATCCACTAAAATCAAGATTTTAAGGATATTTAACTATGTAGGGAAATAGTACATAATTTTAAGTGAAAACTGTGTGTATTTTCACTGTTGTAATGCATATACATTATATGTGCACGGGAAAATGCTAGAAGGAAATACATCAAAGTGTTAGTTATGATTATTTCTAGGTGGTGGAATTATTTGAGATGTTTAATTCTTCATACCCATCAGTATTTTCTATTATTTTTATAATACATATATATTATTTATATAATTTTAGAAGTTTTTTTTTTTAAAGAAAGAAGGATTTGATAACAGAACCATAGAGATAAAAAATAAGGAGTTGAATTCTCCCTGGTGCCACCAACTGCTCTAGGGAAATGGTAGAAGAAGTTTTTATACCAAAGAGAATAACTCTTTTGGCTAATTTTTTTTTTTTTTTTTAGATATTCTCCCCTTAATTAGGGCTATGGCCAGCATAGTCAGCCACTTTGCTGATTTGACTCAATAATTTTGTCTTCATAGTTTTCCATGATAGCCCTGGCAGTAGCTGCTCTGAAACTTAGCTTTGCATTATGTAGGGAAAAGTTTCAACAGTAGTAAAACATTTCCATAAATAGCGTCATTTATTCACTCAAAAATCATTGTGCACCTCCTGGGCCCCAGGTGCTGTGGTAGGCACTGGGAAGAGGTTCTTTTCATTCTGAGGTCTTCACATCACTCTGTAGATGGGGGCTGGCTACCTATTTATTTCTTCCTGGGTGCTCCCACGAACTGGGTGTGCCAGCAGAACTGCAATCAAAAAGGAAGGCTTGACAAAACAGAAGGAATTTCTGCCATTTGTGACAACATGGATGGACCTGAGGGCATTATGTTAAATGAAATAAGTCAGACAGAGAAAGACAAATATTGTATGATCTTACTTACATGTGGAATCTAAAAAAACTGAACTCGGAGAAACAGAGAGTAGAATGGTGGTTGCCAGGGGCAAGAGGCAGGAGGAAATGGGAAGACATTGGACAAAGGGTACAAACTTCCAGCTATAAGATAAGCTCTGGAGATCCAATGCATAGCATAGTGACTACAGTTAACAATACTGTATCATAATACTTGAAAGTTGCTGAGAGTAGATCTTAAATGTTCTCACCACATACAAAAAAAAATTAACACAATTTTACAATTTAAACTTAACACAATTTAAACTTACACAATGTTATGTCAATAACATTATCTCAATAAAGCTAGAAAAAATTCTTTTAAAAAATAGGAAGGCTCAGCTCAGATGAGAATTGAGTCCTAAGCCCTGCCTGGTCCTGTGGGCAGCTAGGTTCTGCCTGGTGGGATCTCTACCTGTGCCAGATTTTGCTCAGCTCAAAGGGCCCTAGGTCAGAAAAGACCAGAAAGAGCCCACAAATCCTCACTAAAACCTTCCATGCCTAGATGGGCAGATTCTTTGTTGAGAGGAGCCATGGGGGAGGGGAAGGAAGAAGGAGAGAACTGAGTGTTACATTTGAAGGGAAATATTTTTAAAATGTACTACTTCTGCCAGAATGACATCAACCATAACAATAACATGATGATACTAATAATAAGAAAATAGGCAAATAAATAAAGACAGCTACAGAGAGCAGTGTGCAGACCTGCCTCCACCACTTACACCGTGACCTCTCAGCCTCAGGGCCCTTGTCTGCAAAATGGGGAGAATACTACTACTCCTGTAAGATTGTTTTGAGAATTAGAAATAATATATGCAGCATGCAGAATACAATCCCTGACAAACATCAGGTGTTCGATCATGATAGATGTAAAGCCAGTCTTATCCTCCACCGCTCCATACATTTAGAGTTACCTATGTTTGTATAGCAACGATTTTTTTTTTTTTTAAGGGAGACAAGCAGCCAGTTGGTAACCAAGAAGGCGGGAAGGAGCACAAAACCAGGGTCTGTGGGGAGGGTTGAGGGAGTCGCACAGAACTGAGGCCTTAACCTCAAATGAGTGCTAGAGCTCCCCCTTCAGGCAGAGTTTGGCGCATGTTACACCCAGAGCCAGATGAAAAGCCAGCATGCTTCTCTGCTCAGTTTAAGTTTCTCTATAAAAAATAGTAATACTTATTCAACCACATTTGCACATTTGCTAAAATTAGTATATTTAATATTAATGTATCTATTTTACTATATTTAATTAGATGACACATGATTTAGAGCAAGTTTTTTTAAATGCCAACACCATGATCTAAATAGTTAGCTTTTTCATTAACCTTGGATATTAATCAATGCTTTTGTTCACCCAGAGTTTAAGCAGAACTAACTCACTCTGAATCTTTCTGGGCTGTTCAAAACCCAGTTTGCCATCCCTCAAAACCACTGACATCATTTCTATTTCACAAGTACATAACAAGCATTTGTTGACCATTCACTGTATAGAAACATGGTGCTAAAAGCTGAGGAGAACACAAAAGAAGTATAAAGCATGGATTCCTGCCTTGAAGACTTTCTAATCTAGTTGTGAAAACAAAATATACATACATGAAATGCTTAAATCACAAATGAGAAAATAGTTAAGTGTGAGCTTACCTACACTAGGGCTCATATTCCATTCAACTCTACACCCCCCACTCCCACCACCTAGTACAGTTTATGGCATAACATAGGGGCTCAACAGGCATTTAGTGAATTAAACTGAATAGTGCGATGATAGAGAAAATAAATGTCAAATGACTACAGAAGAAAACCCTGTTTCCCTGCCTTATTTTTCTCTTTAACGCCCACCACCTTCTAACACCCTGTCATTTGTTTTGTTTATCATTCATCTCCCCCCTCTAGATGAAAGCTTTCTGAGGGCAGAGATTTTGTCTATTTTATTCTCTGCATAGCCACAGAGCACAGGCTTGTGTCTGGAACATCATGGTCACCCAATAAATATTTGTTGGATGAATGGATGGATGGAAGGATGGAAGGATGATTGTTTTAGCCATAATTTATCAAGAAAGTGTACATAGGTGAGATTGAGATTCTTGAGTCTTGTGGAGTTTCAGCCTCAGGGTTAACAACCACAGGATGAAATACTTACCAAAAATGTACCAGGGTGTTAGTTGCAGCTTTGTTTATAATCATGGCAGACTAAAAACTATTTAAAAGAGGAGAATGGCTAAACAAATTATGGTACATCTCTATAATGCAGTATCATAAATCCATTAAAATAGCAACATAGATCTATTGAAAAGACATTTATGGTATATTAGAAGTGGTCAAATAAAATCACAAAATATAGTCCCATTTTTAAAACAATTGTGGGGGGCTAGAAGTATATGAACAGAAAAATGTCTGAAGGATTTACATAGAATGTTATTACCAGGTGGTAGGATTAAGGGTGGGATTTTCATTTTCTTCTTTAAACCATTTCTTGTTGTCTGATTTTAAAACAATAATAATAGTAACACAAATGCATTATTTTAAAATCAAAAGAAAAGAGGTATTTTCATTTTTTAAAAGAAGCTGTCTGGGGATCCCATCCTGGGCTATAGAAATAGTCTGCCTGAGTCCTGATGTGATTCTGCGCTCATCACCTTCCCACACTCTGCTTCTCTCTACCTCCCAGTGGCTCCTGTGTGACATAAATTATATTTAACTGTAACTGATCCAGCCAGTCTGGGATTAAGTTGAGGGGGTATTGATTTCAGATGGTGGTCAAATTTAATAGCCAGCGGTCATTACAGAAGTTTCTTTCTCCATCTTTCTTCTTGACGAAGTCTGCCCTGGATGGCCAACTGAAATTTCATCAATGAAATCCCAAGAACTTCTGTCTCAGGTCCTGACCACAAGATTCTGTGCCCTAGTAGGAGATTTGGCCCTGAATTCCACCCCTGAAGGATCAAACAGACAGGGTCACCACTGAGTTGGTAATAAGAGAGCTAGATAGAAGCTTTGGCTGGGTGAATATGCCTTGGAAGTCACAGTAACTGGGGGCTGGGGAAACGAAAGCATATTCCCCTGACCCAAGGCACCTAGGGCTGTGCTGGTGACAGTAAGTGTCCTCCGGCCTTGGTGTAAGGTTCCAAATAACCACCTCGTCATACACGTTCTGGTTTAATTACCAATGCCTGTAACTAGAGGGGAAACCAGGTATTTTCCTCCGGAGTTACAGTATCTACTGGTCCAGAGATCTGGAGTGGTGCGGGGTGGCAGGAGGTAGGAACAGTCTGGACTTTCATGGTCAAGTTGACTTGGGACAAGATCTTAAATTCTCTGAACTTCAGTTCTCTCATCCATAAAGTCGTGTTGTTAATACATACTTCACTCAGGTTTAAAGCACACATGAGATTACAAAATGTCTAACTAGTGCATGGCACAGAGTAGGGATTCAAAAAACGTTTATTCTTGTATCAGTGTCTGCAGATGTCTCCATCTGACTGAGAGATTCTTACATAGGTAAACGAAAACTCTTTCTCGACTCACAACACATCTGAGGGTTTTCCCCACCAAGTAATTCTCCAGTTCTCTGCAAACACCAACAGGGTGCCCTGCAATTTAATTCAATTCTGACACTAACTACCCAGAATTAGTGCAGACCCCACAGGTTAAGAGCTTAGTCCCACAAAACTGCCTCCAACTCAGACGCCAATTGCAAGTACGTAGTGGGTCCCCAGGTTACCCACACTTCTGTCCAACTTGGCTACAAATCAGGGGTTCTCACAACCGCCTCTTCAGGTTCAAAAATTTGCTATAATCGCTTACAGAACTCAGGAAAACACTTTACCAGGGACAAAAAACAAATGTATTTGTCTTATTATACCACAACATTACAATGGGCCTCAAGACACTGGATAATAAAATTATCCTAATTTCTCATAGCGTAAATATTTATTACTTGATTTATTTAGCAGCTAATAAGCACAGGGGGTGGGGAGGACAATATACTGAGATCCCGCTAAGTGCCAGACACTCTTCCAGATGCTATGCTTACATCATGTTCTCACAACTCAATAGCACTGTGTGAAAATCCCATTGTTCAGATGAGGCCCACAGAGGCTAAGCGACTTACCCAAGATCATGTAAGTGACAGAGCTGGTGTTTGAATCCAAGTCTATCTGCTCCCAAAGCACTTTTCTATAAACTATATTTAGGTTGTTTTAAGTGGGATAAGTAGTATGAGATCCTGTTATCCTGTTATTTTTGGAGTGGGGGATGGTCATCCTCTAAATAAGTGTGGTCAAAGTCCAATTTTACTTCAGTTGTGAAGTTCCCCAATTATGCAGCTGGGGACTGAGTCTGGATATATAATACATGATGTTATATATATATAATACGGTAACTCACATTTTTTGACAACTTACTATATATTGGGCTAAGCGCATTATACGGATTCTCATTTCATCTTTCACAACAAGTCCATGAAGTAGGCATTATTATCCCCATTTGACAGATGAGAAAACTGACACAAATGAGGCTAAGTAACCTGCCCAAACAGCAGAGCCTGATCTGGGTGACTCACCACCGAACCACCCCCTCCCATGGAAAGATGCATCTTGAGCAGACTGTTAGCAAAGCGCCAGGCCCCGGTCAGGAGCCCATAAGCCAGAAACCCACAGCCGGAGGCAAGGAGATTGGCCAGCCTGAGGTGCAGTTCTCCCTCCCAACTTTGAGAACTAAGCGGCACCTGCTGCACAAGGTCGGGGGATGGCTCAAAGACTGACCTCTTGCCTCGTCCTCAGAGGTCTTTTCTCAGTTCTCACTGAGAACTGGGCCTGGAGGCAGCAGGGAAGGCCCTAACCTGTGAGGAGGAGCCTGGCCCCTTGGCGTGACCCAAGAGAGTAGAGGCGGGGCCGGCAGGAGCCTCTGAGCTTGGAGTGTCAAGAAGGTTGCAGCAAAAAGAATCTGGCTGAGGCAGAGGTTTATTCACATGCTCTAAAGGAACTTTTTGTGGCCATGACTCATCAAGCAACACTGTTTTACACGTGGAGGGGTTATGCAAATTTTCTTCCACAAAAAGAAAAATCATTGTCAGACTAAGAAAAGACACAAACGAAAATAACATATATAGGAGACAGGAGACTTTAAAAATATAAATTAACTTTCACAAGATGAAGAAAAAATTATGTAAAACTACACTTCAGTATTTCTTATTAGTGTACAGTATAAAGTGGTTATCTGTTATAAAATATGGAATTGTTTTTCCGAAGGCTCACAGTGCATAGGAAGGTTCTTCAAGGAACACCAGCACGTGGATAGCATTGTTTAAGAAATGCAGCTTGTAAGTGAATTAGCAACAAGTCCTTGATCTCAGGTCTACACAGACTAGCCTTCTGGTTCTGCCCAAATGACAAGCACCGTTATCTTAAAGGGCCCGGACTTGCTAAAGCAGGTCAGTTCCCTAATGCAGAATCCTAGCAGTAAAAATTTGTGGACATGTACCCAATATACATGTATTTATTTATAAATTATAGATAAATGTACCTCTATTATTAGCTAATATCTTAAGGCTTAATATGCACTTAGGGTGAGGTTTATCATTAATTCCAGTGGAGATAAACGTGCTGTCCCTTTCACAATTTCTAAATTTGTTTTTGCCAAGTTCTTGTCTGATCTGATTAGATGGCCACTGTTTCTAATCTCATAATATGTCTGATAATAAGCGTATATCAGATTAGGGACAGTGCCAATTTCTTATTGTTTACTTGGATTTGTGTTATTCGTGTTATCTTCAACACACTCTTTCTTCTTTGCAGGGTTCTTCTTAAGCCATTCCTCCATTTTGTGAGGGTTTATTTAGTTAAAAATGAAATAATACCATCTGTACATCCTCACAAGTAGCACAAATGAGCTATGATACTCTGAAAGTGTTGCTGGACTAAACGTGGGTCCCTTCTTGGGCGTTAAATCAAACTGCACCAGAAGTAGTTGTTTCACAAAGTAGAACTTGTATTTGTGGCATGCAGCAAAGAAAAATGGAGACCACAGGGAATAATTTCACAAAGCTATGGGTCCCCGAGCACGGGGATGTGGGTATCTTTACTTGGGGTAAGAAATGAATTTTCAAAGAGGAACTTTCATCATCACATGTAGAGGTGGGCATAAGCTTGCACATGCGTGGTTTGAAATCATGCTTTTACATACATCACATGATCTAAAAATGGCTGCTTCACCCCACCTACGATGTTAATGAGGGCAGGTAACTTTAGTACAGCTCTCTGCCTATCTGTGCAGGTGTCAGTCTTGTTGTTGCGGTCTGGGCCAATCTGGGCCGTTTCAGAGCGACTGGGTCCAGGGTGGTTGTCACTTAGAGCTTCCTCCTGGAACATAGCTGAAACCGCAGGAGCGCAAGGCCCCACGGTGTTAGGTAAAGGAACACCCTCACCTTTCAAGAGGACAAGAGAATTAAATGAAACGCAAAGGTTAGTGTTTAGGCAGGACAAGAGAAGCGGGTCACGGTCCATGTCTAGTGACAAAAGCAGATGAGTGAAGGAAGGTACAACCAACAACCTGTGTGCATGTGTGTGTGACACTCAGTGTGCCTCAGGACACCCATTGAGGTCTGTGTGTGACATGGGACCAACAGACATACAGACCAAACAAACATGCATGGATCAATCGGTATATTAAATTTAAGCAAAGCTTGACTCCTTTCTTACTTTTAGGTAATATATTAGCAAACATTCCAATATTTTCTTCCTGTATCCCCAATATATCAATTTGCACTTGCTGAGCTGTCCACTCTCCCCTCTGAGGTATCAGGTTCTGTCCTCATAGATTCAGGTACTCTTGGGATCCACATCTGTGGGTAGATTGGTGGGGTTTTGATCCCCCTCTGACTCAGGCCACACACAAAAAGACCTTAAACCTTACATGATGGTAACAGAGCCTCCTTTGGAAAGACTCTAGAAGGGAAAGAAGGTGATACATAAGATTTTCCATCACGTCTCACTTTAACCAGCCCCAGGACAGCCTCTAACCCACTTTCTGGTCATTGTAAATAAAAATAGTGGTTGTAGACTAAATGACTTCCCTGGAAAAGTCCATTCCTCAGGCAAAGGAGGAATCGACAAAGAGCCATACATGACTGAGGAAGGGGATAATGGGATTTTTTTTTTAAAGCTGCTGTTCATTCTCCCCTCGGGTCTTGTGATATAGTTGTGTCTCATCCTACTCCACAGTGCATATAACCATGGGCTGCAATAGTTGATGTTTTTGTGTTTGTTTCCTTGGCTAGACTGTAGGTTCCTTGAGGCAAGACCACTACAGTTTTGCAGCCTCGGTGCCTAGCATGGTGCCTGGCATAGTAGATGCTCAATAAATGTTGCTGAATGAAGATACTCGTGGGGATAATAATAATAACCTGTGAGGATCAAAGCATATACCGTAAGTAGAGCACTTAGCACAGGGCAGTTGCTCAATAAATAGACACATTATTGCGTAAGATAATATAATTGCTCAATCAGTGAGCAATTTTATTATGATATTTTTCCAACAGTACTTTGTAAACTGTGAAATGGTACATTAATGTATGGTTTTGAACTCCCCAACTTCCATTGTAGAAACTAATCTCCTGGGAAATATCGAGAGTTCTGAGCGTGCACAGGCCCCGTTGCCATTCTGTGGGGGTGAGGAAGGCTTTGTGCCCAGGGCTTGGCTCTGCACTTAGAGAGCCATTTTTAATTAGAATGTTTGTTAGCCAGGTAAGGTGTAAGATGTACAACTTGATCACCTCTACCCTTGCACTCTGGATTCTGGGATCAGCTTTACAACATCCTTCCTGGTTGATTTGGTGCTGCTATATCTGCTTTTTTTCTATAGAAATAGTCTAACCAGTGGCCCATTATTCACTGAGATTCCTTCCAGAGGTCTCTACATCCATTCAACAGTCCCTTCCAGAGCATTCACTAAGCATTTGGCTCATCTTTCAGAACCCCTATCCCTCATACAGCAGTGATAAGAATCCCTTTCCAGCCATCCATCCATCCATTCATCTAACATATAATGTGTTTTCTCTTATTCCTACTATGCACCTGGCATTATCGTAGGTGCTGAGTATACAGCAATGAACAAAACAGACCCAAATTCCCGACCTCGTGGAGTTTACATTCTAAATAAAATAAATAAGTAAAAAATACAGTGTCAGACAGTGATAAGTGCTAAAGAAAAAAGGGAAGCAGACAAGGGGGACAAGGAGTTTGGTGGGGTGGGGGTGGGTCGCGCGTGTTAAAAGCATGGTCAGGTGAGGTTTCACTGAGAAGGCAACATGTGCATAAAGAAGGAGAAGATGCAGCCAGGAGTACACAAGAGGAAGAGCTTGCCAGGCAGAGGGAACAACGCATGCAGAGACCTGAGACAGGAGGGTGCCTGTGACCGGGAGGGGTAAGCTGCGGGGTGTGTGGCAGGAGACGACTTCAGAGCTGGATCTGGCAGGAGTTGTAGGCAGTACTTGTTTGGCTTATAGTCTGAGTGAGACGAGAAGCCAGTGGAAGTAGAGTGACATGAACTCACATATATTCCAACCCAGATCACACTAGCTGCCATGTCAACAATGGACTCCTTGCGGAAGGGGGGACAATGGGAAGCAGGGAGACCAGGTAGGGGGATGTACAGTAACCCAAGGGAGAGATGGGTCTTGGACCATGTGGTAATGGTGGAGGTGGTGAGAAGTAGCCAGATTCTGGTTATATTTTTAAGGTAGAAAATGCAGGATTTGCTGACAGATGAAATGTGGGGTTGAGAGAAAAAGCACTGGAAAATGGAGGCCTCGGATGAGACACTACCCTTTAGCCTCCTGTAGAGAGTTATAAAATATGTGTTTCTTGAAGCTTTTTCCCTAAACCAAAGCCAATTTTCTAAATTTAGCCTTTCTTTTTCAACCATTGCTCGAAGCACGCATTTCTTGAAAAGTAAGTGTATTCGAAGTTTCCAAATAGTCTAATGGTACATAAAATATATGATGTGTGCTGATTCTCTGCAATAAATATCAATCTCTAAAACTCCTTGCTTCCCACAGAAATTCTATCAGCAGAATTAGAATTGCAATTTTATTCTTCCTGGGTTGTCTGATTAAGGTTTCATTTAAGCCTTGGGCTTATTTTGAAAGCCCTATAAACATTTTACACACCTACCCATATATTATCAAAGTCATTCTGAATTCAGCCTACAGTAAAATTAATTACCATGTCATGAATCTGTCACATTTCAAGAGAAATCATAAATATTTACTCAGACCTGATTCAATGTCACTTTGAAATGAAACAATACTGGCAGCATATTTCTTCGTATTATAGTACATGCTTTAGTTGGAAGATTTCCGTGTAAATATATCCATAAAGTTTTTAGAAGACCATTTTCAACACACAGAGAAGATAATAAATCAACACTCATATCTCTTCAGAAATCCGTAAGTCTGTAAAATCCACATGCTTTTCCAGTTCCTCCTGGGACTGTACCGTGCAACTGGCAGCAGCGGAAACAGAAGCCAAGCCCGGGAGGGAGAGAAACCACGAGCGTTTGGGAGACTGATGGCAGGAGAGCTGCCGTGAGAGCAGGAAGAGAAGTCCTTGCAGATGAAGGCAGCACAGGCACGACCGGCTGGAGCTGCGAAAGCCAGGAGTTGAGTGCAGTCTGTACCCTGAAATCAAATCCAAAACTCACCAACATGGCCGGCGCGGAGGCAGGCAGCGTGGCATCGTGACAAGCGCACTGGATGGCGTGGGTTCAAATCCCAGCTCTGCCAATTGGGCACTGTGGGACCTCAGGAGAGGGAAATCTCTCTGTGCCTCAGTTTCTCCATCTGTTAAAAAGTACCAGCTTCATGGAGTCATGGGGAAGACTCAATGTAAGGGGCTTAAAACAAGGCCTAATACACAATAGGTACTTGGTACTGTATATGTATCTATATGTGTGTGTATATATATATACGTAGATATAGATAGATCGATCTATACATATATACACACACATATGTATATACACACATATAAACACACATATATATACACATATATAGTATAGTACATATAGTTAAGTCAAAAGGACTAACTTTGAGTTCCCAGCTCTGTCACTGATTATTTTACCTTTTTCCCTCAGTTTCCCGGGGATATTTATGGCAATTTTGCTTGGAGCTTGTGAGGGTTAAATAAGATAACGTGAAACAGTTCTGCAAAGTGCAAAAAAGTATAGACAGGTGTGAGCTATTATCATGAGAATATTTTCTATCCTACTCTTCCTTTATTACTGTTCACCTCTCCATCCTGGTGGGTCTGACTCTTTCTCGGTGGTCTGGATACCATGGACCTGGGTTCTTGACCCGCCACCTGGCCATTCACAGCAGCGACTGGTCAGCAAAGTGCTTACCTCAGGCTGGCCAGCCCCCTACCTCACGTCCTCATTCAGAGCTGCCCCTTCAGGACTGCCTCACAAGGAAGCACGAGGGTCTTTACGAGACTAGAGCTGAAATGCGTAGGCTGAACTTGCTCACACCGATAATTTAGGTCTTTGTGCTCTGTGCTTGGATGACTAAAGTAACAGCTAAAAGAGGAGATGAAGAGGCAGGGCCGGGTGAGCTGAAGAGGTTACATGTCAAGGAGGCAGCTCAGGGGAGCCAAATGTGTTCCTCTCGCTTTGCTTTTCTGGTTCCACTGTCTGTAGCAGAAGGAGGATTCTGTGACATTTCCTCCTCTCCAAGGGCAAGAAGACAGAGTAGTTAAATGAAAAGGGAAAAGATTTTAAGCCTGATGCACACCTAAAACCCAGATCAACAGAGAGCTGTGGAACGCCAACTATTCTTTTCCATCCATTTCCTAAGTTGGAAAAAGAGTTTTCAGTAATTTTTTTTTTGGTCTGGATTCTTTTTTTTTTTCACAGTTAGCAGCTTTATTGAGATATAACTTACATATCATACAACTCCCCATTATAAGCATACAGTTTAATGATTTTTAGTTAATTTATATAGTTGCACCACGATCCACTTCCAGAACAGTTCCATTATTCCAAATAGAAATGTTGTGCCCACGTGCAGTCAATGCCCACTCTCACCTCTAGCTCCAGGCAACCGCTAATTTGCTTTCTGTCTCCATAGATTTGTCTTTTATAGAATTTCATATAAATGGACACTACGTAGTCTTTTGATTCTGGCTTCTTTCACTAAGCATATTTTTGAGATTTGTCCATGTTGTTGCATACATCAGTGGTGGCTCCTTCTTATTGCTAAGTAGTGTTCGGTTATATGAATATACCACATTTTGCTTACCCATTCACCAGCTGATGAACATTTGAATTGATTGGGGCCTCTTTTATTACATGTTCCAAATAAACGAGGTGGATCCCATTTCTTTGAAGATATTCTTTGTTAATCTTTGCCAGAAATATTCCTTTGCAATAAGAGCTGGGTCCCTTGGAACACATTCTGCAGGCCGCCTGTGAAAATACAGCCTCTTCTATCATAACAGCAAAGAGTCCATTATGACTCTGTACACAGGCATACCTCATTAGAGGTAAACCCAAATGCTAAAGTAGGGAAATCGTTCCTTCTCCAGCACCTAAGGCCTTGGAATAAAGGAACTGTCCAACTGGAGTAGATACACAAATGTATCTGATACACATCAGTAGATACACTGATGACTTCCTTTGACATAGGATGTTTGCAGGTCACAGTCCATCACTGCTGATCACAAGACCAGAACAAGGAGAGCCAGGGCGACCTAGGCCCATCTCATCACACCACCAGCAGAGGAGCAGGCCACATTCCAAAGGACGAGGATCAGAGAGAGCCAAGACTGTGAACCCCAGTCTCCAATCCTTCTTCTAGAAGGGCACCTCCAGTGCAGAAACTAATTGTGTCTTGGTATTCTATTTTGTTCTCGACTCATACCCAAGCCCCTTCTCCTGGCAGGGAAGTTGAGGGAGGGGGTGTTGCCAAGTCCTGAGTTACTCTAGAGGTTGTGATGTGGAGCCAAATGGTATATCAATAGAAATCCATCACTAATCATGGCAAAAGGACACACAGACTCTGCTGAGAGAGGACCCTTCACTCAGTCAGTCAACAAATATGCAGTGACTGCCACTGTGTACAAGTTGGGCACCCCGATAGGCTCTGAGGTAGAGGGAAGACGGTGTCTGGCCTCGGTGAGCTCGCTGTCTAACACGAGAGAGAAATTGATAAGCAAATGAATGCAACTCTGTAAAAAAGGTTATCCCAGCACTCCATGTAAAGTACCCTGAGAACATGGAGATGAGGGCTAGAGGAAGTGTTACAGAATGGTTGGTATTTCATCTGAGCCTTAAAAAATGGGGAGCTTGTCAAACAACAAGGGGAAAAAGAGACAGTAATATTTAGACAGGCATTCAAGATAACTTTACACTATCAGGGATAAAGATAGCTGTACTGGGCCAAGCTAAAACCTGGATTTCCCCTGTGACCAAAGCAACACACTAGTTCTGAGACCTTCCAAGAAGTTCTCAAGAGCTACTGCTGGCCATTCATAATGGACCAGCTGCTTCAGCTGCTTAACCACATATTTGATAAGCCAAGCCAGCTGGCAACAGACTAATAGGGAAAGGGATTTACTTTACAGCCAACCTGGCCAAGTGACTCCTATTCCACTAAGGATGCTCCACCTGGTGCTTAAAATCCGACTTCCTGAACCTCTCCAGGGAGAGAGCCACCAAGAGCATTGCTAAAAGATTAGTTAATACAACACGTCTCATGTGTACCATGAAATAAAGCAGTGTCAGCTAGCCTGGAGATGAGATGGGCTCAAGTTCTACAAAAGGAGTTTCTCCCCACCAGCCTCTTCTTTTATTTATTTATTTTTTTTTCTGTGAGGAAGGTCAGCCCTGAGCTAACATCCATGCTAATCCTCCTCTTTTTGCTGAGGAAGACCGGGTCTGAGCTAACATCTATTCCCAATCCTCCTCCTTTTTTTCCCCAAAGCCCCAGTAGATAGTTGCATGTCATAGTTGCACATCCTTCTAGTTGCTGTATGTGGGACTCGGCCTTTAGCATGGCTGGAGAAGCAGTGTGTCGGTGCACAGGCTGCCAGCAGCAGAACGCATGCACTTAACCGCTAAGCCACCAGGCTGGCCCCCCACCAGCCTCTTCTAAACCCAGGAGTCAAGAGTGGCTGCTTTGGGGAACTTCTGGTTAAACATGGCAACTAGAACACACACCTTCACCTCTGTTTCCTACCAGAAGTCCACTAAGATGATAACATCAAAAAAGGTTTTTTTTAACCTACAATAACTAAGAAAATAGGGGAGAAAATTCAGCAGATAATAAATGTCTATAAAATTTTAGAAGCTGAGAAGCAGATGGACCAGAGGTAACTGGGAACAAACCCAGCAGAGAGGGAGGAAGTCAGGAAGAAGCAAGCCTATCTGTACTGCACATCCTAGAAAGGCTCAGGAATTGGAGATACCAGGTGTCAGGACTGGAAAAAGGACAACTGATGAGAAGACTAAAAGAAGCGATTAGATCCACCCATCCTTCCGCCTACCTTGCCCAGCCAGGTAATTACTCCTCACCCACCCCCAGGAGGATGGGGATTTACTCTCTGGAGAGGTGAAACAGTCAGGCTCCAAACTTGGGGACACTGGGTCCAACAGATGATGGCTATTAGCCTTTCTACAAAAAATGGGGATTGTGTGAAAGCCAGCATACTGTAAACCCCAGGCCCTTGCCCTTACTCTGCTCCAGCATGCCAGAAGACAGGCTGATATTCCTCAGGTAAGGCTTCCTCTCTGAAGAAACTGATGAGCTCAAGACAAAATGCCTGCAGACACTGACTTTGGGAGATCTCCAACAAAGCAGCCTGGTCCTCATCTGATCACCACTGCACAGTAAAGCCCACTGGACAATAAGCCCCCAGTACATAGGTAGAGCTTTGTATCAGCATGTTCGTGCCTTAAGATGCTGATAATGCCTTCTTTTTTTTTTTTTTTAATTTTTTGTTTATTGCAGTAACATTGGTTTATAACATTGTAAAAATTTCAGGTGTACATCATTGTACTTCTATTTCTGCATAGATTACATCATGTTCACCACCCAAATACTAATTACAACCCATCACCAGACACATGTGCCTAATTATCCCTTTCACCCTCCTCCCTCCCCCCTTCCCCTCTGGTAACCACCAATCCAATCTCTGTCCCTATGTGTTTGTTTATTGTTGTTATTATCTACTACTTAATGAAGGAAATCATATGGTATTTGACCTTCTCCCTCTGACTTATTTCACTTTGCATTATACCCTCAATGTCCATCCATGTTGTCACAAATGCCTGGATTTCATCGTTTCTTATGGCTGAGTAGTATTCCATTGTGTATATATACCACATCTTCTTTATCCATTCGTCCCTTGATGGGCACTTAGGTTGCTTCCAAGTCTTGGCTATTGTGAATAGTGCTGCAATGAACACAGGGGTGCATGTACCTTTACAAATTGGTGTTTTCAAGTTCTTTGGATAAATACCCAACAGCGGAATAGCTGGGTCATATGGTAGTTCTATCCTTGATTTTTTGAGGAATCTCCATACTGTTTTCCATAGTGGCTGCACCAGTTTGCACTCCCACCAGCAATGTATGAGAGTTCCCTTCTCTCCACATCCTCTCCAACATATGTTGTTTCCTGTCTTGTTAATTATAGCCATTCTGACGGGCGTCAGGTGATATCTCATTGTAGTTTTGATTTGCATTTCCCTGATAGTTAGTGATTTTGAACATCTTTTCATGTGTCTGTTGGCCATCTGTATATCTTCTTTGGAGAAATGTCTGTTCAGGTCTTTTGCCCATTTTTTAATTGGGTTGGTAGTTTTCTTGTTGGTGAGATGCATGAGTTCTTTATATATTTTGGAGATTAAGCCCTTATCAGAAGTATGGTTTGCAAATATCCTCTCCCAATTGTTAGGTTGTCTTTTCGTTTTGTTGATGGTTTCCTTTGCTGTACAGAAGCTTTTTAGTTTGATGTAGTCCCATTTGTTTATTTTTTCTGTTGTTTCTCTTGCCCGGTCAGACGTGGTGTTTGAAAATGATAATGCCTTCTTGTCTTAATGTCTTAGTGTCGTAAAAATGGGCAATCAAGAATTACAGATATTTGAAGAATTCCTATAGTGTGAAAAAGATCAAAACAAACCAGTAGATTAAAAAAAAAGTAGAGGACAAAGAGACAGTAAGGAGAACAGAAGAAAACATTCCAAAATCTGTAAATATTATCCTCAGAGTGAGGTAAGATAATTTGAATTTGAGAATAGGAGACTCTAAAAAATAAATATTCAGAAAATAATAAAGAGCTCTTGGAAGTTAAAAATATGATTAAAATTTTTTTAACTCAGTAGGAAGATTAGAAGATAAAATTGAGGAACCAGAAAGTACAATCAAAAGAAAAATAAATGGAAAAGGAAAGATAAGAAAATGAGAGAATCCACCAAAGAGGCAAAACACAGGCCTCCAATCTGAAAAGGCCCATCAGGTGTTCAATGAATGAAAAAATAACCCAAACCAAAGTTCAGAATCATGAAATTTCAGTACACCAAGGATAAAGGAAAGATCCGAAAAGCTTCCAGTGAGAGGAAATTCAAAAAGAGCTCACATGCGAATTTCCAAAGCTGATCAGGAATTGGAATGGCAATCGTCCTCTCAGCAGCGATACTGAAGGTAAAAGACGATGGAACGTGGATTTCAAAATTCTGAAGGAAAATTATTTTCAATATAGAATTCTATGGCTCTCCAAGTTATCAACAAAGTGTGAGGATAGAAGAAAGACATTTTCAGACATGTAAGGTCTCAAAAAATGTACTTCCATGCATGTTTTCTCAGGAAGCTACGGAAAATATGCTCCACCAAAAATCAAGAAAGAAATCAAGAAAGAAGAAAACATGGGATCCAGGAAGTAGGGGATGAACACACAGAAAGGAAGCAAAGGAAATTCTCAGGATGTGGTGCTGGGAATTTTCAGGGCCATAGCTGCGCAGACCTGGAGAAAAAACAATCCAGATATGAGCAGCACACAGGTCTCAGTGGGGAGGAAGGAAGAAAAGGATGGGAGGGAGGAAAGGACAACGTTGGTCAGTGTAGTGAGAAATTGTTCAGTTCTGACAGAGTGTGGGGATTAATCAACGATAGATACTAAGCAGTAAACTAAGCAAACTAAACATGAGGTGATTTTTAACTCCAGAAAGAAGATAAAAGATGAACGAGAAAGGAAATGTAATTGAAATACACCACGTGATTTAGCTGTGACTAATAGTCATGACAACATAAACTTGGAATATTGACTTAAAGGGGGGTTTAATGGTGGCGAGAGGAGGATGCAGGGACAGGACTCATGGGGAGAAGTGTTAGAGAGCTAAGTCTACGGGTGCCATCATAAGAAGTCAATAGGGGAGGCCAGCCCCGTGGCATATCGGTTAAGTGCGCGCACTCTGCTGTTGGCAGCCTGGGTTCAGATCCCGGGCGCGCACCGAAGCACTGCTTGTCAGGCCATGCTGTGACGGCGTCCCATATAAAGTGGAGGAAGATAGGCACAGATGTTAGCCCAGGGCCAGTCTTCCTCAGTAAAAAGAGGAGGATTGGCATGGATGTTAGCTCAGGGCTGATCTTCCTCACACACACACAAAAAAAACTCAATAGGTAATTTTTAAAGCAGAAAAAAAACAAGAAATAACAATGAAAGCATGTTTTTAAGAAATATGGAAATGAGTACCAAATTAAACACCTAATAGAGCTGAAAGCGAATGTGACAGTTAATTTTATGTGTCAACTTGACTGGGCCATGGTGCCTCCATATTTAGTCAAAGATTATTTCTGTGAAAGTGTTTTTGGATGAGATTAACCTTTAAATTGGTAGACTTTGAGTAAAGCAGATTGCCCTCCATACATGGGTGGGCCTCATCCAATCCACTGAAGGTCTTAATAGAACCAAGACTGACCTCCCCCAAGCAAAGAATTCTGCCAGCAGGTGGCCTTCAAACTTGAACTGCATCATCACTCTTCCTTGGATCTCCAATCTGCCAGCCTACCCTGCAGATTTTGGATTTGACAGGCTCCATAATTGCATGAGCTGATTCCTTAAAATAAATCTCTCTCTCTACATACACACATGCTATTTGTCCTGTCTTTCAGGAGAACCCTGATTAATACAGTGGATGTCACCTGGAATGCGAATGGGTTTAGGGCACCTGACAGAAGATGGCTGGTTTTTTGTTATGAACCTGGTTGATGTTTTTAATCTTTTAGACTATGTATATTCGTTACCTTGAGGAAAAAGGATTAAATTTTAAAATAGTTAAAAAGAAAAAGACGGTATGCTTATAATCAGGCAGCCCCAGTTTCAATTCCATCTCTGCCACTTACTGGCTGTGTGAACTTGGACAGATCTCTCTGAGCCTCAGTCTCTCTGTGTGAGAGATGGGTCCTGGTAGGGTCATCAGGAGGGTTAAATAAACCAGTAAATGTAGAATTTGGCTGGCATAGAATTCAGTGTAGTCTGTGCTGAACAAAGGGTATTTGCTGTTATGACAAAGATGCCTTTCCTTTCATCAACTTCCCCTGGCAGGAGCTCGGTGTTACTTTGATTTTGTCAGGATTATTGTTCCAATAAAATACACTGGCAGAAAAACTCATTCCCTTGGAAAAGAGTATCTTAATATCTTATCCCTGATGTGCTTTATAAGACAGATACACTTCAGTGTTATAATTAAAACTCCTTTCAGTGCAGCGCCCTCGTTGGGGAAGGGAGGTCAGTTCCCCGCGCTCTGCAGGATCGATCGCCGGCCCGGGCGCCTTGTGGAGCTGCTGCTGCCGCCCACCAGCGATTTCCTGCCCAGCACGTGCTGGGCACAAATGAAATCACTTCGAACGACCTAATGTACGCTTCTGCCACTCAGAAAACGGAATAGAGAAGCCAAGAAGCGGCAACGTGAGAAGCCGGGGAAACAAATGCTCTCTGGGGATGCATTTCTTGGGTGACCGAGTCCAGGAAAATAGGAGATTGGAAGGGCAGTCGCAACCCCGGGAACGTGTTGCGCTGTGGGGGAAACACGCCCACGTTTCCTGGAGGATGATTCTTTGCTTGCTTGTGAAGTTATCAGAGGCTACCTCAAGCACTGGTCTTAATCTGGGGGCCAGGGATGGGCTTCAGAGGGGTCTGCAAACTCCCTGAAATTGTCTGCAAGCTTTGGTGTGAGTGTGCAGTTGTCTGGGGAGCAATGTGTGGCTTCCTCAGATTTTCAGAATAGGCTGTGCCGCTCACAATGTGACATTGCCTTAAAGAGCTGGGAACTTCTCCTCTGGATTACCCCGAATATCACCAGAGTAAGTGTCGCAAGCTTTGAGATGTCAGTGCTTGCAGTGGCCTTGGGTCTTGGTCCTAGAAGCCCAAAGTGGAGGCATCAGCCCAGCCTCCTTTCTGCTTCCCTGGACCTCCTACTGCAGGTCCAGCCCTGGACCCAGCCTGACCATGGAGAGAAGCCTGCTGCAAGCCCAGCCGTTCATCAGGGGCAACCTGGGCCCAGCACAACCAGGGCAGCCTCCGTCTACCCGTCTACCAGGGAAGAGAAGTGGGGGAAGGGAAGTCACACTTCGGGGGTTCAGCGCAGTGCTGGTATTTTACAGCATCTGCTCACTTCTTACAACACCTGTAACAGACATTACTGTCCCCATTTTCTTTTCTTTTTTTTTTTTTTATAATTTTTATTTATTGATTGATTTTTCCCCCAAAGCCCGAGTAGATAGTTGTATGTCATAGCTGCACATCCTTCTAGTTGCTGCATGTGGGATGCGGCCTCCGCATGGCCGGAGAAGAGGTGCGTCGGTGCACGCCCGGGATCTGGACCCGGGCTGCCAGCAGCAGAGCTGGTGCACTTAACCACTAAGCCACGGGGCCGGCCCTCCTGTCCCCATTTTCTAAAGGATGAAACTAAGGCTTAGAAAAATTCACTTGCCCAAGGTCGCACAGCCACTCTGGATCAGGTGTGAACTCGATGCTGTCCCCAGAGCCATGGCTTTTCCTGCTCCATGACACACACAATCCTTCAGGATCCACAGTCTCCATGCTGGCTGCTCAGAACCACGGCGTTATAGTCTCCCTTTCCTCGCAGCAATGTGCTTCCTCACGCCCTTGAGCATTTGCACAACCTTTTTTCAGTCTGGAGCTGCCTCTCATCCATTGCTGACTTGAGAAAAATCTACCCACCCTTCCACTCTCGTTCAAGCTTCCTCTGTGCTCTGAAACCCTCCCTGCCCTCCCCCCAACCTCCAGCTCCCCCAGGACACCCCCCACCTGCTGATTTAACTCAGTCCTTCTTTCTTTTAAGCTCCCGTAGCACCACACACATACTTTTATTAAAGAACATAGCATATTGGTTGTTTTCTTCGCTGTCCTTTTCATTAAAATGGGAACTCCAGGGCCAGCCCCGTGGCTTAGCGGTTAAGTGCGCGCGCTCCGCTACTGGAGGCCCAGGTTCGGATCCCGGGCACGCACCAACGCACCGCTTCTCCGGCCATGCTGAGGCCGTGTCCCACATACAGCAACTAGAAGGATGTGCAACTATGACATACAACTATCTACTGGGGCTTTGGGGGAAAAAAAAAAAGGAGGAGGATTGGCATGGATGTTAGCTCAGGGCTGATCTTCCTCACAAAAAAAAAAAAAATGGGAACTCCATGAGGAAAAATGCTTTTGTCTTTTTCATCTTTGAAAACAATGAAAAATCATATGCATCCTTTGTTCTGGCTATTCAGAACTCCTTATAATTCAGCCAATGCAATAGGCTCTCCACACCTTCTTGATCTTTTCCGTGCTGTTGCCCTGCGCCGAACGCAATACCTGGTACACAGAGTGTGCTCAATTAAAGTGTCGAGACTGTTGGTTGTTGAAAGGATGGGTTGTTTCCTGAACTACACAAAACCACTCCTAATCATGTTTCCTTACCACTTTTCTCAAAAATGTTCTGAATGAGGCACAACTTTTCCAAAGACAGCATATTAGCTCCTGAAGTAGTCTCTGTTGTTCATTGAAGAAGACAGGGAGAGCCAAACCTCCCCAACCCTCTTGGGGCGGCGGAAAGAAGCAAGAATGAAAACAGGAAAATAAGCCTCTTCAGGAAAAGGTCCTCTAAAAGAAACAGCAACCAAATCAGACAAGATAGATTCCTGGACGTTTTTATTTCTCGATGCAATTGGACAAAACAGCAGGTTTCCATCCTTGCTGCACTCACTGCACTGGGCCTTTATTTATTGCTTGCTTCCTGGTCATGTTGCTCTCGCCTCAAAAAGAGATTTGCTGGAGGCTGGCTCCTTTCCCATTAAGGTCACCAGAGAGCTGCTGAATGCTGGGAAATAGTAACATCAGCAAAATGTCGGGGAAGATTTAGTGAAAGTGATCTCTGCATCATGCCCCTCGGTAAGGAGCAGAGCTAGCTGAGACCACACATGTGGAGCCCAGAGCTGCATCGCAAGACAAGGGCAGGCTGGACCAGGCCTGGGAGACCATGTCCTGTGGGGCAAGGAATAGCCTGCCCAGCAAGTGAGAGAGGCCTGCGAGAGTGAGTCCATGATGATCATCCCTACAACCAGCAATCCAGCCACAGCAAGAGCCCTAGACATTCTGTTTGCTGTTAATTTGCAGAAAAGACCAGCAAAACCCAAGGAGTGATTCTTTCAGTGACAGAAGAGGAGCAGCAGCAGTTTGCAACATGGAGCCTGATCTAAAATACACTGCTCTACTTAAACAACGCCCCTGAGAATTACTTCCCTTTGTCGAGATCATCAGCAGTGCCTGGCCAGACCTCCCACCTCAGTGCCTTCTGTTTTCTAAGGGGCTTTTATGTTCTTCTAGGAACATCCTTCTGGGTGTCGTAGAGGTCTTCAGGCCACAGATAGACCACCTCTCTGGACAGGTCATGCATTAGGGCACATCCAGAAAAAGACCTTAAATTATAAGGGTCAGGAGAAACCTTTCTAAGTTTTTGTTACAGTGCCTAGAAATCAAGCTGGTAATTGAATTCTTCCTCTGTTCTTATCTCAAACACAACATGTTTATTGCTCCACATGTTACATCCAAATTCATAGGTTCATATTAGAGAAAATCCAGGCCAATTCACTCCTTCACATTTTGGAAAAGAATGTGACACACAACTCAATACCTGTCACTCAGTTAGCCTACTACACACCTCCCTGGACGTTGGAGGTATGAGACTGAGCAAGTCACTCTCTGGCCCTCATTTTCTTCTTCTACACAATGAAGCGGCACTCGATGGTCCACAAGGACCTTCCAATTCACTGACACTGTGAGTGCTGCCCCTCTGACTAGGAGCAAATTTATTTTCCAACAACTTGCTTCCTTCTGGGTTTTATTAAAATAATGACTTTACTGGTTTTATAAAAATATCTCTACATTCCTCTCATCTTTGTTATGAACCTACCTAAAACTGCTCTAAAAAAAATGTCTTAAAAAAAAATGATATATATGAGAAATTCAAACAAAATACAACAGCACACAAGAGAAACGTTTTTTTAAATCATCCTAAACACTATTCTCTAGATATAAACATCATTAATACTGTTAAATATTATTCTAGACATATTTGTGTGCATGTATTCAGATAGAAGGGGGGATAGATGGGTGGAAATAATTTTTCAAAAATAGGATTATAGTCTATATGTTCATTTTGGTAAAAGTATCAAATTTAATACTGTTTTGAATTTAACATGAAAAAGAAATTGAAGTGAAATTGAAAATGTCCTATCACAAGAAATACATAGTGACGGATGTAGTGGCAAGTGGACACAAATTCTTTGTCACACCTCTTACTGAGAGGTGGGATCTATTTCTCCATGGCCTTGAATCTGGGCTGGACCTGTGACTGCTTTGACAGAGAGATACAGTGGAAGTGGTGCTGTTCCAGTTCTCGGCCTAGCCTTGAATACACAACTAGCAGTTTCCACTTCTCTTTTGGAATCCAGCCACCATGCTGCAAGGAAGCCCAAGCAGCTACACAGAAGGAAAATTGAGGCCAAAAAGAAGGAAAATTGAGGCCCCTGGCCAACAGCCACAACTCAACTCCCAGCCAACAGACAGCATCAATTTTGCCTGCCATATGAGTGAGCCATCTTGGAAGTGACTCCTCCAGCCCCATTTGAACTGCCCTGTTGACACCAGGTGTAGTAGAGACAAATTGCCCCTACTCTGAGCCCTGCCCAAATTGCCAAATTGTGATCAAATACATGATTGTTGTTGTTTTAAGCCACTAAGTTTTGAGATAGCTTTTTATGCAACAATAGATGACTGAAACAAAATTCCTTTATAGTTAAGAAAAAAAAAGATGACAAGTTAAGAGTTGGAGCTTCTCAATTATGTATTTCACTTTTAGAAAGTCTCAATTGACTCTAGCTATAAAAAAAAAAAAAAATCCCAGGGTTGTTTAGTCTTAGTGTCATATTTAAACGGTGACATGTTTATGGAGATTTTTCACCACATCTTCTCAATTCCTGATTTCTATTGTTTGGTTTCATCACTTGGTTGATAGATTTTAACCTCAAGTGCCCCCAGCCCCCCAAAAAATGGGTGCTATCAAATATTGTTTCTCTAACTGCTTTGCTCTCCCTGTCTTTTTGCTTTGTATGTAGTGTTATCTCAAGCCTTTCCTTTCTGTCAACTTTTCCCAATTGGCACATGGAGATAGAATTAAATAATATTGAATCACATGGTGGGAAGGCTATTTCCTTTTCACCCTCTTTCAGTTCTGTTTAAATCAAGGAGAAAGTCTCAACTCAGTGCTAGTACTTCTTCAATATCTTTCCAAATGTATCTAATCTTCCTTTTTAACAGAGAGTGTAGGCCATAAGGTTCAGCACCTTTAACAGGCAAGAATGTGGAGCTAGAATTTAATCATGTTAGTTTATTTTCATTATATTTATTGTATTCTATTTTTGACAAGTTATATTGATTTTCCACTTACTGTAGTGATATAAAGTGGTTTTTTTTTTTTCTTTTGCAGGAGATTGGCCCTTCACTAACATGTGTTGCCAATCTTCCTCCTTTTTGCTTCCTTTCTCCACCACATCCCCAAGCCCCAGTACATAGTTGTGTATAGTTGTAAGTCTTTCTAGTTCTTCTATGTGAGCCACCACCACAGCACTACTGACAAATGAGTGGTGCGGTTCTGCACCTGGGAACCAAACCCAGGCTGCCAAAGTGGAATGCGGGGAACTTTAACCACTAAGCCATCAGGACTGGCTCTAAAGTTTCTTTTATAATAAATTTCTTAGGTTAAAAGGTAAGCTAATTTAAAGAAAATATTAAGTATATAATAGAACAGATGGTACTCAAATATGGCAAAAATTAAATGTGTGGTATATGAATGCCTGACCTTTAGGGAAAACTTTTTTCTATCTTATTAAAGAATCTGGACTCAGCTCTTTTTTTTTTTTTTGAGATTTTTGTTAAAAGTCTGTACCATGACTGTACTCCACCCAGTGGGAGTATCCTATCCCTGGTGGGGGGACCCCTGGAGCCTGTGCTTCAATGTCAGCCCCAAATTGTTCACTTCCCCACTTTACTCATTTATCTTCTCAACATCCCTTTCCACACCCCGCCAAGTAAGAAACCAGAGGAGGAAAGAGGAACTTTGCCTCCCATGTCTCCATGCTCTTCTGCCTGGTTTCCTGATCCCCTGAGCATCTTGTCTTATGTATTTTCTTTTTTGTCTTTAATAGTGCTAAGTTCCTCTTTGTTGCAGGGATAAATAGCTGTGTGTGGTCATGACTCCTCTCTTCGTTTTTCTCTCAGGCCAGAGACTCCTCTGCTTTTTCTGTCATGCTTCCATACTTCTCCTCTTCACTCCCTCAGACCACTTTTGTCCAGACTGAGGGGAAATTAGACAACTCACAGAATTGTGTTGACTCACATTCTTTCCCCAGTAACAATTCTGGCTGGTTGGGGCAGAGCCTCACTGAGCTGCACCAGAATCTTCCTTTTTTTTCTTTGAACATCTAATTTTAAAGCTTGGGTATGAATTTGTAACCCCATCATTGTTTAGTAGGTGTTGATGAGTTGTTTTGTTATTGCAGTTTCTGCTGGTTTCTACATTTAAGTTTTGCAGAGGAAGAGTCTGTGATCTTGCTTTTTTAAAGTTCTCTTCTTTCTTTCTTTTTTTTTTTTTTTTTTGAAGATCTTTATGATCATTTGAGCTACATTTGATCTAACCAAAGTGTTGGCCAAGATTTGGGGGCATAATCAAAATAAAAAATCCCTGAGTCTCCCCCAAGATATTGCAAGGCAATGTGGTTAGTGGAAAGGATATAGACTGGATTTGAATTTTGGCCCTACCATTTGCTAGTTGTGTGACTTAGCGCAAGGTACTTAACCTCATCCAGCCTCAATTTCTTCACCTATAAAGTAACTAACGTGATGCCTGTCAAATAATAAATACAGCACTTGGGAAATTTTAGTCCCTATCCCTCTTCCTTCTTTTCTTCTAAACTTTCTCAGTATCAGGATTGGCCAGATTCAGGGGTAGTGAAAGACAGCTTTGTTTGTTTGTTTGTTTATTCTTGGGACAAGGGATGCAGGGATGAGTGTCGAGATTGATGTGAGTCCAGATTAATCCGTGGGCAAAGAACCAGCCCCTTGGTTCCTGTCTCTTAAAGAGCCCTGAGAGTCATACATACCCAAGAGCCCTCTAAGAGTGAGCAGACTTCATTCTCCTCCCAAGAAAATGAGGAGACTGATTCAAAGTCATGTGAAAGATAAGAGAAAGCCTTTGATTGGAGTGATTCCAAAAGGAGCACTGACTGATCCAGGTAAGGCCACTCAGCAATTTGATTTTTTTAAGTTCTCTAGCACTTTCTCTCTCTCTCTCTCACACACACACACACACTCACATAAACATGCACATATTTCTGCACGTATACACACATTCACACACAAATTTATAGACACATACACATTCACACTCACCTTCACATATGTGCAGACACACACTCTCACCCATACACATATACTCACACATGACCCACACATGCACACATATACACCTTCATTCACTCGTATACTCATTCCTGTTAAACTCTTCTCCCTCCTAAAAGAAAAAACTCATTCCTACTCTTAGGCATCAAGAAACAGTATCTCTTCTGTCACAGAAATACTCTGAAATGTTATCTTGTTTGTTATCACAGTGGCCTGGAAAGTAACCAACTCAATTAAAATGCAGGGACAGCCAACTCCAGGGGTCAAAAGAAACCAGCCTGAGTGAGAAGAGGAGAGTAACCGATTGCATTCAATCTTTCTTACCCAATGACAGTTTACAGTCCACTAAAAATATTTGAATCATTACAAAGCCAAACTCCAAATTTTCTATTTGAGTTTTGTAAATCTCACATATAATCTTTATTTCAGCTGATAGAAGCTGAGTTCATTAAAAATACTTGTGAAATACTTGTTAACCTAATTAGGTGACTGAGATAAGTACCCATTCTAAGTTGGAGAACCGGTGAGTGAGCAAGGAGGTTGGGTGGGTGGCCTAATTTCCCTGAGATCCATTGCTGGTGGTGATTTATTTTAGAAAGCTGTCTTTAATTAAGTGTGAATAGCATCTGACTTATCACATGTGCCTAATATGCTGTAACCAAAGTGTCTTATGCTCGAAGAGCCCTAAAGTTCCCGAGAACTAAATCAGCAATAAGTCTGTGTCACTCGGCAGACACAATAGACACCGCCTTCTTACCGCATAATGTCTTTCACTTCATTTATATTCTCTTTGTGGCAACAACTTTCTTTTTGAGTGTGCTCTGGGAACCTCAGGAAGGATGCTGCTAAATCTAATATATATGCAGCAGTCCTGCCTGAGCCAACCCAGGTTGCTGTTGTAGAACCACCAGCCACCAGGTAGCCTGGTGACCCCTGTGGTGTCTATTTGCATGAGCTGGTGGTGGGAGGAGTTTTGGGGGCCAGAGATACTTGTGTAGCAGAACAAAGGAAGGCAAGTGCAGCTTCTGTCCCTGCTACAATCTCCTCGCCCTGGCCGGCAGTTGCCAACTGAGCAGGCGAAGAGATTTGATCTCCTGTGGAGAGAGGGGTTAGGATGGAAAACCAAAGGAGCAGCTTTCATGAAAGTCGAGGTGAGATTCTGGGCACAACTGAGACTGAGGCACCCAAGCACAGCCAAGCCAGGTAAGACAAGTCTTTGCCCCTGAGTCCATACCACAGCACAGCAGCAGGGTCTGGCAGGGGCTGTAAAGCTGCAGGAAGCCACCGCAGTGGCGACTCTCCTTGGCACAGCAGCAGAAGACCTGGTCTTGATGCTGAACCTCTTAATCTCAAATTCATGTGCCCAATGCACAGAAGCCAATCACTGAGATGGAGAAAGGTTTATTCGAATTGGCCAAAATTAGAAGGTGGGAGGACAGGATCTCTCAAATCCACCTTAACAAGAGAAAAAAGCGGGGGGTTTTACAGAGCTCAGGGGCGTAGCAGGAGGAGATTCAGAGAAACAAAGGGGTAATCTGTGTTTCTTTCACTCCTGATAAGCCCCTGGGAGATCTGACTTCTGGGCCTCACGGGTAGCTAGGGCTGGTTATCTGGTGATCCTTAAAGGCATTCTTTTCCTTCTGCAAAACAAACTCATAAATCCTTGTGAGCCTTGAGTCACCCCTCAGGTTAAACAAGAAAAGAGCAAATTGATAAGATTAACTTCTTTTCGTCTATGTGTATATTGGGAACAAGGTCAAAAGGTAATCTTATTGAGTATTTACAGTAACCATCAGGTACCTGGCTTCAGTCTCGTGAGGGTCACCAGCAACTGCAGAGGCCAATAGCCTCCCTCAAGGGCTTGTGCACCATGGGCTTCCATGAGAAGATCAAGCAAAAGAACTAGAGGAGACTCTTCCTGAGCACCTGTGAGTTGTCCCTGGAGATTCACAAAAATGCCTGCAAGAGACAGAATGGCTGTTGGATTGAAATTCTTCACTCTTCATGAAATCCTTCACCTCTTCAAACAGAGAGAGTTTCCAATGTCAATGTCAATGTCACCTCTTTTGTGTAAACTGCCAAGTGAAACCTGAGACATTCTCCATGTTCCACAATCAGTACATAAGTTATCCAAATTCTATATGCTACACTGGCTGGCTCCTGGGAACTCAACTAGACTACGTGTCCCAGCCTCCCTTGCTGTCAGGGGTCTCCACGTGACCAAGCCCTGGCAAATGGAATGTAAGGAGGAAAAATGTGTGCCTCTTCCAGGCCTGGCCCATAATAATCTCCCACTTGTTATAACCCATTTCTTTTTCCATCTCTCAGCTGAATGGAGAGGACTCCAAGGACCTAGATAGAGCAGGGCAGAGCCACAAAATGGAAGGAGCCCAGTCTCTGACTTTTCTGCAAAGAAAGCCACCAGACCACAAATATCCAAACTGGTGGAACACAAGCAAAAAATAAACTTTTGTTGTGCTAAGCCACTGAGATTTTGGGATTGTTTATGTGTTGCTTACCTCACCGATTATACTAGAAAACTATTATTATCCCCAACCCACAAACAAGGAAATTGAAATTCATAAGGGTTAAGTCAGTGGTTCTCAACTGGCAGTGATTTTGAGCCTCAGGGGTCCTGTAGCAATGTCTAGAGACATTTTTGTTGTCACAACTGGGGGATGGGGTTGTATGTGTGGCTGGCACCAAGCATGTAGAGGCCAAGGATACTGCCACACATCCTACAGTGCACTGGACAGCCCCCGCAACAAAGAATTATCTGACCCAAAATGTCTATTGTGCTGAGGTTGAGAAACCCTGGGTTAACTGATTGGTGTGAGGTCAGTGAATTAGAACTCGTCAGTAGCTCATAAGCTCAGTCCTGTCTTAGTATCAGGTTGTCTCTTTACCTGGAAACTTGTGGATGAGCTGTCATGTTATACTGCCCAGTACCCCCATGTTACTTCTTCACACAAGTCTGAGAGGAAAGTTCACTCCTGGGGCCAAAAAGAATCAGGTAGAGGAATAATAAATACACATACCTTAATAAGTTTTATGGAAGACTGATACTGGTATTTCCTAATGAATCAATAGGAACCAGAATATTGCTTGAAAATAGCTAAACATGTTTGCAGTCTTAATCAGAGGCTAAGCCTTAGAAACTGTACATAGGGAGAAGGTATTTCCATTTCACTGCCAGGGTCCCTGCAGCCTTCTACATTATCAAAAAAAACTATCAATTTTTTCTGTTTTCAAAAGTAATATATTTGGTTTTTTTTAAGACACTAATAAACAAATAAAAAGTTTCCTATATTCCATCTGCTTGAGGAAATCACGATAAGTAATTTCACTCATCACCTTCCATATTTATTTTTATGTATATGCTAATGTGATGCTTAATTTTGTGTGTCAATTTGACTGGCCACAGGGTACCCAGATTAAATAGTATTTCTGGGCATGTCTGTGAGGGTGTTTCCAGATGAGATTAGCGTTTGAATCTATGGACTAGGTAAAGTAAATTGCCCTTCTAATGTGCGTGGGCATCATCAAATCCATTGAGGGTCTGAACTGAACAAAACACGGAGGAAGGAGGAATTTCCTCTTTTTTTTCCTGCCTAACTATTGGGACATCTCATCTCATCTTTTCCTGCTCTCACACTGAGGTTTACCCCATCTCCACCTCTCCTGGTTCTCAGGCTTTCAGACTTGAACTGAATGACACCACAGGCTTTCTCAGGTCTCTGTCTTACAAATGGCAGATCATGGAACTCATCAGCCTCCATAATTGCATGAGCCAATTCCTTGCAATAAATTATATACATATATGCCTCCTATTGGTTCTGTTTCTCTGGAGAACCTTGACTAATACAGCTAACATTTCTATATTTTTAACTAAGATAAGACATACACACACACACACACACACACACATACATTAGAGACCGCTACAGTACAATTGGTGTTCTCTTCTTCCTCCTGAGAACACATCTAGAATACATTTCCCAGCCTGCTTTGCAGTTAGACGTGGTCATGTAACTAAGTGCAGCCAGTGGAACATGAGCAGAAGTCATGTGCACACCTTTCAGGCCTGGTCAGGAAAACCTCCCATACATGCTGCTCCAAGTTCTTTTTTCCCTCCGGTTGGTTGGGATGGAGGCAGCCACATGATGAAAATAACAGAGCTTCCTTCAGCCTGAGCTCTGCATGACTGCTTGGAGGAGAGTCGCCTCAAGAACCTGTTTACCTGCTCAGGATTGTTATGTGAACAAGAAATATACTTCTATTGTGTGCATTTGGGGCCTATTTGTTGTACTAGCTAACAGTACATCTCTACAACGTGCTTCTTTCACTTAAAAATATATCTCAAACATTTTCCTATGTCAGTACATATACTGTATTTCTTATAAGACATGTATTTTTCCCCAAAATTTAAATTTTCTGAAATTGGGAGATATCTCATATTTGAGAAGAATAGTTCCCCAAAAGTTTCCATTAAATGATTGGGCCATCTTAGAATCAAGGAAATACTACAAATCTTACTTTCTAGGGCTTGAAAAAATAATACAAATTCATTATTGTTGTTAAAAATCAAAATAGTACCACATGATGGAAAAGGAAAAGTCTCCAATACAGCAGAAATGTTCAGACGGACAGCTCTTCACTCAAAGTTCCAGTTGCAATAGTTTTGCTAATGAATGGGCAGAATACCCGCAACTGAAGGATGCTAGGGCTGAAGAAATGTGAGATCCCCAATGCGAATAAGTAGGGAAAGCATTGGTTTAAGTAGTCCAGTCATATCCAGTTTTAATCTGGGGAACTTCTCAGGATATATTCAACAATTGCAATGAAGATTTTCTAAAAAATAGCGGGGGGACTACCCAAACAAAACAAACTTTAAAAAATATCAGAGAGCATTCCTATGAAGGATTTAAGTGGCAAGGCATGAGACAGAGATATAAAATCAACCATCTGGGTGTACTATCTCCAAAAAGATTGAGAATCTCTATTTTTAAGCACATTTAGTATCTTATGAGAAATGGAATGTTGGACCTAGATTCATGGGTCAGAAAGGACTTATCTCTCTCCTTAAAGGCTTTGGAAATATTCTACACATGAGAAAGGCTTTTTGCAGGACTAACTCCATAAAACGTTAAACATTAAAAAATAAGCAAGATGTAGTGTCATTTTAAAACTTATTTTCCCTATAAAATGCATGTGCTGTTTTCTCTCCAAGGCAATGAGGGGCTTTGTGGCCACTATACAACTCTGTTTTGCCTCTTTTGATGGTTTCTGAGGCCCCTGGAAGCCCTAAATTATTCTCTCTGAAATATGCTCTCTTTGGTAGAGCAGAATTTTTTCTCACAGAAAGAATTGGTGGTTTAAAAATGCCTTTTTTGGGTACAGAATAAAGTATTCATCAACCTTGCCTCCTGATCTCCCAACATCTATTTATGAAAACTTGCCATCAAAAGTCTTATAGTGACAAAAACTTTCCCAGGTGAAGGCAAAAATAACATGGATTTACATTATGATTTTTATATTCCCAGTCCCGTTTTTCAACATTCAACAAATCTTTATTTTTATATAGAAAATGAACTCTGGAGTTTTCCTCCTTCTCAATTGCTAGCTATGCCATAAACACACAATATTCAAGAACTGATGAGTCTTGGACTAGAATTCACTGTAAAGGATAGTTTAGGATGTAGCTTACAAGATTGGATAAAGTAAATTCCAGAAGCTCTCCACCCAATGTCATTTCTGACAAATGAAGAAAATGTAGGTTCTTTGGAAGAAGATGATGTGGTTTGTAAAGCTGGCTGAGCCAACATCTTCAAAATAAGAGAGCGTATTAACAGGCAATATTTACACCCTGGAATCATGTGGTTTCTCTGCTGGTGAGTAATGAAAACCATTTGGTTCTTCTGCCCAAGTAATAACAAGTCTTGTTCAAAGAAACTAGTTTTATTTAAAGCTTTGAGATTGTTGAGGGTTTTTTCTTTGGTTGAAGATAAAATAAAGTCAGCACTGAAAGACTCTTACTTCTTTCTTTACTATAAAAAGGAGAAAACTGCTTATTCTCTCAGAGTCCTCTGTGGAACTTGTATTCATGGGAGACTAGATAAGAAATTGTCATCACTTCGCCAACGTCTAACTTGCTTTTTAAATTTTTTATCTCATTTATTTAACAAACATTTATATACAGTGTTTACTTTGTGCTAAGCACTGTTCCAAGCACTTTACATGTGTTAACTCCATTAATCTTCACAATATTCATATAAGATTTTCCTAATAATTTCTTCTTTTCCCCCAAACTTAAAATAACAGCAAGTTATTGATGTGGTTTGAACTAATATTTCAGTTCAAGTCTTTTTGTCCTTTAGGATTATCCCAAGCAGATAGAAATGAAGAAAAATAGAAAGTCAACCTTTAAAACATGATTTTGGAATCAATATCAGAACAGAAATGACAACAGAGAAGTGTCCAAAAAAGTAAATATTTAACTCTGATGGAGCTTGTTGTTTGGGAAATTTATATAAAAACAGGCTAACTTCCAACCATAAAGCTAACCAGCTTATATTTATTGTATCAAAAAATCAGAAACTTTTGTCACAAATATACCATAAAATGCAATGCTACAGATTATATACTCAAGTTGACAGAGTATAGTTAACACAGTTTTCACAACGCTTTATTTAAGCATTTAGAGAAAATATTCCCAAGTAATAGAGTGCTAGCCTGCGTAACAGAAGACCAAGGTTCTAGTTTGGTCTTTCAGTTCTTATATGTCTTGAGTTGTGTCATTTACAATACCGCCCCTAATGAAAGTTGAGGACTGGCCAGATGATTTCCTGAAGTCCCTCTAGTGTGGGTCAAGATATCACTCATTTCATGCATCAGCTTACCCTCTTCTAGCACAATAGTCCCCAAACTGTGATTCATGGAATGCTAGATTTACACAAAAATAAAGCCTTCTAAGATATAGCCTGTTTCAGAAATTCTTCCTATTATGTGGCCCTCCTGGAGATGCACAATGTACCAAAGACTCTGAGAAGCCCTGCAGTGAATGAACTTGTTTGATTTGCCTAAGCTAGCCTATGTGTTCTGAGAACGTAGCCAGAACCACTGGTTTATCTAGTGAACTCTGGACAGTCTGCTTCTATGTATGAAGACAACCACGTTGCAGAGAATGGAGTTAGAACCTGCATTTGGGGGCAAGCCTGGAGATTGTATCTTGAGGGGTTTCTTTGATGGTGTTGTTCTTTTTTGGTTCTTAGGTGCAGAGGACTGGGTTAATCAGACTTCTCAGTTTATGACCTGTGATATTGTGATTTATAATAAAAAATATATGTTTAGTCTTTGACCCCTTTCTTGGCACAAAGCCCCTAAAACCCTTGGAATTTCCTAAGTGATAAGAGTGATCAAGGTGTCTTTCATTATTCATATCAAGCCCACCTTTCAACCATAGCCGAGTTTATGTGAATGAGGTGACTTTTGGAAAGCTCCTAAGGATGGGGGCTTGTTGCCAGGGGAGCCAACCATGTGATTAGAGGCTTGAAACCTTCAGCCCCACTCCCCAACCTCCAAGGAGGGGACAGGAGGTTGAGTTAACCACGGAGGACCAATGCATTAGTCAAGCATGCCTGTGTAATGAAGCCTTCATAAAAACCCTAAAGGATGGGGTTCAGAGAGCTTCCAGGCTGGTGAACACGTGGAGGTGCTAGGAGAGAGGCGTGCCCAGAGAGGGCACGGAAACTCTGCGCCTCTTCCCACATACTTTGTCTTATGCATCTCTTCCATCTGGCTGTTCCTGAGTTATATCCTTTTATAATGAGCCAGTGATCTAGTTAGTATTGTAAAATGTTTTCCTGAGTTCTGTGAACCGCTCTAGCAAATTAATTGAACCTGAGGAAGAGGTTGTGGGAACCTCTGATTTATAGCCAGTCAGTCAGAAGCACAGGTAACAACCTGGACTTGTGATTGGTATCTGAAGGGGGGGGGCAGTCTGGTGGGACTGAGCCCTTAATCTGTAGGATTTGATGCTATCTCCAGATAGATAGTGTCAGAACTAAATTGAGTTGTAGGACACCCGGCTGGTATCCAGAGAATCTGAGAATTGCTTGATATGGGGAAAACCCCACACATTTGGTGGCCAGAAGTGAAGTATTAAGTGTAATATGAAAGTAAAGGAGACACACAGGAGGAGTTTTTTATTCACATGGCCTATTTTCACAATGGTCAAAGCAAGACCCCTCTCTGCTATTTTTTTATTCATCCCTGTTTTAAAATTTACCTGGGTTTTGTTTTAACCAGGTATGGTAAGATACACAGACACAGAAATGACTATCACATAGGAAGAAGTTTTTGTACTTACAGATCCCTAGAAACAAGAGACATGCCATGCCATGCAGGGCCACACGGGAAGCGCCAGGGTCTGCCAGGAGGCAGAAGGAGCAGGGAGATTACATGGGCAAGAGCCTTTGTTACTGAGCAATGGCTCACCACCCAGTGCACACTGTCATTAATTTCCTATCTTTCTCTCTGGGAGAACTCAAAGACAAGATCAAGAGGAACATATTGTTTTAAAAGTCTGTGACATAAAGCAAAGAAAAAGAAAATGAGGAAAGCGTTTAACTCTAGCAAGCAGTGCAAGCCCTAGGTGGTTAGAGAAGGAAATACACTATTTAGCATACAGGCTAAACTCGTAGAGACTCCCTGAGCCTTCCTGAGAGAAGCGGGATAACAGTAAAGCAAATGAAACACCAACAGCAGATATCGCACCTCTGTGAAAAACTATGTAGTGGAAAGAAAGGCTAGAACATCCAAAAGCTGGGAAAGACGGGCCCTGAGGAGCACGGCATTAGGAGGCTTCTCATGGCTGAGGTAGCTGAGAGTTTTGTGTGCCACAGAGCACTGTAATGTTCAAACATTAACTCACTGGGCCAGTCTTAGGTGGTTGTGGGTCCTCAATGGGCCCTGGGGCACTGGCTTCAGAAAATCATTCACAGCTTCATTTCATTAATCTGCTAAAGGTTGAAACAAATGTGGAGTTGAAAGGAAAGTCTTTCCTAGCATGATGCCTGTCACTCAAATGTTTACTAACTCCACCACCAGCAAGAGAGCCCAAGACCTCCCCTCAACACACACAAGCTCACCATCACAGTGTCCAACAGGGTTGATCCCACCAAGCCCCCATCCCTGTTTACCTCGTCCAACACAAAGCCAAGACCTCAGATCACCCTTAAGCACTCAGACGCTCATCCCCCTTTGGCTCTTACATTCCCTTTTCTTACACTCCCATCCCCAAATCTTCCCCTGTGTCCTCTGGGACTCCAGCTGTCCTCAGCCAACAACTCTAGGTCCTCATCCTCTTCTCTGAACAGCCTCGTCACCCTCCTGCTGTCGTGGACACCTGGCTGTCCCCTGAGGACATGGACTCCCTGGCAGCCTTCCCACTGGGGGAGGGGGAGGAGTCCTCCTCACTCCTCATTATCATTTCCAGGCCATCGTTCCCCACTCTCTCCCTAAAACCCCCAGCTCCTTTGACTCGCATGCCAGAATATACTACCCAAGGTCTCCTCTCACACAGACCTCCAAGTCGCTCCCTTCATTCCTTAAAGAGTTCAGCGCTGGGCTCACTGTCATTCTCTCCAGCACCTCCATCATTATTCTCAGAAATTTCCTTCCAATACTCTGGCCTCTTCAGTTCCTTGACCTCCTCTCCTGCAATGACCTTGTCCTGTACCAACCCTCTGCCTCTCACTCCTATGGCTGTATTCCTTGTCATTATCAATAACTGCACCCCTCAATGCTTGCAGTTGCAAATATTTTCATCCTGTGCCCACCACTTCCTACTTCCTATCTTCCCACATAATTCACTCTAATAACCCAACCCCAGAGAGAGAGAGAATTACCAATACCATGAAAGATGAAAGAGGTGACATCACTACAGATCCTAAAGACATTTAAAAAAATAATAAGGGAATATTATGAACAACTATGTGCCGATTAATTTGACTACTTAGTTGAAATGGAAAAATTTTTTGAGAGATACAAATTATAAAAATGACACAAGAAAACATGAAAATATCTGTATCAAAGAAAAGTAACTCATAATTAAAATTCTTCCCATAATGAAAACTCCAGGTCAAATGGTGAATTCTTCCAAACATTTCAAAAAGAAACAATGTAGCCAGCCCTGATGGCCTAGCGGTTCAAGTTCAGCGCACTCTGCTTTGGCAGCCCAGGTTCAGTTCCCGGGTACGCAACCACAGCCGCTTGTCTGTCAGCAGCCATGCTGCAGCAGCGGCTCACATAGAACAATCAGAAGAATTTGCAACTATACACAACTATGTCCTGGGGCTTTGGGGAGGAAAAAAGAAGAAAAAACGAAGAAGATTGGCAACAGATGTTAGCTTAGGGTGAATCTTCCCCCTGAAAAAATAAAATAAAATAAAATAATAAAAAGAGAAATAATCCTACACAAAATCTTTCCAGGAATAAAAGGGAGAAAAAATCAATTTCTATCTCATTTTATGAGGCCAACATTACCTTGATACCAAAAACAGAAAAAGACAGCAAGTTAAACTATAGATCAATATCCCCCATGAACATAAAGGTAAAAACTCTTAATAAAATATTAGCAAATCTAATCCAACAATAAAAAAAAAAAAGGATAATACACTATGACAAAGTGGAGCTTAGCCCAGGGATACAAAATTGGTTTAACAGTTAAAAATCAAACAATGTAATTTATCATGTTAACAGAACTAAAGAGAAAACTCATATGATCATCCTAATAGACACAGAAAAAGTGTTTGGCAAAATTCAACACCTACATGCAAATAAGAAAAAAAAAACCTCAACAAACTAGGAATAGAAGGAAACTTCCTTAACCTGATAACGAACATCTATGAAAAACCTACCACTAACATTATATTCAATGATGAAAGATTGAATGCTTTCTCTCAAATATTAGAACAAGACGGGGATGTCCACTCACACCTCCTCTATTCAACATTGTACTGGAATTCCAAACCAATGCAATAAAGAAAAATAATTAAGAAGCATATAGATTGGAAAGGAAGAAATAAATTACCTTTATTCACAAATGACATGTTCATGTACACAGAAAATCCTAAGGAATCTACCAAAAAATTTTCCATTACGAGTAACTGAGTTTAGCAATGTCACAGAATATGAGATAAATATTCAAAAATCAATTATATTTCTAGAAATAGCAATGAACAACTGGAAATTGGAATTTAAAAATACCATTTGTAATAGTATCAAGTGTATAAGATGCCAATGGATAAATTTAGAAAACATGTGTAAGACCTATACACTGAAAACTATAAAACATTGCTGGGAGAAATCAAAGATCTAAATAAATCAACAGAAATACCATGTCCATGGATCAGAAGACTCAACATTGTTAAGATGTCACGTCTTCCCAAGTTGATCTATCAAGTCAATGCAATCTGAATTTTTTAGAATCACTCTGAATTTTAGAGTCAACTGTCAATTTCTACCAAAAAACTTTAAAAAGCAAAATTTTGGTGGAAATTGACAAGTTGATTCTAAAATTTATATAGAAATGCAAAGGACCTGTAAGAGCCAATGGAATTTTGAAAAAGAGGAAAAAAGTTGGAAGACATACACTGCTTAATTTCAAAATTCAGAGTGATCAAGACAATGTGCTATTGACATTAGGGTAGACATACAGAGTGATGGAATAAAATAGAATCTAGAAATAGAATTTCAACGAAGTTGGCAAGGTAATTCAATGAGGAAAGGACAGTCATTTCAGTAAATGGTGCTGGAATTAATGAATATTCATATGGAAAAAAAAAACAAACCTTGACTCTTACATCACACCACACAAAAAAATTAACTTGAAGTGGATCATAGACCTAAATGTAAAAACTTAAACAATGAAATGTCTAAAGATAACCACAGGAGAAAAATCTTGTCAACTTTAAGATAGGCAAAGATTTCTTAGATAGGACACTAAAATCACTAACCATAAAAGAAAAAAATTGATAAATTGGACTTGATCAAATTTAAAACTTCTGCTCCTCAAAAAACCCTATTAAGAAAATAAAAAGACTGTCTTGAGTGGGAAGATTCCAAAGGTAAGTTTACTAAAGCCATGGTCTCAGGAAGCTTTCTCATCCAATGGGAGAAGATTCTATATGGTAGTTTCCTGGTTTGTTTTTCCCTGACTTTGTTCAATTTGGATTTTTCTGAAGATTGGCCACTATCTCTCTGCAAAGGTAGAGTGGCATCCAGTAATCTGATTCCTGCCCATTCCCTAAACTGGATTTTACACAGCTAGATAATGAAGCCAAATGAGGATGACCCCTCAGCTCACTTTGCTTGTCTCAGAAATCAGAGAAATAGAGCCCTTGATCTAAGTATGGGTCTGTGGATATGTGTGTGTTCACTTTTGTGGGGTTTTTTCTTATTTTATAAAATCAATGTGTGTTCATTACTTAATAATCAGAAAATGCAAATTAATTACCCAGAGCTTATTGGTTGCAAGTGACAGAAACTCAGTTCAAATAGTTTAATGAGAAGATCATTAGGCGACTTAACCAGCTCATCCTGAACCATGATGGCTTTAAGAACAACTGGATCCAAGGCTCAAGTGACATGTCCAGGTTCCATCACTCTCCACTGTCAGCTCTACATCCCTCACTTTGTGAGTGAGCTACATTTTTACCTTCTACCCTCTGCTTTCCTCAGGCGACCAGGGAGGACAGCCACCCAGGAGCCACATCTTCCCATTTAGCAACACAAAAGTGAAAAGACAAGCACCTTTCCCAAAGTTTGCATATTAGGCCAAGAAAAATGAGTGATTGATTCTGCCTGAGTCAAGTGCCTTCACCCCTCTCTGCTGCCAGAGGTATGAAAAAAATACCAATTACCAATGTAATCTCCCCCAAGATAATTGAATAGAATTTGTATGCATTTGCCTCTCCCTCCTTAGAGAGTACTGCGTTGCACTGTCACAGCCTGAACTAGTCTTCGTATAGCCATTTGTTCTTCCAATCACTTGTTCAACAAGCAGCCTGCACCGTGCCATGCCCTGCACTAGGTGCCCAGGACACAAGATTAGATACAGCTCCTGCCATAAGCTGCCCTCTACAGTTAGAGGTACTTCCACCATTAGGGGCACTTCCATGGGGCCACCAGGAGCACCAGTGTGGAGATGAGTCCTAGAGAAAAAATATTCTCTTGTGCAAATTCCTCCAGGAACTTCAAAATACACTCACTTTTCTCTTGGCTCACAATTATAGGGGTGCCCCCAGATTCCCTGGAGCCCAAAATAACTGGTCTCTCTACCTCCACACAGTTGTGTGCACTTGGATATTTAGTTACTTACTCTAAGGTATTATTACTCTGGCTCCCTAAGTCAATATCATTTGAAAAACTAATTCCAGCGAAAGTTGCTTGTTAACTAATACGGACACGAGGGGAGCGATGATCATTGCCGTCAAATAGAGCAGGAATGAGGGACGCTCCAATCATCCCGGATGTTTTCTGTTGTATGTTTATAAACTTATCTTTTCTATGTTATATTTTGTTCGGGAATAGCAAGGAATTCACAGTTCTTCAATTAGTAAATACTTTTAACCTCCACGGGTAAGATATCAAAAAGCTGTATTTGAAATGCAGCTCTGAGCCGTAATGTATTCATCCCAGCATGCGGTGCAGTTCTGCATGTCTGTCTTTTGTTGTGTGGATGATGTTGTATGGATAACAATGAAGATGAAATCTGAGTGCCAACTACTTTGTATATATAACTCAACCTTTTTGCCTCTCTTTTAAATTAAGCCTGGAAATCTTAAAGCTAGTCTGGAGCCAACATTTTCTGCATTTTTCCAAAGGAGATATGATCCTCAACCCAGGCATACAGAAGATACAAGCATACAGATATAAATATATCCACATTTTGGGGGGTATTTTTGTTTTTTTTGTGTAAGGAAGATTAGCCCTGAGCTAACATCTGTTGCCAACCCTCCTCTTTTTTTTTGCTGAGGAAGATTGGCCCTGGGCTAACATCTGTGCCCATCTTCCTCTACTTTATATGGGACGGCGGCACAGCATGGCTTCATGAGCGATTCGTGAGTGATGCATATGTCCGCGCCTGGGATCCAAACCTCTGAACCCGGGGCCACGGAAGCGGAGCATGCAAACTTAACCACTATGCCGCCAGGCCAGCCCCTATATCCACATTTATATACAATTGATATAAAAGACAAATTGAGGGTCATTTTTTACTTTGGTGAAAGGAACACTCATTGCAGAATTCCTTAAAATGACATTAAAGATTGCATTAATTTTGTACTAAAAATTAAATTGAAAATAACAAAAATTCAATTTACATGCAATGTCTGAGGAATACATCTTTGTGTAAAGAGAGACACACTAGTAAAGATTTGACAATTACATATATTTTTTTTTTCTAGGAACAGTCCATTCAAAGGGCCACCTGAGCCCCAGTCTCCTTTCCAATTCTATGATGAGCCCATACGTTCGCTGATTAGGTCTTGGATCCAAATTAACATTTGGATGGTGGCAGTTGTAGGGGAAAACGTAGCACAGCAGATTGGAAATTTACGAACCTCCTGGAAAAGCTATTTGCTAAGCTTGTGTCAAATCTGCCTGGGTAGGCTGTGGCAGCTGCGAAATCGAGGTGCCCAGAGCACAGATGGCGCTCCTGTCACAGGGCCAAGGGTGGCTGGATCCCTCACATCACAGAGCCCGTCGGCCAACAGAGTTGGACCCTTCTTGTAGTGCACCTGCACCCCACTCCAGCCACCACCACTGTCACGCAGTGCTGTATCCTTGACACAGGCGGGTGGCAAAGAAGGGTGGGGGCTTGCTCTGCCCCTACATTTGCACAGCAACAGTGTGCCATGGGCTTGGAAGGAGCATGTTCTCCCAACGGCACCTAGAATACTCAGAAAACCCCTAGTTACCACCCAAAATAGATACTTCCCTCCAGCAATGCAAATCCTTCCCCATCCCACTCCAAAGGTATCAACTGTCTAATTTGGCATCTCTGGCCCCTGCTGATCTGGGTCCGTCTGCCTCCATAAGCCTGCACAAAACTTCACCTTCCAGCAAGCCTTTTTGACCCGTCCACCCAGCTAAAGTTATTCCTCTATGCTGTGGCTTGTCAGTACTTACAGGCTCTTGATTGATTCACTCAGTCATTGATCCACTTATCCATTCCATCAATATTTATCAAGCACCTACTATATGCCAGGGGCTGGGGATGCAATTGTGAGAAAGACCTATATTGGTAAATAAGATAAGGTCCTGCTTTTAAGACTCTCCTCTTAGCCAGGAAGATCAGTAAACAGGCATGTAAGTGACAAGAGAGAGAAGTCGAGATGGCACAGGGGCACACAGGAAGATTCCCAAGCTGACTTGCAAGTCAGAGAGTCTTCATGGTAGAACTGATATCTAAACTGAAACCTAAAAGGTGAGTAGGCGGTAGGCGGGTCCAGGGTACATATGGAGGGTGGGGGCCTTAGGGAGTGTCCCATGCAGAGAGCCTGAGGGCTCCAGAGACCATAGCCTAGAGAATGGAAACAAGCGCCAAAGAGGAGGTGGGACTATAATCATTTGTGTCTCTTTTTTTTGTGTTCTTTTAAGTTTTTGTCTGTCTTCTGTCTCATATATCATTGTTTTGTCCTCAGTGAAATACCCAATGCTAAACGCAGAGCTTAGCAAGAACAGGCAGTGCAACGCTCCATAAAGTGTCGTCGAATGGATTACAACAATTTGCAAATGTGTTAAGGCAAAGAGATCTTTCTGTAGCTCCCATGTGCTGTCCGTCACCCTTGCTGTCAGTAAAAGACTCAGACTGAGCACCTGGCTGCAGAAGGGACTGCTTAGTGCTTAGAGCATGATGCCAAAAGATGCCCACATCCCTTTTTTGGAATAACTACATCTGGTGAAATAAATGACATCCCATCTCCCTGACTTTTTGAGAGGTAACAATAATCCACATTCCACTGATAGAGAAGGGAGGGATAGGAAGGGAGCGGATTTGCAGACACTTTATAATTCATCGATGGATGGTTCTCGAGCCACAGTTTTCTGGGCCTCCGGGCAGGATTCAACACACGTAACCACTCCGTCCTTCTCAAAGCACCCTTCCCTCTTGGCTTCTGGAACACAACACTTTTCTGCTTTCCTCTTGCTACTCCTTCTCCATCTTCTTTGTAGGTTCATCTTCTTCCACTCAAGGCTCATTCCCAGGCCCCACTCTCTTCTCACTCAACGCTCTCTTCCTTGGAAATTTCTTTGACCCTGTCTCTCCAGTGATCAACGCTTGACTGATTTCTACCAAATGTGTGGCTCCAGCTGAAATGGGTTCTGGTAGTTGTCATTTTTTGGCTGCTTAGCATCCAAACCTCTCTCCTATTCATGGAGAGTTCGCCTTCTTATAGTCTTGGAAGGAAGCAGAGCTGCGCTCCACCAGAGAAGCTGGAGGTGTCGGATCAAAATAGCTTCCCAGCTTCCTGAGCAGCTAGGGCATAGGCAAGTGACCCAGGCTCAGCCACTCAGAGTTCATTCAGAGACTCCGTCGAAATCATCCCAGGTGACAAAAATGAGGACGACAGCTATGGCAGCAGCCTCCAGGGACCAGGGCTGGGGCATCAGTGATGTCAGATGCAACACCCTGTGTTCACCAGCAGCTGCAGCGGCAGCAGCGGTGCCCTCCCCTCACCTGCCTGCTGCTGAGATGCTGGCTCGGATTCTGGGCACGCAGCTTCTTTTGATTCTTTCTGCCTGATTTACAAGCCTAGCTCTGCAGGCCTCCTGGTGATTCTGTGTGCTACCCAATATCAGTTCAATAAATCCCTTTTCTGCTTAAATAAGCCAGAATTTGTTTCCGTTCTGACGGTGGTGTGTCCACCACTGGCCCTGCTCAGAGGAGAGTTTCCAACCAACTCTGTTCCATTCCACCTTGGTCAGGGGCCAAGGCTTTCCAGTTACCATAAATCAGTGGTCTCCAAGATGTGGTCCCCTGACACCTTGAAGTTGCTGAGATGCTTTCAGGAAGTCTGCAAGGCCAAAATTATTTTCATAAACTTACTGAGACATTATTTGCCTTTTTTGCAGTGTTGACATTTTCCCCAGTGCTACAAAGCAATGGTGAGTGAAACAGCTGGTGCCTAAGCCTGAATCAGGGCAGTGGCACCAAACTAATAGGAGCACTGTGTTCTTTACCACCATGACCTTGCAGAAAAGAAGAAAGCCAGTTTCATCGAAGAAGATCCTTTTTGAAAGAGTAAGAATTATTAATTTTATCAAATCTTGACAATTAAATACACATTTTTAAAAAATTCTATATGTCAAAATTGGAAGCACCCAAAAAGCACTTCTGCTGCATCCTAAAGTGTAACGATTGTCTCCAGGCAAAGCACCTGTGTGGTTATTTGAGTTGCAAGATGAACTAGCCACTTGTTTCATGGAAGACCATTTTTACTTGAAAGAGTGACTGATTGACAAGCCATAGTTTTTCAGGATTGGGTATTTGGAAGACAAATTTTTGAAAATGAACAAGTGAGCCTGTCCTTTCAATGGAAACAGCATTTGTAGCCAATGACAAAATTTGAGCTTTCAAGCAAAAATTAGAATTTTGGAAAATGTGTGTCCTCAACCTTGAGTTTGATAGTTTGCCAATACTTAAAACCTTTCTAAGAAATCGGTGGTAATATTAACAAATGTGATTTTTTGATATTGTAAAATGAAATGTGCCTACACTTGGAAAATCAACATAATTGAGTAAATCAATATTTTCCAAATGACCCACGCATGATGTTATAAAATCATGCATGAGTAAAAGATCTATTCAAAGTGCAAGATAGATCAATAGATTTGAATGTAATTGAGTATGAAAAGTTCATTGATATCGATTCAAATTCCACATTGCAACTAATCTTATAAATTACCCCTTAGCAAATTTTAATATTGTATCAAAGAAGAACACCCACAATTATCTCCTCCTTCTTCCTGAGCAAAGGTGATTTTCTTCACATACTTCAACCAAAATAACATATCACAATAGATTAAATACAGAAGCAGATATCCAATAGTCTTCTATCAAGCTAGACGTGAAAGAGATTTGCAAAAATGTAAAATAATGCTGCCCTTCCCAATAACTTTTTGTTTAGGAAATATGCTTTTTTAAATAAAAATATTATTTATGTTAACATGTAATGGATTTACTATTGTTACTTTTAATTAATAAGTAAATTTTTCCCCCCAAAGCCCCAGTAGATAGTTGTATGTCATAGCTGCACATCCTTCTAGTTGCTGTACGTGGGATGCAGCCTCAGCATGGCCAGAGAAGCGGTGCGTCGGTGCGCACCCGGGATCCAAACCCGGGCCACCAGCAGCGGAGCGCGCGCACTTAACCGCTAAGCCACGGGGCCGGCCCAAGTAAATTTTTTTTAATTTCTCAGTTTTAATTCCTAATTCAGTAAATATATATACATTAGGGTTGCCAGATTTAGCAAATAAAAATACAAATATTGCATGGGACATACTTATACTAAAAAATTATTTACCTGAAACTCAGATTTAACTAGGCATCCTGTGCTTTATCTGGCAAGCCTGTCACAGATATAATTAATAGAAAAAAGCTCTTTGGGATTCTCAATACTTTTTAAGAATGAAAAGAAGTCTGGAGACCAAAAAGTTTGAGGGCGCTGCTCTACATTCAGTCCAAGTCCCCCACCTTCTGTTCACAGGGTTAACAAGTACTGGGGATCATGGGTGGTCCCCTGGATCGGTGGAGGGTCCGCACTCTAGACAGCTCTATGTTTTTACTCCCTGGTCCTTGCAAGACAAGACAAGAGCTTTCTCCCTTTAACAAAGACCCTTGGTCCTTCCACTCCCTCCTCTCCCATCCAGACTGACTTTTCACCTTCTGCTCACCCTTCGTCCAACCTGGGCCTAACTGGTCTTTGAGACCAGAAAACCTCACTCTGCAAGTACTCACCAGACAGTTTTATCTGGGCCTTAGCCCTGCTGCATCTTGGAGTCTTTGCTTGTACTTGAGGCGGGCTGGAAGAAGAGAACCCACCCCCTGGGGGACCCAAAGCAGAGAAGAAGGGAAATGCAGAGAAAATAGATTAATATTTCGCATAATTCTGAGTTATACTGGCAATTCGGAACCCTGACTATTCGGATGGTTTGTAGACTCTCCTCCGAGGCTCCCATCCATATATCCAGCTGCCTATTCCACACACAGCTCTTTCTACCTGGAACATTCCTTTCATCAAAGATGGACTATCTCCTGCTTTTCATGCAAGCCCCACTGAGCTTAAATGTTGCTTTCTTTAAGAGGCTTTCTTTTATGTTCCAATCTAAATTAGGTCACCTTCCCCCCGGGTACCCTGTTCTTTCCCTTCATAGCATTTATCATAATTTTAATTTTATATTTATCTGTGTTTGCCTATTTATCATTTGTCTCTCTCAGTAGACTGTGGCCAGCAGGAGGGCAGGGACCATGTCTGTTCTGCTCAGTGCTGTCTACCCAAAAATTAAGTGCTCAATATTAATTTATTAAATAAATTAACAAGGATAGACTACACCTATTACTCTTTTTAGACTTTTCTTTGTAACATAATCATGTAAAGCTACAAATTTCTCTCTAAGCACTGTTTTAGCCGTATCCCAAAAATTTTGATATGTTGCATTTTCATTATCATTTTAGTTTAAATATTTTCTAACTTCACTCTTGATTTCTTCAGTGATACATAGATTATTTAGAAGTATGTGGTTTAATTTCAAACACTTTGAGTTTTTCTAGATATTGTATTATTATTGATTTCTAATATAATTACATGGTCAGAGAACATACTCTATGTGATTTCAATCCTTTGACATTTAGATTTGTTTTATGGCCTAGTACATGGTCACTTGGAGAACATATCATGTACATTTGAAAAAAATATGCATTCTGCAACTGTAAGGTGTAGTGTTCTATAATATCAATTAGGTCAAGACAGTTGATAGTGTCGTTCAGATCATTTATATCTTCACTAACTTTTTTTTGTCTAGTGGTTCTACCAATTATTGAGAGAGGAGTTTAGCTTCATGTATTTTGAAGTTCTGTTATTAGGCACATAAACATTTACAATTGTTATGTTTTCCTGTTGAGTTGATCTTCTTATCATTATGAAATTCCTCTCCTTTATCTCTGGCAATGCTTTTTGTCTTGAAGTCTGTTCTATATGACATATTCCTCTCTTTTAAACTGAAGTAAAATAGCACTATTTAAACTCTAACTTTTTTACATTTCTCCCTCACATTTTTATCTCTCTCTTATTCTCCAATATCAGTGCTGAGCTGAAACAAATTAGAAAAGTGCCATGAACCAAAAAGATTATTCCTTCTAACAAGAAAGGAGAGGTGTAACCAAGAGTCTGACCCGTCCCCTACTCTCACCCCTGATGCAGTAATGCAGCCTCTGCCTGCTCCCACACTTTGCTCTGAAAGTTTCTTCCTTGAGTCATGAAAAGCAGCTCTACCCATTTCTAACATTTGTATGCCTTTGACTTCATTAAACTTGGGGCTTTCAATAACACACGAAAAGAAAACCGTTTCACGGCTAATAAAGCAGGTTTGGCAGACAAACTTTTTTGACTAGAGCATCTAACTGTGAACACAATCGATGCAATTTGAACAAAAGTTTCAGTCTAATATAGATTCAAGGGAGAATTTCGTGGCACTCTGAGAAAATCAAGTGCAAGGTTAAGTGTGATTTTTCTTCATTTGAACTTTTCAGAACATCTTCTATTTCTGTTGTGGGAAACAGCTGGTGATATAGATCTTTAGACTGTAACACAGAGGGTTCACAGGGTTTCCCCCAAACGTTCATGTTAATAAAAAGTTTTGGGATTTTATTTTTTCAGTAAATTGCTATGGTCCAACGGCTGGAGGAACTTATTGCTAGTCTTAGATTGTTTTCAGTCTTCTTAGAAGTCTCCAATGCCCATACCAGATGTCTAAGGTCATTAAAAATAAAACAAAAGCAATTTCCACATGGAATGGGCTTTAACTATCATGTCCTATCATTGTAGGACCCTCCGTGAATGTTTATGGCCGGCTGCTACCTAGGTGATGGGATTTAAGAGGGCCACAAAACCCTATCAGAGGAGCAGATTGTCCACCATCAGTTACTCCTTTGAGTGAGACATTTTCTTCAGAAGGCTCATATCACAGCTCACCTGCCACCTCTGCACAGGTAACATTAAGATTTTCTAACACATTGGAACATATTTGTTCATTTGATCAGTTGGTGGTTCACTAGGCTTCAGTCCCCATCACATTGCAAAGCCTGCAAAGCCCTCTTTCTTGAGCTTTGCTTTTCTCTCTAGGTAGTGCTAGTGGCTTCCATTATCACCCCAAAACAGAGATGCCAGATATACATTTCCAGCCCTGACCTATTTTTATGAGCAATACATTTCCCATCTCTGGCTTCCAGATGGTCATTCCAACGAGGCTACAATTAGCTGAAACTCAACTTTCCAAATCAAAATTTATTGTCACACTTCCATACAACAAGCTCTAATTTATTCAATGAGTTATTCTCCAGCCACCTTAGGACTCCGCTCTTCCCTCTTCCTTCTCATCTTCCTGAAGAAGTCACAAAGCTCCATTCTTTCCTTTCCAGGTCTAGTGGCCTCAAAAAAATAAGACAGCAGTCTAGGGGATAAGGAGTCAATAGGTGTGAGGCAGTTCAGTTCAGATCAACATTTACTGAACACCTTTTATGAGCCAGACACCATACCGAGCATGAAGACCCAAAGGGCTTATGGCATGATGGGAGAGAACGATGAGTCAATCAACAAATACATCTGGGGTGCCACTGTAAAGCTATCTTAGCTCAGACTGCTATAACGAAATACCATAGACTGGATGGCTTAAACAACAAACATTTATTTCTCACAGTTCTGGAGGCTGGAAGTCTGAGATCAGGGTGCCTGCATGGCTGGGTTCTGGTGAGGGCCCTCTTTTAGGTTACAGACTGCCAACTTCTTATTGTAAACTCACATAGTGGAAAGAGAGAGTTCTGGTCCTTTCATTGCCTTATAAAAGTACCAGTCCCATTCATGAGGGCTTCACTCTCATGACCTTATTACCTCCCGATGCCTCACCTCCTAATACCATCACACTGGGGTTAGATTTCAACCGATGAATTTTAGGGGGACACAAACATTCAGTCCATAACAGGGGCTCAGCAACAAAGGCTAGGAGAGAGGGCAACTAGGTTGCAGAAAAAGCAACGTGGAGGAAGTGATGCTTCAGTTAAAGGCTGAAGACAGGGTAGGAATTAGCCTGCTAAAAGGAGGCAGCGAGGCATCCTAGGCAGAAGGAACAGTATGAGCAAAGGCATGATGGCAAAACCATGGCAACTTTGTATTTCTGGATCTTAAAGATCAAGTTAGGGAGTGGACAGTGATGTGGCTGTAGCAAGAGGTGAGACTGATGATGCAACCAGCGGCCAAATTATGAAGGATGTATTAATACATCCTTGCACTTTTCTTATAAAAACCAGAGTTTTAAGCAGAGAAATTACAAAGTCAGATTGGCATTTTGGATAGATACCTCTGAAAGCAGTTTGCAAGATGGATCTGAGGGGGGCAAGACTGGAGGCAGGGAAACCAGTTGTGATGGATTAAATTATTGGTCCCAGTTCTTCACTCCACTTTAGTAGCTTTACACATCCATGTCTTTTCCATGGCTTCACGGTGGGTGCAGTACATTTTTTGACCTTGGACTTGACTGGGCCAACGAGATGTTAGTAAACACAGCACGAGTAGAGATTGGAAATGTGCTTGAGTGGTTTAGCTAACCTGCTTGTGCTGCTGCCTTCCAACATGAGGAGAGCATGCCTCTGCATTCCTCTGGTAGCCAATAGTGCCAGAAGAATGACAGACAAGTGAAACAGATCTAAACCCAACCTGCAGCTGAGGCAAGTCCAGCCAAATCTATCCGAGATCATTGAACTACAGCCAATTTGTAGGTACATGAGTGAGAAACAAATGCTTGTTGTTGTAAGCCACTGAGTTTTTGGGTGGTTTGCTACGAGAATTATTGCTTCAATAGCTAATTGATATACCAGTTAAGAAGCTATTGAAATAATTCAATGAGAAGATAATGAAGGCTTGAAATAAGATAGTGGGAGTAGACAAGAAAGAGGCGAATTTATGAGTTCCCTAGGAGGCTGAATCTAAACAATGGGGTAATTTATTGGGTGTGAGGAATAAGAGAGAAATCAAGGAAGGCTCATGGGATTCTAGCTTGGACAATGGAGCAGGCGGAGAGAAAAGTCACCAACTTAGTTGCGGGATGTAAGAGAAAAAGTATGTTTAGCTGAGAAGATGATGACTTCAGTTTAGATATGGGGCGCTTGAGCAGCCTGTGGGTGTCCAAGGGAAGATGAGCAGGAGGCAGTTAGAGAAGAGGGAGAGGGGCGTAATATAATGAATCGGTTATGTTCTTCTGTTTTGTTTTGTTTTGTTTTTGCTGCCCAGCATCTGAACCCCCTTTCTATATTGGAAAATCTGCCATTGTATGAGTTTGGTGAGAGGCAACACTCCCCTGAGCCTTCAAAGTCAGAGACCATATACTTAGTCTCCATGACATCTGGGGTCACGGATCACATGACCCAAGTGCAACCAATCAGCTAATTCTGCTCAATACTTTGTTCCATTGGTGAAACAAAAAGCAAAGGACAGTTGAAAATTCATTCAGATGGTTCCAGTAGTAACATTCCATGTCCTGTGTTGGTCCAAGCAGGCTGTCTGTGTCCTGTGGTGGTGGCCACGGCACCCCTCACTCCACCCTACCCCAGCTCCCGTCATACTCCAAACCTGGTTCTCCAGCTCTCCTGCAGACTCTGTGAGCTACCCAATATCCTTTCTAATCAATTCCTTTTCTGATTAATTCAATCAGAGTCAGTTTCTGGTTTATAGTCAAGAACACCAACTAGTAAAGAAATCAACAACAGGAGAGAGATGCAAGGAAACTGGAGAGTTGACTGGAGGATTGGTTCTCTGGCTAGTCAGAGGAGAGAGCAGTGAAATCCAGTTACTGTAAAGGGAAGGGACTCTGGCAGCCCCTGGCCCTCAGTAGTAAATTGCTAAATTAAGTTGTCACTTAGAGTCACCTGGAATGAAGCACACATTAGAGCAAAACTTTGAAGACATACTGCTACTTGCATAGAACAAAATGAAGCACATGAGTCATGAGGACTGTTGGATATGGCTTTTCCTAAGAGCACTGGACAGTTTAGAAAAAGAAAATGATAAACTTAAATCTCTAAACTTTCAACCCAAAGACTTTCTAACAATGTGCTAAAACAATATCTTATCGTTTGCAGTCTTTTAAGGCTAAAATAGCTGAAAACCAAGCACACAGTTGCATTGCCAAATTTCAACATCTATTGAATTGACAAACTAGGTATGTTATGTGAAGGTTAGGGCATTTTTTAGGAAAGATCATGACCCTCAAAATTGTAATTTTGGGGATATTTGGGAAGATCAGGAGGACCCATAGAACACTGAATATTGAACCCCCACTAGGTCTCCCTTGCCAGCTGAAACACCTTCCCTCCCTTGTCTGATGCCTAGTTTTAAGATGCTGTAACTCCCTTCACACACTTCCTTGCAGAAGGAAGCAATTCTACTCACGTCTCCTTCCCTCACTGCTTTGCTCATTGCTTATAGGTCTACAGCTGGAGTCAGACCTCACCACAACCTGGCAGCAGTGGGTGGAGAGGTGGGACATAATTACTTACAAAGGTAAATCCTCATCAAAAGAATTTCAGAGAAGCAGACTCTGAGATGGAGATTAGCATGCAGAACCTTTGTTAGAAGGTTCTCTTGGGACCACGCCTGTGGAGTAGAAGGGACAGAAGCAGAATTATGCAGAGGGAGAATTTGAGCTGCATGCACTGCCAACAAGTGCTTTCAGTCAGCCCCACTGCGAGCTCTAGCGCTGGGATGACCATTCCGGGTTGTTCCAGTTGGGGCCAAAGGTCCAAGCCTTTATAATCCAACTTGGACCAGCCACTGGATGTGGCTGCTCCAGGAAGGGGACGTGACCTTGAGCGATGCAGTTTTCTTCACCTGAGGCAGCCCTGAGTGGGCTGCCAGTTGAGGACCCACTGCCAGCAATACTCCCAGCAGCTGAGGGAGTAAGTCCTTCATTCCCGAGAGGGAGGTGGGTGGTGCATCACAGGCTTTGCCATGAGGGCATAATTTTACATCATTATCTATCAGGAGTACGCTCACTGGTGCCAGCAGTCTGAGGGGGTCCTAACCAGATCACCCCCATGGTGTGACCCTGGCAGGGGTTCTGGCCTCTGCTTCCCCCACCCCTACCATCAAGAGTCAGTGTGCTAGCTCCAGCCACTGTGAACGGTCCTAATAGTCATGTCAGTTGTTGGTTTGAAACCTGAACTCAACAGTGACTCATGCAAAATGAAATTCCATGGAAATTATGGAGGGAAGAAGCAAAACACCTAGGGATATAGAAATGCTGTAGAGGATTTATCATGTGTGACCTGCCCATACATCTGTTAATTCTATCCTCAGGAGAGCCCAGAAGACCAAAATACATTGGTGAGGAGAGCACCAGCATCTTGAAAAGCAATTTCATGACTGATTTCCATAAACCAATGTTGCAATTGAATGCAGCTGAAATGAGATCCTTGCTTTTAATGGAAAAGGAAAGATACCAGAATGGAAGAAGCTGATTTGAGGCACTCAACTGCCAAAGGCAAGATAATCATGGTAGTTATAATAGACTGCAGGTTGCTAATCAAAATGGTCCGACCTGACTTGGTGAAGACTGATTACGGAGCCTGGGGTAGAGATAAAAGTTGTCCACCAACATTGACTCTCTTTGTTCTCTCTAATAAAGACTGCATCCCCAGCCTCCTTTCAGCTAAGTGTGGCTATACGAATAGCTTTTGGCCAGTGAGATGTGAGAAGAAGGGAGGCAGACCATTTCCAGGGCATGCCTTTAAAGGGGATGGGGAGGATGCCAGGTTCACTCCCTCCTTCCTGCTGCATGGAATACGAACATGGGGGACAGTCATCTTCAGGGAGAACCACACCTGAGGCATGGTGGCGCAACAAGATAGAAAGAGTCTGGGTCCCTGGACAACTACTTAAAGCAGAGCTGCCATATCAGCCCTAGACTGCCTACCTTCAGACAATGACATGAAAACTGGGTCACTTGTATCTAAGTCATTGTTATTTGGGGTCTCTCTTACACCCAGAAAAATCTATATCCTATGTTATCTAGAAGTTGGTACCCAAAAGTGTGGCATTGACTTAGCAGGTGGCAGCAAAGAATCATTGCATGCTGGAAAACTGGTGATGCTTGTTATGCGATGACAAAACATTTGGTCAAATTGTCACCTACAATACATTGGGAGGTATGAACCAAGCCTGTGGTTCTGGAAGAAATGGTTGAGAAAAAAATCAGAATATTGGCATATTGGGGGTACTTTTTTCCCATTTTAGAATAATCTAGGGGAGACCTAATCAGTCTGCAAGGATGAGAGGGAGTAAAACTCTGCTGAAGAAGTTACTTTCTCTGCCTGCAGCCTGCAATCTGAGTTGCCTGAGAGTCCAAGAATGTGGGGCTTTTGTGGGTCAAAAAGCTAAGCCAACTGATTCTAGTCACTGACCTGAAGGATTTATAAATTAGAGATAGTCTTGTAGCAGGAAATAAGTCTGTGGCATGGTCCTAACCTTTCCCAAGCATCTACCTTTAAGATCTCTCTCCAAGACAAGAGAACCCCCCAGTGGCCCAGATGGATTAAGGTCACTGATTTCCCTGACAAGCCAGTTGTTTCACCTGGCCTCAAGATAACTGCCATTAAATAGGGCACGGGATGAGGAATGAATTGAGCACAAATGTCAGTAAGCCAATGGCCAGAGTCTTCAGGCTTAAAAACCTATGTCTAGACAAGATAGTTGGTCGTTGGTACTTGCACCTGGAACCAACCAGAAGTAAATAAACAGAAGGCCAAAGATAACACAAGCCTGGCCTGAAAAATCTTGTGACCAGTCAACCTTCACATCTGTGACTGTTCAACCTCTAAAGCAGGGGTCAGTACCCCTCTTATATAAAGAGCCAGCTGGTAAATATCTTAGGCTTTGTGGTCGCTGTGGCCCTGAACCCACTTCCTATGTTTGCAGAATCTGCCACCGTGTGACTCAAGGTGAGAGGAAGGGCCCCTCCTCCCATCAAGACCAGATACTCGCTCTCCCCCCACTCAAGCAGCTAGATGTGGGCAGGTGCCCTCAGGGTGGCCCAACTCTTGAGCAGGTGACACAAAGAAGCAGGGCAGTTAGAATTCCCTGCGGCAGCTCAGTGGTGTTGCCCACGTGCAGTGGCAGTGGTGCCCGCAGCCTGAGGGGGTCCTAACCAGATCACCCCTGTGGTGTGACCCTGGCAGGGGTTCTGGCCTCTGCTTCCCCCACCCTCCTGCTCATTTTCTAAGCCTAGTCTCTTCAGCTTTCTGGTCAATTCTTGAGAAACTCAATATCTTTCCAATAAATTCCTTTTCCTGCTTAAGTGAATCAGTCTTTTTGTTGTTATTTGAAGCTAAGAAGCATGACTGTTATAGTTAAAGATACCAATTTTGCAGTCATCAGCACAAAAGTAGCAGTGAACTATACAAGATGGTTTGAAATTGCCCAGGGAGAGCGCGGAGAAAGAGAAGTGAGCTGGAGACAGAGCCCACGGGAATAGAAATTCTTAAAGGAGGGAAAGAAAGAGAGCTATGAAAGGGAAGTGACAGAGAATGGAACAAGTGGAAAATTAAGATACTGTGTGCAAAGAGATGGAGTTCCAAGTTCAATATTTGGAACTGAAGTTGTTCTACATGTAAGTAAGGTACAAAGTGGGTCGGTGACATTCACAGAAGCCAAGCCAGTAAGGGTCATTGACATGGACGTGGAGGTCACAGAAGATGGAAACACTGATAAATTTTCACTGGGCAAGCATTTTTCAGAGCAAACTCTTCTAATACAATTTAATTTCTTAATACATTTTCCCTATTGTGCAGTTAAACAGTTTCCAATTTTTTCCATTTTTCATTTTTATATTCTTGAAATTATTTCATTGGCAACAACTCTTTTCCACTTAAATTTTACCATAAAGTTAATTCATGATCAGCTTCTGATCCATATAGTCTACCAATTAGAGCATCTACAATTGTGAATTTTCTTTTGTGGCCATTTTTTTCTAATGAAATTTTGTAAATTTGGTCGAGTAGATTTATTCTTCTGTTAATTTTCAGTCAGTGACAAATTTTATCAAGTGTACTTTCAACCATTGTTAGTCTCACTTAGTAATATTTAGAATGAGTTGGATACACCCTGAGAACTCGTATTTACTTCTCAGCTAACCCATGAGAAAATTGTGAAGTTTTATGATGCAGAGAGAAGCAGAGAGACACAGGAAGGAAGAAGGGGAGAGAGGAACAGGAAAGTGAGTGAGACCCAGAAGAGCACCCAGAGGAGGGAGGCAAGGCATAGACACACGGGTCCCTGTCTTCCACACTGGTCCCCAGCATTCCCAGCCTCTGACTCCTGAGCACTTGTACGTTGCACCTCTGGGCCCCCTTGCAGTTGGTGGGGTTGAGTCACTTGTTCCGGCAGCAAATTGTGAGCCAACTGCCCGAGCGCCCCGCTGGGCCAGAGCATGCAGTTGCTGACAGAGACTGTCCAGATCTCTCTGACCTCTGACCAGCACCCAGCAATGCCCCATGGCTGGCAGCTCCATCACTCTAGGCCTCAGCCAGGACGATGCAGAGGACAGTGACGGACTTGAAATATTTATAAGAAATAAACTATTATTGGCTTATTAACAGAAGCCACTGGAACACGGAGGTTATTTATTACTGCAGCAGAACCTCCCTATTTCTATTGATATCTATAGCTGTGTCGCTTTTGGTAAGTCACTTAACGTCTCTGAGTCTCAGTTTTCTCATGGAGAAAATATAGAAACTTAATTTGCTGGGTTGCCATAAGGATTAGAAATATTGAATTTAAAGTGCCTGGTATATAGTAGACACAATAAATGAAAGCTTATGTTTTTATTATTAATAGTGTAGCTTAGTATGAATTTCAATCTGGTTTAATTTGGAAATCAGCTTTCTCGTTTTCATTTCTTTTCCCGATGCCTTAGGATTCAGCCCACTCTAGCAGCAGGAAGGAATGACCCAGCCCTCCCTTCACCCAAGGAAAAAGGAACGAATTTTGGGATGCCATAGATTTGAGCTCTGGTTTTCTGGGCCATCGAGGCCTGTTGTGCAAGAAAAAGGAGATCCAAGCTCGTTGTGGGAGATTCAGGTGGAAGGATGAGGGGAGGGAATTGAGGAAGGGCTGGAGGCAGAAAATGGGTTCCCGGATCAGGCCTTTGTGCAGGATTACATTCTTGGATTCTGACCCCCTGAACGTTGTCTAAGAAAAGCACCCCCTTTCTTGCCGGAGAAGCTAAGTGAGCAGAAGAAGAGAAAGACCTCTGTGAGTGCCAGCAGCCTCGTTGGGTCAGAGATGGGCCAGGCCTGCCAACTGAGAGGCCTTCCCCCAAAGAGACCCTCGCCCGGCTGCACCCAGTGGGTTCAGCCTGCAGGAGGAACGGCTGTTCTGCCTGCCCCTCAGAAGTCACCTGTCCTGCAGGAGGGACGCGCAGCCAGATCCTCCCTGTGATAGCTTCCCATGCACCCGCCTCCCCCCATGCCCGGAGGCTACGCTGGACATCTAGCGAGCAACCCCAGGAGGGGGAGGGGCTGGGAAGAGAGGGCTGAGCAGCGGGCAGGCGACTTCCTGACCCTCCATGCCCTTCCTTCCCTCTCCACCTGCTTGTTCCAAATTCCCTCTCAAGACATTCAGGGAGTTGAAGAACTAATCGACGCTGGACTGTGAAGGAATAATAGGTTTAATTTGTTTAGCAAATGCTTTTGCTACTCCTGGAACAAAGAGAAGCTGTGCCTTGATAATTAGGGATTCTTGCATGTTTTAGATTATCAGGACCGAACAGTAAGACTTTCCTGTATTTATAAAACCTCTGGACCCCATTCTCAACACACAACAGGCAGAAAAACCGAACTGGCTGTCTCCGATAGCTCCTAATGTCCGGGAGCCCTCTCTTGGCTCCGTCAGTCCCGCCCATCTGCAGCGCCCCTAGCGGCCTCCCAGCTGCTGCACCTCTGCGGCGCCGCGGTGTCCCGCTCAGCAGTGTCCACCAGAGGGCGCCAGTGCTCCTCAGGAGAGGGACGCCGACGCCGTCTTCACGGTTGCAGGCCGGAGTTGTAATGAGGAAACGGAGGCAGTGACCGCAACGTCCGCAACAGCCACCTTGCTTCAAGATCATAGGTTTACCTGAACATGTAACCCAGAGGTTATTACATCTCTGTGGCATTTTACATCTCCTGTGGCAGCCCCTCCCAGATAATAATTAATAATAGTAATAATAATCATGTATTTCTAATGGCTCCTTGGCCCCTTGCCTAGTGGGTTTTCTGGCCCAGAACAATCTTGTCTTGGCTGCTTCTGACAAGGGATTACCTTTGAGGGGCCTAAACTATTATCTCTCCCTCAAGTATTTGCAAAATTTGAATTAATAATATCTTGTATTTGCGTACTTGTCTAGCTTTTAAAGTGCTCTTCAAAAACATCTCATTTAGACCTCACGAAAATCTTTTGTTTCCCTCTTAATAGATGAGCAAACAGATTTGGAGAGGTCATTGTTACTGTCGGAAAGGTCCGCTCAGCTGGTGGACGGCACCGGAACGTGGGCTCTCCGTCTCCAATCCCCTGGCTCTCTTTGCCTCCCCAAAGTCTTTGCTTACCTGCTTGCTGTGCTTAACAGGCCAATGTTAGCACTTCTTTGATATTTTCCATCACATCTACTTTTACACATGGATGAGAGCACCAGGTCCTTTCCCCACAGCAGCTGGGGGAGAGCGGTTGTAGAAATGAGGCAGTGTGCTGGCAAGCTCTTAGACTGGCGGTTGGAGACATAGGTTCTGGTCCTCATCCTGCCACAACCTGTGCGCCCCTGGGCACCACACGAAGCCCTGGGTGTGGTTCCTGAAGTAAACTGAGGAGGTGGGCTGACCGTGTATCTCTGAGGAGGTGGCATGCAGCTCTAACATTCCTGGACGGTGGTGTCCAGAAAGCAAAACCCCACCCCCAACTGAGGAGCAGCTGCGAGGTGTTGGCTGGGGTAAACGGAGTGTGAGCATTTCCATTCATTAGTCAACCCTGAGCACCGAGCTTCTCACCAAAGCCATCTCTGAGCTCTGTCCCATCCCTCACCATCACGGCCAACAAATCCCTTTCCGGAGCCATATTTTCCAAGCCCCAAACCGTGTGGTTTGGGCTGAGGATTACGTATGAGAACTAAATATTTGAATGGTGAGACCCGCATTAGGGAATCCCTGTGCAGCATGAGCCACAGGCAACCACTCGTGGCTGTGAATCTGTTCCAGATGCTGCCCCCATCTCTGCCATTTACACTGTATTACTGAGATAGGTAGCTCGGTAGACATGAGCGGGGGATCATAGCTGGAGACCTTGCTGCATCAAAGAAGCACCTTGCTGGCATCCCACAAGATACAGATAGCACCAGAGTCTGAGACCTTCAACCACCACGATAAAAATAATGAGTGCACAAAACAAAGCCTTCTGCTATACATCTCTAGAGGACACTGACCTTTCTTTAATTTACATACAAATTCCATATGCATTAGCCCCCTTCCGCGAGGAGTGACTGCCATGACAGTTCTGGAGATGCCCCTAAAAGGTCAAGAACTCCCCTCCTGACGTGGGTGGAGGAAAAATCATTATTGGCGGATAACCAGATAATGCAAATTCCCTCTAAACAGCCCAAATAAAAATCAAACTAACCCAAGACTAGGGGCCGATGAGTTCTCTGGCACTGCCCGCTCCTCTCTTGGAGTGTATCTGACCTTTCCTCTAATAAATCATGACTTGTTTGCATCAAGATTGCAAGCATATGAGATTGCAAGATTGCAACGACACAACTGTTGCCGTTGTGTCGGTGTCTGAATTCCTCTTTTTTTTTTTTTTTTTTAGTTTTGTTTTTTTTTAATGCGGAAGATCAGCCCTGGGCTAACATCCATGCCAATCCTCCTCTTTTTGCTGAGAAATACTGGCCCTGAGCTAACATCTATTGCCAACCCTCCTCGTTTTTTTTCCCCCTTTTTCTCCCCAAAGCCCCAGGAGATAGTTGTATGTCATAGTTGCACATCCTTCTAGTTGCTGTATGTGGGATGCGGCCTCAGCATGGCCGGAGAAGTGGTGCGTTGGTGCGTGCCCGGGATCCGAACCGGGGCCACCAGTAGCGGAGCGCGTGCACTTAACCGCCAAGCCATGGGACCAGCCCCTGAATTCCTCTCTTGCGCTGACCAAGAACCTGGGCGCTCGGACTCTTCAGTCCGGTTACATTACATTAACCTCCCATCGCATGGGGTTGGGAGAACTCAATCCTCAATTACAGTAGAGCAGCCCCTAGCTTCCTTTGTTTTATTTCTCCCCAGATGCCACCTGAGGACTTTGAAATACAATAAATGAATCCATTGTAATGATCAGATTAATGACAAAAATTGTATTTTTACTAAAGGAAGAGGGCAGACTGCGGAGTTTCCAGGAAGCCTTATCTAACAAGTCTCACAAGTAAAGGAAAGCACACATATTCCAAGAATCAACGCTATTTGCATTTTGCTGGTGCATGTGAGTGTAATTCAAAGACTTAAATCAGGTGGCTTTCAGAAAAATTTTGCTCATTTATTTCTTTTCTGACAAGTATAATCGCTCTAACATGTTGCATTTACATAGCGCCTTTCATCGTGTACCCTCTCAAATGTTGTCCCTTACAGCTTCTTAAGTGCTCTTTGTCAAAGTTTCTTTGGTTCTTTCTGTCCTCAAGAGAAGGTTCCCCTGCACCTGTACCTGACATGTGTCTCTCTTGAAAACACAGGAGGAACGAGGACTTTGAGGAGGAGGCCTGGAGCCTGAGGGGCCTGTGGCTGGGCCAGTGGCTGACCAGCGGCCAGGTGGGAGGATGGTTGGTCAGACACATGGCCAGTCCTCAGGCTGTCAGGTCCCAGGCAAGGTCCCCAGGCCATGCCTGAATGCCCTGAGGGGGTGGCCCGTCTTGTGGGCTAGGCACCAAGTGTCCCCACCGGGCTGAGCCAGGACGGGCTGAGCCAGGACAGGCTGAGCACCGCCAGGAGTCCAGCCAATGGAGCTTTGTGTGGCTGCCACTCGTAAGGTGCTGCAGACGGCAGGAGCAGGCCCTGCTCTCAGCCCCGGGGCCCGGCTCTCCTGAAGCAGCCAGGCGCTGCCTTGCTGCAACAACTCCAGCCTCACACCCCTGGCCTCCCCTGGGGGGGTCTTCCTCTGAGGAGCAGACACCTTAGCCTCCAGGTTTGTTCCACATCCTCCAAGAAGCTTGTCTTGGGCAAGGCCAAAACCCTCCCAGCTCTCAGGAGTCACAGGTCAGAGCATTCCCCCTCCCCTACCCACACAGCCCTGCACGGTCGAAGTCTCCACTCCCAGCCTGACCTCTTCTGGAAGCCACAGGCAGCCTGGGAAGGCAGCAGGGTTGAAAGGCCACAGCTGAGAGTACGCTACGCCGAACTTTTAATTTCTGGTTTCTCCAAGAGTTTTCTTTCTTTGTCCTCATGAACTAGGAACTAGGTAAGATGGTGCCCATTGTGTTCCTTACTCACAAGGAATCTCTGACTTGTGAGGTTACCCAGGTCTGAGGTTACACAGCCCGGAACCTTCAGACTCGCTTCCTCACTCAAAGTCCAGGAAGCCCATGGAAGCTGCCCATCTCCTCCTCACCCAGGCCCGCCCCTCAGAGAGACCCTGAGTGCCACTCTTGTCAAGAGGGCCTGTGTGGACCACCTGGGTGGGGCTGGCTCCACCGAGGTCAGTCTGGAGGTGGCTGCAGCCCCAGGGCAGGTCGGGCATAGCAACGCTGCGAGACTCCCCTCCACACACAAAGCCAGATGATGTTTCTCCTTAACTCCTAGTTATTATCATATGTGCTTTATTTGAAAAGAAATAGCTTTTAGGGACATCTCTACAATTGAGAGTACAGAATAAGTCCAATTTATCTAAGACTGGCACTAAACATTTACTGAGTGATTCCTATGGGCCAGCCACTGTTGTTACTCATGAAATCCTCGTTAAGGACCCTACAAGGCAGGTATTATTATCACTATTATTCCAATTTTACAGATGAGGAGGCTGAGGCAGAGGAAAGATAAATGACTTGCCCAGGCCGCACAGTTAGGATTCAGCCCCAGCAATCTGGCTCTGAGCCCCCACTCTTAACTACTAGATTACACTTCTGAAGAGGTGTCACCAAAACAGGAAACATTTGAGAGTTAGAATATGAGTTATGAGCTAAATAGCGCCCAGAGAAATTACGTGTAGTGCTCAATAAAAACCATTTGCAGAGGAGAGGGGAGGGACCCAGGAGGGGGCGAGTGAGGCTGTGGAGACAATAGGCCCATAAGGAGCCCCATGGCGAGTCCACACTCGATGGCAGCCTCAGGCATACCACACGAGGGCAGCCCCAGGGAAGGTCCACCACAAAGTTCTGAGATGCGCTCTCTTGCTGTCTGCTGGCGCTCACCTCCCCAGAACTGCCCAGGGATTTGCACAGAGGAGGGCTCCTTCTCTCAGCTCCTCCCTCCCTGTCTCTCCCCACTTCCTAGAAGCTGTGGTTCTCTCTCTTTGCAGAGCCACATGCCTCATAGCATCTGTTTACCTTCTGTCTACTCCTGACTAGATGCGGGGTGAAGGCCTGGGTCACAGCTGGAACCTGAGAGTTGCTGCACTCCTTCAAAAGCAATACAATCACCTGCAAGCTGCCTGGGATAGTTCTGCGTGGGACAATTAGTGCCCCTCCTGGGGGGATGTGCTAGGGTGTCTTTGGAGCATCCTTCCCTTCCTATCGTCAGGTCGACCTTCCTGGCCGCATTACCTTGCCAGGACTTTTCTTCCCTTTCCCTTGAGTTCCTTAATTTAATATCTGGATCTGGTTTTCGGTAGAACCATTACTGACAGTGAAGGTGTCGGCTGATAAAGTGGTTATTTCTCCCATGGTGCGAGTATTTTGAAAGGTCTGTGCTAAGAAAGCTCATACCTAGGAGACTGCTTAATATATAGATTGAATGAATGAATGAATGAGTGAATGAACGAATGGCACCTTCCAGAAAGAGCCTTGCCCCTGTTCCGAGTATGGCCTGCCTCACATCTGAGATTTTTGGTAGCACAGGAGAGGTAGGAGGTTTCAGTCAAGCTGCTTGGGTTGTAAGAACAAAGAGACTCACAGACTAGCCCAGGACCAACATTCTGGAGCCCTGGAGCCAGGCGGGGAAGGGGCAGCACTGGGGACCAGCCAAGCACTCCACCTCACTCACAGGCCAACGGCTCGTCTCTGAATATGTGCTCCGTTCCCCAAACTCAGACTCACTGCTGCCTCTTTTTCTCTTCCTTATTTTTCTCTTCTCTCTCCTATAGCTTCTACCCCTTTGTAGTTTCTATTTCCTCATAACTCAGCCTGCCAAGGCTCCTCAAAGCCCGAACTTGACCTCATGGTCTTGTCCCATAACATGAGCATTCAGCTGCAGTCCCCATGCTGCTGGATCTTCTCCATGTCCCCAAATTCAAATGCGTCTCTTAGACCAACCAGCCTAAGACCACCAGGAACAAACCTGGGGTCTTGACCTGACAAACCCAGGTTTATTGACCTGTGGCAATGAGGGAGACCAGCACCAGAACAACCATGAGGCACCTCGCCAAATGCAGGAGAAACTGAGTTATTATAGAATGTTGGGGTAACATTTAAATGAGCCGTGTTTTGCTGGGCTCACAGCAAATCCAAGCTAAGTGAGGAGTCAAATCAGATTTGGGCTGCAGAATGAACCAAGGTCCTCTTTCCTTAGAAACGACAAAGCTGGGACAAAGCTGTGGTATCCAGAAAGCCCTTATCTGCAGCTCTGCACCTGGGCTGTGAACCTGGACTGCCTCCCTGTGTCAAAGCGACTTAGACCCTCCAGGCAAGAGGGGAATGTTTCATTCGTACTGATAGAATTTCAAACAGTGAATTTCTGATAATCTTCGGTTTTAGAGAACAAAGTTTCTCAGTGAAAACACAGTAGACACTTGAAGGGAATTATGACATGTTACAGCTGCAGCATGTCCTTGGGAGAAATAGTTTCCTGTCAACTTTGCTTGCTTTATCCATGTCTCCTGTCCAGGCAGATTGTCACTTTCTCAGTCCAAGAAGGATGATTGGGTTGGCCCTGCCTATCTTTGCAGGCTGGGGCCAGCTCAGGCCCTGGGCGTCCTTGGGTTGGGTTCCCCCAGCATAAGTCCCCTGAGCTGGGGCTAGGAGGAGGGAGCCATGGGCCCTCCTTAGGGCCACGGGCACAGCGAACATCGTGTTTGTATGCCTGGTACCGGGTGAGTTAATCCCACACATGAAAATGGGGGCTCCAGCTCCAGAGCTGAGGCAAGTCCCTCATACAGTCAGCCTGGCTCAGGTTCAAAGCATCAGACGATCTCTACCAACTGCTCCTGCTTCACTCCCTTTTCAAGCATAAGGCCATCTCTCAGGGTATAGGACAAACTGCTATAACGAAAAGATCTAAAAACACGACGGCTTAAACAAGATAGAAGTTTCTTGTGTCTTGGGTAACAGTCCAGAAGTAGACAGGTGATCCAGGTGGACAGGTCTGCCATTCTCAGCCCATGGTTTCCACTTGTAGGTCCAAGTGGCAATGCAGTTCTTGCCAACGCCCCAGCCAACAGGAAGGGGAGAAGCAGGGAGCACACACTTAGTCCTTTTAAGTGCAAGGCTGGGAAACAGGAAACGTTATTTCAGCTCACATCTTGTTGGCAGGACTTGGTTTCATGTTAGAAAGGTTGGGAAAGGTCCTTGGCTTGGCGTCCATGTGCCCAGGTGAACTTCTCTTACTGTGGAAAAGGAGACAGCAGACATGCAACAACACTCAAAGACACGGCCCTTGTTAGATTGGCCTCTTCCACTCACAGGCAAATGCTTCCATTCCCCTCCGTCCTGTCTTGGTTTCTAAAGGAACCAAGGATTTTAACACCCGCGCCTCCCTGCACCCAGACAAATGGGGAGGGGGCTGTGGATCCTCGAAGGGGTCTCCCTGCTGATGGTGATGACGAACTGCTTCATTAGAATCCCCCTGCAGTGTCTTTCACTATCCAGCCCCCTTGCCTGCCCCTGTTGTTTGTCACTCCATTTCAGATGCCTGCCCATCCCACTTCCTTCCAAAGGGTTTTGGTAGGCAAAGGACGCATTGCCCCTGGGCCCCCAGGAGCACTGGAGCATCCAGACACCAGTCACTGCCTCCAGGGCTTTTCCCAGCCTCCTCCAAACAGCCTGTTCTCTTCTCCCTCCCACGGGGCCAAAAGGTGTGGGGCCAGGAGGGGACAGAGGGAATTCAGGTTGTGCTGGCCTTTGCGCCCAGTCCCCTCACTACACACCCATCTGTGCAGCTCTCTTAGCTCAGTGACCGGCCAGGCTGGGAATGTAGCTTTCTTCAGTGTCCAGAGCAAGCAGCAGCAAAAAGAGGGCAGAGTCCCACACAAGCCCACACGTCCCACAATGGATTCAGGTGCAATCCTCCTGCACCCCGTAAGCCCTGGTGGACCTGCAGGCACGGGTTCCCAAGCCCAGGCAGATGCGGCATCCCTGATGTAGTGGACACTGTTCCGACCCATGTCAGGCCCAGAGGAAGTGGGAACTGGTGGACACGATGGACCACTCCCCCACCACACACACAGTTATTGTAGACAGACATATCCCACCCCAACACTTGCTCTTAAGTTGCCATGGAGGAATGCCTGAGAGAAATAAATTCATACTAAAGTAATAGTGACTTAATGTGCTGAGGCAGGGTGGTATAGTGGTTAAGTACATAGACCTGAAGCCAGGTTAACTGAATTTAAATCTAAGGTCTGCCACTTACTAGCTCTGGGCCTTGAGTAAATTACTTAACCCCTCTGAGCCTCAGTTCCTTTATTTATAAAATATGACTAATAATGGTAACCCACTTCATAGTCATCACAGAGAAAATTAAAAGAATTGCTACATTAAAAGTGCTTAAAACAGTGCCTAGCACAAAGCATTCAATAAATGTTGGCTATTGTTACCCTTCTAGAGGCCTTTGGATTTTAATAAAGGATGATGACAATACGTGACCCTGTGGAAAGACACCCTAATGGTGGACTCCTACACATCCAGTTACATAGGTGACTGAAATGAAACCTTGACACCTTCTTCCTATCCACTCCAATTCTTGCCACCTCAATTCTGGGGGACTTTACTGTCCATGAAGATGAGCCATCCAATCACTGGCTTCCTGCCACCTTGACCTCTTCTCCTCCCTTTCTCCACCCTCCTATGTTCATAGTAACGATATTATCATTCCCTAATTTTCTTCATCTGGAAAAATCACTAAGCCAAGTATCCTAGTATCTGATCACAACCTTTATCTTCCCAGCTTATCTATTCAACTACCCCAGCTATAACAGGTCTTCAACATCATTCAACTATCTTGTCCATCCAGGTAATATTCTCCTTATCCATCACCTCTTCTTCTCATCACCTCCCTCTTGCTTGGAGGTTCATCTTGGTCAATGCTTCATCACATCATTAATTTCAGTCCACATTCTAATCTCCTTTGCCTTCTGTCCTTTTATGCACCAGTCTAGCAAAATCCCATCCTGGATAAATCTTTCCCTCTGCCTGCCCTCAACCAACTGAGCAATGTTAGAGAAAATAAAAAGCTAAAACTAATCTCTGTTAACAACTTACTATATATCAGGCACTTTTCCAAGTGCTTCTTACATAATAACTTATTTACTTCTTTCAAGAATGCTATGAGATAAGGATTACTATTTTTCTCATTGTACAAATGAGGCTCAGAAACATCAAGTAACGTGTACAGAGTCACACAGTCCAGGTTTCTCTGGCCCCAAGGCCTGAACTCTAATCATTATATTAAATTGCCTCTTGCATAAAGTCTCACAGAAAATCAGAATGCTACTAACTTATAAATTCATGATCTCCAACCATAAGAAGTGCCTCATCAATGCCTGATAATCCTGTCTTTCTCAGGCCAATTCACTTGCTCCTCTCTCTAATACAGTTATTTCAAACTTTCATTCTTCTCCAATCTCTTATTTGCTGCTTCAACCCTCTCTACAACCCTTCACTCCCAGCTGATGACCCCCAACATAATACACAGACAAAAAAAGGAAGCCAGCATAGATGGATGCCCTCAACTTTCTACCAACAAATCCAAAAACACCATGCTCTGCCATCCTCTCCCAGATCTGTTCTGTGAGAAGAGGGATGTTCTTTCTCTTAGCAAAGATCAATCCCACCATCCTCTCTGGATCCCATTTCCCACCTCTTTTTCATTGGGACACTTACTCTATTGATTATTTCAGCTCTCTTCATTCTTGAACTTCTTCTCTGCTGGGTCTTTGAACTTGCTTTGAACTTGCTCAAATGTCTTTCATTAAAAAACAAATCATTCCCATCCATACTTCCCTCTTCTCTGTCTCGTCTTCATTGCGGCCAAATATCTTTAAAACATGGTCTATATTGTCTGCCTTAGAGTCAATTTTTCTGATGCCTTAGTCATGCTAACGAATGGGAGCAGAATATGCAAGTTCTGGATGACCACAAAGAAGGCGTTAATTACTGTAACACCACGACAGAGAGCCTTGCCTTTCTCTACACTGACCAGCCAGGGATCACAGACTTCAGTAGCACCAGTCCCTTCAAGGTTTTATGCCAGAAAAATTCCAAATTGTCAAGCCCCTCAAAGGATCACAAATGCTGCACCATTGGCAGTGGCTTGTTTAACCGAACTTGAGGGCCATTCTTGACCCACAACTAAAGGGTATTACCACTCAAGTCTTTCCTCAACTGCCCAAGGATGCTATCTCTCACATCTTAGATTTGGAAGAGGATGAAGATGAGGGCACCATTTTTTAGGTTCAGCAGTCTCTTCAAGTGGAACAGAAACCTTCGATATCAGAGCAGTAACAGGGGTCCTCCTACTACCCTTACTTCAGCATGTGGATTGGTTGCTGTTGCAGCCTAAAACCGAGGAAAGTGTCTATCATCCACACTGAACATTCACTCTCACTGCCTATATATAGGGTATGGCATCTCTCTGAAATCACTCAGGAGCTCAGGTCCCCTTTATAATTTCAGAAGAGATGACAGTATTTCCCTAAGCACTGTTATGAATTCTCCTGCCATGTACCATAGATTCAGCATTAGTGAAACCATCACCAACCAATCAGATTCTACTATAACTTTCGGTAGCATCATAAGCATGGCCAAACTCCTCCAAGTGTGAGGCACCTCCCTAAAGTATATCACAGCCTGGTTTCTAAGGGCCCTCTCCTCTTGCCTCCCCCAAGGCCCTGGCTATTACTTCCACCCCACCAAATCCACCCTCTCACTTACCTTGCCCTTCTCCTTTGCCCTTTAAGCCTCAAGAACATCTCTGAAAATTTTCTGGCCCTCTAATCAGCTGAAACATTCCTCCAGGAAATGTATGGCTTAAGACCTTCATGAAATCCTCCTGATGGGGCCCGGTTGAAGAGGAGTTTAGTGGACAGACTGAAGAGATTAGGGACATCCAGAGTCATAAAGGCTACTGATGCCCAGGAGAATGGAAGATGCCAAGAGGCAGAAATTCATCTTCAAAGACCAGACTCTGCTGTTTATTTAAATGCAGGTAGCAGTTTATCGGGTGGAATGAAAAGGAATCAAGAGTCTTCCAGTCAAGACAGGTAGCTTTGGAACTCCAATTGTACATCCCCACCCAAAATGGGTATCATGAAGGACAACTGAGGCTCAGCAATTAGCTGACCTCTTGCACAAATTAATACATGAATAGTCATGTACTGACTGACACATGTAGTCCTGTCTGACTTGAGAGAAAGGGAATGTGCATCTGGAAAGAAGAGGAATGGAAACAGAATTGTGATGAGGCACTGGACGATGAGGTATGCTAAATGGAGAATATCTATGAAAGGTTTATGAGTATATGGAGTCAGCAAAGAAAGAAACCATGTACTGTATGGAGACAGCAAAGAAAGAAAATGTGTGTTGAAAGAAATGTGTTATGTAACACACTCCCTCAGTTGGGTTTTCTTGTCTTAAAAAAAAGTCAATAGAAAATGAGTTGGTAGCTAACTCCTCTTTTACTACTCTTTGGAAGGAATTGGGTAAAATAATTATTTCTTCCTCAAATGATTAGAACTAGTTTATAAAGCCATTTGTCCTTGGAGTTTTCTCTAATGAAAGATTTTTTATTATAAACCCAATTTCTTTAAAAGTTGTAAGAATTTGCATCAGTTTTTATTTTTCTAGGAATTTAATTTCACCTAAAATTTTAAATTTATTGGCATAAAGTTGTCCATAATATCTATTTTAAAATTCATTTTAACTTTTTAATTGTAAAATAAAACAGATAGAGAAAAATCACACAAATGTGTAGTTTAGTGAATTTTGATAAGGTTAACCCTTGTTAACTATCAATTAGAACAATAAATAGAACTCTGATAGCCATCCTAGAAGTTCCTCCATACGTCCTGTTCCTATCACAGCCCACTCTTTCTCTCCAAACGTAACCACCATCCTGGGATATAAGAATCATTTCTTTAAGTTTCTTTAAGTTTTTATAACCTAAGAGGGCATCCTGAAGCAATATAATTTAGCCTTGCCAATTTTTTTTAAACTGGCATGTCTTTTAAGCCCCTTTTAATGCATAGGTTTCAGCTTCCATTCCTTCCTTTTCCTCACAATATATCTGCTGAAGAACACAGCACATTTCACCTGCCGAGTTCCACACAATCTGGATTTTGCTGACTGCATAACCATGGTGCAGTTCAACATGTTCTTGTGTGCTCTGTCATTTCTATAAATTGACAGTTGGATCATCAATTCATGTTCGATTGCTTTGGCAAGACTATAGGTTGGGTTGTGTTCTTTCATCAGGAAGCACATAATGGTCCCCTCATCCCCTGCCATGGATTGCTCATTGCATAGATCCATTAATTCACTGAGAGTTGCAAAATGATATTTTGATCTATAATTGGATTTTCATTCATTAGCCAGAATAATTTTATAAAGGAATGCTTTCCTCATGTACTACTTGGTTACTCAGTGATACAGTTTATATAGGAAAGACAGGATAAGTATTTTATTCTTTGCATACGTTTACTATTTTACCAGGTGATAAACTGGTTCTCATCATCTTCTCAAGGTGACCAATTTTTAATATTGTTATGAACTCACAAATATATTTTATGGGCTTCAATCAATTGCAATTATTATTTTTTTTGAAATACAAATTGTACCATTTTTGGAAAGTGGAAACCTCTTCACATTGGTTCCTGAGTCCTTATGCTATGACAATAGTAGCAGTTAGTTTCCTTTATTCTCTTGTGCGACAAGATGCTCCAGGCTCATCTTATACATTTCCCACACCAAACTTGGAATCAGTCATTTCACTGAAAATCTGATTAATTTTAATGGGAATAGAATTTCAAGACCACTTCATGAGCTAGGAATTGGTACTAGCTTGGATATGATGACTTCTTTAGTGGAATAGTTAGGGGAGCAAAATAAACTAAAAAATATTCTTTTAAAATAAACAAGATATAATTTACATAAAATAAAATGCATCCACTTACAGTACATAGTTAAATGAATTTTAACAAATTTATACATTTATTAACCACCACGCTAATCAACATACAAAACATTTTCATTGCCCAAAAATGTTCTTATGACCTTTTTCAGTAAATCACCCCCACCACCAAAAGCAACCACTAATCTAATTTCTATAACAGTTTAACCTATTCAAAAGAAATGTATACTTTCCAATTATTGGATACTGTTCTATAAATCCTCATTGAACTTGATAATATTTTGTCTGTTTGACCTATCAGTTACGGGTAGCCCAGTAAAATGGTGGAATTTTTCATTTCTTCTTGTAGTTCTATCAATCCTTGCTTTATGTTCTGAATTTATTGGTGCTTACAAGTTTATTATTTGTGTTTATGATTTATTATTATGTGGTGAATGTTAGCTTTCGCCTGGTACATATTTTTAAAACTTTTCTTTCAGTCTTTCTGTATGCTTGTTTTAGGTATATCCCTTGTAAGTAGCATATAAATGGATTTTTAAATGTAGTTTGACAAAGTTCCTTTTTACTAGGCAGTTTGGTTTGTTTACATTTTACTCATTAATATTTGGATTTATTTCTATCATATTATTTTGTGCTTTCTATTCATCCGGTTTTTTATTTCCGCCCTTCCTTCCCTCCTTTCTCTTAGATTTCCTCCTTTCTCTTTTCCTCACATGTATTATTACACATTCTATTTCTATATTTTTAAAATGTTACCTTTGAAGTTTTAGCATGTATATTTAACTTAAGGTCTAACAGTGACTAATATCTTGACTCTACTGTCAAACAATTAAAGGCCCTTAAAATGCTTTGATTTTGAGTTCCCCTTTCCTACTTACATGGTGTTTTGGTTCAGTACTTTAGTTCTCTTATTGTTTATGAGGGGGTTTCTTTTTTTTTCCCAATACATTTATTAAGATATTTCAAATGCCACACGATTCACCCATTTAAAGTGTACAATGGTTTTTAGTATATTCAGAGATATGTACAATCTTCACCACAGCCAATTTTAGAACTTTTCATTACCTCCAAAGGAAATTCCATACCCTCTAGCTATCAATCCCTACCCCTAAGCAACCACTAATCTATTTTCCATCTCTATAGATTTCCCTGTTCTGTACATTTCATATGAATGGAATCATATGAAATATAGTTTTTGTAACTGGCTTCTTTCAGTTAGCATAATGTTTTCAAGGTTCATCCATGTTGTAGTATATGTCAGTACATCACTCCTTTTCATGGCTGAATAATTTTTCATTGTATGGATATACTACATTTTGTTTATACATTAATCATTGACGGACATTTGGATTATTTCCACCTTCTAGCATTAGGAACAATGCTGCTATAAACATTTGTGTACAAGTTTTTGTGTGGATCTATGTTTTCATTTCTATTGGTTATATACTAGGAATGGAAGTGCTGCATCATATGGTAACTCTGCTTAATAGTCTGAACAAGTTCTAGACTATATTCCAAAGCAGCTGCACTATACTACATTCCTACCAGCAGTGCATGAGGTTTCCTATTTCTCCACATGCTCACACATACTTGTTATTACCTGACTTTTTACTTCTGGCCATCCTAGGGGGTGTGAAGTGGTATCTTACTGTGGTTTTGCTTTGCATTCCCTGATGAATGATGATGTTAAGCAACTTTTCATGTGCTTATTGTGCATCTGTATATCTTCCTCAGAGAAATGTCTATTCAGATCCTTTGCTCATTCCTTAATTGGGTTGTCTTTTTATTATTGAGTTTTAAGAAATATTTATACATTCTGGATACAAGTCCCTTATCAGATATGATTTACAAATATTTTCTCCCATTCTGTGGGTTGTTTTTTCCCTTTCTTGATGCTGTCCTTGGATGAACAAAATTTTTAATTTTGATAAGTCACATTCATCCTATCATTGTTGTTGTTGCTTGTGCATTTGGTGTCATATCTAAGAATCCTTTGCCAAACACAAAGTAATGAATCTTTTCCCCTAGGTTGCCTTCTAAAAGTTTTATAATTCAGCTCTTAAATTTACATCTTTAATATATTTTAATTTTTGTATATGTTATGAGGCAAGGGTCCAACCTCATTCTTTCACATGTGGCTATCCAGCTGAACCATCACCACATATTGAAAAGACTATTCTTTCTCCATTGGATGGTCTTGGCACCCCTGTTAACAAATCAGATGACTGTAGATGTATATTTCTGGACTCTCAGTTCTATTCCACTGATCTATTTCTGTCCTTGTGCCAATACTACAATGTCTTGATTATCATTGCTTCGTAGTAAGTTTTGAAATAGGGGATGTGTGAGACCTCTTACTTTATTCTTCTTTTTCAAGATTGTTGTAGCTATTCTGGATCCCTTGCAATTCCACATGAACTTTAGAATCAGCTTGTCAATTTCTACAAAGAACTCAGCTAGGATTTAGAAAGGGATAACATTGAATTCATACATCAGTTTGAGTATTTTCATCTTAACAATCTTAAATCTTCTGATTCATGAACACGAGATGTTTTCCCAAGTACTTAGATCTTCTTTAATTTCTTTTAATGTTTTATAGTTTTCAGAGTATAAGTTTTGCACTTATTTTGTTAAATGTAATTCCTAAGCATTTTATTCTTTTTGATGCTATTGTAAATGGAATTTTCTTAATTTCATTTTCAGATTGTTTACTGCAAGTGTGTAGAAACAATGGATTTTTGTATATTAATCTTTTATCCTACAACCTTGCTGAACATGATTATTAATTCTAATAGATTTTTAGTGGATTCCTTAGGATTTTCTACATATAAGATCATGTCATCTGTAAATAAAGATACTTTTACTTCTTCCTTTCCAATTTGGATGCCTTTTATTTCTTTTTCTTGTCTAATTGCCCTGGGTAGAACTTTCAGTACAATGTTGAATAGTAGTAAGAGCAGATATCCTCGTCTTTTTCCTAATGTTTGAGAGAAATTATTCAGTCTTTCACCATTAAGTATGATGTTACCTGTGGGTTTTTCATCAATGCCCTTAATCAGATTGAGAAGTTCCCTTCAATTCCTAGTTTGTTGAGTATTTTTTATGATAAAACGGTGGATTCTGTCAAATGCTTTTCTTCCATCTACTGAGATGATCATGTAATTTGTTTTTTATTGTATTGATACAATGTATTACTTTCAGATGTTAAACTAACTTTGCATCCTTGGGATAAATCCTACTTGGTCATGGTGTATAATTCTTTTTTATGTTGCTTTGTTCAGTGTGCTAGTATTATGTTGAGGATCTTGTATCCATATTCATGAGAGATATTGGTCTATAGTCTTTTCTTGTAATGACTCTGTTTGGTTTACTAATGGCCTCATAAAATGAGTTGGGAAGTGTTCCCTTATTTTCTACTTTTTGGAAGAGTTTGTGAAGAATTCATATTAATTCTTCTTTAAATGTTTGGTAGAATTTAGCAGTGAAACTATCTGGGCCTGGGCTTTTCTTTGTGCGTAGTTTTTTGTTTTTTAAATTAGTACTTCAAATTCTTCACTTGTTATAGATCTATTCAGATTGTCTATTCTTTCTTAAGTCAGTTTCAGTAGTTTGTGTCTTTATAGGAATGTATCCATTTCATCTAGGTTATCTAATTTGTTGTCATATAATCGTTCATTGTATTCTCCTATAATCCTTTTATTTTTATAAAGTTGGTGGTAATGTCCCAACTTTCATTTGATTCCAGTAATTAGTCTTCTTTTTTTCTTGGTCAATTTAGCTAAAAGTTTGTCAATTCTGTTGACCTTTTCAAAGAATCACCTTTTGGTTTTATTGATTCTCTCCATTGTTTTTATATTATATAGTTCATTAATTTCAGCTCTGGTCTTTATTATTTTCATCCTTCTGCTTGCTTTAAGCTTAGTTTGCTCTTTTTCCAGTGTCTTAAGGTGGAAGCTTAGGTTATTGATTTGAAATCTTTCTTTTACTTAACACAGGCATTTATAGCTATAAATTCTCCTCTAAGCACTGCTTCAGCTGAATTTCTTAAGTTCTGTTGCACTGTGTCATTTTCATTCATCTCAAAGTGTTTTCTGATTTCTTTTGATTTTTTTCTTTGACCCATTGGTTATTTAGGAGTGTTGTTTAATAACTCCACATATTTGTGATTTTCTCAAAATTTTTCTTGCTATTGATTTCTAACTTTATTCCATTGTTGACAAAGAACATACTTTGCATTATTTCTATTCTTTTAAATTTATTGAGGTTTGTTTTACGGCTTAGCACATGATCTATCCTGGAGAATAGTCTATGTGCCCTTGAGCAGAACGTATATTCTGTTGTCTGTTAAGAGGAGTGTCCTACAGATGTCTGTTAGATCAATTGGTTTATAGTGTCGTTCATCTTCTGTTTCACTGTTGATCTTCTAATTGTTCTATCCATTATTGAAAGTGGGATATTGAAGTCTCCAGCCATTACTGTTGTATTGTCTATTTATCCCTTCATGTCTGTCAGTTTTTCCTTTCATTTATTTAGGTGATCTGTTAGTAGGTGTATATATGTTTAGAATTGTTAAATCTCCCTGATGTCAATTGACACTTTTATCATTATAAAATGTCCCCCATATCATTTTTTGTTTTAAAATCTATTTTCTCTCAAAGTATAGCCACTCCAGCTTTCTTGTGGTTGCTATTTGCAGGATATATCTTATTCCCTTCTATTACTTTCAATCTATTTGTACCTTTGAATCTGAAGTGTGTCTCCTATAGACAGTATATAGTTGGATCAGGTCTTTTTATCTAGTCTGACAATGTCTGCCATTTGACTGGATTGTTTAATCCATTCATATTTAATGTTATTAATATTATTATTGTTGGATTAATACATACAATTTTACTTTTTGCTTTCTGTGTCTCATCTTTTTTATTCCTCTATTCCTCTTTGAATGTTGTCTTTTGCTTTAGGTGAATATTTTCCATAGTATTTTAACTTATTTAATGAATTTCCACTGTACTTTTTGAGGATTTTTTTAAGTTGCTCTAGGCTTTACCATATACATTTTATCAGAAGCAGCTACAGATTTATACTAGGATATTCCATATAGGAACATTACTCTCATATAGCTCTATTCCCATTTCCTCCTTTTTTGTGATATTATTGTTATATATAAACTTCCATTAATATTACAAACCCAACAATACAGTCATGCATTGCTTAACGACAGGGATACATTCTGAGAAATACGTCATTAGAAAATTTCATCATTGTGTGAACAACATAAAGCACATTTACACAAACCTAGGTAGTGATGGTACAGCCTACTACAAACCTAGGCTATATGGTACTAATCTTATGGGACCACTGTCATATATGTGGTCCATCATTGACCAAAACACTGTCATGCAGTGCATGTCTGTACACTGTCATACTGCTTTACCAACTATAGTAATTTCCTTAGGCTAACACAACTTTGCTCCTACCCACCTCCTTTATGCTCTTATTAGCAAATACAGTACAGATATAGTACATTAATGTATATCATATACATATTACTTTACACAGTTGCTTTTTAAATCAATTAAGAGGAGGGAAATACGCACTTATGCTCTTAACATAATTACATAATTACCTTTACTCATGTGGATTCAAATTACCATGTTGTCACTTGCTTTGGCCTGAACTCCTCTTCTAGTATTTCTCATAAGGCAGGTGTGCTAGCAACTAGTTCTCCCACGTCTGTCTTTATCTGAGGAAGTATTTCACCTTCATTTTTGTTTTTTTTTTTGTTTTTTTTTGTGTGAGGAAGATTAGCCCTGAGCTAACATCCAATGCCAATCCTCCTCTTTTTGCTGAGGGAGATTGGCCCTGGGCTAACATCTGCGCCCATCTTCCTCTACTTTATATGGGACGCTGCCACAGCACGGCTTGACAAGCGGTGCACCAGTGCACACCCAGGATCTGAACCTGAGAACCCTGGGTTTCTGAAGTGGAGCGCACACACTTAACCGCTACGCCACCAGGCCGGCCCCTTACCTTCATTTTTTAAAGACAGCTTTGCTGAATATAAAATTCTTGGTTGACACTTTTTTCCTTTGAGCATTTTGAATGTTATCCACAGCCTTCTGCTACTGTCAAGAAGTCAACTGTTAATGTTATTCCCTTGAAAGTAAGTAATAGTTTTTAATCTTGCTGCTTTCAAGATATTCTATTTGATTTTGACTTTCAGTTTTTTTACTATGACGTGTCTGTTTGAGATCTCTTTATTTTTATCATACTTGGGGGTCACTGAGGTTCCTGGATGTGTAAGTCATTGTTTTGCAATACTTTTAGGAAATTTTCAGCCATTATTTCTTTGAATATTTTTACTTCTCCTTTCTCCTGTCTCCTTGTGGTACTCAAATAATCATGCATATACTAATGTGTTTAATGGTGTCCTACATTTCTTTGAAGGTATGCTCACTTTTCTTCATTTTAAACGTCTATCTATTCCTCTATCTTCAAGTTCATTTATTCTTTCTTCTGCCAGTTCAAGTCCACTGGTGATCCTCTCTAGTAAATTTCTTATTTCAGTTATTGTACATTTCAACTCCAGAATCTCCATTTGGTTCTTTAATATCTCTTTATTAATATTCTCCACTTGATGTGACATTGTCATCACACCTTCATTTACTTTTTGTTTTGCTTTAGTTCTGGGAACATGTTTATAGCGACTACTTTCAAGTCTTTCTCTTATAAACCCAACATCTTGTCACTCCTACCGGCAGTTTCTGTTACCTGCTTTATTTCCAGCATATGAGTTCTACTTTCCTATTTCTTTGCATGATCATTATTTGTTGGGGACTGGAGATCTATAAACTAATCTGATCATATTCTGGCTCTTTTAAAGTCATAGTTACTGGGATCTGTTTCATATTTCTTGTAATCCCAGGATGACTCCTCTGAGCTGTCCTATTGCCCAGTTCTCTCCTGCAAACTAGTTAATTTACAGTTTAGACTGTATCTTGAATCTTCTCAGTTGCCTTTTTCCACAACCTCCAGTGTTGTGCCCTTATGTTTCAATTTATCTATGCTCTGTTGCAAACGAAGTCAGTTTTTTTGGAAGAGATTAGGGGCTATTGGCTTCATAACATTCTCCCTCAAGGCAAAATCTCTAATCTCAAGCTAGGGCTTAGGTGGGACAATGTCAAACTTCTGAGTGACAACCCTACTCTAAAAGCTGAGTGTTCAGTGGAGAGAGTGGGGAAGCAGTCTGAAGCCTTCTCAGCTTGTCTCTCTTGGCATGGAACCACCACCTCATGAGCCAGGGCAAAGGTGATCAGTGTGCCAGTATTCTAAGCATGCCACACCCAAGGTAGAGCCTCCATTCTCTGAGTAGTGGCTGAGAAAAACAACAGAACCCCCACTTCTCAACCACACTCACTTGAGACTTAATCTCAGCAACAGGTACATGGGGGCAGGATGATAAAGACTGATGTCCTGCTTTACCCAGGAAGAGAGCCCTCCAACTGAGAGCTGAGGAAGAGAAAGCCTTGTGTTCTTGGCTGCAGCAGCCTGGAGTTTCCGAGTTGCTGAACTGGGAAGGGAGGGCAAGGGAGAGGTCTTGGTTCAAATATCATAGACTCGCACCATTCCTACAGAATTTTCACATAGGTTTTCTTGAAGAGATGTTTCTTCATCTGCTGTTTGCACATAGGACCATTTCCAGAGGCTTTATATGTCAGGTTTTGTTAATTTTCACCACTTTCCATGGGAAGCTGGGAAGCAGAGCTCCTCACACGATCATGCTGGAAGTCATTCAGTTCTTTTTAACTTGCAAAAAGTAACATCACTATTCTTTCATAAAATTTAGTTTACCCTCATTAACCATTTTGTCACCATTCCATCTTGTGTCTCAGATCTTCTGTTTTCTTTTTCGTAGAATAAACACTCAGAAATTCATTTAAAGAGGATATGTTGGTAGTAAGCTCTCATTTTTTCCATAATTGTCCTCACTCTTCATCTTGATAGTTTTGTTGGGTACAGAATTCTACATTGACAGCTTTCTCTCGGCATCTATTATTCCACTGTCTGCTGGTTTTCATTGTTGTTCTGAGGCAGCTGTAACACTAATTACTGTTACTTCTTAGGTAAAGTCTTCTCTTGCTCTTTTAATGTAAAGACCCTTTATTATTGGTAGTTTGCTTCATAAGCGTGCCACTCTGACTTCCCATTTCTGTAGGTCCTAGACTTTGTCTATCTTCAAGAATTTAGCAGGTCTAGATGTTGATTTATTTCCCAGACTCCACAAATCTGAGGATGTATGACTTGAATCAAACTTGGAAAGTTCTCATACAAAATACCCTCAAATATCATTCCTAAACATTCTATCATCTCCTTCAGGTACTCTGTTAGATGTTCACTAACCTCTTCTTGATGTCCTTTAATTTCTCGTTCATACATTCTCTTTGTACTGTACTGCATTCTGTATAATTTCTCCATCTTGGTCTTCCGGTTTTCTTTTGTGTTGTTTGCCATGTCTAGACATTTTATTGTTTTCCAATTTGACTGATCATTTTTCTTCCGATGCACTCTTGCTATCCTCCACCTCATCCATTTTTAATAGTCTCTTGTTTCTTCTCAATTTTTTGATATTCTCTTCTATTCCTTACAAATATTCTATTTCTTTGAATCTAAGTCATCAAGTATTGAAGGACACACCATTGTTTGTACCACTAACATAGCCAACGTAATACTATAATGCCATCCCAATTTTGGAGGTGTTAAATTTTGTTAACGTGTCTTCCAACAGACTCATCCAATAATTCCAATATCTGCAGTCATTACAGTTCAGAGTCTGCTGTTTCTCATGATTTTTTAACAATGACATTGCTTTTCCTTCTTTTTTTTTTTTGGTGAGGAAGATTATCCCTGAGCTAACATCTGTGCCAATCTTCTATTTTGCATATGGGACACCGCCAGAGCATGGCTTGATGAGTGCCATGTAGGTCTGCACCCAGGAGCTGAACCTGCAAACCACCGAAGTGGAGCACATGAATTTCACTAAGCCACAGGGCTGGCCTCTATTGTTTTTCATTTTTGTGACTCTGAATGTGAGTCCAAGATTAGTGGAACAGTATCTATGAATATTCTTTGAGATTGGGTTTAAAGTACTTTCTTTAAGAGAGCATTAACATTTGTTGACTGTAATCACTTCTAACCTGAAACCACCTTAAATTCTTAATTTTTCTGACCAACAACATAAGTATTATGAGTTCAGTTCCAAACCTGTTTTTTTGTTTGTTTGTTTTGTTTTATTTATTGCAGTAACATTGGATTATAACATTGTATAAATTTCAGGTGTACATCATTATACTTCTATTTCTGCATAGATTACATCATGTTCACCACCAAAATACTAATTACAACCCATCACCACACACATGTGCCGAATTATCCCTTTCGCCCTCCTCCCTCCCCCCTTCCCCTCTTGTAACCACCAATCCAATCTCTGTCAATATGTGTTTGTTTATTGTTGTTATTATCTACTACTTAATGAAGGAAATCATACGGTATTTGACCTTCTCCCTCTGACTTATTTCACTTTGCATAATACCTTCAATGTCCATCCATGTTGTCACAAATGGCTGGATTTCATCGTTTCTTATGGCTGAGTAGTATTCCATTGTGTATATATACCACATCTTCTTTATCCATTCGTCCCTTGATGGGCACTTAGATTGCTTCCAAGTCTTGGCTGTTGTGAATAACACTGCAAGGAACACCGGGGTGCAGGTACCTTTATGCATTGGTGTTTTCAAGTTCTTTGGATAAATACCCAGCAGTGAAATAGCTGGATCATAAGGTAGTTCTATCCTTGATTTTTTCAGGAATCTCCATACTGTTTTCCATAGTGGCTGCACCAGTTTGCACTCCCACCAGCAGTGTATGAGAGTTCCCTTCTCTCCACATCCTCTCCAACACCTGTTGTTTCCTGTCTTGTTAATTATAGCCATTCTGACGGGCGTCAGGTGATATCTCATTGTAGTTTTGATTTGCTTGTCCCTGATAGTTAATGATTTTGAACATCTTTTCACGTGTCTGTTGGCCATCTGTATATCTTCTTTGGAGAAATGTCTGTTCAGGTCTTTTGCCCATTTTTTAATTGGGTTGTTAGTTTTTTTGTTGTTGAGATGCATGAGTTCTTTATATATTTTGGAGATTAAGCCCTTATCAGATGTATGGTTTGCAAATATCTTCTCCCAATTGTTAGGTTGTCTTTTCATTTTGTTGATGGTTTCCTTTGCTGTGCAGAAGCTTTTTAGTTTGATGTAGTCCCATTTGTTACTTTTTCTATTGTTTCTCTTTCCCGGTCAGACATGGTGCTTGAAAATATGTTGCTGAGACCGATGTAGAAGAGTGTAGTGCCTATGTTTTCTTCTAGAAGTTTCATAGTTTCAGGTCTTACATTCAAGTCTTTAATCCATTTGGAGTTAATTTTTGTGTGTGGTGTAAGGTAAGGGTCTACTTTCATTTCTTTGCATATGGCTATCCAGTTTTCCCAACACCATTTGTTGAAGAGACTTTCTTTTCTCCATTGTATGTTCTTGGCTCCTTTATTAAAGATTAGCTGTCCATAGATGTGTGGGTTTATTTCTGGGCTTTCGATTCTATTCCATTGATCTGTGTGTCTGTTTTTGTGCCCGTACCATGCTGTTTTGGTTACTACAGCTTTGTAGTCTATTTTGAAATCAGGGAGTGTGATACCTCCAGCTTTGTTTTTTTCTCAGGATTCCTTTAGCTATTCGGGGTCTTTTGTTGTTCCATACAAATTTTAGGATTCTTTGTTCTATTTCTGTGAAAAATGTTTTTGGAACTTTGATAGGGATTGCATTGAATCTGTAGATTGCTTTAGGAAGTATGGACATCTTAACTATATTAATTCTTCCAATCCAAGAGCACGGAATATCTTTCCATTTCTTTGTGTCTTCTTCAATTTCTTTCAGCAATCTTTTATAGTTTTCGGTGTACAGATCTTTCACCTCTTTGGTTAAGTTTATTCCTAGGTATTTTATTCTTTTTGTTGTCATTGTAAATGGGATGGTATTCTTAATTTCTCTTTCTGCTACTTCGTTGTTAGTGTATAGAAATGCAACTGATTTTTGTATGTTGATTTTGTATCCTGCAACTTTACCGAATTCGTTTATTACTTCTAAAAGTTTTCTGGTGGATTCTTTAGGGTTTTCTATATATAAAGTCATGTCATCTGCAAATAGTGACAGGTTCACTACTTCCTTTCCAATTTAGATCCCTTTTATTTCTTTTTCTTGACTGATTGCTCTGGCTAGGACTTGCAGTACTATGTTAAATAGGAGTGGTGCGAGTGGGCATCCTTGTCTGGTTCCTGTTCTTAGAGGGATAGCTTTCAGTTTTTCACCACTGAGGATGGTATTAGCTGTGGGTTTGTCATATACGGCGTTTATTATGTTGAGGTACTTCCTTCTATACCCATTTTATTTAGTTTTTATCATAAATGGATGCTGCATCTTAAATGCTTTCTCTGCATCTATTGAGATAATCATGTGATTCTTATTCTTCATTTTATTAATGTGGTGTATTACATTGATTGATTTGTGAATGTTGAACCATCCCTGAATACCTGGAATAAATCCCACTTGATCATGGTGTATAATCTTTTTAATGTATTGTTGTATGTGATTTGCTGTATTTTGTTGAGGATTTTTGCATCGATGTTCATCAGTGATATTGGCCTGTAATTTTCTTTTTTTGTGTTGTCCTTGTCTAGTTTTGGTATCAGGGTAATGTCGGCTTTGTAGAATGAGTTAGGGAGCTTCCTCCCCTCCTCAACTTTTTGGAAGAGTTTGAGAAGGATAGGTATCAACTCTTCTTTGAATGTTTGGTAGAATTCACCAGGGAAGCCGTCTGGTCCTGGACTTTTAATTTTGGGGAGGTTTGTGATTACTGTTTCGACCTCCTTACTGGTGATTGGTCTATTCAAATTATCTAATTCTTCTTGATCCAGTTTTGGAAGGTCGTATGATTCTTAAGAATTTATCCATTTCTCCCAGATTGTCACATTGGTTGGCATATAGCTTTTCATAGTATTCTCTTATAATCTTTTGTATTTCTGAGGTGTCTGTTGTAATTTCTTTCATTTCTGATTTTACTTATTTGTGCCTTCTCTCTTTTTTTCTTGGTGAGTCTAGCTAAAGGTTTGTCAATATTGTTGATCTTTTCAAAGAACCAGCTCTTGGTTTTATTAATTTTTTCTATTGTTTTTTTAGTCTCTATTTCATTTATTTCTGATCTGATTTTTATTATTCCCTCCTTCTACTGATTTGGGGCTTTGTTTGTTGTTCTTTTTCCAGTTCCTTTAGGTGCATTGTTAGAATGTTTATTTGCGATTTCTCGTTTGTTAAGATAGGCCTGTATTGCTATAAACTTCCCTCTTAGAACCGCTTTTGCTGTATCCCATAAATTCTGGCATGTCGTATTTTCATTTGTCTCCAGGTATTTTTTTTATCTCTTCTTTGATTGCTTCGTTGACCCAGTTGTTGTTCAGTAGCATTTTGTTTAATCTCCAAGTATTTGTGGCTTTCCTGATTTTCTTCCTATAGTTGATTTCCAGTTTCATACCATTGTGGTCAGAAAAGATGCTTGGTATTATTTCAATCTTCTTAAATTTATGGAGACTCGTTTTGTGGCCTAATATGTGATCAATCCTGGAGAATGTTCCATGTGCATTTGAAAAGAACGTGTATTCTTCGGTTTTTGGATGGAACGCTCTGTATATACCTACTAGGTCCATCTGTTCTAGTGTGTCATTTAAGGCCAATGTTTTGTTATTGATCTTCTGTTTGTATGATCTATCCATTGGTGTAAGTGGAGTGTTCAAGTCCCCTACTATTATCGTGTTACTGTCTATTTCTCTTTTTATGTCTGTTAATAATTGCTTTATATATTTAGGTGCACCTACATTGGGTGCATAGATATTTACAAGTGTTATATCCTCTTGTTGGATTGTTACCTTGATCATTATGTAATGCCCATCTTTGTCTCTTTTTACAGTTTTTGTTTTAAAGTCTATGTTGTCTGATATAAGTACTGATACCCCAGCTTTCTTTTCATTGCCATTTGCATGGAGTATCTTTTTCCATCCCTTCACTTTCAGTTTGTGAGTGTCTCTAGGTCTGAAGTGTGTCTCTTGTACGCAGCATATATATGGGTCTTGGTGTTTTATCCAATCAGCCACTCTATGCCTTTTAATTGGGGCATTTAGTCCACTGACGTTTAAAGTAACTATTGATAAGTATGTACTGACTGCCATTTTTTAACTTTTCTCCTCAGTGTTTTAGTAGTCCTTCTCTGTTCCTTTCTCCTTCTATACAGAATTGATGGTCTCTTTAGTTTGACCTCTGTCTGAAAGCTCTACTCTTCAACTCCCCTCCTCCCTCATTTTATGCTTTTGATATCATATCTAACCTCTTTTTTGTGCATTTGTATCCATTACCCTCTTATCATGGAAATAGATAATTTTTCCTATTTGTGGTCTTCTCTTTTCCCCTTAAATCAGTCCCTTTAACATTTCTTGTAGCACTGGCTTCTTGGTGACAAACTCCTTTAATTTTTGCTTGTCTGGGAAATTTCTGATCTCTCCTTCCATTTTGAATGATAATCTTGCTGGGTAGACTATTCTTGGCTGTAAGTTTTTTCCTTTTAGCACTTTAAATATATCGTGCCACTCTCTTCTAGCCTGTAAGGTTTCTGCTGAGAAGTCAGCTGATAGCCTCATGGGGTTTCCTTTGTATGTAACTAGTCTTTCTCTGGCAGCCTTTCGGATTCTCTCTTTAATTCTAGACATTTTGATTATGATGTGTCTTGGTGTGGGCCTCCTTGGGTTTATCTTGTTTGGGGCTCTCTGTGCTTCAGGTACCTGGATGTCTGCTTCCTTCCTTAGGTTAGGGAAGTTTTCATCTATTATTTCTTGAAATAGATTCTCTGCCCCTTTGTCTCGCTCTTCTCCTTCCGGGACACCTATAAGACAGATGTTACTGCGCTTGATGTTGTCCCAGAGGTCCCTTAGACTGTCCTCACTCTTTTCAATTCTTTTCTCTTTTACCTGTTCAGCTTGGGTAATTTCTTCTAGTCTTTCGTCCAGCACACAGATCCGTTCTTCTGTATCCTCTACTCTGCTTTTGAGTCCCTCTAGCAAATTTTTCATTTCCAGTATCGTATTCTTCATTTCTGATTGGTTCTTTTTTATATCTTCCATTTCTTTGTTGACATTCTCACTGAGTTCATCTATTCTTCTCCCCAGATCAGTGAGCATCCTTAACAGTCTTGGTTTGAACTGTTGGGTAGATTGGTCATTTCTGTTTCACTTTGTTCCTTTTCTGGAGTTTTGTCCTGTTCCCTTAGTTGGAATATATTCCTTTGCCTCCTCATTTTGCCTCTTTCCCTGTGCTTGTGTCTATATATTAGGTAGGTCAGCTACGTCTCCTGCTCTTGGATAGGTGACCTTATACAAGTGATGCCTTAGGAGTCCTGCAGTGTGCTTCCCTCAGTTCTCAATGTTCCAGAGGTGACCCCATGTGGGCTACGTGTGTCCTTCTGTTGTGGCCTGTTTGCTCTCCCTGTATGTGCCCAGGTAGGCTGAGTTATGCTCCTGGTCAGCTGTTGTAATGCTCAGCTGTTTGTAGTTGTTGTGGGCCCTTTAGTCTCTTTATCAGGTGTGGGGAGCCCCAACACAGTTGGCTGCAAGTTCTAATACCACATTTGTGTTACAGTATTTCTTTTAAGTGAGTAGGCCCCCAGCGTGGCAGATTGTTAGGCTCAGGGGCTTACAGTTGCTATAAGCCTCCAGCCTTTAGGTTTCTTATCAGCTCTGGATTGCGGCTGGGTGGGGCTGGCCTCCGGCACAGGATCACCCAATTGTTTCAGACTTTGGAAGGTGAGGCAAACCCCCTATGTGGGTCTTTGAGACACACAAGTCTTCTGCAGCTGACAAGCCCTGCCGCCCACAGGTCCACACACACAGTCAACACAGTCCTGCCCCGTGTGTGCACCCCGACCTCCCAAAGTGGACCCAGTCTCTCCACGGTGGGAGCCCCACACACTCCACCACTGCCCCACACTCTCCACCCGCTCCTTGTGCACGCCCTGCCCCAGTGAAGTGGGCTCAGTTGCCAGGCTGCAGAGAATCCAGTCACCAATCTATGCAGGCCCACAAGTTGCCTGAGGGCTTGTTGTTGGGTGGGGCCAGTCTGTAGGGTGGGTTGCCCGCCCTGGCTGAGCTGGATTAAATCGGTGCTCTAGTGAGTGGGGCAGACCTGGGCTAGCAGGCCCCAGGGAGAACTCCTGGTGTCAGCACACCCACACCAGGCCACAACAATGGCCGCCGCCAATGTCCCAGTCCCTGGAGAGGTCTCACCTCTCACCGAGATGCACTCAGGGCCTGTCAGGTGAGTCTCTTTTCACCAAAGCACTACGCACCTTTCTTTCTGGTGACTTTAGGATGCTTTCTGAAACAGGTGAGTTTGCACGCGGGCCCTTTAAGAGCCGGTTTTGATTTCTTTGTGAACCAGCTTTTCTGGGGGTACTCCCCAATGTTTTAGTAGCAGGCAAAGTCAGATATTACGCCACTTGTCTCGATTGTGCTGGGTCCACAAAATGCCCACAGCGGGGGCGCTCCCCGGCTCAGGGCCCCACACCTCCCGGGAGGCTGCATACCTTTGGGCTGCTCCCAGGTGGCTGTGACGCTGGCGGCTTGTGAAGGCAGAGTTTTTTCTCCCCAAAAGAGTTTCTGCCTCTTCCACCTCAATCAGGATTGTCCTTTGTTGCAGGAATTCCTCTTATCCAGTTTTCAGTTCTGTCTCGGGGTAATTTTTCCAAGAGTAGTTGTAAATTGGCTGTGTCTCCGGGAGGAGGTGAGTTCAGAGTCTGCCTATGCTGCCATCTTGACTTCTCCTCTCCAAACCTGTTTTAAGTGTCAGCTTGCAGATACAAATTCTCAGGGGAGATATTTTTTTCTTCTATCCACTCAGTTTTCTTTCTTTCCTGAGATAGGGTATTCTGGTTCATTCTTTCACTTGAGTGTGTCTTATTTTGAGGTCCCAGATTTTGGAATAATATCTCACTCTCATGTTGGCCCTACACCTTGTCTCCCTCTTAAAGCTTAGCCCATTCGAAAGTCTTGAGGACAGAAGGATTGGCAGAGCCCTTGGAGCACTTGTCCTTTTTAACACTTACTTCTCTGAATTCATGCTTTTTGTTCCACCTCTCCCCACCCCCACTAAACCTTATTTATTTTAAAATTTTTCAGAGGCCAGCCCTGCAGCTTGGCAGTTAAGTGCGCGTGCTCCGCTGCTGGAGGCCCAGGTTCGGATCCCAGGCGCGCACCGACGCATCGCTTCTCCGGCCATGCTGAGGCCGCGTCCCACAAGCGGCAACTAGAAGTACGTGCAGCTATGACGTACAACTATCTACTGGGGCTTTGGGGGAAAAATAAATAAAATTAAAATTTTTCAAATCTTCAAAAATGTGAAACAATAAGCACCCATCTACCTTTCACTAAGATTCATCACTTTCCCACATTTTCACTATCTGACATCCATATGTTCTACACATACACATTTTGCCTAACCATTTGAAAGTAACAGAATGACACTGCATCACCAGATATTTCAGCATGCACTTCATAAGAAAATGGTCATTCTCCTATACAAGCACAAAACCATTACCACATCTAAGAAAATTAAACATTCCATATCATGTAAGAGTTCATATATGAATTTCCACAGATGTCCCTAAAATGTCTTTAATGGTTGGGTTTATTTAGTTCAAGATCAAAGCTAAGTTCATGCATTTCATGTTGTTGTTTGATCTAAAACAGTCTCACTACCTGTTTTACACCACAGTTACTTTAAGAAATCACACCAACCATGTTTGTAAATGTTCTACATTTCACTTTTGTCTAATTTTTCCACATGATTAGATTCAGGTCAAATATTTTTGGCAAAAATGCTACAGGTGATAGGGTATCTTTCTTCCCTGCTAGCTCAGCAATACATTTAAAGATTTTTTTTTTTTTAATGAATCTTATCCAGCATTCCAGATGTTTTGTACCAACAGGAGGGTTCCTCAGGGCATGCAGTCTGACATATTGTCAGAAAGAGATGTCCCTATGTATTGCCTTTCCAGATCAGCAACAATAACATCTTTATAAATTAAAGAACAGTGTTGTATTTACCACCACCTGAGGCCAGATAATATGAAAAGGGGAAGCTTGAGACAAAAATCTTACATTAGGTGTTGTATCCTACCAATTCATTTTTGCATTTATTATTCCTTAAAAAACTAGAGCCTAATAGGGGTGTTTGTTGGAGTCTAGAATCTAAGGGTCAATTAAATTAGTGAAGGACAAGCTAAATACTTAAGAGTTACAGATAGACTTAAAAGCTTTGGGGTTATCAAGTCTTTTCTTCTCTCATCAGTAAAAAGAGAGAAGTTACATTTCTAACCTGCCCCTTTTCATGGCAATAGTAGGAAGAGGAAATAGGAAAAAGGAAAGTAAATGTTTGTTGATAACTTACTATGTGACAACCCTGTGCTATAAATAAATTCATGTCCATATTAATTCCATGAGCTGGATATGACTACCCTCATTTCACAAATAATCAAAGTGGAACTCAGAGAGTTCATACAGGTAACTAGTAAACCAAAATCTATCAATTCAACCCAAAGGATTCAAACCAAAGTCTGCCCCATGGCCAAAACTCATGCTTTTTCCATGATCTAGACAGATAACTTGGAAGTTCCATTCTGATGTCTTGGGTATTCATGACCATAAGTTCTGTATAACCTAAAGACAAACCGAAGTCAAATTTCTTAAAACAGACTACACTCAACCATTCATCTAACCCACTGTACTCTTGCTGCTGCTCAAACTGAACAGCTCTTACCAAGGTCATCTATGGTTTCTATGTTGCTAAATTCAATGGCCACTTTATTTTTATTTCATCTCTTGCTCTAACACTTGATATCACTGATACCTCACACTCCTTGAAACTTCTTTGTCTTCCATCATAGCTCTCCTCCATGACTAATCCATAGCTCTTTGTGGAGTCTTTTTTTTCTACTCCTTAAATTTGTTTCCTCTGCTATCCTAAGCATTCTACTCTTCTCATTCTATAAATTTCCTAGACAATATCATACTCTTACATTGTTTTAGTTACCAACTATTATGGTAGTGGCTCAACTTTGACAGTTGTTTACTGAATGCCTGCTATGTGCTAGGCATATTCAGTGATGAATGAAACAGACATGATTCCTAATGGATCTTACAGATTCTATCTGCAGCCCAGGGATTTCTCATGAGCACCAGAACCATGGAGACCTGCACCTTGATTTTCCATAGGTACCTTAAACTCAACATATCCCCAAACTGAACTCACCTACCTCATAATCTATTCATTTCTCCCCCTCTTAAAATTTCAATGGGTGCTATATAAAACCTGCCTTAGGCAATACCATGGCCTCAATTACTGGTCTATTTTACTTTCTAAATCTCTCTAAAATTTGACTATTTTCCATCTCCACTGCCAGAGAGCTAATTTAGGGCACATCTGAATTACTCACAGCCTACAACTAACTACCTCTTGACTTTCAATCTTCTCCATAACCCATTCTTCACAATTAAAATGATCTTTCAAAAAGGCAAGTCTGGTTATGTCCACTCTCCAAGTCTCATCTGCCTAAAATTCTTCAGGGGCTCCTTTTTGCCCTCAGTGTAAACCTCAAAACCTTTAAGAGGACACTTTGCTTGAAAAGGACCCTACTCAGTTCTCCAGCTTAGGGTTTTACTTACTTCAACTTACACTCTATTCCAGCCAAACAGCACTTTTCAGGTCCTGGAATACATACATGTTCACTTTCATTTTCAGGCTTCTGTATATTTTATTCTCTTCACTCTCTCTTTGCCTGGTCCACCCTCCTATCTTTCACAAGTGAAAAGAGATCACTTCCCTGACCAACAAAGTCTGGGGTTAGATCCCTTCCTACACGTTCCTACTATATTCTATGTTAATCTCTATCATAGCACTCATCATTCTCATATAGAGTCTAAACACTTGTGAGGGCAGAGACTGTATTTTATCTTGTTAACTACTCTATCTCCAGTGCCTGGCACAAAGTATAAATTTTTTTAATGCATTTAAATGATTAAGTCTCCACTTGAAGAGGAAGAAAAAAAGAAATTCATTTGAAACCTTTTTCAATGTTCTAATTTAATAGAAATAACCAAAACAATGTGGCTTTCAAACAAGGCTTCAAACTAATCTAATACAACTTCTACAACACATTCCAGAGCATTATAACAAGAAATATTTACAGGCAGCTAATGTATTAAATAACCATGAAAAGAAAACCTTGCTTTCATTACACACCAGCAAAAAACACAGGAACGAAACAATTAGAAACTGCAACCTTGTTTAAAAAAATTAAATATGATTATTTAGAGAATACAATACCACAGAAACAGCACTTTGTCTTTAAGAATCATATTGAGGGGTAGTTAACTATGTGCAAAAATAAGAGTAGTAGTAATAGTAATAATAATGATGATGATGAGGGGAGGAAACCAGTTCAAATACTGGAAGCAAGGAACTAGTAAGGCTGTGAATTTAACCCTTTCATGTGTAGGTATGTCCACAAAGAAAATTAACAGGCTTTCAGATTGCACAAGTATTTTTATAGGCTTACATACATGTTTCACTATGATTTAAAACATAGTAAATGCCTCCATTTTTCAGACCAGGAACAGACATGCATTTCGTTCTGAAGATTGAAATTTAGGCCACACTTGAACGGGAATATTGCAGTGGCACTTACAAAATCATTTCAGTGCCTTCCCACATTTAAATTGCGTGAATTTAAAAGAACAGCATTTTTAATTTTAAAGATCACTTGCTAGAAAAGGGCTAAACAATTTTGTACATTTTGTAGTTGATTATGACAAATATATCCAAATTGACTTATTTTTTAAGATAGTTTTGTTTCTCAGATACAATAAAAAATATATATAAAAGACCACAAAGGCAAACACAAGGAACTAAGATGGAAGAAATGCTATACATGCATTTTGACCAAGTAAAAGAAACAATTATAGCCAAGAGTACATGTTGAAATCTGAAATGTCTATGTAAACTGTGGCATATAAATTTTTTTTCTTAAAAAAGTACCTTCAATTTTTTTTACTCAAACACCTACTTTTAAAAAAATATGCAACTTTCCCCAATTTTTAAAATAAAATGCCACAATATATTGTCATTAGCTCCAGCATACATTTAAATTTCTTAATTTTTAAAAGATAGACTGGGTGATACGCATATAAACTTTCCTATAAAACCACCATCCAGGAGAGGATTATGACATGCTATTAGGCAACAGACTTAAAGCAGTGTTATTGCTTTATCAAGGAGGAGATACCTGTGAGAGAAATAAAAGAAAACATCCAGGTCTGGTACATGATCAAACTGTGATACACCTTGAAAACCTTGGATTACCTTCAGCAGATTACTAATATAAATGATATGAACTAAGAATTTGATAGTTTTAATTAGGGGAGTTGGAGTGGGTGGATTTTATAAAACTACTCGATGATCTAATGCTCAGTATGCAAATAAGCAGCAACAAGAAATGAGATTTTTATACTTCCTGTGTTGTACGTGAGTGGATAAGAGACTTAAAAGGCAAAGGGAGAGGGGGCCACAGCATCTATTCCCATTTTGGATTCTAAGAGACTGTTTAATAATATATGGTAGGCCACAACCCAAGGGCACAGTCAAAAGACCTAAATCTATTGGCTTATTAACATTAATCACTAATAATTACATGGCAGGAGACCTGCTGAGGTAATGGATAAATCTATAATTTGCACACTATAAACCTTTTGCTTCTATTTAAAAGCATTATTTCTTTGGATTAACTAAAAATCTCAAAAACTGTTACAACAAAAAGTGAGAATTAACTGATTTTAAAATTTATTTAAAATTCCCTTACATAAGAAATAAAAGTCAGAAAGTACCTTGTTAATTCCAAAAAGAATTATTTCAACAATGGATCCAATGCCTTATCATTTCTCTGCAATAATGATTTGATGTTTCCATACAGAGCATGACCTACAATCTAACCATACTTTGGAACACGCACATGCTTCACCTTGCAAAGCAATTCCTTCACTCAGTGAATCAGCTGAGCCAAGTGCTAAAAAATGCAAACTTAGGCCAGCAGAACAGACTGAGGAACACTTTCTTCTTAAGGTTCTGATCGGAGATGGAAACTGAAGTGTGGCAAAAACTTTGCAAGCTTTTAAGGAAACATTAATATCTCCAAATCTAAAACACTGTCTTAACAAAGTACATAAACGCAAGAGAGTATCAAAACAGTATCAAAACAAACCGCCTGCAGGGACTGATAGTCATTGTTTGTCTTTTTAAAACATAAATTAATAGAAAAACATGTAAGCTATCTGAATATCAATTTAAGTTTTTATACTTTTTAACAGTTATATAGACAGCACTAAACAAATCAGCTCAGAAGCACAGTGATCATAGTGCAAGGAAAAAGCTTTAAGGAAATCTAGAGTGAACACTTTCATTTAATGATGGTTTGTTGACAGCTATTAATTTAATAGTAACTCCTCAGCAGTACGAATTATCTTCTGTTAACAGAAATGGAGCCTATTAAATGTTGACAAAGTGGCTCTTTAAGAACTAATCTTAAATTGAAAGAAAAAAAATCCAAAAACTCCACCTAACATGGAAATGTTTTTAAGGGAACACGTTATGTTTTAAGGCCCCGAATATTGAGAAATATTTACTTAAAATTTCGCTTCTCTCCCTGTTGGTAGAACCTATATAAGACTTATTACCTAAGAATCATGGAAAGGATTCATATGAAGAGCAAGTATAAAATATCAGAACTCAACGGCTTGACAAAAAGAAGTTATACTGCTACTCATCACTTTCCCAAAATGTATGGCCCTTAGATGTATCTCCTGAAAAACTGAAATCATGTTGTGGGAAAGAGGGAATGCACATAGAAAAAAGCATTTTTAAACAACTTTCTCCCTCTTATAAGAAAACTCTTCTTAGGAACTTGAAATCTGAATAACATGATACAACAGTTTGGTATTGTTTTGAAGTCTGTTTTGAAGTGTAACTTATAGCCAAAACTGAAAGAGAAGCTAAAAGTAAGCCTGAGAATGAAGTACATCAATAGCAATAATAAAATCAATACTGTTTAAATACACCATCAGAAGGCCTGAATCATATTCATGTTTACCCCCACCACTTGTTAAAGAAAAGAAAAACAACCCAAAGGAGTTTGTACAATAATTTCTTTAGAGCGCTTTATTTGATTCAGTACGCACTAAAAAATATTTACCTCTTAAGACAATTATGTCAAATAATTTTTTCTGAGTAGTCTACTGTCTGAACTGCTTAAGCTTAATTTTTAAAAAGGCGAATGATTTGCCACAAATCTGCTGACGTCTGAAAAATATCTAATGGCAAGTCTTCTATTTTGGTCACTTCATATTCTAACATGTCCATACAAAAGTAGGACGAAAATTTTTAAACCAACAAAAGAGAAGCCTGTACACAGTCTAGAACACACATCTTGGGATCTGGGCATCACAAATGAAGAGAAGAAACATGAAACAGAGTTAAGGTGGTTTATCTGCCTCAGGTGCTGAAATCAGGGTAGTAAAGGTGGGTTTACTCCAGTAACCATTCAAGTGGGGATTGGCTCATTTTCAGGATTTACTTACAGGTCTCTTCTAAGTCCTTTAAGCCCCCAGTCCATGCAAATGTCCCACTTGGTGGACGGATGAGTAATCTAACCCCACCGGGTTTATTTCAATATTTTGATCTTTTAATAATAAGCTGCTTCTGAAGATTTTCTGAGAAGTCTGTTCTCTATTAAAATAAGATAGAACCTCAAAATATGAACGTGAACATTAGAAATAGACAGCATATATTACAAATCCATTCTTGATAGGAACATTAGTAAGAATACACATTAGCTTAAAAAACAGGCTCAGCAAATGTTGCTGATCTGCCAGAAGTTTTAGTTCACTATTTACAAATAAGACAAAGTGAATTACAGAAAATTTTACACATTTGGTAGTTGACAGATTACTGTTTGCCAATAGTGGTCTATCAGAAAACTGATATGAAGGAAGACTGGATAAGAGCCAGTTGTCACCTTCTTAATCAAATTTAAATGTACAGAAAACTAGGTTAATTTTCAAACAAACATTCTGCCTTTCATGGGAATAACTATGATCAGATGATTTCATTGGGAAGCGCAATTCTGTGGAAGTGTTTTCTGGAAATGACTGCTATAACTACATGATCTACTACTGAAAAGTTACCGTATTTATTTCAGTAGACCATTCAAGTTGATTAAATGATGATCAATGGTCATGTTTCCTAGACTCTAAGTATGAATAGAAAATAAAACTACTGTTGAGTTCTTTAAACCAATATAAAAACTAAGGCCCAATAGCATCAAAATGAGAAAAATATAACGGCATAATTCAATGCACATCTGCATTTACATCAAAGTGGAATCTGAGCAACCTTGATTTTAACTAGAAAACAAGCCAGTATGTATGCATATGGAGGGGGAGGCATAGAAGTTATTTTAATAACTGTGCGCTCTAGTCCAAAGAGACAATTGATCACACGACATGACCCTCTAGTATCCACTTGTACACCCAGTATCCTGCACCAATCAATACCACACAATCATCAACATCTGCCCACTCTAACATCAGAACCATCCTCTTTAGTAACAGAAATCTTCAAATCATTTCACTTTTGCTTTGACTTTTAAAGTTGCAAATAGAGTTCTCTCCCCCTTTCTTGACAAGAATGTGTTTTCTGTCCATTATTTCAATCTAATACTGTGTAAAAGCTATCAGCTTCTTCAAGGAGGTGCCCACTGTAGGCAGGATATTCCAGCAACACTTAAATAAAAGGTTTTTTTCTTTTCTTTCTTTCTTTTTTTTTTTTTAACAATTGATTTAAGTTCATGTCATTTTACTTTATATGTACTGGTCTCTCATCTGACTTTAGACGTTTTCTGCGGGGCTGTATAAATTCTTCATCAGAGTCCTCAGTTACCTCACCATCATCCTCTTCCTGCTCAAACTCAGGCAAAGGTGCGAAGGTCCTGTCTGAGTAGATCTCTGTGAGTTTATCTTCAAAGTACAATGCAACTGCTTTCCCTGCCTGAGCTACTTCTGAATCAGCCTGCAAGCAAAAGATAGGAATATTCACCTATTGGTAATGCATATTCCTTCACCAAGTTTGCATGGTCTGAAAAGCTTACCTTCAAATTAATCTCTTGTGTTTCTGCATAAACTTGAACAACTTTCATCATCTAAAAAGGATACCAGAGTCAAAAAAAAAAAAGGGAAATTATAATCCTTTCTAAAGTTATGAGACTGCACAGGATTGGCGACGAAAGTCAGCCATACTAGAGGGAACATATTGCTATGACCAGATTAAGTGCTTTTTAAATTCTATAGAACATGGAATCACTTTCTTTACAAAGCTCGGTTACTAAAGCTACTGTAAAACCTCAATAATTGTCTCAAATTCTGATTTAGTGAAGTCAATCTGAACAACAGTTCTCTCTATCAATCTATTTAAGAGAAAACTACCTGCGAAACAAATAATATAAGAAATACTGCTTTTAAAAAACTGCCAAACTTTCAACAAACCACTTAACCAGAACTCTACCTGTATGGCAATTCGTTAACCATAAAATATTTATTACTAAAGCATATAAAATGGGTCTTCTTCCTGGCAAATATTAGCTATAGTTCATGAAAGCATATTTATTTGAAAACAATCTAACCAGATTAGAAAATAAGACAAAAAACTTGGGACTGTATTACAAACTTTGAGAGGTTTTATATATTCTCTGTGATACATTACTGTGAAGGTGACTAGATTTTTCACCTAATAAAGGTATTTTTTTTTTAATTTTAAAAAGTCACCTATGGGGCTGGCCCCGTGGCGTAGCCATTAAGTGCGTGCGCTCCGCCGCTGGCGGCCCGGGTTCGGATCCTGGGTGCGCACCAACACGCCGCTTGTCAGGCCATGCTGTGGCAGGGTCCCACATAAAGTGAAGGAAGATGGGCACGAATGTTAGCTCAGGGCCAGTCTTCCTCAGCAAAAAAGTGGAGGATTGGCATGGATGTTAGCTCAGGGCTTATCTTCCTCACAAAAAATAAATAAATAAATAAATAAAAATAAAACAGATTCCTAAAAAAAAAGTCACCTACATGCTTCCAGAGGCAGCTATGTGTACATTTTAAATGATTCGATGTGATTTATTTTAGCACAGTCATATGGTACCCAAATTTCATCAGCAATAAAAAAGAGATTTTAGTATTAATCTTTTTGAAGATTTTGTGAAGATTTAGATTTAGAAGATTTTCTTCTAATAATCAAAACCTTCCTTAACAATAAGAGACTTGACTTTTCCCAAAGATAACAAAAATAATTTCCTTGAAGGACGTATGTATCACATTTCTTCCCAAGGTATGGATAGCTCATCCTTACCCTCAAAAAAATACATAACCAAAGTTAATGAAAATCACATTGCTGAGATCAGAAAATCACATTGCTGAGATCACATTGCTGAGATCATATACTCTGGGCTACTATTCAACATGAGCTACCAGAGATTAGTTTATGATTTTAAGGTTCTACGTTTATATAGTCAATAATAAAAGGACACCAGTACAAACGCCTTCTCTAAATGTACCCAAAATATAGGCTGTTTATAATCATTACCCACAAAATACACCTAACTAGAGACTACGTTCTATAGTTATCTCAACCCTTAACTTGTTCAGGAAGGTACATTCAATATTCTTCTTATATTTAAGAATATACTTCAAATTATACACAGTAAACTGTCTTCCTTGGAGCTGTGGATGCAATCAAATTTTACTTTTAATAAAACTGAAGCAGAAAAAAATTTTTAAATCTAATTAGATAAATCTCTTGGCAGGAAAAACAAAATCCAAAAAACAAAACAACCAAACAAACAAAAACTAATAATCCAAGACACTATAGTTTGGAAGTTAACATACTTCATTAAACCTTTCACAGTTCTTGAAGATCAAACGAACATCAGCCACAAAGTCATCTGGGATTTGGTAGTGTTGGGAATGTTTCTTCTGAAGCTTCTTTTTCACGGTGGATAAATCCATTGGTTTCTTTATAATTTTATAGTAGTTTGGTATCTAAAGAAACAAATAAATAAGGATAGATAAGGATTCTCCAAAAACACCAAATTGTTTAATTTGAAAATGCACAGCATATTAATTTTAGAAAAAAATGTGTTGATTTTTGAGCCAGCTGCTTGCAAATTTGGGGTACAGTGATGTACTTGAAATCTTCTGCTCCAATTATATCACGAAAATCAAATCATATTTACAATATGTAGCAGTCTCCATGGTTAGTGAAGGCCCCAAAGTTCTATCTTTAATAAGTAGAGTTAGAAAAAAAGCAATTAGCAAGGGTAGCCAACCAGTAGTATTAACGACGCATCTGGCTCATCAGACTTTTTAAAGAGTTTCTTTTGGAAAGAAAGAAAAAAAAAAATGACTACAAAATGTATTATTATTAGAATACGTTATCTTTTAGAGGATATAACTTTATATCACAAAGAACTCTGGACATAGCAAACAGAGGGAGAAAGACTGTAATAACACAAGAAAAATTTTTATTAATCATTTAGTGATCATGCTGGGGGGAGTTCTGGCCCCTGCTCTTGGCCAAAAATTTGTATCCTTAGGAAATAAATGAACACAGAGAAGCAATTTATTTATTTATCTGAATCTGAAATTTAATTTTAGTTATTTATTTTTTTGTATTTTTAATATCTTTATTTTTTATTGAGGTAACATTGGTTTATAACATTACATAAATTTCAGGTGTGCATGAGAAGCAATTTAAATAGTTAATGAAAAGAAAATATCTGCAAGTCATTTTCTACTGTAAATTCCCTGCATTTGAAGACAAGACAGACTTCCTAGTATCAGATGATTACTATTCTCACAGAACATCTTCCTTGTGTCTAGACCTTTGGTGCTTTAAAATTCATTTCTGAGCCTATCCAGTAAACAAGTCTATTTAATATTCTGTAACAGGCCTAGTATTCAATAAAATCTTAATTCAGCAACTGATGGTGAGCAAATAAAATGTGTGTAGCATATTCTAATCCCATTTATGAGGCACCAGGCACCCTGGTATTCCTTTTACCTTGGGACTTCAGAGACTTTAATTGCAAAATTTCCCCACAGTGTTTTCTTAATCTTGACTGTTCTTTAGAGGGCTTATGAGGGCAGAGCCAGTGTGAAAGTTTCAATTTTACACTTTTATTCAAATTAATACTTACATAGAGATTGTTTTCTCCCCAAGGTACAGAGCCTAGAATCATAGAACTGGAATCTTAAAAATAATTTAGTCCAATACTCCCACTGTACAATTAAAAAAAATAGAGGCAGAAAATTATGTAATTTCCTCAAAGTTATAAGCTGATTAATGGTAGAACTGAGAGAAGTCTTCTGACTCCTAGTTCAAGATTCCTCCCATTGTACCTGTATCCCTTATGTCCATCTTAAAAGAGGACACAGAAATTAAACTCATTAAATTTTCATCACAGCAACAAAATCTTTAAAAATACACTGCAATTTTGCAAGTGAATCTCACATCCATTTAGCTCTAACAAAATTCCTGATTAATAAGAAGTACTTATGACATTAACAGGTACTATGCAAAACATTTTACACAGGTTATCGTATATAATCCTCAGAATAACCCAATAAGGAAAAAAATAGTATTAGAAAAGAAAATTAGAGCTTTAGAGAGGTTGAGGAGATTATTCAAGAAGCTGAGTTTTAATACAAGCAGTCTAGGCCAGAGCCCGTACTCTTAAGTATTATATACTAAACTCTTCACCAGGGAGGTACTAAGGTAAACAACTCACCGAAGCAGGAACTGGCTCCTGAAATTCAATACTTAATTCATGGCAATAGAGGTAAAGCAGAAGACGTTCACATTTCTGGCCCAAGAAAAGAAAGGAAAACCCATGAAATGTTTTTTCCCCTAATAGGATATTCCTGAGAATGAGAACTTTATCACTACAAAGTATTATTACAACAAATTGAACATAAGCCTCCCACATACTGGCTATCCAACAAAATATATATACCCAAAGAAAACTGCCCTGTTTTCCATTTCATTTTGAGACTATCTTCTGTTCTACTCTCAATGAACTTATCAAAAACAGAGAGCCTTTGTTCTTATCTGATAACTAAGGTAATCTATCTATTAACTCTCAGTTATTTATACAAATGGAAAGGAGTCATAAAAGCAACATACAGCATTTTGTGCAAAAATGTATAGATTACCTGGTAATCTATAAATTATCCCTGTTGCTACTCATTATAATTCTCTGAGGCAGGCAGGACACATGTTGTTATTCCCTTTCTTGAAATGATTCCACTCGGGTTCAAAATTAAATAAAAACTGTCTGTGTCTTCTCAATCCAATTCTAGAATTTTTTTACACAATCAGAAGTAAACTAAAATGCATTTTATGTTTATAGTTTTCATTTGCTTAAATTCCTTTTAATGTAAGTTTGTACATTCTAATCACATTCCTTTTCTTCACAGATAGTGGAGGAGGGATTTTGCAAGTATAAACATCACATTAGAGCCAAACATAACTGTAATGACCACAGCACTATGTGAAAGATATTTTGTCTTTGGAGATTAGACTACAGACCAGATCAGCAGAAATCTAAGTAAAGTGAGGAGAGGATTTGGATTTCATGTTTAATATGATGGGAAGCTATTAGAGGATTTTAAGTAAGGAAGTGATATACTTGTTTACATTTTTAAAAAGAACACTATGCACAGTTCAGAAAATGGACTATAAGGGAGTAAGAGTAGAACCAGGGAGTCCAGCGAGGACATTATTACAATAGTGCAGATAAAAAACTATGAGGGCTGTCTCAGAAGGCAATGGTGAGGGGAAGTTAAGAAAATGGTATCATAGTCATTCCTGATTCTTTTATTTCTAATAGATTTCCAGCTTGAGGAACAGAGATGAATGGTGGTAACATTTAACGATGGGAAATACCAGGGGACGAGAACAGTTTTTATGTTGTTATCTACTTGTTTATTGCTTTTGATTTTTGAAGGAGAAGATTAGAAATCAAGATTTTGGTTGGGACGTGTTAAGTACAAGGAAGCTGGATGTACCAGTATGGAACTGAAGGCTAGAGATAAGATTTTAGAAGCCATCAACATACCATCAGATGATGAGATTAAAAATGAAAATTTATCAGGTTATATGTATATTACACTGGAAAAAAAAAAAAGATGCACAGCCAGACAACTACAGAATCCCTAATAATAAATCAACTTATTTGACACTTACCCTTTGGTCCACGGGGCTTAACCCCTGCGCAGTTTTCCCCTTCTTACTATGCTGCAAATTATCACAATCATATTCAACTTCTGGTTTCCCAATATCTCTGCAAAATGTGCATATCCAGTCCCCACTAAAGAGGGAAACAGGCAATTAGTCCATGTAATTATAACAAAGCCTGCTCTAGCAAAGCCAGTTCCCTAGAAGTAAGGCTCCAGTTTGTTTTCTTTCCTTTCTACTTTCTGGGGGGAAGGGAGGTTCCATATTCTTGTCAAATTTCATAAAGTGAAATTGTGTGATAAAAACTTTTGCCAGTCATTCTTCAATTGATTACCTTCTGTAAAGCATTATAAAACCGGTATCTCTGCATTCAAAAGAGGTTTCTTCATAGCACAAAGTTGATGATCAGTACTTGCAGCATCAGTACTCCAATATTACCACCACAATGACCCCATATTCACGAATATGAAAAGAGTACAAGATACGGAGTTCCTCAGGTATCTTGTACTGTTCTGGCATGTATTAAGCATGCCAAAAATAAAAACATTCTTTTTTTATGACCAGTCAAAAGCCTAGAATACACACACACACACACACACATACACACACCTGCAAGTGCAAGCACATGCACATATACTTCTTATCTTTTAAATCTGCTCAGTCTACAATTTGTTTACATCAGGATTTCTATCAAATCATAAACTCCAATATGATTCATTCATATTCATTCTCCCCCATTCTTCCCCCACCATATATAAATTCTAAGTCTAGAGAATGCACTAATCTGTGTCAACAGTTTCAATTCCTTCCAAAGCATCTGCCTTTGAGAGAAAGCATTCAGTGGCAAAATTCTAACAATCCAACTGTTACTATCCAAAGAGAATAAAAATATGAAAACTCTTCATTTCAAAACCAAAATTTCAACGCTTTTCTTTTCTAAAACCGTAAAGAAAAAGAAGGCCCTTATTACGTCTCTGACAAATGACTATACCTCCTAACTTTTAGGTAAGAATTACAATTCTTTAGAAAAATATTCTGGCACTGTTTATATATTACCACTTTTCTAATCCAAAATGCTGAATTTTCAAAAAGGATAGCATTCATTATTCAACTAAAATCATTGCTTTCTCAGGAATCTGAGACGAAATGTGTGTTTTTTATCTACAGGCAGAAAGAAGCTAGGTTTTCCTAAGAACACTGGTTTACTTTCACTTAAAAAGAAATTTGGGGGTAAGGGTTGCAGAAAGGGGAAAGCTAAAGAAGAAAGTATGACTACTATTTTATGGTCTCTGAAATCAACCAGAGATGAATTGCATGAACATAAAATGTTAAATAGAAGGTAAGAAAAAGAGCTCTTCTAATCCAAACTCTACCACTTGTAGATGTAGAAACTAAGCCCTGAAAATCAGAAAACTGCCCAAGCTAATTAAGTTAGTTCACTACAGAATCAGACTCCAGGTTTCATAACCCAGCCTAGCACATCTGTTCCACTCTATTAGCTAGTATCATCAGCTTGCCTTGAGTGCTCATCAATGAATGTTTTAATACTTGAAACCAGATTTGGCTGCCATGGGGTCAAACAGTCTGAAGATAATGCTCATATTTTCCCCCAATCTTTCTTTCTTTATCTTTACCCCAAATTCTTCTCTTCTAAATAAGGAACTCAGTAATTCATTCCAAAGTTAACAACTGAAAGACGTTCCAACTACATGATAAAAGAAAAAGTCTGAGAAGTCTGCACACAGTGCTTCAGGCAGGCACTCCAAAGTAACTTGCTTCCAGTGCTCAAGAGGAAGCTATTCCTAAAAAAAATCCAAGACATTGCGAGTGTTCTTACAAAGTACTTGTTTTTTATTTAAAATGCCTTTTGAGAGCTTTTAAACATTAGAAATGTAAGTTTTTGGTAAAATCAAATAGAGTTGCCTCAAACTAAATAGTATTCATAAAAAAATAATTATTGTAGACTCTATTAAGATTGATGGCAATAGATAAAAAATTCAGCTTCAAGAGGAAATTAAGTTTCTCCAACACCTCAGACCCTTGCCTCTCATAATTTAGAGTTTTTTTCTCTAGAAGGTAACAACAAAGGAATAATAGGCTCCCTGTTTAATAGAAATACTGTGCATTGGGGTTAAGAAGGCCATCTGCTCTCAATAACTTTCTGTTGTCTTTTTAGCTTACCAAAATAAACAACAAAAAAATCAATTATTTCACTGGTACCTTGGAAAGCTAAGAAGTGTTGGAACATGACAAGTTAGGTGAAAGACCTTTGGACATTTTTCACAGCACAAGAGATCCCCTCCATTTTGGCAGACAGCACACCAGTCTTCATTTGGGTCATCATCTTTGCTGTTGCCATCTCCTCCAATCCTTGCTGACCTGTGCATGAGGCTTCGAATTGGGGACTTTCCATTAACAAGGCTGCTGAGCCCTGACTGTTTGCAGCTTTCATTTGTATCTGTAGGCTCAGTTTTCACGTGGTTTTCCAGGCTTGCTAATGCATCCAACTCACTCTCTAGATGCAGGTTGGTTGACAGAGGTGGCGTCAAGCTACTCTCAGGACTGCTCAACTAAAACAAAACAAGGACAAATTCTTGAAGAATCATTTAATCCTTATTATATGCAGTGTGTGTGTGTGTGTATCTAAAAGTTATGTCAACATGTATACAGATAACACTGACATAACTTAAAATTATTTTGGAAATAACATTAGTGACATAAAGGAATGAAAATAACCCCAAAATTATTTAGGCAGGTTAATTTATGATTTTAGGGAGCAGTCTCTCTAATATTGGTCCACTTGCATAATAAGGAAATTAATTAAACTACTAACACACTGACTAGGAAGTGAGCGTAGGGTTATACTTTTCCTACAGAGAGCTAGGGTACACTATTTTTCACGCAGGAATCTGTTGTATAGCTTTTGAGAAGCATTCTGAAATATTCTTCTGCCTACTTATCATTCTACTAATGTAGGAAGATTGTGACAATGTAAAAGAAAACTTTTACCACCCTTTTGCCTCCAGTTTTTTGGGGGTATCTTCCAAACCAAGTCCTAGATGAAGAGGTGACAGACACTGCTCCAAACCCAAGGCTAAATTTGTTGCTTTCTAAATCTATATGTACTGTGTTGAATATACTAATACCCTGAGCTAAAATTTCTATGTGCCAACCATGCAGAAAATGAGACATAAGCCTGGGCAGGAAGAAAAAAACCAAGATCAAAATTTCTAAACAAAGAGCAAACTGGGGCCTTCCTTCATTCTATATGATAAATTTTATATAATGGTCCATCTGAGTAACTATAAAATGGCTAATAACTCATAAGCCAAAGGCAATCTTCTCATCACAAAACTCATTAAACTTCTTTCATGTCAGCAGTCATAATCCTGAGCTCACAGGTCTAGAAAAATAGCCAAGGATCTTTGTGGCCCAAGACTCAATGTGACTAGCAAAATGATTAATAAATTCAGAGCAAGATAGAACCCAATTTAGAATCATGGCAAAAATACTGACCACTTACAAACTAAAAGATAATTTGAAATGAGTCCTTAACAAAATAAAGTCTTTTCTGATTAATTACAGCTAACACTTAAGACATAAAAGTTGAGTTAGGAAAAGAGATATTTGGATTGTATCAGGCATAAAAATTCAAAAATAAATATCTACTGAACCAAGATTCAGCCTAATACATTGAGAGATGAAAGAAAGAGTGAAGTAACCTCCTTAAATCCCTGACAGACACTAGTGGGAGCTTACCATGCAGGCACTCCTCCTGCCATCCTCTGTCTTTTCTTGTTTTACAGCTCCTGAAAAGCTACATATTTCATCCTCAGTCCCAGGTTCTTGCTTGACCTTCACTTGATCAGACTTGAAACTAAGACTTGTCTTCTCAGCAGTTCTTCCTGATGACCCACAGCTAATAAAAAAACAACAAATAAAGATCATATATGTTTGACTGTATGGTGTACATAAAAACAATTATATGAAAAGTAATGTTCATTAAAGTGAAAACTATTTACACTTTATTAACTTTACAGAAGATAAGGACACTTCATAATGCAGTTAAGAGGAATGTGGTATAAACTTAGCATCAAATTCTTTACAAGTATAGATTAAACTTTCAGAACACCCTAAAAACACATTGTATAGTGTGAGGTACTTTACACTACATAATTTAAGGAGTCTAGTAAACAATCATTTTCCCAGGCTAGTACTATAGAATGTCAGTGATCACTTCTCTCTACACAAGTAGTTTCAATTTTTCTCTACCCACAAACATCTGAAGAAAACAACATCAATAACAGTGGTTCGTGAAGCCTCCTCAAATGAAACACTATTTCAGCTTTTGAGGGCAGGGGATTGGGAGAAGGGGATGACAAGTAGCAAACAACCCAGAACATCCTTATTTGAATCACTGTAATCACAGGCTAAGGGGAGGGGTACATGACTAATCATTTCTATCTAGACAACAAAGCAAAACCACTGGCAAGAGAAGTGAATAACTGGTAAGACTGTATTGTTACTGAGAATGCTTACCTTTTTCACTCAATTTGTACTTTTCTTCTAAAAGTACTGATTATTTAAAAAGTATAATTAAAAAGTCAATGAAGCATTTAATAGGACCAGTCTTCAAACTGCATACATATATACACAAATAAAAAACACTCATATATCTTAAATAAAATCTTTCCTGCATTGTACTAAGTTATTCAAACTAAAGAGTAAAATCTGTCAACATTTATTGTATTTTATCTTAACACAACATGCATTCTCTCTCCCCTATTTCTTAGCTCTGTCCACCAAAAAGGTGTAAGAAACAATGAACAATTCAGTGGCAATAAGTGCCCCTAGTACTCAGAAGATTGTCTCCAAGCACCATTTCCCCACTAAGATGACTAGGATTTCTTAGAGAAATGGCTGATTCCATGCCCGAAGCAGGAAATGTACAAGACAAACCTGGAATATCGTTTCATAACAGGAAACAAGGAAGTTTTCAAAGACTACTAGGGTTATAACAAAAGGACTGAGGAGCCAACTTCAAAAAGCTCTGACAGGCCAAACGTGGAACAATTTAAACATCAATAAAAATAACATCTATAATGATTTAGAACATATAAAATATGTCTAAATATATGAGTTCATAAAGTTAATAATAAAACTCATTGGTCACTGATGAGGGTGCTGGGAATCAACTCATTATTATTAAGTAAATAAAGAGAAAGAATCAGTTTATTTTGCCTTTTCTATAACCAAACAGTTGACGACAGAACGTTTCTCTTTACAGAATTATTCTAAACTAATAAAAAAAGGAATGATAAAATAATTATCAGTTTTCAACCAGTTTAAAAAAATAATAGAGCTAGGCAATCAATGATCATCAATGGTTGCTATCACAAAAACAAACAAAAACAACAAGACATTATGTGCCCTTGATGGAAGAACACACCCACCACCAATGAAGTATTCTCCCATACCTTTCCCCCAGTCAAACCTGAATCTGATCAAATCTCCTGATCTAAATACCAATGTAGAGAAAAAACAACAGGCAGTATATTTAAAATGACAAGGTGGGGAAATGGAAAAATTCTGTAGGAGAAACAATACATTGCTTTAAAAAAGACATTGATTTTGACCTCAACATATCTGTTTATGGCAATGTACAGACCTTATTTGAATCTGATATAAGAAGTTTTTTTTAAGAAAAGGCATTTATGGGAAAAATTGGGAAATCTGAAAATTAGCTAGATCTCTACTATTGTCAAAGAATTAGCTGTTCAATTTTTTTAGGTGTAATACTGGTTCTGTGGTTATAAAATTTTTAAATGCTTACCTTTAAGTGATATATACTGAAATAGTTGCAAGTGAAATGATAAGATGGCTGAAATTTGTTTCAAAATAATCCAGACCAAGGGGGAATGGGTGGGAGTACAGATGAAACAGACTGGCCATAACTTGATAATTGTTGAAGCTGGTTTGTTAAGTATATGGGAGTTCACTGTAATATTCTACTTTGTAAAATACATATTTGAAATTTTTCTTAATACAAAGGCAAAAAAAAGCTATTAATAATATAATACTCACCTGCCTCGACTACCAGTACTAGAGGTACTAGGGGGTCTCACAGGTGTGTGAGAATTGGATAAACCTGAAAAATAAGTCAAAGTGAACATCAATGCAGATAAGAACATTCAGAATTTTACCCACTAGTTACAGAATTCAAGATTATTATAATGCAATTCAGAAATTCTTGGAAATCATACCTAGTCTTAGTCTTGAAATCAGGGATAGCACATGTAACCTTTGGCAGACATCAACCAGATTCTTTCAGCTAAGCCCAGACGCCATTCTCAGAATCCTCCCCAGAGAAACGCTATTCAATCAATGAAAACCACCAGATCAAGAGAAAGCTATTTGCCATCCCGCTCCAAGTCATCTGGTAAATATCCTACTTGGATTCCTATTAATTATTCTTTTTTCAGAAGTTCTGGAATAATTATATTAAACCTCAATAATTATATGACTCAAAAACTGTATTAATGATGCATCTCATACAAAACCTACATTTAAATTTGAAGTATTCTCACTCTAGAAATAATGAGATGATCCGCTTCAGTAAGAAAGAAATAACATTTAATTTATACCAGAAAAATATATTCCCTAACCACTTCCGCCCTGTCAATCTGTTTGGAGTTGCTTTAATTATTCATTCATGGTAATAGGGTCAATAAATCAATTGGGACTTTGGAAGAGATCTGTATCTCACTGACTTATGATTAGTCACATTTTAATACTTTCCAGTAAATTTAAGTTTTTATTTTGAAATTACAATTTGAAAATTCACTTGCTTTTCTTCAACTCTTGTTTTTTAAACAATTTTTTAATTTTTCATTATTTTACAAAGTGTCTTAAACTTGGGCTGAAACCAAAGAACTCTTCAACTGATTCTCTGTATCGTAAAATACAAGACATGGGAAGTAAATATATCTACAAATCCAACAAAGAACATGAATACAACTGAAGATTGGGGGAGGTGTACATTAGAGTTCTGAACAGTGTACATCACAGATATACATCAATATTACTTCCGTTAGCTGAAGACTCAACCCTATTTGAAGAAAAATCATTAGAACAACCAGGAAAAAAAATATGATGTTACTATGATGGTTAATTTTATGTGGTAATTTGGCTAGAATATAGTACCTAGCTGTTTGGCCAAACACTAGTCTAGATGTTGCTCTGAAGGTATCTTTTTTTAGATGTGATTAACCTTTAAATCAGTAGATTTTGAGTAAAGCAGATCAACCTCCATAACGTGGGAGGGTCTCATCCAATCAGCTGAAGGCCTTAAGAGAAAAGACTGAGGTCCCCAGAGGAAAAAGAAATTTTGCCTCCAGACTCAAGACTATAACATCAATTCTTCCCCGGGTCCCCAGCTTGCATACCTGCCCTACAGATTTCGGACTTGCCAGCCCTAGCAATCACATGAGCCAATTCCTTAAAATCTCCCTCTACACAGACACACATACACTCCTATTAGTTCTGTTTTTCTGGAGAACCCTAACTAACACATATACTGAGAGATACTTTAGGTGATAAAGAAATGAGGCAGTACCTCAGTTGACTTTACCTGATGATCCTGGAGATAGGGCAGAGGGTCCTGGGGAGGGATTCATGGTACTTGTAGGCTGTGGGGGTAGGTGACTGCCTGAGATGTATCTACTTAGTAGATTATCTAAACTACTTGAACCAGCATCTTCCAACTAAAGAGAAAGAAAAGATAAATTTGCTTTGATTAAAGCAGAGAAGTTATTAATTTCATTAGTATAATTGCTTTTATGCTCACTGTTTATTAATAAACAGATTGTCCTGTATCAAACTTGGCTTAATTATCGCTTCCTTAGGCTCCCCTGAGGACCACACAGTATAAAGTTTATGTGATAAAGCTATAATTAATATTACTCAACAAATACCCAGCAGCTCAAGAAAAAAACCCAGTAATCCACTAAATCCTTCATGTTCTACTATGAAAATAGCTGACACACTGACACTTTTGCCTTTTCTCAAAGTTGATGCAGGATCCTATTTTTCAGTATCCTTGTCCCCAGTCCCTCCCTTTATTTCAACATCCATAGTCCTGCCAGAATCATTCACCTCAATAGAAATTTAATCATGTTAGTAAGTAACTTAAAGCTTTGAAAAGTTTTTATACTCAACAGAAAGTCCTTCTCCTGAGATATAAAGTCCCTTACTATGCACAAAAACGAGGCAGTCAATAGGAGAACCAAGCCCTTTTCTCACTTACAGGCATTAAGCTAAAGCCAGAGGATCTGGCACTATGACTTGGGCTGGTTCCCAACTTGAACATCAGTTTCCTATCTTTAAAACATCCCACCTACACTGAAGACTGTGATGAGGAAATGAGAAAATATTGACGTAAGAAATAGTAAACAGATACTATTTAATTATGAAAATTACCTTAACTAAAATTTCACACTATTTCATATAAGAGATCATCAAACTATTATTAAATGATTCCTAATCTTCATGCTTGTCTACTTGTACCCACACTTGACCCTTTTAATCCCTCCTGCTAGAGGCCAGATTACTTTTTATGCAGATCTACTTCTTGTTCAAGAAAACTGAACATATACATTCACTTCTTGCTCTCCTTTCCTCTCAAAATCACACTGATTTTCATGGCTATAAACAGGGAATGATGTCAACAAGGTAGAAATTTTAGAGAAAACTATAGATATAAACCAAGCAGAACTGGAATGATAAGAAAATGACCAGAATAAAGCAGCTCACAACATATCAGAGGCAAGGGAGGACTCCCTCCAAAAGTAAATAGGTTCAACATCAATTTGATAAAAACTCTCAACAAGGTAGGTATAGAGGGAATGTACCTCAACACAATAAAGGCCATATATTACAAGTCCACAGCTAACACCATTCTTAGTGGTAAAAAGCTGAAAGCTTTTCGTCTAAGATCAGGAACAAGACAAGGATGCCCATTCTCATCACTTTTATTTAACATAGTACTGGAAGTTGTTCCCAGAGCAATTAGGCAAGAAAAAGAAATAAAAGGCATCTCGATTGGAAAGGAAGAAGTAAAACTGTCACTATTTGCAAATGACATGATATTACATATAGAAAACCCTAAAGACACCACCAAAAAACTGTTAAAGGAATTCAGTAAACTTCAGTAAAATTAATATACAAAAATCTGTTGCATTTCTATATACTAACAAACTATCAGAAAGAGAAATTAAGAAAATCATCCCGGGCCAGGCCCTGTGGCAGAGTGGTTCAAGTCCCACACGCTCCACTTTGGTGGGCCAGGTTCGCAGGTTCGGGTCCCAGGCACGGACCTACTCCACTCACCAGACACGCTGTGGCTGTGTCCCACATACAAAAAAATAGAGGAAGACTGGCACAGATATTAGCTCAAGGCTAATCTTCCTCAAGCAAAAAAAAGAGGATTGGTGACGGATGTTAGCTCAGGGTGAATCTTCCTCAGCAAAAAAAAAAAAAAAAAAGAAAGAAAGGAAAGAAAAAGAAAATTATCCCATTTACAATTGCATCAAAAAGAATAAAATACCTGGGAATAAATTTAACCAAGGAGGTGAAGGACCTATACACTAGAAACTGTAAGACAGTGATGAAAGAAATCGAAGACACAAATAAATGAAGATATTCCATGCTCACGGATTAGAAGAATTAATATTGTTAAAATGTCCATACTACCCAAAGATTGCTTGACTACAGATTCAATACAATCCCTATCAAAATTCCAATGGCATTTTTCACATTAATAGAACAAACAATCCTAAAATTTATACAGAACCACAAAAGACCCCAAATAGCCAAAGCAACTTGAGAAAAAACAACAAAGCTGGAAGCATCACACGTCCTTATTTCAAACTATATTACAAAGCTATAGTAATCAAAACAGTATGGTATTGGCATAAAAACAGACACATAGATCAAAGAAACAGAATAGAGAGTCCAGAAATAATCACACACATATATGGTCAATTAATTTAAGACAAAGGAGCCAAGAATATGCAATGTGGAAAGGACAGTCTCTTCAATAAATGGTTCTAGGAAAAGTGGACGGCCACATGCAAAAGAATGAAACTGGACCACTCTCTTACACCATACACAAAAATTAACTCAAAACAGTTTTAAAGACTTGAATGTAAGACCTGAAACCATAAAACTCCCAGAAGAAAACAAAGGCAGTAAAGCTCCTTGACAATGGTCTTGGTGATGACTTTTTTGATCTGACTCCAAAAGAAAAAATAAACAAGTGGGACTACATCAAACTAAAAATCTTCTGCACAGCAAAGGAAACCATCAAAAAAATAAAAGGCAATCCACTGAATAGGAGAAAATATTTGCAAATCATATATCTAATAAGGGCTTAATATCCAAAAATATATGAAGAACTCATACAACTCAATAGCAAAAGAATAATCTGATTAAAAAATGGGCAGAAGATCTGAGTAGACATTTTTCCAAAGAAGACACACAGATGGCCAACAGGTACATGAAAAGGTGCTCAACATCACTAATCATCAAGGAAATGCAAATCAAAACCACAATGAGAAATCACCTCACACCTGTTAGAATGGCTATCATTAAAAAGACGAGAAATAATAAAAAAAAGGTAAACAGGCCTTTCTCAATAAAAGTCTTTCTCACTAAAGCCTTTAAAAAACTTCATGTTAGAGACATACAGGGCTGAAGGTGAGAGTAGGCTATGGGCTAGCTGGAGGGACAATTAAGGGATACTAGTAATTGTGCCTGTTCGGTGGTCACAGCTATTGGCCAAGGATTCACTTGTAGGCTGTAACTACAGGAGAATCCCTAACTGCAACTAAAGTCAACTGGGAGATTTGTGAAGAGGGGCAGCTCCTAATGTGGGCCACAGATGGAAGCTGGGCTACATCTTACGTAAACATAGAGGAGGAGGGGATGATTCAAAACAGACATGAAAGTCCCATGTTACCTACCTCTACTCCCACTCCTTTTATACTCTCCCACCTGCAATTTTTATCTCTGGCCAGAGGGACAACCCTAAGGCTAGAAGATTGGACAGATTAGGAAGAGGCAAACCGAAAGTACATAGAAGGGCTTCCCTGACACCATTACATCTCTAACAGGGAAATGCTAGCTGAAGCATTCACCTCCAAGTTTCACTAGACATGAAGAGTCAAAATAAAGTTAGAGGTCTAACTGGAAAAAATATTAATTTATTTATTCATTAAACCATTGTTTCTTGAGCATCCTTGAGTAATTGCATGGAACATGTGTTATACAAATAATTTCTATGAATTAAAAGGAAAAAAAAAAATCCACAGAAGAAATACAAACAACCAATGAACCTAAGAAAAGATAACCAACCATACAAATAACAGAAATGTAAATGAAATCAACATAATTTTTATGTCAGGGTAGTGAATATGGAAAAGACTGATTAATTTAGCCAGTGTTGGGAACACAGTACAGAACTGGGTATTCTCTAACACTTAAATTTACATGTGGATATCAGAAACACAGTTTTCCCAATACTTCCTAATATCAAGTATAATATCCAGATAAATTAACAGTTACTAAGTATGCCATATATGGAAAACTGTTCACAAAGAATTTAATAAAATAAATCATTAGAACACTAGATCTATTAATTATAATCTAATCTGGCCAGAATCTTATATTCATATATCTATTCAAAAAATATTCAGGGTTATCATATATCCCCCCCTCAAGGTCAAAATTACTAATATGCATTATCACTATGCTGGAGACGGATGGTACAGCAAAATAAAAATTAATTCAGGTTGAGAGAATTCTATTTAAATCAACTTCTACTCTACACTAGATGGCTGTAATAAGCAGTATTGAGACATATCAACAAATACCCAAAATTGCCTTTGTATTTATGTCTTGTTGGCATTGCATAGTTAATGCTACCTTGTCTGTTTCCTGTGTAGCCTCCCCCAGGTTTCTTTTTATCATACCATGGAAACTACAGGATAGGAGAAAAATTTAGGTGATTCTTCAAGAGATGATAGGTTTGCTTCCCTTTCCATTTCTGGTTCATATGGTTAACTACTTCTTACTGTGGTTGTACTTTTGCAGAAATCACCTCTAATTGCTTTTAAAAGTATGTGACGATAACAGCTGTTGTGATGTGGAGAAACTGAAATCCTCATGCACTGCTAGTAGAAATGTAAAATGGTACAGCCACTGTGGAAAATAGTTTGGCAGTTCCTCAAACACTTAACCATACTCACAATATGACCCTGAAATTCCACTCCTAGAAATTTACCACAGAAACCTGATAACCTATCTTCACACAAAAACTTGTACACAAACAAATGTTCACAGCAGCATTATTCCTTACAGCCAAAAAGTGGAAACTCAAATGTCTATCAACTGGTGAATGGATGAATAAATGTGGTATACCCATACAATAGAATATTCAGCCATAAAAAGAAATTGAGTACTGATATACGCTACAACATGGGTGGACCTAGAAAACATTATGCTAAGTAAAAGAAGCCAGACACAAAAAGCCACATATTGTATAAGGCCCTATATTGTATAATTCCATTGATACAAAATGTCCAGAATAGGCAAATCCATAGAAACAGAAAGTAAATTAGTGGTTTCCAGGGGTTAGGAGAGAGGAAAATGGAAAGTGACTGCTAATGGGTACAGAATTTCTTTTGGGGTGAGGAAAATGTTCTGGAATTAAATGGTGGTGATGGTTGCACAATATTGTGAATATATATTAAAAACCAATGAATTGTACATTTTTAAAAGTTGGATTTTTATGGTATGTGAATTATATCTCAATTTCTAAAAGTCGATGATACTTCTAATAAATCAGTAAATAAAAATAAGGTTAGACAACATGTCTGCGAGGAAGAGAAGTTCATAGAAGAAGGCATGGATTCTGCTTCTCCTATTCCACCTTAAAAAGTAAAAGATGGGAGGGGACATATTCCAGAGTTTCTTGTCTTGATCTCAAAGTTCTTCTAGGCAAGATGACAGGGAAAGTCTATTATGGGCCCATTCCCCTTTTGATGCCACACTTTTCAAAGATGGGAAGCATCTACACTTCCACCATCTAGTCTATGTGAGAAAAAACTGAACCAAGGTCAGAGTAGCCCTAGCAACTTACATTAAGTTTGATATTAGCAACCTTCCTTCTCCCTTTGAAAGTTTCTTTAAGAACTGAAACCAAGTCTTGTTTATCTTTTTATCCTCAATCCCCAAGGACTTTAGTTGACAGGAAATGCTTAACAAAACCTGAATGACTCCTTTAACACTGTACATACCTCTCTCTGGTTCCCCAAAGCTTCTCAATACTATACCTTCCCAGGTGTACAATTGCAAACTACCTCTATGCTATCTCTACGTATAATGGGGAGAGAACTGGACTTGTAATCAGGAATCTGGGCTTTGAATTCCAACTTTTCCATTTACTGGGTGACTCCGAGAAAGTCACTAACCTCTCTTCACTCTCATTCATCAAATAGGGATACTACATATCATATGAGATGATGTCAAGCATTAAACTGATATACTGCCTGTGAAAGTACTTTGTAAATAAGCTTACAAATTAGAAATTTTATTTTTTATAGATATATTCCAAAATTTTCCATTCTATATACAGTCATGTGTTGCTTAACAATGGGGATAATTCTGAGAAATGCATCGTTAGGTGATTTCATCGTTGTGTGATCAGACTGTACTTACACAAACCTAGATTGTATAGCTTACTACACACCTAGGCTATATGGTACTAATCTCATGGGACCACTGTCACATATACGGTCCATCGTTCACAGGAATGTCATTATGCAGCGCATGACTGTAGTCCAGTACTCTCAGCACCAATACAAGTATCATTCGCTTAGCCAAAAAATACCTCTCCTAATATCAGGGAAGCAATCAGATTGAGAGAATTCACAATGAGTTAGTGATTTTGAAACTATTTTAAGTTACGGAAACATCCCTTAAAGCTAACTCTCATAAATCCACTAAATACATAAAAATATTAAACTGCAGCCACAGAGAGAGTCAAGGTCCTAACGTCTTAGTTTCACTGCTCTTTGCTCCCATGGTGACCCTAGACTCTGAATAACTCATACAACACATGAGGAGATGAAGGAGTATAGCCTTCAAAGCTTATATTTACATTTAAAAATAAAATTCTTTTAATTCAAATGAATTAATGAAATTCCAGAAGGCCCTGAAAGATATTTTTCTTCAGGAAAATGTTACAGGTGAAAGGGAAAAGACGCCTCAGAGACCCATCATGTTCCATTTTCTATTCCTCACTATTACTTCCTCTCTCAGTATACACCCCAACATGCCTGATATCTAGACCTTCCAACCTCTTCCTTTCTCAGTCCAACCTGTTTACACAGAGGTTAACTATCCCTTTTGGACCTAACGGAGGACTGACAAAGATATGACCACACTTTGGTCCTGGTCTCCTCTCTGGATCCAAACTCACACCAGGAGTGCTTCATCTAACACAAGGTTTGCCTGTTGGCAGGTGGTAGAAAGATTAGCAAAGCTGATGCCCTATAACTTTAAAATACTGAAGAGTGTTAGTTTTAGCACAGGTAACTTTTTAAAATTCAAATTAATTTATACTCTACTCTTTGGAAATTTCAAAAAAATGCTGCTCCTGAATTTTAAAAAAACACCCTAATTAACACAAGGTTTTTGAATCTCGCATTCAACTTAAATACAAACCTGTATGGGTGGAATATCTGGCAGCGATGGAAGGTTTTCTGGATTGGTAACTGAGGGGATTAGCTCTATTGCTGTAACAGATGGGCTGGTGGGACCTCGATTTGCATTTGCCATAGTAGCTGTAGTAGGGCTGGTTGGATTGATTGTGGTGTTGTTGTGCATCGACACAACAGGAAAGGGTCCAGCATGCCCTGGGTTTGAGTGCTGTTAGGAAAGAAGATGTTATCATTACTTGACCTGCTAGGATATCCTAATATGAACTATACCTTGACAACAATTTTTAGTTTATGAAGGATACACAAGTGTTGATATCTGCGGCTGAGAAACAAAGAAGCAGGTCCTCTCAAAGTTATACAGGAAAAGAATAATAATTCAAACTTGGCCTTTCATTTTTCTATTCATTTATGTGTAGTCTTTGGGGAAAAAGAGGCTTGCCAATAATTTTCAAGCTGTCAGCCTGGTGACATAATCTTATTTCAGAACAAACATGTATATAAATAGATGATCTGGAAGCTCCCGAGTCTTCAAACATCAGGAAAGCCAATGTTCTGTCTATATTCCTCTTTCACTCTTCTGTCTTTTTTTAAAATAAAAATAATTGTGTAATTGATATCGTAGAAAAGAACAATGAATTTACAAATGGAAACATGACATTAATTCCTGACTCTAATACTGTGTGACTGTAGGCAAATCACATAATCTAGGAAATCAGAAATGTGGATAATACCTCATCTGTGTCATTGTGAGGGTTCTTATGAGGATCATTTAAGATAATATAGATGAAAATCTTTGGGAAATAAATTACTATACACATACAAATAAATCATTTGAAATATTTAAAAATTAAAAATTCTAACATTCAGATTTCTGTAGGGGTCCTTAAGTCTAAGCACAATGTTCTGAGACAGTTGGTTAGTCTGATTCTGTAGCTTCTGCACTCTTCCAAAGGGTACTTACTCCCTGGTAATACTTGAAGGTTTTCCACGAACTAGGGGTACACGGGTATGTGAACACTTTTAAGGAAATTAATGTCTGGATCCTCAACCTTCATATGTACTTTTTCCTAAAGGAAACCACATTTACCTAAGAATGTGCCGTGGTCTGCAGGTACTCCTTTTCTACTACTTCTTTCACAACTGCCCTTCTCCCAAAAAAAGCACATCTCTGACTCATTCCTAATCTTATTTTAGCACATTGCCCCAGGGTAAAAAAAACCTCCTGGAGAGACAGGCAAAGGTACAATTGGAAATAAAGTTCTTGAGAAAGTAACTGGCTCCAAAAACTGGGTAACAAATCTTTAAGTGGGTTCTGATACTTGATGATCACGAAAAATAAAGACCTAAAGAAGCTGTCACCTGATAAAAAGAACTTTAAAATAGTTTTGATAGCTCACTGTGAGTTTCAGCTTATAACCTAGAAAAAGTTCAAAGAATAAGGAAAATTCTTTTAATTTCCAGATACATATTTTTGTGAACAAGTTTCCCAATCATCACATGAAAACAAAACCCAAAAAACAAACTAGTAATAATAAAGATCCATGAATTCTGACTTACTCTAACAAGTAACAAACATACATAAATGAATAGGAAGGGAAAAAAGGCTCCATCTGTCTCACAAAGAAATGTATATCTAAAGGAATTTTACTTTTTATGTTTCCTAATATTCTTAAACCATGTAAATATATTTCTGTGTTTAAACAGTTGTATAGGAATAACTGTAATGATAATTCGGTCCAAAGAAAAAGTTCTAAAGCTTAATAATAGCTTTACTGTCACTGGAAATTTAAGAATTTTTAAATTAAAATAGGGATGCCTATGTCTAATATAAATATATTTAGATAAAATTCTATAGAGGAAGTAGAAGAGAAAATCAAGTCCAAGGAGAAGAGGGAGTATAAAATTTTGACTTTCAAAAACAACTTGCTATGGTATTTGGGATTCCAGTGGATTCATTTACAACAACGATATAAGTGTTTTACTTTATAACGTCAATATTTACAATATACCAGAAAGTATGTCCTTCAGAACTACTTAAACTTAAACTTATAATGGAACTTTTAAATGTTAACCTTCAAATGTGAGAGAGTGCATATATTTCAAAAGTCTTTCCAGGGGTACTTCGGCCAAAAAGTTGAAGGACTACTGCTCCAGGACAGTGTTTGTCCAACGTTGGTATGCAGACTGATCTCAGCGAGTTAGCAGAAGTTTTACGTATTCCCAAGTACTCCCCTCCTGAAAATACTGATTCAGTGGGTATGGCTCAGCATCTATTTCTGACAAGGCCCCTCAGTCATTCTAATGGTCTTGAAAGCATGCTTTGAGAAACATCACACCAACAGTTATAAAATGAACTTTATTATTTTATAACTAGAAATCTATGTAAAAGTAGCCTCATTTTATAATCATACCTCCTATACAAATATAATCTACTATTCAAGCTAAGATTAGAAAAAATGTCTCTAAATACACTTATCTTTAAGAGTAGGCAAGTCTATACCCTAAAAAGAACAATAATGAGTAGAGAGAAGACTAAATAAATAAATAAATAAATAATAAAATTACATATACCATAGCTCTATTGTTTTCAAAGTCCTTTTTATATATTAGGCTCCAAATGTTGCATTAAAAGATCAGAGGAACAATTTCAGGAAACTAAGGTTCTAATCTTGATTTTACCATTATCTCTTGTGACTGTGGGTAAATAACAAGCTCCTTTGTTTTTCACTTCCATAAAATGAATTGGTTGGACTAGATTGGGGGTTCTCAACCCACAGTATATAATGGGTTTACTGGATCAAAAAAGCTCTTAAAATTGAATACAAAATTTCATATGTATGTGTATTTTTCTGGAACAAGAAGATACATAGCATTAATCAAATTCTCAAAGGCATTAATGACCTACCCCCCAACAACTGATTAAGAAAAATGGTGTCTTTTAGTTTTAAAATTGTAGGATTCTTACAAATGTAACTCTAGGCATACTTGTCTTTGGAGGTGTGGCTGCATCATGGAATATTGAGGGCCGCTGTGCCTGGGTATCCCTGGTATTCGGGCAGCATTCTGAGCCAATCTCATCTGATGGGCTTGGAAAGCTCCACAGTTCATGTTGCTTCTTTGCATTGTTTGCACACTGATCAATCTTGGAGGCTACAAAAGGCAGAAATTGCATTTATATAATTTTTTAAATAAATTAATCTTTCAATTATAAAATGTTCTGGTAAAAATAATTCAGTCAGGATAGAGGGGCATAAAGTAAAAAGTGTACATTATTCCCCTCATCTCTAGCCCAAGCCCTTTCTCTCAGTATATGTGTGTGTTTAAAGCATATCAACATTAATTTATCTAACCATGGATTAACAGTTTTGATTTGGATGGGGGAGGGGAAAGCAGGAGAGATACACAGATGGGAATGATTTGAACAAATGCCTAAATAACATATCAGATCGTGGACAGAAACAATCTGGTTCTCTGGTGCAAAACCACAGGTGGAAAGCAAAAAAGATCTGGTATGGAGGGATAAAAACTTGCATACCTCCACAGTACTAGTGAGTTAGTTTTATTTCCCATGGTAAGTATTTACTTACTGTCCGTCCTCACACCTCCCCCAAATCCCTGCCATACCCAGAGCAAACATTTAAACTCTGACTTTTGAGCTCTGTCCCTGCTAGTAAATGAAATGTGTAACTCATCTATATAGGACAGAGTGTAGTCTTGAGGTCTTCATAATCACTTCAAAAAGTGGTGTAACACTCACCTGTTGTTGTAACATCTGAGGGGCTGCTTGTCTAGTGTGCTGCTGTGTTGTTGTCGTTGTTGTTGGTACAGGTGCAGGTGGTTGCTGCATCCTCATTTGTTGCAACTGCTGATGTTTCTGTGCATATACTTGTTGTTGCATGTGCTGGAGTCGAAGCTGTGCTAAGTTAATCTGTCCAGGGGTTTTACTAATGTGGTTTGTCCCTGGAGGAACTTGCCCAACTACAACATTAGGAGTATAACCAGGAGCTGGTTTACTCTCTATTACTAGATTACCTGAAGGATTTAAAAAATGAGAATAATTTGCATATAACCGACTAAATCATCTACTTTGTGGATTAATCACTATCTTTCCTCTTTTCTCTGACAACTATCATCAATCAGAGCTTCCAGTAGGGATGTGAGCTAGGTTTAAAGATGATGAAGATCAGAAACCTAACATAGACCAAAGCCAAATGATTGACCTTTGATTATTCAGAACAATATATTTTCTGCCCTTATTCTTTATTAACACAGGTATACAGAAAATTAAACAGCAGAAAGAAATATTTAAAAAGGCCAATCTAGTCAGTCTAAATCAATTCTCCCCTGACAAGATTCAAAGATACTCAAATTGCCAACACTAACTCTATCTTCCTTTGAATTGCCAAAATGTGCAGGGCAGACTATTACATTGCTCCAAAACTGTCTTCTGTGGAAATGCTGAATGTTTTAAACCACTATGTCCTTAGAAATGACAATTTTCTTTGCTTCTCACAGAGCCCCTCTGCTTTCTAGGAACAGAAGGCAAATTTTAGGAAGGTGTGATCTAAGGTAGAGTTGGCAAACTTTTCCTGTAATAGGCCAAATATTTTAGGCTTTGCAGGCCACATAAAATCTGTCATATATTCTTTGGTTTTTGTTTGTTTTTACAACCCTTTAAAATGTAAAAACCAAACTTAGCTACCATGCCACAGAAAAAGTTTGCCAATGTCTAAGACCGCAGCCAAATTTGAATATACACAAAGATTACTTTTACAGAAGGCCATCCACCTCTGGTTTTACAACTTCCAACGGTGAAGATGCGACTATTTTCAAAGTGAGTTTACTCAATCTGTAGACAGCCCTAATTGTTGGGAAGTTTTCAGGGTTTCGTGTTGTTTAAAATTGAGCTGTTTGTCTGTCTCTCTGTAACTTCAACCTACAGTCCTTAGGTCCACACTGTGGAGTAACAAAAGCAAAGTCCATTTCTCTTCCACATTAAAAGAGCTACTCTTATCTTTCAAACATTCCTCAGGACATGACTTTCAGATATAGCAGCATCCTGGAGGTCCTCCTCTAGTGGACAATTTGGTACAATTAATATACAAACTACTAAGCATCTAAGAAATTCTTCCAGAGAATGAAGACCCATTTGCTAAGATTCTGATATAAAACAATATCAATTTTAAAAAATGTAGGGAAAAGTTAGAAATGATACACATATTTAAAAACTTTATAGAGGAGACGCTCGACATTCTTAAAGACGTAATGAACATAGCTCCAGTAAGTTTCCAATGAAGAACATATTTTCCAAGAAGTTTATGTTAGAGCAAAATTAAAAAACTTTATCTAAAATTTGCTTAGATGCTTTCTCTCTTCCTAATTCAGTGTTCCAAGTTATATTCATAAAACTAATTATTTCTCACCTATATTGACTACATTCTTTGCCCAGAAGGTGGGATCACAATGGAAACGAATTGCTCCATTAGCAGCAGGGGCAGGATCACACCGTGCTTTCAAAATATGGCGCAATTGAAAAGTAATCTTAAAGGGAAAAAATTCACATTAGTCTTAAAATTAAATATTACTTGAGAAAACATACAAGATAAAGACATAAAAGCTCATGTAGCCCCACAGTGTCAGTCTCAAATGAGACAGTGTCAGTGTTTAAAAGACTATCTATATTAGCAATCAAACGCACATGCATGAATTGCTGCCATTTCTGGTGATTAACTGCATTATGATAGTAAATATCTTCAAAATAGTAAATACTGTAGGATTCCACTTATATCAAAGTCTAGAAAATGACAGAAATCAGACTAATGGTTGCCTAGGGCCAAGGGTCAAGAGGAACAATGAACCTTCTGTGAGTGATGGAAATTTTCTATATCTTGATGTGGTGGTGGTTACATTTCACAAAATTCAAAATCTACACTTTAAACAGGTGCAGTTCACTGACTATAAATAACATCTTAGTAAAGTCAATTTCAAGAAAAATAAAGATACTGTGTGTCTCACCAGTCGTTTGCTGTACAGTAGTGCTGTGCTGCTGCCACTCGCAATCGCCCAATTTGTAAAGTTCATAACGTGCTTCACCTGCCGCGAAAGGCCTGTGATGTCGTTCTGCTGCTGCAGTAACTTCATCTGTCTTTCTTTTGTGACATTCTGAAACAGAACAAGAGGTTCATGAAGAATTCTATATGAAAAAAATCAACTTATAATTTCTATCACGAATGAACACAATACCTATATTTCTTTTTAAAAACAGGATAAGTTGACATGCTCCTCATTATTTAATGAGCCTAAGATCAAAGGAAAAGCCACTAACAAAAGTGGAACTAAAAAATAGTTCTCTAGGCTAAAAAAGACATTCCACATATAGAAATTAATGTTAGTTGATGTCTCTCTTTTCCTTCAGAAGATGAAATGTCTTTGTTAAAAATATTGTCTTTCTATTAGACTAATGCAATATACAGAGTCTATAGCATAACGAGCTGACCTTTAGAAATAATTTTATATAATCTTAAACTCTTAACTCACTACACTTCTCAGGCCTAAGAAAATTTTGTGTTACCAGTGCCACCTACTGGTGTGGCAGGAGGCTGAAGTTAACCTCTCTTCTTTTAAATACTTAAGACAAAAGGAAAAAGATGAATTCCAGAGTTCTAAGAGTAGAGTTAGGGAAACTTCAGATGACAGAAGTTCATAAAGAACGAGGAAGTGAGTGAGGGTTGAAGGAAAGACCAACTTGGGGGAAATGTTGCAGAGGAGAAATAAACTGCTTTCTAGGAACTAAAACTCCCAGAAAGGATAGTCGTGTGTACTTTGACATTCAGCATGCCAACCTACTTCATTCTTAATCACTTTCTTACAAAAATGACTCAACTTGGTTTACTGGACAATTTTTATCCTGAGGAAACAAGTTGCTCATTTTATAATGATCAATAGATAAAAAGTATTCAACTGACAGAAGTTTGATTTACAACTGTCCTGGAAATCATCCCTTTTATAAAGCTTAGGAAAACCTCTATTTTACAAAGTTTAGGAACATATTACACTAGAAAACACCTATTTAAATTATCAGCATGTTAGGAGCACGTGGCAGATTTATCACTAGTTATTTATGTATACTTTAGCATTAAGGGGCATCTTTTAATTCACAAGTTCTTGAAATGGTTTAAGAGCATTATTTAAGACCTATAGTTAAAATGTATTTACAATAAGTTAAAAGCTATCAAAAATAGCTGCTGCTAAGTGCTCTCCATTCACACTGCCCTTTTGAAAACAAACATCTATTCGAGTTAAATGCAACTGGCTGGCTATACAACAGGAAAAAGACCTCCAATTTGAACAATATGTGTGAGAGTACTTTTAATCTCACAATTGTGTCTCAACGGAAAGATATATTTTAAAAGACAGAAATTCAGAAATATCACTCTAGTGACATAAGTTCTTTCATTTGTATGTAACTATGCATCTAATATTTCTACAATGTTCTAAGAAGGAACAGAACAGAAAAAGTCTACTACGGTAAATTTGAGGTTAATAATAATGGAAGTTAAATAATCAAATACATAGTTTAAACTGTTACTATTCAATGGTGCAGAAAACATAATCCCATATCATCTTAGCCTACTTAAGAGCACAAAATTTTGAGAACCAATCAACCGTGGTCACTAGAGATGAATCTGATTAAAACTTAATTTGGATTTCACAAACTGACTGGATTCACATCTACAAATTTACATCTACATGTTAATCTCAAAATATGCAACACAAAGACCTAATACAATAAAATTATCAGTAAGTTTAAAAGTTTATAAATTTCAAAATGAGTAGTGTTTTTAGCAAAACTATGGAATATTTTAAAAATAAAGTGAAACACAGAACTGACTCAAGCAGAATCCCAATATACATTCGTATGTAAAAGGTAAATTGAGGCCCTATCTTAGGGGTGACGGGAAAATGTGGCAGGGCAGCTTTGTCTTCAGTTACACCACATTTTAGTAATAATTCTTTCTTTCCTAAAAGGACAACATTATCTCCTAATTTATACAGCTAAAATCAGTGTTATTAAATTGGGCTACAAAGTAACTAACTCAAAAAAAGGTCTATTTTCTAAAAGAAAATGAAAAAAAATTTTTTTAATTTACTTACTTACATACCCCCCACCACCAAACTAAAAGAGCTTATCAATAAACATTAAAACAGCTAAAGAGCAAGAGAAGCAGTTTTGGTTTTATTTTGGCTTTGAACCATACCTCTAGCTGCTGTAAGAGAGATTTTCCTTTCTTATTAATTTCATTGATAAGGGTGAAAATGGCCACTTTAATTTCCTGTTCTACTCGTTTGTTAGTCTCATTTACTTCTTTTATCCTGAATAAGAGAAATGCATCATTAGGTTATCAACTCATCCTACGTCTCTGAATCATCAACTGTTACAGAAATTCATCCAACTGGGCACTTAACCAAGTAATTAAAATTAAACTTGTGACAAAATGCACAATTTATGTTTCAGCAGACCTGACCACTCAATTTGGTCCAAACAAGTTATGTATATAGACAAAGAATGGATTAAATATTTGGTAATTTTAAATTAAGTTCATAAAGGTCAAGTTATTACTCTACATGGCAATCTCCTTTAGCTTCTATAACATGAATGTGATATACAAATATCTGACATCAATGATTGCTGGTTATTGTCAAATCAGGCACATTGGTTCTACTTAATCTTAACGCTTTGCAAGAACAATGTGCAAAACAACCATGTTGCAACCAATAATTATTATCTTTTCAAACAGTAGGAATTAAACTTAGAAATGTTTATTTTCACTTATAATTTAACCACTTCAAATGTGGGTTCTGATATACCACTTCCACAGGTTCTTCTCATAATAATTTCCTATTTTATACAGTTAAGGGCATAAAACATTTTCAATCCATTTTTAAAAAGTTGTTAGGTGTTTCAGAAATAGGTATAAACTCCCATGTGGCTATGAAAGTTTTGATTGCAAATATGATATAGGTGATACCTTGCTATTTACAAAATAGGAAAGGGAGAATCCAAACAATATAAATATATAAAATGCTAACAAACAACCATAAGAAGGTAGCCCTCAACTTTTATACATTCTACTTCTGTACAAACTATAACTCACATATTTCAACCCCTAGATTGCCTTTCATTTGCCAAATTCAAATTTGAGTGACTTTAATACTACTCTGAGTCATAATAATGTAGTTTTCCCTCCTTTGTCTGTACATCAGTGCTTGTTTGGGCACTTATTTGAAAATTTTATTCAATTCTATCCTTATCTTATTAAAGTGAGTGGAAGACACTTTTTAAAAGTGCGAGTGCTGGGCCAGCCCCGTGGCTTAGCGGTTAAGTGCACACACTCCGCTACTGGCGGCCCAGGTTCGGATCCCGGGCGCGCACCGACGCACCACTTCTCCGGCCATGCTGAGGCCGCGTCCCACATACAGCAACTAGAAGGATGTGCAACTATGACATACAACTATCTACTGGGGCTTTGGGGAAAAAAAAAAAAAGGAGGAGGATTGGCAATAGATGTTAGCTCAGAGCTGGTCTTCTTCAGCAAAAAAAGAGGAGGATTAACACGGATGTTAGCTCAGGGCTGATCTTCCTCACAAAAAAAAAAAAAAAAGGAGAGTGCTGATTACTACTAGTGATAAGAAAGATAAGACTCGAACTTAAAATGATTCAAAGACTGAAATCACTTAGCATGCTGAAAGCAGAGAAAAATTAGCCACAATCAGACTCTCACTGGATTTAAGCATGTCTACTATATGTTCAAATGTGAAGGGGAAAAAAATGAATGTACATTAAAAAATAAGAGATAGATCAGGGGCCGGCCCGGTGCCATAGTGGTTAAGTTCACGCACTCCGCTTGGGTGGCCCACGGTTTGCAGATTCCAATCCCAGGCACGGACCGACACACGGCTCATCAAGCCATGCTGTGGTAGTGTCCCACATACAAAACAGAGGAGCATGGGCACAGATGTTAACTCAGAGTTAATCTTCCTCAGCAAAAATAGGAAGACTGGCAACAGATGTTAGCTCAGGGCCAATCTTCCTCACCAAAAAAAAAAAAAAGAGAGAGAGAGAGAGAGACATAGATCATCAAAGAATGTGTCTAAAAGGGGAAGTATCATTTGAGATTTTAATACTTTTTTTAAAGCCTTCTTGAGATGAAATCATTTATTACCCCAACCCTTTCCAATCTTATAACACAGAAACCTCTTGTTCCACTTCTTTACACAGATTCAGGAACATATATACAAAGTATGTACAAAAATACAAAACATATGTACAAAAATATGGGACTGACATATGAACCAACTCACTATCCTTTCTCTGAAAGGGAGATCCATCTGTAATTTATGAAAAGACAGTTATCCTCTCCAACATCACCCACAACATATCAGCAGTATAATCTGAAACATCCTGACATTTCCATAAGAACTAACTATCCATGAATTTGTGTGTGTATATATATTTACATATTATCTACAACCTCTGAAGAGCCTTTATTTTCCTTTGGTATCACTTCTTAAATTGATAGTTCTACCACCTTACTGTCTAATGTATAATGCACTGTTTTCATTTATTCATCTATTTAATATGTTTTGAGTATCTACTATGTGCCATTTAATCATCATAAATTAATGAATTTTAATTTTTTAGAAGAACCAGAAGTCCTAATATTTGTGCATCTGAAGAATAAATGCATATTAACCCTATTCATACCTCCAAGAATATACAGGTTTTAATTATGCCAGCTCCAAGTGTTTGTATTTCTACATTAAGAGTACCAATCTTGTCAATCTACTCATTTATGGAACTTACTCCCACTTGCCTTACCAATAAATTTAGTTTACTTAGAAATGAACCAAAATAGAATTTTTAAATACTGATGGTGTTATTGATAAAATACTAACAGCTAAAACTTGAGGGTTTACTATGTGTCAGAAACTGTGCTATATATTCATCTTATAATACTACTACTAAGATAAGTACTGTTTTCAATCCTTGTTTCACAGAGAGGAAAATAAATTTGTCCACCACTCTTCATACTCTCTCCTCTACACTGTCCTCTAGATGGTCTTAGGTTTAAATTTTATAATTCAACTCCCCACATAGTAACTGCTTCTTCCACATTTAACTAAGGCTTACAAAGACTAGAGTTTTATTAATTATAAAATAGTCAAAGATGAATCCTAAAAGAGTATTCAAAATTCTGGTCAATTAAATTTTGCTTAACTAACAAATATTATAATCCAAAGTCAAATTATACAATTTATCCCTCTAAAAAAATATGCTTAATATAATATAAAAGAAAAACAAATTTAAACTGGACACACTGTGTTTAATAATCCTTAAAGTGAAATTATGGTTTTAAGGCAACACACTTACCTATTCTGCACCTGAGTAGCTGCAAAATGAACATAATTCTTCTTCTCAAGAAGCTTAGCCAGTAGATTCTCAATTGCACCTTTCTGGTTTTGAAACGCTTCTTCCAAAAACTGATACCTTAAAACCAAAACAAAAACTACATTTAAAACAGAAAATTTACTATTCAGATTTTGGAAATGAAGAACTGCTGCATGAGTCAATCTTGAAACCTTACTTAAATGATCAACATTCTATGCTGGCCACACATACCTCACCTCAATAGCAATTTTTAACTACCAATCCCTTCCCTTCTGACCAGACCCTGAGAAGCCATTGTAAGACAAAAAAAAAAAACAACAATCACTCAAAAAATGTTCCAGTGCTTGTACATTCAAGTTTTGATTCAGGATTACATTTTTTAAAAATCTAAATATCGGAGTAAGTTATATACATTTTATATCATAAAATACAACCATATTATAGAAAATACTTTCAAAAGTAGGAAAACCACTCATAGTTCCAACATAATAAAATCACAGCTACCACTGTATTATACACTTCCTTAGTCTTTTTATTACACATTTTAAAATACAAGTGTAATCATAACGTATGTGCAATTTTGCATCTGACTTTTATTCTTTATCCTGTCTTTATAACAACCATTTGAAATAACTTTCCAGTTCTAGATGCTGTCCGTATATTGTCAAACTTTTCAAAAGGGTTACATCAATTACAATCACACACTACAAAAGGACACTTAGGTCAACAACAGACCACATATACGACAGTGGTCCCGAGATTAGTACCATATAGCCCAGGTGTGTAGTAAGCTATACTATCTAGGTTTGTGTAAGTACACTCTATGACATTTGCAAAATGACGAAATCGCCAAGGATGCATTTCTCAGACTACATCCCTGTCGTTACGTGACACATGACTGTAAAAATATCACCAACACCAGTTTTACTGTAACTTTGTCAAAATGAGTGGTCTATGTTATGATTTTCTAATATTACAAGAGTGAAAATTTAGACTTGATAGTAAAGCCTACAGTTCTTTGGTTACTAGGAAAGTACAAGTTTTCTTTGCTAGTTTTATTTCCTTTCTGTAAATCGTTCCTTAAGTCAATAAATATTTTTTAGCTGCTTTATGCTAGGGATACATGGGTAAAAAATTCATTATTGTTCAAATTCTAGTAACAAACAGACACAAATATGAAATGATACTACACTATGATAAGAGCTATAATGGAAAAATACATAGTCTGCAACAAGAACATAGTGCCTAAGTCGGCCTCAATACCAAGGAAAACTTCACAGAGAAGTCAAAATAGTATTATTCTAGGCTAAGTGCAGAGGCATACTGGGGAACTACCAATACTTCAATACAGCCAAAGAAAAACATGCAAAGGTCGAAATATGAGACAATAACTAATAAAATCCAGAACCAGACTGTGAAGGGTCAGGTACATCATGCTAATTTTTGGATTTATTTTCTCAGTAATGGGATATCTTTGAACAAGTCTAACCAAGATGTGATAATCAGATTTACATTCTAGGAAAATCATCAGACAGAAATATAAAAAAGATCTGAAGAAGAGAGAAGGGGAAGGCCAGCTACAACTCTTAAGACAGTAGCTCAGATGAAATATCAGGGTATAGTACTCATTGGTATAACTGAACAAACAAGGCGGAACAATGGACTTTGCCAGAGAAATTAACACCATTGGTGATTTGGGAGTTTATGGGGCTCCAGTTAAAGCAAGGTCAATGGTATGACCTAAAAACTGAAGGCCTAGCTAAGGCATAGTCAAAAAAAAGGTCACTGGAGATGAGGTACTGACAAAGTTATAATTGTCTATGTGGACACTGAAATCACTCAAGTAAAGGCAGGAATTGAGATGAAGAAAACTATGAGCATCTAGATGTTTGAGTCTTCAGGGAAGGTCTCAGTTAAGGTAAATACAGGAGGAAAGGCTATGAAGTTGTTAACACAAAGAAAGTTTTGTTAAGATAGAGGAAAGTCTGCTTAGTGATGGGGTTCAAGAGATAAAGGAAAAATGGAGGGCAGTAGAAGGCAAAGTGTAGAGCAATATGGGAATCAGTGTATAGATTAGAGAGAACGGCTGGCAAGTGAGTTTTTTTTTACTTTGTGCATCAATTAAAAATTTTTTTATTGTAGTAAAACATACATAACAAAATTTACCATTTTAATGACTTTCTAGGAGAATACTTTTCAAAGTAAAAAAAATAAACCTGTTGGGCCGGCCCGGGGGCACAAGCAGTCAGGTGCGTGCGCTCCGCTTCACGGGCCCGGGGTTCGCAGGTTTGGATCCCGGGTGCACACTGACGCACCGCTTGTCAAGCCATGCTGTGGCGGCGTAGAGTAAGATGGGCACGGATGTTAGCTCAGGGCCAATCTTCCTCAGCAAAACAAAAAGAGGAGGATTGGCATCGGATGTTAGCTCAGAGCTCATCTTCCTCACCAAAAAAAAATAAAATAAAATAAACCTGTCTATAATGTAAAGTCTAGCACATTATAACTTACATAAGATATTAAACAGTACAAAAGCATGTGGGTATTTTAATTTAAAAGGCTTTTAGAAGGTTCTACTGCTAGAGAGGTGACCCAAAGACTGTTCTTTCACTGAAGAACCACATTTATTACATATACCATAATTTCTTTATGTCCAAAATAAAATTTTACTTTGTTAAATCTGTACGAGTAGGAATATGAGATTACCACGCTAACCCTTTTGACTTAATGAGCTTTACATTGTGAGGAAGATCTTCTGACACAGAGTTCATTATGTTAGCAAATAGGAAGGCATTTGATAAAAAGGTCAACTAGTAACATAATTTATAAAATTTTAATTCATAAAATTTAACCTTGTACAAACTTATTTCTCTTCTCGCTTCAAAATATATGTTTTAGAATCCTGTTTCTATAAATATCTTATTGCATTCACGTGAATGAGTAGCAAGCAAACACACTACGATACACCTAGGTCAAAGTATGTGTCCTTTCCTCCCCTTTTATAGGAGTTGACATCTGAGCTGGATGTCAAAGGATGAATGAAAGCTTTCTAGGCAGACAAACTTGGGAGGAAGGTAAGCTCATTCACTGGGGGAAAAAAATCTGACTGTACAAAAGTATATAGTTCTGAAGCCATCTGACATTTTCAGGGTTAAGGAAAAGAAGGCAAAACTAGAAGAGTAGGGAGGTACCAGACACTAAAAGCCCTGTACATTTTGCTGAAGTTGAATTCAGACAATAAATAATAGTGAGCCATCAAGGGACTGATTGAAAAGTGACAATCATCTGTCTCTGTTCACTTGAACAAATTTCAATTCTGTCATTAGAAGAAAAATACTAACTGGAGCTTGAAAAACCAAGGAGCAATATGGAAGCAGTTCTGGTTTTAAGCTACTTCTGATTCTCTTAGCTAAAAGAATAAACTAACATTCTATTTTCTTTTTTAATTAATCTAAATTATAGCTGAAATACTTCAGAAATGGGGAGAAAGAATAACCAATAAATGGATTAAGCATAATTGTGATTAATATGTAAATATATGAAAGCAATTTCTTAGATCTTAATCTTGCATATGAAGTAGTGACTCTTAACGTGGGCTTCCTTAGTAACTATAAGCTATTTTCAGTACTCCAAAATGTCTAGGTAAAAATCATATTTGCCCATGATTTAGTTAGGACATGCTAAGCAAGACTGTCTGTGCTTTGGGCTAGAATTGTAGAAACTCAGTATACTAAATATACCATTGGTTATCAGGTTTTGAACAGAATTAATCATCATGCTTATATACTTTATTATTGAGAAATAAATTATTTAATGCAGTTTGCTAAGAAGTTTTTGAAAATATGGTTCTTACAAGCAAAGAGTAGGAGATGAATAATAAAAGGATTGTTTTTATAAGGTTGAGAATCACTTACCTAATAACTTCAAACTGTAACTTATAAATGCACATTAGAATCATATTAGGTCCTGAGCTATACAGGGATACTACTCTACTTGCCAAGTAAATATAGTATTATTCTTAGTAATTGTCAATGTGTATAACAATCAATAAGATTTCACTCTGGCACTTCCAGGGAAATATATCATCTTAGTTTGTATTCAAACTAAATATCTAGTGAAACATTTTTTGAAAGCTGATACTAATTATGACTCTCTTTTTTTAATTCAGCTATTCCATTTTTAAAAATTACATAAAATTTCAAACATATATTAAAATAGAGGTTCAATTCCACTGAGCCTATCATCCACTTTCAAAGAAGTATCCATTTATAGTCAATTTTGTCACCACACCATCCACTCTATCCTTAAGCTTACTCTGAAAAAAATACCAAACTTTTTTTTTTTTTTTGTGAGGAGGACTAGCCCTGAGCTAACATCGGATGCCAATCCTCCCCTTTTTTTCTTGAGGAAGATCGGCCCTGGGCTGACATCCGCACGCCCATCTTCCTCTACTTTATATGGGATGTTGCCACAGCATGACTTAACAAGCAGTGCGTCAGTGTGTGCCCAGGATCCGAACATGTGAACCCCGGGCCTCTGAAGTGGAGCGCATGCACTTAACTGCTGCGCCACCAGGCCAGCCCCCCTTTTTTTCGTGTGAGGAAGATCAGCCATGAGCTAACGTCTGATGCCAATCTTCCTCTTTTTTCTTTTTTTTACCCTGAGGAAGGTTGGCCCTGAGCTAACAACCATGCCCATCTTCCTCCACTTTATATGGGACACTGCCACAGCATGGCTTTCACAAGCAGTGCATCTCTGCGCGCCCAGGATCCGAACCTGCCAACCCTGGGCCACCAAAGCAGAGCGTGCGCACTTAACTGCTTGTGCCACCAGGCCAGCTGCCGCCAAACATGTTTTATCTAAGCATTTATCAATCTATAGATAGCAACAGCTAGCCTCCTTTGAGAACTTACTATGTTTTCAGGCACTGTGCTAAGCATCTAACATAGATTCTCTCATTAAATCTTTAGAAAAATTTAATGACATAGGTACTATTACTATCTTCATAGTAACAGCTGGATGATTTGGACAACTCTCTGTGTCTCAGTTCTTCTTCAGAAAAACGTGTAATAATAATCATATTTATCTTATAGGACTGTTCCAAGAATTAAATTGGTCAAAACACACAAAGCACTTAATAAGCACAGTACTTTACTTACTAAAGCACAATAGGTGTTTAAAACTAGTTACCACTGCTATTTTTAGCACTAATTTTAAATGATTTGCATTGTTACAATACAAAACGTCAATCTTTCAACAACAAAAAGTCTACTATGCACATAAAGACCTCATAAGAGTGTTTCTGAGAAAAATTTAAAATGAGGCTATGTTCCTTATTTAACACTCTATATGAAGAGGAGATGATAACAGCCATAAAAGTTTAGGAAGAGCTGCAGAGAGTAGGAACTCTGAGCAACCATAATGAGAACCTAAAAGGAGGAAATTTAGAGAAAGCTTGGGGAAGACATTAGGATGCACATAAACAGGACAGAGAACAAACAGGACAGAGAACAAACACTAACTTTAATTAAATCTCAAAGGGCACACAGTGACATAAGCTGATATTTCAGTTACATAAGACTTCATCAGTAGAACAGGCTGTTACTTTCTACTGCTATTTTCAAATTCACTAATCTTTTCTTCTTTAATGTCTAATCTGCTCTTAATTCCATCCAAAATCAAACAGAAAAAACTGGGCGAGGGGGAGACATACACACAACAGAGGAACAATGAGTTTGGGGACAACTGTAATAACACTTATATCTGTATAACTGGCATCCCCAAATGGGAAGGGAGAGGGAAGAAGAAAAAAAATTGGAAGAAATTATACTAACGGATTAAAATTTTCCAAATTTGATGGAAACTATGAACCTACAGATCTAAGAAGCTCAACATTCTTCAAGCCCAAGAAACATTAAAAAAATTACACTAAGGTATATTATTTCCACACTGCTTAAAGTTAATAACAAAAAAAAAAAATCTTAAAAGCAGTTAGAGGAGAAAAAAGATATGTATAGATGTATAGAAGAATAAAGATAGAACCGTAGACTTCTCAATGGCAACAACGAAGCCACAAGAGAGTGGAGCAATATCTTTAAAGTACTGAAAGAAAACTGTCAGTCTAGAATTAGTTATCTAGCAAAAATATCTTTCAAATATTCAGGTGAAATTTTGGAGGATGATAAATATATTCACTATTTTGATTGTGATGATGGTTTCACAAATACAGTCACATGTCGCTTAACAACAGGGAAACATTCTGAGAAATGTGTCATAAGGCGATTTCATCATTGTGCAAAAACATCAGAGTGTACTCACACAAACCTAGATGGTATAGCCTACTACACACCTAAGCTATATGGTACTAATCTTATGGCACCACTGTTGTATATGTGGTCTGTTGTTGAGCGAAACATTGTTATGAAGCACATGATGTGTGTATACCTATGCCACCAAAAGGCGGAGATCTAAAAGAGCAGTGACCTCAACGTAAGGATGTAATAAGAGTAACCTGCTCCTCTACTACCTCTAAAGAACTAAAGGAAAGTTACAATAATGCTGTGAATCAAAGGAGGGAAGAATCCTTAGAAGGTGCAGTCACAAAGTAGCCCACATGTGGATTTTTAGACAAAGGGTACATCATTTATTGGTCCAAAACAACTTCACTCTGGAAAGTTAATGGTCCCAACCTGGTAGTGCTTCCATGCACTTGCAAAAGGAAATTCGATCTTTTATTGACGAAAGCATCATAATTCTCGACAAAGAATTTGCATAAATAATTTTTCAAGGAAAATGAGTAGCTTATAGTTCAAAATAGCAACATATACAAGGAAACATGGCACCCTGAGCAAAAATCAACAGAAAAACAAAGAGGAAGAAAAGACTAACAGAAACAAAATATCTATGTTTACTATATTTAAAGAATGAAATACAAGCCAGCAAATATTCAGGCAACTATTTAGAAAGGTGGGTGAAGAATACAAAGGACCTCTAAACTTTTTTTGGCAACAATGTGAGTCTATAATTTCATATCTCCATCTAAAAGGATTTTTAAATTGGGATGAGGGTGGCTGGCAGATTTTAAAATTTTAAATGCAATGGATGGTTATTAATGAAAGCTTAACATGGCTAAAGAGAATATTCATGAACTGAGATTGTTCAGAAGAAAACACCTCTCTATTTTGCATTTTGAACTAAAAAAATGGTAAATACATAAGTCAAAAGACATGGAGAATGGTATGAGGGGGTCTAACATACATCTAATTGGAGTTCCAGGAGAGGAGACAAGAACGCAACACATGCAATATTTGGACAGATCACTGATTCAAAGACACAACCCAAAGACTGAGAAAAACAAACCAAAAGAGGTAATCTTATAAAGCAGTCAGAAAACAAAGACAGGTTACCTTCAAAAGAATAATAGATAGAAAGTTTGCTGACCTCTTAAGAGCAAAAAGGCAATGTGCTAATACAACCAATGTGCTAACAACAAAAAATAATTGACAACCTATACATAAAATGCTATACATAGCAAAAATATCTTTCAAAAATGAGAGAAAAATGAAGGTATTTTTAGACAAACTAAAACCAAATTCACTAGCAGTAGACTCTTACTAAAGAAGATTCTAAAAATAAGAAACTTCAGTCAAGGAAACTGAATCAAAATGGAAGGTCTGAAAAGCAAGAAGGAAAAAAGAACAGAGAAAATGGGGTAAAAAAGTGGGATAAATCTAAAACACTATATAAAATTAATAACAGTAATATTTGGCAGCAGTAAGAAAACAATTAAAATACATGATAATTACAAGGAGAGCAAAGTAGAGAGAGGAATCAAGTTTTTAAGTGGCCTAATATTACTAGGCAGTAGGTGATGATATTAAGTTTAGACTTTGATAGATGTATATATTGTAGTTTCTAGAGTAACAACTAAGAGAAAAGAAAACAGTATGGACAATAGTAAAATAGGAGAAATGGAATTATGAAAAAGACTTAGTCAATCCAAAAGAAGGAAAAAAAAGGAAGGGAAAATAAACTAAAAGGGAAAGAAAATAAATCATGAAATGAAATGGTAGATTTAAATGAAAATGTTTGAGTACTTACATTAAATTTAAGTCAACTAAAGCCTCAGTTAAAGTAGAAAGTAAAAATGGAAGGAAAAAGATATACCATGCAATTACTAATCAAAAGAAAACGGGCAAACAAAACAGACCTCAAGGCTAACATGACAAGAGACAGAGATCAACTCGAATGGCTTAATTCACCAGTAAGATAATTATAGGTATGTATGTTCCTAATAACATAGTTTAAATACATAGAGAGCAAACAGTGATAAAACAAGAATTTAAGAAATTCAGAATCATAACTGGAGATTGTGACACATCTCTCTTAGTAGAAGAACAAGCAGACAGAAAAACTGAGGCTATGTATAGGAATGTAATTAACATACCTGAGGACTATTAGACTAGAGTGTAGAACACTATACCCTAAAGTACAATACATGTTCTTTTCAAGTGCACACAGAATCTTTAAACTAATTTTATAGTAGGCGAGAGATCAGCAAACTTGCTGTGTAAAAGACCAGACATCACATATTTTTAAGTTTGCAGACCCTAAGGTCACTGTCACACCTGCTCAACTGTTCCTCTGCCTTTGTAGATGAGAGAGAAGCCACAGTAGCATGGTTGGATTTGGTCCTTAAGTCATAGTATGCCAATGGGTGTACTAGGCTATAAAGCAAGTAAATTTCAAAGGACTGAAATCATACAAGCCACATTCTCTAACCACAATGAAATTAAGTTAAAACCACATTTTAAAAAAGATGAATTTTCCACGTGTTTGGAAGTTAAAAAAAAAAAAAAAACTACTCTATAACCTATCCATTGTTCAAAGAAATTATAACATAAACCTGAAAATATTTTGAATTGAACTATTAAAACACCATATATCAAAATTTGAGCTAGGGCTAAGGCAGCATTTAATAGAGAATTTCCATTTATTAGAAAAAAAGGATGAAATTTAATAAGCCAAACATCCACCTCAAGAAGAAAGAAAAAAGAAAACTAACATAAACCCAACGAAAGTAGAAGGAAGGAATTAAGATGAATGCAGAAAATAATGGAGGAAAAAATATAACTTCTTGAAGATTAACAAGCCAAAAGTTGGTTCCTTGAAAAGACTAATATGACTAAACTTGTGAAAAGACTGATCAAGAAAAACAAAGAAGACACAAATAACTATTATCAGGGATTAAAAAGGTCACCATCACTACAGATCTGAGGACATCAAAAAGATATTCATGAAACCTGGTATCAAGAAATTTGAAAATTTAGATAAAATGAACAAATTTACAGAAAAATATAACTATAAAACTGATATAAAAAGAAACAGAAAACCTGAAACACAAAGAACCTAAACCTATAGTTAAAAAATAAATATAACCAAGAAATTCCTATCCATAATACATATCCTAAAGAAACACATGCACGTGTATCCCAGGAAACATGAAGGAATGTTATTTGTTTATACTAGCCAAAACTAGAAACAATAGAAATTACTATCAATAAAAGAATGGATAAACTATAGCCAAGAAGTTCCCAAACATTCTTGGATCATGATGCCATTCAGTGTCTCAGCCATTTTTTTCACAAAACTAAAAGAAATACCTAACAGTTCCATTTATAAAGTAGTTAGGTTAAAAAAAGAAAAAAACAGATTTTTTAAAGATATTTTAGTTATTCTTTACACTGTATTTTTAGATACTTCTGTATATATGATGTATCTTGTGATTTTAAAACTTTTTAAAAATATGCAGTCATTATTGATATGCACTGTACTCTTCTGTTTGCCAGGAAGTATTTAAAGGGTAGGAATTCCACAGTAAACATGACAAAATAAGAGTCGTCTTCTTCCTTTCCTTACATTCTAATTAAAGAGGAGAAAAAAAAAAAGGTGATGTAATAAAGAGGACAGGAGTGGCTAAAAATTCTAGATTGGGTACACAAAAAAGGGTTTCTTGAAGAGTGATGACATTTATACTAAGATCAAAAAATAGGAACCAGCTATGCAGAGTTCAGAGATGAACCATAAAAGATCAGAGACAGGTTTGCATTGCTGCAAAGGAAAATGATCAACTGATAGGGTTTTTACTTTTATAAGAATTTTACCAATTAACATTTTTACCAATATATTTCTCAACCTGCCTGTCCCTTTGCCAAACGGAAAACTGATCACTCTGAATATGTTCCTTTCTCAAATCTCTCCTGATATTCCTCTCTTTCGAGCTAACTCTTAGCCACACTCAATTTTTCTCTTTCTAGTTATAAGCAATCATTCTGCTGGGTGACTGACTCATTGAACCTATCAGTTCCTCTGATAGTTTGACAGACCCACAAATTGTGATAGTAAAATTAACAAGGCTTTTTTTCAGCAAAATCAAAACGAATTAACTGTATTTTGGAGATAATTGTGGAGATGAACTACTATTGAACCATATACTCAATGTGAAGTCACATATACACTACCAGACTCAAAGACAGTAAGGACAGTCTCAGTTTTTTTTATTATTGTATAGTCATCACCTAGTATGATACCTAGTATATGGTGAGGTCTCAAATGTCTACTGAACAAATGAACTGAATGAATACTGAATGAAATTCAATAAGAAGTTTGTTTTTCTCTGAGAATAAACGTATCTCATGAAAACAATATGCTTGGATAGGACATCTTGATTTGTCACCATAGCTCTGAATCTAGCTCCTCAAGAGGACTGATGGTAGGTAGGAATTTACATGTCATTTCTACCAGCTATTTGGATCTCATCTGAAAGCCTTTTTGAACTTTAGAAGAATTTACAGAAAAACTAAAAAATGAGTTTGGCAAAAGTTCTTCTAAAGTAGCAGTTCACAACCTTCACTGAAAAACAAAAACCACCTGGGGTGATTTACCAGTATTCTTAAAATACTGTAAAAAATTTTTGACACCCAGGATGTAATTTAAGATTGTTATTTAACCAGTCTAGGGTAGGACTAAAGCATCAACATTTTTAAAGCTCTCTAGGTAGGTCTAATATACATCTAGGATTGAAAATATCTGCTCTCAGGCCGGTCCCATGACTTTGCGGTTAAGTGCGCGCTCTCGCTGCTGGCGGCCCGGGTTCGGATACCGGGCGCACACCGACGCACTGCTTCTCCGGCCATGCTGAGGCCATGTCCCACATACAGCAACTAGAAGGATGTGCATCTATGACATACAACTATCTACTGGGGCTTTGGGGAAAATAAATAAATAAATAAAATTAAAAAAAAAAAAAAAGAAAATATCTGCTCTAAAGCTTATCTGTACATTCATCCACCTTTTTAATTTAAAAGCCTAATTCCGAGAAAAGCTATTTCTTTAGGAAAATATTTTAGAAAAATTCCATTTATATAGTTCCATTCAAGTGAGCACCATTATAAACTATCTTACTCTTTAACAAAAATGTCTGATATTAGGTTTTAAGCAACCACTCTCTCTTAAACCATACTGATCCTCAAAAACAATCTACAAATACTCTTCTCTAACTATATACAAAACCACAACCAGAAACAAAAAATATTACGGTGGAGCAAAGGTGACTTCCATTCTCAGCCAAGACAGAGTAACTGGTACTAGATTAGCCCTGCCACCAAAAACTATAAAACAAGACATAAATATATGAGGCAACTGTATTTGGTCACTGAACTACAGAGAAATTCTGCAATCCTTTAAAGAGCACTGCGACCACCATGCCTCTCTGTAGACAATTTCATGATAACTGGCATAGAGAGATGGAGACCAAGCAGAGCACAAAAGTCTCTGCGAGCTGAGGCGGCAGAAACTGGGGTTTGGGACTACTCAGCAGCTGGAATCCATGGAGCAGGGAACTGGAATAGGGGAGCTTGTGCAGGGTGAGGCTGGGAGTGGCAGGGGATGGGGAAGCTAAGATACAGAATAAATGAATTCCTCACAAGTTCTTGGTCAATGTTGAAGCTGTACATGCACAGGATGAGATTATGCAAGGCTTACCAGAGAGCCGCTGATATGAAGTTGACACTGGAAGAGAGCAACTAGAGGTCAAGCAGTTCTGGGAGATAGAATTCCAGCTGAGCCGGTGGGGGAAAGAAACTTTGTTCACCTCCCCAGGCATCTACCTAAGAAACCAGAAAGGCCAGACCTTAAAGGAAAGGGACTATATGCGGAGTAAGTTCTACTCCAGGCTTATTCTATCCTAACAAAGCCTAAAAAACCAAGCCTTCACAAGATCTTCAAAGAAATTTAGAGTTTAGAAGTTGAGTTCAACCAAGTTAGAGAGGCTTGGGAAATACCCTGGACTTTCCACAGATCCTCCTTAACAAAGGATAAAACCAAGCTTACACAAAATCAAGGCAATCAGCCAGTAATTTAACTGCCTGCTAGAACAACAACCAACAGTCCACAGAGGAAGATAAAAGAATCCAGAGTTTCTATAATGTATCATCCACAATGCCCAAATCTCAATAAAAAATCACTAGGCATTCAAAGAAACAGGAAAGTATGACTCAAAGTAAAGAAAAACATACTCAGTGGAAACTGACACCAAGATGGTTCAGACACTGTATTTAGCAAAAACTTTAAATGGACTATGGTATATTTATTCAAAATTTAAATGAAAACAGATTCTTAATGAGTGAACTGATGGGAAATCTCAGCAGAGAAATAAAAACTATAAAAAAAACAAATGGAAATTCTAGAAAAGTATATTAATTGAAATAATTTACTGGATGGGCTTGACAGCAAATGGGAGATGGGTGAAGAAAGGGTTACTGAAAACGAACACAAATGAAACTGATCAAGTCTGAAGAAGAGAGAGAGAACAGATTGAAGGAAAATGAACAAAGCTTCAGAGACCCATGTGACAAAATCAAATAGTCTAACATATGTGTAATTGGAGTCCCAGAAGACAATAAGAATATGGGGGAATTTTTTTAAAACAAATACTGGCCAAGTCCCCAAATTTGACGAAAGCCATAAACTTATAGATACAAGAAGCTCAGTGAATCACATACAAGATAAACAGAATGAAATATATACCTAAAAACATCATGGTCAAATGATGTAGACCAAAGAAAAAGAGAAAATCTTGAACACAGCCAGAGAACCACCAGACAATAAAAAGGAAGAAAAATATGAATGACATCATTAAAAACAAAGGGGGCCAGGGGCCGGCCTCTTGGCATAATGGTTGGGTTCAGCACGCTCTGCTTTGGCGACCTGAGTTTGGGGATTTGGATCCTGGGCACGGACTTGCACCACTCATCAGCCATGCTGTGGCAGTGACCCACATACAAGATGAAGGAAGACTGGCAGGGATGTCAACTCAGGGCTAATCTTCCTCAAGCAAAAAAAAGAAGAAGATTGGCAACAGATCTTAGCTCAGGGCAAATCTTCCTCATAAAAAAAAAAAAAAGAAATGAAAAAAAAGGAGGCCAGGATACAAAGTAGTGACAGCTTTTAAATGTTGAAAGAAAAAACTGTCAATCCAGAATTCTATAACTAGCGCAAACATCCTTCTAAATTGAGGATTTTCCAATGAGCAGAAGCTGAAAGTATTCATTGACAGCGGACCTGCAAAACAAGAAACGCTGAAGGATATTCTTCAGGACAAAGGAACGTGATAAGAGATGGTAACTCATCCATACAGTAAGAGAAATAAAGAGAAACAGAAACGGTAATAAATGGGTAAATACCAAAGACTGCGCTTTTATTTTCCTTGTCATATTTTCCTTAAAAGACAGCGACTAAAAAAAAAAAAAGCATTGTAAGTTAGATTTATAATGTATGTGCTCTGCTTGGTCTCCAGCTCTCTGTGCTGAATAAATGATAATGATATGAAAATGAATAATGATATGGCATTTAGTACAAAGGATGAGGGTTTAATAAACCGAATTATTCTTTTGTAAGACTACTACATTTATGAAGTGAAAAATAGTACAATATTTTAAGTAGACTTTAAGTTAAAGCTGCATATCATTAGCCCCAGAGTAATCACTAAAAATAATAAAGACGTATAGCTTGAAGAGTAAAAAATAGATGTAAAATGAAATACCAGTAAAAGTTTTATTAACTTACAAGGTGGCAGGAAAGAAACAACGAACAAAACACAAAAGAGAAAAAGTTTTAAAAAGTAAACGGTAAACTTAAACCCAACCATATCAATAATTACATTAAATTTAACAGGATTAAACATTCCAATTAAAAGAACAAAGGCCTCCAATTAAGAGATAGAGCTAGGGACCCTCAACTATTTGTGCAACTTAAAACTGATTTCTATGAAAATACACAAATATACTTGATAACTCCTATATTCAGGCAACTCTATTACCTGTTTTTTCCTATATCGAAATTAATAAATATTTGTTGAATGGACGAAATGTGTAAATTTGTGTCAAATACTGTTTTAGGCTCTTGAGACTCAGTGAATAAAAGAAAGACACCTACCCTCATGAAGCTTACATTCTAATGGGAAGAACATAAAAAATGAACAAGTTGTAAATTAGAGAATATGTTTAGAAAGTGATTAGTGATACAGAAAAAGGAAAAACAAATTAGGTAAAGGAGGATTAGGAGCAAGGGAGCTAATCGCAACTTCAAACACAGTGATCAGAATAGGTCTCACTGACAAAGTTACATTCAAACAGAAACTTGATGGATATATGGAAGTTAGCTACGCAAACAAGTGAAGCAAGAAAGTTCCAGGTAGAGACAACAGGCAGGTAGCAGCATCCCTGGCATGTTTTAGAAACAGAAAGAAAGCAGGTGTAGCTGTAGGAGAGTGAGGGGGAGAGTAGTAGTAGATGAAATGTGTATGTATGGGCCACTATAAGGAATCTGACTTCTACTCTGACTAATCTGGAGAGCAGGTTTTGAGCAGGGGAGTGACAGTCTAACTTGAGATTTGCCCTAGCAGTTGTGTTAAGAAAAAACTGAAGGAGGGCAACACTAGAAGCATGGAGATGATTTAGGGGACTACTGCAACAATCCAGGCAAGAAATGATGGTGGCTGAGACCAGGCTAGTAGCGAAGGAGCTAATAGAAATGAGGCAGTAAGAAGTTGTGGGATTTAGGAATATAGTTTGAAGATGGAGCCAAAAAGATGTTCTGATAGGTGCGGGTATGAGAAAAGAGAGGAATCAAGGATGGCACCAAGATTTCTCGGCTATGCAAGGGAAAAAACGCAACTGCCAAACTGAGATGGGGCAAGGCTGCCAGTGAAAAAGGTTTATGGAAGGTGATCAGTTCAACTTTGGATATATAATATTTGAGAAAGCAGTCACTCAAGTAGAGATGTTATGGTCTGTAGAAAAGACAAATCCAAAAGTTCAGGAGAGAGTACTAAGCTAGAAATATAAATGTGGACATCATCAGCATACGGACAGTATTTAAAGGCATAATAAGACTGTAGCTATAGATAGTGGAGTAAGACCTGACATATCCAACATTAAGAGATGCAGGAAAATGATAAATGAGACTGAGAAGAATGGTTATAAGCAATCCTTTCAAAAAGTTTTGCTGCAAAGAGGAACAGAGACAGCTGCTAGCAGGGAAAGTCTAGTTAAAGAGAAGTTTTGTGTTTTCTTTCATTTTTAAAGATGGAAGGAAAAATAGCAGAATATTGATGGGAATAATTGCTAGAGATTGAAAAACTGACGTTGGCAGAGAAGGCCAAACTGCTGAAGCAATGTCCTTGTCTGCATAAGATGAGATGGAATCTAAGTATATAAGTGGAGAAATTGGCTTTATAGAGGAAGCGAATTCAGCTAAGATAACAGACAGAAATGTAGAAATGTGGGTACAGGTGCCTGGTAGATAAGTAGATGTGGTAGAGTGAGTCTATAGAAGTTCTTTTGATCGCTTCAATTTTCTCAATGAAGTAGGAAGCAATGCCAATATCTGGAAATGAGGATGGAGGATGAACTGTGGACACGTTAAGACAGGTAAAGGTGTGAATGCATAGGACTGCCAGGCAACACTAAGGGGCTACATGAGGTAAGTGATCATGAACTGAGAATGAGACTACTTGCTGTCATTATGTATTTTTTCTCCTGTGATGTTCAGCTGCATAAGCAAAGCATGAAAGAAGGGAAGTTGGGTTTAATTAGGATTGTGGTTTTGCCAAGCAAGTTCAACCAAGTGGGATATGGAGTCAAGGCTAAATGCAAGGGAGTGAAAATGATCAGCCACAAAATTAAAATGGAAAAGGGTTAAGTGAGAACATAAAGGACCAAGGTGTAGTGAAAGAGTAGTACAATCAATGGATTAAAATAAGTCACTGTGTGGTGAATAATTGTGGAAATCAGGTACTAAGCAGAATGAGCTAAAATGATGGCAAATGTGGTCACAGAGAGGAATGCTTGAAAGCGAATATAATTACTGGAAATGCCAAGGTCTAGTGCATGATCATGGGTGCAAGTTGCAATGTAAAGGAGATGAACATTAGGAAGGAGTTCAAATCAAAAAGACTAGAGTGTCTGGGAATGTAAACTGATACAACTACTACAGAAAACAGCATGGAGATTCCTCAAAAAATTAAGAATAGAACTACCATATGATCCAGCTATTCTACTTCTAGGTATTTATCTGAAGAATACAAAAACACTAATTCGAAAAGATATATGTGCCCCTATGTTCACTGCAGCATTATTTACAACAGCCGAGATATGGAAACAACCTGAGTGTCCACTGACAGATGAACGGATAAAAAAGATGTGAGATACATATGCATGATGGAATACTACTCAGTCACAAAAAAGAAGGAAATCTTGCCATTTGCAACACGGATGGACCTTAAGGGCATTATGCTAAGTGAAATAAGTCAGACGGAAAAAGACTAATATCGTATGACTTCACTTCTATGTGGAATCTAAAAAAAAACAAAACAAATGAACAAACAAAATAAAACAAAAACAAACTAACAGACACAGAGAACAGACTGGTGGTTATCAGAGAGGAAGGCAGCTGGAAGGATGGGGAAATGGGTGAAGGAGATCAACTGTATGGTGAGGGATGATCCCTACACACTGTACACGAATATCAAATTATAATGTTGTACACCTGAAATATATATAATGTTGTATACAAATTTTACCACAATAAAAAAAAAACCCAGGGACGGCCTGGTGGCGTAGCGGTTAAGTTTGCACGCTCTACTTCAGCAGTCCAGGGTTCACAGGTTCGGATCCTGGGCGTGGACTGACGCACCACTTGTCAAGCCATGTTGTGGCAGCGTCCCATATAAAGTAGGGGAAGATGGCCACAGATGTTAGCCCAGGGCCAATCTTCCTCAGCAAAAAGAGGAGGATTGGCAATGGATGTTAGCTCAGGGCTAATCTTCCTCACAAAAAAATAAATAAATAAAGACTAGGGTATCTGAAGGATCAAATCTGTGTTGCCAGGAATTAAGACAACAGTAGTATTCCACAGATTACCACTGAGTCAGAAACTAAAATCTTTAAGAGATGAAGTTGAATGACCCAAGGGTTTTTATACGACAGCACCAACAAAAGATGCAAGTGATGACATGAGATTAAAATTTGGAGATATTTTTGGGAGGAAGGAAGCAGAATGGTTTAAAAAGTAGCAAAGAGAAAACCTATCTCATAACTCAAGGCCCAGTGATATACGAGATATCAAAGAAAAAACAGCTACCAGCTAAGAGGCTTGCAGGGGAAGCAGTGCCCTAGAGCTCTGTCTCCATTACAGCAAAGAAGGTACAGAAAAGGATCAAAGAAGAGGTTGAAGATATAGAGATCGAACTCATGACAAACCATGAATCCCAGGGAACAAAGTGGCAGAGGGAAACAGAGCTGTCACGTGCAAAGCCTTATGGGAATTAAAGTATGGCACATGAAGGGAGACCTGGGAGTGTGAGACTTTTCTTGGGTGACAAATAAATAGGGATAAAGAATATAACAACATTAGTCCTAGTAGATTTAAAGCACATAATGATGGAGAGGGTGCAAACAGTGGTGGTAAAGATGAGTGGGGCCTGGAGCTTCCTCTTGTAATCTATTAATGGAGAAGAAATTCTACTTTCAACAAATCGACCACATCTTCACCCCAGATGAGGACAGAAGAGTCAGAATTGTGTGGTCTTAGAGTATGCAGGTTTACTCATGACTCTCATTTCAGGAGACGCAAATTCACTCCAAATGTGTAGGTTCCATCTTGCCTCACGCTGACAGAGTTAATGGAACTGAGGAGTTCTGAGAAGGCATACTGAATGTGAGGACACTCTCAACCTGTGAGGATGGGGGCAGAAGGCCTATGGGATGCCTTCTAAAATGATAGGCCTAAATAGCTTTATCAATTTTAGACAGTTAAGAGTTCACACTTAGCAGGGGCCAGCCTGATGGCGTAGTGGTTAAGTTCACAGGTTCAGATCCTGCGCGCAGACCTACGCATCGCTCATCAAGCCATGCTGTGGTGGCGTCCCATATATAAAATAGAGGAAGACTGGCACAGATGTTAGCTCAGCAACAATCCTCCTCAAGTAAAAAGAGGAGAATTGGCAACAGATGTTAGCTCAAGGCCAATCTTTCTCACCAAAAAAGAAAATTCAAACTTAGGGGCCAGCCCCATGGCCTAGTGGTTAAATTCAGCACGCTCTGCTTCAGCGACCTAGGCTCAGTTCCCAGGCACAGACCTATACCACTTGTCAGCAGCCATGCCGTGGCAGCAACCCAGATACAAAACAGAGGAAGTTTGGCACAGATGTTAGCTCAGAGCAAATCTTCCTCAAGCAAAAAGAGGAAGATTGGCAACAGATGTTAGCTCAGAGTGAATCTTCCTCAGCAAAAAAATAAAAAAATAAAAAAAAAAATTCACACTTATACAGTACCATCCTCCCTAACTTCTATTACGTCCAATCTAATTTTACTGTAAAATAGTCAGTGTTTACACTACTATAAAGATCTCAAATTTAATATGGCCAGAACTTAACTACCAATTCTCTAAATACATCTAACAAACCATGACTTCCCACAGTCTTCCCTACCTCAGTAAATTCAATTCTACCCTGCCAGTTACTCTTGGTAACTTGAAAGCCAAAAATCTCGGTGTTATTGATACCTCCCTATCTCAAACAACCCATACTTCAGCAAATCCACACATCACAGTTTCAGGAACCAAATCCAAATTCAAAATATATACGGAATTTGATCACACCTTATTATCTCCAATGTTAGCACTCTAGTCTACGCCAACATAATTTCCTGCCTAGATTATTGAAAACAGCCTAACTAATCTCCCGATTCTGTCTTTACCTTTAAGCCCTCCTCACCACAGCCAGTAAGATCCTTTTAAAACAATAGTCAGTCAAATCACTCCACTGCTCAAAAGCTTGAGCATCTTACTCAAGAGTAAAAGGCAACATTTCTAGAATGGCCTACAAAGCACCAAATAATTTGGCCCTTTCTGCCCCTCTCACCTCATCTGATCCCAACCTTTCCCTTGGTTCCTTCTACTCAGACCATACAGTTCCTCAAAAACGTCAAGGATGCTACTATCTCTGGCCCTTTGCACTTGCTTTCTCTCTCCCTGAAACATGCTTCCCCTTGCCAAATTTAAGCAGGGCTTGCTCCCATTCTTCCTTCAGTCTCTACTCAAATCCTGCCTCATCACTGAAGCCTTCTGAAACCACCCTATATAGTATAAAAAGCTGCACACTCCCATGTTCACATGCCCTGTTCCAATTCCCCAGCTTAATTTTTCTGTATGACAATCACCATCTGATATATTTACAATTTCCTTGACTTTCTCCCTGAAAAATTAAGTCCTTAGGGACAGTTAGTGACTTTACTTTGTTCACTGACATATACCATGCCTGGCACTCAGTAGGCACGCAAGTATTTGTTGAATTAATAAATGACTATGTAAATACTATCTAGTATTTGTTGAAGGACAGTATGCTATGGATTAAAATCAAGATCAACAGAGTTTCCAAAGAGTAGAACGAGGTGACCTGCAATGAAATGGGAATCTAAATAGGATTTTTTTTGTGTGTGAGGAAGATCAGTCCTGAGCTAACATCCATGCCAATCAATAAATGTAAGTATTTGTTGAATTAGTAAAAGACTATGTAAATACTATCTAGTGATGAGCCAAGAAGTGTAATAAAAATAATTTTTCTCATGGAACTCTTTTTTTCTTCTGGAATTAAATGCCCTTTGTTCTCATTTGCTTAATTTTCAATGTACTGATCCCTGTTGTTTCTCATGTTCCATCAGATATGTCAAAAACTTGTCAATATTGTTTTTCAAATGACCTAGTAAAACAAATTTAACAGAAGTGGTTCCATTTTTTTCCTGGAGACATCCTTCATAGGGTCTTCAGTCCTCACACACCAGTCTAAACTAACTACTGCACAGCTGTCATTATGGGTATTCCCATTCACTTTCTTGGTTTACTAACATGTTTGTGGATCACATTCTCTAAAAGCTCTCTAGAAAGAGGCGCATGGGAGGCAGTTTCTGAATCCTCGCAGGCTGAAAAATGTCTACATTTTACTCTCACATTGATTAACGGTTTAGCTATAGAATTCTAGGTTGAAAATCTTTCCTTCTCACACCTCAACTTTTGTGTGTGTGTGTGTGTGAGGAATATCGGCCCTGAGCTAACATCTGCCAATCCTCCTCTTTTTGCTGAGGAAGACTGGCCCCTGGGCTAACATCCATGCCCATCTTCCTCTACTTTATATGGGACGCCTCCACAGCATGGCTTGCCAAGCGGTGCGTCAGCGCGTGCCTGGGATCTGAACCGGCGAACCCCGGGCCACCACAGCGGAGCGTGCGCACTTAACCACTTGTGCCACCAGGCCAGCCCCTCACCCCTCAACTTTTGAAGTCACTATTCCAGCATCTTCTGTCTCCTGATATTGCTATTTTTAAAAATCCTATTTAGGGGCCAGCCCGGTGGCACAGGAGTTAAGTGCACGCTCTGCTTTGGCAGCCCGAGGGTTCGCAGGTTCGGATCCCAGGCGTGCACCGATGCACCGTTTGTCAAGCCGTGTTGTGGCGGCATCCCAGATAAAGCAGAGGAAGATGGGCACGGATGTTAGCTCAGGGCCAGTCTTCCTCAGCAAAAAGAGGAGGATTGGCATGGATGTTAGCTCAGGACTGATCTTCCTCACAAAAAAAAAAAAAAAATCCTGTTTAGATTCCCATTTCATTGCAGGTCACCTCGTTCTACTCTTTGGAAACTCTGTTGGTCTTGATTTTAATCCATAGCATACTGTCATTTAATGATGATATATACCTTGATATGGGTTGTTCTTTTACAATCAGTGCACTAGGCACTAAATGGGTCATTTCAGACTGGCAACTCCAGGTTCCTAGGAGAATTTCTTGTATTACTTATTTGATAATGTCTTTCTTTTCTTTTTCTATAATTTGTACCACTTGGCTGTCGGACCTCTTGTAATTTTATCTTTTTTTTAATTTTCTTTTTGCTCCTTCTTCTAGGAGAATAACTAACTAGAATTTATCTACCAAACCTATTTTTTATTTCAGCTATCATACTTCCAAGAGTCTTTCTTATTTTAATTACTTCTTTTGCAGAGATTCTGTCCTTATTTTGTGACCAATAGTTTGTCGTATCTTTCAGGATGTCATAATTTTGTTTGATTTTGCATTTCCTTTTGTTCCTATATTCTCTTATGTCCTTTTGTACCCTTTCTTTCAGTGTTCCTTGGTCTCTTTCATGCGGAGAGCTGTGTCAATTAGAAACGTGTACAGCTATAGTGACTAATAGTGGCTCATATAACAAGACCAAACGTAGGCAGCTGATAGTGTTAGTTCGACAACATCAAAGCTAGAATCTCTGAGATGATCTTGGCTTTACCCTCATGAGCATACAATGGTGTCACAGTTCCAGGCATCACATCCAAATTCAAGAAGGAAAAAGCCGGAAAAAGGCTGACACCAGCAACATTTGTCCGGGACAAATCAGCAAAAGCTTTCTGAAAAATCACCCACTAGGCAGAATTCCACTTGTATTTTAAAGACATAAACTGTGGATCAGAGCTACCCTAATGCCAGGAATGCTGAGAAAGGAAATATTTAGCATTTCCAGTTTCTATATTTAACGTCAGACAAGAGAGACAGGAGTTCAGAATTCTCAACATACCCCACAATGTATGGCATATGGCAGTCACTCTCCTCATGTTAGATGATCCTTCCATCCATTCATAATTAAATATACTTAAAAACTGCTTAGAATCACACGTAAGAGAGCAGAATTATGGACTGGTGGGCTTCACTGTAAGGCAATCCTTTTAATTAGAAATGAACCACAAATGTCAACATTTAGAGACATCTTCTGATCATTCACTTTCTCCAGAGTGAAAGGGCCTCTCATTCCAGAGAGGACGTTAGGGAGGAATAGTGAGGGAAAAGTGTCACTACTGGCAATTTGGAAGCAAGTCGAGGGACGGGAAGGTCCCACAGTTGAAAGTGCAGATTTACGCTTAATTTCCCCGATTTCAGACAAGTACCTCATCCCCGCCCTCCATCTACACCTAATATCCTCAGTTCAGAGCCTTTGATTTTATTTATGCAGAGAATAAGCCTACCTTTTGTGATCCCTATCACCTCTAGATCCTGAGCCATATAATAAGTTTCTGGGAAATAAATCAAGTGGCTTCCTTTATATCTATCTCCTTTGCCCTTAAGTGTAGTTCATTCAACTCTACTAGGTCAATTATCAGACCCAGCAAATATTCAATCCATTTCCCTTCTCTTGGAAATTAACTGAAATCTCCATCAGTGTCCCTTCTCTCATTCTTGGTCTTTATAAGTCTATACTTTTTTTATTCATTTACTGTGAAGAGAATTATTAGAGGGAGGAAGGATAACCCATTTAGCTAGAAACTATGTAATGTTTTGAGGTACAAAATTTCATAAGGTTTTATAACTGCTTTCTTTTTTGAGAACAACTTCAAAGGCCATAAAGAAAACCAAAGACTTCAATAAAGTGTTTTTAAAAAATAGAAAAAAGAAAGTGTGTAAGTCACAATGTTAGTAATAATAGCTATACTGTTATTGAGCACTTACTGTACTAAGCACTTTACAGGTACAATTCACATTCAGTCCTCACAGACACCTTATAAAGTTGGTACCACATTTTCTCCATTTAAAAGATACACACAGGGGCCGGCCCAGTGGCGCAAGTGGTTAAGTGCACGCGCTCCACTGCGGCGGCCCGGAGTTCGCTGGTTCGTATCCCAGGCGCGCACCAACGCACTGCTTGGTAAGCCATGCTGTGGCGGCATCCCATATAAAGTGGAGGAAGATGGGCACAGATGTTAGCCCAGGGCTTGTCTTCCTCAGCGAAAAGGAGGAGGATTGGCAGATGTTAGCACAGGGCTGATCTCCTCACCAAAAAAAAAAAAAAAAAAGATACACACACACAGGAGCCAGCCCGGTGGCGTAGTGGTTAAGTTCATGCACTCCGCTTCGGCGGTCTGGGGTTCACGGGTTCAGATCCCAGGCGTGGACCTGCACCATGCTGTGGAGGCGTCCCACATACAAAGTAGAGGAAGATGGGCACAGATGTTAGCTCAGGGCCTCTCTTCCTCAAGAGAAAAGAGGAAGACTGGCAGCAGGTATTAGCTCGGGGTCAATCTTCCTCATCAAAAAAAAAAAAGATATACACACACACCCCTATACCAGAGTCATCATCTTTATCACTATACTATGTAGCAATTATCTGTTAAAATGAGGGAGACCCAAAACTACAATTATAGACTGTATAAGTCAATAATGATTCCAGAACGAGGCTAAATTTTAATAAGAGGAGTATTCACATCCTTTTGACAAACTAAAGATTCAACATAAGAATCTAAGAAAAGTACAACAAAATCGAGCTAAGGAAAGAATAAAGATAAAAGAGAACTGTGAGAATTAGAACACTTTTAAAGAACAGAATAAATGACTTCAAAAACTGGATCACTAAAATGACCAATAAAAAACTCAAATTATGGCCAGGCTAATAAAGTATAAGGAAGTAAACTCAGCTACATAACATTATAAATGAGAAAGAGATATAGCCATAAATTTTTGTAAAATCTTAATGCTGTTTAATTCTAAGTGAATATGTTTTTAAAATCTCTCTTAAATAGATGATTTTCTAAGAAAATATAACATCACAATTGCATAACTGACTCAAGAAGAGGTGGGAAAGCCAACTTGATCAATAAGCATGCAAAAAATTGAGCCTCTTAAAGAACTAGCTCTAAAAGGCCTTAAGTCCAGAGAAGGAAAAGAGGTGGGAAGGATGGTACAGAAAGTGTTGGTGAAGGTCACACACAGAAGTGAACTGGTTTTAAGGTTAAATAGTTCTCCTAACAGATAAGGAAGGTGTTATATAAGTTAAGAAACAGCATTTGTAAAGGCAGAGAAGTTTAAAACAGAGGGTTTCCTACTGTAAGAGTGCAAGTAGGAGATAACAGATTACGGAGTAAAGAATTTAACCTTGCCCAAAGAGAGGTCTAGCCTTCAGCTACTAGGAGGGCATCTCTAAGCCCGTGGAATGTACTCCAGATAAAAGTATCTTTGCTTACCTGGGGCCTTGGGCCACATGCTAATAATATGATTTATAGTGGGGTTCTGGCTCACATGGTATCAGCTCAAACTCAGGAAGGGCTGGAGACAGGTCAGCCATGTGGTCTGTGAACCACATCTACATGACAGAGCTCCAATAAAAATTCGGGGCACCAAGGCTCAAGTGAGTCTCCTTGGTTGGCAATATTCCATGCACACTGTCACACATCATTGCTAGGAGTAGTTAACTATGTCCAAGATTCCACTGAGAGAAGACAACTGGAAGCTCCACATTTAGAACTCTCCTAGACTCTGTCCCATGCATCTTTCCCTTGGATGATTTTAATCTGTTTCCTTTCACTAAATGCAACCGTCAGTATATAACAGCTTTCAGTGAATTCTACAAATTATCTAACAATTCTAGCAAATTACTGAATCTGAGAATAGTCTTGGGAAATCCTGAACTTGCAACTGGTGTCAGAATGAAGGTTGTTTTGGCGACCCTGAATTCTGCAGTTGGTGTCAGAAGCGAGGGGGAATTTGTGGATTGTTCCCTAACTTCATAGTTGGCATCAGCAGTGGGATTCACTAGCATGACCCTGACTCACTGAAACATATGGTTTGGGAAGAGGAAGGATAAGAGGACAGGGGAACCTTTGATTCTTAGATGACTACCTAGTCACTCATGGTATGGAACTGCAGCTGCAGTTACTAGAGGTAAAAGTTACCAAAGGAATTTAGAAATGGTAGACCCAGCTCTCTAGGAGTTGACTCACTGGATAAAGAAAGAAATGTAAACTAATAAGAAACAAGCTAATTATACAATCCATTGGTTACTGTTATCTGTAGTAGCTAAAATGAAAATAGAAAAGTATGTTGAGACGATCCTGATACTGGGCAAAGCTCAGATTTCAGCCAGTCTGAGCTATGGCCACTAGCCTCAGAGCCACTTCAAAGGGAAAAATTATGCTAAGAAAACAGACAGCACCTCTACGACCTCTGGTCACAAGAAGGTAGGCCAAGCTGAGGAAAGACAAAACCAAAAAACTAATGAAATCAGCGAGTATAGTGTGAAGGAATTCTCATTTTGTGGATCGATGTTGTCTGCTTCCTAAAGAAAAACCTTTACTGAAATATTGTGAAAGCGAATACTTAGAGGCAGTATCATTGGTTCCGAATGCTACAGAATAAAAGAGCAATGTTTGTGTTGATGCAAGACCCACAGCTCACTACTGAACAACCACAGATGGTTATACACAATCCAGACACACAGGAGGTCATTCCCAAGGAGACAGCTAGCCTGGTAGACTGGATGAAAGGCCCTGTAAAGTTTGTTCATCCTGAAATGGGTAATTGTACTTCTAGAAATGTCAAGTGGAACTCCCCAGAAGTGGGTGATATGCTTCTTATGCAAGCCATGCTGGACTGGCATTATGAAGATGGGGATATTCATCTACTGAGTACGCCTCTTACTCAAGTCATAGTAAACACTGTGATTAATGGGGACGCTTTACATGGGCACCCCGTGTAATCTTACTGCTGCAAAATCTAGCAACGATGTGAGAAGGCTTATCTGATTTACTGTCTCAGCTTCCATTTATGGGCTTTACAGATGCTAAGAAAATTAGAGTGATTCATGAGAAAACAGGAAAAGACAAAGGGCAGAGTCAAGGGATTTATTCCAGGAGGGAAATCTTTTGATGGCTATTAAAAAATGGGATGAATAAAGCAGACATTGATAGAGTTGAAACAAGTCTTAATGCAGCACTACTGGAGGTTGGGTTGACTAATGGGAGCCACTGCTGGTCCCCAACATTAAAGGGTCCTAAACAAGTATGCTGTCTTTATCCCAGTTTGGAGAAATTTTAAAAGATAGAGGGCAAAGATGACAATGAGAAACCTGACCTCAGGTTGCCTGGGATGATTGTTCCATGGATTAATCGAACTAAAGACTGAAAAGAGAGCCAGAGTCTTCTGTCTCAACCCACAGGTGGAGAACCAAGGCACTATTCACTAGCCAGGGGGTGAATAAAAGACACTTCTGGGATTCCTTGACATGGAAGCCTAATGCACTATGATTCTAAAACCTGTTGAAGTCCTAACAGGAGCTAAGATTAGATTGGGAAGAAATGTAATGGTTGATAGGATTAAGGTAAAAGTTTGGATGAAAATTGGAATGTCTGAACAGACTTTACGTGAAGTGGTTACATCTCCTTTACGTGAACGTATTATTGGGATGGATATTATGTCTTACTGGTAGTGTAAAACAGAAGGAACGTAAATTCACCTTAAGTCCAGTCTTGATTAGACATGCTAAATGGGAACCACTAGAACTGTCCAAGCCCACAAAAGTTGTTAATTTGAGACAGCATAGGATACCTGGTAGACAAAAAGAGATAACCACATTAATGACAAATTAGAAGCTGGAGTGCTGGTACCAATGAATTCTCTGTACAATAACTCTGTGTAGCCGGTGAAAAAAGTGGATAGCTCATCAAGACTAACAGCAGACTATTAAAGCTTGAATAAAGTAGTGCCACCATAGCATCAGCAGGCCCCGATATGGTTTCAACAGTAGAAAAAAATATACAGCAAGATAAAGGAGAGTGGTACTCAGTGACTGATGCTGCAAGTGTTTTTTTCTCTGCCTCGATCTTGAAAAACAGCCAACAACAATTTTCCTTCACGTGGAAGGATCCCAATTTATGTTTACTACATTGCCACAGGGTTATTTCAATTCACCAGCTTACTGGTATAATTTGGTTAGAAGGGACTTAGACTTGATGCAGGTCCTGAGTGTAACAATACATTATATGGATGTTATCGTGATAATATCAGAAAGTAAAGACGAAGGTAGGACTGACTTAAATGCAATGGAGACACATATGACCAACAGAGGCTGTTAATAAATCCAAGCACCTGCCCAAACTGGTGAAATTCTTAGGAATAACCTAGGCAGGAGCCACCCTTGACATTCCACAATTGAAGAAAAATAAACTGCTTTACCACCTACCCCCGGAACAAGAAGCCCAACATTTGGTTGGTATATTTGAATTCTGAAGGATACTTATTCCACATCTGGGAATATTACTAGCACTAATCAATACAACTACCCAAAGGAAGGCCATTTTCGAACGGGGACCTGAAGAAAGGTACGCCTTGTCTCAATTGCAATAAGCAGTATCTCTCTCTCGATGCTTTTGGGTCCCTATGATCCACACACAGACATAATTTTGGAAGTGTTGGCAACAGGTACTTATGCACACTGGAGCTTGTGGGAAAAGCCTGAGTGCCACTCAGCAGCAACCTCTGGGATTTTGGACCGGAAAATTTCTGGATGCCACGGTAAAATATATACCATTTGAGAGAAAATTACCAGCTTGCTGTTGGGCATTGAGACTGACTCTATGACTTAATGAAATAAATAACCCTGAAACCTGAAATATCCATAATGTCTTGGGTGATGAACACTCTAATAAGGAAGGCAATGCCCACAAGAGTTCCATAAAAATAGAAATGGTTTGTGCAAGAACATGTGACCAGGAGGATACAAAGAGGTATTTATCATATTTATAAGCAGGAAGCCTCTTTTCTCCTAAGTATGACTTGGAACCACCCAAAGAGCTGATGAATCCTATGAACACATGGGTGGTACCCTATGAAAAATTCTCTGTTAACCAACGAAGAGCCGCTTGGCTTACGGATGCCAGTTCCAAAGAGAATGAACAGCGTCGTGTTTGGAAGACCACTACTTTAACTGAAGAAAGTAATAACAAATCATATCAATGAGCTGAAGTGCATGCTGTTTTCCCCTGTTTGGGTTTTTACTGAACTCTGAAGTTGGTATCACTCTTGTGGACTGTTTCCTAACTTCATACAGATGATGAAGAGAAATACTCTGGTAAGACTCAATAATGCATAGTATATCGAACACTTTAAACTTCAACTATGGGGGACCACTTGAAGGGTGTGTAAAAAAAAAAAAAAAAAAGGAGATGGAGGGAAACTAAACTTGAGCAAAATAATCCTGGCAGCAATGTGGACAGAATGAATCTGACAAGGTAAATCTCAAAGTAGGAAGACCAGTTGTAAATGTGTTGTAGTAACAGGATTCTAGGCCTTTAAGTCCAATGACATGGGTTCTGTAACAGTCTATCCAGAAAAAATATTAAGCGTGAACTAAAGAAAAGGGAGGAAACATTCAAGAGATAATTAGGACTTGGTCATAAGTGGTAAAGGAAAATGGTGACGGAAAGGGAAGGATAGTGGTTAAACTCTGGAGGAAGGGTGGTTGAAGCTATTCTTTCATGGGAAAAAGGATGCCACCTTCCTTTCCCTTTGCTTTTCACCATCAATTTAAAAAGCCCTAAGAAATCTAAGTGCTCAAAGATCTCATTGCAGCCATGAGAAAGGTAATGTAATATCTGACTGAGATTATTACAAGACAATCAATGGTAAGATTTGGCCCAGAAGTGAAGGCATCCACAAGACTAGTCACTTCATATAAAACATTAGCAGCCAACTTGCAGCTACGATGACACATTTTGAAACATATTAAGGATACAAAAGTTTACAGTAGCATTTCTAAACAAATGAACAGTGAGAGGTGCCTTGAAAAAGAACAAAGAGCATTACTTTTATGTGGTCAAGTTTGAGAGATTCCATATATACTATATTCTATATACCAGATGGGAGAAAACGAGAATATGGGCTAAAATACATCTGGAGTCCAGCTGCCTGTGTTCAAATCCTGGCTCTATCACTTATGGTGAGACCTTTTACAGATTACTAACACCTTCTGTAAGCAGGCTCCCTCACCGTTAAAACAGCCACATACAGCAACTAGAAGGATGTGCAGCTATGACATGCAACTATATACTGGGGCTTTGGGGGAAAAAATAAATAAATAATAATAAAAAAATTATTTAAAAAAAAGAATAAAAAATAATATTTAAAAAAAAACAGTCATGATAGCAGTATCAACACTTCATGGGCAATTGGCGTGAATTAAACGAACATGCAGCATTCAGAAAAGTGCCTAACACAAACTACAGATGCAATAATTGTTAGTGATTAGGATTAATGTATCTCCTCTTTAAGAGGATTCTAATGAATTCCAATGAATCTAATGAATTAAAAGCTCTAAGATACCCTACAGTTAAGAAACTCATCTAAGTGTGGTTAATCTAACTTAACCTACCCTCTTTTGGCAGGAGATTCATAAAACCTATTCCATCAATTTTGCAAAACTGTCATAAGAACAACCCTTAGAAAATGTTGGACTACAGGCAGGCAAGACCATCTTTTTAATTGTAATAAACAGATGCCACAGAAACCAGGAAATTTACTGGAGAATTCTGTTATACACCTGACTAAAAATTTCAGTATGTTTCCACAACAGTTCAAAAGTAAAAGACTGGTGATAAGGAATACTACTAAATTCTGAGGGTAAAACAGGGTTGAAATATTAAGTTATGTATTAAAGAATTAGTAATTATGCTTACTTAGATGATCATAAATCCCTAGTTTTTCTGCAAATTGTATATCTAACATGAAATCAGTATATTTACGCTTAGATATTAAAATGCATATCAGCTAACCATACCCACGGGAATATTACTTTTAGATGACAGCCCATAGCCTAAATACCACAGTACACTTGAAAAAAGATTATCTGAACCAGAGACATAGCAAACAAAGAAATAATACAACTCCATTCTTATCAACCCAAACCCATGTAATGATACATTTTTAACAAACATTCATAAGACAATTAGGTATGAACGTGGAAACCATTAAACAATTTATCAAAAACATATCTTGCTTTAAGAAATAAAATATACAAAGTTGAGAATTAAAATGCTAACAAACAAAAGTATCGAATAAATATTTGCTTTAGGAAGAATAATTAAGTTTACATGAACTTTTTATAATATTTCTTGTTAAGCAATTATGACTTCTGTACCTATGTTCTTTGTGTTCCAATAGCTGACAGTCTCTACATGTCAGTCTATCACATGTTTCACAGAAAAGTTTCAACTGCTCTTGTTTGTGTACAGGACAGAAAACAGGGCGTTGACCAGATGCTCCAACAGACTCTGTAGCAAAATAAAACATATATTTTTAAACTAAATAAAATTTTTGCCTTTCTAAATTCTCATCAACATTGGTATCCAAAGCTTATAAAGAATAAGTAGAAATGCTACAGGGGCAAAAGAGGGAGGTTAATAGTAATCAATAAAACTGCTTCTCTCTTACCTGAGACATCTTCTTTCTTCCTGATCAAGTGATCTTTAGTGAACTTGACTCTCTGATGTGCCTCAATACATGTCTTACATAGCCACTCTCCACATTCTACACAAAAGCCAACTGCACTTGCATTGTCTTCACAACTAGTACATACCTAAAAGAGGAAATAAATACTAATCTACGTTAAATTTACAAAATATAGATCCACAAAATAAAAAGGTGAAAAATTTCTAACTTGCTCTCAAATTCATTGTACCCAGAATAAAATTTTGTTATCCATTTATCTTCAACGAAATCCTTTTCCTTCTAGATCAAACATTCAGATGGGTAAAAATCTAAGAGTAAGAACACAAAATCTGTATAAGATTTGAATTTTTAAGTAATGACTTTTTGTCTCATTTAACCAGGTCTGAGGGTGTAGAATAAAGATATCCTTTATTTTCAATTTGAAAGATGGAATTATAGCAGAACTACCCTAAATTATGTAACTATCCAAACATGTTTTTCTTATAATTTACATTTTGATATCAAGATAGGAATATAAAGAAAAATTGAGAAGCATACCTGTTCTGATTTCTCATCAGAACTGCTAGGAGCTTCAGACGTATCTTTCACAAAATAATTATCCACAAGGTCTATCTGTCTGCATTCTTGGCGGCATACTGGGCACCGTATTACGCCAACTAAAACATAAAATGATAACATTAAGAAATATTCCTCAGGAAAAAATAAGGAAATTGCACGTGATGCCCATATGGAAACTACTCATTCATATGTCATATACATATGTCATATGTCATATACAAGACCAAAGAAAGGAGCACTAAGAGATGAGTGAAATAATCCACTGAGTTATTCTATTGTGGAAAAACGATACCCTATTTAGGAAGCAAAAACAAGCATTAATATGCAAAATATTAATAAATGAAACCTAAAGGCGCTTCTTTATTACAGTATGTGGTTGGCTCAACAATGGCCCCAAAAGATATCCAGGTTCTAATCTTTGGAACCCATCAGTGTCACTTTATACAGCAAAGGGGACTTCACAGATGTGATTAAATTAAGGCTTTTGAGATGGGACTGCTGTCCTGGATTATTTGGTAGGCCCTAAATGTCATCACAAGGGATTTTTTAAGAGGGAGACAGAAGAAGATTAGACTACAGAAGAGAAGAAGGGAATTAATAATGGAAGCAGAGATTGGAGTAATACGCTTTGGAGATGGAGCCACAAGCCAAGAAATACAGGTGCCCACTATAAGCTGAACAAAGACAGGGAAATGTATTCTCTCCTCAGAGCCTCCAGAAGAAACCAGACCTGCTGACACTGACTCTAGACCAGTAAAACTGATTTCAAACTTAAGCCTCCAAAACAATAAGAGAATGTGTGTTGTTTTAAGCCACCAAGTTTATGGCAACGTTCTTACAGCAGCAAAAGAAATACATAGCATCTTATAAATTCTGACTTGGTTCAGAACTACTTGAATTCATGCTAATGTGGGAAGAAAGATCATCTGTGCCTTCACCTGCTAGCGTTCTAGCATCTAACAGAACAGATAAACCTGCTGAGGTAACATATGGAAGTTAAAGTTAAGAACTAAAAAATAGCACCACAGTCAACACAACAAACTGATTACTAGGTGTCAGCCATAAAATTGAAGATATACTATGAATGACACAATGCTTGCTGTCAAGAAAGGTTCAAGACTAGTATATAATTTTTACTTTATACCATGCACAACTATAGGAAGCACTGACCAGGATGTAAACAGAGTCCCCAAGAGTTGTGAGTACACAAACTACAGAACCTTATACAGTAGTTCTAATGGAAAATGAAAACAATTAAAATGTCGTTCTAAAAGTAGGAATGTCAGTCTCCCAATAGACATATATATAGTTAAAACAAAATCAAATTTTAATTATATATTTGAAAACAAAATATTTTTATAATATAAAATGCATACAAAGATTTTGTTCAAAGGAAATACATAAAAACAACTTTTCTAATCAAAGGAAGAAAGAATATGGTGAGAAAGGAGACAAAGAATATAAATATTTTCACATTTGAGATGGCATGAGTTAAAAACCTTTCAAGAAACAGTATAACACAACTACAAAGAAGATAATTATAAGTAATTGTAGGAGCAAAAATATGAAACCAACTAACTTCTTACAGTGATGAGTTTTCACTGAAGAGGTGACACTTACACACGGTCTTAAAGAATTAACATGCATTTAACAGTGTGCAAGAAAGAGTTTACTTGGCTGGCCTGGGTTCCTCAAACTCTGCACATTCCTAAGGAAGGTCTATCTTTTTAATACTGGCCCTTGACTGGTTCCTGGGACATGACCTCTGAACTCTTGGAATATTATGCCTGATAAGAGTGTTTTTGTATGCCTGAGGCCTTGGGCCACGCTGTATTCAGCTTGACCTCTGAGGGCAGCTGGAGTCCAAGTAGGTGGTGTCACTTCTTGGAGGCTGAACCCCTACATGACTGATGTCCGAATAAAACCCTAGACATGGAAGCTCAGGTGAGCTTCCCTGGTTGGCAATACTCCTGCATATTCTTATACATTGTTACTGGGAGAATTAAGCATGTCCCTGTGCAACTCCCCTGAAAGGAGACACCTGAAAGCTTACACCAGTTTTCTCCTAGGCTTTACACCACGCATCTTTTTCTCTTGGCTAATTTTAATCTGTATCCTTTCACTATAACAAAACACAACCTTGAGTATAACAGTTTTTCTGAATCTTGTGAGTCCTTCTAGAGAATCACTGAGCCTCAGAGTGTCTTGGGGACCCACAACTCTACTAGAAAAGGAACAGCATGCAAACCAAGAAGAGCAGGTACAAGGTTCAAAAATGAAAGAAAAAAAGAATAAGAGGTTATAAAAGAAAGAAAAATGTCTATATATACGTATAATTATATATATGTAAAATATTGAGAAAGTTAATAAGAAATTTGCAACATCTAAATGAAGGAATATTTTTGTTGAAGGATACAAAAAAGAAGACACATTCTGTTCTGAGCAAGAAACACTCAATATTATAAAAGTATCCATTATACCTGTGTAAACGAATGATTTGATTCAAGTCATATCGAGTGTTTTGTTTTTTGAACTCAATAAGCTGATTCTCAGATTCTTAAAATTTCCACTTTATCTGGCAAGCTGACATCACAGTTTATGACAACATAAATTTATCTTTTTCTCACTCCAAACCCCCATTAAAATAATATTAAGGAATTTAGAAGATAAGCACAATATCCAAAAAAAACTAAGGTGGAAGAAAGCGCAAGGCACACAAATCAGTATACAAGCAATTTCAAGAAATATAGATGTAAAAGGATACCTGAACATTGCAGAAGAAACCCAACGCACAGTACACAAGGAGTGGGGGAATACATGTGAGAAAGACTTACTTGCCATAAACATTTTCAGAGAAGCTCAGAATTCAGAAATTTCAGACACAAAAGAAGTCACAAGGGAATAAATTCAAGTCTGTAAACATCAACAAACCCCATTCCTATGCTGACTGCTTATGTCTGACAGATTACCCCGCAGCCAAGGTGTCTTACTGTCAAGAAAAAAAGAGTCTGAAGTTTCTTTAGACATCTTTTTGCTATTTGCTTCTATATTTATCTATAAATTTGAAAATTACATAAATGTTTGCTTTGAAAATGAGAGTCACTTCCCATTTGAGTTTATGAGTAAATATGCCCTTGTAATAAATATAGATCAGATGAGTGGGCTCCTGACTCAATCACTCAGTGCTACTTATGGTGAGTTTTGATTATTATACAAAATTGAAACCCAAAATTCTAAGCCCAAGCTACTGACTAGTTTTATGCATAATATCCCTAGAACTGATTTCATTGCTTCAAAGCTCAAGTTCTGAGAGACCCATTCATGCCTATTAGATTAACTTCTTTTAAATGACAGTTTACTAAAATGTACAATTTTGACGAGGGGACTCTTTATAAAACGCCCAAATACACAAGTCTACAAACTAGTTTATCTCCACAGTGTTACGTTACATGAAATTTAGTTTTACTAAGTTTACTAGTGGACTTCCATTCAAGATGGATGACTAAGCAAATGTGGAAAGACCACCTGACCCCCAACTCAAAAACAGAAATGGCTAAAATATAACAAATTAAAGTATAGTTCAAAAAATACATAACTGAGTCTGCAACCAACAAGGCAAAATTTTGAAGTGCCAGAAACAAAAAAGTAACTTAAAGCCCAAGTGGTAAGGCATTACTGCAAGTGGGCCACAGGGGTTATCAGTACCACACTGTTGGGAAGAGGAAGTAAGACAAAGGTTAAAAGGTGAAACTCAACTCCCTCAATAGAGCTACAGGGCAGGACTTACGTGCCCTACAACCTAAAATCCTTACCAGCCCTGAAGTCATCCACAGGAAGTCAGAACACCAAACAAGCTTCATGGATAGATATGTAACCAAAGTTCACACTATCTGCATAGTACACAGAAAGGACAAGTCAAGAAACTAAGAAGAAGCTTGCCTGGGAGCTTCTGGGTTGGTGAACTCATGGAGATTTGGGGAGAGTGGCATGCTCAGAGAGCATGGAAGCTCTGCACTCCTTCCCACATACCTTGGCCTAAGCATCTCTTCCATCTGGCTGTTCCTGAGTTATACCGTTTTACAATAAGCCAGTAATCTATGCAGTGCTAGATGACTTAGGGGAAGCTCATATAGTGATGCAACCTCCAGCCTTGCTACCTTCATGTCCTGGCGCCAAGTTTCCTGAGACTTCAGAAATACTGAATGGAAAATTGGGAGTAAATACATTACGAACCAGAAGGAGCCCAAGGAATCCAGTCCATCATAATGGTCATCTTCCCCAAGGCTGAAGTCAACGTTTCTCTTCTGTTCTTTATCCTAAGTTCTTATTTAAAATCTCCTCTTTAATCAACTGAGAACTCCAAACAAAACATCCACAAAGCAGAATTCACTATCTTTGCCTCATATCTACTTCTCTTCCTGGGATTCCTATTTAGGTGAATTCACATCTTCATTCAACAACAACAACAACAAAAGGAAGCTGGTCTGGAACCTCACAAACACAAAACATCTTATGAGAACACTTCCCAACCCAGGGCACAAGTGAGACTCCCACTGAAGATAAGCTCATAAATAAAACTACAATGCACATGAAGAAACTCAATACTATCAGAGTGAGTCAACAAACACAATAAACAAAAAAGTAACAACCTAAACCACACAAAACAAAGCAGTCTGAAAAAGACTTCAAATATGTGTAAAATGTTCAGAGATAAAAGTACAAAGGAATATATGAAAATGGGTAGATCAAAGAGAAAAAAAATTTAATCTTGCATAAACTTATAACACAAGTTAAATACTAAGCAAGAGATAACTGAAAAGAAAATTATCAAGGTAGAAGATAGATACGAAGAAATCACATAGAATTCAGCACAGAGATAGAGATGGAAACTACAAAAGAGAAGTTAAGAAAGCTAAAAAGCTGAATGAGAAACGCCAGCATGTGTCAAATAGCAGTTCATGAAGAAAATGAGGTAGAGACGCTATTTAAAGAGATAATGGCTGAGAATTTCTGAACAGAGGAAAAGGGCCCTTGGATTGCAATCCAAGTCCTGAGTAGGATAAATAAAATACATAAATCCACACCTAAACATAGCAAAGACAGAGAAAAAACTCTTAATAACTACTAGTAATAAAAGACAGACTGACAGCAGACCCCATCAGTAAAAAACAATGCCAAAAATAATAGGAATAATATCTTCAAAGCTTTATGAAAAAGTAACAGTCAACCTAGCAATCTGTATCCTGATAAAATTATTATTCAAGAATAAGAACAAATTAAATTTTCACACATAGAACACTACTACTCATTACTATAGAAACGAATAAAGCATTAAACCACATAAAACTGCAACAATCTGACCACTTATGACCTGCAAATATGGCAATTTTATACCGTTCAACCTAATATTTACTTGAAGAATATGGAAAAATATTTAGAAATGAGATGCAAAAAATAATTAGCAAAGGCATCTATACAACACGTTGGTATCTAAATACGCATGAGCTAAAAGCAAATATATAAGGAATATAAATATTAATTTGGGAGGTTAAAAAACATGAAATTAACATACCAAACTATAATGATCTGTTCTATTATAATTAATCTTCAGCTTTAAAAAAATCCTTCTAATTACAACCTGAAAGGAAAACCGAGAGACAAATGTCAATTAAACATAAGGTAAAGCCTTGCCTTGACAAAACGTGAGGGCCTCAAAATTCAGTCCCATAAAATAGAGAGTCAAGTTGTTAGAAAGTGAAATAACTGTGCAAGCTTTCTTAGCTGGCCAATAACAAGTTTCTGTAAGTTAAGACTTCCAGTCTTGATAGTCTGGTACCATGCTGAACGTGTTGTTCTAGGGACCACACTTTGGAAACAACTGTTCTAAAATATCGACAGGAATTCCAGGAATCTCTAGTGGTGGGCGCCACTTTTTCAATTTAATTCACAAAAATTGCCTCATGAGACTACTGGGGACAGAGGGACTCTCTGCCACCCCACATCCCTTGTCTGATGTTTCCCAACCCAATCTTGTGCTACCCTGTACTTCTGTCCTCACCCCAGTAAGAATTTTTTTTTTTTTTTTTGCTGAGAAGATTCACCCTAAGCTCACATCTGCTGCCAATCTTCCTCTTTTTTTGCTTGAGGAAGATTAGCCCTGAGCTAACATCCACGCCAATCTTCCTCTATTTTATATGTGGGTCACCACCACAGCATGGCTGACAAGTGGAGTAGGTCTGTGCCTGAGATCCAAACTCACGAACCTCGGGCCGCCAAAGCAGAGCATGCGGAACTTTAACCACTAGGCCATGGGGCTGGCCCCCTCCATAAGAATTTTAACCTGCCTGTTTGAGAATGAGGTCTATGGGGAGGACAGGAGACAATCATGATCAAATTACATCTAAGTTTGCATTAATACAAGGTTTTACTGTAAGATCAGCTAGTATTTATTGAGAAATTTATATGTATTCGTTCATTTAGTCCTCATAACAGTTCTGTAAAGTAGGTTCAACTACTATCCCCACTTCAAAAGTGAAGAAATTGAGGTTGAGAGATCAAGTAACATTCCCAAGGTCATATGACAATACAAATGGGGTGGAGGGCAAGATCTGAAACCACTATGTCTGAATCTACAGCCCATGCTCTTGAAACCTATGCTTAACTAGCTCTCTAATTAAAAAGCTGGTCCATTAGTAACAAAATAAGAAACTAAACTAAGGCAGTCATAATAGTAATATAGAGGATAAATTAGAGGCATAATTGATAGACTTAATGAATTACTGTGTAATGACAGAGAAGTAGCCGTTACAGCAAAGAAAGAATTAGAAATTTTAGATGATTTGCAAGTTTCTGGCGTAGGTAATTCACAGATAACTACGCAATTATTCAAAATGAGGGAACAGGGGCCAGCCCGGTGGCGTAGCTGTTAAGTGCCCATGCTCCGCTTTGGTGGCCCAAGGGTTCATGGGTTCGGATCCCAGGTGCGCACTGACGCAGTGCTTGTCAAGCCATGCTGTGGCGGCATCCCATATAAAGCAGAGGAAGATGGGCACAGATGTTAGCACAGGGCCAATCTTCCTCGGCTAAAAAAGAGGAAGACTGGCACTGGATGTTAGCTCAGGGCTGATCTTCCTCACCAAAAAAAAAAAATGAGGGAATAGTAACTTTAGCCAGAATCTAATAATAGTTTGGTATAGACTATGTTTAACTAACATAGGTTCTGGAGCTGAGGAGTGTGGAGAGTACCACTAGCAATACGAGTAGTTCAAATCTGAAGCACAGTTATGATTAGTGAGAGAGAACAGGACAAAGGACAGTACCCTCCGGAACACCAATACCGTTGTCACTGGTTATCCACAGGGGATTGGTTTCTGGAACGCCTGTGGATACCAAAATCTGCGGATGCTCAAGTCCCTTCTATAAAATGGCACAGAACAACGAATACCGCCAGGTTGGTTGAATTCACAGATGTGAAACCCGCAGACAAGGGGAGTCTACCATATTTACGGGTCAAGCAGAAGAAAGGGAGTTCTCAGATTTAGGAGACAGCTTTCAAACATTTTCAACTGCAAATCACAATAAGTACATTTTATATCAAAAGCCAGTACACAAACACATATGTATAACTGAAATAAATGAGAATCAAACAGGGATCAACTACTTTTTCCATTAACCACTATGATTAACTTGTCATCACAGTACCAATTTACTTTTAGAATTACATACTATCCTTAAACGTCAGTTGACTTTTGGCATGTCCTAACAATCTTTTTATTCAGCCCTAGTTTCTTTCTTTTGAAGAAGATTGGCCCTAAGACATCTGTTGCTAATCTTCCTCCTTTTTTCCCCCAAAAGCTCCAGTAGATAGTTGTATGTCATAGTTGTACAACCTTCTAGTTGCTCTATGTGGGACGCCGCCTCAGCATGGCTTGATGAATGGGGCATAGGTCCGCGCCCAGGATCCAAACCGGTGAACCTCAGGCTGCTGAAGCGGAGCACGTAAACTTAACTGCTCTGCCGAGCCCTAGCTTCTTTTTCGCATGCCCTGGAACAGTTAACTTAAACCTTCAACCATCAGCTCCCCTCTTCTTTCTCTTAGAAAGTAACTATGAATGAAAAAACATAGATACGTTTTCAGGTGGAGAAGGTTCGAGTGGAGGGGAATTTATACCTATGGCCTCTAATTACTTAAGTGGGAGGCCAGATCAAATGATGAGAGCGAGAGTCTTGTGAAATGAGTATTGAAAGTCTAAACTGAACAATCTAGGGAATGGGAAAAAGAGGTTGGAGAGAATAATAAGACTATCAAGTAGCACCAAAAGCCCTGAGCTTGAATGGAATAACCATTCCTAAGGTTAATTCCTCCCTCCACCTTGCACCTATCTCCTGTTCATCTCTATTCCTTCCTATCATGCAAACAATAATAGGTACCTACAGAGCAGAACATATTTGCTAAGAGGGAGAAAGGCAAAAATTAACAACTAGATTCTAAAGCAATATGTCACTGATCTTTTCTACAGAAATTTTATAGCAATGGAGGTAGCAAGAGAAAGATTTCAGTATGAGTATGGGGGAGTTGGAGATGTGGAATGTTGAATATGTTGCCCATTCTTACCAAAAACAGTTGGCAATGAAGAAAAGGAAAGAGACAATGATTTGCTAAGAGAGGCAGGATAAAGAAGAATACTGCTTTATACAGGGAAAAATTGGAGATATAATATAGAAAATAACTGAAATAATTTATAATCAAATTAACTTAACTCCTTAATACCATCCAGTATCATGTATTTAAATTATGCTGTTAAGTATCCAGCAAACTTCCACAAGTCAATTTTACCACTAAATTAAGACTGGCTTAAGTTGAAGTCATACTGATATATGGCCACTTACGTGCACATACGATCATATAAGACCTAACACCAATTATTAACCATAATAAAATATATTTAGGAAATGCATTAAACATGGATGTTATCCTAAAGCTTCTTGGTATTCTTTAAGCTTCTTAATTCTTAAAGATATATCAGTCTTTAAACTAAAATTCAAAAACCTTGCATAATCAGAAAATTATGAGTTCATTACCAAATATATCAATCTAATTCTAATACTCAGCACTACCTGAAATAAGGTACTCAAGTTTTTTCAATATTAACAGAAATTTGTGTAAAAATAACATAATTTTTAATTTGTGACACAGGCAAGTTACAGCCTGCTAGATATTTTAAAAAATGCAATTTTAAACAATAATAAACAGTTCAGCCAGCAATTTATTAAGAATGATTTTTATACTTTTAAAGGAAAAGAAAAAAGGAAGAAGGAAAAAGCTATAGAGATAGTATTTGGACCACAAAGCCTAAAGTGTTCACTATCTGGTCCTTTACAGAAAAAGTACTGAACATCTAGTTTAAATGAATGATTTTTCACTAACCCAGGCAGAAACAATGCCATATAACCAGAAACTTCAAGATAGTCCTTGAATTCAAGTACTCAAATCCAAAAGTACGAGAGTTCTGAGTCTTCTGAGTAGCTATAGTTCACAGGAGGGCTTCAGTCTGTGCACGTGTGTGCCTGTATGAGTAAACTTGCACACAACTAGCTTTTCTTTTCTCTCTTTTAATGGAGGAAGGAGGTATGGAACTGAAAAGGCCCAGTGGAGCCTGGAGCCATGACGATGAAGACCCTGGAGTCCACGGCTGCCTGGGTCCACTGCATCTGCTTATTCACTGCCTCCTTCAGGAGGCCATCTGAATTCTGCACTGAGAGGCTCAATCAGTCCCTGGATCATGAGAGGACTACTCCAACGCCAGCTGTACTAGCTGAGCAGGGAAACAGTGAGGCTCTGCCACTCTTCAAATGAGGTATTTAATTTGAAAATGCATTCAGCACAGGGCAGCTAAAACATAGTTTATCATGTCTTCCATAGTCTACTGATTCACCACTGACCAATAACTACACCACTACCCCCAAACTTGACCCTGAAAAGGAAGCTATACTCATGAATAGACAAAGAACAAGTATATCCCATTTGAGGAGGTTCAGTAACTTGAGGGGGACCAAGGTGAACAATCAGAACCAGTGGGCTGGCTCCTACTGAGGCAGAACTAATAGAAGAAATAATAGAGAATTTGAATAAATAAAAAAAAAAAACAAACAAAGAAACAAAGCACTGAGAACACTCAGAGAAATGCAATTAGAATATGCATCACAAATTTAAGGAAAAGGGCTCTGGTAAAATTAAATAAACATGATTTCCACATTTAAAAAAATAAAAGACCTGAAAAAAAGAACGGTAACTCCTAAGAAGCAAATTCACAGTTTGGAAGATCAAATTAAGAAACATACCTAAAACAAAAGAGAGGTTGGAAGAGAAAAGGATAAACAAATACATACCAGCAAATGGTGGGCAGGGGGAGGCAAAACAAACAAAAAGCAAAACAGGAAGCATATTAGTATTAGACAAATCTAAATTCAACTCAAAAAGCATCAAATAGAACAAGGAGGAATTTTACTTAACAATTAAGAATACAACCCACAAACAATCATAAACTTTTATGCAACAAAAAGGATTGCAGCCCCAAACAAAAAGCAAAAATATATAAAAATGAACAAACATATTGCTAAAACAAAAAGTTTAGGGGCCTTCAAACTCACATTTCCTTATCCAAATTCTGAAATCCAGAAAATTTTGATGAAAGTTGGCTTCAAACCACACTTAGTTTTGGAAAAAAACCTGACCTGAACTGGCATGAAACTATTTATATCTTTAGTTACTCTACTTAGTGTAAATACTGCTGCAGAAATACTAAGGTATTTGGTTACAAGGGTACTACCACAGACCCTGCTGAAAGGTTCAGTACCATCTTGTCTTTCTGAAACGTGAATATTTATACATCCCAAAATGCATGTGACCCCAAGCTGAATCCACAAATGGAATTTTTTAACTTGAAAATAATAAAATATTTTGTTTTCCTATGTCCATAAAACTTTAATCATGTAACTTGGCCATAATAGAAAAATAATTTTAAAGGTTTTACTGACCACATATTTGGACATAATCCAATAACCCTTTAAAAAATGAATAAATGGATGACCTCCCCACCTAACAAAAAAGTGAAATAATTGCTAAATAAGAAACGATATTCTGGCTCAAATAGAATTTTTTTTCTTTTTGCTTGAGGAAGATTAGCCCAAAGCTAACATCTGTGCCAATCTTCCTCTATCTTGTATGTGGGTCGCCACCACAGCGTGGCTAACCAGTGGTGTAGGTCCGTGCCGGGGACGCGAACCCGTGAAACTCACGAACCCAGGCTGCCGAAGCAGAGTGCGCCAAACTTAACACTACGCCACAGGCCCAGCCCCCAAACACAAAATTTTTAAGTGAAATCTTTAAAAATTACCAAAATAGAAAACATTTTATAACTTAACATTTTATTTCATAATAAAGTATCACAAAACAAAACACACACAAAGGAAAATATTTGGCCTTTGTGGCTTTTATTATAAAAATTAATGAACATGAGTTTATCTTTTAAAGATACACATAGTTACAGTTAAACTACTGAAAGTCAATGACAAGAAAATTTTGAAAGAAGCAAAAAGTGACTCGTGATGTACAACGGAACAATAAGATTAACAGTAGAGTCAGCAGAAACAACAGAGGCCAGAAAGCACTGGGATGACATAATTCAAAGTAGTGAAAGAAAAAATTACAAACCAAGAATTCTATATTCATCAAAACTAACCCACAAAAACAAAAATGAAATAAAGACATCCTGATATAAACATGGATTGAGAGAATTCATTACAAGTCAACCTGCCTTACAAGAAATGCTAAAGAAAGTTCCTCAGGCTGAAAGGAAGTGACATCAGAGAGTAACTCAAATGCATATAAAGAAATAAAGAGCACAGGTGAGGTTAATTATATAGGTAAATGTATAACACCATATAAACCTATTATTTCTCTCTCTTTAACCCATTTAAAAGAAAATTACATAAAACAATATTAAGACAAAGGAGAAAAAAGGAAATGGAGTTATACTGGAGTAAGGACATGACACCAAACCATGACCCAAAGCCACAGAAATTAGAGAGTACCAGAAATGATAAATATATGCAGGTTAATATAAGATACTCTATATTCTTTTTCCTTTCTTCTCTTCACTTCTTTAAAAATCTAAGAGTGTATAAACAATAACTATAACAGTATTACTGGGTTTATAACATATAGATGTAACATATATAACAAGAGGACAAAGGAAGGGGGAGGGAAAGGAGTCATATTGGAGAAGGTTGCTATATTTCACTGAAATCACGTTAGTACTAACCTGAAATAGACTGTGATAAACTACGATACATGTTAGAATGCACAGAGCAATCACTAAGAAATTAACTCAAAAATTATACAAAAAAACAACAAAGGCATTAAGATGGAATGCTAGAAAATAACCATTTAATACAAAAGGCAAATAAGGAAGAACCAAGGAACAAAAGAAATATGTTAGAAAACAAACAGCAAAACAACCAGCAAAACAACCAACACAGATCTGATCATATCAATAATGATAGTAAATGAGTGAATTAAACACTCCAATCAAAAGGCAGACTAGATACAAAAAACATTAAATATATGCTGCTTACAAGAGACACACTTTAGATCAAAGACACAAATAGGATGAAAGAAAAAAGATGAAAAATATATCATGGAAACTAACTATAAAAGAGCTGGAGTAGCTATACTAATATCAGATAAAACAGAATTAGACCAAAAAAAAGTTAGTAGAGACAAAATTGAATGCTTTATAATGATAAAAATGTCAATTTTCAGAAAGATATAATAAAAACCATACGTGCACCTAACATGACAGCTTCAAAATACAGGAAGAAAAACCTGGTAAAATTGAAAGGAGACAGATAAAACAAAGCACAAAGATGAACAAAAGACTGGGGGTAAAAACACAGAGGCTCACTACCTGTGAGACAATATCAAGTGGTTTAATATATTTGTAATTGGAGTCCCAAGGAGAGGAGATAAAAAAGGTTTAGAAAAATATTTTAAGAAATTATGGCCAGATTAGCAACAGATGTTAGCTCAGGGCAAATCTTCCTCAGCAAAAAAAAATAAAAAACAGTCACCAGCTTTTGGGCCAGCCCCGGTGGCCTAGTGATTAAGTTCAGCATGCTCTGCTTCGGCAGCCAGGGTTCAGTTCCCAGGCACAGACCTACACCACTCGTCTGCCAGTGGCCATGCTGTGGTGGCAGCTCACATACAAAAAGAGGAAGACTGTCAGCAGATTTTAGCTCAGGGTGAATCTTACTCAGCAAAAAAAAAAAAAAAAAAAAAAAGAAAGAAAGAATGGCCAAAGTTTTTCCAACTTGAACAAAAACAATAATCCAGAGACAAAAGAATCTTAATAATTCTTGAGGATTATACCTCTAAATAAAACCATGCCAAGGTACATCATAAAATCAAATTGCTGAAAACCAGTAATAAAGAGTAAATATTAGAGGCAGAGGGGGAAAAAAAAGATACATTACATACAAAGGAACAAAGCTAACCATGACAGCAGACCTCTCATCAGAAACTATAAAAGCCAGAGGAAATTAACGAAGCGACATCTTTAAAGTAGCAAAAGCAGGGGCCGCCTGGTGGTGCAGCAGTTAAGTACTCAAGCTCTGCTTTGGCGGCCCGGGGTTCGCAGGTTCGGATCTCGGGCATGCACCAATACACCATTGTCAAGCCATGCTGCGGCGGCGTCCAATATAAAGTAGAGGAAGATGGGCACAGATGTTAGCCCAGGGCCAATCTTCCTCAGCAAAAAGAGGAGGATTGGCATCAGATGTTGGCTCAGGGATGGTCTTCCTCACCAAAAAAAAAAAAAAAAAGCAAAGTAGCAAAAGCAAAGACATGAATAAGCAAACCAACCTAAACGACAAATTATAGGGGGAAAAAAACAGCAGAGGTTGCAGATATAGAATTAGTGCATAAATATAAAATCAATGTTTAATGCAATAAAAATGTAAAATGTAACCCTGACCAAAGAAAAACAATATAAAAACAGATTTTTTTTAAAAAGAACAGAAATCTAGAAACAAAAACAGCTAAATAAAAGTATTAAAATGAAAGAAGACCATGACAAAAATAAAAGTATAATGAAATTTTTCAGTACACTTTTCAAATGGGATAAAAAAGAAAAACAAAAAGAAAACAGAAAATACAACTTAAGAGCTATTTATATATTCTTGGAATAGAAAACATTTTTTTGGTATGTCTGTAGAATACTGAGAAAATTTAATCTTGTATTTAGTTACCAATTACTAGTAATTGGTAGTAATTACTAGTAATAGTTGTTGTTAAAGATTAGGAACGACAGAACTTAGCTCCTTCCCTAAGAAATTAAAAAAAAAAAAAAGTGTGAAGAGCAAATTAAATATATAAGACGAAATACTACTGAAAACAAAATTGAAAAACTGAATTTAAACAATTTTTCTTTCAATAAAAAGTAAAATAAACCTTCACAAATCTAATAAAATATAGAAGAAAAAAAGAAAAGCAACAAATACATAAGAAATATAAAAGAATATTACTAAGTCTATGTCAGCAACTACTACATGTAGCTCTAAAACAAGAAATTTTAAAACCTAGAGTAAATGGACAATTTCCTAGTAAAATGTGACTTATCAATACCAAACCAAGAATTAAAAACTTAAACAGATGTATTAGCTTACAGAGACTGGTAAGAGCAGCCAGTTTTAAAAATTCCAAATCAACATCGTTTTACAGAGGGTCGGCCCGGTGGCTTAGCAGTTAAGTGTGCGCGCTCCGCTACTGGCGGCCCGGGTTCGGATCCCGGGCGCGCACCGACGCACCGCTTCTCCAGCCATGCTGAGGCCGCGTGCCACATACAGCAACTAGAAGGATATGCAACTATGACTTACAACTATCTACTGGGGCTTCAGGGAAAAAAAAAAGGAGGAGGATTGGCAATAGATGTTAGCTCAGAGCCGGTCTTCCTCAGCAAAAAGAGGAGGATTGGCACGGATGTTAGCTCAGGGCTGATCTTCCTCACAAAAAAAAAAAAAACAAGATGGTTTTACAGAGAACTAATGTTTAAACAACAGACCAGCATCCCATTATTAAGCTAATCTAGAACAAGAGCAAAAAAGGAAAATCTCATTTTATAAAGCCCAACATTAATATGAAAATTTGACAAAGACAATGCAAAAGAAGAAAACTGCAGACCATTCTAACATATTGATTCTACATTTCTAAATAAAATATTTAGTAATCAATCTGGCAATCTGTCAAAAGAACATTATGAGCAACTAAGGTTTACATCAGGAATTCAAGGATTACTCAACATCAGGAATATTAACAAAATAATCATATCAAAACAACTAAAGGAGAAAACCATATGGTTAAATGAATAGATACTCAAGTAGCATATGATAAAATACAGATATTAATAAAAACTCTAAGAAATAGAAGCAAACAACTTAAATATGAAAAGAATCACCTACCAAAAAATTAAATAGCATTCAAAAAGAGCAAAATGTTAACAACTTTTCAAATCAGAAACCAAGCATCATTTATCCAAGGAGCAATACAACAAAATAATGGCACAGACTCTGGGACCAGACTAATTAGGTTTAAATTCCAAGCCCATTCCCTTCTGAGTTGTGTGACTTTGGGTTAGTTCCTTAACCTTGCAGTCTTGGTTTCCCATTTGTAAAACAGGGATAATAATAGCATCTATCTAAAGGGGTGTTGGAAGATTGCACATGTTAATAAATGTAAAATGTGACACACCATAAGTACTCAGAAAATGTTAGTTATTAGTTACTACTTGTCTCAAAGATTATACAGCATCACTGTAATGAAACTTTCTGCAATAATGAAAACGTGCTGTACCTGCACTGCCCAACGCAGTAGTCAAGGCAACAGGTGGCCACTGAGCATGTGGAAAGGAGCTTACTGCAACTAACAAAGTACATTCTTTAATTTAATTTTAGTTAATTCAAACTTAAATAGCCACAAGTGACTAGTTGCAACAGCACAGGCCAGTGCAGACTAGAAAATGTAGATTACCTGAGATGTTACTTATTTTTTTAAAATACTAAACTTAAAAAGATAATTTAGGGGCCAGCCCAGTGGCGTAGTGGTTAAGTTTGCGCACTCCGCTTCGGCACCCCGGAGTTCACAGGTAGATCCCAGGCACGGACCTGCGCACCACTTATCAAGCCATGCTGTGGCAGGCATCCAACATATAAAGTAGAGGAAGATGGGCACAGTTGTTGGCCCAGGGCCGATCTTCCTCAGCAAAAAGACGAGGATTGGCAGCAGATGTTAGTTCAGGGCTAATCTTCCTCTCACACACACAAAAAAGATAATATCACAAAATGAATATACAAAAGAAAAAACTAACAGCTACCCAACTTCCACTAATGGAAGAATGAAAAGCAAATGCTCTCCTCAAAGCCCAACTATAAAACTGGACAAAACTGTCACACACACACACACACACACACACACACACACACACACACACACACACAAATCCATCTATTTCAGAACACAAGGAAACAACCAGTATCAGAAATAATGAGAGCGCTTATTCTACAAAAACTGCTCAAGTTTCAGGTAAAAACAGTGACAGACACTGGCCTTCTTGCCCAAGGATGATCTTATGATCCCCACTCCCACCTCAAGTCTGGTCTGCAAGATCAGTAGGTTTGCTGAAGTGGAGCTGACCATAAAAACAGCAGCAGCTTTCCTGCCATATGAGGCAGAAACAATTGTGGGAGGAGGGCAAATGTGAAAGAAGCTTTGCCAGCTAAAAGTAGGTAGTCAGGAAAGGACAGCTTTGCTATACTTAGGTTAGGGTCACTGAGGTTGGGGCAAGCAGTAGCCCCAATAGAAAATTAACATAGGGCCGGCCCCATGGCTTAGCGGTTAAGTGCGCGTGCTCCGCTGCTGGCGGCCCGGGTTTGGATCCCGGGCGCGCACCAACGCACCACTTCTCCGGCCATGCTGAGGCAGCGTCCCACATACAGCAACTAGAAGGATGTGCAGCTATGACATACAACTATCTACTGGGGCTTTAGGGGGAAAAATAAATAAATAAATAAATAAAACCTAAAAAAAAGAAAAAGAAAATTAATATAAGACACTTAAAATGAGAGTGACAGAAGGACTAAGATCAACTCTCCACACATACCTAGCTAACTAAAAAGAAGACCCAAGACAGCTCAGCAAAAACTAAATGCCAAGTGAGACTAAAAACTGACTGCAACTTTGAATGTGTTTCCCAAACCATTGGGAGAGATCAATCATTAGCAGGAGGTAAGCCTCATAGGCTCAAGGTATTTGATCACAATTGCTGACCAAAGCATTGGCTGACCACCAAGCTATGCAGATAACAGGAGCAACCCCAAGGAAGCCAGGCTAAACAATAAAAATAAAAATACTAAAAAGAGCTATCAGTGGCTATACACTGTACAGATGACAGATTCTACACTGTAAGTCTAAGCAAGTTTCCAAAAAATGGCAACAACCTACAGAAAATTAAAGCAGAATTCAGAGTTGCTACAACATATTTATCTAAGATGTCAATTGGGGAAACATTCAAAGAAACAGAAAAGTGTGACCTAACCTCAGAGAAAAAATAAAAATCAGTCAACTAATTAAGTGAGCCCAGACACTGGAGTTAGTAGACAAAGATTTCAAAGCAGCTATTATAAATATTTCCAAAAATAAAATGAATTTTTCAAAGCATAAAGTAAAACATGAGGGCAGTGCCTCAACATATAGGAAGTCTCAAAAGAGAACTAGAAACTATGATAACCCATTGAGACGAAAAGTACAACATCCAAAATAAAAATTTCATTACATATCTGGGCTCAATAGTAGACTTGAGTGAACTTGTAGATAAATAAATTAAAAGTATCCAATCCAAAAAAGAGGTAAAAAGACCAAAGAAAAAGGAACGGATCCTCGGAGACCGGTGGGACAACATCAAGAATCCCGACGTAAATGTAACGGAGTCCCAGGAGATGAGAGTGAGGAGTAGGAAAAATGTTTGAAAAAATAATGGCTGAAAATGTCCCTAACTTGATGAAATACACTCATCTGTAGATTCAAAAAGCTGGAAGAACTCCAAATATGATAAACACAAAATGAATCAAACCTAGGTATATCATAATCAAACTTCTGAAAGACAAACATTTTCAAAGAAAATCTTTACAGCAGCAAGAGAAAAACAATTCATCACATATAAGAGGACAATACCATTAACATCCGACTTTTCATCAGAAACAATGGAGGCCAGAAAGCAATGAAATGACATATTTAAAGTACTGAAAGAAAGACTGTAAACAAATAATTCTAAATCGAGCAAAAATATTCTTCAAGGGGCCAACCCGGTGGCATAGTGGTTAAGTTCACGTGCTCTGCTTCAGTGGCCCCAGGTTCATGGGTTCAGATCCTGGGTGTGGACCTATATACGCTCATCAAGCCACGATGTGGTGGCGTCCCACAAACAAAATAAAGTAAGACTGACAGAGAAGTTAGCTCAGCGACAATCTTCCTCAAACAAAAAAAAAGGAAGATTGGCTACAGATGTTAGCTCATGGCCAATCTTCCTCACCAAAAAATATATATATATTCTTCAAAATGAACGCAAAATAAAGACATCCCCAGATAAAGAAAAACTAAGAGAATGTCACTAATATATTTGTACCACAAAAAATACTAAAAGAAGTCCATGAGGCTGAAAAGAATTGAAACCAAACTGTAACTCAGATCCACAGGAAGGAAATGAGAAGCACTAGAAATGATCGACATGGGGGAAGATATAAAAGACTATTTTTTCCTCTTAATTTCTTTAAAAGAAACATAATTGTTTAAAGTAATAATCATAACAACGTACTGATGGTTTTTTAAACATATAAATGGAATAGTATGATAGTACAATGGAGAGAAATGGCTCTATAGTGGAGCAAAGTTGCTAAATTTCAACAAATACAGTATTACCCTGAAATGGGTTGTGATAAATTGAAGATGTATATTATAATTGCTAGAGCAACAACTAAAAAAACAACGTAAATATAAAATTAGAGAAAATTTTGAAGTACATTAAAAATATTGGTGAACACAAAAGAAAGGAACAAAAAACTGGCATGACATAAATAGAAAACAAACAGCAAAATAGCCAACCTAAATTCACCCATATCATTACTTACATTAAATATGAATGGACTGGGGCTGGCCCCGTGGCTCAGCGGTTAAGTGCGCGCACTCCGCTACTGGCGGCCCGGGGTTCGGATCCCAGGTGTGCACCAACGCACCACTTGTCTGGCCATGCTGAGGCGGTGTCCCACATACAGCAACTAGAAAGATGTGCAACTACGACATACAACTATCTACTGGGGCTTTGGGGAGAAAAAGGGGAAAAAAGGAGGAGGACTGGCAATAGATGTTAGCTCAGGGCTGGTCTTCCTCAGCAAAAAGAGGAGGATTGGCATGGATGTTAGCTCAGGGCTGATCTTCCTCACACACACACACACAAATATGAATGGACCAAGCATTCCAATAAAAAGGCAGAGATTGTCAGACTGCATAAAATACAAAATCCAAGTATATGTGGTCTAAAATAAACATTTTTAGATTCAAAGACACAACACATTAAAAGTAAAAGGAGAGGAAAAGATACAGTCATCCCTGGGTATACTCGGAAAGATTGATTCCAGGAACCCCTGTGAATACCAAAATCCACAGATGCTCAGGTCCCTTATATAAAATGGCATAGTACAATAAATACAGTCAGCCCTCCATATCTGCAGGCCAATACATCAGGAATATGGAATAATTATAAACGTCTATGCATCTAACAAATACACAAAGCAAAAACTAATAGAACAAAAGGAGAAATGGACAATTCAACAATTTATGTTGGAGATTTCAATATTCATCTCTCAGAAATTGATAAAACAACTACACTACAAAGATATAGAGGCCTTCAACAACATACTAACCAAAATAAACAAGTGGGGACTACATCAAACTAAAAAGCTTCTGCACAGCAAAGGAAAGCATCAACAAAATGAAAAAGCAATCTACTGAATGGCAGAAAGTATTTGCAAATCATGTACTTGATTAAGGGGTTAATATCAAAAATATATAAAGAACTCACACAACTCAATAGGAAAAATACAAACAATCCAACTTAAAAATGGGCAGAAGTGAACATTTTTCCAAAGACATACAAATGGCCAACAGGTATATGAAAAGATGCTCAACATCACTAATCATCAAATGCAAATCAAAACCACAATGAGATATCACCTCGAATCTGTTAGAATGGCTATCATAAAAAAAACGAGATAGGGCCGGCCCCGTGGCTTAGCGGTTAAGTGCGCGCGCTCTGCTGCTGGCGGCCCGGGTTCGGATCCCTGGCGCGCACCGAGGCACCGCTTCTCCGGCCATGCTGAGGCCGCGTCCCACATACAGCAACTAGAAGGATGTGCAACTATGACATACAACTATCTACTGGGGCTTTGGGGGGAAAAGAATAAATAAATAAAATCTTTAAAAAAATAAAAAAGAGATAACAAGTATCGGTGAGGATATGGAGAAAAGGGAACCCTTGTGCACTGTTTGTGGGAATGTAAATTGGTGCAGCCATTATGGAAAACAGCATGGAAGTTTCTCAAGAAATTAAAAATAGAATTACTATATGATCCAGCAATTCCACTTTTGTGTATATAGCCAAAGGGAAGGAAAACAGGACACTGAAGAGATACCTGCACTCCCAAGTTCATGGCAGCATTATTCACAACAGTCAAAATATAAGTGTTGTGGTATATATACACACTATATATATATATATATATATATATATATATATATATATACATGGAATAGTATTCAGTCATGAGAAAGAAGGAAATCCTGCCATTTATGACAACATGGATGGACCCTGAGGGCATTATGCTAAGTGAAATAAGTCAGACAAAGACAAACACTGTGTGGTTTCACTTATATGTGGAAGATTGGAAAAAAGGTCAAACTCATAGAAAAAAGAGAGTAGTACAGTGGTTGTCAGGGGCTGGGGGGTGGGGGAAATAGGAAGAGGTTGGTAAAAGGGTACAAACTTTGTGCTATATAAGGCCTGAAGATCTAATGTATAACACGGTGACTATAGTTGATAACAACGTATTGTACAATTGAAATTTGCTAAGAGTAGAATTTAAATGTTCTCACCTATATATATATACATATAAAATTATGTGATGGATGTATCAATTGAATAGATGGGAGTAATCTTTCCACAATGTATACGTATATCAAATCATCATGATGTACACTTTAAATATCTTACAATTTTGTCAATTATCCCTCAATAAAGTTGAAAGAAAAGAAAAAAAAACCCTCAACATCTTCACCACTGTGACTTAAAAGAGACTTTAACTGAGGCTGACATTATTTCTTACCTAAACCACTAAAAACATTCCTACCCCTCCACGTCAGTGGGTAGTTAAGAGGGAGCTGAACTTCTACCCCATTTGGCAATAACAAAGAGGAATAAGGTGGTAAGCGGTGGAGCAAGTCAACACTCCACTTCCCGTCCCCTTCTCTTGTATGCTAAATTCCCAGGAGGAAGCTGAGATTCCAGCCCTACCCTGCAGCTAAAAAGTGGCGTGAGTCAGCCCTATGCTTCCTCCTTCCCTGGATCCGGGGTTCGGATCCCAGGTGTGCACCAACACACCGCTTGTCAAGCCATGCTGTGGCGGCATCCCATATAAAGGGAGGAAGATGGGCATAGACGTTAGCCCAGGGCCAATCTTCCTCAGCAAAAAGAGGAGGATTGGCAACAGATGTTAGCTTAGGGCTAATCTTCCTTACCAAAAAAAAAAAAGAAGAAAACAACAGAGGAATCAAACAAAAAAACATATGAGCAGATTTAAGCCCTAACGTATCAAATATTACCTTAAATGTAAACAGTCTAAAGACACAAATTAAAAAACAAACACTGGCAGAATGGATAAAATAAAAACATGATCCAATAATATAGTGTCTAAGAGAGGCTCACTTCAAACACAGACATAAATACATTGAAAGCAAAAGGATGAAAAAAGATAGGCCATGAATTAAAAAAGCAGGACAGAACCAACTTTTGAAAAGGTAGTGAGAGGAGCTCTGCAGGTCCCTCCACAAGAAAACGACTACAACTGGTGAAAATTATTCTTTAAAAAACAACGATTTAAAGTCTCTAGAAACTGTCCTAAGGGCATACAATAAAAAAAGAAAATTTATTCAAGAAAATATGCTAGGGGCCGGCCCCGTGGCTTAGCGGTTGAGTGTGCGCGCTCCGCTGCTGGCTGCCCGGGATCGGATCCCGGGCGCGCACCGACGCACCGATTCTCCGGCCGTGCTGAGGCCACGTCCCACATGCAGCAACTGGAGGGATGTGCAGCTATGACATACAACTATCTACTGGGGCTTTGGGGGGAAAGAAAATAAATAAATAAAATCTTTTAAAAAAAAAAAAAGAAAAAGAAAATATGCTACATCTTGGTAAAAAAAAAAATCAAGTCTGTGGCACTTAAGCCACAACCCACTCCCCTTCTTACTCCACCAGCTCATCACGATGAAAGCAACACTCTAAACAGGTATAGCCAGAAAGACCTCTCCCACAAGCTCCAAGTCAAAGGCTGTAATACTTTCCCCAAGAGGGACAGACCATCAGCATTTCTCATCCCACACAGCTCTGGACTGAAAATGCTAAATTCAAGGTAGTGTGACCAAGAGGTCAAGAGCTCCCTTGCCTCCATGCAGCCCCAACTCATTGAGCACAGCTCTGTCCCAGGTACAGCAGGACAAAAATACTGGGGCAACTGGCTGACTCGCTCATAGGGCAGAGTTTCCATGCCTAAGGAGAGCCAAGCCAATAAGACTAGAGGCTACTACAGCCCACCCAGCACCCTGCTCATACAGCAAGGATGTCACCCCAAGAAGTGAGCCACTGACCCCACCTACAGCTCCAGAGCAGTGGCTCAGAGAATTTGCCCAGGGGGAGAGTTAGGCTATTAAGAACAAAGAGTTCTAAGGGGCCGGCCTGACAGCATAGCGGTTAGGTTCACAGGCTCCGCTTTGGAGGCCCAGGGTTCACCAGTTCAGATCCTGGGCGCAGACATATGCACTGCTCACCAAGCCATGCTGAGGTGGCATCCCACACAGAGCAACTACAAGGATGTACAACTATGACATACAACTATCTACTGGGGCTTTGGGGAGAAAAAAGAAAAAAAAAAAAGAGCAAGATTGGCAACAGATGTTAGCTCAGGGCCAATTTTCCTCAAAAAACCAAAAAAAGAACAGAGTTCTGAAGCTCTTCCCAAGAGAACTGACTTTATTTGGAATAGAGTATGCAAAAGATCAAACCTAACGGCACTCTTAAATAAACAGAGGAAATTTTGGTGACAAACAATTAAGAGGAAGCTGATAGCTCCATAAGAACATAAGCTAAACCACAGTCCAGCTAGTTTTATGAGAGACTCAAGGAACCTAAAAAGGAGCCGTCCTGGGGTCATAAAAAACCTCAAAGACTAACCTCAAAAACTACCTGGGAAAGGGGTCTGAATTTAATTACAACAGACTGTGGAAAAAGTTATGTCCCAGGGCACTGTCAAAACAATAGAGTAGTTAGTGGAACCTAACAGCTCAGTGTGATACCAACAGAGGCAGAGAGCTTAACAGAGATCAAGGAAATAGTCAAAAGGAGCCCTCCTAATACCCCAGGGTAACAGCAAATGCCCAAGGTTATGGCCTCTGACAAGAGACATCAAAGGTTTCACACTGCAGTGGAAAATAAACTTGGCTTCACTAAAATGATCCACTAAAGTCACTAAACAAATAAACAATCAAACAACAACTGACAGCCCTGGGAGTAGAGAAGATCAGTATCACAAAAGAAAGCAGAAATGAAAAAATGGAAGAACAAAAAATATGAGACATATAGAAAAAGAAAAGCAAAATGGCAGGCATAAATCCAACTGTATTAACAGTAATATCAAATGTGAATGGATTAAACAATCCAACCAAAAGACAGAGACTAGCAGGCTGGATTGGGAAAAAAAAAAAAAAGACCCAGCTATACACTGTCTACAAAAGACACAATTTAGACCCAAACATACAAATAGGTTCAAAGTAGAAGGGTGGGAAAAGATATATCAATCAAACAGCAACCATAACAAAGCTGTAGTGGCTTTACTAATTGCAATAGGCAGAATAATGGCCCTCCAAAGGGGGGCCTACCTCATAATCCCCAGAATCTGTTAAAGAATGAAAGATCAATGTACAAAACTCAATTGTATTTTTATGCATTGAATGAATAATGAATAATCCAAATAAATAAAATTAAGAAAACAATTTCATTTACAATAGCATCAGAAAGAACAAAATACTTAGAAATAATTTTAGTACAAAACCTATATTCTGAAAACTATAAAACTGTTGAACGAAATTAGAGAAGACCTAAATAAATGTAAAGACATCCTATGTTCACGGATCAGAAGACTTAACATTGTTAAGATGGCAGTTCTACTCAAAACTGACCGACAAGTTCAACACAGTCACTATCAAAATCCTGGCTGGCTTTTCTGTAGAAATTGACAAGTCGATGCTAAAATTTATATGGAAAGTCAAGGGACCTAGAATAGCTAAAACAATCTTGAAAAAGAAAAAAGGTGGGGGACTTACCACCAATGTCAAAACTTACTACAATAAGCAGGACAATTTGCTACAAGCAGAAGGATATATATATATAGATAGATCAACAGAATGGAATTGAGAATCCAGAAATAAAAACCCACTTTTATGGTCAACTGATTTTATTTAATTGGGACAGAATAGTCTTTTCAATAAATGGTGCTGGGACAACAATATTCCCATGCAAAAAAATAAAACTGGATCCTCACCTCACACACAAATTTTACATACAAAAATTAACTCAACTGCGTCATGGATCCAAATGTTAAGAGCTAAAACTGTAAAGCTCTTAGAAGAAAACATAAGAGCACATCTTCACGACCTTGGATTAGGCAATGGTTTTTCAGATAATGGTATCAAACATAAGAACACAAAAAGAAAAATAAATTGAACTTCATGGAAATTGGACTTCAGCACAAAAACTTTTGTGCTGCCAACACTATGAATGTAATTAATGTCAATGAGTTGTACACATAATAATGGATAAAATAGCAAATTTTGTTATATTTTTTTCCACAATAAAAAAAGTTCAAAAAAAATGGCAAAGTTTAAAAAAACAAACTTTTGTGCAGCAAATGACACCATCAAAAAAGTGAAAGACAACCCACAAATAGAAGATACATACAAATCAGATATAAGAATCTACTATCAGAACACACAAGAACTCTGACAACTTAATAGTGTCAAATAATCCAATTAAACAATGGGCAAACGTATGAACAGATACTTCTTCAAAGATATATAAATACAATAAGCACATGAGAAGATGCTCAACATCACTATCCATCAGGAAAATGTAAATTAAAACCAGAATGAGATACTACTTCACACACACTAGGGTGGTTCTAATAAAAAAGACACAATAACAACTGTTAGCACGATTATGGAAAAACTGGAACCCTCATACAAATTGCTGACGGGAATGTAAAACGGTATAGCCACTTCGGAAGATAGTTTGGCAGTTCCTCAAAAGATTAAATATAGAGTTACTAGACAACCCAAAAATTCCACTCTTAAATATGTATACAAGAAAAATGAAAACATATGTTCATGCAAAAACTGTCCAAAAATGTTCATAGCATTATTTATAATAGTCAAAAAAAGGGGAAACAACTCAAATGTTCATCAACTGATGAATAAACAAAATGTGGTATAGCCATAAAATGGAATATTATTCAAGCCTAAAAAACAATGTACTGATGCATGCTACAGCATGTATGAACTTTGAAAACTTTGTGCTAAATCAAAGAAGCCAGTCACAAAAAGACCACATAGTTTACAATCTCATTTATATGAAATGTCCAGAATAGGCAAATCTATAGAGACAGAAAGTAGATCAGTAGTTGTTCTAGGTCTGGCAAAAGGTACTGGGGATAAACGGGAGTGACCACTAATGGGTACAGGATTTCGTCATAGAGGGATGAAAATGTTCTAAAATTGACTGTGGTGACTGGTTGCACAACTCCGTGAATATACTAAAAACCATTGAACTATACACTTCAAATGTGTTAATTATATAGTTTGTGAATTATATCTCAATTACGTTCTTACATACTGTTTAAAGAGTGGCTATATTATTATCAGATAAAATAGGTTTCAGAACAAAAACAAAACAGTATCTCCAAGATACATTTTTAAATGAAAAAATTAAATGTCGCTATTTACATAAAAGATAAAAATTATGTTTATTTGCATTTACATAGAGTCAGGTCTCATTCTTCACAGTAGTTATGTTCTATAAAGTTGCTACCAAAAATGAATTAGTGGATACACTAAGGGAAATACAGGGTTAGGTTCCTTTGAGCCTCTGGTCATGACATTTTCATCAACCAATCAATACATAACCTTGTTTAACATGTATTTCTGTTCAAACACACTTTATTTAATACATATTCTTGGTTCATTAACAGTGAATTCAAGCCAACAGCATTATAACTCCAACAACACTATAAATGCCTGTATAAGACTTATCTAACATGTATTTTCTCCACAAAGCACACACAGCCTTCTAACACTTAGAACACTAGAGAAACTTTAGCTCTACGCCTGGGGGCCATTTTAAACAGTAAAATCACCAACACACAAAACACTAGCACAAAAATGAGAAAAACATGGCACAAAATTGACCACAAGAAGGATACTAGTCTCAATATGAGAGCTGAAAGAAGGCAGAGCATCTCCCTGTTCTACCTCAGCTAGGAACACATACATTGGGTGACTCAAATTTTTTGCCACTTTGTGCACGTCCACAAATGAGAAAGTGCCACAATTACTGATTTTTGGGGTTACAACTCAATTTTAGTGAGTAGGTGAATTCTAAAACACAGAATCGACAAACGAGAATTGATTCTATATAGTTTTTAAATCTCTGGAATGAAAAACAAACTTTTTTTAAGTTTTTTTTTACTGTGGCAAAATATATAAACATAAAATTTGCCATTTTAACCATTTTCACGTATCCAATTCTGTAGCATTAATTACATTCACAATGTTGTGCAACCACCCAACCATCACCACCAAACTGTTTTCCATAATGACAGCTCCATTTTACATTCCGACCAGCAATGTACAAGGGCTTTAATTTCTCCACACCCTTGCCAATACTTCTTGATTTCTTTATTAGAGCCATTCTAGGAGATGTGAAGTGGTATCTTATGGTTTTGATTTACATCTCTACTGACTAATGATCTTGAGCACCTTTTCATGTGCTTATTGGCCACATGTATATCTTCTTTGGAGAACTGTCTATTTAGATCTTTTTCTCATTATTTAATTGGATTCTTTGTCTTTATGATTAGGTTGTAAGCATTCTTTATATATTCTAGGTACTACACTCTTACCTGACATATGATTAAACAAGTATTTTCTCCCATTCTGTAGGTTGTTTTTCACCTTCTTGATAATGTTCTTTGATTATAAAAATTTTAATTTTGATGAAGTCCAGTTTATCAATTTTTTCTTTTCTTGCTCGTGCTTTTGGTGTCATATCTAAGGATCCACTGTCAAATCCCAAGTCATGAAGATTTACCCCTATGTTTTCTTTTAAGAGTTTTATGGGTTTAGCTTTTATATTTAGATTGTTGATCCATTTTGAGTTAATTTTTTTATATGGTGGTCCAACTTCATTCTTTTGCACATGGAAATCCAGTTGTCCCAACATGATTTGTTGAAGAAACTATTCTTTCCCCCACAGAATGGATGTGGTACCCTTGTCAAAAATCATTTGGAGGTACTGGAAGGACAAATATACTGTTAACACATGTCATATGTTGGGGGAGATAGGAACTGGATGAGGACAAGGAGTGGGAGGGAGGCTTTTCACTATTTGGATTTGCATACTTTTTTGAGTCATGTAAAAGTACTACTTATTCAAAAGCTAAAATAAATTCAAGTTTTAAAAATACAATACTAGGCAAACCACAAAACAGGATGTATATCTGACAAAGGACTCATGCTTGGAATATACAAAGAATTCTATAAAAGCACTGGGGAAAGGGCAGACAATCTATAGGAAAAAAATATGGGCAAAACTTGAACAGGCACATCACAATAAAAGATATCCAAAGGCCAATAAACATACAAAAAGACGCTCAATTTTACAGGTTATCAGGGAAATGCAAATTAAACTACAATGCTATACTACTAGACACCCATCAGCATAGCTAAAATGTCAAAGATAATATCAAGTATTAGTAAGAATATGAAGCAATTAAAAATCTCAAACACTACTAGGAGAAGTATAAATTGATAAAACCACTTCAGAAAGCTGTTGGGCAATATCTAGTAAACCTGACCTTACATGCAACCTATGACTCAGCAAGCCTACACTAGGATACATAACCAACAGAAGTGTGGGCATATGTTCACCAGGAGACATATTAAAGCAGAGCTTCCATGAACACATTCATAATAGTAAAAAAGTATTAAAAACCCAAATGTTCATCAACATTTGAATGGATAAACAAATTTTAGTATATTCATACAATGAATGCTGTGAAGACAATGAACAAACTACAATCATAAGCAACACAAATAATTTCACCATGTCGAGCAAAAGCATTCAGTCACAAACTAGTACATAACTGTTTAGTTCCATTTAAATAAAGTTTAAAAACAGGCAAAATTAACCTATGGTAGAAGTCAGGATCATAGGTAGTGACTGGAAGGGGACACAAAGACAGCTTATAGGGTGCTAGTAATGTAGTGTTTCTCATCCTGGAGAATGAGATTTCTCCAGAATCTGGATTTACAAGTGTGTTTACTGAACTATATTCATATGCATATTCACTGAACTATATAGATTTTTACACTTTTATGTGTATTTCAATACAACATTTACTTTAAAAATTACACATATCATTAAAAATATACCTATATGTTAGTCTCCCATCACAAAACTACTGTGTATGAGTAAATCTGTTTACTACCTTGACCGCACTCTCTACTGAAAAGGCAAAGTCTTCATACAACTTTCTTGGGCATCAGATTGACTTTATCCCCAGCTTGTGCAAGGATAAGCAACCTAATCAAGTTGCATTATGTTTTATGCCACATTAAACGACCCAGTGGACTCAACAGTGGATCTCACAGGCAACAAAACATGCAATTGTAACAAAAATAAATTTCACACATTGTTCAAAATTTGGCAGTAGATCTGTGAAGAGCTCAAGTGTGGCATGCTACTGTGACACACCAATTGAGAACCACTCATCTAACTCCATTTTCAACATGTAAAAACTTGACTTTTTAGAGTTGGGAAGAACAGGTAGGTAAATTCCAGAAGCATATTATAACCTAGTTTGGAACAGAACTAGTAAAATTCTGAAAGCACCCATGTCATAGAGTTAAATAGTCTATTGTGAACTTGCTAACTACCATTTATTCAAGTATTTCAACCTATTTACCAAATTTGACTACACAGTTTGTAATCAGAAAATTCTCTTGCATTTGTTTCTTGTCTAACTAGATAGTAAAAACAATGCTGATCATTCTAATGATGTTTCATTCTTATTAAAACATTACAATATAGCTTCCTGAAACACTCTAAAGGGGAAAGTTTACCTAAGTTTTTAAATGCACTTAAGCTTTTAAAATTATGAAATCAGTCAAACTAATTATAAATTAATTATCACCAACTCAAAAGTAACTAATCGGATTCTGAGTTAGGACAAGGGTAGAAAACTGGCAGCCTATCTAGCATTATTTGACCAGGAAAGAGTATTTTTTAAATTCAGCTGTTACTGATTTTAGGCCGGGCAAGCTTTGATACTCCATGTCTTATACTAGTTACCTGTCTAGCCCCTGAAGGCATCTATCTGAGGCTGTGCTATTATTTCCATATGAGAGAGTCACATTTTAGTATAATTTTACCTCTCTGCTCAGTGGCCTCGCTTGTTTAAAAAAAAAATTTGAGGATAATATTACCTGAGAGGATTTTTCTAAGCAGGTAAGATAACATGAAAAAGTTTTAACTTGGAGCTGATGTTATTTTACAGATAAAGAACATAAAGTCTAGTCAGAGTCAAATAAATTTGTCCACATCTAATTCTCTCTTGCCGTTACTAATTCAGATACCCTACCTTGAAACCATACAACATAAACTGGGGATGGAAAACAGAGAAAGAGAAAAGTGTATCAACGTTAAAACAGGCTGATTTACAGCTAAAAGCCTAAGAGCCAAAATCAATCACATAATATGCACAAGAGAAAGAGGGATCATCACCTCCAAACAAAAATCAAGAGCAAAAATAGTGAATTTCAGTCATGACTAATCTCTATTTCTGAACCATATTTCAATGAACATTTGATTATTAATTATGAAGTGTCTTATTCTCTAATAATGTGAGTCTCATCTCTTCAGTAAAATGCAATGTCTTAAAGTTCATTTCACATATCCATCTTATATACCTCACAACACATGAAGGTGATGTTGAACACAAAGCAGAATTTGATTAGCAGATATTTGTTCCTGTCCAAAACGTCCATGGAGACATTTGGTCCACACCAAAAACGCCTTGATATTTGGTCCTATCAAAAGCATCCATGAGGGGCCGGCCCAGTGGCATAGTGATTTAAGTTCACGGGCTCTGTTTCCACGGCCCAGGGTTTGCAGGTTTGGCTACCAGGCACGGGTGCAGACCTACATACCGCTCGTCAAGCTGTGCTGTGGCAGCATCCCACATACAAACAATAGAGAAAGATTTGCACAGATGTTAGTTCAGGGTCAATCTTCCTCACCAAAAAAAATAAAACACTCCATGAGCATATGTAGTCCATGCCAAATGGTCTTTGATATTTGGTCCTGTCAAAAACATCCATGCATATAAAACATCCCTAGGTTCAAACAGCCCATAACATTTATTTATACTTTTGGTTTAGAGGATTAATACATAAAAAATACTATGATGTTTTACTTCTCCAATAATTGTGTTGTGGCTGTATTGCCAATAATAACTCTTCTTGCCTCAGCAGCCTACCCACTAATGGCACATGGGGTTAGGGAGACAGGTCGGGGTTCAGATCTTGCAGAAGAGTGGGATTTATATCAACTATGCATACCGAGGAAGAGTCCTACAGTTAGAGAAATGCACAAAGGATAAGTCGAGGATGGTATCTCACGATAACATGGTGCCTTAATACGTCACTGGGCATTTGGTTGACATGGCAGGCTCATTCAATAAGGGTGGAGCTTGAAAGGAGATGCTCAGTGGAACTGCTATGTAAAAAGGGCAGCAAATGTGTTAACATAAACTTTACAGAGCAGCTCACAAACCAGATGTGGCTCTCCTACCACATAGCAGTCAGGGATAATAGCCACCATGAGGGTGACAGCGGGCATTTAAATAACCCCCCCACAACTATCCCATTGCCCAGACTTAATGGGAGATGTTTACTTTGCATCAATGTCCTATAGAAGTATGATCACAGTAGACCATAAGAAATGTCTGCCACTATTTGGAGAAGTATTAGTGGGTGTGACTCCCACACTTACCTGTCAATTGGTGTGGACCACCACGCCTTTGGCTGGTGCCTACCCACTGGCTGGGCCAGCCCAGCCAAACCAGATGTCAAATCCATAAGACATGAGTAAGGTTTCCCCTACCAGGAAACCAGGGACCATTGGTCAGACGGCTACAAAACAAAAAAAATAAATAATCCTTCTTCTGTCGCTTGGCAGTATGGCATCTTCACTTGAAAATTCTCAGCGAAATAAGGCAAAAATAGTATATTCACAAGAAGAAAAGTCAACGCTACATTATAATGGTTTTTGTTACCATTTCCATTCCTTTAACAGAGATAGGAGTAAAAGGTACCAGCACTGTGAAGAGAGGAGACTCTGCAATGCCCGATGTACAACTGGTCAGGATTTGGATAACATTACTATCATTCAAGATGGGACAGAAAAACATCAGTACAACTTTGATGTTGTGAAAGGGAAAAGGAAAATCCTGAATAGGTTAAAATGACACACAAAATAAGAACCAGATGCAACACAATCGCAGGTACTTCGAAGAACTCTCTGTGATATTCATGAAGAGGTCCTGTTAAAGCTACCAGAGAGAAACTCATTGAAGAGGCAAGTAAATAGAATTCAAAACAGACATCGACCCTCAAACCCAACTTCACTACATGGAACTGAAATTCCAGAGTATAAAGTGACCAGACACAGATAACCATTTCTTATGCACAATTCCAGTGCTCAAGATGATGAAAGAATTCTTATTTACACAACTTATGATAATATTCAATATTTAATTGCCAGTATCCCATTATTCAGTGATGGCACCTTCATGACAGGACCAACACAGTTCACTGGGTTATTCACCGTACACGGTGTAGTATTGGGTTATACTATGCCATTGCTTTATGTACTAACAATAAAAGGTGGGAGGACACTTATGAGAAAGTACTTGCATCTGCACAGGAAAGAAATCTCGACATTAACCCTTCATTGTGCATGACAGATTTCAAGACTGCAAATATGAATGCGATTCGACAACTACCAAATGCACAGTTAAAAGGATGCTCGTTTCACCTTTCACAATCATCGTGGCAAAAAACATCTTCTTTGGATCTAACATGCAAGTATATGACAATGGAAAGTAACACCTATAACTGTGCATCCACATTGTTTGGACTTCCATTTGTGCTTCTGTAAGATGTAAATGAAACTTGTGAGTGCCTTCTGGAGAATGCAGAAGAAAATTTAGATGACCTCATGAATTACGTTGAGAGAGTGTACATCTGTGGAAGGCACGACAGACGTAGAAGACCAGAAGTTCCAAGATTTCCACCAAAATCTTGGAATGTTTATACATCAGTACTGAATGGTGATTACAGGATGAACACCACAGTGGAAGGCTGGCATGGCAAATTTCAAAAGCTGATGACGGTGCATCATCCTTTAATTTGGAGATTTACTGAAGTGTTAAAAGACAAACAGCAAAGCAATGAACAAGTTATCAGCCAGGTTCTTAGTGGTCACACTCAAATAGGGCCACCAACTTCACAACAATACAGACAAAATCAAATTCAAATAACCGAAATTGTTAACAGATCTAACAAACAGGTTGATATATATTTGAGCGCAATTGCTCATGGATTTAAGAGTAACCCTGCTGAACTTCATGATGAGGAAGAACAAGAATAAATGTGAAATCCAAAATTCATCATGAATTACAATAAAAATAACATATATAAAATTTGAACGAAGTTATATGTTTGTATTACTTAACGAATCATAGACCAAATGTCTCCATGGACATTTTGGACGGGACCAAATTTCAAGGACCTCTTGGCATGGACCAAATGTTTCCATGGACATTTTGGACAGAACCAAATGTCCTGCAGGGGCAGAATTTCATATTTGAAGAGTACGGTTGAAATGCAGTGTTCTCTCTTAATCATTACTTTCAATTCTTCCAATTCTTCAGGCTCATAAACATAGTAATACAGTTAAAATTATTCTAAAAACCCTACCCTCATATCTGCTCTATTCCTGGTAGAGATCTTTCAAGTAACATTAGTTTTTTGCATAAGTATTTATTACATGAGGATTAGTTTTAAGCCATTCTTCAGTGACTGGAAAAGAAATTTGCTGTATAATTAGGATATTAGCAAAACCACAAATGGGATGACAGTTCCAAAATTCTTATTCTGGCAATCATTTTTGATGTTAGAAGAAGAAATCTGGAAATTCTCATTCTTCCAAATCCATTATGAACAACAGGTCTGGCTGTACATACCAAACTCTCTGAAACCTGACTATAACTGATGCATAATACTTCCCACCAAATGCAAACGTGGGAGGTGGCATTAGAAGGCATAGTAAGTATCTTGGGCCTTGCGGGCAAAGACACAACATCAAGAATATTATGTAAGTACTTATGTAACAAAAGAAAACAGATTTCCACAATTTTTATTCACAAAATTCAAAACATAATAATTTAGTAAAGTTTTTTGTAATACAGGTCTACTAATAAGAATTTGGAATTTCTGGGGGGAGATAACATTTTGCTTAACTGGGAGTATTTAACTAACTTGCCATCAGTAAAGGGTTTTCCTTGCCTCGCCAATGAATGAACCACTTAGAAACTTACCTTAGTTTCATTTTTTTATTTTTAAGAAATTCTACTGAGATAAGATATTCCATTTTAAATTTTCTAATTTCTCTGTCCGTTGCTCTTGGGAGTTGGGAATATCATGACCAGTGCTTAGTCTGGTATTGTCCACATGTGTTGTACTCTTTTAGCAGAACTATACTAGAAATGCACAATAAACACATTGCCATCTAATTCAAAATGAAGTAACTCACACTCCACTGTGATTTAAAAGTGTGACATTTGAAATCCACTTTCCTTTTCTTGTTTGAAATGACAGGTATGCACTGGTAATTAAAATATTTTTGTAAATGTCATGCTAAAGCCATACATATGCCTATCAAGTTATAACTGCATCAGTGTAATCTGTAGTGCACCCAAAAAGCAGTGCAAAGCAATGAGTACCATATACAGTCTTTGTTACAACTACTCATTTTGCCACTGTAGCATGAAAGCAGTCATAGACGATACATAAATAAATGGGCATAGCTGTGTTCCAAAAATTTTATTTATGAACACAAATCTGAATTTATTTAATTTTCATGTCACAAAATACTCTTCTTTTGATTTTTTCAACCATTTAACAATGTAAAAATCATTCATAGCTCACGAGTCATATAAAACCAGGCAGCAGGCTAGATTTATCCTATGGGCCTTAGTTTGCCAATCCCTGACCTAAAGTGAAGTCCAACAATTATCAAGGATAGAACCCCCTATCAGAATTTTATTGCCTCACTCAAGCAGGAAGAGAACCAAGGAAACTGCTTAGGAAGCCTATGAGACAAAAAGAGATCAAGATAAAAGGAAAAAGGAAGGGGGGAGGGGCTGCCCAGTGGCGTAGTCATTAAGTTCAGCATGTTCCATTTCGGCAGCCCAGGTTTGCGGGTTCAGATCCCGGGCGCAGACCTACACCACTTGCCAGCCACAATGTGGTGGCGACCCACATATAAAGTAAAGGAAGACTGGCACGGATGTTAGCTCAGGGCTAATCTTCCTCAAACGAAAAATGAGGAAGAATGGCAACAGATGCTAGTTCAGGACAAAAATCAGTAAAATGAGAGCCAGCCCTGATGGCCTAGTGGTTAAAGTTCAGCGCTCTCACCACTTCAGCTGCCTGGGTTCATTACCCAGTCGCAGAACCACATCACCCGTCTGTCAGTTGCCACGCTGTGGCGGCAGCTCACATACGAGACTTAGAAGGACTTACAACTAGGATATACATCCATGCACTGGGGCTTTGGGGAGGGAAAAAATAAAAAGTCAAATGAAAAACAAGAAAACAAAGCAAACAGCTAAACATAAGAGAAATGATTTATAGTAAAAACAAAAATCTAAAATATATAGGAATAACTCATAAAAGATGTGCAAGCCCTTTCCAGAAAAAAAAAAAACTATATAATATTCAATAACAGAAGAGTTAAGCAAATGGAAAGGCATACAGTGTTTATGAATAGGCAGACATCACATTGTAAAGACAGCATTTTCTCCCAAATTAATCCATATATTCAAAGCAATTCAAAGAGAAATGCTTACAAGTTTTTTAAATGAACTTTCACAAGATGATTCTAAAATGTGTAAGAGCAAAAATTCAAAATAAGTCAAGATAATCTTGAAGATGAACAAGGTATATGTGGAGGGGAATGAAATTACTCTAATAACAAAGTTTACTCTAGCTTTATAATAAGCATAAAGTCCTATTTTATTAAATAAAACCAGGTAAAAACTGATTTAAAAAAAAAAACACCTCTCATATATCAAAAGATAGCTTTCTAAAGAGTAAAAGAAAAAGTCAAGTGTATTAGTTATCTATTGCTTGGTAACAAATTACCCCAAAACTGACTGGCTTAAAACAATAACAATTCATCATCTCTCACAGTTTGAGTCAGGAATTTGGGAGTAACCCAGCAAGCAGTTCTGGCTCTGTGCCTCTGATGAGATTGCAGTCAGATGTCAGCCAGGACTTCAGTCCTCTGAAAGCCTGACCACGCTGGAAAATCCACCTCCAAAGTGGCTCATTTACATGGCTGGCAAGTTGGTGCTGAATGCTGGCAGAAGGCCTCAGTTCTTCTCCACATGGGCGACTTTACAGGAGTGCTAGAGTGGCAGTTGTTTTCACCCAGAACTAGGGATCCAAACAGTAAGGAAAAAGCTATATACCTTTAATGACCTAGCCTCAGAAGTCACTGTTAATTCTGCCGTATTCTCTTGCTCACCGAGACCCGCCCTGAGTCACTGTGGGTGGAGACTACAGAAGGGTATGAAAACCAGGAGAGAGGAACACTGAGGCCATCTTGGAGGCTGGCAACCATACCAAGTCACAGTAGGCTCAGAATAAATCTTCAATTTACATAAGCAACAAAGAATCAGTATATAGAACTTATCAAGAATTCTTATGAATCAAAACAAAAAATGTCAGCAAGCTAAAGAAACATAGAAGACATATGGACAAGTAATTCACAGAAGAAGCAACATAAATCACATATAACAAGCATTCAAAAAGTATCATTCGGGCCAACTCCATGGCTTAGTGGTTAAGCGTGTGCGCTCCGCTACTGGCGGCCCAGGTTCAGATCCCGGGCGCACACTGACGCACCGCTTCTCCGGCCATGCTGAGGCCGTGTCCCACATACAGCAACTAGAAGGATGTGCAACTATGACATACAACTATCTACTGGGGCTTTGGGGACAAAAAAAAAAAGGAGGAGGATTGGCAATAGATGTTAGCTCAGAGCTGGTGTTCCTCAGCAAAAAGAGGAGGATTAGCACGGATGTCAGCTCAGGGCTGATCTTCCTCACAAAAAAAAAAAGTATCATTCATTAGTACCTTCATGCAATTTACCCATCAAGGCATAGGCTTTAAATATTTTTCTAAAAATGATGCATTTATGTTCATTCATCCTTGGTTTTTTTCCCACTTCCCCCTGGGACCAATGTCCATTCTAGAAGCTGACTAGGGACAGAGGTACAGTTTGTGGCCACAAAAGAGACATAGGTTAATATATCTAACACCATGAGCCCAACCTCCAAACTTGGCCTCAGGAAAGTCAAGTGATAGAACTCAACCAGTCATAAATAAGGAAAAAAAAAATCAGTAGACCTACAGTGAGCTTTTTACAAAAGGTCAACTTCAGTTATTAAGTACTTTTTTCATCTTTACATTCTATTAGGGGCAAGCTCTTTATGAACTGTGATGGGTACTCCAAAATGAAGGACTATAAATGTATGAATTGGCTACCTTCCACTTTCCTTTTCTTTGCGGTTTTTTTTTTTTTGGTGAGGAATATAGGCCCTGAGCTAACATCCGCTGCCAATCTTCCTCTTTTTGCTTGAGGAAGATGGTTCCTGAGCTAACATCTGTGCCAATCTTCCTCTGCTTTGTATATGAGATGCCACCACAGCATGGCTTGAAGAGCGGTGTGTAGGTCCACACCCAGGATCCAAACCCACGAACCCTGGGCCGCCAAAGTGGAGCGTGTGAACTTAACCACTATGCCACCAGGCTGGCCACCGCTACCTTCTACTATTCCTTGGTCTGACATTCTTCTCAATGACTACATTATCATTTTCTTATTGTTCCTTTAAGGGAGCAGGTCTCAAACTTTTGGGTCTCAGTATCCCTCTTATACTCTTATTGAGAACCTCAAAGAGCTTTTGTTTAGATGCATTTTATCCATCAATATGTACTGTATTAGAAATAAGAACTGAGAACGTCAAAATATTTTATTAATATTATAATAATTGTCAATAATAATTTTTATTAGAACTACATATTTCAATTCATTTAAAAATAATTACATTTTTATGTAATGAAATTACATTTCATTACATATTTAAATAACATTTTTATCAGAAATAACTATATTTTCCAAAACAAAAAGTTTTTAGTAAAGAGTGACACCGTTTTTACATTTTTAAAATCTCTTTAATGTCCAGTTTAATAGAAGATGGCTTAATATATGCTTTTGCATTTAATCTATCATGATAGGTTGTTGTGTTCGAAGAAGATGAGGAAAACCCGGCCTCAAAAAAATATGTATTTAAGAAAAGGGAAGAGTATATTCATAGCCATTTCAGACAATTGTGTGGATATTCTTCTTTGATATAATACAAAAATATAAAAAGTGTTATTTATTTTTTAAACATCAATTGTAATGTAGAATTCAAACCATGTCGATGAACTTTTACTACTCCTTTACATTAAAATCTACTGGTCTATTTTGACTTTGAATCTTCTTCCTATGCATGATTTTGTAACATCATGCATTGGTCATTTGGAAAATATTGGTTCACTACATAGATCTTCCAAATGTTGACATTTCGTTGCACAGTATCATAAACAAGTGTTAATATCACTATCAATCTCATCAGAAAGGCCTTTAAATACTGAGAAGCTGTCAAGCTCATGGTGGCGGATACAAATTTTCTAAAATTCTAATTTTCCTTTAAAAGCTCAATTTTTACCACTGGCAACATATGTCAGTTGTTTTCCTTGAAGTGACAGACTCAATTTATCCATTTTTGAGAAAATGGCTGCCAAACACTTATGCTTGAAAACCATAGTTCGTTAATCATTCTTTCAAGTAAAAATTATTTTCCATGAAAAAATGCAGCTAATTCGGCTTGGAATTCAAACAATTGCACAAGTACGTTTCTTCTTGTACTTCAGTCTGCAGCAGAAGCACTTTATGCACACTTCTCATTTCATCACACAAAACATTAAAGATCAAGATTTAATAATATAATTTTTTACAGCTTCATCAACGACAAAGTGAAACTAGCATAGGTTTTTTTTGGTGTTGTTTTTGTTTTTAGTCTAAGCGTGGTAGTAAAGATACAATGACTTTTAGCATGGTTTGAAGGCACTATTCCTGCTAAGATGCCAGCAGTTTTACCCATCATTGCTTTTGCATCATTAATATAAATGTCAGAATAGTGAATAGGCAAATAATGAATCAGTATTACTATGAAAACAATTTTAACTTTGCCAACACCTGAAAGGGTATCAGGGACAATCCCTCCATGTTCCATGGACCAACTTTGAGAATCACTACTTTAAGGTATTCTTATTTAGAGTCTGCTAAGAATATATATGAGGAAATAAAAAGCAATTAGATTCTCCTCACTAAAATATTTGACATACAATACTAAACCTTGTCAAGACTTAAGATTCAGAACATTAGTTTGCAAATTCTTACAACAATTTACCTTCCTGCCTCTTCTTTCTGCTTAGTGTGAGATAGAGGCAGTCACAAAGACAATGGGAAACAACTGGAAGACAAAAGAAACAATAGTACAGTCAGCCCTTGGTATCTGTGGATACAACACACAGGGATACAGAGAGGAGACTATATTCATTGTACTACGCCATTTTATATTAAGGGACTTGAGCATCTATGGATTTTGGTATCTACAGCGGTTCATAAACAATCCCCTGAGGATACCAAGGGATGCCTATACTACAATAAATTGTAGTAAATAAATACTACCATATGAAGCACTTTACAATGTATTAACTCATTTAATATTCACAATAACACTATGAAGTAGGTAGAGTTATTACCCTCAATTTACGGATCTTAAGTAATTCATCCATGGTCATTCAAGTAGTAAATGGTGGAGCTCAAAAATGAATTCAGGGGGCCGGCCCAGTGGTGCAAGTGGTTAAGTGCGCACGCTCCGCTATGGCGGCCCGGGGTTTGCCGGTTCGGATCCCAGGCGCGCACCGACGCACCGCTCGGCAAGCCATGCTGTGGCGGCGTCCCGTATAAAGTAGAGAAAGATGGGCATGGATGTTAGCCCAGGGTCAGTCTTCCTAAGCAAAAAAAGAGGACTGGCAGATGTTAGCACGGGGCTGATCTCCTCACAAAAAAAAAAAAAAAAAAAAAGGGAATTCAGGTAGACTGACTCCTGAATTGTGGGCACTTAACGAACCATAATGCTGGAAGTTGTTAAAAGTGTTTGTTTTCTTTGATACATCTTTAATGACTAGTTGCTGGTGACTATATTATCATCCAAAAATGGTTGCTGATGACTATACTATCACTCAAAAACTCAAGCTTAAACACACTATTTGACATTGGTTTTAAAGGAATATTTTCGGATGACATGCCTACCCAGACTAGGGAAACTAAAGAAAAAATAAACAAGTGGGACTTTATCAGATTAAAGAGCTTTTATAAGACAAATGAAACCAGAATCAAGATGAACAACCAACCAACCAGCTGGGAGAGAATATTTGCAAAACATACATCTGACAAGGGGTTGATCTCCATAATATATAAAGAACTCACACAATTGAACAACAAAAAAACAAACAACCCGATCAAAAAATGGGCAGAGGAAATGAACAGACACTTCTCCAAGGAAGATATACAGATGGCCAATAGGCACATGAAAAGATGCTCAACATCACTAATCATCAGGGAAATGCAAATCAAAACAACACTAAGATACCACCTCACGCCCGTTAGAATGGCTATAATCACCAAGACAAAAAACAACAAATGTTGGAGAGGATGTGGAGAAACAGGAACCCTCATACACAGCTGGTGGGAATGCAAACTGGTGCAGCCTCTATGGAAAACGGTATGGAGATTCCTCAAAGAATTAAAAATAGAGATGCCCTATGATCCAGCCATCCCACTACTGGGAATCTATCCAACGCACCTGAAATCAACAATCCAAAGAGGCTTATGCACCCCTATGTTCATTGCAGCATTATTCACCACAGCCAAGAAGTGGAAGCAACCTAAGTGTCCCTCGACTGACGATTGGATTAAGAAAATGTGGTATATATATACAATGGAATACTACTCAGCCATAAAAAAAGACAAAATCGTCCCATTTGCAACAACATGGATGGGCCTGGAGCGTATTATGTTAAGTGAAATAAGCCAGAAAGAGAAAGACAAACACTGTATGATCTCACTCATATGTGGAATATAAACCAACACATGGACAGAGAAAACTGGACTGTGGTTACCCGGGCAGTGGGGGTGGGGGGTGGGCACAAGGGGTGAAGGGAGTCATATATGGGGTGATGGACAAACAAAAATGTACAACCCAAAATTTCACAATGTTAGAAACCATTAAAACATCAATTAAAAAAAAAAAAAAAAAACTCAAGCTTATGTTAAACAAAGCATTAGAGAAAGCAGGGCCTAAAAAATCCCCAGATAAGCCATACACAGAGCTAGCAAATTGCCATACAGTATATGTACTTCTGGGGCAAGAACTTCCAAGGGCTCAAACCGACAGCTCCCCCGAGTGGCTCACCATACTCAGTGATGAAACAGAACCACTGTGAGGTACTCTTCACGCTGCACTCAGAGGCATTCCCTCCCACTTACCACATGACTGTTGCCACCTCACACTTTTCACAGTAAGTAGAAGATTCAAGCACAGAATCATTTTTCCATGTTTCCATCATTCCCCACAAACCATAAGAATATGAAACTTATGTAGACGTAAAAAGTTAGCATAAAAGCCAACAGAATCACAGAATTTTACAGGCTAGGAACTCAACCTCTTCCTACTGCAGACCTGGAAAGGCTGTCTACGTGCCTTGCCCAAGGTTACACAGCTGATTAATAGCAGAACCCAATGCAAGTTACTCCCAATCCAGTTCCTCATCTACATCACCATGCTATCTCAGATATGCCCTACTACAAAGTCTCAACTCCGTCGAGAGTTCATTTGAGAGTTTCTTCGGAGGCATCAACACAAATTTGTATTTTTATTGATACATTACAGATTTATACATACCCACTACTGATAACTATTCTGATTCAACCTGAAATAGAACTTAAAAAAAAAAATCACAAAAGCACTTTAAAACACTCACTATTGATAGTCAACAAATATTAACTAGTTTATCTATTTTGATTTTTCAAATACTCCAACAGTAAATAGATCAGCCTTTCTCCTCAAAATATTTAAATCCATACTTCTGTGTGGTACCAGAATCAGAATCACACGAGATACTCGTTAAAAACGCAGATTCCTAGTGTCATCCCCAAATCAACTGAAACAGTCTCTGAAACTTCTAAAATGCCATTTAAAAAGCTCTCCAGGTGATTCTTATTCATTCAAAAGCTATTTATTGGACATTCACTCTACAATATTCTAGGGGGAAACAAGAGACAAATGAGTAAACAAAACCAAGTAAACATTTTGGATTTCAGCTGTGCTATGAAGAAAAAAAGATATTATGTCAGAGAGTGACCTGGAGGACTACTTTATTTTTTTTTTTTTATAATTTTATTTATTTATTTATTTTTCCCCCAAAGCCCCAGTAGATAGTTGTATGTCATAGTTGCACATCCTTCTAGTTGCTGTTACGTGGGAAGTGGCCTCAGCACGGCCAGAGAAGCAGTGCATTGGTGCGCACCCGGGATCCGAACCTGGGCCACCAGCAGCGGAGCCCGCACACTTAAGCACTAAGCCACAGGGCCAGCCCTGGAGGACTACTTTAAAAACAGCGGTAGGGGCCGGCCCGGTGGCGCAAGCGGTTAAAGTGCGCGCGCTCCGCTGCGGCGGCCCAGGGTTCGCTGGTTCGGATCCCGGGCGCGCACCGACGCACTGCTTGGCAAGCCATGCTGTGGCGGCGTCCCATATAAAGTGGAGGAAGACGGGCACAGATGTTAGCCCAGGGCCGTCTTCCTCAGCAAAAAAAAAAAAAAAAAAAGAGGAGGATTGGCAGATGTTAGCACAGGGCTGATCTCCTCACAAAAAAAAAAAAAAAAGAGCGGTAGACACAGGATTTTTAGGGCAGTGAAAATACTCTGTATGGTATTATAATGATGGATATATATATTATACATTTGTCGAAACCATTAGAATATATAACACTAAGAGTGAACTCTAATGTAAACTACGGACTTTGGGTAATTATGATGTGTCAACGTAGGTCCATCAATTATAACAAATGTACCACTCTGGTAGGGAATACTAAGAAGTGGGGAGGCAATGCATGTGTGGGGGCAGGGAATATATAGAAAACCTCCATATCTTCCTCTTAATTTTGCTAAAAACCTAAAACTGCTCTAAAAAATACAGCCTTTAAAAAAAAGGGGGAAGGGGACAGCCCCGTGGCCTACTGGTTAAGTTTGGCGCACTCTGCTTCGGCGGCCCAGGTTCAGTTCCCGGGCACGGACCTATACCACTCATCAGTGGCCATGCTGTGGTGGCGACTCACCTACAAAATAGAGGAAGACTGGCAGAGATATTGGCTCAGGGTGAATCTTCCTCAAGCAAAAAGAGGAAGACTGGCAACAGATGTTAGCTCAGGGCAAACCTTCCTCAGCAAAAAAAAAGAAAAAGAGCAGTCAAAGAAGGCTTTTCTGAGGAGATAACAATTGAAGTGAAAAGCCCTTCACTCAACAACAGTGGTTCTCAAATTTAGTGTACATCAAAATCACCTGGAGGACTTGTTAAGATAGCTTGCTGGTCAGAAGATGTGGCGTGGGGCCCAAAAATTTGCATTCCTCACAAGATCACAGATGATGCTGATGCTGCTGGTCCAGAAACCACACCTGGAGAGCCATCAATCTAGAGGGAACAGCTAAAAGGTGTGAATAACTTTGGTGTGTTAAAGGAAAAGAAAAAAGGCCAGTTAGAAGGGAGGGTAATGTCCCTGTCATTGTTTCAGAACCACTTAAGATGGTGAATTAAATTACCAGCTGTGGCTCCCAGACCAGATATGGAATCACAGCTTGTTCAATAATACCTTGCAATTACAAAGCATTTCACAGTTTATAAAAGCATTTTCACATTCATTATTTAATTTGACTTAATGAGATAAAAATGAAGGACTATTAGCTACATTTTAGAGATAAAGAAACTGAAGGACAGAAACATTATGAACCTGAAGGAACCAGAAAACAATTAAGTGGCAGAACTATGTCCCCTGACTCCAAATCCAGTGTTCCTTCCAGAACAGCATGCTTGCTTTTTTAAAGAGCAAAGTAAAGGATACATACAGTTGTTAATACTAACAAATTATTTTCTATGGGGCCGGCCCGGTGGCGCAAGCGGTTAAGTGCACGCGCTCCGCTGCAGTGGCCAGGGGCTCGCTGGTTCAGATCCCGGTGCACACCAACGCACCGCTTGTCAAGCCATGCTGTGGCGGCGTCCCATATAAAGTGGAGGAAAATCGGCATGGATGTTAGCCCAGGGGCAGTCTTCCTCAGCAAAAAGAGGAGGATTGGCAGATGTTAGCTCAGGGCCGATCTTCCTTACAAAAAAAAAAAAAAATTATTTTCTAGACTCCCTGCCTAAAAACATGGTGGCTTCCAGACTTAATTTGTTTCAGATACTGGTTAGAAAGCAACATTATCTTAAGATTGACACTATTTAGTCCCACGTACTTATTTCTCCTAGTTCAAAAACAAAGGATGAAGAAATGAAAAGAATTTACAGACTATTATTCTCTCCCCTGCATAAATATCAGAGAGCCAATTTCATAACCTAAGTCTCTCAGCCACATCAAACACAATTTTCATCTTGTGTTCCCTCTAAATATCTCACCTAATCCAGGTTCCCAAAAGAACACTGAATCCCACGTCTGACTATACTCATGAGGCCATGAGTAGTTAGTTACACATCCATCATCCATCCTCTATATACATCCATTATCATTTAGTATCTTCTCCATCAATCAACCCTTATTCTTAACATTCTTACCTGCGTGTCTCAATAATACTTCAAACCCAAAACATCCAAAACTGCAATCATTTTATCCTCCCTCCACCACACACACCTGCTTCTGTGCCTGAATTCTTTTATTTGCATTAACAGCACTGCCATCCACCAAACAAGAAACCTGGAACTCAGCCTAGACATGTTTGTTTCCCTCACACCAATCTCAAATCACTCCTCATCTCCATTCCCATGGCTACTTACAATTAGTTACTATTAATAATAAACTAGCTTCCATTTCATTAAAAACTACCATGTATTAGTCACTTTACACACTTCATTCTATCAATAACACTGTGAGGTAGAGAATTTTGTCCTTGTTTCACAAATGAGAAAACTGAGGCTAAGAAAAATTAATCTGGGCCGGCCCCATGACTTAGCAGTTAAGCGCGTGTGCTCCACTGCTGACGGCCCGGGTTCAGATCCCGGGCACTCACCGCTTCTCCGGCCATGCTGAGGCTGCGTCCCACATACAGCAGCTAGAAGGATGTGCAGCTATGACATACAACTATCTACTGGGGCTTTGGGGGGAAAATAAATAAATAAATAAAATCTTAAAAAAAAAGAAAAATTAATCTATGTCACAAGTAGGAAGCGACAAAGTAGACATCCAAACTCAAACATGTCTCACAAAGTCCATAGCTTTCCCCCATACCAAACTGCTTCCTTCTTTAATACCTGATATCAGTCCTTTACTACTCATTCCAAATGGGCTCATTTCTCACCTAAATTACTGCCAAGATTCTCCTAACTGGTCCTGCCTCCAGCCTTGCCTTCCCTTGCCCTTCAACGTGCCCCACGTAATCTTTCTGGCTCACAAACGTGATCCTTTTACCTTCTTGATATAAAAGTCCTTCAGGGACTCCCTTTAGTCTACACTGTACAAGGTACACTCTTGTACAGGATGAATCCCAAACTCTTTAGTACAGGTCCACAATCCCTTACCTGCAGTTCCAAAATTCAAAAGTTTTGAAATTTTAAAGATTTTTCATAAGTTTGCAACAAAACCCACCCTGAAAGAAGGCTATTTATTGTCCATTCCATTTGTGTGACATTTGTACGTTTCACTGCAGAAATATTAATGTGTTTGATAATGAGTTGTCAACCCAGATCCCGCTGGAGCATTAGAGAGACCTTACCAGGAAAAAGAAACTTTTCCAAACTATTCTGAAGTCTAAAATACACCTGGTCCCAAGGGTTTCAGATAAAAGACTGCAGACCCCTTACCTATTCAGCCCATCAAGCCAATCTAATTTCCACCAATCACCTTACACATCCCTCAGCTCCAGGGATGTGTAAGGTGTCCTGTGCCCTGAATACTCTCCAACCCAGTAAGCCACTCATCCTTTAAGAAACCTGTCCAAGGGTTTCCTCTTCAGTGAAGTTTCCCTGATCTCCTCGTGACTGTGCCACAACCATTGTACCAAGTACCCACCTCCAATGCTGTACATTATATATTTGTTGCCCGACATCAGACTGTGAATGAGCCCCTCACTGAGTATTTTATTGAATCATAGCAAAGTGTCAGGAACATTAGGAGCTCGTCAATGTACAATTAACTGAAATTCACGCCCAGGTCTCCCTAACTCCCAATTCCCTTCAAAGTTCATTTCTCCTTCACCCCTAAACCTTAGGATTTTTTCCTAACCATCCAAGCTCCTCATAGCTATTTTCGTTTCCAGAGTTCCTCCTTCCCAATGTCATCTTAAAACTACTTTCTACCAGACGCCTTCTCTTAGCCCCAAACTCTCCAGTGCCCTTTATCCTCCTCTATTTAATTCCTAGTCCTTCTTTCCCCTAGCCTTTAACAGGTCAAGTCCTCTCCCTCTAGGACAATTCATCTCACAGCCCTCATCCGTTACCTACTCCCTCCTCAACACCTCTCCTGGCTCCGGGCCTTCCCTCCCAAAACGCTTGTCACAAGCGATTTCCCAGACCCCCTCTTCTCTCACAGTCCGGGCCCACCAGCTGCCGAACCTGCGCTCGGCCGGAGTCCACGCCTTCCCGGTCCGGATCCGCACATCACAAACCGTCCTTGCAGCCGGTGTCCCCTCCCCCAGTCTCTCGCAGCAGGCACCCCTCCTTTCACCCTCCCCATATCTCCGGCGGGCCGGCTTCTCTGGAAACTGTCCCAGGAGCCGTATCTTTCACCTCTTAGACCCCTGAGGATCGCGCTGGTCCGAGCAGCCCCGGGCCCAAGCACCTCCGTCCCCAAATCCTCCTCGACCCCGACCTGGGGCAGGGCCTTCCGCTCACCTTGCTGGATGTCGCCGTTGCTGCCCCCCGGGATGGGCACGCTGAGCTGGCGCTCCGGCTCGGGCAAGCAGCGCAGGCAGAAAGAGTGAAGACAGGGCAGCAGCTTGGGCTCCGCCTCACGCCGGCTCTGCAGGCTCTGCTGACACACGGCGCAGGTGTCCAGGAGAGAGGCTGGCGGTCCAGGAGGCGGCCCCGCCGAAGGACCTGGGGCGGGAGCCGAGGCTGGAGCTGGGGCCGGCGTCGATACCGCCCCTCCGGCAACTCCAGGGCCCACTGAGGCCGCAGCGGCTGAGGCAGCCGGGGCCGAGCCCGAGGAGGCCGCGGCCACCCCCCCGTCGTCAGGCCCGGCCGCGCCGCTCTCCGCGCCGGCCCTGCCGCCTTCCTCCTCCTCCTCCTCCACCAGCACCGCAGCGAGAGGCGGCTCCGCCTCCTGCGCCGCGGGCCCGGCTGCCCCGGCAGTCACCGGCGCGCTGCCGCTGCCCCCGCCGCCGCTCTCAGCCTCGCCGCCGCCTTTGTTTTCCGCCATGTTTTCCTCTTTGAACCCGCCGGACCGCCCCGCGCCGCCCGCCTCCCGCCGCCCGCGCCGCCGCCACCGCCCCCAGCCCCAGCCGCAGCCGCAGCGAGAGCTGCTGCCGAGAGCGAGCAGGCAAGCAAACGAACGAGAGCGCGCGCGCAGGCGGCGCCCCCGCCCTCGCGTCGCGCGGTTGCAGGAGGGCGGGCGCGGCGCTCGCACGCACGCACGGACGTCCTCTGGAGGGAGGCGGGAACTCGGGGCGCGGGCGCGGAGCTGTCCTCGCCGCCCCCCCCAACTGCCGGGGCCGACGCGTTGCGTCCGCGCCACGGCGTCTCTACGCGCAGTGAGCTGTTCAAGTCAGGGGCCTTTGACGCTCAGCTGCCTTTGGTCCGTGGTGGTTACGAGCTCGGAGGCAGCGGTGGTGCGGGGAGAAGAGCGGGAAAGGGTGGAAGGTTAGGAGGCCGGGGCGCTTCTTGCCGAGAGAGCGTCTCCCGGGCGGCGCCGTCCCCAGGGGCGGGCGCGTCTCCGCAGAAACCTCGCGTGCCGCGCGGTCGGACGCCGGAGCCTCCTGGCTCCGAGGTGCCGACCTCCCAGGAGGGTCTTTGGGACCCGCGTTCCTTTGGGCGATTGTGCCAAAGGGGAGCAATAAAGCGGGTTTTTTCCTTAAGCTGAGAGAGTACTAGAAATAGGCTGAGAAGGCTGGGTGAGGAAGAAACTTTTTAACAGCCATTTTTAGTTTCTTAAGGTGATTGATTCTCGGACGTTGCTGCGTATCAGAAAACCACTCAACTGAGGAGCTCTTTCAAAGCAGTGGTGCCAGGGCCACACCTCAGACCTGTATCGGGAAGTGAGGGAGAGGCTGCTGGGTGTTGAAAGTCGCTTCAGCTGTTTCTGACGTGCGTCAGTTTGGGGAGCCACGGATCTAACCAATATTGTGTCCTGAGAGTGCCACTTTGTATCCTGTCATGAGTTGGGTTATAAATGCCGTAACAATATGGGTAATAGAAGCTTTCAGAAAGGATTGTCTTTATTTGAAAAACAAGTCCTGTGGGGATTTTTATGTAGTGCACAGCTGTTTTAGTGTTAGGATCATGAAGTGCTTTCTTCTTCCGTATTCCCAAGAGACTGTTATTCTTTGAGCTGGCATAAGTCCTTACAATAAGCCACCTCGAAACGTTTGTCACTTACTCGTTCAAAAATACTGACCTCTTACTATGTAACAGGTAGCGTTTTAGAGACGCTAGGATTACAGCAGAGAACAAAGGACATCCTTGCCTTCAAGGAGGTTACAATCTAATGGGGGAAGATTGACAAATAAATATATGCCAGGGAGTGATAAATGCTATGAAGAAAAAATAAGCAGAGTAAAAGAGATTGGAGATGATTGAGGAAGGCCTCTGTTGATAGGTTAACAAGCTTTGTGGCTCTCCTGCAGAAAGAATAGTGTTTCAGGAAAGGAACAGTAAGTATAAAGGGTCGGAGGCAGAGAGGGATTCTTGGTTTGTTAGAGGAACAGCAAAGAGTCAATGTGGCTGCAGTGGCTGGAACAAGGGAAAGAGTAGTAGAACATGAGATGAGTATTAAGGGGGCCAGATCATATACAGAAATGGTCTTCAATTTTTTTAAGTTTTGTGCCCTTGAAAAGAACTTTGAAAAACTATTTTCTACCCTGAAACGTAAGTTGACTCTAAAATTTTTCATTATGAGTGAAGTTGCAAAAAGTGCAATTTCTGACATTTTGCAATACTGACATTTTTTAATTGTTACGTTATTTTAAATCTATCCAATGGAAAAGTAAACAGGTGGTTTAACAAACACTGTCATCCATTGTAAAAGTACATAATCAAAAAAAGGTATTTTATTAAATATTAAACATGAAAAAGTGTTACTGGGAACGTCTTAGTGAAATGGCTGGTAATTTTTTTTTCAATTAGTTCATGTAGATATGGATGTATATAACATTACTAGGAACAGATAGGGTCCTATATCAATTCCAATTTTCATTTTATAGATGTAAGCACTGAGTTAAAATGTATATATTACGTGTATATATAATTAATTTATGTATATGTGATTAATTCCCTTAAAACTATCCTTCTATACCCTTGGAAAAATTTTTTCCACGGGAGTACCCAAAGAGTACTCATACCCCAGTTTTAACATGAGCTGAGTGAGATGGGAAGTCTTAGATGAGTTTGAACCAAGACTCAAAGTCATAAAAAGAGTCACTGCGGCCACTTTCTGGAGAAATCACTTGTAGGAGGTCCAAGTGGAAGAAGGAAGACCAGATAGCCTGCTAATACAATAATATTTCAGTCAAGGAATAATGGTTGATTGGACCAGATGGTATCTGTGCAGGTGGTGAAAAATATGGTATATATATAACAAAGAGCAAATAAAGATTCATCTCCAAATTCACTTCGAAAAAAATAAGTTAATGAGCTGAATTTCTCAACCAAAAGTTTAGCCTCCTTGAATTTTTCTTAACCTTTTAATGCCTGCTACCACTTGCCTTTATTAAAATCTAGTATAAAAGTGTTGTTTTTGAAAACTGTAATTTTATAGAGAGGAAATTGCCAGCCCATTAAATTTACTGTGTGCTGTGAGAAGGCAGTGCCTGGAATTAAACTGGCATGGAATATTTGGGGACGTTGAAACTGATACCCAGCTACATCCTTGATTTGCAATGGGAGCCCAGAAATCTTGCAGGAGAAACTGAAATCATTAGTGAGGCTGAGATATGATAATAAACAAATCTGTCTGATGGAGAAACTGCAGAGCGTGGAGATTGAATCTGTGCTCTGGTGCCAAAATGCCTTGTTTCAAGCCTGGTTCCACCACCTACTAGCTGTGTGATTGGGGGTAACATTTAACTTGCCTTGGTTTCCTCACTTGTAAAAAGGTGTTTATTACTAGTAGGACCTACCTGAAGGTTGTTTGAGAATTAAATATTTGTAAAGTGCTAACAGTGCCTGGCACATGATAAACATGAAATGACTGTAAAAGTAGACCCAAAGGTCCCTGAAGGGGACAGAATCAGAGGGAGAAACAAAGGTATCTCAGACGGGGCCGGTGCAGTGAGGCAGCAATTAAGTTCGCGCTTTCCACTTTGGCAGGTCAGGGTTCACCCATTCGGATCCTGGGCGCGGACCTATGCACTGCTCATCAAGCCATGCTGAGGTGGCGTCCCACATGGAGCAACTAGAAAGTGTACAACTATGACATAACAACTGTCTACTGGGACTTTGGGGAGAAAAAAAGGAGGAAGATTGGCAACAGATGTTAGCTCAGGTCCAATCTTCCTCAAAAAAAACAAAACAAAAAACAAAACAAAGGTATCTCAGAGAAAAATCTCAAAAAGAGAAATCATGCTATAGGCTGAAAGGAGCAGTGGGTACCAGTAGAGGCTGTGTCCAGGCATCCCCCTAACTTAGGCTACCTTTTACCTCTGACTCTCTTGCCTGGGTATTATGAGAAAAACACAGTTCTGAAATAAAGGAGAGAACTATCAGAGGTGCCTAGCAGCTCTGCTATGGAGAATGTCCCCCCCGCCCCCGAAATTGCTGGTAACTAGAAGTGGAAGGAACTTTCTAGTTGTCCAGAAAAGAGAAAGAGCACTGGAAGTGAGTGAATAGATAGGAGAGCAATGGTGAGAGCATAATTCATCAGCTGGGCACAGGAGGTTGGCAACAGTAAGGCAGTAGCCCAAGAGTACCATGAAGATTTGCAAAAGCCAGTTCTGCAACTCTTGCACAGAGCAACCATGGTCAACAGCAGGAGCAGAAGAATGCTGAGCTGCAGTTGAGATCTGGGGCATTTCTGTTAATGTGCTATACTTGCACTCACGAATGGGTGAGGCCAGGGGATATAAAGGTGACATTTTGTGATTTAAAGTTCACTTCTCTGAACCTGGGTGCATAGGCACATGTACCTTGGTCTTAGCGTGTTTTTGGACTTAGTGGGACATCCAGCTTTGGAGCAGGGACCTTCCCAATTCACTTGTTGAAAGAGCGAAATAAAAATAGGTGATGCTGAGAAGGGCAAGATTTTTGTCCCAAATGCTACACCATGGAAAAGGAAGGCAAGCACAAGAAAACTCCATGGTCTGTTTGGGCGAAAGACAGGTGAGGCCCCTGGATTCTCTTACACTGCCTCCAGCAAGAACAAAGGCATCAGCTGGGGAGAGGTGTTTTTGGAGAACCCTAAGAAGTACGTCCCTGGAACAGAAATGGCATTAAGAAGAAGGCAGAAAGGGCAGACTTGATAGCTTATCTCAAAAAAGCTGCTAATGAATAATAGTTGGCCACTGCCTTATTGCTTACAAAACAGAAATGTCTCGACTTCTTTTATGTGTAACATATTTAAATTGACCTCATACACCAGATGAACACCAGAGTTCAGATCATGAGTGGCTGATAGAAGATTTTTGTTAGACAGTTGATTGGCTTGTTAAATTAATACAATCAGCTTTTTGAATTTTGATAGTAATTCTGGTTCAGCAAGTGCTATCATTGTTTCCCCCTTCTAAAGATATGATTATTCTTGATTAGTATAAAGTTCAGCTTTTCACAAAAATGGTGAATGCCATCTCAAAACTGTAGGAGACTGGTTTTATATTTAGATTTATATAACTGGTTATATGAATATATTTAAATACTGAGGAAATCCCTTCACTGTCTCATAGAACTGACCAAGACTCAGCTGTGTTCCAACTTCTGTTCATTAGACTGTTAAAGGGCTGAAGATAAGGTAGCAATGTTGTTGTTCTTAACTATGCCGATTAAAATTCTCTGTATCTAAAATGTTGCCTTTTACTTAATGAAAGGCATTTTAGTGTGGTATATGTATAATATCAAAGAACATTATAAGGTCACATGCATTTGAAAGTCAGCATGACAAAATAAAATAGCAAGTTAAACTTTGTTTTTGAATCCTTTACTATCTAAATAAGACTAAGTTACAATTCAGGATTGTCTTTAAACAGCTATTCTGAAACACGTAAAACTGTAGAACTCCTGTATATGTGTGATTGGTAATGGTGCTTTTGCCAACTCATTAGAAAGATTAAAGTAGAGAAGATACACCATCAGCACAAATTTGTAAATTATGTGATCATAAGGCTTAAGATAATTAAAAACAAAATAATAGAAAAAATAGGGCCAGCCCCGTGGCTTAGCGGTTAAGTGCAGGCACTCCGCTACTGGCGGCCCGGGTTCGGATCCCGGGTGCGCACCGACACACCGCTTCTCCAGCCATGCTGAGGCTGCATCCCACATACAGCAACTAGAAGGATGTGCAACTATGACATACAACTATCTACTCGGGCTTTAGGGGAAAAAAAGGAGGAGGATTGGCAATAGATGGTAGCTCAGAGCCCGTCTTCCTCAGCAAAAAGAGGAGGATTAGCATGGATGTTAGCTCAGGGCTGATCCTCCTCACAAAAAAAAAAAAAAAATCATGGAAAAAATAAAGTTCACTTCTCAGCATTTCATGATGTTGCGCAAAGTGCACTTTGACTTCCAGGTGCTGTGTTGTCAGAATAAGTTTGAGAACCACTAGTACCAAGAAAAGAGGGACAGATGGCGGAGTTCTGAGTCTAATTGCTAACTCTTGGCTTTTCTATATTTCTAAGGCCTTCCAGGGGCACACTGTAATTTCAGTAATAAACACGACATTTGAACAGCAGTTTAAAATTTACAAAGTGCTTTCACAGACATTATCTCTAATTCCTGCAAGCGGTAAGCTACATCCCATTTTAGACAATAAATAGATTTCATTATGTGAGTGTACTGTAATGTATTGGCTGTCTGTCGTTACACAATAAGGTTGTTTTCAATTTTTAGTTATTATAAACAATACTGTGACAAACATTGTGATGAATAGCTCTTTGCATGTCTATATTTATTTCTTCTGATTATTCCTAAAAATAGAATTGCTGATTCAACAAGTATACTCATTGTAAAAGTTTTTAAGATATAAATTTGAAGGGTTCCTATTAAGTTTTTGGATAACCAGATTGTGTTTGATGTATTTTGCTACTATAAATAAAAAGTGAAATTAACATGCAGTCTTTTTTTTTTTAAATCTCTGTTTGTTTCTTTAAAGGTCTCTATTTCCTCACATCCCGCTCATTCCTCAATCCACTCTGGCCTGGCTTCCACTCCCATCACTCTACCAAAACAGCTTTTCTACAATCATCAATGACCTCCATGTTTTCAAATCCACTGGACATATTTTATCCCTAAGCTTACTTGTCCTTTCGGTGGGATTTAACACTGTTGGCTGCTTCCCTTTCTGGAATCACTTACTTCCTTGGTTTTCAGGACACCGCACTCTCCTGGTTTTCCTCCTACTTCTTGAACTGCTGTATCTCTTTTACAGACTGTCGGAGTCCCCAAGACCAGACTAAAAGAACTCATAGGACTCAGAAAAGCGTTATACGCTTGGTTATGGTCTATTACAGTGAAATGATACAGATTAAAATCAGCAAAAGGAGGGCCGGACCGGTGGCGTAGTGGTTAAGTTCGCACGCTCCACTTCGGTGGCCCAGAATTGGCAGGTTCAGATCCCAGGTGCAGACCTATGCACCACTCATCAAGCCATCCTGTGGCAGTGTCCCATCTACAAAATAGAGGAAGACTGGCAACGGACGTTAGCTCAAAGCTAATCATCCTCACCAAAAAAAAAAAAATAAGCAAAAGGTGCATGGAGTAAAGTTCAGGAGAAAACAAGCACAAGGTTCCAGGTATCCCTTCCCAACGGAGTTGCACAGGCATTAATTCTCCCGGCAATGATGTGTGACAACATGCATGATGTGTTGTCAAGCAGGGAAGTTCACTCAAGCCTTGGTGTACAGGGCTTTTATTGGAGGTCTGTCCCATAGGCATGGAGCACACACGTTACTGACCTCAGCTACTCAGACTCTAGCCCACAGAAGTCAAGCTGATATATCCTGGTCCAAGGCCCCAGGCATACTAAAACAGGTGTTCATCATAAATCACATTGTTGGCATAAACTATTTGATCACAGTGATACAGTGTGACCCAAGGCCTCAGGCATACAAACCACTCTTATTAAACAGAATATTCCAAGGGCTCAGAGGTTATCTCCCAGGAGTCAGTCAAGGGCCAGTTCTAAAGACAGGCCTTTGTTTGGAATGTGCAAGGTTTGATCCAGGCCTACTAGATAAGTTTGCCCTTTACTGCACTCAGACTTATTCAATGTTGAACTTTCTGAAATACCAACTCTAGACTCTCAGTGAATTTTCTTTCCCTAGGCAAACTCATCCATGCCACAGCTTCATTTGCCATCCATACAATGATAACTCTCAAGTGTATAACTTCAGCCTAGGTCTATTTTTTGAAGTCCAGAACCATCTTGCCAACTGACTGTTTAATATCTCCATGTGAATGTCTCAAAGGCACCTCAAACTCAGCACGTCCAAGATTCAATCATCTTCTCCCAAACCTCTTCCTGTTCTCCCATATTCCCTATCTCAACAAATGGTGTTACTGTTCACTTATTTGCACTAGAAAGAAAGATATTTAGAAGATAAATTAACTGATTCTAGTGACAGATTGGATATAGGAGGGGGTCATCCTTGAAAGCTACAACTTCTTACCCCTCATATCCAATCTATTACCCAGTCCTATCAATTTGACTTCCTAATTATTTCTCCAAACCTCTCCATTTGTCTCCATTTCCACTGTCACCACCCTAAATCAACTTACCACCCTCATCTCTGCATGCACTGTGACACTCCTGCAATCCGTTGTCTAAACTACACGAAGAGTAATCTTTTCAAAGGGAAACTGATCCCTGCTCCCCCAACCCTCATCTCCATATCTTTTCCTTGCTCTTAGGATGAAAAACAAAAGCCTTAAGGACCTGTAAAACTCTATTTCATTTGGCCTGGACTATCTGTCTAGCCACATTATGTCCCACTTTCCCCTTACTTTCTACATTCTAGCTACACTGGCCTTTCAGTTTCTTCACTGTACCATGCTGCTTCTTACCTCAGGACCTTTGCACATTCTGTCCTCTAGGTGAAAGACTCATTTTCCCTACCACCACCACCACCACCACCCACTTTGTAGGGTTAATGCCTACTCAAACTTTGATCTGAGCTCAAACAGTACTTCCTCAGAGAGCTCCTATCGAGGTCAGTTTTCTGTTAGACGTTCTCACAGATTCCTGTTTCTTTCATAGCTATTTGGGAGAAGCAGTATAGTATAATGGTTAAGAGCAGGGGCCAGACTATCTGGGTTTGAATTCCAGCTCTATCACTTGTTGGCTGTGTGACCTCAGACAAGTTATTTAACCTCTCTGTGCTTCAGTTTCATTATCTGCAAGTGGATATAATAGTGGTGGGCATAATAAAACTATATACACATTATAGTGCATATAATAAGTTGTTTTATGATTAATACATGGGAAGAGTTTGGAATAAGGACTAGCAAATATAAGTACATAATATTTCCTTTTGTCAGTAAGGTCTCAATTTGCAATAATTCATTCATTAGTGTGATTATCTGATTGTTATTTGTCACTCTCATTAAGCTCCATGAAAGCAGGGATGATACCTGTTTCTGTTTACCATTTTATTCATAGTGCCTGGCACATAGGTGCTCACAAATATTTGGTAAATTAATAAGTTGTTTTTAGAAGTGAAATTATTGGATCAAAAAAATCTGCACCTATTAACTGTTTTCTGATACCCATCATCTAAATGCTCAAAGGAGGATTTATTTTGTTTATAAAAAAGGAGAGACGACCATGTTTTTGCTTAAAGGAAAGGACTAATAATAATCCAGAGTGTGAAAATAAAGGAAGGAAATGAAACTTTTGAACACAGCAGACTCCCTAAGAATCTGGGAGAATATAGGATGTAGAACACAGATAGGTAGATTAGCCTTGGATAGGAGAAAGAATATCACTGCCCCAAAATTATGGGAAAGGAGATAGAGTATTGTGAAGATGTGAATAATATTGCGGCTTGGGGGATGGGGAAAGAAGAGAGTAAGAAAAACCTGCAAAGCCTCTGAGAAAGAAGCAAGGCTATATTCTGAGAGAAGTAGTGTCAGTAGGGCTAGTTGGGCAGCTGGAATTCTTTTGGCTGCAAGTAACAAAAAATGTGGGAGGAATGGTTATTGAGCAGGCAATCAACATTGTCTGTTACAACTGATAAATACTAAAAGTAGTCACTGAGCTCTTCTTCTTCTTTCCCTTTCCTTTTCCCTTCCCCAACAATTCAGCCTAGAAGCCATTAAGTGTGATCAACAATGTAAGTGTCGGTATCAGAGATGGAGAGCAGCTGTGGTCCAGAGCAGAGAGTCAGAGACTAAGAAGGGAGTTGGGAGTGGGGGAGGGGTGAGCCTCATGCGGGGTGCCAAAGTCTGTGCAGGGTGAGGAGAAAGGCTTCTGCATAGGAGGGTGGGCCATCAAGGAATTTGGAGAATAAGCAGGGTGAAGAAGGTGTCCACTCAGGGAGTTGTCACCCAGCACAGTCAAAGCCAGAGCAGGATGAAGAGGGTGTCCACATGGGGTGGGGGTGGGGCACCCAGCATGGGACATCAGAGCCAGCACAGAGGGAGGAGGGTGGCCAGGTATAGGGGGATGGCCTGGCCCTGGGTATCAGAGCCCAAAATGGATGAGGAAGGCATCTGTATAAGAGGAAGGCCTAGTACAGGTGTTGGAGCCTGAGCAGGTGGGGAAGGAAGACATCCAACAGTAGAACAGCCTTGTGTGGGAGGCGTTAGCCCAGCACCAGGTAGCCCAAGAGGAGTAGGGAGGGCATCAGTGCAGGAACGAGACCTGTCATAACATATCAGAGCCCAGGTGGGGTGAGAAGGACATCCACAAAGGGGAAGAAGTGACAGTAGCAGGAAGAGATTGTTTATATACAGCTAGATTGAGCAAATAAGCAAACAATTAAAAGCAAAATACCCTCCTTGGTTACAAATATGGAAAGAGAAAACTAGAATGAACTCTGCAGTGCTGGGTTGGAATTGTGGTATCTATTTGTCCTCATGGGTGTCAATGAATAGAGATAGTTATAGAAATATATATAGATATAAATGTGTATATGTATGTATATGTAGGGGAGGCAAAAACTTTACCTCTACCCTCTTAAGGTCTCTGGCTGGGCCTGAGAATTAAATTGACATAAGACACATTAACAGGAGAAAAGCATACAGATTTATCTAATATAAGTTTACGTGACATAGGAGCCCTCATAAGGAAATGAAGACCCAGAGAAGTGACAAAACCTAAGTTCTTATATATTAGGTTGAACAAAGGCAATTGTGGAAAACTAACTAAAATATACGGGGAGACTAAAGGAATGTAAGAGTTACTTTAACAAGGTCTGTTTGTATAGAACTCTCTCAGCCTCAACTCCCCATTCCTGCTGATAATGGTTCTTCTCTCTTGGTATAGGGAGGGCATCTTTCACCTGGGAGTTTCATCTCCTGCTTTCAAGGAGAAAAGGGGAAGTTAAAGCACCCTTCTTTGCACCTGCTGTTTTTTAAGTGCCTTTTGCTCAAAATAATCCTTATGCCAAAGTGGCATATTTTGGGGTAGCATATTCTGCCACCCTTCATATATGTATACATATATGTATGTGTGTATGTAAATACACATATTCCTTAGATCTGTCCACTGAGAGACTTGGGAACAACACTACCCCAATAGCAACAAACACACCTAGCACCCAGATCTTGGCTTTTAAATGCCCTTTTATTTTTTATTTTATTTTTTAATTTATTTATTTTTCCTCCAAAGCCCCAGTAGATAGTTGTATGTCATAGTTGCACATCCTTCTAGTTGCTGTATGTGGGACGCAGCCTCAGCATGACCAGAGAAGCGGTGCGTCGGTGTGTGCCCGGGATCCAAACCCGGGCCCCCAGCAGCGGAGCGCGCGCACTTAACCGCTAAGCCGCGGGGCCGGCCCCTGCCCTTCTCTTTTAAAAAGAACTAGGGTCCCTTAGTGAAATGACGGATTCCAAGGCTAAGGTAGGGAAAATACAAGATGAGCCTGGAATAAAGTTCTCATAGAATGATGGGAACATGTTAATTTGGAACAATTTGAGTATCAAAATAAATAATGATAGTAACAGATTATAACCCATTGAATAAAATAGGAAATCATGAATCCAAACTAATGAAAATAAGTGAGTAACTTGAAGGTTTGTTGAGGAAATTTTAACATAGCCTCAAAGTTTACATAATTGCATAATTTCATATCTAATTTATATATTTACATAGTGGTGAGGTATTACAAAATGTTTATTAATTGCAAAGTGAAAAGGAGTAACTTCATAGTGGAGAAGCCTGGCAGACACTGCCTTAATTAATGAACTGAATTTAAGTCACCAATCATGAGACAAATCAAAATTGTGCTAGGATGGCGTGAGAACACAGTATCATTTCTTTTACACTCCTGCTAAAACTGAATAACCTACATCTAATCATGAGGAAACATCAAACAAATCCAAATTGAGGGATATTCTACAAAATAGTGCGTCTATAATCTTCAAAAGATTCAAGGTCATTTGGAAGCCTAGTAAGAGGATGGCAAAGCTGTGAGATGGAAGAAACCTGGGCTCTTGAATCGCCGCCTACTGATGAGGAACATTGGTTTTTTTAATTTATGGAGTGAGAATTAAACTTCTGCTTGAGCCACTATTCATTTGGGGGAGCAAAAAAAAGTATCAAGGTCATGAATGTCAAGGAGAGACTGAGGAGCTAACTGTTCCAGATTGAAAGAAATTAAAAATCGGGGCCGCAAACTGATGGCCTCCTGACAGAGCTAATCCCTGTCTTCTGGCTCTCCACCTGGTCTGCTAGTCACCATGCCCGCTGCCCTTGAGAAAGGCGCCACTTCTGTTTTCTCTTCCCACTCAGATCTAGGAGATGCTGCCTGGAGCCTGGCTGTGCTGGGCCTGCCTCCTGCTTGTGGCCAGGCTCGCCCAGCCCTGCCCTGTGGGGTGTGACTGCTTCATCCAGGAGGTGTTCTGCTCCCATGAGGAGCTGGCCGCCATCCCGCTGGACATCCCGCCACACGCCACAGACATCATCTTCGTAGAGATCTCGTTCACCACAGTGGGAGCCATGGCCTTCAGCAGGAGCTCCAACCTGACCAAGGTGGTCTTCCTCAACACCCAGCTCCGCCACTTCAGGCCAGATGCCTTCTGGCTGCTGCCCAGGCTCAAGGACCTGGAGATCACTGGCAGCGCCTTTTCCAACCTCAGCACCAACATCTTCTCCAACTTGACCTTGCTGGGCAAGTTCATCCTCAACTTCAACATGCTGGAGGATCTGCCCCAGGACCTCTTCCACCACATGGATGCCCTGTAGTCCCTCCAGCTGCAGGGCAACCAGCTCCAGAAACTCTGCCTGGGAGGCTCTTCCAGCCTCTGAAACGTCTGAAGACCCTCAACCTCGCTCAGAACCTCCGGGTCCAGCTGCCTGAGGAGCTGTTCAATCCCCTCGGCAGCCTGCAGACCCTGAGGCTGAGCAACCATGCGCTCTCCAGCCTGCCCCAGGGTATGTTTGGCAAACTGGGCAGCCTGCAGGAACTCTTCCTGGATGGCGACTCCATCTCGGAGCTGCCCTCAGAAGTGTTCTCACAGCTCTTCCGCCTGGAGAAGCTGTGGCTGCAGTGTAACATCATCGGGCACCTGCCCCTCTCAGTCTTCTCCTCCCTGGGCAACCTGACCTTCCTAACTTGCAGGGGAATACACTGCAGATGCTGCCGCAGGCCTCTTTGCCCATACCCCGGGCCTGGTTGGCCTATCCCTGTCCCACAACTAGCTGGAGACTGTCGCCGAGGGAGCCTTTGCCAACCTGTCCAGCCTCAGTTCCCTTATGGTCTCACCCAACGCCATCATCCATCTCCTGGCCAGCATCTTCAGGGACCTGGAGGAGCTGATCAAGCTCTACCTGGGCAGCAACAACCTGACAGCTTTGCATCCAGCCCTCTTGCAGAACCTGTCCAAGGTTGAGCTGCTCAGTCTCTCCAGCAAGCCCCTGACCACTCTCATGGAGGACATCTTCAACACCAACTACAACCTGTTCAACCTCACCCTGCACAGTAACTCCTGGCAGCGTGACTGCCACCTGGCCTGCCTCTTCAGCTGGCTACACCAATACTGCGACCAGCTCTTCAACATCCAGACCTACTGTGCGGGCCCTGCCTACCTGAGGGGCCAAGTGGTGCCTGCCTTGAAGGAGGAGCAGCTGATGTGCCCTGTCACCCAGGACCACTTGGGCTTCTAGGACCCGGGGCTGGAAGACAGGGAGCCAGGGGGCAGCTGGGACCTGGCTGCAGAAGAAAGAGCAGCCTGGAACCGGTGCACCTACAGCAACCCCAAGGGCACTGTGGTGCTTGCTTGTGATGAGGCCAGTGTCGCTGGCTGAACATCCAGCTGTCTCCTAGGCAGGCTCGGGCTCCCTGGGACTGATGTACAATGCCAGTCAGGAGTGGGACTTGAAGTCACGCTGCAGCTCTGTGAGGATCACTGTGTCTATTGAGGCTCGAGCAGGGGAGCCCTAGGTGCAGGCCAGACAGAGCCAGGAGCCGGGCAGATGGCCTCCGGGCCTGAGCAGGTGAGAAATAGGGGCAGAGGGGAAGCTGAAGCTTTGGTTTTTCAGATGCATGGGACTTAATTTTATCTCCAAGGTGGAGGAGGTGGAGGCGGCTGGCTCCATCACCCAGAGTCTCCTCCCCTTCTTCCTTCATTACTCTGTCTCAGAGTCTGAGGCCTGACAAGGCCTTCCGTGAGCTTTGCAAAGCACCCATTAAAGCTCCATCATGGTCTGGAGAATTAAAAAAGTCCGCTCAAAAAAAAAAAATTGGAGCCGGCCTGGTGGTGTAGTGGTTAAGCTCGCACTCTCTGCTTCGGCAGCCTGGGGTTCACAGGTTCAGATCCTGGGCATGGACATACACACCACTCGTCAAGCCATGCGGTGGTGGCATCCCACATACAAAATAGAGGAAGATGGGCACAGACGTTAGCTCAGGGCTAATCTTACTCAACAAAAAAAGAGGAAGAATAGCAATGGATGTTAGCTCAGAGTCAGTCTTCCTCACACACAAAAAAGAAAGATTAAAAAGACATGACAAAATGCAAATCAAAACCACAGTGAGATACCACTTCACATCTATTAGGATGGCAATTATCAAAAAAGCAGAAAATAACAAGTGTTGGCCATGATGTAGAGAAATTGGAACACTTATGCATTGCTGGTGAGAATGTAAAATGGCGCAGCCACTCTGGAAAATAGTATGGCAGTTCCTAAAATAATTAAACTTAGAATTACCATGTGACCCAACAATACCACTTCTGGGTATATACCCAAAAGAATTTAAAGTAGGAACTTGAACAGATATTTGTACACAAATGTTTGTAGCAGCATTATTCACAATATCTAAAAGGTGGAAGCAACTCAAGTGTCCTTAGATGGATGAATGGATAAACAAAATGTGATATATATGATACCGCCTCAACACAAGGTTGACATAAGGGAAGCCATATTGTAGAAAAGAAACCCTACTGTAGCTTTGAATGACCTCTGATTAACTAACCCAGACACACTCTGTAGATTTTATGGCCCCTCCCAGCTGCTAGAAGTTGATGACTTTGTTCCTTTGAGTTCCTTAGGAATGTAATAACCCCTGGGCAGAGAGTCGATGCTGATAGCCATCATCAATGACAACTGAAAGATCAGGGTATGGGGCGTTGCTCCAGTCTCTGATGCATATCCAGTAAAACAAAAGACTATCAGGAACTAAGACCAGATGTCTGGCCTCCACCCCCCACTCCCCACCCCCGCCCCCCACACACACCCCCTCCAGAACAGCTGCTTCCTCCATCCAGAGACCAGCCCCATATGTAACTGGCCTGTAGTCTTTGTTCTGTAAGATGGTTCTTTCGGACATTAGTCAGTCATCTTCCCCCTTGCTAGCAAGTTGTAATAAAAAGTCCTGTCTCTCCTAACACCTTGCCTCTTGACTATTGGCATGTCTTGTGGTGGGCAGACGACCCTGCCTTGGGTGGTAACATATACATACAATGAAATGTTATTCAGCCTTAAGAAGAGAGGAAATCCTGACACATGCAACAACATGGATGAACCCGGAAGACACTATGCTAAGTGAAATAAACCAGACACAAAAGGACAAATATTGTATGATTATATTTACATGAGGTACCTAGAGTAGAAGCAGAAAGTAGAATGGTGGTTGCCTGGGGCTGGGGAAAGGAGAAAATGGGGAGTTATTGTTTAATGAGTATGGAGTTTCATTTTGGAAAGATGAAAAAGTTCTGGAGATGGATGATGGTGATGGTTGCACAACAATGTAAATGTACTTACTGCCACTGAACTGTACACTTAAAAATGGTTAAAATGTAAATTTGTTTTGATACAAAGGACATTTCTGGAACAATTTGTAAAACTTGAACACAGTCTGAGGTGGTAGTAATGTACGGATGTTAATTTCCTGATTTTGATGGTTGTGCTGTGGCTATGTAGGAGAATGTCCTTGTTTGTAGGAAATACATGAAAATGTTCAGAAATGATGGGGCATCATATATGCAGTTTGTTCTCAAATGATCCAGGAAAAAGAAAGTTTTTGTGCTGAACTTGTAACTCTTCAGTATGCTTGAGATTGTTTCCAAAAATTTTTTAAAGGTAAAATAAAAATGGAAATTAGCAGTTATCTGTTAAACAGTTGAGAAAAATGAATCCTGGGTTAGTTTTAGCATCAGGATTTAAACACAGTTCTCCTGGATTACAGTCTGGAGGGCCTTCCCATATAGTCAATGCAATGTTAATAAAATAAACACTCCACCAGTGGTATAAATATATAATATAAAATATATAAAATATATTATATATATAAAATATAAATATAATAATTATATTTATATTATATTTATCTTCCTCAAGGAAAAAGAGGAAGATTGGCAACAGATGTTAGCTCAGGGCCAATCTTCCTCACAAAAAAAAAAAGAAGAAGAAGGAGGAGGAGGAAAGAAAAGGGAGGAATTGGGATTTCCCAGTCTACAGAAATTTTGACTTTTTTTATGCCTGTGAGGAATGCCTGAACTGAAGGATGCCTCCTGCTCTGCTGTATTAGCACAAGGGAAATCCTAGTGGGCTTCAAATGAAATGTAAATGTGATTTACTCATTTCCAGAAAGTTGACTCTTTACTGACCCCTTCCAGGTCATTGCTAACGGCTCCACCTGGACCAGTTCATTTGCCTTTGTTCTTTAGATATGAGAAACCATATTATCTATTATCTAAACCAAAGTACTTGAGAACGAAAGGGGATGCTATTAGTAATTTTGCTGTATCCTGGGAAATCCAGGGCATAAAGTCACCCTATTTATATACCATATGATTTTGCCATGCTTGAGGGGAAAAACAGGTTTAATTGACTTCAGATGTTAGTAGATGTAAATTGAAGCACAAATCAGATATCTTTCTAGCTCGAGAGAGAGATATTGATTGATTTGTGTAAGATTTGGGACACATGGCACAATAATTTTAATAGATATCCATTTTATAGTATAATGTAGTCCACTAAATTTTCTTCTTACCTGGCTTCTGCTTCACAAATAAGCTGATTTTATTATAACTACTTTAACAACTTTGAAAAATGCTTTTGCTAGCTCCTTAGATTTTTGTCCGTTTACATATGCTGAAATCTAAAAGGGAAGTAGTGGCAGATACAGTAGGTTGGCTCACTCTGCCTTCATTGCAAACCCTTTTTTGTTTGCTTCATTCTAACGCAGAAGCTTTTGTTTCCAGACTCTCTTGTTGCTAAGTGTGACGGCGTGACTCAATTCTACCAATGAGATGTAAGTGGAAGCCTGCTGCTGCTTCTTCCTTTTCCTCCTCCCTGCTTGGAATGTATAAAATATTTGATGCACAGCATCCATCAGCAAGAAAGCAGGACAGGAAGATAGAAGGAATATGGTTCTTTGAGGACATCTTTAACCTCCCAATACCAGCCCGGAACTACCTACCCATGGACATATAAAACAAATAAACCTTTCTCTTCCTTTTTTTTTTGTGAGGAAGATCAGCCCTGAGCTAACATCCATGCTAATCCTCCTCTTTTTGCTGAGGAAGACCAGCTCTGAGCTAACATCTATTGCCAATCCTCCTCCTTTTTTTTTTCGCCAAAACCCCAGTAGATAGTTGTATGTCATGTTGCACATCCTTCTAGTTGCTGTATGTGGGACGCGGCCTCAGCATGGCCAGAGAAGTGGTGCCTCGGTGCACGCCCGGGATCCGAACCCGGGCCGCCAGTAGCGGAGCGCACGCTCTTAACCACTAAGCCACAGGGCCAGCCCATAAACCTCTTTCTTGTTTAAGAAAGTTTTCTGGTAACTCGTAGCTGAATGTAGTTTTACTAATATAGAAACCATGATTCAAAGTTATATATACATATATGTGTGTGTGTAATATATGTATAGTATATCTCGCATATATATATGTAGTATGTATATCTATATAGTATATTTTTAAAATTTAACAAAATATTAGAATATAGATTAGAGTAGGCTAACTGTTGTAACAAACAATCCCCAAAATCTCAGTAGCCCAACTCAATAAAAATGTATTTCTCCTCTTTCCTCTCTTAGTATGCTGCAGGGGCAGACAGGTAGGAGGTGGGGTTGCATTCAGGCTGATGTCCTATTGCAGCCACCAACATGTGGCTTTTAAGACCACTGAGAAGGGAGAGACAGATGAGTGGGCTTCTGCACAGAGGATCCTATATCACTTCTATCTGGATTCCATGGGGCAGAACTAGTCACATGGTCCCACTTAGCTGAAAGAGCAACTGGGAAATGTAGTTTTTCTGTGTGCTCAGGAGGAAAATGAACTGGTTTAGTAAATATATTGAATTGTCTTTGCCACAGGAAATTTTATGGAGAAGGATAGAGAATTAAGAACATCAAGGGGCCAGCCCCAGTGGCCTACTGGTTAAGTTTGAGTGCTTTGCCTCAGCAGCCCAGGTTTGGTTCCCAGGTGAAGACCTACACCACTCATCAGTGGCCACGCTGTGGTGGCAGCCTACATACAAAATAGAGGAAGATTGGCAACAGATGTTAGCTCAGGGCAAATCTTCCTCAAGCAAAAAGAGGAAGAGGGAGGGGCTGGCCCAGTGGAGTAGCGGTTAAGTTCGGGCACTCTGCTTTGGCAGCCTGGGGTTCATGGGTTCAGATCCCAGGCACAGACCTACTTACTGCTTATCAAGCCATGCTGTGGTGGCGTCCCATATAAAGTAGAGGAAGATGGGCATGGATGTTAGCCCAGGGCCAATCTTCCTCAGCAAAAAAGAGGAGGATTGGCAAAAGATGTTAGCTCAGGGCTAATCTTCCTCAAAAAAAAAAAAAAAGAGGAAGATGGAAACAGATGTTAACTCAAGGAGAATCTTCCTCAGAAAAAAAACCCCAAACAAACCTAGGATTCAAAAATCCAAACATAATGCAATAAAAATTAAGGAAGTGATTTTTTAAAATATTGCTACACTTGCTTTCTTAAAATAGAGTTCAGCAGAAACTTAATTCATTAGAGTGTTTGTGAAGTATGATATTTTCATAACTGAATTTTCTCAATAACTTAGGAATAACCCCCAAATTCTTGCTCTTTTGATTTTTCTTTAAAATCTTCTAAAATCTTTGTGTGATTTATCTCTCAAGCAATACAGTATACAAATATTTATTGCCTTCAGTATATGCCTGTAACAGTTTCCTATTGCTGCTGTGACAAATGACCACAAACTTGGTGACTTCAGCAACACAGATGAGTTCTTTTACAGTTCTGGAGGTCAGAAGTCTGAAATGGTCTCACTTGGTTAAAATCAAGGTGTTAGCAGGGCTGTGTTCTTCATGGAGGCTCTGGGGAGAATCCATTTCCTGACTTTTTCAGCTCCTAGGTGCCACCTGTTCTCCTTGGCTCATAGCCCCTTTCTCTATATTCAAAGCCAATAACAGAGCATTTTCAAGTCTCTCTCTGACTCTGACATTTTGCCTCCCTCTTCCACATTTAAAACACTCTTGTGATTACATTGGGCCCACCCAGATAAGCCAAGAGAATCTCTCTATGTTAATATTAGCTGATTAGCAACTTTAATTCCATCTGCAACCTTAATTACCCCGTGCCATGTAATAGAACATATTCACAGGTTCTAGGAGTTCATTTATTGACATCTTTGGGGGCCCATTATTTTGCCTACCATGATGTCATAAAAAAATTGTGATGATAAATGTAATATGTTTATTATAGAAAATTGGTTACGTACAGAAAATTATAGAAATTGGTTACATACAGAAAGATACAAAGAATAAAAATTAAAATAAGGTGATTCTGTCAGCCAGAGATGACCACTACTTCTGTTTTGGTATTTACCTTTCAAAAATTATATCTCTATATCTATGTATATTTTATTGTATTTTATTTTTTGGTGAGGAAGATCAGCCCTGAGCTAACTGCTGCCCATCTTCCTCTTTTTGCTGAGGAAGATTAGCCCTGAGCTAACATCTGTGCCAATCTTCCTCTATTTTGTATATGGGATGCCACCACAGCATGGCTTAATGAGCAGTGTGCAGGTCTGCGTCTGGGATCCGAACCTGCAAACCCCGGGACAGCGAAGCAGAGCACGCAACTTAACCACTACACCGCTGGGCTGGCCCCTCTATGTATATTTTAAATTAGATCATACTGTGTATTCTTTTTCATTTTATATCAATATCTTCCTAAGTTAATAAATATGATTCAATACTATTTTCATCCTTCAAAATTTTATTTTTTGAATATGTAAATCATTTACATGGTTCAAAAGTCAAAATGATATGCAAAGGTATGTTTAGAGACATTTTGCTCCTATCTTTATCCCCTAAACCTCATTCTCACCAATCCCTATAATAACTTTTTCATTAGTTTCTTTTCTTTTTCTTTTTTTTTTTGCTGATGAAGATTTGCCCTGAGCTAACATCTGTTGCCAATCTTCCTCTTTTTTTTTTAATGTGAGCTGCTGCCACAGGATGGCCACTGACAGATGAGTGGTGTGGTTCCACACCCGGGAACAAAATCTGGGCCACCGTAGTGGAGTGTGCTGAACTTTAACCACTAGGCCACTGGGGCTGGCCATTTTCATTAGTTTCTGGTTTTACTTGCTGTGTGTGTTGGAGTTTTTTTTGGAAAAAATATGTGTACATATTCATATTTCTCCTTTTTTATTTTACAAAAGGCAGCATACTACATATATAAGATTTTGCAGCTTACATTTTCACTCCTCATCAGTACAGAGATCTTCCTTGTTGTTTTTTGTGGCCACATAGTACTCCATTGTGTGATTTTTTTTTTTAAAGCAAACCTCAAATTTGAATAAAAAGAAAGACAAACTTAATTGTATATCATATAACACAACTTCAGAGAGAAAAAGAATTAATTCAAGTAACTTTGAGCACAGGCTTCACACTGTACCCATGAATTGAAGACAAAAAGAACTATAATGCAATCTTAAAATTTTACTTAGAAGATTTGTTGTTGGTAGCGATATTGGTGTTGCATCTCTGAAACTCTTTTGTTTGTAATATAGAGAAGAGCAAATGACTGATATTGAGAACCAGGGTTTTCACTGTGGGAGAAGGAAAATACAAATACAGAATGTGAGAAAGTGAGGACAGACCTTATGATGTGTGATTTGAATTGGAGCAATCAGTGAAATCTCATGGTTTTTGTTTTGTTTTTAAGTGTATTTCCTAGCTTTATCTACTGAAAAGGCCTAAAAGCAATGACAACCAAGAACCATTTCTAAATATCATTCTCAACTGTAAAGAACCAGACTCCTTAGAGAAACAGCCGAGTCCAGGTCTGGGGCAGAGAAAGTACAAGATAAGCCTGCACTGTTGATTGTGCCAGAAAGCAAGGAAGTGTTCAAAGACTATGGGAACATATTAAAAGGACAAAGGAGCCAATGTAAAGGGTCTCTCACTGTCCAAATTTGAGACAATCTGAGCATCAAAGAGTATAATGATGGTAAAGGATTATAACATCCTGGGTTTTTTTTTTTTTTTCAATTCCATGAGTTCACAGTGATATGAGATAGAGAGAAGCAGAGAAGCAGATGCTGTTGATGCCCTGTTCCACATCACCTTGACCCACTTGAATTCTCTTGCAGCTATGGACAGTTCAGAGCACCCTGACAGATTTCCCACCTCAATACCGTGTTTCTCTTCTCTGCCTGAGGTCTTTCTCAGGAACCACTTAGAGTGCATGGCTGCTGAGGGATGCAATCTGGAAGTGTAGGGGGTTAGGAAGGTGGGGGTAATTAATATCTCTGGAGGAAGCCCTTAACTAATGGGTGATGGAATCAGTGGGACAATTCTGAAGCATTCCACACATTTCTCAGTGGGACCCAGCAGGACTGAGCCCCAATTGCCCACAGCAGAACTGTGCCTTAATACACCCTTTATTGGCTTTTCTCTCTGCCCTGCCTCACTTTTCCTGGCTTCCTCTATTCTTCTGGTATCATCTCCTAAATCAAGTACCCAGACCCAGGTTCTTGTGTCAGGGTCTTCTTTGCGGGACACCAAAAGTAAAAGAGTTAAAGAGAATAGAGAAAAGGGGAAAGGGTTAGTTTCCTTACTGAAGAATGCCAGCTAACACATATAAAAGGAATGATAGAATTGGAAAATCACCATTTTGCAACTCCAGTATAAAATTTGACTCAGGCAAGAATCATTAATTTATGCTAAAATCAGTGAGTGACAGGTTAATGGGGAACAAGGTATTCACATGGTCTCATAGTATCACCCCCCCCCCAGATGATTTAATGATTACAAGGAGAGATACCTATTCAGTGAAGAGATTTGGTCACCAGCTTTACCAAGTTGGATTAGTCTGCTTAGGCTGCTGTAACAAAATACCATAGACTGAGTGGATTAAACAGCAGGAATTTATTTTCATAGTTCTGGTGGCTGGGAAGTCAAGATCAAGGTGCCAGCCAATTCGGTTCCTGGTGAGGGCTCGGTTCCTGGTGAGGGCTCTCTTCCTGGCTTGCAGACAGCCACCTTCCTGCTGTGTCCCCACATGGCAGAGAGAGAGAAAGAGAAAGAGAGAGAGGAAGGAAGCTCTCTGGTGTCTCTTATAAGGGCACTAATCCCACAATGAAGTCTCCACCTTCATGGTCTTATCTAAAACCAATTACCTCCCAAAGGCCCCATCTCCAAATACCATCACATTGCAGGCTAGGGCTTCAACTTATGAATTTGGGTGGGACAGCCAACCAGTGATCACACTTAGCATCACAACTGTTGGACAACCTGACATTATGTGCCTTCTGATGTTATGCAAAAAAGGACACAACATGTATCCTTGCTAACATATTTCATTTACTGCACTAATGAGGAAACAATTAAATAAATCCTGAATGTGGAACATTCTACATGAAAATTTCCCTGAACACCTCAAACAGTAAAATTAAACTTTTTTAAAAGGCCAGGAGAACTCTTCTAAAAATTAAAAGAGAGTAAAGAGACACAACGCTAAGTGAGAATTGTGAACCTTGAAAAACCAAGCAGCTATAAAAAGACATTTTGGGGACAATTGGAAAATTTTAAATATGAATCAAATATTAGATATTAATTATTGTTCATTTTCCTAGATGTGATAAAAGCAATGTGGTTGTAGCAGAATATCCTTATTCTAAGGAGAAGCCTGCTGAGTTACTTAGGGGTAAAGTGCTATAATATCTGCAACTTACTTCCAAAAGGTTTAGCAAAAATAAATGAAGTAATAAATAATTTAAAAAATAATAACTAGATTAAAAATAAAAAAGGCAAATGTGGCAAAATGTTAACAACTGGTGAATCTAGGTAAAGAATGTTTATTATGCTACTCTTAAGTTTTCTATAGGTTTGAAATTTTTAAAAATAAAAAGTTGAAAAAGGGTAAATATTATACAGGATCCATATAAATTTTGTTGTTTTTGTTGTCTAAGTAGAAAAATGGATCCTTGTGAATGACTTTATTCAAAGTCTTCCAGGCCAATGTGACATCTCCTTCATGCTATATGATGCAGAATTCTAGGGCTTCAATAAAAAGCTTGTCCTACTACCATGGGATCCAGCAATTCCACTTCTGGGTATTTATCCGAAGAAAACGAAAACACTAACTCAAAAACATACATGCACCCCCATGTTCATTGCAGCATTATTTACAATAGCCAAGACATAAAAACCACCTAAGTGTCCATCAATGGATGAATGGATAAAGAAAACGTAGTATATATATATATTTTTTCTATATATGTATGCAGTTTTGCAGTTTTCAGTGTACAAGCCTTTTCACTTCCTTGGTTAAATTTATTCCTAGGAATTTTATTCTTTTGGTTGCTATTATAAATGAAATTGTTTTCTTAATTTCTTCTTCGTATTGTTCATTACTAGTATTTAGAAAACTGATTTTTTGTATTGATCTTGTATCCTGAAACTTTACTGGATTTGCTTATTAGTTCTAATAGTTTTTTTGTGGATACTTTAGAATTTTCTACATATAAGATCATGTCATCTGCAAATAGGAATAGTTTTACTTCTTCCTTTTCAATTTGGATGCCCTTTGTTTCTTTTTCTTACCTAATTTATCTGGCTAGAACTTCTAGTACAAGATCGAAGAGAAGTGACAAAAACAGGCATCCTTATCTTGTTCCTCATGTTAGAGGGAAAAGCTTTCAGTCTTTTACCACTGAGTATGATGTTAGCTGTCAAATTTTTATGACTATCCTTTATTCGGTTGAGGAAGTTCCCTTCTATTAGCAATGTGTGATTTTGAATTGGATTATTTTGTTATAAAGTATATCATTAGGACAATTGGTGAAACTTGAATGGGGTCTGAGGTTTACATGGTAGTAATGTATCAGTGTTAATTTCCAGATTTTGATGATTGTATTGTAGTTATATCAAAGAACACCTTGTTTGTAGGATTTACACATCAAAGAATTCAGGAGAGTTGGGCATCATGTCAACAACATGTGCTCAAATAGCTCAGGAAAAATGAAAGTTCTTTGTACTATTCTTGCTACCTCACTATAAGTTTGAAATTATTTCAAAATAAAATGATTTTTTTAAAAAAGTAAACATTTTTGATCAAAGAAACCCACCACAAAGTTTAACAAATGACTGAATGAGATATTTGCAATCTCTAAACTTAAGGGATTAATATCTAGAATTCAAGTAACTCCAGCAAATCAACAGGAAAAAAAATCAGCAACCCCAATAGGAAAATGAGCCAAGGGTATGAACAGATAATTTAGAGAAGATGAAACTCAAAAAGTTAACATGCTTGGGGCTGGCCTGGTGGTTCAGTGGTTAAGTTGTGTACTCCGCTTCTGGCAGTCCCGGGATAGCAGGTTCGGGTCCCGGGGGCGGACCTATGCACTCCTCATCAGCCATGCTGTGGCAGGAATCCCACATAAAGTAGAGGAAGGTGGGCACAGGTGTTAGCCCAGGGCCAATCTTCCTCAGCAAAAAAGAGAAAGATTGGCCACAGGTGTTAGCTCAGGGCTACTCTTCCTCACAAAAAAAAAAGTTAACCTGCATATGAAGAGATGCTCAGATTCATTGATAATCAGAGACATTTAATTTGAAACAATAATGATATGCCATTTTACAGTTATTGTATTGTAAAAAACTTAGAAGCCAAGTAATGCCAGGAGATGGTGGGTCTGTGGGTCTATGGGAACCCTCATGCATGGTTGGTGGGGAGTGTAGCCTGGTGCACCCTTCTGGAGAGCACTCTTGCTCAAATTAGTCAAACTAAGGTTATCCATCCTCTATATTCAACAATTTTCCTCCTGGGTGTATATCTCCAATAGTCTCCTTCCTGGGTATATATCTCAAAGAAATTCTCACATGAGCCTATGCAAGGTAATATCCAAGGATATTCACTGCGATGTTATCTGTGATCATGAATAATTGGAGGCTGTCTGGGGGATGAGGAGTCAAGATGGCGGCGTAGGCAGACTCTGAACTCACCTCCTCCCGTGGACACAGCCAATTTACAACTACTCGTGGAAAAATTACCCCTGAGGCTGTCTGGGTGGCCCTGGCTGGGAGAGGGGGTGCTCACCTTGGAGATCCACGCAGAAGTTATCAGCAACAGACTAGATCCATAGCTAGCAACATGGATGGTTCTTAAAAACATGTTTTTAAGTAAAAAGAGTAAGAAACAGAATGATGTTGTACATTAAAAATGGTTAAGATAGTAAATTTTATGTTATGTGTTTTTTACCACAATAAAAAAAGAAACAATGAAAGATATAACAAAACATCATTTTTCCATCTTTGTAAATTAAACATAACACATACAAAACAGAAGTATATATTTTGTAAAAACAAATACAAATAAAAAGATGCACTTTTAAAAATACTTAGTTAAATTATTTATCATCTATTTTAATCCTTCTATTTCCACTGATAAATGTGGTTCCTTCTCCTTCTTTTTTTCCTTTTGAGCTAGTTCTACTCTCTTTATTTTGGCCCATGAGTGCATATTTCCCTGGGTGTGATGGCTACTCTTTTTGACAATGCCTATAGGGAAAGGGTGGAAAGCCAGACCATAGTCTTTGTCAATGCAGAAAAATTTAAGTAGAGAGAAGGGGAGGTGTCCTAGGATGGAGAGCCCCGGGCACTACAAAACAAGTGAATCACACCACATCCCCTTGCTCTAAGCAGGAATTCAGCATTTGGACATCACTGTCAAACCTCTGGGAGAACCTTGGGAGGACGCACTCCCTGGATTGTCATCCACCAGCCATGGTGCTTTGCAGGTAAGAGAGCAGGAGTAATATCCATGGCTAGTCCATCCCCACTGCTTTCCTAACTCTTCACTCCAAAAGGGTTGTACTGTGAGGAATTCACCCCTGGACCAGAGGTACTGGACAGTAGAGATTTCCATAATAAAGGCTGGCAATGGTCGTCCCAGTGCCAAGGCGTTGGGTGGGCCAGAGGAATGGGAACTGTTCTTCTCCAAGTTACCCTCTCATAGCAAAGACAATGCTCTCTGTCCCAGGATGCAGCCATCACCACTACCACCACCTCAATTCCCCCAACACACACACATACTAGTTCCAAACAATCCTTTATCTGCCCGGAGGGTTCTTGTGGTTTGCTTGTTATTTCCCGGAAGCCCATAGTTTCTCCAAGGTTAATCTCAAGGGGAGGAGCCACCAGCCTATTTCACCATATTGGTCAAAAGATGCCATTAAACACACTAGAATGGTGCTATAAGAAAGGAGGGGAGTTGGGTCTGGGGTTAAAAGGGAATGAATGAATAAATGAATTAAACAGGAGAGGGGCCTCGCATGGGGCAAAAAGTCACATAGTATCCAGCGTTTATTATAAGAAATAGTAATTCTCTGCCCCATCACACTCCACTCCGATTTCCACAACCCCTAACATTCAACTCTTTCAGATTTTTCTTTTGGTACTTACCTTGTATTTCTGAATAAAGCTTTTAAGCTCTTATTTCTCGATTTTCCAATTTTAGATGTTTTCCATTGACTATAAAGGGAGATTTATTTTGAAGCCAATAAAGCTTAAGTTTCAGAGTCCCTCACTTTCACAGGCCCTTTTCAAGGCCCCCTTCTTAACTTCTAACATACACTTTTTTTTTTTTTTTTGTAAGACCAGCCCTGAGCTAACATCCAATGCCAATCCTCCTCTTTTTTTGCTGAGGAAGACTGGCCCTGGGCTAACATCCGTGCCCATCTTCCTCCACTTTATATGGGACGCCGCCACAGCATGGCTTAACAAGCGATGCGTCAGCCCGGGATCCGAACCGGTGAACCCCAGGCCGCTGCAGCAGAGCAAGCGCACCTAACCACTTGCGCCACCAGGCCGGCCCCATCAAACATACACTTTTGTATTACTTTTCTTAAAGAGCACTCTTCAAATCATGTAAGTTTCTGGCCCTACAAAACCCAAATCTACACATGATTTACTACCTACTTTGGATGATGAAGAGTTAGCTCATTTACATCCCACCCCCTTCAACACATACCAAAACACACACATTTCCCCTCCCCAATCTCCAAAAATTTTATGATATTTTTAGGGGCTGGCCCAATGGTGTAGCGGTTAAATTCACATGCTCTGCTTTGGTGGCCCGGGGTTCACCCGGGCCCGGATGCACACACCGGGCCACGCTGTGGCAGCGTCCCATATAAAGTAGAGGAAGATGGGCACGGATGTTAGCCCAGGGCCAGCAAAAAGAGGAGGATTGGCAACCGATGTTAGCTCAGGGCTAATCTTCCTCACAGACACACAAAAATTTTATTATATTTTTAAATTTTAGCTCAACTATCATGTTTTAACCCCCAAGTGCTCTTTCTTGTTATCTTTTCCACATTATCTTATTCTTGTCTTGTGGATGCAATATTTTATCTCTCTGGTAATATAGGGTTTGTTTTGCTGGTTGGTTGGTTGTTTAGTTTAGCTTTGTTTTATTCCCTGAATTGCCTTAGTTTCCTCTAAATTCCTTCTTTCCTCATGGTTTCTTTTAGCCTCTCTCTTATATTGGAGGCGTTCCTTAAATGGGTGGTGATCCAATCACATTTAAGAATGAAGCACTTTGAAAGTGATCAGGAACTCAGGTGGGGAAATCTTCTAAATGGTGGGTGTGGTAGGCAGGCTCCAAGATGGCTCCAGGTGATCCTCACCTCCTGGTAGTCCTGTCTGTGCAGTGAAGGATTAACTTTTCCCAAACAGAGTTCTGACCTTTGTCCTCAGCTGCCGAGGTCATCTCTAAACTCTTGGAATGTTCTGCCTAATAAGAGAGTCTTGTTTACGTGGGGGTCTTGGGCCATGCCAGATAGTCTATACTAACAATGTGATTTATGGTGGGGGCTTTGGACCATGCAGTATCAGCTAAATCTCCAGATGGGCTGGACACTAAGGTCAACCATGCAGGCAGTCCATCATGTCTACATGACTGAGTCCAAATAAAAATTCTGGATGCCAAGGCTCAGTTGAGCTTCCCTGGTTGGCATTGCTCCATGTGCCTTGTCACACATTGTTGCTGTGAGAAGCGCTATCTGCACAACTCCACTTGGAAAAGATGACTGGATGCCCTGCACTTAACAACTCTCCTGGACACTGCCTTACGTGCCTCTTCCCTTGGGTGATTTTCATCTGTATCCTTTCACTATAATATACTATAACTATGAATATAACAGCTTTCAGTGAGTTTTGTGAGTCCTTCCAGGAAATTATCAAACCTGAGGGGGATCTTGGGGACCCCCAAATTTGCAGTTGGTGTCAGAAATGAGGGTGGTCTTGGGGATTCCCAAAATTTGCAATACCTTTGTGTAACACTCTCCCCTTGGGTATGGGCTGGACTTGCTGACTTGTTTCTTTCTTTCTTTTTTTCCTTTGTGAGGAAGACTGGCCCTGAGCTAGCATCTGCCGATCCTCCTCTTTTTGCTGAGGAAGACTGGCCCTGGGCTAACATCCATGCCCATCTTCCTCCACTTTATATGGGACGCCGCCACAGCGTGGCTTGACAAGTGGCGCATCGATGCACGCCCAGGATCCGAACTGGCGAACTCCAGGCCGGCACAGCGGAGCGCGCACACTTAACCGCTTGCGCCACCGGGCCGGCCCCTTGCTGACTTGTTTCTTTTTTTTTTAATTAATTAATTAATTAATTAATTTCCTCCAAAGGCCCAGTAGATAGTTGTATGTCATAGTTGCACAGCCTTCTACTTGCTGTATGTGGGACGTGGCCTCAGCATGGCCAGAGAAGCGGTGCGTTGGTGCACGCCTGGGATCGAACCCGGGCCGCCAGCAGCGGAGCGCGCGCACTTAACCGCTAAGCCACGGGGCCGGCCCTGCTGACTTGTTTCTAACAAGCAAAATTAGACTGAAGTAATGAGATGTCACTTCTGAGATTAGTTTATAAATAGGCTGAGGCTTCTATCTTGGGTGCTCTCTCTTGTACTGCTTGCCCAGGGAGAAGAAAGCTGGCATGTCCTGAGCCAGCCCTTTGGAAAGGCCCACTTGGTGAGGGATCAACAACCACACAAATAAGCTTGGAAGTGAATCTCACCCAGTTAAATTTTCAGATGAGACTGCAGCCTTGGCTGACAGTTTGCAATCTCATGAGAGACCTTGAATTAGAGGTATCCAGCTAAGCCCATGGAAACCGTGAGATAATAAATGTTTGTTGTTTTAAGCTACTAAATTTTGGAGTAAATTGTTACATAGAAGACGACAATGTAAGGTGATCAGGGGGACCTATGTATTGAGTATCCACACATGTTTTTACCTTGAGGTCTTTTTTCTGGGGCTATTCAATTTCTTTGCAGAAGAACTCTCTAATCTCCCAGAGAGCATATGCCTGGCAGTCTGAGTTCAGGGGCTAGAGTTGGAAAAGGGACCAAACTTTCACTTATTCCCTCCATTTTTAGCCCCAAGGCAAACCCCTGCCCTCTGGTGTGTCTGGTGTGCCTAAGTCTGGAGCCCTTCTCATGTCATCTATGTGGAGCGGTTGTTACCTGGCTACACCCAGGTGGAGGAGCCTGATGGGTCTAACTGCTCTATGTATAGACTTTCAACAATTTTCCTTGTTTTCATCTCAGATCCATGTTCTTACCATTTAAAGTAACAAGTGTCTCACAAAAATCAACTCCAGAAGGGTTATGGATCTACCATGAAAGGCAAAACCATAAAGATTTCAGGAGATAATGTAGAAGAACATCTTCATGACTTGGGATAGAGAAAGATTTTTTTTTTTTTTTGTGAGGAAGATCAGCCCTGAGCTAACATCCGTGCTAATCCTCCTCTTTTTGCTGAGGAAGACTGGCTCTGAGCTAACATCTATTGCCAATCCCCCTCCTTTTTTTCCCCCAAAGCCCCAGTAGATAGTTGTATGTCATAGTTGCACGTCCTTCTAGTTGCTGTATGTGGGACACAGCCTCAGCATGGCTGGAGAAGCAGTGCGTTGGTGCGCGCCCAGGATCCAAACCTGGGCCGCCTGTAGCAGAGCGTGCGCACTTAACCGCTAAACCACGGGGCCGGCCCCAAGATTTTTTAATCTAGTTTCAAAAAGCATTAACTATAAAGGAAAAAATAATAATAAATTGGTCTCCATTAAATATAAGAACTTTTCTTCATCCAGAGACACCATAAAAAGAATATAAAGATAAGACATAGATAGTTACAACACATATAAAGAGTTCATAACCTAACTATGTAAAGATATCTTAAAAATCAGTAAGAAAACAAAGGCAACCCACTGGAAAAAATGGGCAAAAAGCCCTGAATAGGCAATTCACAAATGAGGACATTTAATAAACATGAAGAACTGCTTAATATTGTCAGTAATTAGTGAAATGCAAATAAAAACCTAAATAAGCTACCACAACACATCCATTGGATACAATGCAAAAGTCTATCAGCAGAAGCATGGTAAGTAAACTGTTACGTTCAGACAACAGAATACTATCCTTCCAAGAAAATGCACAAACTAAAGATACATGTAACATAATGGATGAATCTTGAAATGCATTTTTAAATTAAAAAAGTAAGATACAGAAGAATAAATATAGTATTATTCTATTTATATAAAGTCCCAAATCAGGCAAAAATAGGAATATATTCATAGATTGTAAAACTATATATATTTAAAAGTATGTAATTACTGTAAAAGTCAGGATAGTGGTTATCTGTGTGGGGTAAGAGATTATGATCAGGAAGGAATGCTAGTAATGTTGCATTTCCTGACTTGAGTAGTGTTTAATGAGCATGTGCTTTATAATGATTGGTTATTCTGTAATTCATATTTGATGTATTTTTCTGTATATCTGTTATATTTAGTAACAAGAAGTTTAATTCTTTTTTTGTCTTCTCTATATTTTTTTTATTGTTACTGTAGTTTTGCTATTTAAAATGCCCTGTTTTACTTTTCTCATGGTTATCTTTATAATTACAGTTTCATATAATATCCTTCCCCCCTCCTTGGTTAAGCAATATTTATTACTTCCCTGCTATGTGCAACATGAGCTTGTATCCTCTTCCTCCTGTCTTACCTCCTTCTCTTCCTCCATTCAATTTCAATCAGTAACACTACCTGACTCAGGCTTACCTTTGTGCTATTATATCTGCTTATCCTTTTCCTACTTGATTTGTCACCCTTAAATGATATACTTTGATTCTGATCTATTACAGATGAGGCTTTCAAAACTTATTCTACTTCCAAATTCTCTCTCCCTTCTCCCATATTATGGCAGTTCTAGTCTTTCTACATTGTTGGAGCATATAACTTTCTGACACTCTCATTCCCACCTTTAGTTTTCTTATCCCTACCTTTATTTTTGTTTCTTTATTTGTTTTAGGTCTGAATTGATTCTTACTGTCAGCCCTTTAGCTAAAGTTTGCACGTGTTCTCTCTGCTGGCTGCAGTTAGTTCTCTAGTAGTTTCCTCAAGAAGAGTTCATGTAATCAACATTCTCTGGATTCTTGCCGGCTTAAAACTGTTTGTAACCTTTTTGTGTGAAGGACAGTTTGGCTGAATGAAAAAACAGTCTTTGTCTCAGTTTCTTTCCTTGAGTATGTTGTAGGTATTGCTCTTCTGTGTTCTGGCATTTAATTTTGCTGTTGGGAAGTCTATGCCAATTTGATTTTCTTTCCCTTTTAAATGACCTTATCTTTCTACCTGGTGCACCAAATAATTCTTCCTTGAAAGTTGGATAAATTTACTTTTTGCTTGAATTTATTTACCAATCGTTGGTTCTAGTAGTTCTTCTGATGGCTGTTCTAGTAGTTCTTTCGACGGCCACTGAAATGACTGGAAAAAGGCCTTGCTGAGAACAAAGACAGAGGCCATGGACTTTCACACTGGCCCTTTCTTTAAGAGATATTATCACCTTCATCCAAAATAATCCTGCCCTTGTTAACTCTATTTTTCTATACCTTTGCTAGGTAGCAACATGAAAAAAAAAAAAAAGAGGTATAATTGACATGCAATAAATGTACATATCTAATGTGTAATATTTGACGAGTTTTGACATATATAGGAGCCCTAGGTTTGGCTCCAAAGTGTGTGAATACACATGATTCCCCTTGACAGCCTCATTTGACCACTAACTCTCTGAGAAGAAAAAGGAATTTCAACCTTTTTCCAAAGGAAAACTGAAGAATACACACAACAGGATGCCTAGTATATCAGATAAAATTCCCCAAATACACGTCTGAGGTTTTGCCTAAATTTTCCTTAAATCTTTTTTTTGGCACTTGTGTCTTTACTTATATTTTATCCCAAAGACCTTTCTTTTGAAATATAATTTCTTTATTAAAAGTGTTTGGATAAATATTATGTAATAATTATTAATATATATATTAATTATTCATTATTATGTGATTATTATATAGCCCAAATTTTGAAAGGCTCTTTAAGAATTTAGAAAATACAATCTACCACTATGATAAAAGAATCATCATAGTCCTTTGAAACTGTATAGATCTATATTTTTATAATATTGTCTCAGTTCTGAAAGAACCAGCTCATAAAAGCCACAGTATTTATGGATTACAGTACACTTAATTTACAGTTTTATGTTCATATTACCTATAGGTATTCCCCAATGTATTTATAAGTAATTCCCAGATATTTTTGGCCCATCCTCAGAGGTTTTTCTTCTCTTATAAAACACTTTATAGTGGAGAATCCTGGCAGACACCAAGTGATCAAGGTTAACATCACCAGTAAGATATAGACATCATGTTTTGCCCCCTGATATGATGCACTGAGAAGGGCACATCATCTTGTGGTATCCTTCCCAATAAGCCAGAACCTCCATAATCATGAGAAAACATCAGATAATTGTGGGATGATTGTCCCAATTGCAGGACAGCCTGTAAAATAACTGACCAGTATTCTTCAAAAGTGTCAAGGACTGTATTGTAGTTACTCTATATTTTGTGTGTTCATTATTTTTTAATGATTGTAAAGTATTTCATAGTATGGATGTTCTATATTTAACCAGTTCTCCATTAACACACGTTTAGGATATTGACAGCTTTTCACTCTTACAAACAATACTTCTGTGAAAACCATTGTACATATATCTTTGGGTCCTTGTACAAATAAAAATGTAGAGTTCATTCTTGGATCAAAGAGCATATGTATTAAAAAATGTTTTTTATAGGTATTATCAAATTTTATTCTCAAAAGGCTATAGCAATTTATAGTACTTTTTGCTCCAACCTTACCCTCAACATTATGAAAGTTCCTTTTCCCCCCAAATCTTCTGCAACACTTAGTATTATCAATTATTTTTATATTGACCAATCTGATAGAATAAAAAGTGATACATTGGAAGGAGGATTCTGGGAAGATAATGGAGTACAAAGTACCAGAAATCTGTCTCCTCACCTAAACAACAATTGTACTGGCACAATCTGTCTGGTGTAGCTATTTTGGAATTCTGGAGTCTATGGGAAGGCTTGCAACTTCCAGGGGAAGGTTTGGTCAGTAAATTGCAGTTAATTTTGGTCAATTTGAGCTCTTTGCTAGGCAGCAGCTACCCATTTCCTACATGCCAGCCCCAGAGCAGGCAGCTGTGTGTGTGTTCCAGGAGCAGCTTGCATGCAGCTTGTGGAGCCAGGGAGGGCAATAAGGACCTTGTCCTCTAAATATTGGGGATCTGTGTTTCGACTGATGATTGCTGCTTCTGATCATGGAGGTGCAGATCATGGTGGGCAGCCGTTGTTGCACCCTCCCACCCCCACCCTTTATTACAAGCCTCTCTAGCTCTTGCTAAAGTAACTTCAAGGGGATTTAAAGGGCTGATGCCTTTTTTTAGTTTTTATTTTTCTCCTTTTGGGAGCCTTTTTTAAAGGACTAGGACATTCCAAAGCAACCACATATATGAGGGAGTTTATAAAGTTACTATGTATGCCTAGGGAAAGGTGCAGGCTCAGAAAAGACTTGAGAAGACTCTAAGTTTACACCTCAGGTTTATTCCCAGCACAGAGACAGTCTACAACAATCAAAAAGAAAAGTGGAAATAAAAACAAACAAAAAAACCCAGTAAACCCTGGGAAGGGGGAGAGTCTGATTTCTAGAGTTACCACATTATTAGATTCAAAAGTCCAGTTTTCAACAAAAAATCACAAGGCATATAAAGAAATAAGAAATTATGGCCCACTGAAAAGAAAGAAAGAAATTAACAGAAAGTGTCCCCAAGAAAGACCAGATGGCAGACTTACTAGACAAAAACTTTAAAACAATTGTCTTATAGATGCTCAAAGAAGTAAAGGAAGATGTGGATAAAGTCAAGAAAACAAGGTATGAACAAAATAGAAATATCAATAAAGAGATGGAAAACATAAAATGAAACCAAAAAGAAATTCTGAAGCCCAAAATTATAGTAAATGAAATGAAATATTCACTAAAGCAGATTTGACCACGTAGAGGAAAGAATCATTGAGTCTGAAGATAGAACAATGGAAATTATCATGTCTGAAGAACAGAAAGAAAAAGAAAAGAGAGAAGAAAACTGAACAGAGGCTAAAGGACCTGTGGGACACCATCAAATGGACCAATAGAAGCATTGTGGGAATCCCAGAAGGAGAAGAGAGAGAAAGAGGGCAGAGATATTATTTGAAGAAATAATGGCCCAAATTTTGAAAGACATAAATATAAACATCCAGGAAGCTCAATGAACTCCAAGTATAATGAAATCAAAGAAACCCATACCAAGACACATTATCATCAAACTGTCAAAAGACAAAGACAAAGAAAGAATGTTGAAAGCAGCAAGAAAGAAGTGACTTGTCACATACAACATATCCTCAATAAGATTTCTAGCAGATTCTTCATCAGAAATTTTAAAAGCCAGAGGCAATGGGCCAATATATTCAAAGTGCTGAAAGGAAAATACTGTCAACCAAGAATCCCATATCTGAAAAAACTGTCCTTCAAAACTGAGGGAGAAATTAAAACATTACCAGATTTTTTTTTTTTTTTTTTTTGTGAGGAGATCAGCCCTGTGCTAACATCCGCCAATCCTCCTCTTTTTTTTGCTGAGGAAGATGGCCCTGGGCTAACATCTGTGCCCATCTTCCTCCCCTTTATATGGGACGCCGCCACAGCATGGCTTGCCAAGCAGTGCGTCGGTGCGTGCCCGGCATCCGAACCAGCGAACCCCGGGCCGCCGCAGCGGAGCGCGCGCACTTAACCGCTTGCGCCACCGGGCTGGCCCCACATTACCAGATTTTTTAAAAGCTCAGGGAGTTTGTTATCACTGGACCTGCCCTGTAAGAAATGCTAGAGTGAGTCCTGCAGGCTGCAATGAATAGATAGTAGACAGTAACTTGAAGCCTTATGAAGAAATAAAGTTCTCAGTAAAAGTAAATACATGGGCCATTATAAAAGCTAGTATCATTGTTACTTTGGTTTGTAACTCCCCTTTTTGTTTTCTACATGATTTAAGAAACTAATACATGTTTTTAAAAGCAATTATTTGTCTAAAAGCTAGTATTGGTATAACTTTGGTTGGTAACATTTTAAGTTTTTAAGTAGTTCAATTTATTAGTATTTTCCTTTTTGGTTTCTGGGTTTTTAGATATGCCTTTAACAAGGCGTTCACCACTTCAAGAAGTTAAAATAATTCACCCATACTTTCTTCTAGTGCTTTTAGTGGTTTTATTCTTTACATTATGATTTTTAATTTATCTAGAACTTATGGTTAAACAAGGAATAAAGAAAAGATTGAGGTATATATATATTTTTTCAGAATGGCCTTATAGTTTTCCCAACATCAATTTTTTTTTTGAGTAATCTATCTTTCTTCACTGATTTGCAAAAGATTTTTTTGTTTGTTTGTCTTGGTTTTTGGTGAGGAAGATTGGCCCTGAGCTAACATCTGTGCCAATCTTCCTCTATTTTGTATGTGGGACACTGCCACAGCATGGCTTGACAAGTGGTGTGTATGTCCGCGCCCGAGATCTGAACCTGCGAACCCCAGGCCGCCAAAGCGGAGTGGGCGAAACTAACCACTGGGCCAGCCACTGCAAAAGAGTTTTAGTGCATAATAAGTTTTATGTACATTTAGATCTATTTTTCTACTTTCAATTTTTTCCTTTTATCTGATTTAGGTCCATTTCTGCACTAGTGCAATATGTATGAATTACTACAGCTTTATAATAGGATTTAGTATCTGGTTATTTGGTATGGCTAGCCACCTATTACTTATCTTTGTCAGATGTTACCTGGCTCTTCTCAAACATTTATTCTTCTAGATAAACTATAAAATCATTTCATGAAATTCTAACCAAATAAGCAAACAAGCAAAACCCAATTCCTATTTGGGTTTGGAGCTGTGTTGAAATTGCAGCTTGATTTTGTGAAAAATTGGTATATTTATAATCTATTTTAGTCTTCCTAGCCAAAAAGTTTTAAAATTTTATTCAATTCTTTTTAAAATATATATTTCATTTTAATGAACAGTTCTTGAATGCCCAATATATATTAGGTGCTGTACTAGGCATCAGGGACACAAAAATTAAGACACGGCCTCTAGGAACTCATATCCTGGCTGGGAGGACTGACAAGTAAACAAATAGCTCTAATACAGTGTGTCATAACATAAAAGTATGTCTACCACTTAGAGAACATAGATAAAGAAGAATGTAACTGCCTCATGAAGAAGGGTACAGGGAAGGCTGCAAGGAGGCTCTAACCCTTACCTGTTCCTTGAAGGATGAACATTAATTCATCAGCAGCAAAGTGGGGAAGGTATTCTAAGGAGAGGAAAAAGTATATGAAAAAGGACAAAATATTGAAAGGGTATGTCACGGTGGGTTTGGAGAAATATTAAAATTTCACTATGGCTTGAGAACTGGGTTCAGATAATGAATTGGTGGATGAGACTTAAAAGATAACTTGTCTTAGATTTAGAAATAATAGCAGAACTAATATGTGTCAGGCACTGTTTTATGCACTTTGTGTACTCATACACTATGTGTATTAATTCACATATCCCTTACAAGAACCCTATCAGATAGGTACTATTATGGTGCATATTTTTCACATGGGAAACAAACATAAAGAATAAATAAACTTGCCTGAAGTTACAGAGCTATAAATGACAATCAAAATTTACTCCTGCCAGTTTGAATTAACCAGTAGGCTCACTATCTGCCTCTTTCCGAAAAGCTTCGTATGCCATGGTAAGTTTAGCTTTTAGTTATAAGTAACAAAGAGCCAATGAAGATTTTTAAAGAAAGGAATGACTTACTAGGTTAATTTTGGGAGGAAGATTACTTTGGTAGTAGCTTTGAAGGCAACATAGTAGGAAAAGAATGGTAACAAGGAATACAGAGAAGAGGCTATTCCTATTATTCAGAGATGAGAAGGACCTAAATTCATGGTAAGTGGCAGTGAGTGCAGGAGATCAGGATTAGTGTGACATTTCCAAAGTAAATGAATAGGATTCAGTAGCCAGTTGGATAAAAGGATTAGGGAGGTATCAAGGACAAGTTGACTATGAGAATCTTGCAGAACATTCAGGTGGAACTGTGTAGGGACTGCTGGGTAGAGTCACAGCTAAAGATACAGATTAGTGAGTCATCCAGTTTATTGCTGGTAATTGAAGCCTATGGGAATGGATGGCTCAGGTAAAATGACCTAACAGAGCCTTAGGGAACACCAGCATGTAAGCAATGGGCAGAAGAAGAGAAGTAGCCTATAAAAACACAGATAAAGACCGGTAAAACAGGTAGGAAGGTAATTAACAAAAAAAAAAAAAAAAGAAAGAAAGAAAGCAAAAAGAACCATAAAAGAGGTACAAACAAAGTAATGTAGGAGTTCAGAGGAGGATTACAACTTAATCTTTCTGAGGCACTGTTAAGTCATCTGTAAAATTAGCTTGGACTAAGTGGTCCCTGAAGTCTCTTTTATCTCTAAATCTCTGAATCTATTCAATGTCTATCATATGCCCACTAACGTGGTAGATGATATGGGAAGATCCAACGCACAACCCCTGCTCCGGAGGAGCTTTCACTCTACTGGGAACCCTAGCTTATACACACACGCATGCACACACTAAAAAAACACCAGAAAAGAGGTGAATTTTGTGGCATAGCCTGTGGACTAAAAATTCAGAGAACAAAGAGAGTAACGATAATATGTGTATGGAAGTTTAATGGAGAAAGAGAGCAGCGATGGGCTGGATTTAGACAGAGAAGAGGAAAAGCATGGGTAGAAATAAAGATATGAGGCCACTTACTTGACTGGACTTGAAGATCTCAGTTAGGAATTCAAGGGAAGTAGGGTTTTAGACAGGTAGGTAAGGCTAGATTATGGTGGCTCTTATAAACCGGAGAATGGGGTTTAGAATTGACATGGAGGCAATAGAGAGCTCCAGTAGATTCTTGGGCAGGATTGTAATATATTTAAGGTACAGGATGTAGGTAATTTGGTCTCAGCTGTTTTTACTGCACAAAATGTCTACTGCTATTATGCTTTTTCCCATTGCCAATTTCACACTGCAGTGGATGCTGTGCTGTGCTGCCCAGATCACTCCCCTGTAGGTCTGAAGCACTCCAGCTCTTGGGAGAGTAGACAGCTGGCAATTCTCAACTAAGTTTCTCTCTGGAACTTGCCCTCGGCTGAAGAGAACCACTTTGTCCAATGTCATGCCACCTCACCAGGAGCAGCCCATATACAATAACTGGTTGATAAGGTTTACAAAGGCCCAGGCAACCCACCCCAGTTCACAAAAACTCAAAAGTGTCATCCCAGCTCCAGAACTCCCAGTACGGATTGACTGAGGCCTTGTTGCAGCTGTATCACAGTTCAACTTCTCTTGCCCCACCCTTCTTCTCTCACTCCCCCACAGGTATTAATCCCAAGACCACTCCCTAATAAACTTCCTGTGTGCTAATTTCCATCTCAGATTTTTTTCCTGGGAAACCAAATTACAACAGACATGATAATTATATTTTCACTCAACTTTTCATCTATGCTACTTAACAATTTAACAGTGGAAAAATTTTGCGAACCCAGATTTTGGTTTGAGCAGTTTTCCTCAACAATTTTGACATTTGTAGTTTAGAATACCAAGATTTCTCTTTTATAAACCTGCAATATCTAAGATCACATACTCTTTTTGGCAATATACATCAATTCAGTTTGTGAAGAGAGTAGAGCCACAAACAGCTAAGCATAAATAATGAATACCAATCAAAAGGAAACAATGGCTGGTGGCAACCATGTCTTGGCAGGATATACCCTTGGCTAATGGAGCACATTGCTGGTTGCCTTGTACAGTAACACACTTGGAGGTCACAGGTGCTCTGTGGAGGTGGTACATAGCTGGACATTTGAGAGTGCTGTTTCAGTTCACAAAGAAATTGTGACATCATTTGATTTTTTTTTTCTTTTGCAGTTGTCCAAAATATCTTACCTTTATATATTTTGCACTTAGCACCACTTTATTTTTTTTTATTCACCAATCATTACACAGCCAGATGGCTCTCAGCTAAACACAATATTCTCTTTCAGTTTAAAAGCACCATGAATAAAGTTCAGAAATTTAAAAAACTTGGAATAAAAATGGGCAACAAAACATTGTCATTCTAAAATTGGTGGTAAAGTGGTTAGCATTGTTAGAATGCTTGCCTCAAAGTGTCCACAGCATCAAAGTGACTGTGCAAAATATCTTGCTAAGATGATGATTGGTCTGGTAGCTTCTGAGGGAAGGAAGTGGTGTGGAAAAGGGATTGGAGAGATTGGCCATCTATACAGCTGATGGCCTATGTTAGTTTTTTGTCTTCATGATGCCTTCTTTTTCAAAATGTCCTTTCCTCAACAAGATTAATAGATGTAGTTTAGAAACAAGTAACATTCAGTGCTCACGGAAATTATTAAGTTTTTAACACTGAAGTAGATGGGCTTACATGGCACTCTTTATAATACATACAAAATCTGTAAAGGGAAACATGTATTGAAAATGCTAGGTCTGCAACTGACATATTGCCAACGAATAAATTATATCCTGTGCTGTAATTATGTATTCAGCAATAATGAATACTAGGAGAAAATAGCAAAGTAGTAATTATACCAATTACAATTGATTAGTTGGTATTAACATAAAAAGATGCACTCATTTTATTATACTCTTACACCACAAGAAGGTCTGATGTATCAAAATATCTGGTTCCTTTTTAAAACCTCTTTCTATAATTGATTATATTCAGTGAATTTGGGAAAAAACCTGGGAATTTGTATTATTACCCATGATGAAATTTTGTTTAGTTATGCTACAAGTTTCACTGTTTTATGCTACTATGGTTTCTAATTTTCTGTTTTTCCTGTGCTATTGGAATACTACCAGTGCATTTTTTTATAGAACAAAATAATGCAAAAGAACTGTAATAACTGGAGTACATCAATATCCACTATTGTTTACTTTTTTTGTTAGAAATTGAGATTAAAGGTGGCAAAGTAATTGCTCTTCTATATAAAGTAGAACTCTGTTTCTTTGCAGATCTCCAAAGTGTGAATTTGACAGTTTAGAAGGACAAGTTGATAAACTTATACTCTTCTGGTGAGCTGGGCACCCTTTACATTTCTAACAATAAAAGTGAAGTCTACGTGAGATTAAATTTAACCTCCGAAAAAAACAGAAGGATCCTTCAGTATGTGAAACTTCAGATTAAATTAATTATCTCCATTTTCTCAAGTCATGGAATGGAGAGCAGACAAGTATTATGAATTGCTGCATGAGTAATTTATTTAACTTTTTAACGACCGTGTGCCCTCTATGGTCAAACAAGAATACTACAAGAAATAAGCAGTTTCTCTCTTAAAAAGCAGGAGAGCATAACAGAATGTGGATTGAAGGGAAAACCTTCAAACTTAGCGAAAAGTACAAGACATAAAATAAGGCAAAAGACATTTAAGTGTGGCTAAGTAGATGTTCTTAGGGCCAATTTTAGTGAATGGTTAGGATTTAATATAATTATCAGCAAAAGCCTAACATACATGGTCATTAACAGAATTCAATTTAAGAAAGCTATTTTCTAAGCTGTATACACATCTTTCCTTTGAAAGAATTTGATTGCTGTATACACATCTTTCCTTCGAAAGATTTGATAGTATGGAGGAAGAAAGGAAACGGAGTTTTTACTGTCTTGAATTATGTAACCTTAAACTCCATACCCAAATTACTTGACCAAAAATTTTTATGATCTAGAGAAAGAAAATCTGTATTAGGGTATTAAAGCCCCTCCTTCTCTTATTGTATTTAAAGCATTTCTTTTCACTTATTGAAATATAATGGGACATTTGGAGTACCTTCCATTTCATTTCTAGGTTCTGCAAAGTGAGATTATGTATTCACATGAACAAAATTTGGTTATAACAAAACGTTGACACCCCTTTTAAAGGCATTTCTATCTGTAGCAAAGTGTATGTAAATTAATATTACTAGCATACTTCTTTCTATTCTCTTCAATTGGTTTGACATTCTCTTGTAATTAATTTTTTTATGATGATGCAAAATCAGCTTTGGGAAAACCAAAGTTTAACTAAAGGTAACCAAAAACGCTGCAGTTGATATTAATGGTTTTTACCCTACAGTAAAATCTCATTTTAATCAATATGAATTGCTATGTTGTATCCAAATCTTATTAAAATGGAAATTTCCTGCCACTGTGCATAGACAGACTATTTAATCATTTAAGTGAAATAAATACTAAGCACATTGTTCACATCATTATCAGCACAGTATCCTCCCTTTTCCTTGTCTATACACCACCCTTTCTTCTAATGTTAGCTTGACAGTAATTTATGGTGTGATGTTAGATAAGTCATCACTATCTGGGTGTTTAAGATTCCTTGGTTGGTAAAATGTGGAAATTAAGGGTATGACTTGCAAGTTACAAACATCACTTCAGTTCTTATCTCACTGAACACAACTTAGTCACATGGTATAAGCACATGATTGGATGGGAAACTTGGAAATTAGTTTTTAGTTGAGCAGCCATGTCCCTGCTAAAATTTCTATTATTATAGATGAGGATAGCATATATTAGAGGGACAAGTAGTAGTTGCCACCACAGTAAGTCACTGAGACAATAGCTCTGAATTTACCCCTTTCCGTCTCAAAAGAATTCAACCAAGTGAGGTAGACATCATAGGGGTAATCGTAAATCTGTATATTTTAAAAAGACAGTTATTAAAAACTTCAGATCTTGACTTATTGTTAATAACAAATTACTTATCCCTTATCTCTCAACAAGTCACTATAGCAAGGTTAGGAGCTGTTGACTTTCATGGCTATTTCTCAGCCCAAACCATATAATAGACCAGTAAAAACATCCCAATTCTCCGCTACTAAAATTATGCCACAACAAATATAACATGTCTATTACATTTTTCTCTATAAAGAAAAACATCATGGGGAATAGGTGGGTGAACTGCTTATCATACTGGGCCAGCTAAGTCAAAGGGGTTACCTTTTGACATAGGGAAGATTCAAAGTATAATAAATGTTATTTTTATCTGTCCAACTTCTTTCTCTCCTTCTGCTGGTGGAAGCACCAACCCCGTGTTACTTTGGGGAATTATTACTCCAATCCAATCAACTGTCAACTATAGTACTCTACCACTAAGACCACAGGCACATGACCAAGGCCTGGCCAATCACAGTACCCGTACCTCTGAGTCCAAGGATTGAACACAGAATCCAGACCAGGTCAATCGGAACGCTTCTCTGGAATTATATATGCTGATATACTTGATTTCTCTCAGATTGCTCAAGTGGGATGATGTAAGTCTGGAGCTGCTGTGGCTGTGGCTCCTATTATCCAGAGGAAGCCTACCTGTAGGAGGAGAGAATAAGGCCAGAATAAGGAGAGACAGAAAAGGAGAGATGAAAAGCAATTAGGAAGACACAGAATCCCTGGATTTAGTTGACTCTGCAGCCAGCCCCACCTCTGTCCTTACCAGTTAAATGAACCAATAATACCTTTTACTGCTTAAGATAGTTTTAGTTAGCTTTCTGTCACTTGCAAAAGAAGTTCCAGTCTGCAGAAATACATTCTAAGGATGGAGGAAGCAAAGAGGATCTAGTGTAATAAATGCTAGTCCTTAGGGTAAAAAGCAGGGTAAACTAGAAATACAAACATCCATTCATAAATAAGTTTACAAAGTGTCCCATTAGTTCATCTTATTCATTTTTGATTCCATGGTATCCAACAAATTTGTATTGAAATTAAATGAAATGTGGGGTTTCTATCTGTGACTATGTGTTCTTCTGGCATTAAATAAAAATAGTACCTTTTATATACAGACTGGCTATCTTTGGGTGGTCGGCTTATGGATAATTTTCATTTTCTTCTTTTTTGCTTGCATTTTCTGAATTGCTTATAACAAACATTTTTTTTTTACCATTTTAATCAAACAGTTATAATTATTTACCAACTATTATACTGATTTCCTATTGGTGCTGTAGCAAATTACCACAAACTTAGCAGCTTAAAGCAAAACAAATTTACTATTTTACAGTTCTGGAGGTCAGAAGTCTAAAATAGATCTACAAGACTGAGTTTCTTTAGGAGAAGAAAGTTCTAGTGGTGATTTGTCTCCTTGTCTTTTCCAGTTTCAAGAAGCTACCTACATTCCTTGGTCCACGGTCTCCTTCACCTTCAAAGCCAGCAGTTTAACATCTTCTCTCTCATCTCTTACTTCCCTCCTATAAGGACTCTTGTGATTATATTGGACCACCCAGATAATCCAGGATAATCTCCCCATCTCTAGAACCTTAATTTAATCACATCTGCAAAATTCCTTTTGCCAAGGAAAGTAACACATTTACAGGTTTCAGGGATTAGGACCTGTACATCTCTGGGGGCCATTATTCAGCCTGCCACAACTATCTATATATAAATGAACCTGAAAGGTAATTAATATAAAAACTGAGAAGCAAGCACAACCTCTTGTAAAGACAAGGTGTCTTAGTCTGTTTGAGCTGCTGTAACAAAAATACCATAGAATAGGTAGATTAAACAACACACATTTCTCACAGTTCTGGAAATCCAAGACAAAGGCATCAACCAATTTGCAGTCTGGTGAGAGCCCATTTCCTGGTTCATAGACAGCAGTCTCCTCACTGTGTCCTCAAATGGAGGAAGAGGGGAGGAAGCTGTCTGGGGTTTCTTTTTTAAGAGCACAAATCCTATTCCTGAGGGCTCTACCCTCATGACCTAATCACCTCCCAAAGGCCCCACCTCCAAAAACAGTCATGTGTTGCTTAACATGAAGATACACTCTAAGAAATGTGTCGTTAGGCTGTTTCACCGTTGTGCGAACGAACATCATAGAGCGTACTTACACACACCTAGGCTATATGGTATAGCCTATTGCTCCTTGGCTACAAACCTGTACAGCAAGTTATTGTACTGAATACTGTAGGCAACTGTAACACAATGATAAGTATTTGTGTATTTAAACGTATCTAAATGTAGAACATGTATAGTAAAAATACAGTATAGGGGGCCGGCCTGGTGGAGTAGTGGTTAAATTCACACGTTCTGCTTTGGCGGTCCGGGGTTTTCAAGTTTGGATCCTGGGTGCAGATCTATGCACTGCTCATCGAGCCATGCTGTGGCGGCATGCCACATACAAAATAGAGGAAGATTGGCACAGATGTTAGCTCAGGGCCAATCTTCCTCATAAAAAAAAATAATAAATTTATATAGTCTAAAAGATAAAAATGGTACACCTGTTCAGGGCACTTACCATGAACAGAATTTGCAGGACCGGAAGTTGCTCTGGGTGAGTCAGTGAGTGAGTGGTGAGGGAATGTGAAGGACTTGAACATCACAGTACACGAATGTGGACTACATAAACACTGTACACTGAGGCTACACTAAATTTATTAAAAAATATTTTTATTTCTTCTATAATAAATTAACCTTAGCTTACTGTGACTTTTTTACTTTATAAACATTTTAATTTTTTTTTAACTTTTTGACTCTTTGTGCTAACACTTAACTTAAAACACAAACATTGTATGGCTATACAAAAATATTTTCTTTCTTTATATCCTTATTCTATAAGCTTTTTTTCTATTTTAAAATTTTTTTTTCTACTTTTTAAACTTTTTTCTTAAAAACTGAGACATAAACATATACACTAGCTTAGGCCTACACAGGGTCAGGATCATCAACATCACTGTCTTCCACCTCCACATCTTGTCCCACCGGAAGGTCTTCAGAGGCAATAACACGCATGGAGCTGTCATCCCTTAGATAACAATGCCTTCTTCTGGAATATCCCCTGAAGGACCCACCTGAGGCTCTTCCGGAGGAAGAGTCACTCTTTTCAGAAATATGTCTGTGGTGGTTTGCTTGGTTTCTTTCTTTTTTTCATTATAGATTTGCTTGTAAGCAGATCATGCACCACGAACATTCCTCTCTATTAATGAAAACTTTTCTATATTGGGGTCCATGCTTTCAAACTTTTTAAGGAGCTTGTTGAGGTCTGCAAAAGCTTCTGGTAAGCCCTTCACTGGGAATTTTCTTGGGGGTTCTTTTTCTTTTCCTGCAGTTTCCTTTTCTCTTTCTTCTTCTCAGCTCTGCTTTTCTGTTCCAGTTCCAACAACTCTTCATTAGTCAATTCCTCAGGAACCACCTCTAGGAGCTCCTCAACGTCATCCTCATTCACACAAATCCTTTGAAGTCACGGACAAACCTCTTGAGTGTCTTCTTCCAGAGGCCATTCATACACTCCTTGGTGACATCACCTCAAGCCCAAAGTTCTTGATGCAGTCATATATGTTGTAATCCTTCCAGAATTGCATCAGTGTCTTCTCAGTGTCTTCTTCTTCAGTTGCAGCAATAGCCTGGGCAAAGGTCCCCCTCGGGTCGTAGGTCTTAAAAGCTGCTCTAACTCCTTGATCCATTGGTTAGATCAAAGAGATGGTGTTCAGAGGGAGAAACGCTGCTTTGATATTGAGAAGAAGATCACCAACAAAAAAAGGATGTCTGAGAGCATTATCAACAAAATCTTGAAAGGTATCTTATTCTCTAAACAGTACTTTTCCATTTAGCTGGCAAAGCAATTCAGAAGGGCATCTTGGAAGAGAAGCTGGGTCATTCACGACTTCTTATTGCTCCTGTAGTCCACTGGAATTGTATGCTTACTGATATGCCTGAAGGCCCTGGAGTTCTCACTGTGCCAGATCACAAAGGGTTTCAATTTTTAACCTGCAGCATTGCCCCCAAGCAAACTGTTATCTTGTCCTTAAAAGCCTTGAAACCTGGCATTGACTTAGCCTCCTTTTGAATGAAAGTACTTTCAAGCATCTGTTTCTAGAATAGGGAGGTTTCATCCATACTGAATATTTTCTCTGGCATGTAATTTTCCTCCAGAATCGGCTTATCTAGAGTTTCCAAAAATTCTTCAGCTGCCTTCACATCAGCACTTGCAGACTCACCACTCACTTTCACATTATGTAATGAATAAGGATTCTTGAATCATTTAAACCATTCAGAGATAGTAGTAAATTCGACATCTTAGTTGGGTCCAGCCTTTTCTTTCAACATTGCAAACAAACTTTTTGCTTTGGCTGTGATCGTCATGGTGCTGAGAGGAATATGCTTCTGTGTCTGGTCTTCAATACAGGTCATTAGAAGCTCTCCATGCCTGATATAGGTCTTTCTCGAATTTTTGTTAGTCTTGTTGCCGTCAGTGAAGCAGATCCTTTAACAGCTTCCATCCCTTTGTTCTTGTTCTTCAAGTTCATAGCTGTGTTGGAATGGGACGTGCCTGACTAGTGAGCAGTAACTATCACTGATTTTCCACCTTTGTAGTCCTTTATCACTTTTAATTTTGTTTCCATGTTTATCACTCGACGTGGCCTCTTACTGGTAACATTAGCAGTGAGTTTTGTATGCTTAGGGACCATGATGAACAAAACAACATGAGATTAAATCAAGCACAAGAGAAAATGATACAACCAAGAGATGTGGTAAACACGAGATGTATGAGGCTGCTGCTGGTGTAACACAGCATACTGTTTTACAGTAAACTTTTTTTTAATAAGTAGAAAGAGTACACTCTAAAATAATGATAAAAAGTATAGTATAGTAAATACATAAACTAGTAACCATTGTTTATTATCAAGTATTATGTACTGTACATAATTGTGTGTGCTATACTTTTATATGACTGGCAGTGCAGTAGATTTGTTTACACCAGCATCCCCACAAACATGTGAGTAATGTGCTGCACTTCGACATTACGATGGATACAATGTCACTCAACGACAGGAATTTTTCAGCTCTATTATAATCTTATGGGACCATCATCCTATATGCAGTCTGTCGTTGACTGAAACATTGTTATGCAGTGCATGACACTACCATCACATTGGGGATTAGGTTTCAACGTATGAAATTGGAGGTGGACACAAACATTTAGTCTATAGCAGAAGGTAATATTTCAATGGTTGGATGAAGACCCCTGGGAGAAAATAAGCTGAATAATCTCTGGGGCATGATCTGGCTTCAGCTTCCCTGACAGCTACAAGAGCCTATTCTGGGGAAATTAGGGAAGAAAGCTGCAAGTGAATCCTGGGGAACAAAGGGCTTAGCATTGTTGGGGTTTCTAGCAGGCTGGAATGCAGGCTTGGCACTGCACATTTGGTAGGAATATGTCCAGGAGACGGATTCCTACAAATTTTCTACTTCGAAACTCTCCAGGAGTAGGACATAGTAGAACACTTCCAGCAGGTCAAGCAGGGGAGAACAGGAACTTCATCAGGACATAGAGCAAGCCAAGGGTAGGTTAGAAATGTGAGCCAGGCTCACCTGGGCATTCTGCTCCTGAGAGTAAAAAGATAGTACAGTGGTAGTGGGTATCTTTGTGACAACAGCTCTCAAAATGTTTCTCTCCTGAGTCACACTGTTCCAATCTGAACTGGTTGCCCTCTGTTGTGTGTACAAATATAATCCTGGGATCCCCTTTCACCAATCTCTTTGGAAGAGTCCCTTTACCTTTTCCCTGTGTTGGATCAGAAGAGCACATCCTCCAGTAGCTCCTTAAGATACTCAGGTAGTAAGTGTTTTTGAGATCTCATTTGACTGAAAATGTCTTTACTCTATCCTCACACTTAACTGATAATTTGACTACGTATAAAGGCCTAGGTTGAAAATTTTTCTTAAGGATTCTGAAGGCACTACTCCACTATTTTCTTTCCAGCTTCTAGAGTTGATGTTGAGAAGCCTGAAGATACTTTGATTCTTGATTTTTATATGTAACAGATCTCACCTCCCCTAGATCTTGCAGAATCTTCTTTTTGTTCTTAGTGTTCTGAAATTTCACAAACAGTATGCTTTGGAGTTGGTCTATTTTCATTCATTGTGCTGGGATCTTGGAATCTGGAAACTCATATCCCCCACCTTCAGTTATGGAAAATTCTGAATTATTTTCTTGATGATTTCCTCCCTTCTGTTTTCTCTGGGTTTTTGTTTTTTGTGTTTTTTTTTTTTGGATCTCAAATTATTTGGATATTGACTTTTTGGACTAGTCCTCCTATCTTTTTCTCTATTTTCCATTTTTACCTTTTTGGCTCCACTTTCTGGGAGAGTTTGTCAACTTTTTAATAATTCCTAATGCTTCTATTGAATTTTAATTTCTGCTACCATGCTTTTTTCTAAGGGCTGTTTTGTATTCTGAATGTTCTTTAATAAAATAGCATCTTGTTTTTTATTTTACAGCTGCAATATCTTCTTACTGTAATCTCTGAGGATATATTTCCTAAAAAACAAGAGAGGTTTTCTTCTCGCACCATCTGCTGTCTTCTCCACAGGGTTTCCCCATTTGTTTCGTTCCTTGTCTTTTACGATAAAGACGTCTCTCAGCTATCTACATGGTAATCCTCGATTGTCTGTTCATATTTTTTTGTGTGTGTGTGAGGAAGATCAGTGCTGAGCTAACATCCATGCCAATCCTCCTCTTTTTGCTGAGGAAGACCAGCCCTGAGCTAACATCTATTGCCAATCCTCCTCCTTTTTTCCCTTTTTCTCCCCAAAGCCCCAGTAGACAGTTGTATGTCATAGTTGCACATCCTTCTAGTTGCCGTATGTGGGTCGCCGCCTCAGCATGGCTGGACAAGTGGTGCGTCAGTGCACGCCCAGGATCCAAACCCCGGCCGCCAGTAGCGGAGCACGTGCACTTAACCGCTAGGCCATGGGGTCAGCCCCCAATTGTCTGTTCGTATTTAAGAGTAGAGAGCTATGAGGCCGGCCTGGTGGCACAAGCGGTTAAGTGCGCGTGCTCCGCTGCGGCGGCCCGGAGTTCGCCTGTTCGGATCCCTGGCGCGCACCGACGCACTGCTTGTCATGCTGTGGTGGCGTCCCATATAAAGTAGAGGAAGATGGGCAGGGATGTTAGCCCAGGGCCAGTCTTCCTCAGCAAAAAGAGGAGGATTGGCAGATGTTAGCTTAGGGCTGATCTTCCTCACACACACAAAAAAAAGAGTAGAGAGCTAAAATACAGATTAGAAGCTCTGTGTTGGAGGTGGGGAGGGGTTTTTGAGCCTCACTGCTGAGTGACCTGGCTAGGTCATTTGTTGGGAAACTTTCAATTTCAACATCTTTAGGTCTTTTCTCTTGGGCTAGTCAGATTCTCCAAAAGACTGTTCCAACTTCCTGCTGTGAGAGGGCAGAGGGCAGGGGATGGAGGGATGGATCACAGCCTTGGTATGCATCCATTGACATAATCCCTGTTTTCAATACAGAACTGTGGCTCTCAACTTTGTTGTAATGTATCTGTATTAGTTTCCTAGAGCTTCCATAACAAAGTGCCACAAACTAGGTGGCTTAAAACCACAGAAATTTATTGTCTCAGTTCTGGAGGCTGGAAATCTGAAGTCAAGGTGTCAGCAAGGCCGTGCTCTTTCTGAAGACTCTAGGAAGAATCTGTTCCATGCCTCTCCCAACTTCTGGAGGTTGCCAGCAATCCTTGGAGTTCATTGGCTTGTACATTCATCACTCCAATCTCTGTCTTCACGTGGTGTTCTTCCCTTGGTATGTGTCTTCACATTGTCTTCCCTGTGTGTATGTGTGTCTGTGACTCTTTCCCTCTCCCCATAAGGACACCAGTCAGAATGTTTTAGGGCCCACCCTCTATGTAGATACCTACTTGGCTCTGCCCCACCTAATGACTTTAGGACTGAATCATTGGAAAGGGAGTGGGAGGGATATTAAAACATGTCCAAGTTTAAAAAAACAAACATGTCCACACATTCTTCAACACTATTTCCACCTGAGGTGGAGTCTCATTTCTTTCTCCTTGAATATGGGCTGGCCTCACTGACTTGCTTCTAATAATTACAATGGGGCAGAAGTAACACTGTACGACTTCTGAGGCCAAGTCATAGAAGGTAACATAGCTTCTGCTGGACTCTCTGACACATGCCTTTGGATACCTGAGCTGTCATATAAAAAGTCTTGCTACTCTGAAGCCACCATGCCAGAGAGACCAGACACATAACGAGAGAAGTACCCAAGGATTCCTGAATGTTCCAGCTCTCAGTTGTCTGAGTCTACTCAGCCCAGGTGTCAGATATGAGTGAAGAATCCATCGAGAGGACACTAGTCCCAGCCATCATCTGACCACAACTGTAAGAGAAACCCTGAGTGAGTACTGTCTCCCCGAGCCCAGTCAATTTCCAGAACTGTGCAAGATATTAACAATAGATGCTTGCTATTGTTTTATACAACTAAGTTTGGGGTGGTGGTAATATTGGATTGGAACAGAAGGATAGGAAAAAGGCAGGAAGAAGGGGGAGGAGGGGCAGGGGAAGAAGAGAAAAACAAGTACATAATTTTTATAAAAATAAAAAATAAATTTTAAAAAATTACAAGGGGTAATGTGGTTAAAATATTTAAGACAAATTACAAACATGCCAGTGAACTTGATGGTAACTGGAAGATTTTTTTTTGTGTGAGGAAGATCAGCCCTGAGCTAACATCCATGCCCATCCTCCTCTTTTTGCTGAGGAAGACTGGCCCTGGGCTAACATCTGTGCTGATCTTCCTCCACTTTATGTGGGACGCGGCCTCAGCATGGCCTGACAAGCAGTGCGTCGGTGCGCACCCGGGATCCGAACCCGGGCCACCAGCAGCGGAGCCCACGCACTTAACTGCTAGCCACGGGGCCAGCCCGAGGAAGATTTCTTTCACATGGACTAGGAAGCTCAAATTTTTTCTTTTTTCTTTTTTAAAGATTTTATTTATTTATTTTTTCCCCCCAAAGCCCCAGTAGATAGTTGTATGTCATAGCTGCACATCCTTCTAGTTGCTGTATGTGGGACGCAGCCTCAGCATGGCCGGAGAAGCGGCGCGTCGGTGTACGCCCGGGATCCGAACCCGGGCCACCAGCAGCAGAGCACACGCACTTAACCGTTAAGCCACGGGGCTGGCCCTCAAATTTTCTTGAAGTTGATAGATAAGGGTGACAATTTCATTCTTATCTTTGTCCAGTATTTTCCCTTGTGGAGATCCCAATCCAAATAGTATATTGTGAGATAAACGTTGTAAAAATCAAGTATTTTGCTGCATACAGTGTTAAATTTCTTTAGAGAAAAAAAACCTGGGTATTTTATCTTGAAGGCCTTAACATAGAATGGTTTATGTTGCAACTGATAGAAAATCCAACTCAAAGTGATTTGCAAAGTAGGCAATTTATTGGCTCACATACTGAAGATCTAGCGGTAGAGCTGATTAACTTGCTGAAACAGGTCATTCAATGTCATGCAGACTTGCTTTCTCTTAGCTTTTTGGGGCCCATCCTCAAACCCTACGTAGTTGTTTATGAACAAGAGAAGACTGTCAACCAATGGGACAAAATTTTATGAGTATGATCAATCTAAAGAAACAGAGCACGGCCGGCCCCCTGGCGTAGCGGTTAAGTGCACGCGCTCCGCTGCTGGCGGCCCAGGTTTGGATCCTGGGCGCGCACCGAGGCACCGCTTGTCAGGCCACGTTGTGGCAGCATCCTAAAGTAGAGGAAGATGGGCACGGATGTTAGCTCAGGGCCAGTCTTCCTCAGCAAAAAGAGGAGGATTGGCAAGGATGTTAGGTCAGAGCTGATCTTCCCCACACACACACACACAAGAAACAATCAGTCTTACTTAGTGATTTGTCATTTACTAGAGCCGCTGCTTTCTACAGAGTAATACACTCTGAGCCTGGCACACCAAACTCACCTGGGGCAAGGAAATATGCAAACTTTGCAAGTTGGTCACTGCACTAGACTAGGATTTTTCTAGCAAAACAGTACAACAGAGTGAGGAGGACTCAGACAACGAGACAGGAGTTTGGCAAAGTGCAGGGATATCTGAAGTCGTCTCGCAGGCAGGGAAGAGAAGATACAATTTCTTGGGGCTGAATAGAAGGCGCAGCAAATTGGATTAGGCAAGAGAGGAATGAATGCTCCCATGGGGCAATAATATAATTAAAAAAAATAAATCAAAAGATTGCAGCATATGGTGCTCATGGCAGGTCACTTCAAGTTATGATCTTAGCCAGCATTATCCTCAACAGTTTTAACATACTATTGAACTTTCCCCAGAATTTAGACCATTGTAATGCATTTTAGATGCTGATTCTAAATCTTTAAAGATTTTTTTAACTTCATCACCTTTTTTGACAATGTTATGTAAGTATTTAATACGTTTCTCTAGTTTACTTTCCTCTGTAATCGAGCAGTCAGTCAACAGCTCAAGACCAAAGAGCTCCTCTCTGAGGTTAAAGATTTGCCAGTTTCAGCATATCTCATATATCCATTTCCCAGTCATGTTTATTTTAAAAAGGGCAGTACAAGAAAATATTCAATAAATTATAAATCTTGTGATACACAAGATGGGAAAAACTGAACTGCTGGATGGCATCAGCTCCACCTTACAGTAACGTGAAATATTTGTCAGCTCACGTGTGAAACTCCATACTTAATGTGTAGAGAGGGTATGAGTGTCAAAATACACAAAATTTTAAAAAGATGATTTTTTAAAGTCATAAATGGAGTCATATTATACAACTTGTTCTGCAACCTGCGTTTCCTAAACATGTACCTTCAAAAGCACTGATCTATGATGTTATATGTCAATCATACCTCAAAAACAAACAAAAAAAGGACTGACCATTATTATTATGTTTAAAAACTTCTAGGTTTAATTTGTATTATCAATGCTAAATATCTTTTTTTTTTCTGGTGGGGTATTCACCTCCCAATGATTTGTAAAAGGTCTTTGTACATAAAGATTATTTATTCTTTGATGTGTTACAAATATTTTTTCTGAATTGGGCAGGAATCTTTTCTATTTTTTAATTCCTTACAGGTAGACGGGTAAGAACACAATTCTGGCGCTAGACTATTGGGTTCAAAACCTGGATGACACTTTGTAGCTATAAAACTATGGCAAGTTAATCAGCGCCTGTTACAAGTCTGTGTATGGGAACAACAGAAATTACTTCCTGAGGTTTTTGTGAGGATCAAATGATTTTTATTCACATAGGTTTAGCTCAACGTACTTAGAACAGTGCTCAGCATATATTAAGCTTTCTCTAACTGTTATCTATGATGATGATGACATATATGGAGTCACTGTGTTTTTGCAGTCTTGTTTGGTAACCAAGAATTTGTTTAGAACTACTTATTTGAAAAATACATAAACCAAAAGTTTCCAAGTTCTTGTACATGTTGAAAACTTCCAATAAAGATCTCTTGGATATAAAATATGGTCCAAGTGGCTCAAAATTAATTCTATGATATAATATTATTCTAAAATCATACTTATGTTGAAAGCCTAAAGTTTTTTTTATGGCAATAAAACAGTACCATTAAGTTGAAATTTTTTATTTTGTTAAAATGTACAAATAGAACCTAACAATCCACATTCTACAGTTTCTAAACGTTTAACCACTGATGATTTCCATAAGATGCTGTTGTTCTTAATAGCTCAGATGCCTGATCTTCTGTGAAAGCCCAACTTGCCTTCCTTTCTATCCATCAAATTAATTTGTCTTTTCAGAAGTCTTGCCGGATATTTTCTTTGTTTGCCTCTCCATGTTGCTGCTTGATTTGAAAAATTTCATTTTCTAATTGCACAATAGTCCTTTCAATCTCATAATTCTTACTGACCAGGGATACCCAACTAGAAAAGAAAAAAAAAAGGAAAAATTACTCAACATAAAATTTCTCTTAGCAGATTTTATCTTATATACATTTTCAGCCAGGGCCATAACACTAACCTTCACTTTTAACTTTTCATTTTAAAAAACTGAGGCATAATTCAGGGAAAGTCAATAAAAGGTACACAGGATCTCTCTATTATTTCTTACAATTGCATGTGAATCTACAATTATCTCAAAATAAAAAGTTTAATTAAAAAAACAAGCAAATTACAAAGAGTTGAAGAGACAATGACTGATGGAAGATAGTATTTAACTGAATTACCAGAAAAGGAGAGAAAATAGGGCAGAGGCAATAGTTAAAGAAAAATGGTGTAGAAATTTCTAGAACTGATAAGAAAAATTCTACAGATTTTAAGGAGCCTTCCCCTTCCCCGACAAAAAATCTCTAGGACAAATGAAAACACACGTATATTTACAAGATTTTATTAGCTTGAAGAAAAATGTGAAAAGATGCATTAGAGATTGATAACATGGAGTACATGGAGGTGGAGAGGAAGGTGGAATAAGGAGAATGATGTAGGTGATAAAGAGAGGGAAGGTAGAGAAACAGCAAAGCAAAAAAGAAACGATACAAAAATTCATGATTATATTTAGAGATTTGTATAAACTTACAGGTGTACATGAAGAACACAAAGGCAAAAAAAACTGAGACAAATTATCAACAAAGTATAGAATCTCCCTCCTGTGATAGTTAAAAAAATAGACATTTTTTTTTTTTTCCTCTTAAAGGGGAATACAGGTAGAATCCTACTTAGAGCAGAAATACTGGACTGAAAACAGGGCACTCTAAAACCAGAATCAATTAGTAGGGGTTCAGTTTTTGTTAATAACTCTCTCATTGCCTTTCAAGCCCAGAGAATCGTAGATACTCACGTTGACTCCATTTCTCTTAATTTAGATCCAGCTGTGAGTTGCATGTTCTTTCGCTGCCAGTTTAAATCCTGATTATGTTTTCTGTAAAAAATTATTTACACAACCCACCTACATGTTAACATAAGACTAAAATCAACAGAAAAACCTATAATCAATATACTACATCTTTAATCCCTTGAGAAGAACAGATATCTACAGTCATAGAGTAATTTCAGGAATTAACATTCTTCTAATTATTTTTCAATTACAAATTTCATAAAACACGCTCACTGTGAAAAATTGAGACACAGACATGCACACACATAGATTAAAAATCTCAAGTCCCTCTTCCCATGTGCTTCTTCTTCTCCCTGATAACTGCTGTTCAGTTTTTGGTGGGTGTCATTCCAGACTCTCTCCTACATGTGTTTAGTTTTTTTACATGAATGAGATTATACATGTTATTCTGCAACTTTTCCCTCTTGTAAAAGTGCCTTTTCAGTGTCTGCAGACTTGCAAATTACAAATGACCTGGTAGAGATGTTTTCAGACCTCAGATCTATTTCTCCTTCACTCAGGTAGGGCAAACCCAACACCAGAGGCTGTACAAAGAGTGGATCATCAATTGTTTACTCTCATATGACTAAAGAACACTGGTTCCTTTTTCATCTCACTCTACTTATTAAAGGTTCACCTAAACTTTATTCTAAAGTAAGAGGAAAAAACAATTTACCTTAACTTCTGGAGTTCTTTCTGTGCGTGTTCAATCATATGAACTAGATTTCTAAGGAAGGAAAAGAGGAAAATCAGATAAATGTACGTTAAAATCCCTAGTATCAACTAAAAGTGAACTACCTAGTTGATAAAAAGATCAAGATTTTCTGCTAAAAATAGTTAATATTTATTGAGCTCTCTGTACCAAACACCATGTTAGACACTCTATAAATATCAGCTAATTTAATTCTCACAAGAGTTCTTGGAGGCAGGTGTGATTGTCCCTATCTCACATGTGAAGAAACTAAGCTTAGAAAGATTAAGTAACTTGGTCAAGGTAACATAGTCAGAGCTGAATTCTATTTCAGGTCTTTAACACCCTTGAGCCCAAGCAGTTTACTGATACTCTGATTTGTGTACTTACGTCACTTCTTAAACTGTCATAACTTCTTTTCCATGGAAAATATCGGATATGAGTACACTCATTTAAACCCCCTTTTATCTCTATATTTCTGTATCTACATTTATCTTGTTATTTTCCCCTCCTGTCTACTGCTAACTAGAGAGAAAAGAAAAGAAAAGAAAACTGGTGTGGAAGACTAGATATTCAGATTTAAGTCCAAGTCGGCTCTAACTAGCACAGGGGAGAAGTTGAGTAATACAGGGCACCACGCGATTATCATCATTAAAGAAGTGATTCAAAGGTTGATTTCAATCTCCTTTTTTTCTTTTTTAAATAACAGCTTTACTGATTTCCTCGAAGGCAGCAGAGAATCACCTGTAGGGTCCATTTCAACCACACTGGCCTTACTATGCTCTTGCTCTAGATCCAATATCATTTCCTGGCTTTTGTGACTCAAATTTCCTGCTGCTCTCCTGCATTAGTCTATCTTTACTGACTGATTTCTTCAATAACTGCAATTCTCTCAAGATTTGGTCTTCACACAGCTGTGCTCCTCCAGGCTTTTCTGCAGCTCATCCCACTTTCCTTGACTTCAACAATCACTCCATGCTGAGGTCAACCAAGCTCAGTACTCTATTCCTGACCTCTGACCATTAACAGGGAGCTTTCTTTTGAATTACCTCTTCCTGAAAGCCCAATTTATTTGTTGTCTTCTCCCTCCTTCCATCCTCTTAAGTATACAGGTCCCTCCTCAAGTACTCTGAACATTTTCTATTAAAACTTACTTCACTGTATCATGGGAGTCAAAAGACTTGGGTTCTAGTCCCAGCTCTGCCCTAAATAGCTGTGTGTCCTTGGATGAGTCATTTGAGATCACTGGAGCTAAGCTTGCTTATTGTAAAACCGGGGGCTGACCTTGAAGGTTTCCCTTCAGTTGCAAGTACAGAATTTTCTCCTCATTAACAAAATACAGGACTGTACTATTTTTTTTAGCACTTCTGCACCAAGACCTACCTATAACTAAAAGCTTTCTGCCCAGCATGTTTGACATTCTCAAATTCTTTCATGAGGAAAGGAAATTTACTTTGATAAGATACAATACACCTCCTCTGGAGAAACATCCATTGGGTTTGAAAGAGACAAAATACACTCAGGGACAAAAAATGCCATTCCAGGAGGAGACAAGGCAGCAGTAAAGGCCCAGAGGAAAGGTATATGATAATCACCAGAGAGAGGACTAGTCTGGCTGGAATGAAAGCCTAAAATTGAGCTATAGCCTTTTGCCTTGAATACCACCTTAAATAGTCTGAACCTTACCTTGGACGAAATGGGGAATTAGTAAAGGTTTCTAAGCAAGTTGAAAGCAATGTTCCTTTCAACTTAATGTTTTTCACCCCTGCATCCAGGTTCTCCATTCCTGGAATGTTCTTGCTCTCCTCTAAACATCCAAATCTCACCCCTTTTTAATGACCCTAATTCTTAATATCCCTTCTCTGGATCTCTGTAGTTTACACAACACAGCATACGATGCAGCACTTGCCCCCATGCTGCCAAAAATGGACTACTGGTTATTTGACATAGAATATCTTGTCTCTTCAACTAGATAAAGCTTGAGGACAAGAATCACATTTTCCCGCTTTGTGAAATACAGACTTCTTTTTGATTGGTCTGTCTCTTAATCACTCTGACCCCATTTTTCCTTTATCCCCCTTGCAACATATTCACAAAAGAAACTGAATTGTTTGTTCTGTATTTTCTCAAATTCTAGATTTTGCCCACTGGATCCTTATGCGGTCATACAAATTTAAAATATAATTCTGAAAATTTGAGAAAAGGTATTTATCGTTTGGAGATTTTGCTTTATTGTTTCAGGAAACATACTCTATAACAGTTTTATGTACAGACATGAGGTTCAATGGTCTTTTTCCCCCTAAACAATTGATAGAGACTCAGGAGATTTTAGGGCTTAAGGAGCTACAGAGACCATTTAACCACCAAATTTTACAAATAAGAAAATTGAACCTTAGATAACAAAACCTAAAGCTAGTTAGATGGAACAGAAATAGGAGCTTAGTGGCTTGTTTTGGCACTTTGTTTCTGGGGTTGACTCCCTACTTACAGTCAATTCTCATTATCTGCAGATTCTGTATTTGTAAATTTGCCTCCTCACTCAAATTTATTGGTAACCCCAAAATAAATACTTACAGTGTTCTGTGATCATTTGTAGACATGCCCAGAGCAGCAAAAAATTTGAGTTGCCGAATGTGCACATTCCCAGCTGAAGGAGTGGAACAAGGAGACACTCTGCCTTTTTGTTTCAGGTCTCATACAGAGATGACCACAGGATGGAATTTAATTTCCAACTCTGGCAAGTTACTTAACACTTCTGAACTTTGTTTTCTCTTTTATAAAATAAAGAAAATAGGATCTGCCAGGATGAGTTGTTTTTAGGATTTAAGATTATAATTTATGCAAGATGCGTGTGTGTGTACATGTGCGTATATATGTGTGTATACATATATACATGTGTGTATGTATGTATATGTGTATGTATATATACACACATATACACACACACATCACACATACATACATGTATATTTCTCCCAGAAGAAATGGTACAGTATTTGCTAATGGTACAGTATTTGCTAATTCAGTATTCAAAGCCACTTTATAGAACATAACACGTGACTCAAGAGAATCAACTGTATAAGCAATCTCGCACATTAAGGATTACATTCTACCAAGTTGGGATTTGTAAATCAGACCCCAGGACTCATTTTATTACAATATTATACAATAAACGTGGTAGTTAGGGTTAGGTCCTCTTAGTACTCTAAAACTATGAAGTGGGTCTCAAAGTAGTGGCCTTTCAAATGAGTTGTAGTTCCAGGACATGATTCAAGTGAAAGTCCAGCTATACTATTTTTATCCCATTTCCCCTTCTCTATTTCCCGCATTTTAAAAAAATACCAAAGCTGTGGGTGCGATGGGTTAAAAAAAAAAAAGCTTCTTACTCATTATATACTTTCCACGCATTACATCCATGCTGTGACATTAGTTCCAGATTCTCAATTCGAACTGCTTGATGCTCTAACTGGGCCATAGAATTGTTTACACATTCTTGCCATGCAGTAATGTCATTTTTCTGACCCGAGGAAGGGGCTGGAAGTTCATATCTGAAATTAAATAACAATAAAATAAAACCACATATTCCCCCAAAGCTTTATCTCTCCTCCCAACAGAACACATCACGGGTCTATGCACACCACAAAAACTACAGAAGACTGAAGATAAGACGCAGACCTTGCAATAACAGGAAACCTATTTATCCTAAGAAACAATCAATTTACAAATAAGATTCCTTTCAAAATATTACTGCTCTGACTGATGATTGTACAAGATTAATGTTGTTTTCATGCCTACAAATGTACACCCATTCTGTAGCCCATGGATCAAGGAGTAATTTTGACTTTCAAGTCTTATTATTTAAGAAATACATTTCGTAAGGCTATAGCTGCTATAGATAGTGATTCCTCTGATGGATCTGGGAAAGTAAATTGAAAATGTTCTGGAAAGGATTCACCATTCTAGATGCCATTAAGAACATCTGTGATTCACAGGAAGAGGTCAAAATATCAACATTAACATGAATTTGGAAGAAGCTGATTCCAGCCCTCATCGATGACTTTGAGGGGTTCAAGACTTCAGTGGAGGAGGTAACTGCAGACGGGTAGAAATAACAAAACAACTAGAATTAGAAATGGGGCCTGAAGATGTGACTGAATTGCTGTAATCTCATGATAAAACTTTAATGGATGAGGAGTTGCTTCTTATTGATGAGCAAAGAGAGTGGTTTCTTGAGATGGAGTCTACTCCTGGTGAAGATACTGTGAAGATTGCTGAAATGACAACAAAAGATTTAGAATATTACATAAACTTAGTTGATAAAGCAGCAGCAGGGTTTGAGAAGATGGACCCCAATTCTGAAAGAAGTTCTACTGCGGATAAAATGCTATCAAACAGTATCAAATGCTACAGAGAAACTGTTCATGAAAGGAAGAATCAATTGATGTGGCAAACTTCATTGTTGTCTTATTTAAGAAATTGCCACAGCGACCCCACCTTCAGCAACCACCGCCCTATCAGTTAACAGCCATCTACACGGAGGCAAGACCATCCACCAGCATAATGATTATGACTTGCTGAAGGTTCAGATGATGGTTAGCATTTTTAAGCAATAAAATATTTTAAAATTAAGGTATGTAATTGTTTTTTAGACATAATGCTATTACACACAAAACGGACTACAGTACAGTAAATATAACTTTTATATGCACTGGGAAACAAAAAAATTCATGTGACTCGCTTTATTGCGATATTCACTTCACTGCAGTGGTCCGGAACCGAATCTGCTATATCTCTGTGGTATGCCTAAAAGGTTGTTGTATTGGCTATTAAATGACGTTACTGAAGAATACTTAAAACATTAAGTTGTTTGTAATACAGTAAATGAACAAAGTAGAATACAAAAAACTATGCTATAATTTTTATAAAACACACCTTACATCCATCCACCCTCCCTCCCATACACCCACACCCCTCTGGAGAAAAAATGGGAAGGGATATAATAATTCTTTGCATTGGGACCCTACACTATTCTTTCTCTGCATACCACCCAGTCCTTCAACACTGCCAATATAGTCAGCAAATACTTTTCATAAATCTCTGCTCATTATTGAGTTACTACAAACTAAGTTTTAATTTCCATTTTAATATTTTTACTAGATATTGTAAAAACTCCACATCATTCCTATGAAAAACTGAGGGATATGCACCTGGGATCAAGAAATAATAAAACATTTCGTTAAAAAAAAAAAACCTTTACACACACACCAAAATGTAGCATTTTTCAAACTTCTGACGATAACCCACAGCAAGAAATACTTTACACTGTGATCCAGTGCACAAATACACATAGTTGAAAAGTTTCACAAAACAAGAATTACCTTTACATGCAATGCATTCTGGTATTTCTATCCTATTTCCTTAAAAAAGTGCTGTGGTACCTTACTAAATTTACTTCACAATCTGCTGCTTAATGGGTCATTACCAATGGTTTGAAACATACTGCCATAAAGTAGTTACTACTATCATGAAAATCTTTAGAGCAGAGGCACCAGGAAATGGGAGAACTGAGGAGTCCTGCAAGTTGTCCTGCGTTTATCACTCAGGCCGGATAGGAAATGGAGCACAACAAAGAAGAAATCTGGTCCTGTGGTTCTAGAGACTCAAATCCCTCTTATAATCTATATATATGCTGAGAGGATAGCCCAACTGTTCATGTGGCCCTCTCTTGAAGGACTTGGCTCTGACAGATCACTTAGTGGTACTCATAATTCCATGGTTATTTTTTTTTGCATTTGAAAAGAGAATTGTTTTATTTATTTTATTGCAGTAACATTGGTTTATAACATTATGTAAATTTCAGGTGTACATCATTATATCTCAATTTCTGTGTAGACTATATCATGTTCACCACCCAAAGACTACTTACCATCCGTCACTGTACACATGTGCCCCATTACTCCTTTTGCCCTCTCTCCTCCCTCTTCTCCTCTGGCAACCACCACTCTAATCTCTATATCTATGCATTTGTTTGTTGTTGTTGTTGTTTTTATCTTCCACATATAAGTGAAACCATACAGTATTTGGCTTTCTCCATCTGACTTACCTCTCTTAGCATAATGCCCTCAAGGTCCATAGTTATCTTAGAGCTGAAAAGGACCTCAGATGTTAAGCAACCCAATTCTCCATTTTAGAGAAAGTAACAAAGGGTATTTCACTTTTTTTTCCTGAGCAAGAACAGTTTTGTAGTAAAGTGGCACAGGAGGGGAGATAGTGGAGCCAAAGTCAAACTATCCAGGCACTCTGCATTCACTAATGCTGCCGTGTGTAAGAGTGAAGCAGGGATCATTATAAGCCATAACACTGGTTTCACTCCATATAAGTGATCAGTGAAGACCCAGATGTCTAATCAGGAATATTCTTGGGAATTCTTAAAAGTGAACTCCACTACAATTCACCATTCCCTTACTGCTGGGTTCTAAAATATTTTGCATTTTAAAATAATGGTGCAAACAATATCTTTGAATATTAACACAGGATTATCTGAACCACTATTATATGAAAAAACACAAATATATTAAAACAGATAAGAATTTTTTTCTTTTCAACATTTATTTTAACATGGCTACAGCAGTTTTACTGATAAAGTAAACAATGATTTAAACCCAGCTGAACCCAGAAATAGGACTTACCGTTTCATACTGAGCAATTCAATTGGTTGTCGAGCAGCCAGTCTTTCAAATTCATTTCTCACTATGTCGGTCTGATGTATAAATCATAGAAAAAAATCATTTCCAAAATCATATCAACAAACTGAAATCGACAACCACCAAATAAATAATGAATCTAACCTACTTAAATATTTATGCTTTATATTATCCATTATAATGGATCATTTCCCTTCCCCCAAGCCTTCTCTGGGTTAAATGCTCTCCAGGATCTGGAGAACACACAGACACAGACACAGATATATACACACTTCATATGTAAAGGGGCCCACAGAGAAAAAGATTAATCCTAGATCAGTGGTTCTCAGTCCCCAGCAGCACATCAGAATAAACTGGGAGTTCTGAAGACAATTCCAACCCTTCCCCCACTCCCATTTAATTATACTGAGGTGGGGACTGTGCATGATTATGACTTTTGTTTTTAACCCACCAGTTGACTGTAAAGTGAAGCAAGTGTTGAGAACCATGGTTCTAAGTATTCACTGGGGGTAAGGGAAGAGAAGAAAGGACTTGGACATAAAACAATTAGTGTTAGGGCTATGAGCCTAAACTTATACTTTCTTTTTGGTTCAGGCTGCTATTTTCACACTTTACTCTTTGCAAAGAATGGAGAAGGGGGGAAGAGACAAAAGGAACTGGTTCTGCTAGCTGCTCTAATAATTTTACTATTTTCAAAAAATGTGGTATAGCTCAACTTCTTTAGGTCCAATGTTTTGGTCAATATCCTATTCCACAGAGTTCTGCACATTTCCTGCCCTGAGAATACAGAATTGCTTAAGTGAAATATTCATTTACGGTATTATCTTAGTTATCTCATGTAATTTTAATTTTTCGAGGGATTCAACTATCTTAACAATTAGACTAAAGAGTAAGCAAAAAAGGCCTTCTGGAATCACACATTCCTTGTTTAAAAGTTTTGCATCGAGCATTTCTTATTGGAGAAAGCCTTTTTTCGGACTATTGTTGAGTTACATGTAGCTCTAGCATTCTAGCTAGAAGGCTATGTACAGTAACAGAAACGGAGTAACAACTAACAATTAGATAAGAAACTATAAAAATGCAGTACAAGCAGTCTGGAGCCATGTAACACAGGAGCCCTTACTTAACTCACATGGCCAGTACGAGACAGATCTGGAATTTTAACTCAACTCTCTCCAAAGACTGAGCCAACACTCATGGAGCTAAGTCATGAAAAGAGCTCTGGGCATGTCTGGCACACAGTAAGCATTCGTTAAATAAAACTGTCTTAGAAGCTCTTTGTACGTTCAATTGATAAACATTTAGGTGCCTATTGTGTGCCATGCACCCTTCTAAATGATGATGATACAGTGGAGAAGAAGACAAAGAAGATCCCTGTCCATGGAGCATTCTCATCTCAGAGAGGTCTTCCTCAACCATCCTATCTAAATAGTCACCCAGTCACTCCAAATCACATCACTACTTTACAATCCTCTATATAGCTTTATTAATAATCTGATATTCTTTGATTATTTGTCTGTCTCCACACTCTAGAATATAAGCTCCATGACTATGGACCTTGCCCATCCTGTTCCCCAATACCTGGCATAGAATAGCCCTTCATGAATAATTGTTAAATGAATTAAAAGAAGAACAGTTTCAAAGGCAGTTTGAAGAGTGGTTAAGGTCTTAAGCAAATTAGTTACCCTCTCTCAGCTATAGTTTCCCTTTTTAAAAAATTGGGATAATACACATACATAGTTCACAGGGTTGTTTTTAGGACTGAAATAGTAAGCCCAGTACACTATTAGCTCCTACTATTAAAAAGGGTTACATAATCAGTATACTAATTATAAAGATAGGAAGCATGCATTGTATTTAAGAGAGCTAAAAATGCTAAAACTGATTCAAATATTTATTTATTTATTTTTTTTTTAAAGATTTTATTTTATTTTATTTTTTCCCCCCAAAGCCCCAGTGGATAGTTGTGTGTCGTAGCTGCACATCCTTCTAGTTGCTGTATGTGGGACTCGGCCTCAGGATGAACGGAGAAGCGGTGCCTCGATGCGCACCCGGGATCCGAACCCGGGCCACCAGCATCGCAGCGCGCGCACTTAACCACCAAGCCACAGGGCCAGCCCTGGTTCAAATATTTAAAAGTTTGTGATTGAATGCAGTTATCTGAAACTTTCAGAAATCAATCTAATAAGCATTACTGTGCTTAGTTCTTAATGTGGTAATGACTATAACTAGGTAACAACATTTAGAAAGAGCATGGGAAAATACCGTATCATAGCAACATCTCTCTCCTACTTAAAACTTAACCAATGTTTTTTCACGTTACTTCAACATAAATACTGCCTTTTTTTTTAAATTTACTTATTTGTTCCCCCAAAGCCCCAGTAGATATAGTTGTATGTCATAGCTGCACATCTTTCCAGTGGCTGTTTGTGGGACGCGGCCTCAGCATGGCCGGAGAAGCGGTGCGTCGGTGCGCACCCGGGATCCGAACCCGGGTCGCCACCACCGGAGCGTGCGCACTTAACCGCTAAGCCACGGGGCCAGCCCTAAATACTGCGTTTTAATAACAGCATTCTTTCATAAATAAATGGTTACCTACAATGGGGAAAAAAACCCAAACATGTATGTACTAAAATGTTTACCAGAATTCACTAATTTAGAATTGATATTTTACACTTCATTTAGCTGATTAGACCCTGAATAGTATCTTGGGTGCACTTAAACGCCGCCCTCCAGTGGTTCTCAAGAGCTTAGGCAATGAGACTTACATATATTAAAAAACCCTAGATCATTTGTTTTAGAGCGGACCTTAGAGAGTAAAGGATCTCTTCGAGAATTTACGCAAGGAACCCATCTCGGAAAAACGTACACACTAATTTTTGCATTGTTAGCTTGTTGACAGCTCCAGAAAGTCCTTCTGTGGGTCTCAGAATAAGAACCCCAGAAGAAGCTTATCTAACGGTTTTCAATGCGCTGGTGATACCTTATAACAGCGGAAGTAGTAGCTAAGCAAGCAATAGTTAAAGCCGGAATTTAAAATTCACTTTTACGTGGCTAAGGCTCTCAACCCAAAAGAACGATTCACAGGATCCTGGTTCATACGCTGGGCTCAAGACATCACACTTACTTCAAAAGCAGAATAATCCGGGGCTGTCAGGTAGCTCAGGTAGTTCTTAGTAGGTCGGTATCTGCGAGTTTCCTCCTCTACCAGCGCCGCAGCCTAAAAAGGAGAACAGGGACCAGGGTACAGCCAGCAAATTGTAAGGCGCCTCTTTCAGCACGAAGGGTCAGCGAGCGCTGAGTCAGCAACACAGACACCCCCGAACTCACCGCTTCCCGCACACCGGGCGCTTCATAACCTTGGTCAAAATACGGCAGGGCATCCACCACAACTTCTCCGGCCACCAGACCAGTACCCGCCATTCTTGAGCTCGCCTGGGCTTTCTGAGTCGGCGCAAACTCAGGCCCACCGAAATACGCCTGCGCCCATCACCGACGTAAAGCACGTCGCCTGGGCAGTGGCTTTGGCGCATGCTCAGTTGCTAATGCCGAAGGCACGCTCGCCCAGGCACTAGGAATTGCCCGGCCATTTTGTTTTGGTCGGACGTGACGTCACGACATGGTTTCCTAGAGTCAGCGGAACATCTCAATTTCCTGTCTCCGCACGCTCCACTTTTTTGCTTCCGACTGGCAGCAGTTTGGAGAGTAGTTAAGACTTTTGGTTTCCTCCAGAACGCTGATACCTGGGAGGGGAATCCTTTAAAATTTCGGAGGGAACTGGCTGCAGGATTTGGCGGGAAGAGAGTGTTTTCTTACCTCGTCTTACTCCCCTAACCTTCCGCCTTTTCCCCTTAAACTTCTCTTACTTTGTGCCAGGCTTCTCTCTCCTGGATTTCCTTGGTGTACTTCCACTATTCTTCGTTCTCGGCGCCCAGAGAACCATCGCATTGGATAAGTGTAGTTCTTTCACAGACTCGAGAAGTAGGCGCCAGTCTCCAGTTAAAATTTCGAAGCTCTGGAGTCTGCGTAACAAAAGGAACCAGATCTACCCCCAGGGCGAGATTGATAACAGCCCACCAACCCCAACTTTTCAAAATCCTGTCATTTTATCTTCAAGACGCATATCAAATCCAATCATTTTGCCTTTAAGACTTCCAGCAATAGAATAGCGCTCCGCATTGCCTCCCAACCACCCATGCTGCTCCCGGTGCACTGTCTCTAGTCGGTGGCTCCCAGTATATATATATATATACTATACATAGTCGGACTATATATATACCCTGCCCGGTGTGCAGTCCTAGACCCAGGCTTTGTCTGTCAGGAGCCTGGAAATGTTGGCCACGGTTATTAAGTCTGGTTAATCTAGACTCGATTTGGGTTATCTTTTAACCTACCATTAGATAAATGTGCTAGCTGTAGATTTAAGGGAAGTAAAAGATGTCTACATTTTATGCAGTTTTATTTAAAATTCTCCAAGAGATCCATGGAATTTTTGTGTTTATTCATTAAAAGATCTGTAAACAACATTTTATGCAAATCTTGAGCAATTCTTTTTACAAACATGTCCAGAATTCATAACACTTCACAAAAACAAAATAAGACAGGCCTAAGAAAAGGAAGCAGCTTCAGATTGCACGGATAAAATAAGACCCCCATCCCTGAAGCAAAGGTCCCCTCACATAGGGTTGGCCAGGATCTACCATAGTAATACCTCCTACCCCCATTTTATAAACACTCAATTCCCAATTACTAATTGTCCCCTCAGGGTTGGAGTGTCAGAAGAGACCAAATGGGGAGATGTCTGGTAAGAGCCCCACTGGGGTAAGCTGCTTAATAAACATTTTTTAAAAGACATTGGCTCAGTTCTATTTTCTGGACCCACATCTATAGTAACTATAATATACAGCACCAGTCTTAAATGATGTCTGCTTTAGATTCATTCATGCACACCTGAACGGGTTGTAATGACAACACTGTACAAGTCAATAAACTGATCATAACGCAACTTGTAAGGTTTTGTTAAGTTTGAATAAATATTTTTTATGCCAGTTAAAACCATCAGCAGGAATTGAAGAAAACAAACTGACACTTGCTATAGAAGAAAACAAACTGACACTTGCTATAGTATTTATCAATGAAAATTGTACCATCACTGACAAATTCCCCTTTCCAATCACTACTACTTCTTTAGATAGATATTAAGGGTCGGCGTGATTATGTCATGTGTGCCCAGAAAATATCCATATTCTGAATCCAATTTAATTAGAGCAAAAAGTCCACCGAATCTAGGGGAACCAAAAAAGAGTCTTATCTAGGCACCCACAGTTTGAAGTCCCTAAGAGTTGCCTCTGGTACACTTCGGCTTAAAAGAAAACTTTTTCAATAGCTACATAATCCCACAGAGCTCACATTTCCATCTGCAGGACTAACCAACTTTCTCTGTGTTCATAAACTAGTAGTCCTGGCTTCAGTTCTGGCTCTGCTGTATAACTTTGGGCAAGTTATTTAACCTCTTTGAATTCCAGTTTCTTCATTAGTAAAATGGAGATGCAAATATCTTATAAAGTTGATCTAAAGAATCAATAAGGTGACACACATACATATACCATAGTGCATGGCACATGGCGGACACACACACACACAAAAGGTAGTTCTCATGCCCTTGAAAGGACATATTCTTATTAGCTATAATTCCACAAAGTTTAATGTTGACACGTAAGGGACAAGCTACTCAAGTGCCACACAATGTGGAGGAGCTGCAAGATGTCTACTTGTATAAGATACTCAGTAATAGTGCTAATAAATAGGGCTTCTGCATAAGTGAAATTCCCCTAGACAGAACATTAGACAAAAAAAAAAAAAAAGGATATATATGATGAGTATATTCCTTAGCTCAGCTCAAACAGCCCATAGGTTTAAAGCTGCCATGGTGTTTCAGTGATGAGAATTATGTGTGTAGGGCTAGTATTCTCCACTTCTAGCATGCCTCTCTAGGACCTTAAACTCAGCATTTCTCTCATTGTGCTCATCTTTGAGCTATTTTTTTAAAAAATGCAACACTAAGTCTTTCGCTTGTAAAATTCAAGTGCTTTCATAGTCTAAGCACAAAACACAAAGAATGAACCCAAGAATCAAATACTTAAAGAAAATCGGAGGCAGAGTAGAGACAGCATTGGTTCCAGATTACTCCCAACAATTCTCCAGTGATTACTACGGCAGCAACAGCAGAATCCTCCTCCAAGAACCTGGCCCACTTGGTAACCTTTTCAACTTTCAAGGATTTTGTAGAATATTTCACGGCATCCTGACTTTCTGAAAATATTTTCTTTGGCATTATCTGTTCTATTTAGGATGGAGATAGTCAATCAAAGATTTCATTTCTTCTGCAGAAATTTCATTTTACTTCCTAAAAGGAGAAAAAAGTAGAGTGAACTCTCATTAGTTTGTTTTTATTTATTGTACATTATTTGAGGCAAGAGATTAACAACCTCGTCATTCAGAACAGCCCAGGAATAAGCTGCCATCTCAAGCTATCAGCTGTGTTTAACCACCAAAAAAAACTCTGCAAGTGTCTAATTGTAGAGGTGGAAGAGAACTCAGACATCATCTAATCCAGTGGTTTTCAACCCTAACTGTAGGTAAAATCACTTGGCCTGCTCCCCAGAGATTTCTTGGACCCAGGGGGAGCAGGGTGTGGGGGGAATGATTTTTATTTAAGCTCCCCAGAGATTATAATATTGTAGTCAGAGCTGAGTACCACTGATCTTATCTAACCCCGTGGTATAAAGATGAAATAACAGCCGAAGTATAATATGTCCATGGTCTCTCAGCTAGTTAAGGATAGGGCCTAATTTTAATTAGGGAGATATATTTCAAAGACCAATATAAATATCATAGAATATAGGTTCTTCATGTTTTGGGCTACCACACTACTGTTCTCCTATATCATACTAGATAATTAAAAGTTAACTAAAATTGAAAAATCATAAAGTGTTTCTTTATGAAGTGTAAAATTACAGACTTGCAGGAAATCCTTTTGCCTCAGACTTCCTTTATACCAGGTGTTTTTGTTTTGTTTTGTTTTTTGCCGAGGAAGATTTGCTCTGAGCTAACATTTGCTGCCAATCTTCCTCTTTTTGTATGTGAGCCACTGCATGGCCACTGACAGACGAGTGGTGTAGGTCTGTGCCCGGGAACTGAACCTGGGCCGCCGGAGCAGAGCACACTGAACTTAACCACTAGGCCACCAGGGCTGGCCCTAAACCAGGTGTGGAGTCCATGGATGGGCTTCAGGGGGGGTCCATGAACACCCTAAATTTATATGCAAAATTTGTTTGAATGCTCCAAGTATATTTTCCTGGGAAAAAGGTCCGCAGTTTTATAAGATTCTCTCAGGGATGTGACCTAGAAAAGAATAATACTCATGATATGCAAATTCTTATATCATGAGGGAGGTTTATCTGTGGAAAACAGCCCCATGGACAACTCTGATGGATAATCCCAACCTCTGAGAAAGAGACTTCTTTTTTCCAAAAGACACTTTGGAACTAGTGTCATGGTTTCTGGTCAACCTACTTGAGGTTACATTGTTGATCTGATTATAAAGCTTTTGTGATGAGGCATGCTTACTGCAAAAGCTTTTTCAGCCACATTTATCTAACAGGAAAACTCAGCAACTCACCAAGACTCCGCAAAATTCTATTCACCCCACTGGGCTCAGATTCAGGAATTGTTTCCAAATACTGGAGGGCCCGGACCTCAAACAAACCTACAAGGAAAATTCATGTTGGTGAAATTGTCCAAAACTCAAGACTGAAAATCAACTAAATGAAACTCTGGTCTCACTACCAATGTACTTCCATAGCTAAAATAATATTACAAAATAAATATTTCCCATAATAAACAACTCAGATTTTGAGCCCTTGTAGCTTTATGCTATTTTTTATTTATATTATTTTCAAGCCTTTCAAGTGCTAAATACAAAGGGAGAACTTTATGATGAGACTGACCTTTCACTCCACTTTTCCGAAGCTCTCGGTCTTGGATGAATCCTGCAAACATCTGAGTTTCCATGAAGAGATCCAGGAAGTGGCGTACACTTCGGGAGGTGTGGGATTTACGGAATGGCTCCCTTTGGAATACACGCTCCCCACGCTCAGTGACAGTCATGCTCAAAGAATAATGTCCTACCAGCTCCACAAAAAATCTGACAAATGCTTCGGACACCAGAGAGTTGAGCGTCACGTCTGCTGCAAAATGAAAGAAAAAGAAAAGAAAAGAAAAAAATCCCCTAAGTTTTGTGTTTATGGGAACACTGGCTCTGGTTATGAAAGTGATGCCTAGGAAATCATGGCTTAAAGGACTGAGAATAAATATAGGAATCCTCATTCTTGGTTTTTTGCATTCTCCATGACCTGCAAAAAGCAAATGGCTTATAGCCTTACCTTCATTTTCTTCCCACACGTACTCTTATTACACCTTTCAGCCTGGCTTGCACATCCGTGATTTCAAAGTAACTGCTATTTCAAAGGCCACCAGTGAGAACTAGCCAAATTTAATCTGCTTTTCTATTTTTATCTTCCTTTAAACTCTATGCTACATTTGTGCTGACCTCCTCATTCCTCTTGTCTCCTAAAACTTTATGCTCTCCGGATTTCCTGATTCCTCTCCTGCCTTTATGACCAAACATTTGTTTTTCTCTTGCCTCCTCTTCCTCTTCCTCAACATAGTCTTCAGACCACTTCTCTTCAACATTCCCTTCCTCAAAGAGCTAACTGGCATAGAGATAGAGCTGGCTTTCCATGTTGATAATACACCACGTTAGTTCTCTAGCCCTGACATTTCACCAAAATTTACCTCCTACGTTTTCAGGCTACCTATGGGTGATCATCATTTGGCTGTCCCATAGCACTTAAATTCCATTCATCTAAAAGTCACCACATAAGATCCTTTTGGGAAATCTGTAGTACGTGAATCAAAGAAATAAACATGCCCCAAACCAAATTCATTATATTTCTCCACCAAATCAGTTTCTCTCTGAACTTTCACATATCATATTACACCATATTATACCATGATTATTCCATACTAAATAATAATTTATTGAGTGCTTAAGATATGTCAGGCACTATCTTAAGTGCTTTTACAAATGTAATAATCCAATGAGATAGGTATTATTATTTCCCTTTTACAGCTAAGGAAACTGGGGCTCAAAACAAAGACATTCTCCAGGGTCATCTCATCTGGTACAGTGGAGAAGCTGCCAGACTCCCAAGTCAGGAGATTCTTAACCACTCTAATATACAACAATATATTGCCTTCCAGGCTCCAGGCTCAAGCCTCAGATTCAACTTACACTCCTCCTTTTTCTTTCATATCCAAATAGTAATTTTTTTTCCTCCACAACATCTCTTGCTCTTTTCCATGGGCTCCACCCTGGACTGGAAATCAGGGACCTAGGTTTAGGCAGAGTTCTACCATGATGCAGCTGTATAATAGTGGGCAACTCGCTTTACCTCCGTGGCCTCACTTTCCATACCTGTAAAATGAGGTGGCTGATTAGGTGATTTCTAAAATCTCTTCCAGGATTACATTTTGATTCTAATCTAGAATTTTGTTATATTTTGTTCAACAGAATTCCTTCTCATCTCTTCCCTTCTACAGCTGAGAATCCAGGTCCATCACTGCTTTTATCATCAACACTTTTGCCCCACTCTCCCATTTCCTAGTTACCATGTGCAAGAGTTTCTCTAGGGCATATATCTAAAAATTGAAGTGCTGGGTTGTAGGATATGTACACCTTTAACTTTGCTAGATGATGCCCAATTGTTTTTCCAAAGTGGCTGAACTAATTTACACATTCTCACTAATACTCGATATTGTCAGCCTTTTTCATTTATGCCAATATGGTGGGTATAAAATGGTATTTCATTGTGCTTTTAATTTACATTTCCCTGATTTTTATGAGGTTGTACATCTCTTCATATATTTATTGGCCTTTCATATTTCTTCTTCTATGAAATGATTGTTTAAATCTTTTCCCCATTTTTCTATTGGGTTATTCATTCTTTTTATTACTGAATTGTAGGAATTTTTAAAAATGAATTCTTGCTGCTATTCCTTTGTTAGTTATATTTGTTGAAAATGTCTTCATCTAGTTTGTAGCTTGTCTTTTTTTCCCCCAGTTTTACTGAGATACATCACTGTATAAGTTTAAGGCATACAGTACGATGCTTTGATTTACATATATTGTGAAATTGTAGCTTTAAATTTTCTTTTCCATCATGTCCCTTGATGAACGGTAATCTTAAAAATTTAACACAGTCAAATTGATCAATCTTTTCCTTTATGGTTTGTGCTCTTTGTGCCATATTTAAGAAACCCATTACTGTCCCAAAACATAAAATATTTTCTTCTATTCTTTTCTAAACATTTAAAAATGTTTTAGGGCTGGCTTGGTGGCATAGTGGATAAGTTTACGTGCTCTGCTTTGGCAGCCTGGGGTTCATGGCTTAGGATCCCAGGCATGGACCTACACACTGCTTATCAAACCATGCTGTGGCAGCATCCCACATACAAAATAGAGGAAGACGGGCAAGGATGTTAGCTCAGGACCAATCTTCCTCAGCAAAAACAGAAAGATTGGCAACAGATGTTAGCTCAGGGCCAATCTTCCTCACCTAAAAAAAAAAAAGAATAAAAGAATAAAAATGTTTTACTTTTTTTTTTAAATTTTTTGTTTATTGCAGTAACATTGGTTTATAACATTGTAAAAATTTCAGGTGTACATCATTGTACTTCTATTTCTGCATAGATTACATCACTATGGAAAACAGTATGGAGATTCCTCAAAAATGTTTTACTTTTAACATTTAAGTCCTTACTTCACTGGAATTAATTTTGTGTATAACGTGAGGTATAGATCCCTATTCATTTCTTTTCATATGGAAAGCCAATCGCCCTACTATTGTTTATGGAATGGTTCATTCTTTTCCCACTGATATGCAATGTTGGTGCTGACACAAATCAAGTTTCCTTACGCATGTGCACTCTCTATTCTTTCCATTGCTCTATTTGTTTATTTATTTCTGTACCAAAAACAATCTTAATTTCTATGACTTTATGATTAATCTTGATGTTTGGTAGGGCAAGTCCTTCAATCTTGTTCTTCTTTTTCAGGAGTGTCTTAGCCATTCCTGGCCCTTTGTACTTCCATTAAAATTTTACAAAAAGCTGAATGTCATTCCAATTCTTTCTTGGACCCACCCCAATCTCACTTTCTTCCTACCGTTTCACTGAACCTGCTGTGACCAAGGTGTCCAAAGCCCTTCCATTGTCAGATCCACTGTTCTATTCCCAGTCTTCACTTTTCTTGACCTCTTCGCAGCATTAGACAGTTAACTCTTTCCTTCATGAAAGACTGTTCTTCATTCAGTTTCTACAATATTTTTTCACACACACTCTCCCGGTTTATCTCCTACTTCACTAGCTGCTCCTTTTAGTCTCCTTTGCTGGATTCTTCTCCTCTTCCCAACTGCCAAATGTTGGAAATCTAACCACACCATTCCCATCCAACCCAGAGCTCAATCCTTAAATCTTTGTTATTTTCTTTCTATACGCACTCTATATGGTTATTTCATCTGGTTCCACAGCTTTAAAACAGCAACTTCTAAATGTACATCTCTAGCCCAAATCTTTCCTCTGAATTCCAAATTCATGCATATAAATGCCTACTTGATATCTCCAGTTGGATGTCTGTTAGGTATTGGACATCCAATAGGTATCTCAAACTTAATATTCAAAACTGAACTTTTATTTTTTTATTTTTTTCCCAATACGAATGATTTATTGAGCCAGCCCGGCTACAGCTTGGCTTCACTTTTTGTTTGTTTGTTTGTTTGTTTGTTTATCGCAGTAACATTGGTTTATAACATTGTATAAATTTCAGGTGTACATCATTATACTTCTATTTCTGCATAGATTACATCACGTTCACCACCCAAATGCTAATTACAACCCATCACCACACACATGTGCCTAATTATCCCTTTTCCCCTCCTCCCTCCCCCCTTCCCCTCTGGTAACCACCAATCCAATCTCTGTCTCTATGTGTTTGCCTGTTGTTGTTTTATCTTCTACTTATGAGTGAGATCATATGGTATTTGACCTTCTCCCTCTGACTTATTTCACTTTGCATAATACCCTCAATGTCCATCCATGTTGTCACAAATGGCTGGATTTCATCGTTTCTTATGGCTGAGTAGTATTCCATTGTGTATATATACCACAGCTTCTGTATCCATTCGTCCCTTGATGGGCACTTAGGTTGCTTCCAAGTCTTGGCTATTGTGAATAACGCTGCAATGAACACAGGGGTGCATGTATCTTTACGCATTGGTGTTTTCAAGTTCTTTGGATAAATACCCAGCCGTGGAATAGCTGGATCATATGGTAGTTCTATCCTTGGTTTTTTGAGGAATCTCCATACTGTTTTCCATAGTGGCTGCACCAGTTTGCACTCCCACAAGCAGTGTATGAGAGTTCCGTTCTCTCCACATCCTCTCCAACATCTGTTGTTTCCTGTCTTGTTAATTATAGCCATTCTGACGGGCATGAGGTGATATCTCATTGTAGTTTTGATTTGCATTTTCCTGATAGTTAATGATATTGAACATCTTTTCATGTGCCTGTTGGCCATCTGTATATCTTCTTTGGAGAAATGTCTGTTCAGGTCTTTTGCCCATTTTTTAATTGGGTTGTTAGCTTTTTTGTTGTTGAGATGCATCAGTTCTTTATATATTTTGGAGATTAACCCCTTATCAGATGTATGGTTTGCAAATATCTTCCCCCAATTGTTAGGTTGTCTTTTTGTTTTGCTGATGGTTTCCTTTGCTGTGCAGAAGCTTTTTAGTTTGATGTAGTACCATTTGTTTATTTTTTCTATTGTTAGTCTTGCCCGGTCAGACATGGTGCTTGAAAACATGTTGCTAAGACAGATGTCGAAGAACATACTGCCTATGTTTTCTTCTAGAAGTTTCATAGTTTCAGGTCTTACATTCAAGTCTTTAATCCATTTTGAGTTAATTTTTATGTGTGGTGTAAGGTAAGGGTCTACTTTCATTTTTTTGCATGTGGCTGTCCAGTTTTCCCAACACCATTTGTTGAAGAGACTTTCTTTTCTCCATTGTATGTTCTTGGCTCCTTTGTCGAAGATTAGCTGTCCATAGATGCGTGGGTTTATTTCTGGGCTTTCGATTCTATTCCATTGATCTGTGTGTCTGTTTTTGTGCCAGTACCATGCTATTTTGGTTACTATAGCTTTGTAGTATATTTTGAAATCAGGGAGTGTGATACCTCCAGCTTTGTTCTTTTTTCTCAGGATTCCTTTAGCTATTCGGGGTCTTTTGTTGTTCCATATAAATTTTAGGATTCTTTGTTCTATTTCTGTGAAAAATGTTGTTGGAACTTTGATAGGGATTGCATCGAATCTGTAGATTGCTTTAGGAACTATGGACATCTTAACCATATTAATTCTTCTAATCCAAGAGCACAGAATATCTTTCAATTTCTTTGTGTCTTCTTCAATTTCTTTCAGCAATGTTTTATAGTTTTCGGTGTACAGTTCTTTCACCTCTTTGGTTAAGTTTATTCCTAGGTATTTTATTCTTTTTGTTCCAATTGTAAATGGGATTGTATCCTTAATTTCTCTTTCTGCTGCTTTGTTGTTAGTGTATAGAAATGCAACTGATTTTTGTATGTTGATTTTGTATCCTGCAACTTTACCATATTCGTTTATTACTTCTAACAGTTTTTTGGTGGATTCTTTAGGGTTTTCTGTGTATAAAATCATGTCATCTGCAAATGGTGAGAGTTTCACTTCTTCCTTTCCGGTTTGGATCCCTTTTATTTCTTTTTCTTGCCTGATTGCTCTGGCTAGGACTTCCAGTACTATGTTAAATAGGACTGGTGAGAGTGGGCATCCTTGTCTGGTTCCTGTTCTTAGAGGGATAGCTTTCCAAAAGTGAACTTTTAATTACTCCTCTAAACCTGCTTCTTCCCTAATGTTCCCCATCAGTAAATAGCCTTAGTTTTCTCATCTGTAAAATGGGGATTAAATAATGATACCTGCTTCATAAGGATATTACAAGAATGAAATAAGAGGTATGCTAAGTGCTTAGCACAATGCCTGGTGTTACAGAGTAAGCCACCGAATAAATATTCACCCATTTATTCAACAAATACTGAGTACCTATTTATTGAATACTGCTTAAAGTATTAGAGATAGAAAACAAAATATATAGTCGCTGCTGTCATGAAACTTCCAGTCTAGCACATCAGATGGTGATAAACGCTGTGGAGAAAAATAAGGTCATGGAGGAGGATAGGGAGTGCTAAAGCAACAGGTACAATTTTAAATAGGAGAGTCAGGAAAGGCCTCACTGAGAAAGTGACATTTGAGCATGGACGTGCAGGAAGAAAGAGCAGGAGCCATGTGGATATCTAGGGGAATAGCATTTCACAAATGGAACTGAGCAAGTGTAAAAGTCCTGAAACAGGAGGGGACCTGGCACATCTGAGGGTCAGCAAGGAGCTGATTATAAGCTTTTTAAGGCACAGGTAATCTCATACTACTTTTGTGTATCCAAAGTAGTATATCCATACTACTTTGTATATCCTTGTATACACTTTTGTATATCCTTTAGCAGTGTGCTGGGTATTCAGTAAATATTTACTGCTTGGACCTTAAGTCCTCAGAACACTTGTCTCATACCTTGTGAAAAATTCTGCTCTTGAGCCAAGATTTCATTTCGTTCTTCCAAAATCTGCATCAGGGCAGCTTGGAGTTTAGGTGGTAAAATTTCATCCTCATCAGATACCTTAAAAGAAGAAATTGAGATTTTTTCATGAGCTTTGAGAGAGAAAGTCTCAAACATGCACTAGTTAGGTCCCCCAAATTCCACAGATGACTTTGTATATATTTTGGCTGAAGAGTTAGTCTGAAGCTTCCTTCCCTACATTGAGCAGAATCTACGATGTTTATAGTGTATATATCTTAATTATATTTTAAAAAATTAGATAATATACTTTATAAAATTTTCTGGCACTTTTCCAACAAGTATCTCTCATCTACTCATCTACAAGTCTTACGCTATATTAAAGTCATCCCCAAATAAATGGTGTTTCAAGTGTAATGAGCTAATTTTTGAAAAAAGACAAAGTCTTGGGAAACATTCTTTTCACTCAGTGTTCAATACTCACAAACCTACATACAAGCTACATACAGAGTGCTGCTCTAAGAAGGCTTTACTAACTCTTCAGTATCCAGAATAAATGACTACTTCTTTTTTGCCCCCTACCGTACTTTGTACAAATTTCTATTATACAGTTTCTAAAACTTTATGGATATGTCTGCTCCCCTTCCCCACCATTAGACTATAAGGCCTGAGGGCTCAAACTGAGTCTTACTCATCTTTAGATTCTGACTGACTAACAGAATATCTGAAATAATCAGCGCGGAATGAATGCTTGTTAAATTTAATTAAATTAGAGCCTTACACATCAATCCATCTGGACTTGAAGGGAGGGTTACCTCTTCTGAGAATGACATTTAATGTTTCCTCTTTCCTTCTTTGAGACAGACAGCTATAAATCCAAGCCAAATCTTTCAGGTCAATCTTGTATGATTGGCCACAGTGTCAAGTCAAGTACGTACAGGAACTAAAAGTCTTGCCTGAGTCATCTTCTCTAAGTACTTTCATATATTTCTGTCCAATTATCTCCAAACATTATGTAATCACCTCCTTTGTCACTCACCTCCTGCAAGAACTTGTCTGCACAGAGATCAACTATCAGTACCTATGAGATAAAGGAACCAGGCAAGTTAAACCAGAGCCATTCACAGAGAAATACATTAGGCACTGCTAGATTAGGAAGAATGTTTTGATTCTTTCAAGCAATGGGAATAGTTTTAAACAAAATTGACATAAAGTTGTAGTCCATTTAAAAGTTAACTCAGCAACATATCAACAAATAAGTTGCAAGTAAAAAAAAAATGATGGTGGGCACATCTTTTAAAAAGATTAAAAAAACATACCAACCAAATGCAGTGTATGGACTTTATCTGGGACCTGATTCAAACAAACTATTAAAAATTTATGAAATAACTAGAGATATGAACACTAGATTTTACTGATATTAAGGAACTGTTATTAAATTTTTTAGGTGTGATAATGGTATTGTGATTAAGCTAAAAATGCCCTTATGCTATAGAGATTCATATTGTAATATTTAGAGATGAAATTATGTCAGGATATGCTTCAAAATATTATGGGAGAAAGGGATGGGTAAGGGTAAAGATTAACTATAACTTGGTAAGTATTGAAGTAATGTGACTGGATTTATTTTACTCATTTGTTTACTTTTACATATGTCTGAAATTTTCCATAATAAAAGTTAAAAAAAAAGATTAATACAAAAATCAGTTGTGTTTCTATACACTAACAACAAACTATTTGAAAAAGAAATTAAGAAAACAATTCCATTTTCAATCTCATCAAAAAGAATAAAATACCTAGGAATAAATTTAACCAAGGAGGTGAAAGATTTGTACACTGAAAACTATAAGACACGGATGAAAGAAACTGAAGAAGACACAAATAAATGGAAAGATATTCCATGCTCACAGATTGGAAGAATTAATATTGTTAAAATTTCCACACTACCCAAGGTAATCTATGGATTCAATGCAATCCCTATCAAAATTTCAATGGGATTTTTCACAGAAATAGAACAAACAATCCTAAAATTTATACAGAACCACAAAAGACCACGAAGAGCCAAAGCAATCTTGACAAAGAAGAACAAAGCTAGAGGCATCACACTTCCTGATTTCAAACAATATTACAAAGCTATAGTAATCAAAACAGTATGGTATTGGCATAAAAACAGAGACATAGATCAATGGAACAGAATACAGAGTCCAGAAATAAACCCATGCATAATCAATTAATTTATGACAAAGGAACCAAGAACATACAATGGGGAAAGGACAGTCTCTTCAATAAACGGTGTTGGGAAAACTGGACAGCCACATGCAAAAAAATGAAACTGGAAGCTTATCTTACACTATACACAAAAATCAACTCAAAATGGATTAAAGAACTGAATGTAAGACCTGAAACCACAAAACTCCTAGAAGAAAACATAGGGGGTAAGCATCTTGACATCAGTCTTGGCAATGATCTTTTGGATTTGATTCCAAAAGCAAAGGTGGCAAAAGCAAAAAATAAACGGGTGGAGACTACATCAAACTAAAAAGCTTCTGCACAGCAAAGGAAAGGATCAACAAAATGAAAAGGAAACCTACAGAATAAGAGAAAATATTTGTAAATCACATATCTGATAAGCAGTTACTATCCAAAACATATAAAGAACTCATACAACTCAACAGCAAAAAAACCCAAACAATCCGATTAAAAAATGGGCAGAGGAACTGAATACACATTTTCCCAAAGAACACACACAAAAAGCCAACAGGGACATGAAAAGGTGTCAACATCACTAATCATTAGGGAAATGCAAATCGAAACCACAATGAGATATCACCTCACGCCTGATAGAATGGCTATTACCAAAAAGACAAAAGATAAATGCTGGTGAGGATGTGGAGAAAAGGGAAACTTTGTGCACTGTTGGTGGGAATGTAAATTGGTGCAACCACTACGGAAAACAGTATGAAGTTCCTCAAAAAATTAAACATAGAACTACCATATGATCCAGCAATCCCATTTCTGGGCATATATCTAACGGAAATGAAATCACTATCTTGAAAAGGTATCTGCACCCTCATATTCACTGCAGCATTATTTACAATAACCAAGAAACTGAAACAACCTAATTGTCCCTTGATGGACGAGCAGGTAAAGAAGATGTGGTAAAAAATACAATGGACTAATACTCAGCCATAAAATAGAAGGAAATCCTGCCATTTGTGACAACATGGATGGACCTTGAGGGCATTATGCTAAGTGAAATAAGTCAGGAAGAAAAAGACAAATATCGTATGATCTCACTTACATGTGGAATCTAAAAAACCTAAACTCATAGACACAGAGAACAGACATTGTGGTTGCCAGAGGTATGGGGTGGGGGATGGGCGAAATGGGCGACCGTGGTCAAAAGGCACAAACTTCCAGTGATAAGATAAATAAGTCCTGGGGATATAATGTACATGGTGACTATAGTTAACAATACTGTATTGTATTTTTGAAAGCTGCTAAGAAACCAGATCTTAAAAGTTCTCATCACAAGAAAAAAATTTTTTAACTATGTGAGGTGATGGATGTTAACTAAACTTATTATGGTAATCATTTCACAAAATATACATATATAAAATCATTATGTTGTACACCTTAAACTAATACAATGTTATATATCAATCATATCTCAATAAAACTGGTGGCGGGGGAAGGTTAACCCAGCAGAGTAACGGGGAAGAACATTCTTCTCAAGAAATGGTACCGGGATAGTTGGCTATCCATGTGAAAAAAAATGAAATGACCCCTACCTCCTATCATATACAAAAAAATCAAGTCCCAGGATTCAGAACCAAAAATTAAAGGCAAAATAATAAAGTTTCCAAAGACTCCAGGAGACAATGTAGGAGGATATCTCCATGAAGTTAATATAAGAAAAACTTAAGCAGCTCACAAGAAAAACCATTAACCATAAAGGAAAAGATTGATAATTTTTTGACTACATTAAAATTAAAAACTTCTGTGCATTAAAAAACATCATTTTGGAGAATGAAAAGGCAAGCCACAAAGGAGCTGATATCCAGAATATAAAAAGGCCTCTTACAAATCAATGAGGGCAAACAATCCAGTAGAAAGACAGACAAAGAATTTTACAAAAGATGGTATTCAAATGGCCAATAAACATAAAGAGAGATGCTCACCCTCAACAGTAATCAAGGAATGCAAATTAAGCCACAATGAGAATACCACTACACACCTAGCAGAAAGGCTAAATTATATAAACTGATGATAAGTCGTTTTTTTTTTTTTGTGAGGAAGATCGGCCCTGAGCTAACATCTGCCAATCCTCCTTTTTTTTTTTTGCTGAGGAAGACTGGCCCTGGGTTAATATCCATGCCCATCTTCCTCCACTTTATAGGGGATGCCGCCACAGCACGGCTTGCCAAGCGGTGGTGCGTCGGTGCACGCCCAGGATCTTAACCAGCGAACCCCGGGCCACCGCAGCGGAGTGCACGCACTTAACCGCTTGCGCCACCAGGCCAGCCTCATGATAACAAGTCTTGACGAGGATGTGGAGCAACGCACAAGAATATCTATAGCAGCACTACTTATAATAACCCCAAACTGGGAACAACTCAAATGTCTATCAAGTGCACAATGGATAAGAAAATCGTGGTACATTCACACAATGGAATAGTATACACAATTAGAATGATCAAACTACTGTTAAACTCATCAACATGGATGAATCTTACAGATATAATGCTGATCAAAAGAAGCCAAACAAAACATATATACACACAGCATGAGTTTATTTATATCATGCTTAAAACTGGGCAAAACTGTACTATATTGTTTAAGGTTACATGCCTAGGATGTAAAACTATACAGAAAAACAAGTAAATGAACACTATGAAAGTCAAGATAGGGGTTACCTTTTGTGGGGGGTGGCGAAGGGAATGGAGATGAGAAGGAAGCATGATGGGGACTTCTCGGGAGCTGGCACTGTTTCCAGTGCTGTAATGTTTCCATTCTATTCCAATGTTGGTTACATAAGCATTCACTTTGTGATAATTCACTGAGCTGTACATTTTGTTTTGGATACTTATCTATAGGTGTGTTATATTTGAAACAATTTTTTAAGTTAACCCAGAGCAGTTTTTGCGTTTGACTTAAAAAAAAAAGACCTAGGGGCCGGCCCGGTGGCGCAAGCGGTTAAGTGCGCGCGCTCCGCTGCGGCGGCCCGGGGTTCACTGGTTCGGATCCCGGGCGCGCACCGACGCACTGCTTGGTAAGTCATGCTGTGGCGGCGTCCCATATAAAGTGGAGGAAGATGGGCACCGATGTTAGCCCAGGGCCGTCTTCCTCAGCAAAAAAAAAAAAAGAGGAGGATTGGCGGATGTTAGCTCAGGGCTGATCTCCTCACAAAAAAAAAAAAATAATAATAATAAAAAAAAAAAGACCTACCCTTCAGAATAACACAAGAATGAGCCCATGGTTTACTACTGTAAATAAGACACAACTTCGGATTCATGTGTACTATAGAATGTTTCTCACTTTAAAGAAAAAGATACACAAAATATGACCGCATAATGTATTAATAATAATTATATATAAATATTAATTAATGACAACTCTATCACTCTTAAAGATCACTTGTTTTATTTGTCAGTGCTCCAATCTTTTCAGTACTATTTCTTCCATCTCACCTCTTCAATGGGTAGGTCCTGAAGCTGTGGTAAGGAGCAAGACAGGATTCCAATAAGGAACGGCGTAGGCGAGCACACAATGTCGATCATAGATGCTGGCAGGACTGGGATGTAGGTATGCTGCCAGGTGAATGGATACAGTGTGGCCACCACAGCATGGCCACATTTTGACAGGGTGCTAGCCAAGGGAGAAAGCAGAAAGCAAGGAGGAAAAAGCAAATGGTGTCACATGCAAAGCAACACAAACAGGGTGTTTTAGATATTATATTACAGAATTACAAATTGATGCCAGTTAGTGATCACAGATGAACAACTCTGTGATTACTCATTAGCTTTTAACATTTTATTTAAATTTTTAACTTAATTTACAGAAAATCTTGACTCTCAATCCAGCTCTTTCTCACAATTCATATTGCTAAAAATTAATGTGTACTTAGAAAACAAATACCAACTTTTAACAACAGTTTAAGCAAAACACATTTAGAAACATAAATTAATTACAATCCCAAAAAGTCACTGCTACAGCCTAATGCAAACAGCTTTTGAATTGTTTACCATTTGGAATTATCCATGTGACTATAGTATTAGGTAATTGAGATCCTACAGTTTTTTAATATGCCTAAATTTTAAAATAGTAAGAACAAGTATAACACCAGTATAAAGTGACATATTTTACTTATTTCTCACCTTAGGCTGTCAGCAACAAAGATTACCCTCCGCTCCAAAAGGAGAGAGGCACAGACCCGGATGAGATGACACACACTCAGGCACTTAAAGAGACATTCAAAGTCAACATGTTCTAGTCGGGAATCCAGTGGTCGGCAGAGTTCAATTGACTAAAATGCAAGAATTTGATTCAGGGGAGCTGAGGTTGGAAAACAATTCCTAATGACAACACTAATAGATTCTGTCATTCTTTTATTGGTTAAATTCAAGAAACAGGGTCTGTTACAAAGAGTTTGTAAAGCTACCTATACTAATTCCAAGACCTAATATCTTATTTTTGTGCTGTAAATTCTGGTAAAATCATTTATCCTATCTGACAATAGTATGTATAATCTTCATTTATCACACTGAAATTGTCATACAAAGGGGCTCAATCTATGAATGGTGGAAAACCTCTGGTTCCTGGGTCTAGGATCAACTATCTCACAGATGAACTGCATATTTCTCCAGTGCTTTGTGGGACTAAAACATATTCTGCACAGTTTATGGAAAAGGAAAACTACGTTTTGAGGCTTCTGGAAACTCTGCCTATTAGTGTAAGGCCTACTTTTTGGCAGCTATCAAAACTTCAAAATGAGCTAACTTACACCATCTCCGGCCCCAGGGAGGTAGCTCTTAACTGTGATGGTGCGTCCAGGAGCTGGGAAAGGAGCTTCCATGACGCTTCGCATGAATGGGTAAACCAGGGCTGGAGACATTTCTCTTCTTTTCTCTACTTCATCCAGAATCTACACACACAAAATATGTTATTTTATTAGACTCAGTTCAAAAACATAAAGGAATCCTATTAAAGGAATTGCCAAACTTGGTGCACAAACTTGAAAATAACTCCAACGATAACTTCTGCAACCAATAAAAGTTTATTAAAGGCATCATATCTCTTGGGGGTATCTTTACATCCCCAAGAAAAATTTCTAAAATAAATCAACTTATTTTTAGAAGAGGAACCCCTTTTAATGTCACTAAGGTAGGGGCCAAGAAGGTGACACTGACAATGATATCCTGCAGTTTGGGGTCTGGGAAAGACAAGACAAGCTAAGCTTCGGGCTATGTTCTCCTAAAAGCTGGGAGGTTTAGCAAACCAAAATGAGGATGACATGGCAACAGCATCTGGAATGAAGATCTAAATTTAAGCTTTAAAACCTGTGGTTCTAATCTACTAATGAGGCACCCTTTCTAAAGTCTATGCCCCTTAACATTGCCTAGTGAAGTCATCAGAAACAAAAGCTCAGCGCTCAGAAAGAACACTTTTCATAGGACCCATTCTCCACTTACCTTTGAAAAAAGGTTGAAGCAGCCCAGGCGACTAACCATGCAGTACACCTCAGGGAGTCGCTTTCCTTTGCCTTCCGGCTGAAAGAAAAACAAGGCAAAAATTAAGCAACACAATCTTTACTTATTTGGACTATTAATATTCTTTAGTAAAGAGCAGGAACCAAGGCTTTCATCCTCAATGAACACTGAAATATGGGAAAATGCTAAAAAATGATAGCAAGATTTATTCCAGGTTTGGTGGAGGCATCTAACTAAGCAAGAAGAAAGTAACTCAGAGCTCCCCAACTGGCTCATTGTACTCATTCCTCAAATATACCCAGATGGATATTTAGCCACTGTGTCAGTGGTTTCTTCATTTATTACTAACAAACAAATAAATAAAATGAATCCATACCCTTTCCATTCTGTAACACTCCATGGCTAACCCCACCTTGCTTTTACTGTTTAAAGGTAACATAGCTTCTTTAATACGCAGATCACTGAGTAGCCTTCAAACTCATCTAGAGATAGTGTTTCTGAAGTTCCTAGTCTGACTCTATTGTTCCTTGACCAACCTTAACTGTAGCATAAGTCTGGTACTTACCAAGAGCTTCTTACAGTAACCAAACCACCGGCTCCCATCTTCACCAGTCAAGACAAAGGAGAACGTTTCACTGAAAAAATAGTCAACAGTTTGAGATCTAAACAACTACTTATGGCATTCTTCATGGAACAAATAGTTGAAAATTAGGGTCCAACAGTAGTCATTCTGTGATCTAAGAAGAGGCATTAATATTACATTTATTGCAAGTCACTCTTCCTGAGGGAGACTGTCCAGGCTTTGCCTGTACTGGAGTGAGAGATCAGGTAAAGGATGAGCTGGTGATGCTGCTGTCTCTTTTTACTGTCTTATTTATCCAGTCTAGCTATTAATTGAGCCTATTTTCCTTCTGTTGAATGTCCAATTTAGTCAAACATATAGGTAAGCTAGAAAGGATTTTTTTGTGTGTGTGAGGAAGATTAGCCCTGAGCTAACATCCGATGCCAATCCTCATCTTTTTTTTTGCTGAGGGAGACTGGCCCTGGGCTAACATCTGTGCCCATCTTCCTCTACTTTAATATGTGGGACGCCTGCCACAGCATGGCTTGATAAGTGGTACATAGGTCCGCACCCGGGATCTGAACCTGCGAACCCCGGGCCGCAAAAGCAGAGCATGCAAACTTAACCACTACACCACCGGGCTGGCCCCTATAAAGGATTTTGATAAGCCATTTTTCCCCTCCAAATTCTTCCAGTTAGTTCTGAGAGGTCATATGGAACAGTGATAGGCAAAGAATTATATCCTTAATATATAAAAATTAGTAAGAAAAATATTAACTTCTCATTAGAAACATAGGCAAAAGATATGCATAGGTAATTTACAAAAAGACCTAAAGATGCCCAAGAAAGAAATTCATTAATAATCAAAGAAATCCAAATTTAAACAATGAATACATGTGTCTATATATATTTATGCCAGTGATTTCTAATTTCTGGTTTTTATTTACTCCTCTGTATTTTCCAAATATTCTAGGATAGACACACAAAACTTGTTGGGGGGTAAAGCCAGCCATGGAGCAGCGAGGCCAGCATGAAAGAAGCTGCCTATGCAGTCTGCAGTGTAAGTGGCAGCACAAGAGCATCAGGGGTTGATGGCTCAGAGATGAGAGTAGGGCTAAACTGGTTATGAGAGACAGCAGCTTAGTCTGAAGGCACCATGAGGTGGAGGGGCAGAGCAGCTACTTAGGCAACAGTGGGGGCTGTCTCCCAGCAGGTCGTCAGCATGTGATATGAGTCACATAATCATGCTTTTCAGCCTAAACAGTATGATCAATAATTACAATTTTGAACAAAGCAGTTGTCTATTTACAAGCAGGATTCAGAGACAATAATGGTTTATTAATTGAACATGGTAATTTCCTCTAGATACCAGGAAGGAATTCTTTATACTTTTCTTCTCAATATACTCACACCTCCCAAACTGGAGCCTCCCTTTGCACAAGCTCCACAGAGAAACATACAGTCTGGGCCATGGCTTCTTCTAGCAACTTGAAGGAGAAACAAGATACAGATATTGCTCTGTTTCATCTCTGTTGCTAAGTAGAGTCCCTAAGTTCAAGTCTTTTTTTCCTTTTCTGTCCACTTGGTGGCATTTCTGATTGTATGCAAAGTGGAACATTTTTTTCTGCAGAATTGGCAAACTGAAGAAATCCTCAAACTTGTTTTCCCTTTGACACTGAAATTATTCCACGTTTTTCTTTTCTGAGCCCCACATAGGAAATGTTCTAATTCTGTTTCTTCCTTTCCTCCCACTGCATCCTTGACCTGCCACAGTGTCCACATAGCTTCACTGCTGGATCTACCCATTTCTCAAACATTCAGATTCTACTTTTGCAGTTTCAACAAATAGAAATCAGATAAAGTAGCCTATTTACCTCTTGAGTTCTGAGGTTGGCACCCAGTCCTTTGAATCAGGAAAACAAAATTTTGGGATAACTTTGAGCCTCTCTTCAGTGTCTTTGGATTGCTTAAAGCCATGATCACCCTGAAAAAGATAACAATATAGGTGACTAATATTTTACGTAAGTGGAGAACAGAAATAAAAAATTCAGCCTGTTCTTGGGAAAAGAGGTCTCTGATAAGCCTAAGCAGTCGTCTCAACACAGCTTTGGGCTGTTTAACAAAACAGGAAGGCCAAGACTAGTAATCACTGATGATGCACTGAGAACAGAGTTACTAAGAATAAAGAATCCTATTTTTACACAGAAATGGTACTTGTGAAGTACTATAATCTGACGTAAAAGAGACGACTGAAAATAGTTTCTTATCTAAAGGTAGAATCTTAATTCAAGATTCATGTACTAGTGGGAACTCAACATTTTTATGAATCACAGGACATAAAATAAATAAAAATCTATTCTACAATAGACTGATAGCAAAAACCTAGTCAGCTCAAGACATTATGATCAATAATCAAAGATGTTTTGAAAAGGCAGATGAATGTTATTTAGAAAAGATACTATTTTTAGAATCTACCCCATATATAATCACTCCCTTTAGCATATAATCTTTGCTACCTAATTACTGGTTTGCGAGTTCCTGTAAAATTCTAGCATGGAAGACCCTTTTGTGCAAGACTGGTATTGTAGTTTAAAGACTAGCCTAAACATAGTTAAACCAAAAGACATTTAAATATTAGTATAAAAACAGCAGACAATAAGTCTAATTACCATACTGCCTTCATGTAACTAATACAAATGAACTATCTTTTAATTTAATTTCTAAAACAAAACATGGCAGCCATTCTGGGTCACTTAGACATTAGGCTCTTGGGCCGGCCCGGTGATGCAAGCGGTTAAGTGCTCGCGATCCACTGCGGCGGCCCGGGTTCGCTGGTTCGGATCCCGGGCGCGCATCAACGCACTGCTTGGCAAGCCATGCTGTGGCGGCGTCCCATATAAAGTGGAGGAGGATGGGCATGGATGTTGGCCCAGGGCCAGTCTTCCTCAGCAAAAAAAAAGAGGAGGATTGGCAGATGTTAGCACAGGGCTGATCTCCTCACAAAAAAAAAAAAAAAAAAAAAAGACATTAGGCTCTTAAGAAATGGAAAAGCATTCTAACAAAATTTTAGTTGTATCATATTCTATTATTTTTATATTGTTAAATGATTCACAATCATCTTCATTCAAGGTTTTCCACAACAGAATCAAGAGGGGCTCAGTCAACTCTTGCCCTCCCTAACTTATGGGTGCCTAATGCACAAATGTGCTAAGTAACTCGCTTAGAGACATCCCTGAATCACTGCCAGCGTCAACTGGGTCCTTACTTGGTTCTGAGCCATTAATTAAGGCTGTGTTGAAAACAGGTTCAACCTTGCGATTTCTCTCTGCAAACGTAAGAGTGATCAAAAATCAGAAAAGAAAATTAGGCTTTTCTTTATGGGAAATATGATTCCTCAAGACTATCTAGATTACATTATTTTAGACTCTTATGGTACTATGTTATCAAACAGTGAGTCTGTGACACTGTGCTCTCAGGCTACATCGAGGAATTTTATAAGAAATTAAACATTGATTTATTTACAGTAGGAATGTTGTGGGGTCTTTTTAAACAATGAGAACCCATCCAGGAAATGTCTCTTAGATCCCAGTCCAGTTGTGCTTCACTAGCTTTTTTGGTGAAACATCTAACTCAGGGTTTAAACCCAAAGTCCTAAAGTGGCTGAGCAAACAACTGAAATGAGAGAAGTGGTGTGAGTAGTGAGTTGGAGAGTGAGTAAATTCCCTATTTAAAGGGATCACTCTTTACCAGGATCAGCTACATAACTTGCAGAGCACAGTACATGATGAAACTGTGGGCCCCTTGTTCAAAAAGCAAGAAAAATTAAATACAAGATAAAATATAAAACTTTTTCTTTTCTTCTGTGGTCTCTCTCTCGACCTGTAATGGGGTTTTTATTTGCTATTTAATGTCATACTCCTTCAGGTTCAAGGATCCTAGGGAACAAGTGCAGACCCTCACAGGTGCCCAGGGACCCTGGCCCTCAATCTAGCACACAAGTGGCCCCCCAGCTGCGGGGCTTCCCCTCTGGCCAGCCACAGGACTGAAACTCTGTGTCTTGACTGGGGGTAAAGAGGTTGAGTCAGGAATCTCCCCTTCCCATGGACCCCACAGCAGCTCCAACCAACAGCAGCTTGGAAACCCTCAAGGGGTAATAGTCTTCACACGGGGACATGCTTGGTATGTGGATTGGGGGTGGTGGAAAAGCTTGCCCCACCAAGCCACCCACTGAACACAAGTGGTACTGCCAACTCAGGGCAGGAGGGCCTCACTATGCATTGCCTGGAGATGCCACAGGGCAATGCTTGCCTGATCCCGACCCTCTCCATGCCTATGCCCAAGATCCTGCCAGGGACAGAGGACAACTAGGAACTCATCCTGGGGAGGTGGCAGGTGGTGAAACCATGCATGGACCAAGGCTTTAAGACCTTGGCACATGCCCCATTGTCCCATCAGACCTCACTTAACAAAATACAAATTCAAATATAAAATTACTAAGAATTTCAACAGTGACCGCAGAGCGTTAAACCCCCAGTGCAGGGCCATCCTGAGTGAGGGGCCTTGTGCGACTGTACTGGTCACAGGCCCATGAAGCCAGTCTTGCTCCTTACTCCGCCTCAGCCAATTCTTGCCACTTAGGAATGTAGGCTAAGTGTCGGCAGTCTTTCCATTTTCTCAGGAAAAAGCAGAAATACAGATTTTTATGTGAAATTTGATTTTTAAATATTGGCAACAACAAAAAATTATTATTATTTTTACAAAAACACTGTGCAAACCAAAAATTACATCTCTGGGCCCAGTTTGCTCAGAGGCCACCAGTTTGCAATCTCTGATGTAATGATCATGTTTCTCTCTTTGTATTTGCTGCCACAAAGCTCAGAGCCACATTTGGGGTTTATGTTGTAAACCCTGTGAGGGCAAGAACCAAGAAGATCTATTTCAATTGTAATCCCAGCACCTAATCTCGGCAAACAGTAGGTATTTAAGAAATATTGATTAAATGAATTTTTTGAAAAAGGTAAAGCTAACCAAATAATACTGTAAATAACAGCTACCATTTATCAAGTGCTTACTGTGTGCCAGGAACTGCAATAAGCACTTTAGATACATTATCTCATTAATAGTGGATAACATTATATAGTGCTTACTATGTGCTAGACATTGTTCTAAGTGCCTTATAACAAATTATCTCATTTAATCCTCACTACAACTTATTGTGGTAGACACTATTATGATTAACTCCATTTTACAAATGAAGACACCAAGGCACAGAGCAGTTAAGTAACTGCTCAAAGTCACAGAGCTAATAAGTGGCAAATGCAGATAGTTGGCTCAGAGTCTATACTTTGAACTGCTACCCTATTCTGCCACCTTTATTATTCCCCTCATTAAGGATGACAAAATTAAGGCTTTGTAACTTGCTAAAGGTCACTTAGTAAACAGCAGAGCAAAAAATAAAAAACCAAGTTGGAGAATGAGGTTTTTTTCTCCCCCTTGGTTGCAGCTCATGCCTGACCTGAGATGTCATCAGAGTCACTTACCAGATCCTACAAGATGTACAGTATTAGCAAAAGCTGATTGAGATAAACAAGAAGAGAGGAAATAAATACACAGAGACACAGGAACATTCCTGAACATCTCTTGGCCTCCTTGCACCTACCTTGCTAGGGAATTGTTGTATGACCTGGGGGATATAGTTTATTTCTGATGGTTTCTTCTGTAGCGACACCACCACAAAAAGTTCAAACAGCTGCTGCTCCTGTAATTCGATAAGATCCCGCTCTAAGGTCTGGTAGTGAGGATTTCTCTTGGAAGATTGCTGCAGCTGTGCCAAGCGCTTGTGGCGATCTGTAATGAGATCACGGAGCTTTGCTTTTCCTTTGTAGCCCTGTCTTCCCTCCAGCACCCAGAGGTCATGAGACATATGGGACTAATCTTCACTCAGTTGTTGCTGAATGAGGTTGACTAACCAATGTCTGCCACGCAGACATACCTGTTAGGGCTATGACATATTTGAGGGACAAGAGCAGATTCTCACAAGCACCTGGGGGCCCTGCGGTGGGACTGATGTTCCATGTCCCAAAAGATACTCTATGTACATCCGAACACATACTCTATGTTATCCCATCTTTCATGGCATAACACCAGGACACACGGAAAATATCAGGTAAAAGCACTGGCCTGACGACAGATACCATTGCTGGGACCACAAAATCACAGGTGGAGAGGAAAGATTTGATAAAAGAACTGAGTCCTACAGAAGGTAAAGGGATGAGTTTGGGGCCGGCCCGGTGGCCAAGCAGTTAAGTACACGCGCTCTGCTGCTGCGGCCCGGGGTTCGCCTGTTCGGATCCCAGGCACGCCCCGACGCACCGCTTGGCAAGCCATGCTGTGGCGGCATCCCATGTAAAGTGGAGGAAGATGGGCATGGATGTTAGCCTAGGGCTAGTCTTCCTCAGCAAAAAGAGGAGGATTGGCAGATGTTAGCTCAGAGCGGATCTTCCTCACAAAAAAAATAAAAAAAAAATAAAGGGATGAGTTTGATCAAATTAAAACAAAAACTATCCTCACATTAAAGAAATTGTCCTTTTCCCTTCTCTGCTTGGCATATATTACTAATAATGGACATATGCTTATATCAACAAATGGTGCTACATGCAAGAGGAAAAAAAATGAAATAGAAGATATCTATCAGCAGACTATTTCTCAAAAACATGAAATTATAGAAGCATGCTATTTAAATAGTAGAAGCAATGCCACTCAAAACTGGATAGCACTTATCCTTTATTCTCATTTATCTCTAAATTCCGAACAATTTGGGGCAGTCTCCACTGGGGAAATGCAGTACTTGCAGAAGAAATACTCTGAGTGTCCAGGATTTGCTTATGTGTCATTCTGAGCCAATGTGACCGAAAGACTCATCCTCTGACTAATTGTTTGTTTTTATTTTGAGATATGATGCATTCTGCCCCCAAAGAAGTTACATTAAGGATCAAAATATTAAGAACACTTAAAAAATACATCTAGGAGTGGCTCCCCAGAATTATCGAGTACACTTAGTGTTCTAGGCAAGGCTTTACTTAGCCCAAAAGGGCTCAGTACAAGTCAAGAGAATTTTAGGTCCTGTTTCTCTGCAGCAACAGCACTAAATTAGTCATCTTTACAGATCCAGGCTGAACCTGATGATGACTTAAGTTTCACCTTCAGTCAGGCTACAGAAGCAAACCCCTGAAGCAGTTCGGGCCAGTGGAGGGAGCACATGATTATTAATCATAAGATCAGAGTATCAGACTTGGAGCTGCCCTGAACTCAGCTTTGATAATTCATGTCTCCTACTTTTTCCATGCCTCAGTATGTCGGTCAGTTTATCAGGAACTCAATAACTTGCTGTGAAAATCCATTAGATGAAGGATACAGAGCACCATGAAGTGCTTGAACAAATACAGCCAAAAACGCAGAGTATATTCTATATTCTAACAGAAAGTAAATGGCACAACAATTTGGAATATAAATGCCTATGAATAAGAAACAGATCAGCTTCCTGTCTCAGTGTCAGAGATATCCAAGTTACTTAAATAATTACACTTGAGTGACTATGAAAAATCAGATATTTAATGCTAAGTATTTGTTTCAGAGGATGATTCACATACTCTGTTTTGACTGCTAGGAAACTTCTGCACATATGTCTGAACATGCAGCTCTGCCACTCCCCTAAGAACATTCCATCTTAAGAACCATACTGGTTTGCCTCACACCACCATGGGAGATTTTTAATGCTGTCAAACATCTGACAGTGTACTGTTTAGTTCCCCAAATCTCAACAGGTTCCTATAATGAAGAAATCACCTACAAAATGAAACTTCATGTGGGAAAAACATGCCTAATCACAAAGGTAGGTGCCACTCCACCTATAACCATGATCATCACGAGAAAGGGAGCAGCCCCACTGACTCACTCACTCTTTGGCAGATACTCAGCATCACTTTCATTCCCACTGATTTCACCTGAAAAGAGAGAGAGTTTCCATTTGTATTGTCCAACAGTAGAAAGTACAGGAGGATGAGAACCATGTAAAACCTCCACAGACCTAGGGGCTTGAAGTAAGGATTAATAAGGATGCTGAGCCTTTCCCTAAACCACTTAGTTACATCATGGTGGGATAGTTACAAAAGAGAATAAAAGGCTCAGAGAAGAAACTACTCTACTCTATCTTCTTCCCACACCCTACCTCTCTCCTCAGCTCCCCTCTCATTCCTAATTCTAGAAATTAACAGCAATTCAGACTAGTTTTAAGAAGCCTAGTTCAGAGTGGATTCTATTCCTACATTCACATCCTTGTCTTTATATTCCCAAATAAATACCAAAGGTGGATCACCAACCTGGCCTAATAAAAATCTCAACATGGAACAAATTATGAATTTAGAATAATAGGAAAATGTGGGGCCAAGAGAGATTACCAAATAAGTTTATGAAGTAACATTCTACCTCGTTTATGATGTCTCTAAGCTACCTCTAGGCCAAACAAAACTTTCCTTTACTCTGGATTCTTACAGTACTCACTGCTTTGAACTGCTCTTATTTTCCCCAATCAGATTTTAAGGATCTTGAAGATAAGGGGCTATGCTTTTACAAGGGAGTGTTTTGTACCACAGTGTTAGGCACATGGCCAATTTACCAAAAAAAATAAAACAAAACTTTGTGAGCAAGTGAATGAAAAATTTCTAGATTAAGTATGAAAAGTAAAAGCAAAATAAAAAAATGTAAAGAAAGGGAAAATTTTTAAATATCAGGAAAAACAAGGTCTAGGAGTCATAAATGAAAAATGCATGTAAGTTTGATTATATAAAAATGTAAAATTTCTATCTAATAAAAAAATCATTAGTAAATTCAAAAGGTGAACAATAAACAGGAAAATATTTGTAATACACATTGCAGACACAAAGGCTAAGCTTCTTAATATTCAAATAGCTGTTAAAAATGAATAAGAAAAAATATAGCACAACAGAAAAACGAATAAAGCATAGGACTAGGCAATTTATAGAAAAAAATTTATAACTGTTGAGAAACATGATAATTGTCCAAATTCATAATTAAAGAAATGCAAATTAAAACAATAAATAACCGGGGCTGGCCCAGTGGCACAAGTGGTTAAGTGTGCGCGCTCCGCTGCAGCAGCCTGGGGTTCACCGGTTTGGATCCCGGGCGCGCACCGAGGCACTGCTTGGCAAGCCATGCTGTGGCGACGTCCCATGTAAAGTGGAGGAAGATGGGCACGGATGTTAGCCCAGGGCCAGTCTTCCTCAGCAAAAAAAGAGAAGGATTGGATGTTAGCACAGGGCTGATCTCCTTACAAAAAAAAAAAATCCAATAAATAACCTACAACTTTCAATCATGATATTGGTAAAAAATAAAACTTTAATAAAATACAGTATTAGTGAAGATTATGAGGAAAAAGTCATTTTAAAATGTTGTTCATAGAAACATAAGCTGTTATAATCTGTGGGACAATTTGGCAGCAGCTAGAAAAATTTTAAATGTATATGTTCTTTGATTAAGCTGACTGCTAGGAACTTTTCTACAGATGCAGTCTTACCAATATATAAAATTATAAGCAAGAACATGTGCATTGCAGCATTGTTTGAAGAGCAAAAAAAAAAAATATGGAACTTAACACACATACACAGAACTTAAATATCCAGAGGTTAAATAAAATGTCAGAAACAACCAAAATGCCTACTAGCTAAATAAAATTCTTTTATATCTATACAATGAAATACAGTACAGCTCTGTGGATCTTTATGTGTTGATGCTGAAAGAGCTCCAAAATATATTACGTTTTTTTTAAAAAGGACATAAAAAGTCTGAATGGTATAAATGGTTTACAGTGTTTTATACCAATAAATGGTATAAAATTATATAGGTAGAAAATATTTGCATGTGCATAAAATTTTCTGTGAGTAGGAGGAGGAGGTTTGAGAAACTGGCTTTTCATTAGATCTTATTCTATATTATTATAATTTCTTGCTGTGCAAATTTAATTTTATAATAAGAAATAAGAAAATATTTAAAAAATGCTGCCTCTTCATAAGATAGGTGGGAAGGGTACATAAGGGATGTTACAGAAAAAGTAGCAATTTAAATATTGTGTACTATACAGCTTTTATAACTTCAAAATAACCACCATGACAAAAAGTGTACTGTGGCTGTAAAATATTGTTCAGTATGAAGGAACAAACACTGTGTGCTCCTGAGTCCTATTTGTATCCTTAGCACCAGGCACCTCTTAGGAGCCTATGAAGTGTCTGGAAAGAAAGAAAAGAAAGGAGAAAGGAGGAAAGGTAATAGAACAGGAAAAAATCTTATAAAAGGTCATTCAAGTCGCTTTAATATATTCACATTCAAGGGGTTTTGATGATTTGCATTCTAAGACACTGAATGAAGGTTAAGAGGTTTATAAGGCAATAGGGAAATCTATTGAGACTGTAGGGATCAAAAAAGCACTAGGTTGTCTCTTTTTATGTTAGACTTCAATACACAATTATAATGACAGAATTGAAGAAGGGCAAGAAGTCATTTTGTAAGACATGATAACTGAAAGTTAAGAAATGTTAAGGTTGGAATAGATTCAATAAAACCTAGCATGTACTGACAGAGTAGGTAAATATAATTATCTGGTTCTACTAGGCATTGTTGATATACAGACAAAAGCTTAAGGAGGAAAACAAAATTCTGAGAACCGTGACTGTGAAGCCAGGAGATCCTCAGGCATGAGAGAAATTCCTCTGGTCCACTGAAGAAGTTAGTCACAGAGACTGGGTAAATGCATATTTCCTTTGAGTCATGCAAAAGAAAAACAAACTTGTAGGGAAGGGTTACAATTTAGGAACTGCTCCATTTTTGTGTGTGCGTGCTAGAAGTTGGCAGTGCATGCTGTTGAATTTTTTTCTTTTCAGTGACAGTGAAAAAAGGATTTGGCTCTTCAAAAACTTGTCTTAGAGCAAACTTACTTAAATATTCCTAACCTATAAGGCATAAAGCATACAAATAAAATAAGAGATCACTAATAATCTACTTTGAGAGGCATATCTGGAGAGTATAGTTATCAATAGACTGCTGTTAATCTGGGAAAATGATAATATTTTCTGAGAATTTGTCCTGGTCCAAGTGTCTTGATATTTTACATAACTTGCAATTTATAATTTATTTCCTTATCTATAAAACAGTGACAACAATACCTGCCACGTAGGATTATTTAGAAAATTAATGATAATGTATCTGAACATAGCATCTGGCATCAGTTTTCATCTTCTGTATCTAGTTCTGAATTATACAAATAAAAAGGCCTTGACCATATCCTTATTGAAGATAAGGAAACACACGGAGAGGAGATAGTTAAACTGCTAAAAATCAGATTTATAAGAAAAACTAAGCAACTATTGGTGATAGAAAAGGATAAGACCTTGTGGCGCCATGCTCCTTGACACAAATCCAAGCTTCCTCCTTTGACTCAGTTTCTTTGTCTGTAAAATTAGGATAGTCCCTACCTCCTAGTGTGGTTATATGTTATATATGAGATAAAGTACATAAGGAAACTATTAGTTTATTCAATAAATGGTAGCAATTATTATGAACAATAACCAAAAGTATTTCTTCTGTAGAAGACTGAACATGTTTTAATAATTGCTTTTGAAAATATGAAAACTCACACTTAAAATGGTGACCAGTTGATTTTAATCATCACAGAATAAGAGGAAAGAGTCTTGAATTCTAGCATGGAGAATTTTATTTTCAGATAGTAATTGTTAGAATGTAGAATAGATTTTCAGGGGAAACTAAGAAATTTCTGTATTTGGAAGTCTGCAAAAATATGAAATATTCTTCTCTGTTATGACTTGGCTGTTGTTTCTCACTTATAAATCTCATAGACAAAAATTGCTTAATTCTACATATTCTTTGCCAGACAACCAAGTTAAGAACCTTGCATGAGTTTTTAAGAAAATCTAATAATTCACTATGGATACTGCAAGTTTCTTAATTAAGACAATATAAGTTTTATCTATGCATCAGAAGGATAAAACTACTGAACTTATTAGATGACTACAAGTTGAGTACCACATACCTTCAGTTTATATATACCTAATATATTCATTTCTCCACTGAGTCTATACTGATAAATAACTATAAATTAAAGTAGGACTACAAAATAATGATACAATCTTCCCATAAAAATCGGTCTCATTGGTTTATAATTATTTTTTAATTTATTTACTTATTCATCCAATAATTATCACTTGGTACAGAACTAAATAAAATGGATTTGAGGAAGAATAAGAAATAGTCCCTTATCCTAAAGAAGTTTTACATTTAAGTGGGATAATAAGGGAAGTAAACCAAAAATTATAATTCACATCAAACATTAAGTAATATAATAATTCTCCCCTCGTATGCGGATAGCTATGGACAGCTGGAACAATTCTTACCTTTTGAAGGAGGTAAGTCTTTTCCAGGGTAAGGGTGTAACTTTACCCTCTTCTTCCCTCTCTTAGATTCAAATATGTCATCTATTTTCAATACAAGCTGAACAAAGACCAGAAAAGTACAAGTCAAAGCCAACACCAACAAGTTTTGCAGTTTGATGATATTAATTTATTAGTGATTCTCATTAGAGAAAGATCCATTTTATAAATAAAAATCTTTACATTTTTCAATTTTGAATCGAAAATGATCTTTAGTAAGATGGTATGTTGTTCTAATTCAAAGTCCATACAACACGAGTAAGAGAAGGGGGAAAGGATCTCTCCTTTCCAGAGGAACCCAGCACAGGCTCTTAGAGAGATTCCTTGTCACTCCATGTCACAACATGCAGGAAGTCTGGCTACTACACTCCCTATAGTGACCAAGCCTTTACTAGTGGACTCAAGGTTTCGCTTGCCCAGAGTAGCAACTGGAATACTTATTCACTTAGAAGGCAGGGTGAGGCTCAGTTATTTCTGCTCCCAGGAATTCTTCGCAAAGAGAGGATAATCACACTTAGAACTCTACCTCTTTGCTACTGGGAGTACTAACATGACAATTTATTTTAGACACATGTCATAAAAATAGGAGACTCTCAAATACGCTCAAGTACAAAAACCATGCTCCATTTAATAAGCATTACTTATTAGAATTCTTTCTTTGCTGCTGGGGGGTGTGTGTGAAAGACAGAGAGACAGAGAGAGACATACACACAGACTGGGTTTAAAAAGGAGGAAAGAATTAAAGCTGATCAACAGCCACTTTTAAAAGGAGGAACTCAGGGCCGGCTGTGTGGCTTAGCGGTTAAGTGCGCGTGCTCCACTGCTGGCGGCCCAGGTTCGGATCCCGGGCGCGCACCAACCCAACGCACCGCTTCTCGGGCCGTGCTGAGGCCACGTCCCACATACAGCAACTAGAAGGACGTGCAGCTATGACATACAACTATCTACTGGGGCTTTGGGGGAAAAATAAATAAATAAAATTATTAAAAAAATAAAAAAACAAAAGGAGGAACTGATCAGTTTTTCCATGCATATTTTTCTTTTTTCTTAACTATTAATCCTGATTTAACATATTTAATGCCCAGAATTACAATTGTTAAGAACATTATACAAGATGATAACCAACAAAGCCACTTTGAGAAAAATGTTGTTTTCTCTTTTGTCCTTGCTTCTCTAGTAATCCTGGCAACCCATAGGCAGTGAATCAGTCCAGTGCAAGAAAAATAACACGTGAGAAACATGTGCTTCCAATACACAGATTATTCCCACATTTTTGGATGAGTTTGTTGTTTTAAAGATTTTTGTAGCTGCCATTCCAATGAAAAATTACCAATGTTCTTAAATATTACCATTATAAAAAAAAACAAATAAGAGAATCCAACATAAAATGGTATTGTTAGGGACTATAGGAAGGATGTATGAGGTAAATATGTATTTTGGGTTCATAAGACCAAAAAAAGTATAATTATTAATGTGCATTCGAAAAGTATACTCAAAAGTATACTCAAATATTATAAAGGAAAGGGAACTATCTGTTCTAGAAATATGAGATAAAGTAATAAAATTTACGTTTTGGTTATGAGCTAAGAAGAAGAGCCTACATTTACCTTCTAGTTGCAGAAAATACTGTAGAATATTCTTCCTAAGAAATAGTAGAAACCATATTGCTGTACACGCTTGATAGAAACAATATAAAACATTAGGAAATCTACTCTAGCAAACAATCCCACACCAGCTTCCAGAGTCGAGAAAGAAAGGAAGGGTGGGGAAGAGGCATATGGACTAGATCAGTGATTTTCAAACCGTGAAACCAGTTTCCCTTCCAGGGGTAGCTCTTGTCATCAAAGGGGAAATAAATGAAAACTGCTTTCCTCATGGAATGTTGTTCCTGAAGACATTTCAAAGCCAAAATTTGTATTGCAAATGAAACAACCTAAAAGGATTTAATCCAAGGAGGGTCACAAGTAGAAATGCTATAACAGTTTGTTCCTGCCTGACAATCAAGAGTTCATCACCACTTTTTTCCTCTCCACTTCTCAAAAAATCCTTTGGGAAAATATTGGAAAAATCTGGATCATATCACCTATAATCAGAAAGAGAACAAGCTTCGAGTACTCAGGGGATCCGCAGTACATAAAATACTGCAGTATGAAATCAAAAGCACTGCAAATCTCCTCGGGTCTCATTATAAACTCTACAATCCATAATTCCTAAATATTTGTTAATGCCATTCCAAGAACCACATCTTAAATGCAATCTCTTATGTGTCTGTGTTCTTGCCCCTGTGAAGAAATGATCTGTTGTTTCTGGGCCCCGTGGGCGGCTGCTCTGTTGTGCCCGTCATGATCTCTCAGAGGAGAGGACTACTGCAGAATGCCTGGCAACTCTTTAAATCTCTGATTTTTAAATATTACTCACCATACACAGGAGAATAAACAGCCAAAGAGTTTGTTTTTCACTAAGAGAGATCAGTTTGGTGCTTTTTAAAAACTGTGTGCCTTTCTTCACATATTAAAGAGGGAGCGGCAGGAAATAGAACAGAAGAATTAAAGTAATTGTGGAACAGAATATTTCCCAAGGAACCAATCAGCAATTACTAAACCAAGAAACAGCTGTGACTTTTGTTTAATGCTAAAATCAGTATAAAAATTGTGTGCGAAACGGATACATATAGCTAATTCAGATGGGATTAAGGAAAGGAATACTATTTAAATGATCTGATTTCTGCATAGTAATCCTGAAAACATTCTGAATTACAGAAGAACGAAGTAACGTAAAGAGTATTACAATATTTTCATGTACTTTCTTAAGTGTCTCTCCTAAAAAATATATACATCTGTCTACAAATAATCCCAATTTCTTCACTTTGGTTCCAATGGCTCTAGTCAAGATTATTCACAGATTTACTGCCTTTTCTCCCTTAAGAGAGAAATCATTTATTTAGTATAATTGCTGAAAATTTCTATTCCCAAGTAATAGTCAAATTTCTTTTTTCCTTCCTCTGAATGGAAATTTTTATCCCAAATTAATGGCATATATTTTGTCATTATTGAAAATCTGTAAACTCAGGCACAAAACTAAATTCACTTTGGCAATTATATAAACGAGCAAGAACACCACCGAAGCCAGCCTAATAGAATGTCCTTTTATATAAGATTCCAGTGTTTTCTTGAAACAGGCAGCAGAGTTTAATGAGAACTAAGGTAATCGAAGTGAAGCCCTCCACCTAAAATCAATTTTCCAAATCCATAAAGAAAGCTTGGCAAAAGCCATTCATGCATTTTTCTTGCATGAGCAAAAACTTAAAACTTAAGGCTGCTTTCCAAACCTTCTAATTCCAGTGGGTCAGTTCTAACCTATTATTCATTTCAGTCTAAAGTTTATTTATTCTCATTTATGGAAATGCTGAAGTAAGAATCAAAGAATAAAAGCACTGGAGTCCTTACCTTCGGAAGATTTTTCCTTTTCCTATTTGCAACTTCTCCAGCTCGGAAAAGCTTCCATTCAGTTAACGTGACGGGCAAAGTGGTATCCTTTGTGAGTTTTGACCGTAAAAAAGCTTGTGAGTTCTTCAGTTCCATAGTCTTCCGCTGAAGGAATTGAGGTTTGGGAGGAAGCTAAAACAGAAGATGTAGCGGTAAGGGTAAGATCATCTAGTTAATTTCTGTGTTCTCAAACACAGAAAAAAATTTATCTTTTCTTTAAAATCATCTCAAGTGAGGATATCATAATTTATTTTCCACCATTTGTAAAGAAGTGTCTCAGGTTTCTAATCCAAAATTCTTCTGCTACAATGTAATCAAATTTCCAGAAAACAATAGCTCAGAGTCCTCATTAACTCAAGGCCCCTTTTGCTTCCAGGGCTGGTGAATGCATTCAGGGACCAGACAGGTAATTTAGGCCATAGGTTGATGTGAGACTAATAGGAAGCTGTGCTAACTATAGTGAACTGAAAGTTCATGGCCTGTCCAAAGGTGTTCATATTCAGTTTTTTTTTTTCTGAAGTGCTAAAAAACAAACAAACCCCCTCAAAACCAAAGAAAACAAAAAGCTGTGTGTTACCCCCAAAACACTACCCAAAAAACTACCACCAACAACAATAAAACCCACATTTCAGTGCCTTTTAGTTTTGGCCCTAGTTAAACCATTTTAACCTTTTGGTAGGGATCATAAACAAGATTCTAATGTTTTCTTACATTAATTCTCTGGTTATACCTTGGGTGCTTTGAAAGCACTTTTAGGGGGCTGTAGCTTCCATGCTGAAGTGGATCTCCAGATGGGCAAAGGCTGCACTGGAATATCTTCATATGGATTTTCTTTGGTGGGATCTTAAAAAATAATGAAAAAAATAAGTTTAGAGAAAACATAATTAAATGGAAACAAAGAGATTACAGCCAGGAAAAGAAACAAAAAACTGACTAAATACATTCAGCTTTCTATCCTACATTGCTGTGGGGAGGGAGGTCTCCAAATCAATGGCACTTTGAGCGTGTAAGCCACAGAGGCATCCAACCAAGCTAAAAGAATTCTCAAAATACTATACTATAAACACCTACTTTTGAACTGAGCAACTCCATTAAACTAGTTGTAAAATCCATTAAAGAATAAAAGAATTTATACAACAAAGGTTTCCTATTAAAATGAAAAATCTAGAGCAAGATACACTTGACTATAAAAGAAAATACTATCCTATAATTAAGGGCTCTACCAAATACATACTCATTAAATTTAATAGCAAAGTTTGTGGACACCTACATATGATATCCTCATAGATATTGTCCTCAGACTGTGTGTAATAAAGTGTTGAGCCAGAATTTCTTCCAAGTTCTTCATCAATCTTCTGTGAGTTTCGATTTCGAAAGTGCTGAATATCCTCAAATTCAAAAGATTTCCTTAAGAAAGGAGATATATTTTAAAGGTGTATCTTTTAAAATTCTAGTCTTCTTTAAATTGACAGACAGAAATCGATAGGTAAAGGACTTGTGTGCAAATATGTTTTATCAGATACCTAAAAATAAACAATGAGGCTGGCGCCCTAAATGCATCATGAGAAAATTGGAGGCTTTTAGCCAATTACATTCATGTTCTTCACTGGGTATCTTTATTAAATTCACTCTCTAATAAAAAGTGAGGCTAGGGCCAGTATGCCCTAAATGAGGGAGAAGAATGTACTTGCTTCCCTACACATCCTTAAAGGTATAAAATGAAAGTTGTTCTGATGCTTTTATGTCAGTAGATTGTCTTAGAAATTACCTATACTTCTATTTTCTCTTGAACGTATTTTTCCCGCGGGTTAATAAACATCTGTATAATTAAATTAGGGCTGTAACTCACACAGGGAAATGGAAATTGGTTTGAAAAGGAGCTCAATAGTTCTGTAAGGAAAATATTTGCAAATCATTACCTAGCAAATACAAACATACCTTTTAGATCTCCCTTTGATTTTTCCGCCATATTTCTTTGGTTCAGGGTCCCCAGAAGAGGCCAAAGATGACTCTGCACAAGAATTATTTTCACAGTATTTTCTGTCACAGTTTCTTTCTTTATATGGCATAACACCAGATTCAGATAAATATCTGAATGTCCTACGAGGTTTTGGCAAAGGATTTATAGAAAGTCCACTTTCTTGTCCCTCAGGTTCAGAGTAAATATTTTCTAAGCTCTTGGTTATTCCATATGAACCATCCAGAACTCTGAAATCCAGTTCTTTTTCTGAAGAGTCACAATGTTCTAAAGCCAAATTTAAGACTTTATCTGGGGGAAGTGCTTCTATTTTCTTCCACAATATTTGTGAGGTATAGAAATTTCCTGGAGGTAATGAAGTCTCTGGATCCAAAACAACATCTTTCCAGCTTTCAACTTGTTTGACCTGAGAACATACCCAATCGGATTCTGATTTATTTTTAAAGAAGCATGTATCATCATATTCACGTTTCTCACTTTCATCCTCACTTTGATCGTGGCTTTTGGCATCTTCATTAATATCTAGATCGACATTTTGAGAGTTGGTTACATCCAACTTTCTGCTCTTTCCCTCAGCAACAGGATTTTTCTTAAGAAGAATCTCTTGATGACGGTTATTATATCTCACTCCAAAGTCCTTTGGATGCCACCTATCTGGATTAGATATACCATTAGTTCTTCCTTCCCATTGAGAAATTTTTTGTTTGATGTTTTTGCAGTGGCTTCTTGACAGTGTTTGAATGGAAGAACGAGAAAAACCAACATCCATGTTCCCAGTTGGGTGCATGACAAGTGATGAATTTTACTAAGGTTCCATTACAAGTAACTGTGAAATACTATATTCTTTATCTCGTCAGTTAGAATCCAAACAATTCCAGTATTTTCCTTTCATCTTTAACTTGGGAATTTCTTCTTAAAAAGAACAATTTTGATCATTGATCCTTGTTGAAAACGGCTACAACTTTATCTTGAATAATCCTATTAAAATGAGATAAGAATGTTAACATGGTTTTATAATTTCCTAATTTAAACTCCACTAAAACATTGCCCACCTATCCCTAAATAATTCATTTACATTGCATATGTAAAAACATACCTGTAATCCATTAAGTAATTCAACTCCATAAAGGCATTCCTAAGATGGTGATGTAATAACATAGAAAAAAATACTACTTGTGGTATTTCTCTAATTGTCTGCTTTAATGTTCTGCCATATTTAATTTCCTAAAGTTAGGCAGAATGAGGTTTTATAAGAGATTACATATAGTAGTATACAATATTATTTCATAACAAATGAATTCTTTATGAAACTTTCTCTTAATGAAACAAGGACCAACAGAGTATTATAAAAAGCATACATATACAGAAATACATCTCAAATAACCAAAAGGTTTATGTATATATCCAGAGGAAGAGCCTAGTCTGGAAACACAATAGCTAATTTCCTCCTCCTGTCCTATGTTGAGAGATAATGTCAGTCCATCACATACCCTTATTTCAACTATACTATTAGCAACACAGGAGTCCATACACAGAGTGCTAAAGACAATCCAAGGTGCCATTAACCATCAATTGCTTTAAAATGTAATAACCTATTTTGTCACTGACAACTTCCTACACCTCTGCCACCACACCCTTGACCCAAATCAGCAAAAATACTTACAGTCACTGTCACATTCCTTCCTTTCACACAGAGGCTTCACTCATTTAGGCCCATAAACTGTTTCCTCAAATGCAAAATTTGGCAGAGAACTTTTCCTATCAACTGGGTAAAGAACTGATCTCAAGTTCTACTATATAGTAGTTATAAATAGTGGCTGATTCAAAACTTCCTGAGGCAGGGGTCATCCTTCCTTGAGCTGTGTCTGTGTGGCCTTGATTAACAGGCAGGAAACTATCTTGGCCTAGCTCTGTCAGCGTAGCTAACCAAAACTGATATATACACAACACACACAAAATTTACTCTAGGCAGAGGAACTGCTCATCAGGGCTTCCATCAACTTTCACTTAAACCATTCCTACAAGTTGGTAGGAAAACAGTCTTTGCCAGCAAATGAACTTTGATCAGGGTCTGATATAAAGAAAATCATTCTAAAAAACTTTAAGAAATTAAACCCACGTGGGTGGGAAAAAACAAAACAAAAACCCCAAAATATCAAAGCTATTGTGCAGGACTCTTTATAAAAGACTAACGCATAGAATTTGAAGATACAATGAGCTGTTGTTCATTATTAAAACTCTGAAAATCCTTTTCTTGCTTCTGATGTTTACAGAGGATTCCCAAGGATTTGGGGGTGTCCTTGAGACTCAGGTTTTTTTTACTATAACAAGATGGGAGTATTTTTCTCTCTCCTGGGAGCCTAGAAGAGGTTTTTGGCAGTCCTTGTGAACTCATTCTTTACTATTCCCTGGTTAATGTGTTTTAAGTATGAACGAGTCAAACTGAGAAGAAAAATATGAAAATGGCTAGTGTTAAAAAAATTTTTAACTTGAAAATTACTGGCAACAAATGGCTTAATCTACAGAATTCACATACAAATATAAATGAGGTGTATTGATGGTATTTCAGTAGCAACAGAGTAGCAAAGCAACATAAACTCCTAACATAGGTAGGTATTATAATAAGAGAAATGTTACTTGCGCCTAAATGCACGTATTAATACATTGTAGCTTTCAAAAAATGGACAAACTTCTTCAAAACCAAAAGTTTTAATGCATTCTAACTAGACCAATGCCGGTACTGGTAGTACAGAGAATCTGTCTTTATATCTGATTTCACAGTTCCAATTTCTGCCAAGTTAACGTAAACTCTTTATAACGTGGCTTGCTTATTCTTACATACAAGCTGTGATTTTGTCCTATCTAAAAAAAAAGAATCGCTCACCAAACCAAGAGTTGCCTCAGTTTTTTTTCTTACAGGCATCTCATGTCTGACTGTCCCTTTAACCTAATTAAATTCTGAGCCACCCTGCTCCCCAGAACCTCCTCCCTCGTGGCTCTCCTAGCCTTCCAGATCCTTTCTATCCCATCCCTCACCTCCCTAGTCTCTTGCCTTGACCTCTACTCTCGGTGGACATCCCAACCCCTAAGTGCCGACCCAGCTTTCAAGGCCTAGATGTCTCCCAAGCTTCATCTTTTGAAAACTCCCTAAAGCCAATTTATTCACGTATTTGTCCCTGGAGATTGCTTTTGTCAAGCTTGCTTCAAAAGTTCTAACAGAAGCACAGGTTGAGAAAGCATACTAGTTTCAACAGTTTCTAAAATTGTTTTGTTTCTTCTTTTAATACCAAAATATGACTCAAAGACCTCCAAACTATTAAAGACTATTGAAGTCAGGCAGGACTCACAAAAAGAGAAGGTAGAGCACACAATAACCACAACAGGCAATCTCAACAGAAGAAACAGCAACAGTCATTCAGTTCCTCAGGTGAGCAAAAGTAGTACAAATAAGAGAAATTAAGTGTGATTTTAAAAGTATAATAAAACAGAATGCTTGGAGTAAAGGGTACTAATCAAACTTGGATTTCTGGTCTTTGTTCCCAAAGAGGTAATTCTTAATCATGTCCCTTTGTTTTTATTTCTATTGCTTTTCTGAGTATTTACTTTCATCCAAGATATACATCAACTGTAGTTTATCAGTTTAAAATGTAATTTATAATATAACCTATCAGATATAGGATTCTGTGTTTTTAGTATATTAAAAGAAACCAATCTGAATTCATTCAAGTGAGTGAAATTCTCTTTGGGCAAGAGAATACTGATGCTCTATTTTACTAACTCAAGTCTTACACAGGGAAAGTTCCTCACTCCAAATCCTTTAAAATATTTTATTTGATTAAATATAAATATCCAGCAAAAGAGGAAGAATTTGGAACATTCTAAAAGCTGATTTAAAAACTGATGAAAGGGTACAATTTAAAATGGCTAATTTTTTGTTAAGTGAATTTTACCTCAGTTAGAAAGAAAACTGATGAAAGGGACCAGGAAGACTCCCACTCACCACTCCATGATGGAGTAATTGGACTAGACTTTCCTTCCCAACATAAACAACTATAAAACTGGACTTATATTAAAAAAAATAAAAGCTCTCAGATATTAGATAACAGACAGCACAGGACTGTGATCTCTGAAAGAAGAAAAACAAATGAGGCGGGCGCTATGATGGTCCAGCTTTCGCCCCGGAGGCTCTTTCCAGAAAATAGCATACCACATGGTAACCTTGCTGAGTTAAGGACAAAGAGATCAGAATTTGGAGGGGCTGAGGTTAACGGAATTTTCAGGGCAGAGTATCAGAAAGGAGGAAGTATAACACAGAAACAGCTTCAGAAATCTACACAGGATCCCTTGGAGTCTTGGGCTGAAGACTAAGCTGCTAACGCATAGGGTAAACACTGCACAAGGCTGGTCAACAAATTACTGGGGAAAGAACAACTACAGGGGACCTATAAGCTGATTAATACCCAGAGTTCACAGAGCTCTGGGAAACGTTCAACTTTCAGTGATCTACAGAGGAGGAGCCTTGCCGAACACCCAGGCAATTCAGTGGAGACATTTGGAGGTCATGGCTTACCAGTCGAACTAAACTAGCCCTAGAGTGAAGGCTACTTTACAGCCACCCTAACAAAGCTTTAAAAAAGGATCAAAAGGATCAAGTTGATTCATAAGTAAGTTAAGTACCCACAAAAACAAAACTCAGTAATTTTTACATGGAGACAACAAAATCCAGTGACTCAGCAATGTAACATTTACAATGCTCAGCATCCAATCAAAACTACTAAACATGCAAAGAGGTCTGAAAATGAGATCCATAATCAGGAGAAAAATCAGTCAAAAGAAATAGAAGAATGACAGACACGATGGAGCTGGCAGACGAGGACTTTAAGCAGATATTTTAAATACATTCAAAAACTTAAAGGAAAACATGAACATAACAAGTAGAGAAATGGAAGATATGAAAAAGAAAACAAATACAACTTCTAGAGCTTAAAAATATCCGAACTGAAAGAAAAAATTCACTGAATGGGTTGAACAGCAGATTTTAGACACTGCAGAAGAAATGATCCCTGAAGTTCAACAAGTAGCAACAGAAACTAACAAAAACAAAAACTAAAGCACAGAGAGAAGAGGCTAAAACAAAAACAAAAAAACAGACCCTCACTGGGACAATATCAAGTGGTTTACCTAACATATAATGAGAATCTCAGAAATGAAGGTGGGGAGGCAGAGAACAAATATTTCAAGAAATAATAGCTGAAATTTTTCTAAATTTGATGAAAACTCTAAACCTGTAGATCCAAGAGGCTCAACAAATCCCAACAGGATAAACACAAAGAAAGCCTTATCAAGGCAAATCATAATCAAGTTGCTGAAAACCAGTGATAAAAAGAAAATTCTAAAGTGTCCAGAGGGTAAAATATATATTACATATAGGGAAAACAGGGTAAACCAGAAAACATTGGAAAATATTTAAAGTGCTGGAGGGAAAAAAAAACAAAAAACTGTGAATCTAGAATTCTAGACGTATCCTTCAAAACCCTGGAAAATATTTAAAGTGCTGGAGGGAAAAAAAACTGTGAATCTAGAATTCTAGACTATCCTTCAAAATGAAGGTGAAATAAAAACATTTTCAGTTAAACAAAAGCTATGAGAATTTGTCAAAAGCAGACCTGCACTCAGGGCCAGTGACATAGTCTGTGAGTCCCAGTGTAAACTGAAAATGTGGGGCACCTGTTCAATGTGCAGAAAAAATATTTTAAAATACATATGAAGCCTTTTCCTTTCTCCTGCAGTCTCTCTTTCAACTTGTCATGGTGTTTTTTATTTACTATTTAAATATATATTTTTTATTTTTTTATTTCTTATTTTCATTTTTTTTGTGAGGAAGATCAGCCCTGAGCTAACATCCATGCTAATCCTCCTCTTTTTGCTGAGTAAGACTGGCTCTGAGTTAACATCTATTGCCAATGCTCCTCCTTTTTTTTCACCCCCCAAAGCCCCAGTAGATAGTTATATGTCATAGTTGCACATCCTTCTAGTTGCTGTACGTGGGACGCGGCCTCAGCATGGCCGGAGAAGCGGTGCGTCGGTGCGCGCCCGGGATCTGAACCCGGGCTGCCAGTAGCGGAGTGTGTGCACTTAACCGCTAAGCCACGGGGCTGGCCCTTATTTACTATTTAAAGTTGTTTTAAGTAAAAAAAAAATTTTTAATTTACATTATTAGCATGAGTTTTACCATTCACCTACATATTGTGCAATGCCATTTTAAATGCAAATGTCAGAACATTTAACTTATATGCCAAATCACTGAAAGTAAACAATTCTTATTTTGTGGCTTGTCCTGAAGGGTGCCTCGAGCTGGCCAGAAAAGACAAACACAGCTAGACTTAGTAAGGTTGGAAAAAGGAAGAGAAGGTCCCCTCTGGCATGGAACCAACCAAGAGAATGCTCTCAGGCATAGGGATACTTGTGGGCGGCAAGTGCAGATTCTCACAGGAACCTGGGAGTCCAGCCCTATAATGTGGGGCACACACATTCTAACTTGGGCCTAATGGCTGCTGGAATCCCCTTCTTGCCAGCCACCAAACCAACATGCTGTGCTGTGGCTGAGGCAGGGTCCACGGAAGTATAGCCAGGTGTCTCCCCATCCCGTTGGCTTGCCTCCCCAATCATGACAAACAGGTAGCCCCCAAAGATCTTTAAATCTCTGTCCAGAATACACCTGATATCTGGATTGCGGTGGGCGATAGACCTGCTCCTGCAAAACCAAGGCCTCCACTCGACTGCTCACCAGATATACCAGGGCACTGCCTATGTGGGGCAAAACAGCCATTGTCAAGCCCTGCCCCAAGACACCATGGGGTGTACATGCCCAACCTCAACCCTCACATACCCAGGCTTCTGCCAAGAGCAGAGGGTGGCAGTGGTCACAAGGTGTAGGTGGGGAAGGGGAAACCAGGCAGGGCCAGGTGTGCCAGGAGGCTAGACAGAGGGCAGCTGAGAACCCATCCTAGGGAGGCGGCAGGAGCTGGGGATGTGCATGAATTGAGGCTCCGAGCCCCTGATGCACACTACATTGTCCAATCAGACTTCACTTACAAAACGCAAAGTCAAAGATAAAATTATCAGAATTTTAAGATGGCTACCACAGAGCATAAAACCCCACAAGGCCCTTCTGAGTGTGAGATCCTGTGTAACTACACTGGTTGTATGCCCATGAAGCTGGCCCTGCTTACACTATAAGAAATGGTAAAGAAAGTTATTCAAGTTGAAGAAAAATGATACCAGATGGAAATCTGGATATGAACAAAGGAATAAGAACCAAAAATGGTACACACGAGTAAATAAAAAAGACACATTTTTCTCATTATTAATCTCTTTAAAGGATGACTGACTGTTTAATGTAAACGTAATAACGTCTTGTGGAATTTATAAAAATGTGGAAGTAAAAAGTAAGACACGAGCACAAAGGAGGGAAAGAAAGTTGAAGTAGAAGAGTATAAGTTTCTCACTTTATATACAAAGCAGTATATTATTTGAAGGGGATAGGTTAAAGTTCTATGTTGTAAACTCTAAAGCAACCACTGAAAGAAAAAAGAGGAACAGCCAACAAGTTAATAAAAAGATTAAATGGAATTCTAAAAAATACTTAGTGCAAAACAATATGGGGGGCGGTGTGGAGAGGAAGAAGAACCACAAGAACAACAATCAAAAAAACCACATGGAACAAACAGAAAATGAATAGCAAGATGGTACACTTAAATCTGACCATACCAATAATTATGTTAAATGTAAATGGACTAAGCTCTAAATAAAAGGCAAAGATGATCAAACTTGATATAAAAGCAGACCAAACTAACTCTATGCTTCTATAAAAGCTGTGTTTTGAATATAAATGCATAGATCTGTCAAAGAGATAAAAGCACTAAAGTAAACATCATCATAAGAACGCTAGATTGGCTATATTAATATCAGACAAAAGTAGACTCCTGTGCAAAAATATGAGCAAAGATATGGGGCCGGCCCGGTGGCGCAAGCGGTTAAGTGCGCGCGCTCCGCTGCGGCGGCCCGGGGTTTGCCGGTTCGGATCCCGGGCGCGCACCGACGCACTGCTTGGCAAGCCATGCTGTGGCGGCGTCCCATATAAAGTGGAGGAAGATGGGCACAGATGTTAGCCCAGGGCCGTCTTCCTCAGCAAAAAAAGAGGAGGATTGGCGGATGTTAGCACAGGGCTGATCTCCTCACAAAAAAAAAAAAAAAAATATGAGCAAAGATAAAGAGGGAAATATCAAATAGATAATAGTCAATTCATCAAGAAGATCTAACAATCTTAAATGTTCGTGTACCTAATAACAGAGTTTCAAAATGCAAGAAGCAAAAAATGTCAGAACTAAAAGAACAAATGGACAAACTCACAATTTTAGTGAAGATTTCATCATTCTTCATTGATAGGAAAATAGACAGAAAATCAGTAAATATATAAAAGACTTGAATACCACTTGACTTGAATATCAATCAACTTGACCTAAGTGACATTTTAGAACACTACACCCAACAACAATAGAAGAGATATTCTTTTCAAGTATACATAGAACATTTACCAAAAGACCATATGCTGGGACATAAAATAAGACGATAAATTTAAAAGTACTGAAATCATTCTGAGAATGTTCTCTAATCCACAATGGTACTGAATTAGAAATCAATAACCAAAAGATACCTGGAAAAATCCCAAAATATTTGGAAATAAATGCTTATATTACAAAAGAAAAAAAAGTTTAAAAACAATGAATGAGGATACTATTCCTTGATGTTTTAAATTGGAACACATTTTACCCCATCAGGTTTCTAGTTATTTTAAATTTCTCTCCAGATTAAATGCTCTAGCTTAACATTTGTTTAAATTATCCTACTGCCAATCCTGCACAAAATGTACCATCCTTTTCAATACTATATTCTCCTCAACCCGGTAGTGAAATTTGAGTGTCATTATTTCACCTAATATCTGAAAAAAACCAAACAAACAAAAAAAATATTTAAGGTTCTCCCTTAAGAAGAAAGAAAAGTAAATTAAACCCAAAGCAAACGGAAGAAAGCAAATAATAAAGAGTGAATATTAATGAAATAGCAATAGATGAACAACAGAGAAAAAATCAACGAAACAAAAATGTAATTTGAAAAGATCAATAAATTGATAAATCTCTACGTAGACTGAATAAATAAAAAAATGAAAAAGCACAAATTAGCAATATCAGGAATGAAAAAGAGGGCATCACTTTAGATCCTACACTAAAGGATATAAAGGATTATTATGAATAAATTCATGCTAGTAAATTTGACAACTTAAATGAAATGGATAAATTCCTTGAAAGATATAAATCACCAAAACTGGTGCAAGAAGATACAAGAATTTTGAATATCTACATATTTCAAAAATTAAATTTTTAATTAAACTTTCCCATAAAGAATACTCCAGGTCCAGACAGCTTCACTGGTAAATTTTATTAAACATTTAAAGAAATAACATCAATCTTAGACAAACTCTTTCAGAAAACAGAGGAAGAAACACTTTCCAACTCATTTTATGAGACCAGCATTACCCTGTTAGAAAACGAGACAAAGACATTACAAGAGAAGAAAAATACAGAACAATATTACTCATGAACATAAATGCAAAAGTATTTTAAAAATATTAGCAAATAAAAATCCATAAATAAATATAAAAAGGATACTAGGCCATGACTAAGTAGTTTATAACAGAATGCAAGGTTGCTTTAACATTAAAAGCCATCATATTTATGAGATAAAGAAAAAAAACTCTATATGATTATCTTAACAGATGCAGACAGAAACATGTGAAAAAAATTCATACCCATTTATAATTGGGGGGAAAAACCCATCAGCAAATTAGAAATTGAATTTCCACAACCTGATAAAGGGCGTCTATGAAAAAACTACTGCTAATATCATACTAAGTGGTAAAAGACTGAATACCTTTCCTTTAAGATTGGGAAAAAGGCAAGGATTCTTTCACCACTGTCATTGAACAGTGTATGAGAAGTCATAATCAGTGCAATAAGGCAAGAAAAATGAAATAAAAGGCATTCAGATTGGAAAAGAAGTAAATTTTTTTTTTGCAAACATGATCATATTTGTAGAAAATCCTAAGAAATCTATAATTACAAGCTACAAGAATTCATCACAGAATTTAGTAAGGCTCAGGATACATGGTCAATACATAAGAATTAATTATACTTATACATACTGAGAATCAACAATTGGAAATTGAAATTTAAAACGTTTATAGTAGCATAAAAAACAGGAAATACTTAGGGGTACAAGACTTGTACAGTGAAAACTAAAAGAAACTGCTGAGAAAAAACTTAAAGAATAACTAACTAAATAAAGAGAGATATTACATTAGTAGGAGATCCAATTGTGTTAAGATATCAAATTCTCTCAAAATTGATCTGTAGATTCAACACAATCCTAATCAAAATCATAGCAGGCTTTGTTGTAGAAATTGACAAGCTGATTCTCAAATTTATATGGAAATGCAAAGGACCTAGAATAGCCTAAATATTTTCAAAAATAGAATAAAGTTGGACAACATATACATATTATCTGATTTCAAGACATTCTAAAGCTACAATAATCAAGATAATGTGTATTAGTGAAAGCAGACAAATGGATCAATAGAACAGCACAGAGTCCAGAAATAGACCCACACTTATATAGTCAATTGATCCACAAAGCTGGGGAAAGAATAATCTTTTCAATAAATGGCCTGTGAACAAATGGATATCCATATGGGAAAAATGAACTTCAACCCTTACCCACATCATTTATAAAATTAACTTGAAATGTATCATAAATCTAAACCTAAGAGCTAAAACTATAAACCTTCTAGAAGACAAAAATAGAAAAAAATCTCTGTGACTTTGGGGAGGGAAAAGATTTCTTAGGACACAAAAAGCACTAACTACAAAGGCAAAAAACTGATAAATTGGACTTCATCAAAATTAAGGTCTTCTGGTCTTCTAAAGAAGTTTTAAAAATGAAACAGCACACCATAGACAGGGAGAAAATATTTGCAATACATATATCTGACAAGGACTTAAATCCATAATATATAAAGAACTATTATGATTGAATGATAAGTCAAACAACACAATTAAAATATGTCAGCTATGAACAGATACTTTACAAAAGATTTTATGAGTAGCTGTTAAGTACAATAAAGCATCTGAAAAGATGCACACTATCATTAGTCATCAAAGACACGCAAATTAAAATGCAAGATACCACTACATACCCACTAGAATGGCTAAAATTAAAAAGAATGACAATACTAAGTATTGGAGTAGCTGGAACTCTCAAAACATGCTGGTGTAATATGGTACAAGTACTTTGGAAAACAGTTTGTCAGTTTCTTATAAAATTAAACACATGATTTTCATATGAAGTAGCAATGTCACTTGTAGGTATTTCAGATGAAAGGAAAATATGTTCACACAAATACTTTTACATGAATATTCATAGCAGCTTTATTCAGAATAGCCTCAAACTAGAAACAACAGAAAGGCCATTAACAAGTGAATGCATAAGCAAATTGTAATATAGCCATACATTAGGCTATTCCTCAGCAATAAAAAGAAACTAATGACATGCACAATAACTTGAATGTCCCTCAAAAACATTATGCAGAAACAAAGGAGTACATGCAGTATGAAATTCAATAACAAGCAAAACTAATCTATAAGGAAAAAAAGCAGATCAGTGGTTGCCTAGGGAAGGAGGGTGTGAACTACCCACAAAGGATTATAAGGGAACTTTCTGGGGTGATGAAAATATTACATATTCTGATTGGGATAGTAGTTACACAGATGTATACATTTGTCAAAACTAATTGATCAGACACTTAAAATAGGTGCATTTTATTGTATGAAATTATATCTCAATAAAGTTAGTTTTTAAAAGTAAAAAAAAAATGACGAAAGGTAAAATATCTGGTATACTCTGAAAATTCCACGCATTTTTGCTCTTAATATGAAGGAGAAAATCATCCTAACTTTTAAGAAAGGTTTAAAACATGCCATTTACTTCAACATTAATTTGCATAGTATTTTCAGTTACAAAGAAGTGTCAGTTAATCTACCTCCTTTCCTCTTCATAGAACCTTGATATATATTAATGCACACATTTTTATAGGTTGAGGATACTTAAGCTCAGAGAAGATAAGTGAATTGCCCAGCTTACAAAGCCCAAGGTTTTCTTCTATATCATAGCTACTATTAAAAACTTGACAGGGGCTGGCCCAGCCGCGCAAGCGGTTGGGTGCGAGCACTCTGCTACGGCGGCCTGGGGTTCGCCGGTTCATATCCCGGGCGCGCACCAACACACTGCTTGGCAAGCCATGCTGTGGCGGCGTCCCATATAAAGTGTAGGAAGATGGGCGTGGATGTTGGTCTGGGGCCAGTCTTCCTCAGCAAAGAGAGGAGGATTGGCAGATGTTAGCTCAGGGCCAATCTTCCTCACACACACACACAAAAAACTTGAACAGTTAAATTCAACTTGTTTTTCTCTGCCAGGGCCAGAGCCGCTGAGTTTTCTAATTGTTTCCCATGCAAAAAAAAAAAAAAAGCCAACAAGATTTAATTTCCTGAATCTGAAGGCTTTAAGGGAAAACAATGTCAATATCAAATGTAAAAATAAATGATCTCCTTTGTTGAAGTTACTGCCCCTCAGAGGAGGTGCTACTGGTCTTCTGTTTCCTTAATAATGAAGTGACGATCATTTAATTAAATAGTATTAATAAACTTGTTACTAAAGTAAACAAAATCCAAACATAGTGAATCTCACTTTTGGGACAATTTGACTAACTTTCAGCAAAACAATCTTCAATTCAATTTTCACATAAGTCTCAGTGCTTGGGGGCAAGGGAAGCTTTGGACTTAACAGGGGTCCATATTTGTAATGAATTCCAGACCTTTTAGAAACAGTGAATATATGTTGGATAAGATATGTTAATTATTCTAAACAAAAATCACTCTTTGTATACAAGCCTAAATTCTGTAGTAGTAGTATTACTTTTCTCTGAACAACAGATTTTGATTAGGAAATGTGAAACAAGCTGTCATACAACCATATTTTTAAACACCTAAATAATCTGAGATTTCTTCCTCAGTAATGTATCTAACCCCCAAGAATATTATCGTATTCTCTGAAGATTTACCTTAAGCTCTTCTTTTGTTCTGAGAAAAGAGGGGGTTTAGTTGTAGATGCCTGTTGTTAAAATGCCAGTTTCAGGTTTAGTGCCTGTTTATCTGAAGAAAATAGGGGCCAAAAGGATTCCAACTACTAAGCTACTAGAAGGAACATAGCCAAATGGAAACAGAATCACTATACGTGTCATAAGGGCGGCTTATTTCAGGAAAGAGATAAGACGAAAGATAAAATCCCTGGGAAAAATGACCACTCCCCCCCCAACAAAAAAACTCTATTGATTAAAAAAACAGGCAGCATAGTGTAAAGAGGGGACGAGAACTAATATTTATTCCATGCCTACAATGGGGAAGGTACTTTAACCAACATCATAATCCTCCTCTCAACCATATGAAATAGATATTAATCTCTCTGTGCCATATTCTCCATCTGAAAAATGGCAATGAGTGACTTTCCCAGTAGTCCAAGGTCCCAACAGCTGTGGAGCTGGGATTCAGACCTGAATATGACCTAAATATGAATATGGTCATATTCACCAGATAATGATGTTTCAGTCAATGACCTAATGCATATATGACGGTGGTCCCATAAGATTAGTACCATGTAGCCCAGGTGAGTAGTAGGCTATACCATACGGCTTTGTGTAAGCACACTCTATGATGTTCACCCAATGACAAAACAGCCTAAGGATGCATTTCTCAGAACATATCCCCGTCGTTAAGCAATGCATGACCGTATTCCAATGTCATTTGCTTTCCTCACTCAATATGCTATACTGTTCCCCAAACAAAGAGCACTGGACTAGAAATCAGAAGAAATAGAGTTTAGTCCTAACCCTGCAACTTGTTAGCTGTGTGACCTTAGGAAAGTCACTTTATCTTTCTGGGTTTCAGTTTTCTCATCTGTAAATTCCAATTAATTGCTGTTCTCTGTGTACTTCCTTTAACATTTCTTGTAGTGCAGATCTGCAGCCAACAAATTTTCTCTTCTTTCATTAATCTAAAATAACTTTATTTTACCTTCATTTTTGGAGGTTAATTTTGCTGGACATAGAATTCTAGGTTGATAGTATTTTTCTTTAATTAGTTTAAGGTTGTCATTCTTTTGACTTGCAGTTTGCATCGTTTCTAATGAGAAATTTGCAGCCATTCTTATGTTAGTTCTCTAGTATGTTATGTGGCTTTTTTTCTCTACCTGCTTTTAAGATTTACTCTTTATCTATGCTATTCAGCAATTTGACTATGATAAGCCTAAGAGTAGTTTTCTTTATATTTATCCTGCTTGAGGTTTGTAGAGCTTCTTACATCTTGAGTTGATGTTTTCCATCAAATCCATTTTTCTTCCCCCTCTCTCAATCTTTCTCCTCCTCTTCTGGGACTCTACACAGATGTTAGACTACTTAATATTATCCCACAGCTTTACTTGTGCTCTGTTCATTTATTTTTTCCTTTTTTTTCTTTCTCTGCTTCAGTTTAGATAAATTCTATTGACCTGTCTTCAAGTTCACTAACCATTCTACAGAGCAAAGCCAATCTGCTTTTAAGCCCATCTAATATTTTTGTGTGTGTGTGAGGAAGACCGGCCCTGAGCTAACATCTGCCAATCCTCCTCTTTTTGCTGAGGAAGAATGGCCCTGGTCTAATATCCACACCCATCTTCCTCCACTTTATATGGGACGCCTGCCACAGCATGGCCTGACAAGCTGTGCGTCAGTGTGCGCTCGGGATCCGAACAGGCGAACCTCGAGCCGCCACAGCGGAGCGTGCACACTTAACTGCCTGCACCACCGGACTGGCCCCTAATAATTTTTATTTCATATATTGTATTTTTCAGGTTGAAATTTTCTATTTGGTTCTTTTTTTAACATGTCCGTTTCTCTTCTGAAATACTCCATTCTCTTCACCTGTTATATTTTTTTCCTGTATATTATTTAACACATTGATAATAATTTTAAAGTCCTTGTTGGCTAGTTCCAAACTGGGTGATCTTCAGGATTCCTTTTATTGACTATGGTTCACATTTTCCTCTTTTTTTCTAGTGTCTTGTAATTTTTAATCATATTCTTGATGCTGCCTATAAAAGAACAGTAGAGGAAAAGATATACTTTTGTTTGTTTTGCTTTACATATTTCTGAGACTACATGCCTTTCCTCTGTCTGGTAATTAGATTGAGGGGCTGATCACTCAGATTCCTCCCACAGTCAAGTTGAGCTGAGGCTGGGTAGCAGGTTTTATCACATGGAATTCACCTGGGATTAGCCAAACCTCTAACCTCCTGAGCTGCTACCTCTAACCTCCTGAGCTGCTACCTTTTTAATCTTGTCAATATTTGAGCTGGAAAGAGCTTGGCTACAGTTTCAATTATTTTTGGTTCAATTTTGGATTCAACTCTGGCAGGGCACAAATATATGGGACAACATAACTTCTCTGTGCCTCCCATATCTTCCTGCAATGCTGCTTTCTTAGTGAAAATTGGAAGACAGGGGACACAGCAGATAATTATTGGTTTGAAATGGTTTGTTTTGGTATTTGGGATTCTTCCAAATTTCACTCCATATTCCAATTCCAACAGTTCACACTGTTAACTAAGGCTTAGCTGATTTCCCCCTTGCTTCTATAAAGCCTCACCATCTGCGTCAGGGCTACTTGTACCCAGACCATGTGTTTGTCCTCAACTATGAAAGTTGTGACTCTGCTCACTTATAAAGGAATTCACTTTGGAATTCAGTTCATCAAAATTTCCTTGAGTCCACTGTTATTCACTCACCCCAGAGAAATAACTGATTTTTATTTTGTCCAGGATTTTCTTGTTACTATGGGAGCAAATGTTTTTCAAGTCCTTCTACATCCTAACTAGATGAAGAAATCTTGAAATGTTTTTAATGAAATAGAATAGAAAAAATCAGAATACACTGCATGTAAGTAAGGGCAAGTATTGCTTCAGAAATGTTTGTTTCAGGTGTATGTAATGGATTGTAAATGTATTTATTACAGTGAGGTGTGGTCAAAATATTTTGGAAAGCCTCTGTTCTAGAGACATTAAAGTTCACTTCAGTGCAAAGCAAGGAGTTTAAAGAAAGGATATTAGGCTATTACTCTTTAAAGAGAATAGTCTATTGCTAGATCAACTTCATACACTGAAACTGTTCAGAAAAACAAAGGCTTTTACATAGCAACACAGAAGAAAATACGCCCCTGAAAAAAATACAAAAACATACATTATCACAATAGGCAACTCCTGTTAGAGAAGAATAAAATACATCTAAATATTTTAATAACAAACAGCCTTTTTTTTTTTAAGATTTTATTTATTTATTTTTTTTGCCCCCAAAGCCCCAGTAGATAGTTGCATGTCATAGCTGCACATCCTTCTAGTTGCTGTATGTGGGACGCGGCCTCAGCATGGCCGGAGAAGCGGTGCGTCAGTGCGCGCCCGGGATCCGAACCCGGGCCGCCAGCAGCAGAGCGCGCACACTTAACTGCTAAGCCACGGGGCCGGCCCAGCTTTTGGTTTTTTATTAAAGCCAGTTTCTGGGCCTAAGTACTGTAATTCAATTTGTGGCTTACTGACTGCTATTACAGGGTTAAGAATGCAAAGAAAGATTCTGGAGTGAGAATATGCTCCTTTTATATTTGGCCTCCTTAATAAAAATCTTTTTAAAATCTCTTTTTTGGAGTGTAGGAAAGAGACAAGAAGATTCTCTGAATGTAGGAAAGCTGTTCCTAGACGAACAGAATAAATACTTTCAATTCAGCAATCAATGAGACAAACCATAGAAATAGGTATGTTATAAAACATAGGTGAAGACCAATATTTAATTTATAAGGAAGGCATCATGGTATATGATACAGAGTACAGGCTTTGGAGAAAGACATCTGGATTTAAATCTTCTGCAACTTACTTAGTGGTATGGCCTTGCACTCTTAACTAATCCAAGCCTTAATCTATAACAAGGGAATAACACTCATCAGTTGAATTAGTGGAAGGAATAAATGAAATAATATACAAAAGTGTCTTGTACAAAGTAAGTGCCCAAGAATGGCTATGACATTATTGTCACAACTTACTTAAATATTGTATGTGTATGAGTGTCAGTACACATCCTCAGCAATCTAATCCCCTGAATGTCTCTCTTTTCATTTCTATCCCTATCACAACAACTTTAATTTATGCCCTTATTCTTCTCCTAGAACTCACATAATATAGCTTCCTATATTGCCTACCTGCCTCCAATATCAACCCCCTTCCAATATTGTCGCCAAAGTGCTATTTCTAAAACTTAGATATGATCAAGTCACAAACCAGTTAAAACCCTTTAGTGGTGCTCCATAATCTACCAAGGTGGTTATCAAAACAGACTTCCAAGGAACAATGGACCTTTCAAGAAGTGAACCAAGGTTTGGATATCAAAATTGAATAATACTCCACCACTACCAGTTTGCAGAAATAAGTTAGGTTAGTGGACCTAATTTCCTCAATATTAAGTTTTTCCCTCCACAAATATATCTTAAACATTTGACCCTTGTTACTATTTGTGGTGCTAGTCAACACTAACAAAATGACAATGGGTAGGAATTTGAACTGCTCACGTTATTTGCTTTTTTGAATTTTCTATTAAGTATATTTAACTAAAATATTAATAAAGTAATTTGTAAAGCCTCTAAACAAATTTTTAATAAAATCCACAAGAATAAATCTTGCATAAAATTCTGCATTACATTGGGCTAAAAATATTTTAAAGCAAATGATAAAGGAACAAAGTAATAGAGGAAAAAAAGCATACATCAAACTGGCTTCTACCTTTCAAACTTTTATCATCTTGCTGACTGTCCCTTGAATAACAAATCTTCAAAGCAAGCACATACAGGATATCAGCCTTTTATCTCACTCCTATCAGAGGAAACAGCCTTATAGGTAACTAAAAATGGTTCTCAAAATAGCAAAGAAAGTTAAAAACCCTAATATTACTAATAATAGGCAATATGAACTTCTCAAGCAGTTATTGTGCCTAATTACAAAGCAAAAAGCAAGATTCTTCAAAAACTAAATTTAATTCTTTAACAGCTCTATCATCTCTGCCGAAACATCTGTAGTGGGAATTTTTTTAGTTGTTTTTCAAACAAAAGAATGAAAAATGATAGCTGATTTAATGCAGATTATATTCAGAATTTTGAGGCACAAGCCAAAGACTTCGAATAATGCTAACTTGGTGATTGTGTTACATGGTTGGTTATTCACTTTACATAAAAAACTTCCAAATGACTACAATTCTTCTTTGCTGTTCACTGATTCTAATGGGTCTTACTTACTGAAGGTTTTATTTGCCAAAGCTGTGTGACCCTAGGAGCTATCCCTTAATTAACCCAATGGTGTTACGGACTGAATGTCTGTGTCCCCCTAAAATTCATATGTTGAAGCCCTAATCCCCAGTGTGATGGTATCTGGAGGTGGGGCCTTTGGGACGTAATTAGGTCAAGAGAGTGAAGCCCTCGTGAATGGGATTAGTGTCCTTATTTATAAGAAGAGACACTAGAGAGATGATCTTTCTCTCCACTATGAGAGGATATAATGAGAAGACAGCTATCTGCAAACCACGAAGAGGGCTCTCACCAGAAACTGAATTGGATGGCACTTTGATCTTGGACTTCTCAGACTCCAGAACTGTGAGAAATAAATTTTTGTTGTTTAAGCCACTAAGTCTGTGGTATTTTTGTTATAGCAGCCCGAGGTGACCAGGACAAATGGTAATTTCTATTGGCTCCATCTTTAAAACATATCTCTAACACCGACCACTTACCATCTTCACTGCTACCACACTAATCCACATCACCATCATTTCTCCTTCTCTCATTTTTTGATTTCTACTCTATTTTCCCCTTCCCTGTCCATCTTATCTAAAATAAGGCTTCTTTCCCCACATATTTCTCTATGCCTTCAACCTGCTATATTTTCTCCATAGAGCTTATCATTTACCTGAAATTCTATTATTTATTTGTTTACTTATTGTTTGTCTCCACTATTAGAACATAAGCTTTTTCACTACTGTATCCCCAGCACCTAGAAGAGTGTGCACCATACAGTAATTCCTCAGTAAATATTTGTTGAATGAATGACTAAATCCTGAATATCAAATGTATAAAGAAGAAAGGTTTATGAAAATTAGCAATGCCTATTAAGTATCTCTAATGATTTGAAGTTGTGCCATTTGTAGAATGGGAAAACATCTTAGAATACTTTAAGGATAAATGAATAACACCAAAACAACTTATTTAAATGACAATAAGTACCACAAAATGGACTTTTTTTGTTTATTTACTATTTGTCAGGCACTGCATGCATAATCTCATTTAATCCTCACCACCATCCTTAGAGGAAGATATCTTCATTTTTTAGATAAGAAAACTGAGGCTTAGCAAGATCAGATAACTTTTTAAGGTCAATATACATTAGCATAAGTGGGAAAACCAGAATTTGACTCCCAAACCCTTGCTCTTATTAATAGCAGAAAACACACTACCTTCAGGATAGAAAGACATTTTTTTTTTTTTTTTTTTTTTTTTTTTTTTTGTGAGGAGATCAGCCCTGTGCTAACATCCGCCAATCCTCCTCTTTTTTTGCTGAGGAAGACGGCCCTGGGCTAACATCTGTGCCCATCTTCCTCCACTTTATATGGGACGCCGCCACAGCATGGCTTGCCAAGCAGTGCGTCGGTGCGCGCCCGGGATCCAAACCAGCGAACCCCGGGCCGCCGCAGCGGAGCGCGCGCACCTAACCGCTTGCGCCACCGGGCCGGCCCCTGAAAGACATTTTGATAAGGGGAAATATCTAAGACAGGGGCCTCCAAACTTTGATTCCAAACTCCTATAAAGAAAAAATATTGATTTGTGTGTATTTATAAATTATAGACATATACAACTATAATAATATCACACATACTATAAAGCACACAAAAATAAAAAGTTTAAAAGCATGAGATTTTTTAAAAAATCATTTTACTTTATTAATTTTGTTAAAAATTAGATATGTAAAAGGAGGGTAGGGGCTAGCCCCGGTGGTGTAGTGGTTAAGTTCGGCACGCTCCACTTTGGCAGCCTGGGTTCAGTTCCCAGGCACGGACCTACACCACTCGTGGCCGTGCTGGGGCAGCGACCCACATACAAAATAGAGGAAGACTGGCAACAGATGAGAGCTCAGGATGAATCTTCCTCAGCAAATAAACAAATAAATAAAAGGAGGGTAAAACAATCATTTCACTCTCACTAAAATATTATTAATTACAAATACTTTAAGTGAGAGCAATATGATTAAACATGATTTTTTTTTCTTGAAACAGCAACTGAAAGATCTAGTTCTAAATTCAGTTTATTTCAATACTTGGTTCTAAGGGTGTTATGGGCTGAATTGTGTCCCCCCCCAAAATTCATATGTTGAAGTCCTAACCCCTAGAACCTCAGAATATGATTATTTGGAGAGAGAGTCTTTAAAAAGGTAATTAAGTTAAAATGAGGTCACTAGGGTGAGCCCTAATCCAATATGACTGGTGTCTTTTTAAGAAAAGGAAATTTGGACACAGATACAGAGGAAAGACCATGTGAAGACACAGGGAGAACACAGCCATCTATAAAGCCAAGGAGAGAGGCCTCAGAAGAAACCAACCCTGCTAACACCTTGATCTCAGACTTTTAGCCTCCAAAAGTGTGAGAAAATAAATTTCTGTTGTTTAAGCCATTCAGTCTGTGGTACTTTGTTATGGCAGCCTGAGCTGACTAATACAAAGGGCCACAGTAATTGAAAAAGATAACTCAGCACAATACATAGAGAAAGAAGAGCTTAACTGACTGAATAAAAAATCCTCATTTGTCATTGGTTCCATTCACCAATTAAGCAAAGGTTTTTGTTGAAATTTGACTAATATATTTCCAACTTCTCCAATATCTATCAACTATACTTGCAAACTAACTGGACAGTGTTACATCATTTAAATTTTTAACATATGAATCAAAAATCCACTGAAACTACTTTGAAAGATTTTAAAACAGACTAGAAAATTGTTTCCAAGAGTTCTAAGTGCGCAGTATGAGAGTTTTATGGAGGATACACATACTTTGTTTTGAGCAACAACAAATAGCAATAGAAACATCCCCAAATATCAAATTCTCTCTGTAAATCATGAGTTTCTTTAGAAAAACAGTTGATTTCTCTTTCATTATTAAAACATGACTTTTACCTTGAAGGACGTATTGAATGTGTTTATATTTTTAAAATTTTCTGTCAATAACCACTTGTCATTATGGAAAAACAACAATTTGGGAACTTTTCTTTAAGTAAAGAAAAATTGTGTGATTTATTTTGAGTTTGGCAACTTTTTAAAATACTTCCCCAACAAACTAGAGAACTACTATGAGATACAAAATATTCTAATGGCTATTGCTCATCTTATTTTCAAAGGACTGTAATGATTCTATTATTTAAAATATAATTTGTAAAGCCACCTACTCAGACACATATAAGCATGACACATAAAACCGTTATGCGTTGCAATAACCAAAAGTGAGCAGACAAGCGAGGATGTCACTGTCAACTCCTTTTTGTTGGGGAATGACCACTTTCCCTTTGGGATTAATTCCTTAGGTGAAATCTGACAAAAGTGAAGGCACCAGTGTCAGTCTGTATATTAACTGTAAATTCAGTAAAGCTTAATTTATTGTTTTTTAGGTGAAAACGAATATTATTAACACTTCTAATGCTCGTTTCACGTCCTAATGTATCATCTTGTGTATCCCCAGGAGACCATGAGTACAGAGTAAGTAAAGTATTCCAACTTACACATGCATTAACTTTACTGTTCCCCATTTTACAAAGGTAAATGGAGAATATTCACGGTCTGCTAAAGTAACAGGTGGCCAAAAGTTCTATGAGTACAAAATGTAAACACTTTCCTTTGAGACTCAAATAGGAGTACTCAGAAGAAGCAAGAACTATTTTTCCCTGCAGCTTTATTGAGATATAATTGACATATAACATTGTGTAAGTTTAAGGTATACAATGTGATGATGTGATACACATATATACTGTGAAATGCTTGCCACAATAAGGTTAGTTAACACATTCATCACCTCACATAACTATAATTTGTTTTTGTAGTGAGATAAGATCTACTCTCTTAGCAACAGTATCATTAACTATAGTCATCAAGAACTATTTTTTGAAAGGTGTGAAGTACTTGCCTACAGAGGTCATTTACATTTGACTAATATATAGTCAATAATATATATTCCTAATATAGTCCTTAGGCTTTCCTGAATGACAGGGAAACAAACAAGAAGCCTAGAGAAGAAGGGGAGATATGCACTACAGGGAGGAGGAAAGAAGAATGTGATTTGGGAAAATCGTTCCTCAGTCTAAACATCAAGGAGGCTAGAAATCGCAACAGTAGGTGTGCTTCTGCAGCATCTGGACCTTAATCTAGCGTTCCAGCTAATAATCCAGTTTAGAGACAAGCTAGGTATGGTTACTGTAAATTGTACCACATCCAGAAATGTACCAGTCCTAAGAGGCTATAAGGGCCACTGGGAAAATAGGCCTTAAATAAAGTAGGAAAAGAACTAACTTCCCAAACTAGCTTCTTTCATCATGAAGTTAGCCAAGTTTAAATCAAGATTTATAGAAAAATTCAAAATCCCTAGGAATGTGGCCACAGGCTCTTCAGCTAACCATACCTCTTAGAATTCAGGAGATAATTCTGATTTCCAAAGAGTTACTTTGGAGCATAGAGACCAATATAGAGTTGGAAAGTGGATTCACAGGAGCCAATGTAACCACGGGCCTACTAGGACCAGTTCAACTGATCCCATCTTATCAACAGAGTAATTAAGAGTTGTCTTTCGGAACTGAGAGTCCCCTCCTTGTCCAGTTCAGGCTAGTTGAGACCACCAACTCATCAACTGGGCCTGCTCAACTGCTCGGTAAGTGAGCTTTTTGATGTCAAGAGGCTGAAAATTCCATCCTGAGATCATACTAACACTACCATTTTGTGAACATGCATCCTATGAAGAGGCATGAAGCTTGACTACGTTTGTGCAGATCATCAATTATCTCACTTCTCCTCACCTCCAATCATCTATCTCCACTCTTCAGGCCGCCCTGCCCTTCATCCAATAAATTTTGCCCCAAGCCCTGGACTGGGGAGACAGATCTAAGAGCACATGCCTCGTGTCTCCTTGCAGATTGATCTAGCGATAGAGCTGTTTTCTTTTCCCAAAAGCTGAAGCCCTAACAATTGGCTTTTTTAACGTTCATTGGGTAGGAGAAGCCCACTTTCGTGCAGTAACACCAAGAGCGCTTTGTGTGCTAAAAATCTGTATCTGATTCCTACATTAGGATTATAGGGACCAAGCCCCCAGCAACTCCTGGCTTATCCTATGCGTCTCCTCATAAACCTAGACATTTTTTTGGGATGTACATTCTATTTTTGATGTGAAATGTACAAAAATGTTTCATTCATGGATGAAACACAGACATAGCAAAACAGAGACATAAAATATTGTTTTGGCTAAAGAGGATGAAAACAGTTTAATTTGTAAAGTGTGCATGCTAAAAGTCAAAATTAGATTATGAATGTTGATCTACAAGATGATAACCCACACTGTTGAAATCTCTAATATTCTGCCAGTTTGTCAAGCCACTCAGTTGGTTTCTTTCTTTCTTTCTTTTTTTTTTTTTTGCTGAGGAAGATTCGCCCTGAGCTAACATCTGGCACCAAATCTTCTCTTTTTGCTTGAGGAAGATTCGCCCTGAGCTAACATGCGTGCCAATCTTCCTCTATTTTGTATGTGGGTCACCGCCACAGCATGGCCACTGACGAGTGGTATAGGTCCGAGCCCACGAAGTGAACCTGGGTCACTGAAGCGGAGAGTGCTGAACTTAACCACTAGGCCACGGGGCCAATCCCATTGAGTTAGTTTCTAAACCACCTCTTCCTGCTATGAGGTAATGTTTGTGAAAGGAATGCAAACGAATTTTCTTATAGTAGAACCCCTGTTATAATATATATGCTAATTAGCACACTGATTAAATCACATTCTTGGACTGAAACGTAATAATAATAATAATGAATAAAAGACTAGTATAATGTAGTTAGACTATAAAGTAATCTGTTACCAAATACCAGCATTTTAAAGATATTCAACTAAATTTACCTAAGAAAAATAGATTTAGAAAGACACCAAAAAAAAAGAAAAATATATAACTCCAAAGTTTTAAAAGGTATTTTCCAAATAACCTAATGATATGGTTCATTATCCAAACCATTGTTCCTCTCCCATAAAGAAGGCTGTAAGTTAACAGGAAAGTACTTAATGTCATCTAAAAGCATGACTGAGGTCAAACCAGTCCTCTCAGACTAATTCAGGTCTTACATATTTCTGATCATCAGTAGAACCTAATTTCCACTATACAAATACTTTCAGCAAATAAAATGTAAAGAGACAAAACCCAGGAGGTGCAGAAGAGGTATGTTTGTATAGTAATGTGATATTTTAAATAATAATTATTATTATTTATAAAGTGCTTACATGTGCCAAGCCTTATGCTTAGGACCTACTTTCAGTACTGAATTTAATTCTCACAGCTCTGACAGATAGTTATTATTAATTACCCTCATTTTGTGGATGAGGAAGCTGAGACTGAACCGGTTAAGTAAGTTACCCAAGGTAACACAAACTTAGTTCTGCTTTACTCCAAAGCTTCTGCATTTAACCAGTATGTATTACTTGTTTGTGGGTAGACATAACAATAATATCAGCCAATATAACAGGATGTCAAACGCAACTTTTCCTGTCCTCTGAGTCTCAGCAGGGGCCTCAAAGGCCAAGATCAAAACAATAGGAGTCAAATCACCCCGTCTTCTAAAAGAAATGCAGAGCTTATAAAGTAGGGCGGCCAAAAACTAGCTCTGCTGACACCAGTTCATTACCCTTGTCAAGACTCTATGAGAATTATAATTTGTGAATTTTAAGGATTACAAGGGACAATAGAGAGGATGTCTTTAAAGAAACTAGGTGGTGTATGTTTCCCTGTCTCCTAAGGGAAAAGGGGGAGGTACTTCCTGCCCACCTCAAGCCAAGGAACTGGAACCTCAAGATAACCACTCAGAGTGCGTAAGATATATCCTGAAGCAGGAGGGACACAGGGACTCCCGCCTGGGAAGATAAAAAGTGCTGGCTCATAGCTAAATTTTAAAGACTGCTTAAAAAAAAAGACTGCTTAGGTACAACAGTCAAATTAAATGTTTCAGCAGAAGAGGAAGTTTCACAAAATGCCACAATGTGGAAAATTATATATAAAATTAACTTTAACAACATGAAACTTTAGAATTTCATTACATTAATGCAATGTTAGTAACTATCCATATAATTAAATGAAGTTTATCTTAATCTTTTTGGATCTAATTATCCTTTTTAAACCTCCTTGAAGTAAGAAATAGTTGTCCCAAATTAGAACTTTTATTTTATTTTATTTTTTTTTGTGAGGAAGATCAGCCCTGAGCTAACATCCGTGCCAACCCTCCTCTTTTTGCTGAGGAAGACCGGCTCTGAGCTAACACCTATTGCCAATCCTCCTCCTTTTTTCCCCAAAGCCCCAGTAGATAGTTGTATGTCATAGCTGCACATCCTTCTAGTTGCTGTATGTGGGACGCGGCCTCAGCGTGGCCAGAGAAGCGGTGCGACGGTGCGCGCCCGGATCCGAACCCGGGCCGCCAGTAGCAGAGCGTGCGCACTTAACGGCTAAGCCATGGGGCCGGCCAAGAACTTTTAAATTTTACAAATAGCTTCAAAATAACTTTAAAGTAACCTAGTTTTAAATTGGAAACTCAAACTTGACTAAGTTCTTCTTAGCAAGGCACTGGAAAATAAATGCAGCAAAATTCTTACTTCCTATAATGTTCAAAGATTAACAAAAATTTCCAGAAACTAACAAGAGGCAATTTTTAAAAAGTTTTAAAAGTCATAATGTAATAATACTACTTTTTAGAAATTCTGGAAATAGAGAAAATGGGGGAAAAACAGCTACAAGCCTACCATCTCCAGCATAATCACTGGCATATTTTCATATATTTCTTCCCTGTCATTTTTGTGTGTGTGTGTGAGGAAGATCAGCCCTGAGCTAACATCCATGCCAACCTTCCTCTTTTTTTTGCTGAGGAAGACTGGCCGTGGGCTAACATCTGTGCCCATCTTCCTCTACTTTATATGGGACGCTGCCACAGCATGGCCTGACAAGCGGTGCCTCGGTTGTGACCGGGATCCGAACCTGGGCCGCCAGCAGTGGAGTGCACGCTTAATCGCTACACCACGGGGTCAGCCCCAGCAGAGCATCTTTGTAGGAGGGCTGCGAGGGCCCAAACAGGGTAAAGAGGGTGGCCCCAGAGAGGGGTAGCCCAGCATGGGATGTTAGTGCCTGAGCAGAATGAGGGGGTAGTCAGGCTGATGGGTGGCCTGGTGTAGGTTATCAGAGCCAGAGTGAGGTGAGGAGCTGGGGCAGACTGGCACAGAGTATTGACAAATGGACCTTGTGCTGGATGTCAGCCCCTCAGCTGGGTGCCTATGTGTAATACACAAACTACTCAATCAGAGTACCCTGACTGAATATTATGTATTAAAAATAATGAGGTAGAGATTTGTATGCAGATATGGAAAGATGTCCAAAATAAAAGTGGGGAAAAAGTGGAAAAACAATTTCTTTAGTACAATTCCTTTTCTATAGATTTTTTTAAAAGGATATACATATATCTATATACTTACCCACCTACACACATATATACACACATCTTGCAATAATGTGAATTTGGATTTCCACAACCGACTCGTCTTCTCTCTGTCCAGCCCTCCTTTCTGAAATGGGGGGGAAGGGCTAGACTTTTTATTTTCCTCAAAGTGGAGAAAGGGGGTGGTTAGGAAGTGGTCATCTTATGATCATTTGGACTTTCTCAGTTCAGTATGTGGTCGGTTGTGTCAGTAAAAGTTTCATTATCTTCATGTTGATACTTTTTATACAATCAGATCACATTTTTAAAATATTTTAAAATGATCCTTGTAATAATATGACTCGATGTTTTTATAAGATTGAATTTTATGGACCCTTCTTATTGAATTATGGTGGAGACACAACAAATTGTCAAAAATGGGATCAGTGATAAGGACTTGGGGGTAGGGGAGCAAGTTTTTACTCTTCATTTTATAACTTTTTACAATGCTTGAACTTTTTTTTTTACCAGAGTTATGTGTATTTTTTGCTGTTTTTTAATCTTAAATAGGACCTATCTGGATGGTGGATTAATGAGTCTTTTAAATTCTTTATATTTTTCTATCTTAAATAAAACTCTAATAAATGCTATTGTAAAAAAATGAACACACATGATAATGCAGAAATATCACTTCCAATAATTTACCCTAAGGAAATAATTGGTCAAATTCACAAAGCTATATATATGAGTAGATTTAGAATATTGTAAATTGAAAATAAATTTCCAATAGGGGACTATTATTAAGTGCATTGTGGTAAATTCATGCACTGAAATATTAAGTTATAACATGTTCAAGATTTATTAAGTAAAAGAAGAATGTTACAAAAGACTGTGTAGTATAAGTTAATTTAAAAATCTGTATGAATAAATAAATAGGAATTTAAAAGTAATATGGATAGAAACCAAAATGTTAACAGTGATTACCTCTGGATGATAGAACCATGGTTGAGTTTTCTTTTGGTTTATCTATATTTTCTTTTTTTTTTTTTATATAATTTTTATTTTTTATTTATTTTTTTTCCCCCAAAGCCCCAGTAGATAGTTGTATGTCATAGTTGCACATTCTTCTAGTTGCTGTATGTGGGACGCGGCCTCAGCGTGGCTGGAGAAGCGGTGCGTCGGTGTGCGCCTGGGATCCGAACCCGGGCCGCCAGCATCGGAGTACACGCACTTAACCGCTAAGCCACGGGGCCGGCCCAAGAGGGCGTCTTGCCTCCCCGTCGGGGAATCGAACCCCGGTCTCCCGCGTGACAGGCGGGGATACTCACCACTATACTAATGAGGACGGCTATATTTTCTAATTTTTAAAATTAAATATACTGGGGCTGACCCGGTGGTGTAGCAGTTAAATCTGCCCACTCTGCTTCGGACGCCCACGGTTTGCAGGTTCGGATCCCGGGCACAGACCAATGCACCACTTGTCAAGCCACGCTGTGGTGGCATCCCATATAAAGTAGAAGAAGATGGGCACGAATGTTAGCCCAGGGCCAATCTTCCTCAGCTAAAAAGAGGGGGATTGGCAACAGATGTTAGCTCAGGCCTAATTTTCCTCAAAAAAATAAAATAATTAAATTAAATTAAATCAAATATAAATCAGCTGTATAGCATTTGTTTCATAAAAAGATTAGTTAAGGGGCCAGCCTCGTGGCATAGCAGTTAAGTGCTCGTGCTCCACTGCTGGCGGCCCGAATTCGGATCCCTGGCGCACACCGATGCACCGCTTGTCAGGCCATGCTGTGGCGGCGTCCCATATAAAGTGGAGGAAGATGGGCACAGATGTTAGCCCAGGGCCAGTCTTCCTCAGCAAAAAGAGGAGGATTGGCACGGATGTTAGCTTGGGGCTTATCTTCCTCACACACACACACAAAAAAGATAATTTTTAAAATATTCATCAAATACTTTCTAAGCACCCACTTCATATAAGGCATTGTGAGCATTAAAATAGCAATACCAGTAGGTAAGCTTTATTAAATACCTAGTACGTTCCAGTCACTTCAATCACATTTTCTCAATTCTCATAGCACCTCTTTGGGGTAGCTTATCAATTAAGATTAAGTTTAGGTACAGGTAACTGAAAAATTGAAAATAGCAGCAGCTTAACCAATGTTTGTTAAATAAACAGATGTTTGTTTCTTTGCTACTTAAAAAAAAGAGAGAGGGGCCAGCCCGGTGGCGCAAGCGGTTAAGTGCGCGCGCTCTGCTGCGGCGGCCCGGGGTTCGCTGGTTTGGATCCCGGGCGCGCACCGACGCACTGCTTGGCAGGCCATGCTGTGGCAGCGTCCCATATAAAGTGGAGGAAGATGGGCACAGATGTTAGCCCAGGGCCGTCTTCCTCAGCAAAAAAAAAAAAGAGGAGGATTGGCGGATGTTAGCACAGGGCTGATCTCCTCACAAAAAAAAAAAAAAGAGAGAGAAATGGGGCCAGCCCGGTGGCGCAAGCAGTTAAGCACACGCGCTCCGCTGCGGCGGCCCGGCGTCCACCGGTTCGGATCCCGGTGGGATCCGAACTGCTTCGTAAGCCATGCTGTGGCAGCGTCCCATATAAAGTGGAGGAAGATGGGCGCGGATGTTAGCCCAGGGCCAGTCTTCCTCAGCAAAAAAAGAGGAGGATTGGCAGATGTTAGCACAGGGCTGATCGCCTCATAAAAAAAAAAAAAGAGAGAGGAAGTAGTCAGCCTAAGGTGTCATCAGGTCCTCCAACTATGCCATCCTCAACACATGGCTTCTATTTTCAAGATCACTTCGTAGTGCATACTAGCTGTTGGAGCTCCAGCTATTACATCCACATTCCAGGAAGTAGAAAGGAAAAAAGGCAGCTCTATTTAAGCAGTATTGCTGGAAGTCCCATATAGCACTTTTGCTTATAGCTCACTGACCAGGACTTAGTCACATGTACTAGATGCATGTGAGGTGGGAAATACAATCTTTCATCCTTTTATCCTGCAATGTGCCCAGCTAAAAAATTGAGTTCTACTATTTAGGAGAATGGATATTTGAGTAGGCAAAAAGTCTCTGCTGCAGGCAGATATTATTATCCCCATTTGCAGACAGAAAACAGAGGTGCAGAGTCAAACGGTTAAGTGGCAGAGCCATAATCTGAAAGCAGTCTATGTATCTCTCACTACTTATTCTGTGTTGCATTAGAAAATTATACATTTATATATAATTAAAGGTAGTTTATGATTAAACGAGATTTGACTGATGAGAAGGCATTGACCAAAAGAACAAACTAAGTGGCAAGCCTGACAAACAGAACAATAGCAATATTTATGAAGCACTTATTATGTGCCAAGAGTTTTATAAGATTCATAAATTTTTTCCTTTTCTAGTGTAACATACACAAAGCATATAAAGTCCACTAATCCTGAGTGTACAGCTCAAAGAACTATTACATATAAATACACTTGTGTAACCACTACCCAGTACAGAAGGTGCCTCATGTCCCTTCCTGATCAACAACCATTCCCTCAGAGGGAAGCACCATTCTAACTTCTATCCGTGGATTAGTTTTGCCTGTTCTTGAACCTCATTTAAACAAAATCATACAGTTTTTATTCTTTTATGGATAGTTTCTTTTGTGCATAATAATATCTGTAAGATTCACTCATGTTGTATATAGCAGTTTTTTTCTTTTTTATTGCTGAGTATTACTCCATCTAACGGAAACACCAACACTTATTTATCCATTCTCCTGTTGATAGATACGTGGATTGTTTCCAGGTTTTGGCTATTATGAAGAAAGCTGTTGTAAACATTCTTGTATGTGTTGTTGATATACATTACCACTTCTGTTGCGTGTTATGTAGGAGTAGACTTGCTGGGTTATAGGGTACACATATTTTTTTGTGTGTGTGTGTGAGGAAGATCAGCCCTGACCTAACATCCATGCCAACCCTCCTCTTTTTGCTGAGGAAAACCGGCTCTGAGCTAACATCTATTGCCAATCCTCCTCCTTTTTTTTCCCCCAGAGTCCCAGTAGATAATTGTATGTCATAGTTGCACATCCTTCTAGTTGCTGTATGTGGGACGCAGCCTCAGCATGGCCGGAGAAGCGATGCGTCGGTGTGCGTCCAGGATCTGAACCCGGGCCGCCAGTAGCGGAGCGCACGCACTTAACCGCTAAGCCACGCGGCCGGCCCAAGGGTACATATATGTTTAATAGACACTGCCAAAGAGTTTTCACAAGTGGTTGTACCAATTTACACTCTCACCAGCAATATATGAGTTCTGGCCACTCCTCAGTCTCACCACCACCTGGACTGTTAGTCTTTTTAACTTTAGCCATTCTAGTATGTGGCGGCATCTCATTTTGGTTTCCATGTAAACCTTACAGACTCATTTATTTCTCACCATACTATACCACACATCCTTTACTACTATATAATCATACTTTATTTTTTAAAATAACTTTTATAGATCATCATGCTCTGTTGGAATTAAGCTTTATAAATTCCAAAAGCATTACTAATCCAAAACAGGTCAGTTCTAGGACATTCTGCGTCAGTCCTCTTCTATCATAGATGATAATTTAAGTCATAAAAGTAGATAAAAGATGAGAGAAAATACCAGAAGTGTGCAGAATCATAGAAGCTAAAGGAAGAGAATCTTTCAAACAGAAAAGAATGGTCAATAGTGACAGACGCACTGTCAAAAGGTCAAATGAGGTGAAGACTTGAGGGTCTACTGGTTATTAGGATCGGGGCAAGAACAGGTTCAGTGGCAAGGAGGAGGCTGAACAGAGATCCCGGTGAACTGAGAAGTGGATGGGAAAAAAAGAATGGAAACGCAACTGTAGACAACCCTTTCAAAGAGTTTACCCAGGTAGGCAAGGGGACAACAGAGTGGTAGCTGGACAGAAACACGGGGTGCAGGAAAGCTTTTTTTTTAAGATAGAAAAGAACTAAGCTTGTTTAAACACTGGTGAAAAGGAGTCAGTAGAGAAGAAAGACGAAATAAGGGTAGAGAGCAAACCCCAAGAGGGAAGAGAGGGCACAGGCGTCCAACTGGAGCTGTAGGGATTAGCATTTGACAGGAAGAGGGACAGCTCTTCCATTGGAACAGAGGTAATGAAGAAAGAAAGATAAGGATGCAGGTAAATTTGGAGGTTTAGAAGCCATACACTAATGCACTTCCCCTCTGATGGCTTTCATTTTCTCTCTGAAATAAAAGGTGCAATTGTCCACTGAGAATAAAGTGAGAGATAGAAATGCCAAAGGTTTAAGGAGAGTAAAGAAGGTTTAAAATAGGCACTGTGGAGAAAAAAGAAGGAAGAATACACAGGTTCCCTAAGGGGAGAGTTTTTAATAAGCAAAGAGTTACAGACTAAATCTTTGAGAACATTAATCATGATTAGGGACTGTAGATGAGAAGAAAAGAGAAAATCAGATAAAGAGTAGAAAAAAGACTAGTGAGAGGTAACGGAACCAGGAAAACGTGGATCACAGATATCATGGGAGGAAAATGTCCTAAAAAGAAAAGAAAGAGGCAGATCAGCGTCATATACATAGGAGAAAGGATAAGAAAGGGTCTTTGTATTTGGCAATAGGGCATTAAATAAAGGGTGTCAAAAGGATGGTAAGGACAGATAACAGCTAAAGCTTAGAGAGAAAATTAGTGAGGAAATGGAGCGAGTATGAATACAACATTTATTTTAAAGTCAGTGAGAACAATAAAAACAAAAAGGGGAAGCAACTTCAAATACAATGTTTTAAAGTTGGAAAAAATCTATATATTTCTTTAAACTGCAGCAAAAAAAATAACGGAGGATATAATAAATACTTGGGAGAGACAGGAGAAAGTTAGGTCTCATGGAGGAAAGAGGTGTTAGTAGTCTGAGAAGGATGGCAGTTCTCACTGGCATTGGAAGAAAGATGTGAAGATACGTGTATAACGAAGACCAAATCAGTTAAGCTTGCTCATACCATATAACCTTAATCTATGAAAATAAAAATTACCATGTTAAGATTTAGAGAAAAAGCCTGGCTACTTGAGGCTAAAATCTTTAAGAGCTGCTCAATAACAAGCTGGGTAGTTAATAGACTAGTGGGAGGACACTCAGTTGCAGTTGGATAGCATGATCCATAGAGGGTCTGGCCTACATGATTCTTCTTCTCCCTCCTAAAGCTGGGCAAAAGAGTGAACAAACTGGGGCCAAAGATAGGAAAACTAGTAATGGTCTTTTTTTTTTTTTTTATTTGAGGAAGATCAGCCCTGAGCTAACATCCATGCTAATCCTCCTCTTTTTGCTGAGGAAGACTGGCTCTGACCTAACATCTATTGCCAATCCTCCTCTTTTTTTTTTTTTTTTGCCCCCAAAGCCCCAGTAGACAGCTGTGTGTCATAGATGCACATCCTTCTAGTTGCTGTATGTGGGATGCGGCCTCAGCATGGCCGGAGAAACGGTGTGTCGGTGCGCGCCCGGGATCCGAACCCGGGCCACCAGTAGCGGAGTGTGTGCACTTAACCGCTAAGCCACGGGCCGGCCCCTAGTAATTATCTTTAGTCAGGGGGAATGCCTTGCTTCTTGTTGTGCAAAATGGAAGATTAGTAGAGCCAAGGAACTTCATGAGATGATGAAGGCAAAACTGAAGTCTAGGGCACTAGGTGAAGGAGACGCGTGTTTGTGGGTAGAAACTGGGTTTGAGGGAAGCAATAAACACAAGAAAAGTAGGGACGCATAAAATCAATACGGGAGGAGACAGAATGAGCAATTATAATTTTTCTGGAGAGGAATGGAAAATCTAAGAGGGATCATGTAAGGGCATTAACAGCAGAAGTATATGTTGCTATGGTTTTATAGAATACACAGACACACACACAATCCCTAAAGATCTTGAGCCAGCTTAGTGAGAGAGAAGGACTGCCCATTGAATCAAATCCTCTTTCTTTTGCTCTACAGGCCAGTATTTCATAAACTCTTTTGACCAAAACTCATGGTAAGAAATACATTTGATATCATAATACATACACACACACACACACACACAACTGAAACAGAAGTTTCACAAAACAATAATTACCCTCACTACACATAATAAAGTAAAACATAAAGTTAAATATTATTTAATATTTAATATTAAGAGAAAAATATTATTTTCTCATTATTTAAATACATTTAAAATTCCAAAAGTTTATTTAATTCAATCATCAAAATATTTAATCAGTAATTTAATTATTTATTTGATTAGTAAATAAATTATTTAATAATTAAAATAGTTATTATTTATTAAATATTAATGTTAAATATTATTATTTAATATTTAGAGAAAATATTATTTTCTCAGTATTTAAATACATTTAAAATTCCAAGATTAATAATATATAAAAATTAATATTAGAAAAGAGTCAATCTAATGCAATGGGGAAACTTTCCTGTTCATAAATTAATTCCAGTCTGGAAAACACAAGGACAGTACTATGTACTTATCACATTCACTATACAGTCTTGTATTCTTTTGCTTTAAGTTGGGTCAGGGTTGAAAATCCTGGTTGAAACAATAAGTTGTTGTAAATGGTAAAAATAGTACTACACTCTTTCTACTTAGCAATGGAAATTCTTTGGTCTTAATACAAAATGATGATAAGCAATGCCATGTAATCATTCTCCAGAGTAAATGAAAAACTAAGCTACAAGAATTCATTTTCTTCTTGGAATACACATCAAACTCAATTATTATTGCAGAGCAAATGGATCTTTTAGCCAAATGTTTTTCTTTAATGTTTCAAATTCATCTTCAGGGAAATAATAATTAAAAGTTTAGAGACAGAGAAATGAGATTTTACAATATCTCTACATTTTATTTTGTTCAAATTTTCTTCATTGATAATGCTCTCTTCCAGATGTAGCAACAATGTTTGAAAGATATGTGGCTAGAGCAAAAGTCTTACTTGCCATAACAATGTCTTTTGGAACCCTTAGACATATAGCTTCAAATTTAGTTTACAAATTGCCAAAAATATCAGTTAAACACGCAAATTTTGTTACTCAAAATACTGGAAAATACCTGCCAAATGAGAATGCCTGTCAACTAGAAAAATTTTAGATTCACACAGTCTGCTTAGCTCTTTTATCTCTGAACAACTATCAAACTCTGCTGGGACCTGGTAAATACGAATGATGAGCTCTGAATAAAATATTTTAAAAACTTGGCTACTCAGCAAGCCTCCTTTAATATAATTAACAACTTTCAATGTTTTTCAATATAGCCATAAGATTCAGAGAGTTTTCTATGCATACCAAAGCTTTGCGATATATAAAACTAATTCAAAGAGCACTCTAAGCCCTCAGATTAAATGGGACAGAAGTGAGCCCAGCAATGGCCTGCTGGGCAGTGAGCTCACTCATGCCCAGCCTACTGTTTCTGCTGGAGGGAAAGCTTCTACAACACTAGCGGTCCTGCTGCCCTGGACATTCAAAAGAAAGTAGGAGGATGCCTACACCGTCAGTTGTATTGCTTTGATTATTGTCTGTATGTTTGCATGTCTCTCTCTCTCCTCCTCCTCCTCCCTCTCTTTGAGTGCTGGAAGGGTGCTTTGAGGAAATAATAAAACATAAGGGTGAGCCTCCAGGAAAAAAAGGCACTATTATCAGCAGCTTCAAACAATGTTTAAAATAACTCTTCTATGTTTTCTAATCATATTTGCTATTCTATTACAAATAATTATTTTTAAATTTTTTCCCAGTTTAACTTATGAAGATCAACAATTCACTTTCAAAATTCTGTATAATATGCTCATACTGTTGTGGTTAAATTTATTTTTTTTTAAATAATTTTATTTATTTATTTTTCCCCCCAAAGCCCCAGTAGATAGTTGTATGTCATAGCTGCACATCCTTCTAGTTGCTTTATGTGGGACACGGCCTCAGCATGGCCGGAGAAGCGGTGCGTCAGTGCGCACCTGGGATCCTAACCCGGGCCGCCGGCAGCGGAGCGCGTGCACCTAACCGCTAAGCCACGGGGCCGGCCCATTTATTCACATTTTTGATGTAGTGTTTATGACTACTTGGCACTTCTCTTTATATTATGCCAGAGTTAGAATGGATATTTTTAATATTATCAATGGAGGAGGATAGTTGCTCTTTCTTGTTTTTAACTAAATCAAGTAATTCTTTGTTAGCAGCTCTTCTCAGTCCTGCCAGAACGAACTTGTATCATTTTGACAAGAAGCAGAGTGGCACTAATAGTTATTAAAAGCATTAAAACATTAACCTTTAGCAACCTCATTTTTCATTTGGTACCCAGGTTTAAGTATTTTATCAAACTGAAGCCAAACACTAAAACCCGGGCCGCCAGAAGCAGAGCGCGCACACTTAACCGCTAAGCTACGGGGCCAGCCCTTTTGTGGTTAAATTTAAACAACACAAGCAAATCCTCCTTATTAATTACCTTGCTACCATATTTGACAAACATACTTGCAACTTATAATATCAGTGATCCCATGAATTTGGACTATAAAATCTGTATCAGACCATAGCCACCTTGTAAGCATTGTTGAAATGTCCCATAATGGTACAGAATAGACATATGTCATCACTAAAAGGTGCAATTTTTAATTTTCAGCTGATTTACCATAAAAAACCATAAACATAACATCCATGCAATTTTTTTTTTTTTTTTGGTGAGGAAGATTAGCCCTGAGCTAACATCTGTTGCCAATCCTCCTCTTTTTGCTGAGGAAGATTGGCCCTGGGCTAACATCCACGCCCATCTTCCTCTACTGTATATGTGGGACGCTTGCCACAGCATGGCTTGAAAAGCAGTGCATAGGTCCGTGCCCAGGATCCAAACCTGCGAACCCCGGGCCACCAAAGTGGAGTGCATACGCCACTGGACTGGCCCCCATGTATTCCAGATGAATACTTTTTTCAAGCGATACGTAGCCATTTTTCTCTTATGCCACTGATATGCAACCAAATAAAACAATAATGAACATTTCTCAAGGATGGTCCTTGAATCAAAAGGAAATTGAGATAATTTTATATTTTTTTCTTTCTTTGAAAATATTTGAAAAGGCTTACTGAAAAGTCCAGTATGCTACGTTTCCAAGAATCTTTTTAATTTTAAAGATTTTTAACTTTCATTTGCAACATTAATACAAATACACAGAGTCCGTCTTTTTAGTCAGGTTTTGCACATTTGATAAACTAATATTTTAAATAATCTTCATTAAAAGTCATACTTTTCTCAATTCACCATTTCCTCAAAATTTTTGTATTTCCAGATGTAGCTATTCACCGTGCCTCTGTGTTTTTTACTTCTTGCTCTCTTCTGCTAATAATTAAACAATAAATTTTAAGGGAAAATTGATCCAGTTTGCTTTTAAATTACAATTAGCATTGAACTCTTAAAAATATCGCACTTGAAGAATACATTTAAAGTTCAAAAATAAAACTTGGTTAGATTCCGTCTCACCATTTTTACCAAGAGCAGATAAAATTCTGCTACATTTTGCTTGATCTTGAATTATGCTAATATAAATTAACTGTGCCATGATAACCATTGCATTATGATCATGATCAAATTGACCATGACTCTAATTCACATAATGTTTCTCTTTTGTTCCATGTTACCCTTTACAGTTTAAGTAGGGACCATGAAAACGGGATTTGCAGTAAATACTGTTGTAGAGCAGGCTGTGTCATTTCCTCCCAGCAGGCCCTATTATCATTAGCCTTAATAGACTCTTATTTAATCAGAGTATCAAAGAATACAAATAAATACTGAAATACAAAATTATGCTTCATATTGCTAAGTAACCAATTTAAAAATATCCTAGACAGCTGGAGTTTTTTGTTTTTTTAACTCCAATGGAAAAAAAGAAAGAGAGAGAAAAAAAAAAGCACATCTCCTTTAAGTAGCAGCGAGAAAAACACACACATTCCCCTCCAATCTGTCCTAAATTTTAACATCTACACAGAAAAACTCCACAAATATGCCATTTCTATAAATTTAAACTTTGAAGGAAAACAAATAATTGTCCTCCATGTCCTCTGTTGTAAACATTTATCACTGGTATGAAAACCATGAAAGTCAGAAATCTAAGTTAAAAAAATGGAGCATAAATAATAACCTTTAACTAATATAAATGGACTAGTACTGCCTGAACTGAATGCTAAAAATTCTATTTTCAGGCTGCTAACCAGGAATCTAAGATTTAAAAGGAAAAAGATATCTTAAATGTCCTCCTCAAAAATAGGGGGTGCAAGAGAAACACTTGGGATAGCTAGATGTGAAACAGTAAGTCCTTTAAGCTTTCTTCTCCTATCTCACCATTATTTACTTAATCTTTCAATCTTATAACTTGCTATAATGCCCATGAAGTGAAGAAAAACCTCATGTTTTCTTTTCCTTAGGATACAAACGATTCACTCAAATCAGAGAGGAAAAAGACAGAAGATTCCATCCTGTCCAAACATCTAGGCACCATGCAGGACAGTGCTTCAGCTTTGGTCTTGTATTTCACCCAGCTTGCATGTTCCCACTTTCACTAATGGCTGTTTTACTGGTTCAGTAAGGAGTACTGAAAACTGAACAATATTCAAACATATTTTTGATTCTGACATTGTACAAGTTAATCTATTTCTCTGTATCTCAGGTTCCAAATCAACAAAGGGAATATTTTCCACTTACTCTATATGAGAAATGGAGAATAAAAATTTTTCAGATGTTTTAAGAAATGTATTAGAATTTAGAAGCAGGAGGTATAACTTTGAAGAACTTTTTTTTTTTAACTAAACTTACAAATCCAAGTACTTCAAAGAATATCCCTTAGGACAGGGTCAGGAGACTATGGTCTACCTGTGGGCCAAATGTAGCCTGCCACCTGCTTTTTGAATGGCCTCTGAGCAAAGAATGGTTTCTACATTTCTAAATGGTTAGAAAAATAATCAAAGAAGCATAATATTTTGTAACATGTAAAAACAATATGAAATTCAAATTTTAGTGTCCACAAATAAACTTTAATTGGAACAGAGCCTATGCTCATTCATTTAAGTATTGTTTATGGCTCTTTTTGGCAGAATTGAGTAGTTGTGACAGAGATTTTACAGCCCACAAAGTCTAAAATATTTACTATCTAGCACTTTACAGAAAAAGTTTGCCACTCCCTGCCTTAGAAGACCATACACTACTCTAATACCACAAATTAGGAAAATATTTTTGAAACGCCTTTTTTGAAAATGCCTTCAAAGCCACAATACATTCTTTCTTTAGTGGTGGCAAACCTTCATTCTTCGAAGATGAGTACGAATTTTGGAAATAGCCAAGCAATTTGGAGCCAAGACTGAAAAAGTTCAGTTATCAGGATGAGTCAACCAGCAAACATTCATTAATAATTTAAATTTATGGGAGGCAAAGTTTTTTTTTTTTTTAAAAAAAGCACTATCTCTGACTCCCAAGTGCAATGATCAAGTGAGGGGATAGTCATATGCTTTCATAGCTTTGATTCAAGGTAAATAGGCTATATATGCGTGGAAATAGAAAGTACAGAGGAGGAAAAATAATTCTACAGCGAAGCTAGAAGATTACTTTCTTGAGTGACCGTGAATTTGCTATAAAGTTTTTTTACAAAGAGGAACTCCAATAATAGTTTGGGCAATACACTTTGGGAATAAATGAGCAACTCCAAATGAAATTTTAAAAGAACAGGATTCATTTGGATGTAAAAGTTGTTTAACCTTCAATTAAAACCTATTTTATTGCTTTATAATTACAATTTATAAGACAACATCAGCATAAATAAATAAGTAATCCCTTCCACTCATACAAAGCAAATCATTTATCCTTGGCTCTCTTCTCTTCTGGTGGTTTACAGGTTAAGATTCAGCCCTCTCACCGCTGGCCCAGTTTCATTTCCAGGCCAGGGAACCCCACCACCTACCTGTTGGCTGTCATACTGTGGCAGCTGTGTGTTGCTGTGATGCTGAAAGCTTTGCCACCAGTACCTGCAGGGTCACCCCGGTTGGACAGGTTTCAGCGGAGCTTCCAGACTAAGTCTAGGAAGAAGGACCTGGTCACACACCTCCGAAAAAACTGGCCATGAAAACCCTACGAATAGCAGCGGAGCATTGTCTCATACAGAGCCGGAAGGAGAGAGGATGGCGCAAAAAGACCGGACAGGGTTCCACTCTGCCATACACAGGATCACTAGGAGTTGGAATCGAATTGACAGCACTAACAACGCCAACTCTTCTACCTCCATATGCTCTCCCTGAGCAATTTCATCTACTCTTAACAGCTTCAATTACCACTTACTGGCTAACTCTGAAATCTGAATCACCAATCTTTGCCTCTCTTCTGGGCTCTGGATCCTCTCTTGACATCTCCACCGAAATGCTCCATAGACACTTCACACTCAACATGTTCAAAACCGAAACAATTATCTTCCTCGCACATTAAAAAAATAAAACAAGTTCTTCTACCCACAGTTTCCCAAATTAAGAAACTAAGTCGTTTACTCTTCTGTTCACCTTCAAAGCCAATCAATTCTTAAACCCTCTAAATTCTACATCTTCATAATCTGTCTTTTCCTCTTCATCTCCTTTTACTATTTTCCTACTCCAGGCCTTTATCCTCTCATATCTGGACTATTTCAATAGCAATAGCCTTCTAACTTATCTCTCTATCTTTTGCCTCTCTCCCTCCAATCCAGCCTCCACACCATACTACCACCATGTTATCTTTCCTAATTACTTAAAATCTTTCACTGGTTCTCCATTGTCTTTAGAATCAAGACCAAAGTCCTTAGCATGATTCACAGGTTCTTCGCTACCTGATACCAGCAGATTTATTTTTTCTCTTTTTCTGAGTCATAACTTTCTACTTACTCACATATGTATGTTGTTTTACAACATATCCTGTACTTTAAAGTATTAAAACTACCTTTAACACCATATTCTATAGTGAAAGATTCTGCCAAACTGGACAAATCTTCATTATTCCAAACGAGGGGCACTGAAACCCCACGCTTATCTAATTTCTAGCAATTTCAATGATCCTAACGTGATCAGCAACCAAGCTCTGCAATTTTCTTCTTCTAGCTTATTTCCAGGTACCATCCCCTTTCGCCCAACCACTCATCTCTATACACTCTGACCTTTAGTGACGGCAGACTACGCATATTCCTCAAACATACCATATACTTTCACATAATATTGCTGATTTTCATACACATCTCTGTTCCCTCTTCCAACTCAGCAAACTCCCATTCATCCTTCAAAGCCAAATTCAAATATGGTATCTTCTCTCTAATCCTCCTCCCTCCCACATATAGAATTATTTTCCTTTGTTAATGTTCCCATTAAACTCTATATCTTGGGCCGGCCCTGTGGCTTAGCGGTTAAGTGCCCACGCTCCACTGCTGGCGGCCCGGGTTCAGATCCCAGGCGCGCACCAACGCACCGCTTCTCTGGCCATGCTGAGGCCGCGTCCCACATACAGCAACTAGAAGGATGTGCAGCTATGACATACAACTATCTACTGGGGCTTTGGGGAAAAAAATAAAAAAAATAAAAAATAAATTATAAAAAAAAAACTCTATATCTTGTTATAACTCTTATCACACTGAATTATAGGCACTTATTTACATGTCTGGTTATAAGCTTCTTGAAGGCAGGGAAGCATTTTCTTTTCTTGAATCGAACATTTAACTTATGGTCTGAGAACAGACATTCCAAACTTCTTATTGAAAAATAATCACCTTTTATATTATTAAGATAATGCCATAATTGTAGTAACTGAGTGACTGAGAGCTTAGAAACAAAAAGAATCCCACGTCATTCACCAGGGGAAAAAAATGCTCTTACATACAAAGTATAATTAAATTGTAGCTTGGACCTGCCTTCATCTATATCTTGCAATACCAGTTTCTTTCTATCTCTCTTTCTTTTTGAAGAAGTTCTTCACAGAATTCTCTTTTAAACACTCACTGGATTTCATTTGTATCTCACTCACAGAATCGGAAACTCAGTATAGTGCAGAGGTTAAGATCAGGATTTTGGGGGCCCAACTGTGGTTTGAATCTCAGCTTTGCTACCTAAGCTGTTTGATATGGGCAAGTTACTCAACCTCTCTCAATGAAGAGATCATAATGATAACACTCCTTATGATGCTGTTGTAAGGATTAAATAAGCTAATGCATATAAAGAATTTAGAACACTCCCTGGCTCAGAGTAGGTCCCAATAAATGTTGGTTGATGTTGTTGGTATCACCCGCTTTTAAAAACAGCTTTCTCTGTACTTATTTTGGCCCACTTGGTAGAATGTCTCACCTAGGAAGGAATTATATCCTGCCCATACATGAATACAATGTGAGTGTTAAAACTGTGCCTTGGACTATAATAGGTGCTCAATAAATAATGTGAATGGAAGGCTTCAGACCTTTAAGATCAACAAGTTATAAATCAGGAAAATTTATATACAGAATACAGGTTTAAAGTTGGTGTTTTACAGGAGTTTCAAAACACTGATCTTCCACCGAACTGTTGAAACATGTAAAACTTTTAAAGCAATATAAAACTTATATTCACTAGGAACTTTCCCTCTACTCTTCCATTTAATTTGATCTTGGTATCCAGTGGTCTAAAATTCTTGTCTATAATATAAGACTCACTATAGATCATTTAGAATATAATTTCCAGCTCAAAAAACCTGCCTATTGTCACAACAGAAAAATTAATATTCTTCCTTCATATCCACATTTAAAAAAAATCTATTGCCACATTTAACACAAAAAAAACCAGTGAAAGGCCAAGAGACACAACTACTACATTTCCTGGTTTCTGCCTGGGAAAATACTTCAGAACACGCCTACAAAAATCCTCAGTAAAAGTCTGCTGGTTACAAACTGCTACTCCCTTTTTTATTTCCAGTCTCCCCCCTAAAACCCTTCACACACTCATAAACTCATAGAAAAGAATGCAAATGTCTATAATAAAGGCTATAAAAAAATATACAGCTATACATTAATTTTGTTTTGGAGAACTTAAATCTTAAAAAAGCAAATCAAAGTCTTGATTGGAAGCAATATTCCCAGCTTACTTTACCAGGTAACTTAAACTACAACTATTTACCTAAAGCAAAAACGCAGATTATCTGATTGCGACCAAACTTCATGGTAAACGATTCAGTAACAGTGTATAGAAAATACGTGCTATTCTAGAAAAATTCATTAATCAGTTAAAAATAGACCACACTTCAAATAATGGTGATTTTGTGGGACAAGAGCTTAAACAACTTATTTACACAGTAAACATAGATTTAGAACTTTATGTAAAACACTAGGTGAATCACTAGCTTCAGGATAAAGGTTTACAGAGTGCCTACTATGTGCCTGACACAGACTATGGATGCTGCTGGTGCACAGTCAGATAACAATACCTAACATTTGTAGAATATTCTCATTCATCTCATTTGACCCTCAGAATGCCCCTAGGCATGAGCATCCCAGTTTTACAGCTAAGGAAACGGAGGCCCAGAAAAGTCCATTTGACCGGGGTATCGCATCTGGTATGTGGGTCCGGGCCGAGACTCCAGCCCCTGACTCATAATCTAATCATCTTCTGCTACACTAGTTACTCAAAATCTCTTAGATGTTCCACTGTCCGATTTTTAAATCAGAATCCTATTTGACGACTTTCAGTATTGTGCTTGTCAGATTCTGTTAAGAATCAAAACACTGAAAAGCAAAGTCCGTCGTCTCAGCCTGTCGACCTTCACACTCTCTGGCTAACCCTGGCGAAAGTCTCGCACGCAGGGCGCTCCCTCTCTTCCCCAGGCCGGCCGAGCGCCCCGAGCGCCGCCCGGGTGACGGCCACGGCGCCCCGAGCTCACCGCGAGGAGCCCCTCAGCCTGGCTCCGCTGCAACCGCCGCGGCCGACGAGCCGCGCTCCCAAAGCTCGGCCTCGGCGGGCGGGACACCCGGGCGTCCCTCGATGCCGGGGAGGTGCCAAGACAGCGGGGCCGAGGCCGACACCTCCGCCAGCCCGCGCCCCGACTGCTGCGGCCGGCGCCCGGGAGCCCCGCAGCCCCGCTCCCGAAGCCCAGCGGGCGAAGCCCACCGCCGCGAGGGGCTGAAGCCCCTGCCGCAGCCCCTGCCCCGCATCGCCCGCTCCTACCTGCCCTGGCTTCGACGCCGCCTCAGCGGCCAGCCTGAGACGCTCTCGTCCTCTTCGCGGAGGCGCCAGGTCTCCTTAGTCCCACTAGGGTTTGGCTCCCTCCCGCCCCGGCAGGCTCCGCCGAAGGCCCCGCCCCGGCCCGGCCAAGCTCGGTTCTTATTGGCTCCGGTTCCCACCCCTCACGCTCGGCACCGCCCCAGGCACCGCCCAGGGACTGTCGTGAGGGGAGCCCACTCTCGAGTCCGCATTCGGGCCAGAACCTTGCGCAGGACCTTGGTCGCCGGGACGCTGCGGCCCTAGCAGGCAGGCGACCGGCGCCACTGTCGTCCGGCCCAGGCCGCTAACCAAAGCTCCACCGCCGTCGCCGTGCCTGCCATCGGACTGGCCTCACAGCGAGGGACCTGAACTTTACGTGAAAGTTGATAAATTCCCAATCAAGGAATCCAAATGGCACGTCACTTAAGGAAACCGTAGAATTATCTCCTGTCACCGGGCGCAGTAAGTCTGGTGTCTCCAGTAAAAGAGCAGCACCATTTCTCTGGCTGAGCTCGAGGAGCAAACGTTTCTCTCGCAGTTGCAGCACAGTGCCAACTTGAAATGTAGACAGAGGCAAATAACGCTCCGAACACCTAAGGCTTAAAATCCCAGAGCAGGAGTGCCTTTGATACTCCCAGTGCCTGAGGTCGGCCCCCACACCCTGTTGTGACACACACGCATAAGCACTAGGCCTGCAACACTCTCATACTCGGATGTGTCCGTGGCGCTGTGCCTACTGCGAGCTGCAGCCCAGTTTCACTAAGGCTGCGAGTCAAGGATGAGTTGAGCCTGTTTCCCAGGCACTCGCTAACCACCCCACCCCACCTCGTCCCGCCCCATTCCACCCCACCCCACCAAAGTCTGTTGGCTGTGGTGACCAAACGCTTCCCACATCTGTTCACATAGAGGTACCAAAATAGAAGACTGCCAGAAAGAGAGGTGTTTGGTTACACAACACAGATGACTGTCACAGGTCAACTTAGTCAAAGCAATAAAAGTTCCATATCCCAAACGGTTGTGAAATCATGAGCTGTGGACCACGAAACAGGAATTACCTTCCATGATGGAAGAAAAAAAGAAAAGTAATGAAAAGACATTTTTAAAATCAAGTCTCCAATGAGGATGTAAATGTGAATATTGTTTATAGTAAATTTTGAAGAGTGATCTTTATGCACTACCCCTTCTGCCTCCCCCCCCCAATTCCAAACAGTTGTCTAAGATGAAATTTTGGGCTAGAATAGTGTGGTTTTGAAATTTATTTCAAAATTCAAATTTACTGCAAAGTTCAAACTTTGCATTCAGGAAGATTATTTGGCAAAATGAGGCAGATTGAATTCCAAGTACCAAATCTGAAACCAAATCTGGCATGGGTTCTATGGATTAATAAATGAATTAACATGTATGTATTCTACTGCCCTCTCATGGGTAAGATGGAGATGTACAAAATGGTAGTTAGTGCCTTTTTAAGTCTAAGAACAGAATGTTTAATTTAGCAATTTGTATTATTCTGATGACAAGGAGGCCAAGGTAAAATAAAACTAGGTTCTCTAAGGGACTTACAAATACTCAGCAAACAGAACTTCAACTTCTGTTTGAAACCAGGGAGAACCCAGGAAGAGGATGTGCACTAGGCTAGTACAAACATGCTGTCAGAGTCACACCTATGCTTAGAGCTACCTGTACAGAATGTGGAAACATGCAGGAATTTGTTTTTAATTTTTTTTTCCATTTGTAACGTCATTGGTTCCTGAGATTATCACAAAATGCTCTTTTTCACATTTGTATCCATTCGTCTTATAACTTCACACTGTGAACAACTCGAGAGTAGGAATGAAATCTTATTCTTTATACCTTTGCTGTCTAGAATAGTACCTGATACTCAGATATTTGATCAGTAATTGTTTATTGAATAAGTTGAATAAAGTATCAGCCCAACCACTAGGTGGCAACACAGATGTATGTGTAGAAGTGGCTTGTTGGAATTCCACCTGACCTGGAGTGACAGACTTAGTATATAGTATAGTATAGTAGTATAGTATAGTATAGTAACGTTTTTAAAAAGTTACATGTGTATCTTATTTTGGTAAGTGAAATCATTTAACATGTACCACTACAGCTGACTATAACTTTATTGTCATTTATATCCTTAAAGCTAGGAATCCTTTTGTAAGATAAAATCTCCGTTAAGTATAACAACTCATAAGTACATATTTTCTGTGTTGGGGTACCCCTGTTCTGTTTCTGTTTAAAAAGCCACTCTTCAGTTGTATCCTGTCAAAAGGACTTTCAACGGTCTGTGTGACTTAAGCAAGTTTCATTCTATAAACTAAAAGCCTGCATTCTCCCAATAACAAGTTATTTGTTTGTATTTTCACGTCGCCTTCATAACTGTTTTGCCTGAAAGTCATGGAGACTCTGGAGTCAGACAAACCTAGTTTCCCATTGCTACCACTTGCCAGCTATATCCTTGTACAGGTTATTAACTTCACTAATCTCAGTTTATTTATCTTCCCCCAAATGGAGATAATGTCTACTTGATAAAGTTGTGAAAAGAATTAAATGAAATAATGTCAATGGAACAATATCTAATACAATCCTTAGCTTATACTAGGGACTCAGTAACTGGTAACTATTATTATCCACACTTTGCAATGAAAATCTCATCCATATTGTTATTTGGCTTATTTATTTTATTCTCCTGATTTAAGGCCTTCAGCAATTAAATTCAGTTCATAGCACCAGGTTTCATAGCGATAGGCCATGCGGATTTGGGCTACATTTGTCCTCCGGATATCGTTTCCAATAGGGCCTTCCTCGAGGTAATTGTTGCCCAGAAACATTGCTTTCTCCTGTAAGATAAAAGGAAGCAGAATGATTGTTATCTTTTTTTACCCTGATATAGACAATACTTACATCCTCCACAAAGATTCCTTCCTTATGTTAGCCGCTGGCGAAAGGGAAAAAATAAACCACTAAAAGCATTCATCCAGTGCCCCAATATGCATGGCCTGCTGAGAAATCAAGTGTGTTTTATTTCCCTTGCCCAAAAGGCACGGCCAGAGAGAGAGAATAATTCTTTCTAGTTCCTGTCCATAGTAACTGCATATGATTTGTGGGATAATTTTTTTACATATGTTTTCCAACTAATTTTTCAATATTCAAGTTACCAGATCCTATACTCAGAAGGGCAACCAATCAAGGACAGGTCTACCTCATGGGAAATTCCACACTGCAGAACACTGTTTCTTGCCACTTCACACATATCACATGTACTCAGCTTGAAGACTTGTGCAGCAATGGCGTATTCTTCCATTAGGGGCTCCTTGGGTTGTTTATTCAAATGAGGCCAAAAAAAAAAAAAAAAGAAAAGAAAAGCATTAAAAGAAATAACATTCTGGGTGGGAAAAAACAGTTCAGCAAAATATACTTGTATTGCTGAGGATTCCATATGTGTACCTTGGTGAAGTGGAATTGCATCGGGTCGTCTGTAGACAGTGAGATCATTAGCCCTTTCTGGAGGAAGTCTAAAAAAGGATTTTTGGCATATTCTAGAAATAAGCTGTTGTTACTTAATGGCGACATAGCGATGGGAATCTGGGCTAAGAAAAACAAGTACTGTAACACAGGACTCTGAAAAGGAAAAGTGAAAAAAGTATTTAAGGATGTTAAAAAAGGGATACAAACTAGAAATGTTAAAATGTCGTGGGCTACCTCAAGTTTTAGCTTTCTTTTTTTTTTTTTAATACTTTTTTTTGTATGTGTGTGAGGAGATCAGCCCTGTGCTAACATCTGCCAATCCTCCTCTCTTTTTGCCGAGTAAGACTGGCCCTGGGCTAACATCCGCGCCCATCTTCCTCCACTTTATATGGGATGCCGCCACAGCATGGCTTGCCAAGCAGTGTGTCAGTGCGCGCCCGGGACCCGAACCGGCAAACCCCAGGCCGCCACAGCGGAGTGTGCGCACTTAACTGCTTGTGCCACTGGACCGGCCCCTCAAGTTTTAGCTTTCAACAAAATTATCACCTGTTCTTTAAATTCCCTAGTAAAGAATAATGATATTTTTTAAATGTAAATACTATTTAGAATAAATTTAATTGGGATCATCAATTTTCAGAAGCGTTGAGTCAAACCAAATGGTTTGAGTTTTAATTGCCTAAGTTAGATGGTCTGTCTCAGGCAGAAGACTTCACCTTGAAACATTTTTTTTTCTCTACGAGAAAGTTCTGACTCTCGCAATAGGCATTTTAAAACATGCTATAACAAGAAATCTGGCAAAAACTAGTTTAAGGTGAGCCAAGCTGCCTCTGAATTACCCCTTGTCTGAGTTCTAAAATGGGAATCAGGCCATCTGCATTAATTCATCTCTGCCACCAACTGGCTAGGTAATCTCTAGTAAGTCCCTTTACTTCTCTGGGCCTCTGTAAAATGAACTACACTAAATAATCTCAAAAATCTTTTTTGCTCTGCTTTAATTTGATTCCAGTGTTAATGACTTGTGACAGAATGATAAGGAAAAAAATTATTCCTCTAGCTCCAGTATAAAAGTTAATATTAAGAAGAAAACCTCCAACTCACCTTTTTTAAATTCAGGCCATGAGAGATATTATCTGCTGTCATGAATGCTGTCATGAGATGGGTGAGAGCTCCAGCTTCCCCACAGTGAGGTCGGAACAGAAATGTATTCATGCCTCGTTCCCTAGGGAAATGGAACCACTATAGGAACCACAGGTGACTGACAAGACCTTGAACAATTCTGGGCGTAGAGTGCCTTACAAGAAAATCTGGTAGAGTGGGGCATCCAAAGAATTCGGCAAAACTGGCAATTCTAAATTATAATCTTAATTCTTCCTAAACCAACACTTTCAAAAAAGAGGCAGCAAAGGATATGAGGGTATGAAGGAAACTCAAGATTTGATTAACCGAACAGAAACATCTTCAGTTTCAACAGGAAATTTACCCATATCACCATGTCATCATTTCTCCTACTCACACTTTAGGGGGGAAATGTTTCCAGAAAACCCCATTATAATATTCGTCTATTTACTCCTGACCCAGATATATCAAAAAGGATAAAATTGATGGAGTTTTATAATAAATTGCACAGTGATTAATGTAAATTCCTAAACTTCCAAAGAAAAGGAACTCTGAAAGTTACCAAAGACTCCAAAATGTCCCTTTCTGACTCTAAATAAATAAAGAAACTGAAGAAAATGTCAAGGGAAAGAAATTTCTGATTTAGGCCAACTGGAAGCATCCCAGTAATGCAGTGCAGGCCCTTGAGCAGCTGGGGTGCCAGTGTATGAGGAAAGAGCTGCATCAGATAGATTCTCTTTCTAGTTCCAGTTCTTGTCTACTTACTTTCTCAGGCTGTTGAGCACCATGATGTTTGCATACATGTAGTAGGTATAGTAAGTGTAAGATGGATTCTTTTCCATTGTCCACTCCTGGGGCTTGGGGCTCTTGAGGGAGAACATGTGGCCACTGTGTTTGGACTCATCATCCACACTGTCAAAGCCAGTAATCTGTCAAGAAAAGTGAGCCATGCAAAGGGTTCAGTCTGGCTGCAGGGTCCCAGTCCTCAGACAAACTTTCAGTTCCCAAAGGCAAGGACCAAAAGTCAGAGATAAACACCAAGAATTAATCGTGGCTAGGTGGGAGAGCTGGTTCATATGCAGCAATAAGAAGGCCTACAGGGTCATGCTTACATGCTTGAGAAAGGCACTGAGCTCTGGGTGAGCCTGGGGGTTGATGGTGGCCTCAAACACTGGCATGAAAACATTTTCCAGCATCTTTCCGAAATGTGGAAGGAAATTCTTAGATCGGAACACGTCACTAGAGGTAAGAATGAAGAGAATTTAGGAGGAAAAAGATTTTTAGGACTGATAGCTCCAGTATGAGGGAACCAGAGGACCAAATGCTGCGTTCAGGAAAAGACCTAGTGTGTCCATCCTAGGTCCGCTCTGGTACTTTCTTCTTAAAGAAGGATTCAGTTTGGGCTGGGCATAGGAGGTATAAATTTCTTGCTGGACAACATGCTCCCATCTCTTCTATAAACTCTCTGTGCTAAGAAAACTAAACCTAAGTCTAGATAGAGAATGAGGAGTATAGGAATTACGTCATAAAAGGTTGAGTGATTTATATGTGTGTGGTGTACAAGATGGTGAGCATGAGACAGTTATCAAGAACACCTCTGATATACTGTAGGCAGGGACAGTCTAACAAACTCTTATACAGCACTCAGTATATGCCACCCACTCTTCTAAGTGGCCAGAAATATTAGCTAATTTAATCCTCATCACAACAATAAATTTGGTATCATTATCACTCCATTTTAAAGATGACAAAACTAAGGCACAGAGAGATCATGTAACTGGCCCAAGGTCACACACAGCTTGTGTGACACACGTGGTAAGTAGTAGAGCCAAAATTCAAGCACAGCCAATCCAGGTCCGGAGTCCATGCTCATAACCACCACACTCTACTGCCTCTCTGCCTTAAGGATATTAGACAGGAAGTTCTACTCCAGTCAAAAAGTTACTTTTTGGGGGCTGGCCCAGTGGAGTAGCGGTTAAGTGCGCGCACTCTGCTTCCGCAGCCAGGGGTTTGCAGATTCGGATCGTTGCGCGGACCACTGCACCACTTGTCAAGCCATGCTGTGGCGGCCTCCCATATAAAGTAGAGAAAGATGGGCATGGATGTTAGCCCAGGGCCAATCTTCCTCAGCAAAAAGAGGAAGATTGGCAACAGATATTAGCTTAGGGCTAATCTTCTTCACACACAAAAAGTTACTTTTCAGCTAAAGAGACAGAATAAAACTCTTGCATTGTCACAGGGCACACAGAACGTGGAGGCAGATGGCCAGAAAATATATAAACATTTAAGTTAGATAAAAGATCAATGATACTGAACATCCTTGAGAGCAAAGAATAATAAGCATGTGGTAATACCATTAATAAACATTCATTGATTATGGAGAACTTGAGCACTTATAGATGAGACAATCTGCAGACAGTGGTAGAGACTCTAATACAAAAAAGCTACATCCCAGTACAGATGAGCACGGGAAAGAATGAACTTAACACAGAGAGGAAGACCAAGAGAAAGAAAATGTATAATAAAATGTACGTAGTTCTTATCCTAGCTAAATTTTAATCATTTTCAATAAGTTATTTTGTGATCTGCATAAAGTCCTGTGTTTAAAAAACAAAACAAAAAAAAACCTTCTGGTTAGAAAACTGAACTGAGGGGCTGGCCCCGTGGCTTAGCGGTTAAGTGCGCGCGCTCTGCTGCTGGTGGCCCGGGTTCGGATCCCAGGTGCGCACTGACGCACCGCTTCTCTGGCCATGCTGAGGCCGTGTCCCACATACAGCAACTGGAAGGATGTGCAGCTATGACATACAACTATCTACTGGGGCTTTGGGGGAAAATAAATAAATAAATAAAATCTTTAAAAAAAGAAAAAAAAAAAAAAGAAAAGAAAACTGAACTGAAATGATCTTCCTAACTCCTGTCTGTGGTCAAGAGTGCTGAACCCAGAGTGGACAAAACCAGGCAGCCAGGAGCTGGTGCTGAGCACTGCTTTAACAAAGCTTATTTCTGTCAAGATGTGCTGTGCATTCCTTGTTGGTGTGGAGGAGATGAGGCAGGTGGGATGAGGGCAGGCTTTAGAGTTTCTGATGGGCAGGTACATACTAGATCCTGGGGACCTGGATCATCCATGTCATGTTGGGGCAGTGGATGCGGTTGTGAACGAACCAGGTGGCGAGTTTGCTCCACTCATCAGGACTGCGGCCATAGATTGACAGGCGGGGCTCTGCGTGCTGGTACTTGGCATCCACCAGGTCTGCACCTACCTCCTGCAAAGCCAAGAGAGGAGTCCAAAGCCAGGAATTCCCACAAGTCCCTCAGGGGTCTAAACCTGTGGGGTCTGGAGAGAGGAGATGGATACTAAGAAGACCAGAGGAAATGTGAAAGGAAGCCAGAGGAAAACTATGAAGGTTAAGATCTAAGAGAACTGAGAGTTGAAGGGAATCTAGTGGGGGTAAAAAAATGATAGGACATAATGGAGTCTAGAGAGTGAAAAAGACAGACTAAGGAGATGAGATATCCAAGGCACCTGCAAAAGAAATTCAACTTCTCATATGCCCCCTACCTCCCAAAACACACATCTCCCAACTCCACATGTCATTCCTGCTTCCTAATGCTCAGGTATCATAACGATGAGGGCAGTTTCTGATCCCAGCTCTTCCTGAAATTACAACTCCCAAAGCCTGAAAGAGCCAGATCCTTAATCAATCCCAAACCCACACCCTTAGCTTATCTATCCTAGAAACAGAAGTCTTTAAAAATCATTACAGAGGCTGTTTCAGAAGAAATTCTTACTTTCATTTGTGTAGTGCTTGGCCCCTGGGATAGCACCCATCCTTCCTCCCTCCCTCCCTCCCTTCCTTCTTTCCTTCCATCCTTCCTTCCTCTTTCCTTTCTTCCTTTCCTCCCCCTCTTCAAGAACTAGGCCAGGCACCATCGATCTGGTTGGTTCCTCCTTACCTTGATGATAGTAGCAAAATATTCTCCATTAATGTAATTGTCTGTCTTCAGGTAGAGGTCTCGTAGTTCACTTGCTCCTACAGGATTGTATTTGTCATTGAACTTATCAAAACGCTGGAAGGTCTGGCGTCCCTGAATCAAGAAACAGGAGCACAAGTGTGTCATTACCAGAGCTGCCTGGACCTAGAGAGCTAGGGAATGGCCACGAGGAACAGGGGCTGGGAGCAGGAGAAGGGGTTGGGCTCGGAAAATGGAACCTGGGACAGTTGGCAATGAGTGATCTTCAAAATTGTCTGTGAGTGCTTTCAGTCAGCATGGCAAGCCAACATGGTTCAGAGGGCCTGAGAAGGGAGAGTTTGTAGAAGAAAGGCATGAGGGGTTCTGAGTATTAGAGTGAAACGGACATTATCTTTTCAACTTACAGCATGAACATCCAGAGAATCAACAGTCAGGTCATAGGGATGCATTTTCAGTTTAGCAAAAAGTTCCTTTAGGGTCAGTTTTTTCTCCTTGGTGCTATAGACCACTCTGTCAGCATCAATTAGGTAAGATTTCTTAATAAAGCGCAGCAGATGTTTCTGGTTCATGCAAGCAGCTGCATGGATATGAGTGTCCACCTGTATGTACATTTAGAGAAAGAAAAACCAACAATCAGCCTTAGTTATGATGCTCTGTTAGAGACCATGGTGCCTGCAAATCCCACTGTGGCAGAAGAAAGCAATAAATAACAGGGGTATGACCTGACAGCTGGTGGAAGTAGTCCAGCAAAAAAGAACCCATAGCACCTTTTTGTGTCCTTTGTGAAAGGTTAGGCTAGATGCAATAATAATTCCTGCTTCTCTTGGATATCTGTACATCCAATTTACTCCCTACACTTGATCCACACAAAATTCTTGGGGACTTTTATCCACTCTTGAGACACAACTGGAAGTGAAGTAGCTACCATGGCTTTTAGCTTCAAAGGGAGAAAGGATAGAAATTATGAAGCCGTGGCACAGTGGTGGCATTTATGAGTTAGATATTTTTATAAGTACGATCTTATAAACTGATGTTTTGATAGATTAACTAGTTTACCCAAGATTATGTGGGCGGCTGAGCCTGGATTTAGTCCTGAACCTCTGCTCATATATTTCCTACTCCCACTTCCTTGCAATCACTTAAATGGTCAGAACACATCTTGGAAGTGTTTCCAGTTGATTAGTTTTCCCCAGTCATTAGCTCATTTGATGTTCACAATCCTCTTTGAGCTAGATTGGGCAGATATATTTCCCAATTTGACAAATGAGGAAACAGGAACTCAGAAATATTTAATCACTTCCTTCAATGTCTTACAGTCAGGAAGTAGAAGAAAAAGGACTAGAATGAAGATCTTCCAAATCCTAGAAGAGTGGCTTTTGAGGTTTTATTTGTTTTGGGGTTTTTTGTTGTTGTTGATGATCATTAGAATTTTTTTATGGCAAGAATGTGGTAAACTTTCTATGTGGAAAACAATAGAAATGAAATTTTAACATTTTACACACAATCTATCTGCTTTCACTAAATTCCATCGAGCCTACAGAAATCTTATATTAATCAGAAAAACAGTATCTTTATTGTCCTGCTCAAGAAATAATTGGGTTCATGTTTTTGCCCAGGAATGACCTATGAGCAGCGAAAATGTTTACCTTCCTGCAGTTATAAAAATCCCGGTGAGGGTTGTTCTTCAGTTCCTTTAACTCATCCATCTCGTTAAGCATCTGATGGACCTGGAACTTGGAGGAGAGGAACTTCAGACGCCGGTGGGTATAGGTCTTACTGTGAAAAATTAAATCACATAATTCTAAAAACTTTCAGACATTTAAGGAAAACAGTCACAATTTCAAAACCATCAGGATCCTTATCGGTTATAGGAAACAATTATTGGAACAAACATTTAGTTTACTCTGCAGTTAATCTTACTTGAAAAGTATTGGGTTCCAAGGGCTTAATCTTTTCATCAAAGCTGAATCTAATAATGAGGAAGGATTTGGGAAGGCATTTAAAAATCAAGGGAGACAGTGTCACTCAAGGCTAAGGGCCCTGACTGTGGAGTTGGCAGATTTGGGCTTGAATCCTGGGTCGGCCAGGTGTGTGACTTTGGGTAAATTACTTAACTTGTCCGAATCTCAGCTTATAAAATTGGAATTATGAAAATACATACCTCATAGAACAATTGTAAGGACTAAAAGAAATATTGTACATGAAGGGTTTAACATAGTGTTTGAACATAGTAAGCACTGAATAAATACTTATTCTTACTATCAGTAGTAGTAGTAATAGTAATAGTAGTAGTTTAAGTCTCACTAAACACTTACACAGGTCCTTGGGCAATTAAAGCAAGTAAAAAATTCATATCATCTAAGAAGGTATCCAGATTTGGGTAAGGAAGTGGCTTAGGCTCATCTTTGCTGGCTGCTGCTTCGTTAGGATAGACGTAAACTACACCGTCCTTCATTTTGAGGTGATAACCGAGGTTTTCCGGGAGGTTATCTGTTCGGAAGGGGTCTTCTCCCTTCTTCACAGGAGGGGTAAAGACTTTTTCAATAAAACACAGAGTAATATATGAGCACATAGGATGAATGATCACATAAAAATAACCAAAATATAAAATACTGTAAGATCTCATTCATTTGGATCCTATAGGTCATAGTTGTACTACCCAGAGCTAAGCTAAAGTTTATTTTTACATTACTTTTCAAAGGTGATTAAATTAGTGGTATTAAATAACTACAATATTTTATCTAGTGTAAGAATGATTTTCAAGTTCCTTGGAAGTATCTGTTTACATAATTTATATACTACTTACAAATATTTTTAATTATTTACTGAAGTTGGTCATCAGTCTTCCCGTTTAGAGCATTTTATTAGCTTATGAGATAATTACGCAGAAATAAAAGTAAAACTCCCATTAAAAAGTAGAGTTTGGATGTCTTCCTTATTTAAACCAACATTCTCTGTTAGTCTTAATTCAGAGTGGTTTTTTTTAATAGACTTTATTTTTTAGAGTAGTTTTAGGTTCACAGCAAAACTGAGCAACAAGTACAGAGTTCCCATATATCCCTACCCCCACACATGCACAGCTTCCCAGCTATCAACATCCCAAACCAGAGTGGTACATTTGTTACAGTTGATGAACCTACATTGACACATCATTATCACTCAAAGTCATAGTTTACCTTAAGGTTCACTCTTGGTGGTGTACTTTCTATGGGTTTTGACAAATCTATAATGACATGTATCTACCCTTATAGTATCATACAGAACAGCTCACTGCCCTAAAAATCCTTTGTGCTCCATTTAGAGTGGTTTTAATATAAATTGAAATACAAAATAAATTCTTATTATAATAATTATAATTCTTATTGTAATTATATTTCCCATCTTTTAAAGTACATAAAATTACTACTAAAGGAATTGAGGAGGGATTATATGGATAAATGTCCCCTTCTTTCCACTACTGACAATTTCAGTCCAAGAAAGCCAAGAACAAATTCCACACTGTCACAGCCTTTAAAGCACTCGACCTTTGTCTTTCAAGAAGTATGTGCTCAAGGCATCAGAAAGTCTCCTCTTTGCAAGTGACGTGACTAAGACAGCCAGAGCGAGAAAAAGAATATAGAAAGAAAGTTTGCACATTTTCTATTCAAAACCGGGAGATAAGGGACACAAAATAAGTGAAACAATATGTTGCTACCTCAAATATCAATTTTCAAATCCTTATGCTTAAACATACTAGAGAGAGAAAGTATAACTTAGGAGAAACAAAGGCAAGACAAACATCCTAAATGTCAATATTATAGAAGATAGCTAAACCAATGATATGAGTTACCAAACTGGACACGTGTTTACTATGATTTTACTATTAAAAGAAATTATGGAGAGGAAGTTGTAGAACTGGAATTCTTTAATAATATAATAATTTGAAAGTTCAAAAACCTTTAATATTTGCCTCCCCTGAAATTTCAATTCCAGAAGTGTCATCCTTAAGATATAAAGCAACTGCATAAAGATGTTTCTATAAAGATGTTTATGTAGCCTTGTTGGAAATAAATTTTAAAAAGTCAGAAATCTCAATGCCTAAAAATAGGAATTGGCTAAATAAATTATGATACAGTTATACAGTAGAAATCTGTGAAATCATTAAAATCGGATTATTTAAAAACATGTACTTAACTTTATACAAGGCAGAAAGTAAAAAGTGAGCTATGTAAAGAGAGTGCTATGGAAAGTCAAACACGTAGTTTACTTTTGTCCACAGGTCAGAGGAAGGCAGAAAATGATAGTATTTGGGCAACACTTTGAAGGATGAGGTTGGATCTGGACATTTGGACATGTGGTGAAAAAGTGAAGGCAACATGGCAACAATACAGGGGCAGGAAAATGCTGTACTAGAAGGAGACAGGAAATGCTTCCAACCAGAACAAAGAGCTCAAAGACAGAGTAGAGGAGGTAAGTTTATATATAGGTTGAGTGTGCAAGTCCAAACATAAATAGATAAACAAAATGTTGTTAGGAGGCCAGATGGTGGTAGGCCTTGAATGCCAGGCTAAAGACTGGACTTAACTTTGCAAGTAAGGGGGAACCGTTAAAAGTTTTTGTGAGGAGAAGGATGTGCTCAGATCTGTGTTTTAACAATTGGCAAAAAAGTGAGGATGAACTGAAAAGGAGTGAGATTAGAATTTAGCAGAGTAGTTAGGAAACTATTGCGATAATCTGGACAAGGAGAAATATAGACCTAAATTAGGGTTTGGGGAACGGCAAAGAGAGGAGGAGGTTTTGAGAGATATTGTACAGACTGAATCAAGTGATTGGACATATGGGCAGGAGAGAGAATGGAGCCAAAGACACCTATGATATTTTTAGACTGGAGTACTTATAATCTAGGGACATATTGAATAGTTAGTAGTTAAACCTAAAGATATAGTCCATACATTATATAAGAAAATCACTTACCTGGATAGAAGTTCTCATTTGCCACCCAAGCCTCACCCTCAATATTCCGCAAGTACTTGGAGGGAGTTTTAGGGAACCTCTGGAACGACTTCTGCATGTATTTCTCCCGTATACACAATGCTCGATACAGACCTTTGCAAACTTTTTCAAAATCTTCAACTGTAACCTGCCCAGAAAATTTCAGAGTATCAGAATCGCATCTGTGAAAATCCAAGAAGTGGCTAAAGCTTGTCTTGGGCACCTCCCAGCTCTCCTGGGTGCCGCAGCCTGTGCTGAGCCTCACCTGCACACGCGGCTGCTTCCTACGTAACCTGGGCCCTGAGTCTCCCTCCGGGAGCGGGTCCTGAAGTTTCACTCACTCTTCCATTTCTACCAAAATGTACCTGTTCTATGAATCTTTCCTCACAGTCCTGTGTTTGTTTTTGGTTTTCGCTAGATGGCAGTGATTACCTGGTAAATATGATTAAAAGAACCCATTGTAACATGGAAAATCCTTCCTTCCTTCCAACATAGGGACATTTTAAATAGGTGCTTCTGTAGACAATAACTCAACTGAAGGATGACGTGCCTCTAATTTGAGAATTCAAACCGCTTGCTGGTCAGTGAGGGAAATATTTTTGGATTAATAAGATGTCACACATCCCTCAAAGCCTGTCACGCATGCACTGCCTTCTATAGCTGTAGATGGATCAGAACATCATCCTGTGAGAAGTCATTCTTTCGGATGGTTTTAAAGAGAACTTTGTGGCTAAAAATAGTGAGATTCTAGAGTAAAATTTTCTTAGAACTGCTGGAAATTTCCAAAATGGGGCTATTTCCCCTGCCCTATCTCCAACTCCTGGCTGAGCCTGGCATACCCAAGCAGTTTTAACTTGAAATCATTGAATGCTCTTCATCAGAGCCCTAAGACTTTCTGGGACCAATGTAATCTTGTTCCCAATGGTTTGAGGCCCAGATATTGATCCTAATCAGTTGAACTCTTTCTAAAAACCTGGTGACCTTGGCCTAGAGAGTCTGGCACAGGTACTAGGTCTGAGGGTCTGCTTCCAATGGCATGCTTGTTCCTTTGCCGCCTAATGGGCCATCAGTGTATCAGCTCCTTAAGGGCAAGAGCTGAATCTTATTCACCTTCATGTCCTCAGTACTTAGCACACAATGCGTAGCACAGAGTAGGTGTTCAATAAGAACTGATTAACTTGAATCAATTGTCTATCAGGGATTAATGGGCCTTGGAAACTTAGCCCTACTTCCCCCTTTAATTACAAGGGTGAAGAGTGATTCGGGTATAGGCTACAACCAGCTGGAGTGTTGCTCTGCAGCTCAGCCACATTCAGCCAGCAGGTAGAGAAACACAATTGGTTCTTCAAAGACTCCAAGCCAAGATTTCAGGTGCCCTCCAGCTTTCATAGGAGGAGCAGCTAGTCCCTGACTTCTGTGAACCTTGTCTTTCCTCCCGTCTTCTTTCTTTTTATTCCTGTTTTCAGTTCTGCGAAGCACATAGGTATTAAGTTTGTCTCCTAATTTTTACATTTTTTTGAACTCTGGAATTCTTCAAACTTTGTTTTCCATGTCACTATTAAACATCTCGTTTCAGTTATTTAGTATCTAAAACCTCTGCCATTTGCAGAGCACCTATGTTCTCATACCTAAAATGAATAAACAAGAATAGTGTTCATTTCATCACTCTGTCACTTTTAAATATCTTAAGACTGACCCTAAGTGGGTCAGTTACATGAGAAGGGGGCTTAGGACTGGTCATTAAAACTATATTTGGAAATTGAACTACCATATGATCCACCAATTCCACTTCTGGGAATATATCCAAAGGTAATAAAAACACTAACTCAAAGAGATATCTGCACCCTCATGTTCACAGCAGTGTTATTTACAATAGCCAAGACATGGAAACAACATAAGTGTCTATCAATGGATGGGTGGATAAAGAAGTTGTGGTATGCATATATAAAATGCCTATATATATATATACACACACACAATGGAATATTATTCAGCTGTATAAAAAGAGGAAATCCTACCATTCACAACAACACGGATGGACTTTGGAGGCATTGTGCTAGGAGAAATAAGTCAAAGAAAGACAAATACTATACGATCTCACTTATATGTAGAATCTAAAAAAAACCCAAAAACCAAGCTTATAGAAAAAGAGATCAGATTTGTGGTTATCAGAGATGGGGGGAGGGGGGAGGGAGAATTGGAGGAAGGTGGCCAAAAAGTACAAACTTCCAGGTATAAGATAAATAACTACTAGGATGTAATGTACAGCATGATGACTATAGCTAATACTGCTGTACGGTATAAAGGAAAGTTGTTAAAAGAGTAAGTCTTAAGAATTCTCATCAGGGCCGGCCCCATGGCTTAGCGGTTAAGTGCACACCCTCCGCTGCTGGCGGCCGGGGTTCGGATCCCGGGTGCGCACCGATGCACCGCTTCTCTGGCCATGCTGAGGCCGGGTCCCACATACAGAAACTAGAAGGATGTGCAGCTATGACATACAACTATGTACTGGGGCTTTGGGGGAAAAATAAATAAATAAAAATTATTAAAAAAAAAAAGAATTCTCATCATAAGGAGAAAAAAATTTTTTCTTTATTCTTTCCTTCTTTCTTTTGTTTTTATTGTATTTATATGAGCAGATGGATGTTAGCTGAAGCTATTGTGATAATAATTTCATAATATATGTAAATCAAACCATCATGCTGTACACCTTAAACTTATGCAGTGATGAATGTCAATTATTTCTCAATACAACTGGAAAAAAGTATATTTGGACTATAGGCTGATGGCTAAACAGCAGTTTTACCAATATGATGCTGATTCTGCAAGTGCATGTAGCAGAGATTTATTAATTGACCAACTGTTCTGGATAGGACAAGCAGGTCAGGTTGTTTGCGACATGAGTTTACTGTCTCTGTGGCATACTAGAGTCTGTTCCAAGCAATAATAAACTGTGTAAGCATCTGCAATGAAATTGGAGAAGATAGTCGGTCAAAAAACAGTAGTCCCATTAGAATTTTCTAATCCCTCTCTCATTTTCCTTTTTTTCTCTGGTCTCCATTCTTCTTTTCTCTGCTCCCTCTTTGTCCCGATTTCTTTTCTTTGATTAGTTTATGCATCTGCAGCCCTTTTCTCTCTTCTAGGACTGCCCTGGATGTTTCTTTCCCCAAGAGCCTCTTGTGCTCCTTTTTCTGCTTTATGATGCCCTCAGTGAGACTAGTCCACCTGCTGCTTTCTTTGGTTCTTTTGCCAAAATCGGTCCTCTGTATTCTGTAACACATGCACTGCATTCTACTGCATATTCTCCATGTGTAAGCAAATGAGATAAAGGAGGAGAAATTGTGTGGGATGATAAAAGCAAAACAGAAATATAAGTCATAGCATATTGGTATTGAAACACAATAATGAAGTATAACAAAGGACAGGTGAGCTAACGCCTTCCTCAAAAGGAAAGAGAGGAAAGTAAGAAGCTGAAATAATCAAGCTTTGTGTCTTCCCAGCAGCTACATCTGAGGGGCAAGGAGCAACTCACCCCAGAAGCATAATCACCAGTGATCTGCACTCTCTGAAAATCAGGCACAGTCTGGTAGGTAGGAGATGAAGAAATGTATTCATCAATGTGGGCCAGTTTGGCAGAAGATGTTTCACTGTGTGGAACCGACAAGCTAATGGTCTTTCGTCCGCGGAAACGCTTTTTTCTGGGTTTGAAATTAAAAAATAAAGGGAGTTAACTTTGTCTTCATTGGGAGTTTCATTGTGATAAATTGATGTTTCACTATACAAGTTCATTTTGAGGACAAAAAGTGAAAATTAAATGTAGGCAGGGTGTAAGAAACAGGACCCAACCATATGGGAGGAGATATCACATGACAGTGTTTCCTTCTTCCTGGGACAACTTGGAACAGTGGGCCTTAGGGAACATACTAGAAGGCTTTTGGCATGACAATTGCTCTTCACGGGCTGTCTACTCCTAGAAACACAGGTATGTCAGTTCCTACCTGTGTCGTTTTGTGCATGTTCCTTAAACTCAGTGAGCTTCTGTCTCCCCATCTGAAAAAATGAGGTAATAATGTCTACCTTATAGGATTTCTGTGAGATTTAATGTATATAAAATGCCTAGCACAGTACCTGGAACTTATAAGTTGCCTAATCAATATTACCCCCTCAAATCAACAAGTGTTTATTGAGTTTCTACTTTGACCCAAGCCCTATGTTAGGTCCTATGGTGAATGCCGAAGAAGGTGGATTGTTGTTCTTTCCTTAAAGACACAAAACCAAGACAAAGACAGCAGAATGGCAGAATGATCTTTTCCCCATGAAGCTGGTGGGGTGGGGGGAGTGTTGCGAGGAGGGGGTTCCAGGCAAGTGGTCAGTATAGGTTTGAGGACTAAATTGTGGCAAATAGTGACAGATAGCACTACAGCAGTTCAAATAAGGGAAAATAAACAGACTTTGTGGAAAGGGATCTATGAAGGCTTCTCAGGGGAGGCAGTTATAGTACATCAGAGGTGTAGGATGGCTGGGCATGAGCGCAGAAATGGAAGGCTGTATCCCTGAGGCCTGGAGGAGATCAGATTTTCTGCAGGTCAGGATTCATGTCAGGTAGCACAATGCTGTGGTTGGCCAAGGGTGGAGTCTGAAGATGAGGCTCTTGAGTTCCAATTTCTACACTCATCGTGTGTAAGTTGGGTATGTACCCAGCAGCCATCAGCCCACTTTTGTTTGGAACAATTGCTTAGTAGCTCTTGTCTTCTTGCTTGGGTGGATAGGGAGGCTTCGACTACAGGGAGATGTGAATGAGGGTAGGAGGTCCACAGTTCTCTTATTTTTTAGTCATTGTTACCTCGCCCTCACATATACAGTGTGGAGAGGAGAAGAATTTTTAACTCTGGCAGAGTTTTTCCTCCAAGTTGAGCCATCATTCCGACAGACTGAACCATCTGCCCTGAAATTTCCCCTTGTGTCTCAATGTACTAAGCATTCCCCTTGAACCACTTACCTCTTGCCTTCTGTGGAGGCAGACAGAGTGTCCTGGTGGAATATGTGTGCTTGCATCTCATAATGAGAAATTGGACAGATCTCATCCACATCAAAGGGGGAAATCTCATGACGGCCTCCTTCATCTTTGACTTCAGAGGCAAACACTTTTTCAGCAAAGCTGCGAATTTCATCATCAATTTCTAAAAGAGGTTTTCATGTGTTAGTATTCAAGCCCTTTCTCAGAAGTCATCCGAGAGTTTCTGCTATATGTAAGGCATAGTGCTAAGGACTGCCCTGGTGCATGGCTCGCCTGCTCTCCAACCAGTGTCCCAGAAACTTGATGGAGATCAATGCCTGCTCTCTCTTTAGTGGGTTTCTGTGTGGGTAGCTTGGAAATCTGTTCTCAGAAACACAGGTCAGATTCTTACAGCACATTTCAGGGGATCCTAAAGATGGGATTGGGCTCTTGCAGGACTAGCACTTAAGGTAAGATCACCTGTTTCTGGCCGGGCTAAGTTTGAATTCATAGTAACAATTCAACATAGTCCTTCCCATTAGGTTGGTGGAGTTTTTCTCATGGTTTTGGAGATTTGGATAGGGTTGTTGGTCCTTGGAATTTTTCTTCCTAAAGAGAACCAGTGATTTAAGTAGTTCTGAGAAATAAATAGGTACTTTAGGGCCTTTCTTCCTCATAGGACAGATATTGTGTTTGTTTCACACATCACAACTTTGTTTTTTTCAAATCCCGACAACTTGGTGTGTGGAAGAAGGGAACCACCAAAATTTACTACCTAGTGTTGGGAGTATTTCTTATGGACATGTAGCCTTTCATAATGAATGACCCCTGGAAAGCCAATTTTATTTTCACATTCCTTAATTTTTCCATTCTTAAAATGAGTGGAGGGGTGACCTTTAGCTTGGCAATGAACAACCCCAAGACCCTCAGGATATAAGACAACCAGTGTCTTCATATAGGGTGGTGATGGCCATCAAGTATCTGCTTTTCTGTTAAGTTCAACTGTATTTTCCAGATAGCCAATTGTTTCCATCTGAGTAGTCATTACCTCTCGTACTTCTAAAAGTCTCTTGGTATTTCCAGAAAAGGGCAGGTAGCAAATAATAAGAATGACAAACAGCTACCTATTCGGAGCAACAGAAGAGGACAGAAACATTCTTCACATGATGACAGACAACTGCATGCAGAGAGAAAGATCCCCCCACCCCCACCCCATCAATGTTTATACAGTTCTCCAAAATGCCAGATTTTCAATTCTAACTTAAGTGAGTGTAATGCGTTCAAGTACCTGCTCTGCACTTACCAACTCCTTCACCTTCCTCTGTTTCAGTTTCCTTATCTGTAAAGTGGGAATACTAATACCTACCAAACCTCACTCACAAGGCTGTTGTGACATTAAGTAAGATAATGTACATGGAAATGCTTTAAAGAAAATAAAGCACCAGTTTAGACTGAATGATTTAATTTGGTAGCATTGGTCAGACAGATATTTGGTATTTGGAGTTAGCTTTGGGCTATTAAGAAAATGAAAACGGTATGACTTAGTAAAGGCTGAAGCATACATCAGAAATGATAGTAATTGATTCATAACTTCACCAACACTAACAGTCAGGTCAACCAGTTTTCAAAACTTGGCTTGTCACAGCAGAGCTAACTGAGCAGCCCACTATGTTGGCTGAACTTCATGCATTCATTTGTGTCATTAAACTCAAGCACTTCCTGAAACTGAAAAGCATCTTTGGTTGCTATGAGTAGTTTTTGGCAAGCACCATGCTCTGCAAAGAAACAAATGGGACACTAAGTAGACACATTTGATGGCCTGAGAATGCCTTTCCACCCCACAGCCAACTGATCCCCAGAGATAGTATCACTCCTCCCTGAGCATCACAAGCAAGCATATGCACCTCAAGGGTAAATGGCAAGCAGAAGTTAGAAGGGGCTTCATGCACCGTGAATGGCAAATGGAAATAGGCCAGTTGGTTGTGATGATGATGAGAAGGATGAGGATGAGGATGCAACTTGTTGTCACACTAGATCTGCAGCACTGCTGCTGGAGGCCTCAGGAAGGACAGTATGGAAATACATGCCCAGGAATCAAATCCTACTTTCTTGAAACCTAGCTCTTTGAGAACAAGCATTCGTTATGTAGGACTGCACATTTCCATTTGTTTCATATTTTAAAACATTATTGTTTTTACTAAGGTTGTATCTCCCTAGGCCACTATAGACAGTTGAAAAGTAGAAAAGCTACTCTCTAGAAGTAGTTTACATGATGATCAAAAATTATATGGCTGATATTTCCTTCCACTGAATCAACCAGTTGTTTTGACTTCAGGCAATCACAGCTGAAATTTGACTACTAATTCAAGACTCTGCCTTTTAAAAATACTTCAGGGACTGGTGATGATTATGAAAAGGAAAGAGTGAGACTAGTATTTCAAAAGATAAGTAAATAAGATTTGGTGACAACCTGAATTCATGGTTGAATTCAAGGAAAGATGACTCCTTTGGGTTTGTATGGTTAATTGCTGAGTTCTTTTTTGAGCATATTATGTTTGAGATAATGGAGCATCTGAGTGGAAATGTCTTGAGGTTGGGACACCTACATTTAGATAGAGAACAGACAAGAGAATAGAAACAAGAAGTAGACTGGTGGAGCAGAAGGAATGCTGGATTAGGAGTGAGTAAAAGTGTCTGTGACAGTTGGGTGGCCTTGGGCAAACCACATAATCACTGGTAGCCTCATTGTACATCATTGTAAAAGGGGAATGTTAATAATAATAATGCCAACTTCAGAGAATTGTTATAAAGATGAACGAGAAATACTGTAAAAACTACACAGTACTATCTAGAAGTTGGGGATTATTATTATTAACATAGGAAGTGCAAGACTCTTGAGAGAAGGAATATCATGCTTGCTTCTTCATCCAACAGATCCAGAAAAGCATGCTTATTTATCAGCAGTGCTTTATTAATGTGTAGAAAAGACAGGTTGTAGGCCTTTCATCTGCCACATCTTATCTCATAGAGGAACTCAGAGGCAGACCTACTGTCAGTCAGCCAAAGGACAAGTCTAATTTGAGATGGAGGATACATTTAAAGTTACAATTTTTTTCTAAAATGGGTTTTTTAAATATCTGGTCACAAAAGTTCACAACGAGGGGCTGGCAGGGTGGCATAGTGGTTAACTTCACCTGCTGCTCTTCGGCGGCCCGGGGTTCGCAGGTTCGGATTCTGGGCGCAGACCTACGCACCGCTTGTCAAACCATGCTGTGACAGGCGTCCCACATATGAAGTGCAGGAAGATGGGCACGGATGTTAGCCCAGGGCCAATCTTCCCCAGCAAAAAAGAGGAGGATTGGCAATAGGTGTTAGCCCAGGGCCAATCATCCTCAGCAAAAAAGAGGAGGATTGACAACAGGTTAGCTCAGGGCTAATCTTCCTCACACACACACACACAAAAAGTTCACCGTGAAATTTTTCGCATTGGAATTGAGGGTTTACTAAGGCAAGACTCAATAGATCCCCTTGGCTAATCTGTCTAAAGGAAAAGATTATTTTATTTCAAAATATCAAATGAATGCCCTATGAGGTTCTCTTTAAAAAAATTGATTTTTTTTTTGGAGTCCAGAAAATCCATGACTTCATTTACTATGCTTTGAGATATCTATGGGCACTGCTAATCTTTGTTGGCTTTCATGGTATCCTTTAATAAACACTGCTGAAAAATACCCATGTCTCTGAATTAAGGAATAGTATCATTTTCTTAATTGATACTTTGGCAAACGGCAGGAAAAATAGTCCAAAATACTCACGTTTTTCTTCAGCTGTATGAAGTAAAATAAAACAAGATAAAATACATGAACAACTTTCAGAAATGATAGTGGCTATTAATCAGTGCTTTGGAATAGAAATATGCAGATTGGTACAAGAAAGGGGTGTGGTGGAAAGTGTTATTACAGCTCATTCTTCCCTTTATCTACAGTTTGCTGCTGTCAGAAAACCCTGGGAATATGGTCATTATACATCTTTTCATTTTCTTTTCCTTTCTAATATGTCTCTTTAAATTTATGTTTATAATCTTAAGGAGGTACTCTTTAGGTGATTTAAAAAATACCTGATCAAGAGAGATGGAAACTCTCAAATGATGCTAGTAGCAATGAGCAAACAGCTCATTTGGTAAACAATTTAGTACACCTACCAAACAACCATTTCTGAGACTGTATCCTACAGAAATAATCCTTAAACATGGAAAAAAGCTTTAGGTGCAAATGTTATTGTCAGAGATTATTTACACTTATAAAAAACTGTTAAGAATCTAAGGGATTAGTTAAGAAAATTAGAATATTATACAGCCATTTAAAATGATGTTTAGGAAGAATTTGGAATACCATGGTAAAATGATTAAGCTATAATAGTATGCAAAAAAAGGCAGGATATAAAATAACATGTATAATATAATCACAACTATGTTTTTAAAAAAATTCATTAATCTTGCATAGAAAATAGATTGAAAAGAAAAACACAAAAATGTTAAAAGTGGATATCTTTTGATGATGGACTGTGGTTGTTTTTTCTTATTACTGCTTTCCTAAATTTTCCAGTTTCTCTAAATGAGTGTTTATCACTTTTATTTTTTAGTGTAATTTCTCTTTTTATTTCATGTGAAACATGTATTGCTTTTATAATGAAAAAGATATAACTTATTTTTATTTTTAAAATTACTCTGTGTACAAACCTGGATTGTGAACCATCAGGATACACAGATTGGGTTAATACTTCCATTATGCTCTTGATTTTCAGTTAATACTATAGCTAGAGACATCGTAGAGGACCCTTCTCAGAAGTGTGGCAGCGCAGGTTTTGTTTAGACTAGCAGAGTAGACATTAAATATCTTACACAGTTTTCTACTGGGATCTTGCTATCCCATGAAACGGTTTTAGAAAATTACCTCCCTCCCCAAACTAAAAACAAAAAAACCTTGAAAACGTTGTCTTGCCTCTTCCTGAAATGTATTATTAAAGCTACTATGAACCCTAAATAAAGGATTACCAGAGCTGACATGATAGCTAAAGGAATGGTTGCATGCTAAACAAATTGAGCTCTCCAAACAATTTTCACACCTACCTGGAAGTTTCAACAGAGGCATTGTTGCTGGGATCCTTGATTCTAGGGTAGCACAGTAGAAAGGGAGAGAGAGGAGACTGTAGGGATGGATGACTGACTGACACTATAAAATATCCTGACGTTCATTTTGTTATTTTGCTTTGTTCCTGTAATCTGACCCTTCTCTGCTAAAAGGAGAGAGATGAGCTTTAGACCTATTTATAGCTTTAGGCAATTGACAGCGAAAAGCAGGTGAAGCCTTCAGTCTTTACCCCGGGATTTTAGAAAAGATATCTGTGGTAGGCCAGGAATTGCATTTCAATACTCTCTAAACCTTCCTATGGACTGGATTTTCTTCAAGTGTAGTTTTCTTGTATGACTTGACCACTGACGGTTATTTTCTACCCTAGTGAAATACAGTGAAGTCTTCCAGGCTTCTGGAAAGTCTAAGTCCTCAGGATTTCAGTCATGAGAACAGTGTTCGGTTGGTGAATATGCTGGTATATTCATCAGGCTTTCAACACACACACACGTTTTCATTAGAAATATCCCTGACTTAGCAGAAATTCACCTGAGAATTTATTTAATGAATTAAGCAGTAAATTTACTTCAAATCTTATAGAAACTCAACTGCCATCTAGAGTGCTCACATACCCTACTCTATATATTGTCATAAAAAGAATAATATCTTTCTTTTGTATAACATTTTATAGTACGTAAGGCACCTTCCAAATGTTATCTATTTGATCCTAACGGCAATCCTATAAGGCAAGTAGTACTTTTTCTCTGCTTCCCAAATGAGAAAACTGGGGCTCTGAGAAGTAAAGTGTCTCTCCCAAAGTCATTCTGCTCATAAATGACACAGCCAAGACTCTCTGGACCAAAATTTCATGCTCTTTCCACAATAACATAGAGTCTTAATTATGGCTAAATATGTGATAATTACTGTTAGGTAAAGAAAGTGCTTTGCTAGACTCAGCAGAATTTGTAAATTGTAACAGTTTATATTAAAGATAGTAGCACTAGGTTGGAACTTCAGATTTGGAACAGAATTACTGGCATAGACTAAATGGTCTTTTTACTATTAGCTATTTCAATTGAAACTTAGGACAAGTCTCTTTGTTGGCAAAAACTGAGTATTTTACTGCTTAGCTTTATGGCCATCATTCCCTTTCCAATATGGCAACAATATTGGAACACATTACAGAGGTGTTATGGAACCAAAATATTTGTTCATTCTTTTCCAACTCCTCTTTGTGACATTTCCACCTGTATTTCCCAATGATCTCTGTAAATAAACATATCCAAACTAAACATTTTCCTCCCCAAACCTGCTTCTCCTTCAATGATTCTTATCTTTACATGTTACCCTCCAATTTTCCCATCTCATGTGTGGCAGATACCCTAGCTGTCTACTCAAAAGTCATTTTCCTTTTCTTTCTTGTTAACAAAAAACTTTTTTGGTTTGGGCACTAATGTGCTCAGCCAAAAACTGTATTTGCTGGATTTCTTTGCAGCTAGACGTGGCCATGTGACACAGTCTGGCTAATGGGAAATAAGCAGAATTGCTGGGTGGAGTGTCTGGAGAAGCTCTTTTACAAGAGGCCAACTCAGCTGGCATATGTTTTGCGTTTTACCCTTCTTCTTCCTGCCTGGAATAAGGAAATATCTGAGTAGGGTGGGTGCAAATTAACCACCGTTGTAACATAAGTGACAAATAAGACAAAAGCCACATGTGAAGAATGACTGACCAGAAAGAGAGAACCAGGGTCTCTGATGGCATCCTGAAGCCATATTAGCCCTGGACTCCCCACCTCCAGACTTCCTAATATATAAGAAAAATAAATTTGTTTTAGCTACTAAGTCACTTTGCCAGGTTTTTTGGTTACCAGCAGCAAATGTAATTCTAACCAAGTCATTAGTTACCTCAAATTCAGATGATTGCAATGATTTCTAATTATTTTTCCCTGCCTCCAGTCCATATTGCAAAATACTGCCAGATTAAATCCTCTTGATCATTATATTCTCAGTTCAAAAACATTCACTGACTCTTCATTCATCATTTCAACAAATATGTCTTGGGCACGTAAGGAGACCAAGCTTAACTGGTTAAGGTCAGTTAGACCTTGGTTCTAATTCTATCTCCTCCTCCAAATAGTTGCGTGGCCTCAACTTTTGAAAACCTAACCAGGCACTGTCGTGAGCAGTGGCATATAAGGAACAATAAAGACTAGGCCTCTGCTTATATTCTAATGGGCAATACACACACAGTAAGATAATTTCAGGTAGTAATAGGTGTTATGAAGAAAAAAAACAGTGATTTCTAATGATGAGAGATGATTTTCAGCCAATTCTATTATTGAGGGCAAGAATAGATCTCTTCTCAGAACTGTTTAGACTAGTAGTATAGATTTTTAGACACCTGACACAAGTCTCTACTGGATCATCAAGGACTCTATCCATACGAATGGCATGATGCACTTTTAGAAAATTACCCACTCTCTCCCTAAAATAGTTTGAAAGCTTCTTGGATAAATTTCCATATGACTATGGAGCAGTACAGAGAAAACAAAGTTCCTCAAACCTATGCTCCTTGCTACTTCATGCTCTTGTCCCATTGATGTCCCCCAAAACTCAAATGCTTATATACCCACCCTATTTCAGGACCCAAGCCCTTTTTTATAAAAGCACTATTTTCAAGAATCCATGACCCACTTGTAGAATTGCAATTAGTTTAGTATGGTTGGGACTGAAGGATAGAGTTTGAGAAAGTGCATGCCAAAAGATAGGGAAGAAAGAGAAGCAGAAATCATACCATGCTAAGGGTTTTGAATTTAATCACTATAGCACTGGGAAACCATTTTGAAAACCAAGAATTTTCAAAAATGGAGTGAAAATAATAATAATAATAACAGTAAAGAAACCTATTTTGACCATGTATCTTGTACCAATTACCCTACATTTATTATCTCATTTAATCTTCACAACATTTCTATGTGGTAGATACTATTATTTTCTTCATTTTTCAAATGAAGTAACTGAGGCTCAGAAATATTAACTGATTATCCATAGGTACATGGTTAATAAGTGGCAGAGTTAGGATTTGAACCTAGATTCATCTTAAGCTGAAGCCTGTGTTCTTTACTTCTGCATCATACTGCCTCTTACATGATCTGTTTGCATTTTAGTAAATCCCTTTGGCCACAGTACGGTTAGGAGTGGAGAAAGGCTGAAGGAAAGAAGACCAATTAGTAGATCATTTTGAAAATCTTGGTTAAAGGTGATGAAGGCTTAAACTGAGACAATCACTGTGGAATTGGAGTGAAAGTGACAGATATGACATATTTTGAAAACAGGATTATCAAATCACAAATTGGATATGACGAGTAATGGAAAAGGAGTTGTTGAGAATAAGTCTCAAATTTCCTTGTGAGTGATTTTGAGGAAAGTGAGTGATTTGAGGAAAGTCGTGCCATTCACTAAAATAAACAATACAAGAGGATAGATAGAATTAAAGCCAAAGCCAACGCATTTGGCTTAACTCATCAAAGTGGAAATGTCTAGTAGGCAGTTGTACATTTGGCTCTGGAGGTCAGGAGAAAATTCTGAACTGGAGGTAGATTTGAGGGTCATCAGCAACGATCTTGGCTAAAACTCTGATAATCAGTTACATCACTTAGAGAGAATGTGTGGAGAGAAAAGAACAAATAGATTCTTAAGAAAAATCAATATTTAAGAGTTGGTTGTAGAAAGAAGAGATCACACAAAGAAAGAAATGAAATGATAAGGGAAGAAGGAGGAGAACTAGGAAATATTGTATCATGGCAACTATGGGAGAAAAGCAATCTGAAACCAAGTCATGGGGTTAAATGCTGTGAGACTTCTTGAGAGGACAAAAAACAGGCCAGAGGCTTTGTCAGTTAGGAAGGTTGGTGATCACTTTTAGGTCAGTTCAGGTCCTTCAAGAAGATGCCCAGACAGAATTAGACATACAAGAGATTTATTGGGGTAATGCCTATGAAGGATAAAAGAGAAGGGAGCAGGAGTAGGCAGGAAGAGCCTTCAGACCACATTGCGATGCAGATGTGACACTTGTGAGAGGAGAGAGGGAAGGAAGGAGGACTGAGTAGGAAGAGCCCAGATTGTAGTCTGAGAAAGTCTTGGCCAGCCAATGGAGAGTTCCCCAGCAAAGATTGCCCATTTGAGGAGTCCTGCATTGAGCAGAATTGGCCCAACTCTAGTACCTTCACCACGTTCAGTCATTGACTGTGGGATGGGGAGGGTGGGAACTGAGCCTGGCTTCAGGCTTGCAGATTAAAAGGTGTGGCAACTGGAAGCTGTTAGCCAGCTCCTCACAGCAGGTTCAAGAGCTTCTTCTCCTACTCTATGGCGGCCACATGGTTGGAGAAGTTTCAGAGGAGTCATGGGAGTGAAGGAGGTTTGATGGTTGTGAGTTGAAGAGTGGATGGATGGGAAGTGAGGAAGTGGAGATCCCTCCTTCCTAATGATGTTGTCAGAGAGTGGAAGGAGAAAAAATAGAACGATAGCTAGAGGGAACGAGGGTCAACGGAGCATATTTATAGAATTCTAGAGGCAGAAACAAAATAGATAGAGGAAAATAAACACACACAGAGAGTAGTAACTAAAGGACAGAACAAGTTTCCAGTCCTGGAAGACATGGGAGGAGGTGGAAGCAAGACCTAGGTGGAGAAAGAACATTGAAGAGAGAGGAGAACTCTTTCCTCTGGGTCTGGAGTGGAGAAGGGGAGAAGAACGCAGGCAGAGACACTTTGAGACATGGGGGTAGGGTTTGGGGTATTCAATTGCTGTATTATTTTGAATATTCCTGATTCATTGAGTAAATCAATTAATGAATACATAGCTGTTAGCATGTAGAGATGTCCAGATAAAAGTTGGCAGATTTAAGTAATGGGGAAAAGTGCAGAATAAATTTAAAGTCTTGACCATCAAATTAAAAATGAGAAGAACTTAAGAGACTGTTGTCTTTTGGGGAATTCCATCTGATGCAGATTAGAAACGTGATTGATTATACTATGAAGAGTTTCTACAATGACATGTATTCTAACATTTAGTGTTTTTTTTTTAATAACTCAGTTTATTTTTGTTTTCCCACAAAATTTGAAGTGAATTTGATTATAAAAAAGAACCAGTTCCTTGATAGTACTCAGTGCTTTTCTGGAAGGAAATTTGGCAATATATTTATCAAAAACCTTAAAAAAAGGCTTACTGGGGGCTGGCCCGGTGGCATAGTGGTTAAGTTTGTGCACTCCACTTCAGCGGCCCAGGGTTTGTGGGTTCAGATCTCAGGTGCCAATCTTCCTCTATGTTGTATGTATGTGGGATGCCACCACAGCAAGCCATGCGGCATCCCATATACAAAATAGAGGAAGATGGGCACAGATGTTAGCTCAGTGACAATCTTCCTCAAGCAAAAAGAAGAAGATTGGTGGGCCGGCCCTGTGGCTTAGCGGTTAAGCGTGCGTGCTCCGCTGCTGGCGGCCCGGGTTCGGATCCTGGGCGTGCACCGACGCACCACTTCTCCGGCCATGCTGAGGCCGCGTCCCACATACAGCAACTAGAAGGATGTGCAACCATGACATACAACTATCTACCGGGGCTTTGGGGGAAAAAATAAGTAAATAAATAAAATTAAAAAAAAGAAGAAGATTGGCAACAGATGTTAGGTCAGGGCCAATCTTCCTCACCTAAAGAAAAAAAGCTTATCCATTGACACAACAATTTTACTTTTTTGACTTTATCTTAAGGAAATTATTATACAAGTATTCAAAGATGTATTTCAAGAATGTTAATTGTGGCTAAATCATTATAAGAGCCAAAAAGTAGGAACAACTCACATGTCTGCAATAGAAGATTGACCTTTTCCATAGTATAATCTTATTTTTGTAAAAAAAGAAATGCATTTAATTTATGTATCACTATAGACACTGAAAACAGCCTGGGCAACTTACCAGCGTTCTTTCTGGGTAGTGGGATGATGGTGATTTTTTACTTTTGGCTCATTTACATTTTCTACCATGAACAAGTATTATTTCTATCCTAAGAAAAAAAATCCTGAATTTAAAACAGAACAAAACAAAACAAATCCTGGTCCTACCATCATCTACAGCCCTTGAGGGAAAATGCCCGGAAGTTCCCTTCAATGGGACAATCTCTATCTACTCATCCTTTACCTGTAATCAAGCTTGCTTTTCTTCAAGGATCAGTATGTAAGATAAACTAGTCTCATTTAATTCTATTTTTTGCTTTAGTTTTTAGCAAAAGAAAAGTATTATTTTCTATGTCTTTTACAAATTGTTAATGTGAATATTTCAGCTATATTATGGACGACGTTGGTTGGAGCTAACTTGGGAACCTTACCATCATTTAGAACATGATTTCAATGGAAAACATTCAGAGTCGCAAATAAATTTACAAACGTATTTTTTTTTTTTTTTGTGAGGAAGTTCAGCCCTGAGCTAACATCTGCCAATCCTCCTCTCTTTTGCTGAGGAAGACTGGCCCTGGGCTAACATCCGTGCCCATCTTCCTCCACTTTACATGGGATGCTGCCACAGCATGGCTTGCCAAGCAGTGCGTCGGTGCCCAGCCGGGATCCGAACTGGCAAACCCTGGGCTGCTGCAGCGGAGCGCGCACTTAACCACTTGTGCCACCGGGCCGGCCCCCACAAACGTATTTTTTAAAGGGGAGATTTCTTGTATTTCGAGTTAGAAATACCTGTAACCTGAGGCTCTACAGGAAGGAGATGACAGACACTTATCAGGGATGGGCTGTACACAGATCACTGCTCTCTGGCTTCTCTTATCCAGAAAGCTCTTCTTCTATTCTGCTGTAGCATGTCTCTCTCCCTGCTGTGAAACCTGCGGGGAACTGCCACCACTTTCCAACCTGCTCTTCACCCCACCCCCCATGTCCTCCATTACCCACTGTTCAGAGTTACCAAAGCGTTCTACGGAGCTCAGGGTTGCCATTAGCAAACTTTCAGGATCAGCTTAATCTTTTGCTACATTGCTTCAGTGAGAGCGTTACAACTTCTGGTTTGTGAATACGACCCTTTTACCAGCAGCGACTATGGACTTTTTTTGTCACCCTGTTAGAGGTGTATAAAAGTTACCTTATACCTAAGGAATGAATTTTAGTTTGGAGTATAACCAAACCTGTGGAATTTTATGGTATTTTACAGGATTCAGGCTCATTTTCCTGTCAGTAATAGCTTCCCACACATGCCTAAAAATAAAGAAGTCAAATTTATAACTCATCCTTTTCCATGAGACAAACTGACTTTATTTCCTGTCTCTTGAATGGAACTGAAATTCAGCAATTTGTTTTTAACAAAACAATCTAAACTTCAACAATGTACTATGTTCTCTTAGAAGATAGATGGAGGCATGTTATGAGGTCCTTGCAATAATAACAGTGCTAGGCACTGTTTTAAGTTTTTGGGTTTTTTTTTTTTTTTGACATTTATTAATTATTTAATTTCACAATTGTCTAGTAAGAAACTATTATCACCTTCAATTTACAGTTGAAGAAATTCAGGTACAGAGAGGTTAACTTGCCTAAGGTCTCAGAGCTAGTAAGTGGTAGAGGGAGATTTAAGCCCAGGTATTCTGGCTCCAGAGTGGGGGCTCTTAACCACGTGTCATATACTGCCTCACTGTTGCTTAGCTGTGCAATGACCATGACTGTGTCTAGAGGATATTGGGTTCTGGACCAGACATGAGGATGCAATCTAGTCATTCCCAGCTTGAAAGAGGGTTGTAGGAGTAGATTGGTGAAGTCAAGCGTGTTTAAAATTTACTTATGAAATCTTCAAATTAAATCTTGAATGGAAGCTTGAAATGAAAACCAGATAAAAGTGGAACTGCTTCTGCTGAAGGGGGGCCGGTGGGGAAGATCAGAGCCCCACCCACTCAGCCTCTCTCAGAAGTTTCTGTTATGATAATCCAAGGGTTTTGAGCAGCAGGATTTGAAGACTACTAGTGAACCAAACTCAGGAGACCTGGCTTCAAATCTGGAATAAATCTCTCCCTTTTTAGGAAATTCAGTTTTCTTGCCAGTGAAATAGAAGCCATTCCTGTTTCACATGGCTGTTGCGGAGGATTAAATGAGATGAAGAATGTAAGAGCAACTTGAAATTGTGAAGTGATATATAGTTTCTGTTTCTATGGAGCCTTGACTTGAAAAGGAGAGGCCCAGGTGGCAATGAGGCGTGAGACAGGTTCTGGTGCTTCTTGGGTGGTCATGAGTATTCTCAGAAAAACTGGGAATGCGGTGACCATGGGTGGTGTCAAGAGGGTGGCAGTTGAAACAGCGAGGCTAAGCAAGTCATGTCCAGAGTAAACAATGCCCTTCTTCTTTGAAACAATCACCAAATTGCAACTAAGAAATTTTGTTTTAGAGATTCTCTTCAATAGAATACAGAAGATGAATAAGGAACCAACGTCTATCTGGTTCACTGCTGTGTGCCCAGAGCAGCATAGTGCCTAGGCATGTGGTAGGTGTTCAATAAAAACCTGCTAAATGAACTGGGAAGGAAAGGCAAAAGGAAAATCTACTGAGCCAATGAAAACAAAAATATTTTGTTAGGGCATGTGGCTTTGCCTCACAGCGGGATCTAAATGTGGTTCTCTGAGAGGAAATGTCATACCAGCTACAGAATGATGGGGCGACAGGGGCACAGGCCTTGGTAATTTCAGTTCATATGCCATGCTAGAGTTTCATTCTGGACTTCAATATTAAATGTCAAACTGCTCAAATTCACAGGTAAAACAAGCATAAACTTATGAGATTTCTTGATCTAACTTTGAAGATGTATTTAAACTTCATTCTGTTGATTTTTAAGAAACCATTCATATCAGAGATATTGGGTCTCAGTTGTAAATGTGGAGAATTCACTTATACTAAAATTAGACTTAATGTGCAAGTTTCTTACAGACTTAAATATCATATGTAATCCATGCATCTCAAGCTTCTGCGGAGTGTCAACAGTGCCAATTTTATCACTTCCACAGCAGCTATTCTAGAAGATTGCTTTTCCTAACCCGGATAATATTTCAGGCTCCTGCATCTAAAGGCTCTAGAAGGAATCTGCTCCAACCACATCCTCTCCCGTTAGGCATGTAGCTGCCTCTATCTTTAGAAACATTTAATATCACTTTAACCCCCGATATCACAGGTGCTACCTCTTATTTTCACATTATATGGCTCCTACAAACTGATGGTCATCTGCATTTATACTAGTTTTCAGAAAAGACCAAGTTCATTCTTTTGAGTTGAAAAATAACATGCTCTCTATCCCCCTCAGCAGGTTAATAAACTATTTTGGTTCAAGTGTGAAGTAGATCATGAATACAAAGTCTCCAGAAAAGAATTATCAATTCACTAGGTCTACTTTCAGTTCATGAATCTGAATCTTTTAATGTTCCTTTCGGCACTGCAGAGTATTTGTTATTTGTATTTTCTATGTTCCTGGAGTTCCAGTTTTCTTTTATTAAGGTAAAGGATGACATTTCATCGCCCAGTTATTTGTCAAGCATTTCAGTAAAAGCATACCCTTCCCACTCAGATACTGGACACTGATTCTCCTACAGTCTCAAGTCATGGAGCTGGACATTCTCTGACATGTCTCTCAAGCAATTTTGCAAAATGATCACTAGCGTGGCCTTTTGGCCCCTTTACGTGTATTTACGGATATCAAATAACTCATGCAACTATGTTGGCCTCTTAGTGACCTTGAGTATTGCTTGTTATAAGAACAGAAAACTTAGCACAGAGATGCATAGGAGGTCCCCTCATATTCCAAATAAACAAGCGTCTTTAGCTTTTTCAGTTCATCTCTCTGTAGCTCCATTTTGCTGAACAGGATAGCAGCTATCATCAAAAACAAGAAAAAATCCTTTCCTCCTTTCCTTTCTCAGTTACTAGGGGGTCAAATATTAGCATAAAATATCTGATATGAGGCACAGATGATCTATTTAAGGCAGAAATTTGTTTTAGATACACAAAGCCCATAATTCTGTTTCTTTTTCGTATACATTTTACAATCTAAAATATTTATACTCTTTCTAGTAGTCTTGTCTAGAGACAGTATTTTGTCATTTAAATTTGGTTTCCTTAAGCTTAATTCATTCAAATATTAATGATTTCCCTTCCTGCCCTCCTTTTAGGGGAAAAAGAGAGGAAAAAAAATGATGTCTGGCAGAATAAACCAAGGTCTTCATAATCACAGTATTCCAGTGTCAGGTGAAGCCTGGGTTTGATATCATTCTTTTACAACTATATCTCCTTAGTTAGGGTCAGGAAATCTGAGATATCCTAATTCAACTTCCCTATTTTGCAAATGAAACTATGGGCCAGAGTAGTAAAATTTTAGTTGGAACCTATGTTCTTTGGCTCCCAGACCAATGCTCTTCCCACTATGCTAAGATTGGTAGACTGTATAGTAATGCAAAAATAGGACAAAATATTTTCAGTGGTAATTTTAAGCACTTCATATTACTGTGTGAGAATTTGACATATAGTTATGAATCATCCCGAAGGTAAGAGTTTAAAGTAGGCTTTGATATATTTTATACTGAGATAAAATAAGGAACTCAAATCTTCCAAAACTGCCCAAGTGTCACATCCAAGAGTCTGAAACTAACATTAACTTTCAGTAAAGGCATTTCGGTGGAAAAAAGAATTACAACTAAGCAAAGAACTTCCAGTTTTATTTTTCAAACATTTAAGAACAAAAAACATTCAACCAAATTTTTAAAAATTAGGATGGATTAATTTACAATAAAATAGTCAACTTAAAATATCAGCCCTTTCATTTAGGGCCAAGGAGGCCAATAGTTCCCATTTAAACAGCAGAATTGCACAATTAATATTTTTACCTATATTTGATGGCACAGAAATATAAAAGTCATACAACTTTCATTGAGATCCTCCCTTCTCTCCAGAGTAGAATTCATACAATTGCTTCTTAGGTCAGTACTCAGGCTTTTAAAAATCACCAGCTATATTTTGAAATACATCTACAACTACTCTGATAACAAGAACGCTTTTAAAACAATTCTTATAGGAAACACCTTAGAATAATTTTGTGGCACATTAGCCTGCTTAAAGAAACAGTAAAGATGAAAAATAATGTACAAGAATTATAGTCCCTTGTTTACAGAAACCACCCAAATAAAATATTTTCTCTAATTAATTATCCTTGCCTCTTATAATTTATTAGCAGAGATGAATTACAAGAAGCAGAATGCACCATATTTTGGTTCTTGGTTATAGCTGCCAGCTTAAGAGTTCATGACTGCAAATGTAAAGCAAAATATGATTATGCTTACAAATTCTGGAATGGGAAAAAACCAAAATATCTCTTTAAAGTGTTTCTCTATTCTTGCTTTCAAGTCAAGACAAAAAATTCACAGCAGTTTAAAGGATGATGAAAGACTAAACATGGGGCCCAGTGAAATATTATATATTTAGAATAATTTTTCCTATTACACTCCTTAAGTGAAAATCATAGTAAGTATGCTATCGTATGACCGAGTAACATTCTAGTAAGCTGTTGGAGCAAATACAGCACTTAATAGATTCATTTACAGATTAGGCATGGTAGCCTTTAGACAGAACATCTTATTTTCATACTCGTGAATGTGCAACCTTCAACAGACAAACAAACATAAAGTAATATGTAATTTATAACAGCTGGCCAGGCACTTAACTTGGGGAAAGAGACTTTCAGATTTTGAGGTAAACTAGAATTGTTTTCAGCAATCACAAACATATTCTAAAAACCACATTTTATACCACACTAACTGGTTATTCAAGATTTAACTATAAGTTTATCACTCTATTGTGCCAAAATTCACACCTAAGTGTAACTTCTTAAGAACCTATTTAAAGAACATTTTCAAGTCTGAATTTTGGCCCCATTTAGATACTTCTGTGCTTAGAATGTACTTGAGAAAACTCGAAGGTACATATATACAAAGGCTATGGGCATAAGAGCCCCAAATGAGTATTTTTTCCTTAATTTGACATTAAAAAGAGTCACACTGTCAGTCACATAGACAAGAGGAGGAAGAGGAAGAAAACAACATTGACATTAATGACAACTAAGGTGACAAGCCTCAATCTAGCCTCAAGAAAATTACAGAGCAATGCTCCAAAGGGAGCAGAAACAAAGTGGCAGAGTTTCCGTTTACAGGTGTTGACAGTACTGTGAAAGCTCTCTGAATTAACACTAAGGAGCACAACTCTCTGGGTTTATTACACTCTGGGCACAGCCTATGTTTCTTCCTCTCTTCTGAATTCATTTCAAGGCAATGTGGAGTTTGCTTAACAAACAAAAATTCATATTAGAAGATGGAGGACCTCAGTAAGTATTTACACATTAGAAGACCAGAGCAGAAAGTGGCCATTTTGCAACTAGTCTTTTATCAGAAGATATCCAGGTCTATTTTTCATTAGAATTACCAGGATATTATGCGCAAATGGAAAAGCCAAACCTCCAAATCCTCATAACTAACAATTAATTATATTTTCCATTCCCTTCTCAAACAGCAATTTCAATCCAAAGGCTACTTCTTGTTATGAACAAACTCATCAGCTTGTTATCTGGTAGGCACAGACTAATCAACATCCTGTTTTAAACCCTTCAAAGAACATTATGAATAAAGAAAATATAAAAAATTTTGATCTGGGCCAACCTCATTCTCAAAAACGTAATGAGAAAAAAATATTGGCTTAATTTAGAGTTTCCATGTGGTTAAATAAAGGGTACAGATACTTTATTTATAAAGACTTTTAGGCCAACCCTCCTCAGGATACCAAGTTTTTCCAGTCATGGCAAAGGATTTGTGCTAACTGACCTCTTCTTCCCTTACAAGACTAACAGCATGCATCTGGCAAAACTACTAGCTGGAGTTACTGGAGCAATGAGTAGATGTGGAAGAATTTCTCTCTCTATGATGCTAACTGGCTCACTCAAATTCTGAAACTGTGACCCTGGTCCATTAGCACCATGCTTTCTCACTGTTGCTGTGGGGTGAGGAACAGAGGGTGAGGTGAGATGGGAATTGAGGGCAATTATATACATCATTAAGATACCATGATATACAGTGAAAATGTGTCTATTAGTATATTTTAGGCTTGAAAATCACTGATCACAGCTATTAAATAAAACTGCATCAAATTTTTACAATTTTGAACACCTGCAAACGTAGAGCTTTCTGATGACCCCAATTTAAATATGAATAGAAGTTCACTGAACATTAGGTTATCAGTAAGCTAGAAGAAACAAACTACATATATTTTGTAGGTAGTAACCTACCAAAAAAAAAGTGGCCATTAGGCAAAAATTCAGTGAAATTATTCATAATTGTCTGTTTCATCTTTCTCTTGGGAGAGCCCAAAAACAGGTCTCTGAAAAACCAACTTCACACATGTAAGACATGGCATCTGCTATCCTATTGATCTATCATTCCCTCCAAGGTAGACAGGTCACAGACATATTGAGAACATTCATTTTCATGTATTTTTGTTTTTGAGACATCTATTCCACTGAAGTACTGTAAAGGAAGTCTACAAACCACTTCTAGGAAAAAGGCACTTCATTGTGAAAGTTAGATTTAATTACATGAAAGTTGAGAAGACTGGGATAGACTCAAAAGTCAGTATTCACTTTTGTATTTATGAACACAGAGTAGATGCCAGTTTATAGAATATAGCCAATAACATTACAAACAAACCGAACAGCAACATTAACTATATTCTCAGCAAAACAGTAATTAATGACATTTCTCCAAAAACCAACATAGTTCCAAGTTCAACAGTAAAAAGAAAAAATATCACCAGCAGTTGCTACTTTAGAGCTCAAGACACTGTTTTCTAAAGAATTTGACGTCTATAGTTTGGTTCTCTGTTTCAGAGCATGAATTGTTTCTCAGGTGAAAAACGTGGGGTGGCGGAGTTGTGTCTGTGTGTGTTAGGGGAGAACCCAGGGTGGAAAAATACTGGGGAGTAACAAGAGGTTCATTTCTCTGGTCAGACAACCAAGTGAGGAGGTAGTTATTCTGAGAACTTCTCAAATAGAGAATATTGTACTGATCTACTGAGAGTTAGGGAAGTAGCAGGAGCTTCTTTGTGATACTGAAGATAGCAACAGGAATATCTCTCCTCCAGGGAAGTCAGGACCAGGGTGTCAGTGCAGCTGAAATAAAGACAGAATTTATATAAGTGGCACATAGAGAATATAAGAAAAACAAGGTTAAGAAATCAACATGAATGATAATACATTCATTTCCAACTTGTCCTACCTTGACAGTGGCTCTTTTCTGATGCTAGAACTTTATAAGTATCTATAAGAAAAGAACACACACCATGTCATCATCACCTAGTTTTGATGGAATGATCCTTCAAACACGTGGTCGGTGCCAAGAATATGGTATACATATATTTCATAAATAATGTCTTCTAATTTCTAATATTATTGAAAATGTAATGATGTCTGTAAAATAATTAAATGTTTTAAAAATAGTTTAGACCTCAGTACTCTCAGAAACGGTGCCATAAGGAAAATATTTTATAGTCATAAGTGAGCAGAAACTCTCAGTTAAATAGCAATATAGAAAAAATAACAGCAACACTCTTCCAAATTGCCTGATGCTAACAGGATCTATAATTATGTCAAGAGACCACATGCTCACCTTGTTACATCACCACACACGGCAACCCCATGCAACCCTGAGTCCCATCATCACTGCTGTTGAGTTTTTTCATTCGGTACTGACGTATTTCTCTTACCAGTGTGTAAAAGGCATCTTCAACACCCTATAAAAGAAAGAAAACGATAAAGACAGCTTAAAAAAACACAATCCAAGCTGTAAGCTCTCCCTCATTTGTACTTTTTCTTTTTTTAATTTACTTCATTGCTTTTTTTTTTTGAGGAAGATTGCCCTTGTGCTAACATCTGTTGCCAATCTTCCTTTTTTTCTCCCCAAAGCCCTAGTACATAGTTGTGTATCACAGCTGTAGAGTTGTAGCTCTTCTATGTGGGATGCCGCCTCAGCATGGTTTGATGAGCAGTGAGTAGGTCCTCGCCCAGGATCTGAACCGGCGAACCCCGGCTGCCTAAAGCAGAATGTGTGAGCTTACCCTCTACGTCACCGGGCCGGCCATTCATTTGTACTTCTTTATGTGGATTTAAAATTCCAATTATGGGAGCCGGCCCCATGGCGTAGTGGTTGGGTTTGGCACGCTCTGCTTTGGCGGCCAGGTTTCGTGGGTTCGGATCCCAGGTGTAGACCTACACCACTCATTGGTCATGCTGTGGTGGCAACTCACATACAAAATAGTGGAAGATTGGCACAGATGTTAGCTCAGGGCTAATCTTGCTCAAGCAAAAAAAAAAAAAAAAAAAAGAGGAAGATTGGCAACAGATGTTAGCTCAGGGTGACTCTTCCTCAGCAAAAATAAAAGTCTTCATTTTAGAAATACTTGTGCATGTTAATGCAGGAGTAAAAATGCCACACCAGAATATTAATAAGTTCATTTTGGGTTTAAACTGAAGATTAAAAAAATAGAACACTATTAAAAAATCTGTAACAAAGAATGTGGATCATATCTCTAGCAAAGAGTCAATCAATCAAACTTTTCTGCCTTAAACAAACCCTTGCCAGATGGTGAAAGCTGTACTATACCTGTCTGGTCTTGGCTGAGGTTTCAATGAATGGAATCCCATAACTCTTGGCCAGTTCATGGGCTTGTTTTGTGTCAACTGTCCTTGTTGGCAAATCACACTTGTTTCCTACTAGCACCATAGGTACATCATCTGAGTCTTTTACGCGCTTAATCTGTTCCCTAAAAAAGGGAATATGTTATCATAACATAAGAATAAGCTTTTAGGAATATATAGCTAGGACAAAAAAGAATCTAGCAAATTTTATCTAGCCCTATTAGCTTTTAGTATTGAGTCTCACTTTTTTCCCTACTACTTATAAAAGAGCCTGCATACTAAGGAGACTGGTTTAGACTTGATGTGGCTGCCATAGCAAAGCCAAGTACCATTCATCTTCCAGTGGAAATGGATGACTACTCTATCTTGACACATGCCTTCCTGTTAGGCTCCCTGATTTTCCAAAGAGCTTGGCTCTGGATTTAATTGGCAACTCAAAACTGCACTCTAGATTAAGGTCTGAAGTACAAAAAGTAAAAGCTCACTGCCTCTAACTGCCTCTAAACTTTTTGAGCTTCCCTTGAGTGACAGTATTTAATGCAAGACAGTCTATCCACTTGTCTAGATGGGTGGTGTCTATACATTTTCTTCAAATAAAATTGTAGCTGGAAGTCCAAGATATAAAATAGAAAATACCAGAACTGCTCTTATTAAAGGAGGACTAAAGAATCTGGAACTCCCAACCGACAGCACTTCCTTCAATGACATGTAAAACATAGCATACAATAGTTTAGAAACTATTGCTCTAAATTCTTTCGACCAACTCTGTCCAATAGAACTTTTTACGATTATGGGAAAGTCCTATATCTGTGCTGTCCAACTATATCACTAGTCACATGTAGCTAATGAATACCTGTAAAGTCAGTTGCTGATGAGGCCAAGAAACTGATTTTTAAATTTTAATTTTAATTAATTTGAATAACTACATATGGTTTGTGGCTACCATCCTGCACAGCACTGCTCTAGACTCTACCCTTGGATTATATACAAAGTCATGCACCTGAGATGTACTACATCAGCTATATGCAGAACTGAGCTTTGGGGTCACGGCAGCAGCCTAGGTTAAGGGATAACATAAGACAGCCTAAGAAAAAAAAAACGACTTCCAGAAATTCAGCAAATATTTATTAGGTGCTTGCCAAGTGCTGGGCAAAGTACTGTTATTATTTTCAGAGAGAAAATGGAAAGTAGAGAAGGTTTAGGAGGAAAAAAACCACTGAATTCAGTTTTGGACTAGTTTGTTTCTGTGAGCAGACATCTTCACATGGATGGAGCATAAGCCAGGATTCAAGGCTGTAGGCAGAACAGCCTTGCGTGCATTTACTACATGCTAGGCACTGTTCAAGTGACTTACATATTTATTAACTCATTTAATTTTCACAACAAATCTTGGTAGGTACTATTATCTCCATATTATAGATAAGGAAACTGAGGCACAGAGATTTAGTAGTTTGCCCCAAAGTCCCATGGGTTAAAAGATGATGGAGCCAAGTTTCAACCCAGGCAGAGTCTATATTCTTAACCACTATTGTGCTTAAAGAATGAAGAACTAAGAAGAAGGAGCCCTGGGTTTTTGGTCCCGGCTCTGGTACTAATAACAATCAAGACTCTGAAAACCTAACAAACCACTTTCTGAACTCTATTTCTGATTCTATAAAATATGAATGTTGTGCTAGAATTTTTTATCATCTAATTTTGCTTTGAAATTTTATGGTTCTATGGACAAAGACCATCTTTATGTTCCTTTGCCCTGCTTTCATCTGTATCTACTCCTCACTAGTTTCTTCCTATCATCATCTCTATTACTTACTGAAAAATGTTTCTCAGAGGTGATTTCTTCTCTGAAATTCCTTTGTGATCTCTCGTAACACCTTTAGTTTTGAACCATTCCCATTAGCAAGCTTTATTTATGTATTATCATACATCCTAGCCACAGTATATTATATAAAATAAATTCCAGTATTAACTTTCAGAAATAACCCCAGCTTCTCACTGTCGAACAAGCTAAAGCCAACTCTTCTCATAATTAAAAAGCTGTATCTTCCCTAGTGTGGTATCCTCATTCTCCCACAAAGCTTCAGAACACACTTAAAGATCATCCTTTCAGAAAAAATAATGCTCCTAGTACCTGTAGAGGTTAATGTCTGCAAATGACTTGCTATTATTGATGGCAAATACACAGAGGAAGCCTTCGCCTGTCCTCATGTATTGGTCTCTCATGGCACTGTACTCCTCTTGTCCAGCTGTATCCAGTATGTCCAACAGACAGGTTTCACCATCTATAACCACCTGTTTTCGGTAAGAATCCTGAGGATGTGGACGGTGAGGTGGTGGGGAGAGAGGGAGATTCCATTTTTATTAAAAACCACAGGGAATGCAATGCTATTGCCAAGATTAAATAAGCTCCTAACCAAGTCCATTTCTGTCTCTCTGATTTGTCCCTCAAACTGTGAATATATAATCACAAACAGAAAGTACTTAATGTCACCCTAGGAAAAAAGCCCCAAATCCTATACGCCTGCAGAAAGGAAAATGTGGTCACTCTGTTCCTGGAAAAGGTGAAAAATATGTGGTACTTCAAAAGACAGCTCTACTGCAATTAGACTAGAGATTAGGTTCACATTGTACTTTACTAAGGTATGAACTGGACTTGTCCTGTTTTAGTTGTTTATGGTACATTTAAAATTCTAAACATACCTCCACTAATTATAATCTGGCTTTGGATACAGTGTCATTTGTGTTTATGACTAAATACACAAATACTTTTTATTTCAGACAAGGTTATAATACCAAAATATTTTTCTCATCATGACAGACTGTACCTTTGGGAAATATTCCTCAATCAAATTCCTAAAGGTTCCAAACAAGGTATAGGTATAACTAAATTCCTCAGGAAGACAGACATGCATAGATCATATAAAAAATTTTTTTCAATCTGGCTCTAAGACAAAAATTTTACTTGTATTTTAATACTTATGTTCTGGGAATTCAAAGAAAATAACCTCATCACACTTAGTCAAGATCTGGCTCTAGAAACAAAACTCAACCTAATTTCCCAGCCTATTGATCAGTTCCTCTGTAACTCACTTGCAACATACTTTCAAATTAACATAGAATTCACATTGCCAGAACTTCCTTGAGGCATGAAATATGGTTAAGTGTATGAGTGCTCCGAGGAAATGAGCAAAATTAAAATTATAAAGATAGGTTTTAGTCAAATGAATTTATGATAATAGAAGGCAGAGAAGTGGTTATTTCCTGACAGGGTGGGGGAGTTTATTGACTGGAAAGGGGCATGGGAGAACTCTCTGGGGCATTAAAAATAGTCTATACTTTTATCTGAGTGGTGGTTACGTTAAGTGTATATAAATTTAATAAATCACCGAAGTATTTTACTGTATGTAAATTACCTCTCAATAAATAAAACTCCAAAAAATATTAAAAGTTTCTAACTATTAACACTAAAGCTGTTAAGCCTAAAATAAAGATTTTTGCCCAGGACTAATGAGTAATTTTTTAATAATGGCTATATTAGAGTTAGCTTGCATTAATTAAACACTCAGTAGCTGGGTGGTAGGAAGAGCAGGGTGTAGATTAAAAGAAAATAATCTTTAGAGTTAGACATTTCTAAACTGAATAAAATTACAAAACCTTTTAAAACCTTTTATTTAAAGGACACTAGATGCCATTTATTGAAGCTAATCTATAACAAACTCCCATGAAAACAAAATAATCTTTAAATAAATACTATTTATGCAGCACTTCACCATTCACAAAAAATTTAAAGATATTATTTGATTTTTCACAATATCCGTGTGTGGTAGGCAGAACAAATTTATGGTAATTTAATAGATCAGGAAAATGAGGCTCAGAGAGATTAAGTAATTTGCTCAACATCACATAACTAAATAAACTGCAAACAGGGACTGAAATCCTAGGCAAAGCGGTTCAAAATCTCACGCTCTTTCTACACCAACCCACACTCTCAGCTGCTTCAACTAGCTAAGAAATGAAAATTGCAGAATACCCAGATCTCTGAACCCTTTATTTCCATCCTGCTATTATTCAGACAGTCCCTCTACCTATGGACTGTGTTTCTTTTTAACAGAGTTGTCATATATGAAGAAACTGAGTTCAACACTAAATTTGCAATAGTTTACATAAGTGTTAAAAATTGTAAACTTTTTAGAAAATCTTCAGCAGCTAATAAAAATGAACTCTTCTCCACAAACATTCCAGCTTTACTTATTGTATTACTCAACGCAGTACCCAAAATCACTTTTTACTTTCTCTCCTGATTACTCCTTTAGGTAAAGAACAGCAAAAGGGTATGGGTAAGGGTAAAACCGCAGAGGTGGAGTCAGCAGGCTACCACTGGGCCTCACCTCTATGGTGGGATCATATTCATCAACAAAGTGGTTCTGGATTAGCTGGATTGTCAGTGCGCTTTTTCCAACACCACCTGCTCCAACCACCACCAGTTTGTACTCAGTCATTTCACACCAGCAAGAACCTGTCGGAAAGCATCAATTAGGGTTAACTGGCGAGCCACATCTACAGTACTTCAAAGCTTTCCCTATAATCAATAGTAACTAAAACCAGAATTTGAAATGTATCGGTTCCATACACGTCACCGCCACTTGGTTCTCAAAATGATTCAGGAATGCCAAAAAGCACTTGCAGGTTACTGTGGGCCTCAGAATTCTGGATTATAGTCTTCTAGCTACCCCCACCCTCGTCTATGTTTCAACAGTCCTTGGGCCCCGCCCTCAGCCTCAGGTAAAGGAAACCCCCCCTTCTATTCCTCCCGCAAGTCTTCCCAGCTCTAGGAGGAGGCCTCCAGGTCGCTCCCCCTTACTACTCCCCGGCCCATCTCTAAACATCTTCCCCGTAGGGCTCAAAACGAAGGACCCCCGCCCAGGGCCTTTGTTTGCAGCTCGCAGATTCCGCTCGATTTCTGGCAATAACGAGACGCCTGTATGCTCCAAAGCCGAATGCTACACACGCCAGAGACCTACCTCAAGCTCCGCTGCCTCCGCTTCGTACGGATTTAGGACCACAGCCGGGAAAAATGTTGGAGACCCCGGAACCGCCATGAACAGCCCCCACCAGGGAGCGGCACTTCCGGCCCCGCCCGCTACGTAATCAGTCGGCGCGCAGGACGCCCGAGGCCCCGCCCCGGCCACGTGGGCTTCCAACCCGGGAGTCATGCGGCAGGCCGCACCCAGACCCTCCCCTCCCACACAGGACGTTGCAATAATGAAAGCGCTAGGTGCTAGTGTCTCAAAAATCAGTAAAACTTTATTCGCTTCCATTCTTTCGCCATTAACAGAAAACTGGAGAAAGCAAAAATGTTTCGTGTTTACAAAGATAAATGGCCTCTTTCCCAGAGAAGATCAAAACCTCAAACGACAACGGGGAAGATAAAAGCGCCCTCCCCCACATCCCCTGAGCTGACCCTTTTCATCTTAGACAAAGCCTTCAGTCCACTGGCCAGGGACCCTGTATGTGGCCAATTCAACATGAGGGCCAAGAAATCAATCCATTCCCGTGATATAAAGTTGAACAGAAGCTACACCAAAGGTCAAGTGTCTGTATTTTACAGGACACAGGAACCAGGCGGCTACTTACAAAAAAAACAAGATTCATTTCAGGCACAACTTTTTTATTTTATTTTTTTGTTTTTAAATCAGTAAAAGAAACTGGGTCCTAGAAGCTGCAGTGATCTAAGCAGCAGCAAGTTTGTGCATTCGTCTTTTTGTTTTTGTTTAAATACGTTTAAATTATCACACTGCTGGCACACCTTATTTGCATGAAATTCTGCACCATACATACTAATTGTAGTCAAGTTACCCCCCCATCCTAGGAAAAAAAACTACTCTGGAAGATAATTTTCACTGAAATCTAACCAAACTTCGTTAAGTGGACTGTGACAAGATTATAAATGATATGAAAAATAACATTTTAACATTTGGCCATCAACTTAAGGAAATGGTTTGCCTACACAAATTTTTGTAATTTTTAATATATTCTACCCTCATATGGTCCTCAGAATTAAAGCATAATGAACAGGAAAGGAAAAGAACGCAACTGAGTGCTAAGGCAGAACATCTTGCCAGAAGTAATGAAGGTAGAGTATATACTAAATATGAAGTGCAGAATTTCACAGGGCCAACAAGATAACAGTCTATATTTTTCACTTACACAGGCAAAGTGGATTTTGCAATTACCAGTTGCGTTAAATGCACCAAATAAAGCTCCTAAAATTGATATATAAGGCGCCACCTTAAGTTTTCCAGGCTGCAACTGTGCATAATTTTAAAATGGTTTTCTTAAATTTATTTATTTTTTTAAACATAACACGAGGAAGGTGTTAAAACTGGTGTAATAGCTCAATAGAATAAGTATTCCAGATTTTAGGAGGGATGAAGAGGGAGATATTCAGAACCCTTCACCAGAATCCCCCCAACTTGATCATAGTGGATTAATGATGTGCTTTGTGGATGTGGTTAGTCAATGACACCAGCTTGACGGATCTTTCTTTCTGCACCAAATCCCTGTGAAGAAATAAAATTGCAGTTAATAACCTGGGTACATGACAATCACAGTACATTCACAATTTCAAAATGAACTACAAAAGCATTGCTTTTAATCATCGTAATCACCACCAATTTTTTCCCCGAGGAGGAAATCTATAATAAGCCCTCCTGATCTTTTACCTGAACTATATGTTCAAAGTATCAGGAAAGCCAAGAAATGTGCCTTTTATTGTGAGCAACCATTTATGTTACGGGCTCAATCAATATGGAGGGAGTCCTAACTAGCTAGAAGCAATACTGAAGCTCCTTGCTTCATTAAGCCCTCTGAGCTATGCCGAAATAGGACATCAAGTAGTATGTTGGTCTGTCAGTTGCTACCCCACCCACAACCTTGCATGACCTCATACCATTGAGTTATCTGGTCCCCTTGGCTGACGAAGAACCATTAGGCGAGGAGCACTGGCATCATCCAAGGTGATGTTCTTCAAGCGATTGACCAACCTATCAGGTCGTGGAGCTGCAACAGTCTTGGGGCCCTCACTGTAACAAAGTCAAGAGGTGAGAAGAAAGCAAGTACTTAGAGAGGAGTGTGTTTTCTACCTAACTATTCAAATGACTCAGTTTTAATGAGGGGGGACTCTTGCCTCATCTAGCCAGCAAGCTAGCAAGACAGGACAGACAAGTTTATGTTTTTATTCCCAAGTCAAGGTTTACTACTGTGTAGGAGCTAGAAGAATCAGTTGGGTGAGGGTCATCCCTAGAATGGTCTGCAACAACAAAAGACCAGTTTCAAAGACACAAGGCAGCACATGTGAATAACCTTGAAAAAGTTAAATATCCTGGTTCCTCTAATGGTAACAATGTTATTGACTTAAAAAAAAGCGCAAGCACAGAGTCAAACTGCTAAACTATAAAATCAGAATTTTTAGCAGCATATAACCTAGAGATGGCTTAATGAAAGCAAAAGAGCTAAGCAGAATCCTTTAGGAACAAGGACTACATAATCTTTTATATAAAAAGACCTACGATATAGTAAGTACTCAATGTTTCATTGGGCCAGATTTTATGAGACTAAAAAGTTTAGACAATAAAGACTAGAGCTAAAGGGGCCGGCCCAGTGGCGCAAGCAGTTAAGTGCATGCGCTCTGCTTTGGCTGCTCAGGGTTCGCAGGTTCGGATGCCGGATGCACACCGATGCATCGCTTGTCAAGCCATGCTGTGACGGCGTCCCATATAAAGTAGAGGAAGATGGGCATGGATGTTAGCCCAGGGTCAGTCTTCCTCAGCAAAGAAAAAAAAAAAAAAAAAAAAAAAAGAGGAGGATTGGCAATGGATATTAGCTCAGGGCTGATCTTCCTCACAAAAAAAAAAAGACTAGAGCTAAAAAAGACATAAGAAGTATCAAGAAATAACCAAAAAGTGGCAGAAGAGGATGAAAGCAGCAGTGATGAAAAAGTGACGAAATGTGATAAAGCAGAAATTACAGAAGTTAAAGAGACTGTCCAGGGAGGTTACTAATCCAACAACGACAAAAACTTACCAGACTCGCCAAACATTACAAGCACTGCATTTGCCAGTGCGCTGATTAAGAATCACTGAGAATTCCACCTCATCTCCTGCCTGTAGCTCAATGCCATCCTGAACTTCTTTCACATGGAAAAAGAGCTTCTTGCTATCTCCTACTTCGTAGTTAATGAAGCCAAACTGGGGGGAGAGGGAAAAAAGACAGTAGCTAAAAAAAGGGCATACCACAATGGGGAAAAGCACCTCACTCTGAATGAAGCACCATGCCTGACCCTAACGAGATTTATAAAACATCGTATTAATGCTGATACTCTAGTTCAGCTGTCTGTGCTATAATTTAATAGCGTATGGGTCTGCAAAACTTGTCAGGAAAGAAACATATCTTTGAAATTACTGCCATTCACTCTATTATTGCCTGACTGAAACAAAGAAAGGTTGCCTTGTGGCTTCATATATCATATGAACCATATGTTTTTTTCTCTGAGGAAGATTCACCCTGAGCTAACATTTCACCCTGAGCTAACATCTGTTGCCAATCTTCCTCTTTTTTTTTGCTTGAGGAAGACCGGCCCTGAACTAACACCTGTGCCAGTCGTCTTCTACTTTATATGTGTGTTGCGGCCACAGCATGGCTGACAAGTGGTGTAGGTCTGCGCCTGGGATCTGAACCCGGGCCACTGAAGCAAAGCACGTTGAACTTAACCACTATGCCACAGAGCTGGCTCCTAAGTTTTTGAATCAAGCAAAATTATTAGGGAGCTGTTACTTGAACAACATATGTAGTGTTTTGATTCCTTCTAGAATTATTAAGCTGGGTTATGGCATCATAAGAAACAGCCATACAAAATGTTATCTTCACCATACTGATACTGAAAAACGTCCTCTTTGAGCACTCACAGGGATTTCCTTGAGATCTCAGTACCAGGAATAGTTTTGTTTGCCTAAGCTTATTTTATGAACACTTCTACACATGGTTTCTTTCCTTCTGTGATCTGCAAGCTCTGAGCTAAAGTGTACAAAACTTTATAGTTTTTCTATTCTGCAACTTTCACTCCAAATTTATTTTCCTCATCACACAATGTTATTAATACCCCTCTTATTTTCTTCTTGCTAGTATCACCATTTTTTTCTTTTCATGTGGTTTTCTTCATATTTTTATAAGCTACCTCAAATCACTGAAAAAGGGGTAAAGTAGAAGTAAAAATCAAATGAATGTTGGGGCCAGCCTGGGGTTCACAGGTATGGATCTCGGGCATGGACCTATGTACTGCTTATCAAGCCATGCTGTGGCAGGTGTCTCACATATAAAGTAGAGGAAGATGGGCACGGATGTTAGCCCAGGGCCAATCTTCCTGAGCAAAAAGAGGAGGATTGGCAACAGATGTTAGCTCAGGGCTAATCTTCCTCTCTTGCTCTCTCTCTCACCACCCCCCCCCCCCAAATGAATGCTGATGGTTCCCCTTGGCTGAAAAAATTTCAAGGTTTTGGTTACCAATTCATAAAAGGATCAAACTCAGACCCAGAGATACCACCACTTACCTGATCTTTCACACACTCCACTGTGGCCCTACGCAGGGGGGTGATGTTGTAGGCCATAGTCTGTGCATTTTGGCCCAGGACACACAATTGGAACTTGACACTCTCCCCCTTCTGCAGGCAATCCCCTTTGTTGGCCATCCCAACTATGCCAAACGGATAGACCTCACCTTTCATATCGCCTGCAAGGAGAAACAGATAAGAAGTCTAAAAGCTAATATTTCACAACAACTCTCTGCTGATGCTCTTAATATATTTATAAGTTGCTAAAAATGTATTATGTTCCCTAAAAATATTTTTTTAATATCTGAGTTCTACTTTAAAGTTTCAATGAAATCCTAAATACTACCATGAAAACAAATGAGAACTTGGAGCTCATTATTTCCTTACTAGCTAATGAACAGTTTTAAACTGCATTTATGAAATTAAAAATATCACTCACAATCTCATTACCTAAATATTTTGGCTGTTTTCCCCTCTACCTCGTGCCCCCTCTCCACCTTAACTTCCCTTATTTGAGGTTTTTAAGCACTATGGGTTGCTAATATGATCCACTGGATTATCTCCTCCCCAAGTTCACAATATGAGCCAACCAGTCAAAAATATTTCTGACCCATAGCCAACTGGGCATTAACAACAAGCCAGAAATAGGCAAAAACATGTAGATAAATTTCTTTCGTATTCCACCTCCTTTCTTTGTTCTGATTGTGGCTCCCTCAAACCAACAGGCAACTTTCTCCTAGATCAGGGCTCAGCACGCTTTTTCTTAAAGGACCAGATAGTAACTATTTTAGGCTTGTTAAGTCATCCTGTGTCTGTCACAACTACTCAACTTTGCTGTTGTAGTGAGAAAGCAACAAAAGACAATATGTAAATGAATGGTCATGGCCGTGTTTCAAGTAAACTTTATTTACAAAAAGAGGCCACCATATTTGCTGAGCTCTGCCTTAGAGTAAAAAATTGGCTATGGATAAAAACTGGGCCAAAGAGTTCAGCTGCCTATCAGTTCACCTGGATGGTGAATCCACTGAATCAACAAAGGTGGAGAAGAAGAGAAAAACATCAGTTGAGGTGGAAGCTTCACAATTGGAAATGCTTTTATTTTAACCATTCTCTTGATGATTATAGGGGTAAGCAAAGATTTTCTTTTCAAACATACAGGAACCAAAAACTCTGAGGAGATACTTCCAACAGATCAAGTCATGCAGGATTAGAGACAGCAGGTCTGATGTAGTGGTATTAATACTAACTACCATTTATTAAACACTTATACTGATTCATATTTAATCTTCACAGAACCTTCTGAGATTGAAGATATTCCTCATTCTAAAGATGAAGAAACTGAGCTAGGAAAGATTTAAGTAATTTGTCTAATGTTATATAGCTAGGAGGTGGAAGAGCTGGTGTTCAGATCTAGAGGTGCCCGACTCCAAAGCCCACAGTCTTATATTGAGTTACAGCTGTATTTCTAAATAAAAGAGCTGTTCTCACCACCAAGTAGGAAAATATGGCCTGTCTAGTCCCAGAAAACTCCAGGCTTAGAGATTTCAAAAAGCTTCCTTTTCCACAAAATCCTTGCTTTGGACTATATTCTACAGCCAGTGTTGAAGAATTAATAGATTAGGGGTTGGGAATGCAAAATCAAGTAAAAGTGGCATGTTAGAGAGAAGGAAGAAGGGCAATTTGGTATTATCTCAAGAGTTAAAGTTAGCTGCCCATACCCTAATGGCCCTTTTTGGAGTATGGTGTCATCGTGGCATTAGTTTAAAAGACTGTTTTGCTATAAAATCAATGCATATTTGGAGGTGTGTGTTTGAGGAGGTACTGGTTCTATGTAAAACAGAAATTCCTAAAAACCTCATGTGGTAAAGGAACATGTTATCAGGTTCATTTCCTTCTCTCATATGACCTGCTCCTCCCCACTTCATGTTCTGTGATTCCTAGATGACACAAGATTCTCTTTGTGAGCCAAGCTATCATCTTTGGTTAAACTTTCAAACCCATTCATCAACCCCATCATTATGGTAATTCTGCTATACTTATCATCCAGTGTTCCCTACTATCATTTCTATTGCAAACCTATTTTACACACAAAGTTGATCTTTCTGGTGGTAATTATTGGGGGTAAGGGGTGGCACCAGAACTCAGGGAGTTATTGAAGATGGGGAGAAAAAAGCAGAGAATGAAAAATATAGGGAGCCTTGGCCTAGAGACAAGTAGTAGGATCCCCATGGAACTCTAGCTATTAAGGAATAGATATAGTAAACTTTTACAGGATGCACTAATGTTTAGAGAATTGAATGGTTACTAGAAAAACTTGTTAATACTGATGTAAATAACTAGTGAATAATAGAGGAAAATTATAAGGTTGTACTAAACCCAGCCAACTGTGAATATCTGATTATCACATAATATTAAATGCAATTTTTAGTGTGACATTTTGTTCTTAGTCTATTTCAATATAACTCAGTTGCTCACATATAAGTCATATGCTTATACAGCAGTCATTTGTTCACATAAACCCAGGGATTTCACACCAAAGGGATATAAAAATAAAAACTGAGCATGGAGGAAAAAGTCACTTCTCCTTAATCCAGTTCTTAAGGAATCTGAAAACAATTGCAACAAACACCATCATATTTTAAACTCTTCAAAGTGTTCATCTGAAGTTGTAAGACAAATTTCAAACAATCTGACAGGGATGCTCTTACCTTCCTCCACGATCTCAATCATTCCTTGATACTCAATCTGTGTTGGATCAACACCCCGCAAGGGGCGAATGACTTTACCAGAGTAGACAGTGGGATCAGCTTCCTCAGTAATGCCATTCACTATAAAACAAAGTACGTATACCTCTCACTCAACAGTTTTATTTAAACTCTTTCTCACAGGGGAAAAAAAAAGCAAAAATCATCAGAAGAAATGTTAAAAGAGGGTTGGTTGGTTGCCTGCTATTCTTGAAACACTTTCAAACTACCATTAAAATAAATTTATTTAAGGAATTAATAAGTATTCATATTTGAAACATGTCTTGCTCTCACCTTTTCTAGGTGATCAAATATTTCCTTTTTAGTGAGGCATTCCCTGCTCTAAAATGGCAAACCCAATACTTATACACTTCCCTGACTTATTTTACCTTAATAATATGTATTACTATCTTTCTAAACATATGACATAACAATATTTTACTCATCTTGTTTGCCTATATTTTCCACTAAAAAATAAACTCAATGAAGGCAGGGATTTGTCTGATTTGTTTACTGCTGTATCCCCAGTATCTAAAACATAGCATGCACTCAGATATATTTATTAAATTAAAATGAATATTCTTGGCTGTCATTTCCCTAAGTCTCTCCAAGAGAAAGTGTTATTTGGAGAGTTTAGATGAAAGCCCAAAGTAAGTTGTAGGTCTTTTAAAAGTCAGAGATCCTAACTATCAATGATTTTCTTAAGTTCCCATTATTCTTCACATTCAGACTTATTCTTGTCCAAAATAATCTTCCTCTCTCCCCAACCCCACGAAGATTTATATCTTGGTGTTATTTTTTAAAAGACGTCCTGGGGGCCACCTTGGTGGCGCAAGTGGTTAAGTGCGCGCATTCTGCTGCGGCGGCCCAGGGTTTGCCGCTTCAGATGCCGGGCGTGCACCGACGCACCGTTAACGCAAGCCATGCTGTGGCAGCATCCCATATAAAGTAGAGGAAGATGGGCATGGATGTTAACCCAAGGCCAGTCTTCCTCAGCAAAAAAAGAGGAGGATTGGCAGATGTTAGCTCAGGGCCGATCTTCCTCACAAAAAAATAAATAAATAAAATAAAATAAAAAATAAAAAGAAATACTGAATTGAAAATAAACTTAAAGCAAATGACCTAAAATATCTAGAACAGTAGTTCTCAAACTTCAGTGTACGTTGGAATCACCGGAAGGATTTGTTAAGCAGACTGCCCATCCCGAGTTTCAGTAGGTCTGGAGTAGGGTCAGAGAAGTAATTTTCTAACAAGCGGCCAGATGATGCTGCTGGATCTGGGGATCATACCCAGAGAACACTGATCTAGAACAACTGGGTTTTTTGCTCCCTCTTCCACCCTATCCCCTCATCTCCCACCCAAAGCATAGGCTGACAAAGTAGAAGTCACAATTCATTACCTGAGTGTGTTTTGCTCACTTTTTCTGCACTGACTTTGTTGCCTTTGCCTTTGGACAAGCTGTACTCGACCATGTCCCCCAGTTCCAAGCTATCGACATCACCAGAGAACTCACTGCGGGGAAAGGACATGACATTTGAATAAGCAATCACCACAAACATGAACAGTAGCAAGTAGCCTTTATTTCTTCTACAATAACATTCATGGTGTGCTTACTTATGCTGGATACTGTTTTAAGCACATTACATGTACTGACTCTAGTCCTCAGAAACACTCTATGAAGAGGTACCATATTATCCCTAGCTTCAAGATAATGAAACTAAGATACCAGGAGGTTAATTTCATTCGATAAAAGTTACAAAACTAGTAAGCAGCAGAGTCTGGATTCAAACTCCAACTGTCTGGTTCTAAGAGCCCATGCTCTTAACCACTACTCAGTGTTCACGTATCCAGGCCCTTCTATATCTTTTGGCCACATGTTCTCTATATAGAGGTAGATGATTAATTTTAGTTTATAAATTATAAAAATTTTACCAATATAAAATCTGTGATTAAAAAATATATAGCCACCCAATACTAAATGTTTTTAACTCTAAAACCAAAGGATGGATAGTAAGCTCTAAGCTTCTAAAGGGTATTCCTCACCTGTAATGGAAAAAGATTTCCTTATCATGATTGGCTGTTTCAATAAATCCAAAATTATCCTTCAGAGTTGCCACATAACCCAAGAGCCTCTTGGAGTTGGAATTACGACCTAAAAGTCGCACACAAGTTGCAATCTGCTGTCCAGGCCTCTGTTTGTCACTAATACTAAATTCAACCTGTGAAAATTAAGGATGCTCATTAATACCACGTCATTTACACACCAAGTTCCTTAACTCCTTAAGCTCTATAACTTCCCCAAACCATGCTTTCCACTCCAAATATTCTTTGTAAATACTCTGATGAAATAGATTTTCACTAGACTTCTATGTCTCATTCCATTGTTCACAAAGGATCAAGTTTTGTTCTCCAGTGTATATTCCTTATAGATTCTTAATTTCTCTCAAAGAGAGCTATCAGAAAACCAGAAATACTAAGCATGAGAAAAATGAAAAGCAATGTAAAACCTTTGGTGTGATTTTACTTGGATGTTTCAGTGACTGTTTTAACTTTCTTACCAATATTATTAATTTTTTTATCTAAGTTAATTGATTTAGGCATATCTTATACAATGCTTAAACACTGACTCCTCAAAAAGCTTTAAAAGAGAGCTTGCTAGACTCTGTTCTAATTGAATAAGCTGCTTTTAAATACAAAGATGTTCATAAGTTAAACTTGTAAAAGCACAAAAAGTTTTAAGCAAAACTTGATAAACGTAAATCCTATAAAATGATTTAAGTTTTAAGAATGACAACCTTTAACCCTCCGTCTCTCAAATAAGCAGAATTATCTTGCCTTCTCTCCTATTTGAGGGGAAGTAGATCCTTCCACATCCTTGGCTTGAAAAGCAATAGTCAATTTCACTCCACAATCATCATAAGCAATAATACCATCCTCAGCCTCCTAAAGAAAGAGATAACAGTCAGAATATAAGGAAAAGAATCAATATAAACAGCTACAGTTCTTAAAAACCCTTGAGCCAAAGAACTGGCACAGCTGTAGGGATTTCCTACCCTAGTGTTCTCTAATAACAGACTTTTTGTATGAATAAAAGGTGGTCTTGCCTTAACCCAGGACTGACTCAATGTGCTGTAACTGGGTCTTTTAGTCTTAAGAACCTAATTTTTGCTGTTGAGGAAGAAAAAGGAGAAACTTATTGAAAATTTACAACATGCACATTCTATACTTCTCACAGACAATCACAAATCAAACTGGGCATCTATTTTCAATCGGGTAGAAATTCTGTAGGGCAAGAAGCTTCTGTATCACCTATTTTGAATCTCCCATAGTATCTCACAGTGTTTTGTACATAATGTTAATCAATATATTTACCAATGCAGAGAATTTAATTTGGTACAGGATCTAACATAGTTCAGAGCATTTGATATTAAAATTCAAGCAGGTGAACCAATGTTTCCATAATAACACTTAAATCGTTGAATACCAGAAAGATTAGCTCCTTCAAAGTCTGAGAAATTTCAGGTATGTCATATAAAACCATACAGTAAACAATGACATTGTACAGCCACTATGTAAATTATACTGTTTCTATGGTTTCAGCTATCATTTCTATGGGGATTAATGCCCACATCCCTAATCGAGCTTTGACTCCTTTCCTAAGCTCCAGAACTCATTACTGAGTATTACATATTCAAAATCAATTAATTCCTACTCTTCTACCATTCATACTCCTTCTATAACTGATATATAATAATATTTATTGAACATTTATAATGTAACAGACATTATGTTAGGCACTTTATATTATCAAATTTAATGTTACGATAAAACCATCTCCACAGTTACTCTTATTCTTCATTTTACAAATTAGCCAAGTCTGAGGAGGTTAAAATAAATTTAACTTGCTGTACACCTTAAATTTATACAGTGATGTGTGTTAATTATTTCTCAATAAAACAACAAAAAAAAAATCAAACAACAAACTTGACTAAGGTTATACATCCAGTACAAAGCGATGCTAAGGATCTGACTTGGGTTAAGTGAAGAGTGATGATGTCAGCGAATTCAAGTCTGACTCCAATGGCATCGACTCTTTCGCAAGTCCACCAAACTCAAAATCTCAGCATTTCTGCTTTCAACTCTTTCTACTCATTAACCTCAATATCCAGCCAATATCTGATAATATACTATATACCAAGTATATTAGATAGAGATAAGACAATCCCTGCTCGCAAAGAGCCCAGTCTAGTAAAAGACAGATTCATAAACAGGTAAGCGTAATATTCTATAATAAGCCCAATGACGGAAGGACTTACTAGGATACACTGTTGGCCTAAGAAGAAAACAACAATAAAAGGGCAAGAAAAGTCTCACACAAGGCTGTCTTGATCAACCCAGTTTTGCCAGAGACATGTGGGAAGCAGGGCATTCCAAGAGCTAAAAGCCATTGAAACTAAGCCCCAATGAATTTTACTTTTATTATTGTTAATAACATCATCTGCCACTTGTGAAATTCCTACTATGGGCTAGGCACTGTGAGAGCTTTTTATACAAAACACAAGACAACAATTTTTTAAGTTTAAAAACTGAAGCTCAGAGGTAAAGTAATTTTCCAAGCTACAAACTAAGTGGTAAGCAAGCTGCTATTTCTGCTCTTTCTGGTTCCTGAATAGTTATTTCTAAAATTATGTTACTTTCCACCATCTCTCTCATGTACCTTTTCTTGTCTACATCCATTAACTCTGCCCCTAGTTCAAGAACTATCTAAACTATTAAATAATTTCCTATTAAGCCTCGTCATCTTCTGTCTTTCTCTGCCCCCATCTACGGTTAACACTATCACCATTATCTTCCTGAAGCGCACACCTGATGTCATTTTCCAACAGAAATCTTTTTCTGCATACAGAACAAGGTCTAAATTCTTTAGAGTAGCAATCAATACCTTCTCAATCTAGCTGTATCCTGATTTTTCACCCTTATTTCCCCTACTCACCCTCACCCAAGAAAAAGAAACTCATCTTCCTGTCAAACTACTTAGCGCTTTCTAACGAAACCCTGAATTTTTCTCGCCTGTACCTGTACTCTGTGAGGAATGTTCTTTCCTCATTTATCACCACCTACTAAGTGTCAGTGCCTTAGTAAAACCATCCCAGGTCCTGCCAGTTTAGAATTAATTTTCACCAGAGCTCTTCTCGACTTTTTACGGTAACATTTTGTATCCTGTATGAATTACCTGGTTCTATATAACTCGCAACTTATTTACTTGAGAACAGAAGCCACCTTAGACATCTTTATATTTCCTATTCAGGCGATTTTTCAATAAATGGAGTTCAAATGTGTGAACTGAGTCTACCCAGATTTCAAAGTTTTAAACAGCTTGGAAGGTAAGTACTATTGTTTCAGATGAGTGGTTCTCAACTGGGGGTGACTGTGGGGACACTGGGCAGTACGGTATCTGGAGACACTTTTGCCTGTCATATAGGGGGGGAAGAAGAGAGATATCGCCTTCTACTTGGTAAAGGCCAAGGATGCTGCTAAACATTCCACAATGCAGAGTAGCTCCTCCCGCAAAGAGGGAGTCAAATGTCAGTAATGTCAGTAATGCTGAGATTAAAAAAACCTTGCTTCAGATTAGTTCACTGTTAATATTACACGGAATTCTGAAAGAGACCATACTCTATTTATTGTGTGGACAGTGGTTGCTTTTAAGCAGAAGAGGAATAAAGAGCCACAAAAATAATTTTGATTATGTAAAACTTACCTTTTCTTTGCCTTTATTTGGGCTAGTGGTTTTAGGATTGGAAAAAGTGGCTTCTTTTTCTACAGTGCCCATAAAACGATGATCTGAATGAGAATGGAATGAAACCGTGCCCTTGGGAAGCTTTTTAATCCTAATAGCATGATTTCTTTGGGCAGAAAGCATATCCTACAAATGATAAACAAAAGTAACTTTAACTGAAAATGGAAGCATCAAGAAAACTCCCCCTATTCTTCTCAAAAACTACTCACAGGAACCACAGTAAACTCTACTTCATCTGCAATATGGAGTTGGTTCCCATCCAGAATTTCACTGAAGTGGAAGAACATACGAGCATCACGATCCACACACTTGATGAAACCGAAACCATCTCTCATGGCAGCAATTACACCCTGAAACCCAAATATTTTCACTGGCTGTGAAGCTTGTCAAGACAACAGCATTCAAGTTTGGAAGCATGATCAAGTTAAACTCATTAGGAATTCTCTGTATTAATGACCCAAATTCTACACCCACCTTTTAATTTTTCCATTTAAGTACAAATTCACTGCATTCCATAAAGTAAATTCACCTCTAACCAACTGTCTGAGACTCCCCAGATGCTACCCCTTGGCCAACATGCACTAGAAAACGTTGCCATATTCAAATGTAAACTCATGCATATAATGTTTTCCATTTAATTTAATTCTCAATTCTGTGAACATAGTAGTATTATCCTATTTTGAAAGATGAGGAAATCGAGGCTGAGAGAGGTTATGAAATTTGTCCAAAGCACACAGTTAATAAATGGCAGAAACTTGGATTCCAAATAAGGCCCAAGCTTTACGACAATACAGCTTCCAGAAATTTAAAAGATCTACAGACCAATATTTCAAAAGTCAACCAAAGGCAACTCTCTACCTCAAACATTCTATGTGAGTTTAGGCAGAGGAAAGACTTAAGATTTAGGTCTGAAGAATAAAATATAGGAAATTCTTTCCTTATGTTTTTTCCCCTTCTTACTAAATTATCAGCTCTGTGAGGGCATTATATCTTAAGTCTGGTACATGGCAGGTACTCAAATGTTTACCGAACCACAATTATCAACCTACCAATGACCAATGCAATATTGCATATTTACATATTACAGAGATGATTATTCTATAACCAGTTTTGAATACGGCCCAAGTAATATTCTGACATTTAATCCTTGCTAAATTCTGATAGTAGCCAAGCTACTCAAGAATGTATTCCATATCATGAAGCAAAACAGATCCTGCCTGAGAAGCTTAATTTTTTTTTAAAATCACACATTCATATCTCCAAATTTTCAAAGTTAAAAGCACAGTGCATTAAACAAGACCAGATCTCCAAGGGTAAGGGTTAAAAAAAAGTATGAAGAAACTTAAATTTTCATTGAATCTATCCAGGTCCACTGACAACATTGATATATACTGTACATGTTATGACCCCAAACAGAATTAAATGTAAATTACATCTGAGAAAGTTGATTATGAAAACTGAGCTTATAAAACACGTTTGGGAAACAATTCTGGTATACGTCACTCCTGGACACATACTTACTAAAAAGAATTTGCAAGGCCCTGCTGTAAAAACAAAAGAAACAAAACCTTCTTTAATTTAGTGTTTACTAAAGAGCTTATGGAACCATTTGGGAAAATCTACTCTCTACAATGATGGCTATGAATCTTCTCAGTCTTCATATTTAAGGGCCAGAGAATCACTGACTCTCAAAAGACCCTAGAAATCATCCTGTCCAGATTTCCATTCTAAAATTGTTTAACATTTAAGATAACTGGTAGAGCTAGATGTCAAACCAAGATCTGATTCAAACGTCTGTGTTCTCAATATTATTAAAGAATTTTCAATATAGTATTACAAACTTGAATAAAACACTGCCCCCACCCCATAATGGATACATATCTAATAATATACAAGACTTACCATTTCTCTGGCTTCATTAGTGAACTGAAATGTATTTGATAGAACTTCTATGTTGGTTGCTCGTTCTAATTTGTCACGTCGATCTGTTGAAATATTAAACCTAACATGGTCGCCTTCCAGCAGGGTCACCTTGGATTTTGTATCTTTGTCTCCAAAGGGAAGTTCTTTAGGAATCACAAAGTCAACTTTGATGCGTCCTGGCAATGGGTCATTCTGATGAGAAGGAAAAACTATTTTAGCTGGAGATTTCTCATCTTTTCTAGTTCTAAGTCAAACAAGAAGAACACCCAGCAAACCCATGTTATTTATAATAGACAGTTTCCTAAAGGGAAAAAAGGTGTTGACAACATAAGCCCAATTTAAAAGCTTTGTGTTCTATAGTCACAAGATAAAACAATATAATCAACACTGCAGTTAACATCCTGCACTCTGATAGAGATTTTATTTAAGGAAAAGAATTTCAGTCTTTTACGCTTCACATCTCCTTAGCAATGATACCACTGGTCTCATCATCTCACCTCCCCCACAAAACAAACAAACTAGGGTGGGGTGGGGGAACAAATGCACACCCAAACTGTTTTTCCCCAATTTAAGCACTATTTCTTCTTCTTTTTTTTTTTTTTGGTAAAGAAGATTTGCCCTGAGCTAACACCTGTGCCAATCTTCCTCTACTTTGTATGTGGGTCGCCACCGCAGCGTGGCTGACGAGTGGTGCAGGTCTGTACCCAGGATTCGAAGCTAGGCCGCTGAAGTGGAGCATGCTGAACTCAACCACTACGCCACAGGGCCAGCCCCAGTTATTTCTTCTATTGTCCCTTTCTCCTTACCATCCAGTAAAAAACAAACAAAACATATTCATGGATATAATAGATGGTTTCTCATTTAGTTTAATTATACGTATCAAGAAATATTTGTTTCACTATCACACAATTACATTAATTGAATAGAATAAAATTTCCACATACTATAACATATTATTCTATTACTGATGAAGCAAAAGAAGACTCTCCAGAAAAAGACTATTTACCTGGTTTTTACTAGGTACTTTTGGAATAACTTTGGTTACAGTTCCTTCAAAATGTTCAATGCTGATATCTTCAAAAATGACTGTTCCTTGAGGCAACAGTCTGACATCTGTTGCAACTTCTTTACCCTAAATAAGAAGGAAGTTGGAGGGGACAGCGATCAGGTAATTTTAAGTGTTTCCTAAAAATATAATTCACTACTGATCTTAAAAGAAAGCCAAAGATCAAGTTAGCCAAATATCTTACATTTCTGTCCTTGATTGTGAATTCCACATCATCTCCAGGCTGTAAGGTTTCTAAGTCACCCTTAAATTCACTATAGTGAAAGAATATCTCTTTTACAACATCACCTCTTTCAATAAAGCCAAATGCCTCCTAAAGCCAAACAAAAACCAAAAGATAACAGAAATATTATGTACTATTCAGTGTAGATTTTTATGATTACAATTCATAATCAATAAGCCTTTTCATAAAACTATATTGCAGTGGAAACAATATAAGTGGTAAAGTCTAATAGTGATATTATCAATCATAGGGTCCATTTTAAAGAACATAATGAATTCGTAACCAAGGAATTTTAAGAGATTACTTTCGAGGTTAACAGTGAAATATTTTTAAAGGGAAGACTAAGAGGAAAAACAAAAGGCTTTGGCTTGAAGTATAAGATTAGAAAGTAGCCAAAGAAAAAACTCAAGTTTCTCAAATTTGACGACACTTACCTTCATGGCACAAACTACTCCCTGACAGCGGGCTTGTTTCTTTTTCAACAGCATAATGTTACGAGCACTTACAGCACCAGTACTAGAAAGGAATAATTGGGTGGGGATGGGGGGATCAAAGAGGGGTGAAAAATGCATTGGCTTGGTTAGATATGATGAGTCTAGAGAAACACTAGTTTTCTGAGGCCTCAAGAATTCTGTCATCACTAAGAGCAAATTTAAGGTTTATGACATCTTATCCTTTTCATATGGCTTCATATGCAAAGGATTTCTGCTTAAACTCTCTAGCCTTCTAAATTGGGCACACATATATAGATCATTTTTCTCTTAGACTGTTAAAAGAATACCATGGGTACATGTTTTACTCTGTTTTCCTATTACATAACAATAGAAATAAAGCCACAAATCCACTGCAACCAAAGACGAGGAATACCGAAGTTTTAGGAAGGTCCTTCACTGAACAAACATCTGAATAGGTACTATGTGCTGCAAAGGTACTAGGGATACAGAGACGAATAAAAGATGCTAGTTTGAATTTCATAGCTATCTCATCAATTATTTCTGATTAAACAGCCATAAAAGAAAGTTGAGTAAATGCAGCGATAAGAGAAATTTGTTATGCTTTAAAAAATGACACTCATCTTCATTGAAACCAGTCAGAGACACCACATATTGCTATACTGTCCCCACCTCTGAGCAGCAGCAATGTAAATTTGACTTTGTTTTAAAGACGGCACAGACTATTTAAGTCACAATAGTATTTATTGGTGTTTTTTTTGTGTGTGTGAGGAAGATTGGCCCTGAGCTAACATCTGCCAATCCTTTTTTTTTTTTTTTTTTTTGCTGAGGATGACTGGCCCTGGGCTAACATCCATGCCCATCCTCCTCTACTTTATATGGGATGCCGCCACAGCATGGCTCGACAAGCAGCGCGTCGGTGCGTGCCCGGGATCCGAACCGGCGAACCCCGCGCCGCCGCAGCCAAGCACGCGCACTTAACCGCTTGCACCACTGGGCCGGCCCCTGGTGTAGTTGTTTGTAAGAACAGCTGCATACCAAGCAATTACTTCCCTTAATTCTTCATGGGACAAACTGTAACCCAATTGTGCTTTTCATTTCAAAAATTTAACAAGACTAACAAAGACAATGGAAAAATCCTAACTGCCTTTGCAACTTACTGAAGTGAAAAGGCTTTCAAGCCAGATCAAGATTTAAATGTCTGCTATTTAAAAGCTGTATGACTTGAGGAAAGTTACTCTATGAGAACAAACCTCATTGTAACAGATCAAGAAATTTATCAGGTGAAGCTGTTCTGAGGATTAAAAACTATACATAAAATATTTAGTACAAGTGCTTGGCACACACAAGAACTTAATAACGGTTAAATAAAGTCCTTCGCTGGTTCCCCCCTCAAACTCAAGCCCTCTCCCCTAGTTTCCTACTTGAGATTAAATTGAGACCTTCAGACTAAAATTAATAATACCCACAAATCAATCTGATTCCTTCTAGTCTTAAAAGAAATAAAGTTCAAGGCTAGTAATTCTGCACATGCTCTTAGGACTCTTCTTTCCTTATGCCGTTGGAAAGTGCATTTCTAGCACTTTTCTCCAACTTCCTATTTTTAACTTCCTTCTGTACTTATATCTCTCGTCTCTCCCACCCCAAAATAAAAATCATCATCCCTGGGCTTTCTTTACACTTTCCTTAACTGTTTATGCCAATGAATTCAACAGCTATATCTCCTGCCCATTACTAGCGTGTCTCAGACTTACACATGCAACTGCATATTCATATCTTCACCCAGAAATACCCACAGACACCTCAAATTCAAAATGCCAAAATAAGTATAATTTTTTCTCCCACCCTTAATACTTTCTGCTTTATCTCCTTAGTCCAGTTAATGGTATCATCATCTGCCCAGTAGCCCAAGCAAGAAAAATGGCATTTGGGATTCCCCTTCCTTTAATTCCAATACATACCTCTTTGTAATCAATTACAAAGCTTGATGATTTTATATTCTCCATGTGACTTGACTTCTCCACCTGACCACTCCTGGCCTGTCTATATCAGGCCCTCATCTTTCATATTAACTCTCATAACACTGCCTCTGGTCCAGAGCATTCCTACTCTCCAAAAGTCTACCACCTGCACCACTTCCAACCATCTAAACCAATCATACGCCCTCATTTAAAATCCTTCAAAGATTCCTATGCCTATGGAATAAAGCTCAAACTTCATCTTCCTATGATCCAGTCAATTTACTCAACTCTCAAACTTTTGGCCATTTCCCCAAAATGATACTTCCTCTCCCCGGAATGCTCTCTAGTGACTTCACACCCTTCACTCAAAACTTACCTCAAGCACTGCTGCTTTTGCAAAACCAACGATGACCTTTAGAACAGCTCATCAAAAGCTCTGACCATGTTTTAATTACCTCCCATTTCTGACACCTTGCACAGTGACCAAAGAATAGACCCTTAAATGCTCGGCTGATAAATTAAAAGTTTAAAAGATAATGAAAATCACCCAGATTTACCAGGTAAGTTTTTAATTACTTCAAATTTCTTGTTTTAAAAAATCACTTAGGTGGGGAAAAAAGAACTTACTGTTTATTGTTATCAATTACAAAGTTTATTTTATCTCCAGTTTCCAGCTGAACGTTCCCTTCAACATCTTCAGGGGTGTAAGTCAGATAAAACACTTCCTGTGAATTAATAAGTTATTATCACTATATTGGCAGGATGTATGTTCACTGTATACTGTGATTTACTTCGTTAAATATCTCAAACTGGTATTTTAAAAAAGCCCAATTTCTTAAAATCAAATGCTTTATGACAAGTACATTGTTTTATTCATATAAACACACACTTCCCCTCCATGATGCTGATGACTTCTGCGAGTCCACAGCTAAGCAGCAA